>NC_133538.1:469694811-471010097 GCF_048544455.1 Silene latifolia | reverse complement strand
TACTCGATCGAGTAACCATGCTACTCGATCGAGTAGCCTCTACTCTATCGAGTACCACTCATAACTCGTAACCCAAGATAGCTTTGGCACGTACTTCTAAGAACTATTCCCGCTCCCAAGGTCTGTCAACGCTGGTCAAAGGGTCCCTAAAAGGGCGGGTATTACATTGGCATTGTTTATAATATATATATATATATATATATATATATATATATATATATATATATATATATATATTATATATATATTGCATTTGTCCTAACCTTTTTTTATTGACAACACATGCGAGAATCGGGGAAGACGTTTGGTAACATTCTTCCAATCCTTTCTCCTTTTTCCTTCCTTTTCTTTTTGTATCTAAGCATGGAGGAGGACGGGATATGTGATGTGGGTGTTCCCTTTGGGAACCGTTTTGGATATGCTTGTGTTGTTGGTGTGCTGTTATGACGAGATATTGTATGCATTTAGACTAGACATGTATATATGTGTGTTCACGCTTGCATTCACGTAGCTTGTTCATATGTGTAGTTTGCATCCATACAGGTGCATTTCGTTTGTAAATATTTGCATAGTGAGTCTAAATGTAGAGGGCATATGTTGCCAATGATGATAATTTGTCTTCCCCGTGTCATTCGCCTCTTGATAGCTTGTGCCTTTTGATGACACATGGTTAGGATTTTTGGTTGCAAAAATCCGGAAGTCTAACTTCACAACCGAGTTGCGACCACCCTGTGAGACCGTATTGGACCCGAGACTCGACCTAGGACCGACATAGCTACTTAAATATGAGGATAGAGCCTCCATATGGCCGGTCCATCAAACCGGTCCTGTTAGGTATTTGTGAGTAGTTCTCCTTACGAGGTATGTCATGTCAAAACGCATAAGTAAAGAGCTCATTCCTTGATTCCGTAGAAGTGTTGATGTGCATATTGATACGATTTTGTTCAAATAAAAAGTAACCTCACACTCAGCAAAATTAGCCTATGTTGTGCCCTTGAGTCATTTCTTCCTTTTGTAAACCCATTTTGAGCTAAAGCCTTGTCATTTCTATTGCCAACTAAATAACTACATACCTTAAACAACTCACCTATGTTGAGTAGTTCGTCGTTGTAGTCCATTTGTGGAAGAGTATTTGCGTTAGAATTGATTCTCTTCGGGGTATATAATCTTGGATATCACATGTTTGTGACGGTTCTTCAATTTTGGCTCATTTTGCAAGAATAAGAGGTGAACAAGTCATGAAAAATGCAAGAAAGAAAGTCAAATAGAAAAGAAAAAAAATGAAGTGAAAAACAAAAAGAAAAGAATGTTGTATTTGTGTTCAATAAAGGGTTGATGGGATTGCAATTGATATTGTTTCGAAAGAATAAATGAATAATTTTTGGAAATGGCAATCTTTGCCAAATTTTGTGGAAGAATTCTTCGGCATTGGTACGGTTTAGTGAATTGGTTAGATGTGACGACTACTCGATCCTTAGCCCCACATGTCCTAAAATGGTGCTTACACAGAACCCTTTTTCACCTAACCCAATCCCCATTACAACCCAGTTGTCTCTCTTGTATGTGAATCATTTTGACATTTCTCTTGCGGATATTGGATGAAGTACCATATTAGATTGCGGGCATGCTTTGCAAGTCGAGTTAGAGGAGTGATTTTGGTTACTTTTTTTATCACAAAATGACCCGGTTCTTCAATAAGTGTCTAGTGAAACCCGCGAGAGTCGGTCTTGTGTCTCCTTTGGTCAAAGGTTCATGTCATTCTTAGGAGTATAGCAAAGTACTTCCCCTTTCCCGCCTAGACTTTGTTTCTTAGGCACCCCATTTTGTCAATTTAGGTTGCTTGAGCTAGAATTAGGGAGTCGACACCTTGGTAAGACCCGGAGACGACATCCTCCACTAATGACTCTCTTAGTTCGGTTTTTGAAAGCAAAACGGCCGCTTATATGAGGAAAGCGGTTTAACTTTTTATGATGCATCTTATATGTTGATTCGTTCTTATACGTTTGGATGTGTCAAAATTTTCCACAAGCCCCCACTTGCCTTGCATCGGAATGAATACCTCATTGTGTTTTGTTGCGAGTTGAAGGGACGGAAAAGGCCCGTTAATTGCCTCTCATAGGATATTATTAGTTTACCTAGTCTTTTATATTAAGGGTCTCGGTTTAGTTTAAATGAGCTTACTCGAGGACGATTAAAGTTTAAGTGTGGGGAGATTTGATGTCGTCCTAATTTAGAACGATTTAGCCTCATCCTATTACCTTATTTCGAGTCGATTTCGCGTGCTTAATTGTTTAATTAGCTCATTTAATTATTAATTTACAACAATTAGTCGTATTAGTTATATTTAATAATTAGTTGGTTTTATATAATATTAGTATTATTTTATTAATATAATAATTTGATATGTAGGCGAAGCGGAATAGCGTGACGGGTTTAAGTTGTCGAAGGAAGCACATGTAATAAAATGACAAAGTCAAAGGTTGACTTTGACAAACCCCTCCAACAACATCACCATTCATCTTCATCACCTTCATTCCCGACATCTTCCCACAACAACCAATTCGCATCACCCAAACAATCAACAACATCAAGAAACCCGACACTTCACTCTCCTCCATCACCACCGTCCTACTCATCTCGCTTGAACTTGTAACACCCGCGAATTTTCCATTTTGACATTTAAAAATTATTAAACCGTTTGGTTACTTTATTCTATAATTTTAAATTATTCTATTTAATTAATTCTATGTCAAACACGATTTTTAGAAACGTATTATATAAAAGCTCATTTTTATAAAAATACGTAATATTAAATTATATTTTTTAGGCGTTAATTATACAGGAAAAAATGTATACGCATTTTTGGTCGGACAGTGATAGTGACAGTAATAATATTAGTTTCCGTCTCAAGTTAAAATAAACTCGAGACATTTTTCCCATCTAGCTATAGACCGTCACATTTCACCTTGGACCGACTTTAATCTGGACCAACCATTTATCGACAACACAACACACCCACCTTACATCTTACACTCTACTTTAATATATATTATCATTATATTATCATTATATTATTATTATTATTATTATTATTATTATTATTATTATTATTATTATTATTATTATTATTATTATTATTATTATTATTATTCTTATTATTATTATTATTCTTATTATTATTATTATTATTATTATTATTATTATTATTATTATTATTATTATTATTATTATTATTATTATTATTATTATTATTATTATTATTATTATTATTATTATTATTATTATTATTATTATTATTATTATTATTATTATTATTATCATATACTATTATTATTATTATTATTATTATTATTATTATTATTATTTATTGTTTTTGTTGTGTTGGTCCACCCGCAAAACCCCCACCCCCCCTTTCTTCTTCCTCTTTTCTTTTTGAAGGAACAACAACAACCACAAATGCAGCAACAACGAAACAGCTCGACATTTCCGTCCTCTTTCAAACTTCGATCCCGCCTTCGTTTCTCAACCAAACTCCATTACTTTTACACCATTAGCTTCCCCATCTCGTCCTCCTTCTTTTTATGCAAGAAAGATCCCAGCTTTTATCCGGTTTCATTTCGGCCATCTTTCAAGGCTGCGGTTTCTGGACTATTCTCTTCCATTTTTGGGGTTAAAATCACCCTTGGATGGTTCCTTGGACGTTTAAGAAATCATAGACAGGTAACGGTGATAGGTTACTCGACAAATGTCGAATTTTCCGTCTCTTGTATCGTTTTATATGTTCTTTTTCTGATAAAGCTTGGTCCTTTACATTTTTCTTTTGGTATGGTAATTTCCGTCTCAATCTGATTTTTTTTATGGGTTATTTGGAACGATTTTGTGGAGGTTTCTGTGCTTTGTTTTCGGGACTGTCATAGTGACTTGAGCGGACTGTTTGTGGACGGTTTTGGACGCATAAACATGGTGTTGTAGTGCTGGTGTTGGGACATTTTTCTACCCTATCTTTGTTGGTCGAAATGGTGGTTGTTGGCAGTCAAAATGGTGGTTGTCGGGTGTCTTATCACGGCCTGATCAGGCTCTGGTTTGCGGCCCTTGTAGGGTGACGGGTGGGACTATTTTACTCGGGGTGTTGAGGCAGGTGTTTGTCTCAGTTTTGGGTGGTTTTCTGGGCAGGTTTTAGGACGAGTACTTGTCGAGACTCGAAGATGGGTTGTATACGTTTTAGGACTTGATTTGAGCTGCTTGTGCAGGTGGTCCGTGTAATGCGATTGTCGGGTCTGTTCTGTTTTGTTTTGAGGCGAGAAATGGGTGGTGTGAAGGGTAGTTGTGGGTAGTCGAATAGTGGCTATTTTGGGGTGGAATAACGGTGGTTAGTGGTGTTTGTGAGTCGGGTAAGGAGCTGTCTTTATGGCTCCCCCGAAATGTGGTGATAGGCGGCTTTGGGACTAGTTTAGTATGTTTGAAATTATTTAATTTCCGTCTCGTATTTCATATAACGATAATTCGATAATATCGTTCTTTAACATAGTCATTTTGTGGGCTCATTTGATTTAGTTGGTTGGGCTCATTTGATTTTGGTAATTGGGCTAGCTATACTTGGTAGTTTGGGCTAGTCATGTTTGATAATTTGGGCTAGTTAGGCTTTATGAATTGTACTAGTTATACTTAGTAAGTTGGGTTAGTTATGTTTGATAGGTTGGGTTAGTAATGTTATTCTGATTTAGTTGCTCACATTTTATATTATTGGGCCACACTTAATATAGGTACTTTTGGTGCCAATTTCGAGTTGATTGAATTATTTAAATCCCGTCTCTTGTTTCATATTACGTAATTCGTTAAATACCGTTCATTTTTTATATTCTTCTCACATGATTTATAATTATAGAATACATTTATTAATCAACCCATTTGTCTATGAAATGACATGCTTCCATTTTAGTATGAATCTAATTTAATTATTTGTGCCTTCTGAGTAGTAAATGGTTTAACCTACATTTGAGTTATTTATAATTGAATTTTTGTTTTGCCTATTATAAATGGTTCATTTCCGTTTGCTTACATTTTTATTCAAGTGATAAATATTGAAGAAATGAGTTACTTATTCATATTCATGATTATGATTTGGCATGAAATGTCTCACTTGGATTATCATCGGTTTATTTTATGTAGTAGTCTCTTTCCAAGTTGATTCGTATCGCTTGGTTGAGTTGTATTCTTATGATATATCTTTACGCCTTACTTGTGTCGTTCTGCCAAGTATGGGTTTACGTCGCTCTCGTACCGTTCTGCCGGGAGTTGGTTGATTTATGTTTACCCGCCCCTTTCGGACTGTTCTGTCGATTGTGGGCTAGCTCATATCGCATTCTGGTGATAATGCCTTTATACTATACCGTATTGCGTGACTTATCTTTACGCCCCTTTCGGACTGTCCTGCCGATTGTGGATTTAGCTCATATTTTCCGCCTCTTTCGGACTGTTCTGCCGATTGTGAGTTCTCGACTTCCGTTCTGTCGATCGAGTCTTGGATGCGGACTATTCTGCCGCATGTCGAATTGGGGATCGTTCTGCCCCGAGAGTCTGGCCAGATTTAGACTAGGACTAAGTCTTGGGAGTACCATTGTCGTCCTACCAGGGGAATTATATATTGATATATGAGTAGTAAAGGTCTTGCTTGGGTATAGATATTGGTATTTGTCTTTCAAGGCAAGAGTTATGCCTTGTGTTGTTTGTCTTGGTCCTATCGGATACTAGGGGTGAGCTATAAGCCCTCTAGTTGCGATATGATCGTCTGGATTGATGTTCCCATCCGTTCTTATGGTGAGATGCAAGCCATAAGTATGAATGTGACATTAGTGGCCACGTCCCGTGCAATGTTTCCTAAGTGGTTTTCCAAGTAATGGCTACAATTTCTGTTCTTGTAAATTGCATTTGTTAATCCCTCACTTAACTGATTCACATGATTCGGATTGTAATCTCATATCTATGTTGCGTTTCTTGAAATGCGTGCTTTTGTATAAATGACCATATTCTTGTCTTTCATATTATTTAATTGTCTCACATGATTAGTTGAATCTCCATTATGCTAATATTGATCTATCATATTCCATCTCATTTAATTGCCATGTTTAAATATAAACTTGATATTCATATCTTTTGTAAGTATCTTACATGACTTACCTGTTTTAGTTTTTTGTTATGTTCGTTTTGACATTTTGTGGCTGGGAGAACCTTGAGTTACTCCCCACTGACTGTGGCGTTCATGTTTACATGAGTGACAGGTAATAGTTAGTGCATTCATGGGGTGAAGACATGTGTGAGCTAGCAAGCATTTGGCCTTGTAGTCGGGTTATTAGGATTTCGTAGAATCACCTTTTATTGTATTGTCATTCGAGGGATATATTTTTCCTCACCTTGGCTATCACGTTTGTATAATTTAAACTTTATTTCCGCATTCTTTATTTATGTTTTGGATTTTAATGAATCCGCGCTTTATTTTTTAAAAGTTTCAAAAATTTCCTGAATTTCCGCTTTAATTTATAAGTTATACTTTCCGCTTTATCGCGGGGTGTCACAGAACTGCTGCTCCACCATCCACCAAACACCAGCAGCAACTCGAATTCAGACCACTATTAACCACCTTCACCTGCACTCCGTACCACAACAAGTAACCACCATGTCACGACCATGGCTCAACTCTGTCGAGCCACCAAACAGCTTGAGCCTAGTTCAACCCGTCTCGTATACACCACCATTCCCTCATCAACGCTACCATCATCATCACCAACCCCGTTACACAATTTCATCACCATCACAGCACCCTTGGTGCTCCGTCCTTCTCTGTGCATCAATCCCCTCCTTTGTCGGCACCTCTGTCCACGAGCAGCAACCACCATGCTTCACACACCCCTTCACCAGCACACCATCACCTCTGTCACCGAGTTCAGGCATTGCCAGACACCAATTTAAGGCTCCCCTGCATCACTCCACCGTCATCAACCAAGTGCACTCCTCCCTCGTCATTCCTCCATCGGCAACCACCTGTACCTGCATTAACAACAGCAACCCGCGGCAACCATCGCAGTTCCTTCGACCATCATAAATCACCAACTCGCACCTCCACCGAGCACCACCAATAACTAGCCTTCCCCCTTATTTTATCTCGCATAAAACCACATAGCACTCCTAGCCAGGTCACCTGCTGCCTCCCCACCGGCCTGGACAACACAATCAATACATCTCGTTCTATTATTGCTCTAAGACGGTCCACTGACTGCTGACCCCTCCACCGGATCCCACAAAAAATCAATTCATCCCTTGTTCCAGAAAGTTCCCAGCCGCTGTCATCACCAGTCGCCGGTGGACCGGCTCCCAGGCCTTTTGCTTTGATTCGGTGCTCCGTTTTCCTCTTTTTCCCTTTTGTTTTTTTTTTCTGTTTTAATAACCTGTATATCCTTCCCGTATTTTTGGTCTTGAATATTTTGTGTGTCGTGTGTTTAAGATTAAGGGATTATATTTAGGGAGTTAGGATTATTATTATTATTATTATTATTATTATTATTATTATTATTATTATTATTATTATTATTATTATTATTATTATTGTTATTATTATTGTTATTATTATTATTGTTATTATTATTGTTATTATTATTATTATTATTATTATTATTATTATTAGATTTGGGATCATATGAGAACAACCATTTAGGTGAGAACGGTGAGAACACTTTTCAACCATTAGATTTAACTCCACTAAATCTAATCTAAGGGTTGTGATTAACTCTATTATATAACCACCTATCACACCTAATCCATTGACCGACATTGATCCGCCGGAAAAGTCAACGCCACCGGTCAATGGCGGTCTACAACGGTGGTTTGGCCGCCGGTCAAAGAAGGTCAACGTCCGGGCAAATTCAGTGACCCGTCGGAAAAGTCAACGCCGCCGGTCAATGGAGGTCAACGACCGGACAAATTCAGTCAACGGTCAATGGTGGTCGGTCAACGGCGGTGGTCGGGGATGTTGGTCGGGCAGCAAGACGGTCGATCAACGGTGGTTAGAGGCCAGTAGTCAAAGATGATAAACCATTAAGTGAAACCTCAAAAAGGTTATTAGTGAGGCTTGAACCCAAGACCTCTTGGTTGAGATGCACTTGCTATTACCACTGTGCCACAAGCATCTTGCTGCTATTTTTATATCTCTTTTGATATATGTATGTATATTAAGACCTGAGTTAAAACAATATGTACCTATAATAATTATTAAATGTACTTCTAACTTATATACAATGTACATTCAATATAAAATCAATGTAATGCTTAGTTAGTTAAATATATTTGATAAAGATTGAACAAAATATCGTATGTACTTATGATAATTTGTACTTATTATTTACATAATTATTATAAAATTTACATTTGTTATAGGTCATATTATTTTAATGAAAAATGTACGTACATTATATTTATGCCGAAGGTACATTTTATTTTCATTGGAGGTACATCATATATTCTTATATGACATGTCCTGTATATTTCAATTATCTATTAAATTCATATCATTAATTCTTTAGGTTCATCATATATATATGTAAGGGGTACATTGACCATATGATATAGGTACATCTATAATAAAGGTACATTTTGTAATAATTATAGGTACATATCATATTTACTACAATTATTTATTAACTTTATTTCGCTTATTCATCGGGGACACATTATTTATATTGGAGATACATTAAATATTAAGTATAGATACAAAGAATAATTATCACAAGTACATAAAATATGTTGTTCAATTTGTGTCAAGTACCCTTAACTAACTCAGCATGTACATTGATTTTATACTAAAGGTACATTTAATATAAGCTAGAAGTACATTTAATAGTATAAAATCAATGTAATGCCCAGTTAGTTAAATGTACATGATAAAAATTGATCAAAATATTTTATGTACTTATGATAATTATTATTTGAACTTATAATTTATATAATTATTATAAATTAACGAAAAATGTATATACGTACAATATATTTATGTCAAAGGTACATTTTATTACCATTGAAGGTACATAATATTTTTTCTGTATGACATGTCATGTATATTTCAATTACTTTTCAAATACATATCATTAATTCGTTATGTGCATCTTAGATATATATATATATATATATATATATATATATATATATATATATATATATATATATATATATATATATATATATATATATATATATATATATATATATATATATAGGGCGTACATTGACCATATGATATATGTACATATTATAATAAATATGGGTACATATCAAAGTATTTATGTTTATTTAAATTATTTATCAATCACGTTTCAACAAATCATCAAGTACCTTTAATTTGTTTAGGAGGTACATTAAATATATCTACAATAGGTACATTTATTAACGATTATAGATTCATATCATGTTTATTTTAATTAATTATCTTGCACGGATGAATAAATCATTTACATTTTATGTATATGAGAGGTACATTAAATTTATAATATAGGTCCATATAATACTTATTAAAGGTACATATCATGTTTATTTTAATTAGTTATCAATTATGACTCGATTTTTTATTATGTACATTTTATTTATATAAGAGGCACATTAAATATATATTATAGGTACATATAATAAATATTAATGTTACATACCATGTATATCTTAATTAGTTACCAGACATGTTTCAATAATTATTTAAGTACATTTTAATAATATAGAAGGGACATGAAATATATAATAAATGTACATTTTAATAATTATAGCTACATATCATATTTACTACAATTATTTATTAACTTTATTTCACTTACTCATCGGGGACACATTATATATATTGGAGGTACATTAAATATAGAGTATAGATACAAAGAATAATTAACATAAGTACATAAAATATGTTGTTCAATTTTTATCAAGTACACTTAACTAACTCATCATGTACATTGATTTTATACTGAATGTACATTAAATATAAACTGGAAGTACATTTAATAGTTATTAGAGGTACATATTGTTTTAACTCGGGTCTTAACAAAGATATCTATTAAAAGAGATACAAAAATAACAACAAGATGCATGTGTTACAGTGGTAAAAGTAAGTGCATTTCAACCAAGAGGTTGTGGGTTCAATCCCCACCAACAACATTTTTGAAGTTTGAAATTGTTGATCATCATTGACCATTGCTGGCTGTTGACCACCTTCAACCACCGTTGACCCTCCGCCTTACTAGCCACCGACCACCATTGACCGGCGTTGACCCGGACAATTGACCACCGGCGGCCACCATTGACAGGCGTTGACCCGGACCATTGACCACCGGCGGCCACCATTGACCGGTAGTCAACCACCCTTAACCACCAACGTCGGCCACCATTGACCGGCAGTCAACCACCCTTGACCGGACCATCGACCACCGGCGGCCACCCTTGACCGGTGTTGACTTTTTGTTCATTGACTTTTGGGTGGATTGTGTATAATATTAAAACTTAACCTTTAAGATGATGTTAATTCTTGTGCCTTAGATCAAAATTGAATGGTAGGGATTGGTTCTCACCGTTCTCACGATAAGCCTCGTTCTCACCGGAACTCTACCCTTATTATTATTATTATTATTATTATTATTATTATTATTATTATTATTATTATTATTATTATTATTATTATTATTATTATTATTATTATTATTATTATTATTATTATTATTATTATTATTATTATTATTATTATTATTATTATTATTATTATTATTATTAATATTATTATTATTAGTAGTAGTAGTAGTAGTAGTATATTATTATTATTAGACTAATATAAGATAAATACACTCTCATAATTAGACTATTATAGATTACTTACCACACCTTAGTTTTTATTCTACCCTCCCCTTTAGATTAGAATAATTAGTCCCTGATTATTGTAAGAAGAACCCTAATATTTCTCTCTTTAATTTCTTCTTAATAAAAGTTGTAATCTTTCTTCATTATTAATTTAATTCCTCTTTAGTTTATTCCAGATCTACAATTCTCATTAGTTTACATTTAGATGATTGGGTTGTAATTGGAAGACAAGAAGATATTCATCTTCCTTATTTCAACCAAAGTTCCCACCTTTAACTAATGTTGGTATAATTCTCATCTTAATTACTCTTTATTTCAAATGTTTACATTATGTTTGTTCTTGTTTAATTTACTAGCTATATTTAAATGTTTATCGTAGTTTAATTACTTGTCTTATTATTATTATGTTTGTTCTTCTTAGTTTTAGGTTAAAGTTCCCATATTTTGTTCTCATTTCTATTAGTATGTTTGAGTAGTGTATTACTAGGGTGGAGGGGGATCTTGTGTAGTTAATTTGGGGTAGACTATTGGCTTGAACAAACAAGCAATTCATGGTTAAATTCTATTATAATTGTCATGCATACAAAGTGTTTGTGGAAATGTCTCAATGAGAATTCGAGTCAATTTCACTATTTTATAACTTGTTTGGTGAGAGCTTGACTTTTAACTAGATAATTCATGACGATTAGTGGGTATTGGGTAATTAGAACGAGAGTTCGATTATGATAAGCCTTGGGTCAGTCTCACATCGAGGGGTGGGGATTTACCTTTGAATTTACTTTAATCACTTGTTATTTATGCCATTACTTGACCCTTATTCTACACGAGTAAACCCGACCACATTTGCTTCCTTAGTTAGCATCTTAATCAATTTGTCATTGCTTGCTTTAGTTGTAGTCTTATTAGCTAGTTTATCAATCATTCAACATTTGCTAGAACTAAACTAGAAAACAAACGATCAATTTAAGAACCATAATCCCGTCTCTGTGGATCGACCTCCTTACCCTACTACATTCATTAGTTTGGTATTGAGCTTTACAAATATTTTTTGTATGCCGAGGAGTACGACAAACCTCGGTATCACCTACCGATTGAAAATACAAGTCATACACATTGTTTGATACCGTCATCGTGTATTAAATCACTTGACTTACCACTTCGACCAACTACACCATCACGAAAGCAAAGCAACACTCCATACTTTACAAAAACGGTTTTAAATCGAGTTTTCCGACTCATAAGTTTACATTTTGTCGATTCCTCGTCAAGCAACCTAGCATGTAAGTATGAGGGTGCAATTAATCCTCTTCTTTCATGTTCTTTTATATGTTTTTAAGACTTTAACATGATAAAATATGCATAACATGATCCAAAATAAGGATTGATTGAGCCAAAACTGAGTGTTGACCTGAAGCAGAAGCCCCTAGTCACAACTAGGTGGCTCGCACATCTTATGGCACCCCCAGTCAGAACTCAAATGTGTTTGAGTTCATCCTACCTTCATTTTCATTTCTTATTTGTAATCAGTTTTTACCATTTCAAATTCAAACCATTATTTACAAGCAGCATTTTTAACCATGAATTATATTCACCCTTGGTTCCTTATACCATGACGGTTTAATCCGTGACTCGGTGATAATATTTGGTTAATTACATTTTTAAAGGGTATTTTAAAGCCCTCTTTTCATTTGTTTATATTTGCAAAAAAACCATATTAGTCATATACAACTAATCATCCTTGGTTATACATACCATGTCGGTTTAATCCGAGTACAATGATAAACTTTGACTAATTACAAAGCAATGAACTTAACATAATTAGTTCATATCAAGCACTTTCTTACACTTTAATTACAAAGCAATAAACTGTAGATACCCAGTATCTGCACCTTCCTAAAACCACCCGATGATGATCGGACTATAACGTGTTTTTGATATGCGTGCGTGGATTAGCTATACATGAGACGGTTCAATGCACTACTCGGATATGAAAAATGGTTTCAAAAATGGTTTTCTAACTTAATTTGCATTAAAATAACACTATTTAGAGTTAAAACCGTCTTCGGACCCAAAACCGACTCAGAAACCCGCAACTCGAGTCAACCTAAGTCAATCTAAATCTTGAATATCGAAAATAATACCATGAATGTCTTTATCATGCCATTTGCATTAAAATGACCCTAATTAGAGTCAATACCGACACCGGGCCAAAAACCGACTCGAAATTCAAATGCCAACTCACACGGGTCAAGCCCGAGTCAAGAACACAAAATACCTACCCTAAATAACACCCAAGAGTATGCTTACACGGCTAAAAAACCACATAAGACCACAAATCACAACCAACAAAATATTGGTTAGAACAAATGGAACATCCAAATTTGCGAAAAGGACAGTACACCCATTTGGATCACTAGGTGCCTCGCGCCTAAATGGGCTATCCTGCTTAGCCTCTAAGTAAACTCAACCGACCTACCACCCCACATTTCTCTATAAATACCCACCATCACACGCAATAATATTTACGCCAGCGTCCACCCCCTCACCTGTAATACCCGCCCTTTTAGGGACCCTTTGACCGACGTTGACTGACCTTGGGAGCGGGAATAGTTGTTAGAAGTGCGTGCCAAAGCTATCTTGGGTTACGAGTTATGGGTGGTACTCGATAGAGTAGAGGCTACTCGATCGAGTAGCGTGGTTACTCGATCGAGTAGGGTGTCACTCGATCGAGTATGTGGGATACTCGATCGAGTATCGGGTTTTCAGCGAGGGTTTTTAATCGCGTTTTGTTAAATCCGCAAATCATTTCCGCCTCATTCCTTCTATCCTCTAGTCGCCTCTTTCCCTTCCCTTCACCATAAAACCTCCATGGAAGCCCTTTTGAAGGTTCTTGTGCCTTAGGAGTGCATAGCTTGAGTCGGGTAGCGGTCTTTTGCCGGGTTTCTCCTTATAGGTATGTCGTCATCATCATCCATATCCTTGTCTTTACAATTAGGGTTTGATTGATAGAAATAGATGATTGTGTTGTGCTTATAGGCTTTGCTTGATTGCTGGATATGTCGTATGTTGGCATGGATTGGTTACAGTTGCTAAAAGGTAGGTTCGCCTACTCAGTTACTGTAGATAGTCTAGTGTGTCGGTTGTTGCGGTTGTGTTGTGGTTGTTGTATATTGTCGTATTCGTATTGTGACGGTTGTTGATTAATTGCTGCTGATGGTTGTGATTGTTTGTCTCTGGTTCTCGATTTGCGTTATCGGCTGAGTGGAGTCACTTGCGGGAGTGGCTTCACGCCCTAGTTTCGCCCTTCGTGGAACCCGTCAAGGAAGAGGATGTGCACATTAATGGGACAGGGTTATCGCTCGGTATGATGAGCGGGGATTTGGTGGGTACGGCTACGGTCCCCCACTGGGAGGGCTGGTCCAGTGGACAGTCGGTGACGGAGATTGATCGGTGTAGGTGTGCTTGTGTGTGACTGATTATGTTGTATTGTTAGGTGTTGATGGCATTGTTGTATCTTATCTCAGTACTGACCTTGTGTGGTTGTCTTGTTGTTTTATGTGTCTGCCGTGATCCCTTATGGTGAGCAGTCTGTCTTAGCAGGTGTTGATATCATTGATAGCTGGAGGCCGGGCAGGGATGAGTCTTCACGAGATTTGATAGTTATAGTGGGTAGTCCTTGAGTTGTATCTTTTATATCGTCAGTTGGTTTTAAAGCACTTGTAATATAACATAATAGTTCTTTTATCGACATTTGATTATTACTGTCCTCGGGCAACCGAGATGGTAATGCCCCTATATGCTAAGGAAGGCCTAGTTAAGGCTCCTCTGAATATGGGGGTGTTACAAAGTGGTATCAGAGCGACAATTTTGGAACCTGTAACAAATGAACATAATGAACGTAGTGAGTCTAATAAAATGAACCTGGTGTATGTATAATGGGAGCCCCGCTGATGCTAGATTTTGGGTGATTAGGCGCCCTCATTTCAAAATCATGGCCCCATGGTACTTAAGCCAGTCACAGGGTATGGGAAAGTGGAGTCCGTGTGTATGTATGTGATGTGTATGTTAGTTGTGTCAGAGTTAATTGTGGTCGAGTCCTTGGTAATGTAGAGATGGGTATAGTAGTTACGTTTGAATGGTGTATAGTGAAGTTTTGGGCACGATTAGGGAGTTTGTGCAAGGGTTATGAGAAACGTGATAAGAGCTTGTTTGATAGAGATGCGTGAAAATGTGAAAGTGTATGCCGTGATATGAAAGTGATCATGTTAGTGTTGCTTCAGGTCGATAATAACGGTAAGCATATATGAGTTATAATTCCTTTTATAGTTATAAAGATGATAGTGAAAGAATTGTTGAGTCATAATTTGAGACATAGCATATAGTAATGCTTATATGCCTTGTTTAATGGTTGAGAATTTCCGCTGGGGAACGATCGATTTGTGTAGCGAAATTTTGCTTATGATGAAATTTGAACATAATAAGCTTTAAATTGCTATGTAGAGTACACATTATATTTTTATGACATATGAAAGAATGAGTTATCGTTAATTACATGTTTCATGTTGATGTGAACGCGAGTTTAGTAGTAATGTGATAAGACAAGTTTAAGTATGGTAGGATGATGTGATTATACTTATGAATGACTCGGTAGCAGGTAAGCCGAGTTGGGTAATTTATTGTAGCATAGTATGACATAAACCTTATTTGTTGAACGATATGGGATGCTTGAGTAATAATGGTAATGCGTGAACGAGTGTGATAATTAGTGCCGAATTCCGAACTTAGTTTGGAATCGACACGCGATATTGTTTGCAGGAATCTTTGATCTACTTCGTAGTTTTGACCATGTACTTAACTATACTTGACCGAGTACGAGTGCTTACTAGACCGAGTAGACCTCACTCGATCTCGTTAGGAAGCTATGGCGTCGGGATGTGGAAATTTTCTGCAGATACTCGACGAAATAGCGCCTACTCGATCGAGTAGAGGGCACTCGATCGAGTACCCTAGACACTCGATCGAGTAGGTTACTGTACAGTGATTCTTACGGGTTTCTTAAAACCCTTATTCTTTCTTATTCTCCTCATTCTTCTTCTATAATTCGAACCATAAGCTCTTTCATCCCTCTCAAAAGCTTTCTTCATCTTGTGTTAGTAGTGATTCTTTGGGTTGGTTATTCTTATTTGTTTGCATTCTCTTACTTTCCTACTTAATCAAGGTATGATTTTTCTTCCCTATTTACATGATTTATCAATTTGGATGTGTTAGAATAATGATGTAATCTGAAATTTTCGATTCATATGGATAGATGATTGCTTTTAATTGTTGTAATATGATTCACATGCCTTCTTTCCTTGATTGTTGGTGATTAATTGCTGTAAAATAGATTAGAAATCACGAAATTTGGGGGCCGAAATTTCTAGGGTTACGAAATCAAAAATTTATTTTGGTTGTTTTACATTGATTAGATGATGGAATTGAGTGCTATACATTATATATATCATGTTGAAGGATGAATTTTGATGATTTTCAACTTAAAAGTTGCCTTAAAACTCCGTCTTAAAAGTGCCCCAAATTGAAATTCGTCTTCTATATTTGAAATTTGGTGTTGAATATGAATGTTTAGGTAAGGGATAAACTTCAATATGATAGTGGTAATGTTAATTGATGGGGAATATGTCAAAATTGTTACAGCTGTAGAGACCGTCTGACAAGCCTAATTGAATTGTTTTGTGTCTAATAACGAAAGTTGATGATGATATGTTCCAAATTACTTTTCTATGAGTATGTACAAGTACCTCACATTTTATTAAGAGTGTGTATGGAGTAACATTGAATCATGCTAGGATGTTAGAATTGGTTGGGTATATGTGTTCACCATGATAAACTTTTCACAACTATTGAACATGAGTGGCTATAAACTGAGTTTGCATATCAAATTGGGGATTTGTTGGTGACGTGTGTACTTAGCTTTGCATTCAAAGTTCAAATGTATGAATTATGTGCTTCACATGCCTATACAAGTTTGTTTAAATCACATGCTGAAACAGATGCCGAGACCGAACGTAGGGACCCGTCAGAGTAAACGGGGAAGGGTTACACAGCCTGAGATTGGGGAGGGGAGTGGACCCGTGGTACCCGCGGTACCGGAGTACGCTTCGATTGTGTTTGTAGATTTCAAACAAAGAGAGCGTTTTGTAGCTTTACAAAAACGCAAAATGAGGCCAACGAGGTGTGTGGATACCACACTTCTGACTGATTTGGGAATAGAGACGGATGTCCGTCACATATTCGAGACTTTGGGTTTTACGGGGTTGTATAGGCTGAGGAAACACTCCTACCCTTTTCTTACTTTGGAGTTTATGAGCTCCTTTAGTTATGACCCAGCTGCCCAGACCGTTGAGTTTCGGTTGATGAACAACAGTTTCTTGCCTACCATGGACCTTTTCGCTTCTCACCTTGGGTTGGCCAAGCCTCCCAAGGATTCTATCACTGATATTCCTGCTGAGTGCGGTGTCTGCCACCTAATGCCTTGTCTTACCGGAAAGCCAGCTCCCACCTCAAGCAACATGCTGATTAATGATGTTCAGCATGTCACATTGATGATCTTTCTTCGTTCTCTCTCGAACCTCCTTTATGATAGACCGGATATCAGTAAACTGAACAATCATGAGGTATTGCTTCTGATGTCCTACCTCAACCCAGAGCGGGCCAGGAGGGTGGTCTTCAATGCTCCTGCCATCGCCTGCGCTAGCCTTGCTTTGATGGCTACTTGCCTCTTCCCGTGCACGAGTTGTGGCGCTATCGCCACTCGGTTAGCTGAAAAGCTAACCTACTTTGAGGCTTCTTCGGAGTACGTGCCTCTGGCTACACCGGTGCCTACGATGGACCGTGACTACTATCTCGACTTGAAATGGTTGAGAACCTTGGCCGGCGGTAGCCTAGTGATACCGTCGTTTACTATCAAAAATAAATTTATAATACCGAACTAAACTAACAGAAGTTAGTGGTAGTACGGGTCGAACCACAGAGAGACAAGGTTAATTATGTTTGCTAAATTTTAATCTATTGAAGTAACAATTTTAAAAAAAAGGGGTTTTGATTTGGTTTGAAACTAAGTTGCAAGCGAAATAAAATGCTGTAAAAAGATGAAAACAATAATAGAGAAATAGCTAGGACGATCGGTTCACTACAGTTTCGACGGCATTAATCCAAAGTAGGTCTGATATGAGTACGGTATTCAGGTAAATGACGAGTCCTCTCGGTACACTGCAACAGGAAACACCCTTTCGGTCTGAATTCCCTCCCTGAATCACACTAACTAACTTTCGTTCTCGTCAGTGTAACTAAGTCTGCAACTTCTATCTCCTTTCGGTCTCAAGGGTAGACTAATTATCATAGTTTCAGGTCTATTCTATTCCAATCTTACGATCTAGGTCTAGAATTCCCAAATCAATTAACAATTCTCCTCTTGGTCTACTTATTAATTGTAGCAATTAAACAACTATGATAAAGGAATTACCAACCTAAACAATCCTACAACATCCTAAGCCGTCTAGACTATAGATCTCCTCACATCCTAGCGAAGGAAATCTAGCTACTCATATTAGAAATAACAACAATAATAAATTTGACTAATAAAACAGGAGAATTCATAATTAAAACGACGAAATAAGCAATTAACATAAAACGATAAATTGGCTTTCGGGAGACTATTCTAGCAATTGCTATACTACGAATGAAATAAGTAACGAAACTGAACAGAAGAATACCGAAGAGGAATCGCAGAGAAAGATCTAAAACCGAAAGTGGGGAGAACTTTATTGATCACGAGACAATCTTTAGAACCCTCATTAACGAATGATAAAAACTAGATTAAGAACTGATAAACTGAATGTAAAACTTCCTCCTTATTCTGAAAACCTAAGTTACGTTATATAGGAATACACGTAACACTTATTTCCGAAACCTAAATACTATGGGCTTCTTACTTCTCGATCTTTTATTTTGCATCAGACCCGTTGTTCAGTCGATCGACCATAAGCATCAGTCGATCAACCAACTTGCACTGTACAGGAGCTTCTGATTCTCGCGCTCTGGTCGATCGACCATAGGCATCAGTCAATCGACCAAAGGTGCTGTACAGTAATGCATTCTGACGAATTCTGCAGCGCGCACCGATCTTAAAACAGCTGCCATTTCTTCGTTACTTGGTCAAATCAGGCGTTCTACGTGGCGTTGGAAAGCTAAGAGGATAAGATTTCACCTCCCAGTGGAATCAGTCGGTTATCTGCTCTAGAACTCGAGATATAGCCATTTGAAGCAGGCTGCAGTAATGTGAAGCGATTCTTTGCTTGATAACTTCTTGTAACTTGTACGCACCCATGCTTATACTATCTCCAGGGCCTTGAAATGTGCACCAAGATCATTCCTCAAGCTTTACCTTCATGTCAAATGCTATGCTAGACACTTTGGGACGGATTTGGCTCATTATCTACTCAATTCCGCAATAATCTGCAATATTACATAAAAAGGCGGAAGTCGACGAAAAGGGGCAAATAGTAGAACAAACTATTAATAATAGACATAAAATGCGTGGAAATAAAGATGTAAAATGTCATATTATAGACACGCATCAAACTTCCCCAAACCAAACCTTTGCTTGTCCCCAAGCAAACTAATGCAACTAATATGAACTAAAATAGAAAGGAGCAAACATGGACAAACTGAAAACCGTCTACTCAAACCAATTTAATGCAACAGAATCAACTACTAACAAATAATGTCAAGCAAACAAATTTATACATATTTCAAAAAGATGTTGAACCTTCGACCTTGCAAGACTTTCAAAATCGGACTCTCACGGGTCGCTCAATCACACAATACAGCATAAGGTGAGTAAATTATGTAAGGATAGAAAGAAGCAAATTTGTAATGACGCTCACCTAACTACGACCTATAAGAACATGCCTGCAGTATAACATAAAAGTGATCTCTACGATCGTACATATTCATTCCAACCAAACAAATGACCATGACACATGCCGAGGTATATATGGGATATGTGAGGTAACGGGTAAGAAGGGGCTAAAACGATTTGGATACGTGGAGTTAATAGGCCGAGCTAGAAACAACGGGATCCAAATAATACGCACTTTCCAACATTAAACTCAATGTGAACGATACAAAACAGTGCCAAATTGATGCACAAAACTCACAATCTCCAACAAACTTCAACTCCCCAAAAGATATAATATCAACATGGGAGTAAAAATCGCCATATAATGAAATTCCAATTCATGCGATTTTCAATTCTGCAGAGCCTGGTCGATCGACCAAAGGGTGAGGTCGATCGACTGAATATCGAACTGGTTTTCATTTTTTCGTAATCTGTTTTTTTTTCTTTTCCTTTTTTAATTCTTTTCTTTCTTTCTTTCCTTTCAACATTTCACCACTCATCTCACATAGAGCAATATAACCAAAATGCAATAAAAACATTCCCAAAACCACAAGTACTAGCTCAGATAAGGTAGGCTAATTTCAGTATGTAGCTAATGGGACAAGAAGGCAATTTTGGCTATGTGGGGCTTATGGGTAAAATGAGAAAAAGAGACCTCTCTCACATGTGTCAACAAACCACAAATCGAATGCATACAGGCACTAAGCAGATCAAAATCATGTTTATGCAAATTAATGAAACATGTCTCATAAGGAGTAACTACTCACATCCTACATGAAATCGGTCATGAATGTCACCGATTTATAACGCTCTAATTCCTTAGAAAGAATTTGTAGTTTGCCAAAATTTTCAAGTCAAGCCTACTAGTTAAACAGATTTTGAAACGAAATTCGAGATATTGCAACATACTTTTGCTAAAAGAGGTGATAAAGTGCAAGGCTTAAGCAAATAACAGTTTCAGCAATGAAATACTCCAATCAGACTCAACCTAAAATGCAAAAGAAACGTGAATTTTTTTGAATTTTATGACATTTTTCAATTTTTATGAATTTTTGTATATATAAGAAATAAATACAGTGCAAACAGAAATGAATAAACGTGAATGCAAAACAAATGCAAATGCAGACTCAAGTGTGCATTACCGTCCCCAAACCAATTCGGACAATGTCCTCATTGGACCAACTACTACCTAACAGCAAACAACAGCAGCAGCATAAAAGAGGGTGGTAAAAACGCAAACTAACTAAAGGAGATAAAATAAAAGGGAGTAGGAAACTCACAAGATATAACCTCCCCAAACCAGACATGAAACGGTGGAGATAAAAGCAATCGTGATACAACAGGGATCACGAGCATACATCGTCGCGGCAACAGCAAGGGCCACAACAGAATAGAAGCACTAGCAGTGAATCGCGTCAATCTAACTCTGCAACAACTTGAGTTCTTATAAATAATCAAACAATAAGGCAAACCTCCCCAAACCAATTCCCGACAAAAGGGAATTGCAATAAATCAATTAGAAATAGGTAGAAAGAACTCAAATAAATTACCCAACAAAACATAATTAAACCAAATTAAAAGCAACGGAATTCGATTTAATTAAAACTTGAAAAATATTTGGGTAGACAAATAGGTAATTTTAATTGCAGAAATTTATAAAACTCAGGTAAAGGACGTAGCATGTAAAAATTAAAAACAATGGAAATAAGGAGGAGAAATAAACGAGAGAGAAAAGGAGAAAAACTCCTCTATCTCGAATTGCACAGCAGCAAGAACTCGATCAAGAATCAGCAGGGCTCGATCGTGGCAACCTCCATGGAACGATTTCCTATCCTCTATCAACTCCATATTACCTGAAAATTTCACAAATATGCAAAATAAAAAAATACCAATACCAAAACTTGTCCAAAGTCAACTCAAATGAACTACACTAAAGCTAAAACTAATCGTCCTAATAAAAGCAATAAATAGTTCAACAAAAATCGAAATTACAAAATAAATACAAGCCGAATAGCACTACGGCTCAATAACAAGATACCCCAAAGTAGGGCACTTGACTGAAAGAGGTCCTTTCAAAGCGATGGACCGCTACTCTCTGGGCTTCCGGACAACCGGCCTAATTGGAGGAAGGGTATCCGATGTCGCATAAGCGATGACACGCTTCTTCACTTTGCCCTACCTATCTTTCCCGGACTTGCTCGAATTCCGTCTCACTAGTATCACCAGGATCTCCTATGCCCTCTCTGCCATGACCTGCGGCAAGAACGAGAGATAAAAGCATGGTCCTCCAATTTGCTCCCAAGTCAGGGCGGAGGTGTCAATACAAAAAAATATAACTCGAATGGCACTAGGAGGATCCGTAATAGGATCTATAGAGGATATGGCTTCACAAGGCTTGACTTGCATCGGTGCCTTATGAACGCCGGTGGTAAAGGGTCAAATTTTCATCCCCTACCCGCACAACATGGTCCTACCCCGAAATCTATCACTGCACCAACAGTGCATAAGAATGGTCGTCCTAAAATAATAGGAGTGTGCCGGTCTTAGGGAATATCCAAAACCAAAAAGTCAACGGGAATAAAGAATTTCCCGATCTGCACAGTATGTCCTCTAGAATACCTATTGGCCGTGATTGGGTGCGGTCGGCCATCCGCACGGTAATATCGATGTCTACGAAATTTAGTGAAGCCAAGTCTCCCAGCAAGAGACAACGGCATAACACTGACACTAGCCCCTGTATCACATAGGGCGTTATCAACTATATGGGTCCCAATATAGCAAGATATAGAAAAACTACCCGGGTCAAATCGTTTATGAGGTAGCTTATTTCGAAGATGGGCGATGCCGTTACGAAAAAGCTACTACATGAAGATCCTCTATATGTCGTTTACGGGATAAAATATCTTTCATAAATTTCATATAGGAAGGTACCTGGGTAATTAAATCAATGAAAGGAACGGTTACCTCAAGACCCTTGACGACCTCCAAAAACTTGTCGAACTGACGCTCCAACTTTGCATTCTCTAAACGCTCCGGATACGGGACCGCAACACTGGCCGTAGGCTCAGTAACCTTCGGCTTCCGTAGGTTTAAAACTTCCGTCAAATCATCAATAAGTGTGGAATCATGCAAATCAGTTGACGGAATTTTGTTCTGCACTGAAGACCCAGTCGATCGACCATTGGTCTCGGTCGATCGACCAAGTTGGTGGCGTGAATAGTTCTGATCGAAATGTTTCTTCAGGAACCTCAGTCGATCGACTGAGAGTGTTGGTCGATCGACTGCTTATGCTGGGCGTGAATAGTTTCTGATCAGAAACTTTTCCATCTGACATCCCAGTCGATCGTCTGCTGTTGTTGGTCGATCGACTGGTGGTACTGGCAAATAAGCTCGTTTTTTCACCAGAAATTAAACTAGCATTTTCATCATTTCCCGAGTCTCCTCTTGGCTTGTCGGGACCTTCATAAGAGAGGCCACTTCTGAGATTAATGGCATTAATCGTTTCAATTGGCCTTCCACATTTGCTCGAAGAATTGGCGACTTGCTTTGCCTCTATATTCTCCAACCGCTTCACAAAATTCTTTGAGGACTCAATCCCTTTGTCTATATTCGCCACTTGAACCAAAAGAGTTTGGACCATTTCTCTCAACTCCACGCTCTCATCTGGATTATGGACAGGAATTTCGACTCTTTCCTTGGAAGCTTCAGAGGCCTCGAGATTCTCGAGACGGGCAGTAATAGAAGTAATGAGTGTCACAACGGCGCTCATTTCATCACTTTGCTTTTGTGACTTTCCACGTGAACTCCCAAACTCGGCTCTATGGACTGCCATCTCCTCAATAATGTTCCAACCCTTATCATAAGCTACATTATTTCGAAATCTACCATTTGCAGCCGAATCAAGGATGACTCTCTAGTCATCATACAAAGAATTATAAAATTGGTCGCAAAGGTACCACTCCTCAAAACCGTGGTGAGGAAAACGGATCGAACCAGACTTCTTAAAACGGGCCCATGCTTCATAAAATTCCTCATCGGGTCCTTCTTTGGAAATTTGAAATTTGAGCTCTCAAAGCATTGGTTTTCGCAGGCGAAATATCTTGTTTGCGAAAAGCCAATGCCGGAGATGTCCATCTGTAACTCTAGCTACTACCTTATCAAGGTAGCGATACCAGCACGCGCGAGAATCTTTCAAAGAGTAAAGAAACATCTTCTCCTTAACTTCATCTTGTGTCACTCCGGCGATACGGGTATGGAACAATGAATAATCCGTAAATAACTCCATATGCTTCCAAGGATCCTCCTCGGTAGACCAGAAATGATTTCGCTCCACCAATTCGATATAGGAAGGACGAATTTCAAAGGGGGGAGTAAATCCTTTTGGAAGGTCGTGTACTGTCGGCTGAAGATTATCAGATATAGTAGGCATGATTGCAATAAAACTGAGAGTACTCAAGCCTTCCTCTCAAGATCTTACTTCTAACTCTGCAAAAGCAAAACTAGAAGCAAAAGTAAGCAACGGTCTCAAGGAACCAAAGTTCCTTGAGATAAGAAAAATATATTAAAAATAAAGCAAACAAAATTATACCGTCTCCCCGGCAACGGCGCCAAAATTTGATACCGTCGTTTAGTATCAAAAATAAATTTATAATACCGAACTAAACTAACAGAAGTTAGTGGTAGTACGGGTCGAACCACAGAGAGACAAGGTTAATTATGTTTGCTAAATTTTAATCTATTGAAGTAACAATTTAAAAAAAAAAGGGGTTTTGATTTGGTTTGAAACTAAGTTGCAAGCGAAATAAAATGCTGTAAAAAGATGAAAACAATAATAGATAAATAGCTAGGACGATCGGTTCACTATAGTTTCGACGGCATTAATCCAAAGTAGGTCTGATATGAGTACGGTATTCAGGTAAATGACGAGTCCTCTCGGTCCACTTTGTCAACGGGAAATACCCTTTCGGTCTGAATTCCCTCCCTGAATCACACTAACTAACTTTCGTTCTGGTCAGTGTAACTAAGTCTGCAACTTCTATCTCCTTTCGGTCTCAAGGGTAGACTAATTATCATAGTTTTAGGTCTCTTCTATTCCAATCTTACGATCTAGGTCTAGAATTCCCAAATCAATTAACAATTCTCCTCTTGGTCTCCTTATTAATTGTAGCAATTAAACAACTATGATAAAGGAATTACCGACCTAAACAATCCTACAACATCCTAAGCCGTCTACACTATAGATCTCCTCACATCCTAGCGAAGGAAATCTAGCTACTCATATTAGAAATAACAACAACAATAAATTTGACTAATAAAACAGGAGAATTCATAATTAAAACGACGAAATAAGCAATTAACATAAAACAATAAATTGGCTTTCGGGAGACTATTCTAGCAATTCCTATACTACGAATGAAATAAGTTACGAAACTGAACAGAAGAATACCGAAGAGGAATCGCAGAGAAAGATCTAAAACCGAAAGTGGGAAGAACTTTATTGATCACGAGACAATCTTTAGAACCCTCATTAACGAATGATAAAAACTAGATTAAGAACTGATAAACTGAATGTAAAACGTCCTCCTTATTCTGAAAACCTAAGTTACGTTATATAGGAATATACGTAACACTTATTTCCGAAACCTAAATATTATGGGCTTCTTAATTCTCGATCTTTTATTTTGCGTCAGACCCGTTGTTCAGTCGATCGACCATAAGCATCAGTCGATCGACCAACTTGCGCAATACAGGAGCTTCAGATTCTCGCACTCTGGTCGATCGACCATAGGCATCAGTCGATCGACCAAAGGTGTTGTACAGTAATGCATTCTGACGAATTCTGTAGCGCGCACCAATATTAAAACAGCTGCCATTTCTTCGTTAATTGGTCAAATCAGGCGTTCTACGTGGCGTTGGAAAGATAAGACGATAAGCTTTCACCTCAAAGTGGAATAAGTCGATTATCAGCTCTAGAACTCGAGATATAGCCATTTGAAGCAGGCTGCAGTAATGTGAAGCGATTCTTTGCTTGATAACTTCTTGTAACTTGTACGCACCCATGCTTATACTATCTCCAGGGCCTTGAAATGTGCACCAAGATCATTCCTCAAGCTTTACCTTCATGTCAAATGCTATGCTAGACACTTTGGGACGGATTTGGCTCATTATCTACTCAATTCCGCAATAATCTGCAATATTACATAAAAAGGCGGAAGTCGACGAAAAGGGGCAAATAGTAGAACAAACTATTAATAATAGGCATAAAATGCGTGGAAATAAAGATGTAAAATGTCATATTATTGACACGCATCACCTAGCCTGGAGAGTGTGGGGAATGAGTTGGATGGGGATCCCGGCTCCTGAGCACCTTCCACCGACCGAGCCGTTAGAGCCGGTGGTGACAGCTGTTGACTCCGACGAGGAGGAGGAGGATGATGACGTGCCCCGCCAGTTTCATACCTACCTCATCGATGACATGATCCTCGAGGTGATACCCGAGCCGAGGAAGGGGGAGAACGCGGCGGTAGCAGAGGTGAGGCCCAGGTTGGGGAGAGGACCCCGTCGAGTGAGAGAGAGGGCCGCTGAGATTAGACCACGGCCGGTAGCACCACCACAACAGCACCCTTTTCCATGCTACCCCTACCTTGACACCCCGGAGACGCGATCGAGTTACTTGGCAGAGAGAGTGTCATCTACTTTGACACTCAGGAACATGCATGAGATGTCGTACACTCAGGGGATTGGGACAGAGGGACCGCATCCGGTTTGGTGGAGTGGAGTTGGGGACTATAGTGGGGTTTTCCACTCTTACGGGGTGGATCAGTCAGCTTGGGGGACGCCTCAGTCCTTTCCCTATGATGGTTTGACCCCATGGCACGTAGGTCCGGGAGATGGAGCGGGAGTTGATGCAGGTATTGGGTCATCGGGAGCGGGGACTTCGGGAGGCGATGGTGGTGGTGATGAGGTGATGGAGGAGGAGCAGCAGCAGCAGCAGCAGGAGTGATACTCCTATTTCTTTATCCTTGTTATGGTCGTTGGATTGGGTGTTAGTAGTTGTTAGTAGTAGGGACTTTTATTCTCGGATTTGTATGCTTGACCATAAGGCCGGATTTGCTAGTAGACTTTGTTGCAGGATTTTGTGAGTCGGGAGGTCACTCCGACTCAAGTTATGTGATGATTTTGTATATATATGTGTTGGTTATGGCAGGTTTCCCAAAATTTTGACCTATAGATACTCGACAAAGTACCCCATACTCGGTCGAGTAGCAATAGGTGTGGCAGAAAAGAGACATTCTGATCTCAGGGCCACTCGATCGAGTAGCCAAGACACTCGATCGAGTAGTAGGGCACTCGATCGAGTACCACTACTTACTCGATCGAGTAACACTGTTACAAGAACTTTTCAAAAATTAAAATTGTTTAATGGTTATATAATTGTATGTTTGATGTTTAGCATGGTTAGTGATGCTTAGTAACACATTTGAACCGTTAATGTCACATGTTAGAAGTCGCGTTTGGGTTTTATATGCATATTTGTAACAAGTAGTGAAGTGGCGATTGTTTCTTGTTGCTTTAATATTACATCCGCCATATTTACTAGCTATTCATTGGAGATACATATTCTCATACACTTGTACACATGATATTAACATGCTTTCTCGACTGCGACTAGTTAATCGAGTGGGTTGTGTATGTTTTCTAATTTAATGAGTATATAATTAGTGAGTAATGTCCGTAATAAATAATATGGTTTTAATTTATGACATGATACAAGTTATAAGTAAAGTGTGTGATAATTTGGTAGTGAACTTCGGGGACGAAGTTCCTTTTTAAAGGGGAAGAGTAATGTCGCAAAATAAAAAGACTGATTTTGAGATTATGTTGTTGTTCGGTTATAATGTCTTGTTGATTATTTGCATAGTTTTCTATTACTTTGGTCACATTGCTTGTATGAAGTTGTAATCGGTTACTTTAGTTCGTTGAGTAATTCATGCGTTGAAGTGAAAGTTGATAATGTGTTTAAAAAAAAACGGTCGTAAAGAGACAGTTGTGGTGCCTTGTGTCGTAATAGAATCACGTTGTTGAGTAACATGGTATGTTTCGCGTTGTTAGGTGTTGCTAAGTGAAAAAGTAAGTACGTGGTGTGTTGAGTATTTCAAGTAATATTTTGTGTGAAGTTGACTTATATATAGAATAACAGTTGATGATGATGACATAGGGGAAGGGTATCTCTGGGGAATAGTGACCTGTATTGAAAGAGTAGTGATGTCGTTGTGTCCCCGTGTCTTGTGCTTTGAGTTAGGTGAGTTGAACTTCGGGAACGAAGTTCTTTTTAAGGGGGGAAGATTGTAATACCCACCCTTTTAGGGACCCTTTGACCGGCATTGACTGACCTTGGGAGCGGGAATAGTTCTTAGAAGTGCGTGCCAAAGCTATCTTGGGTTACGAGTTATGGGTGGTACTCGATAGAGTAGAGGCTACTCGATCGAGTAGCGTGGTTACTCGATCAAGTAGGGTGTCACTCGATCGAGTATGTGGGATACTCGATCGAGTATCGGGTTTTCAGCGAGGGTTTTTAATCGCGTTTTGTTAAATCCGCAAATCATTTCCGCCTCATTCCTTCGATCCTCTAGTTGCCTCTTTCCCTTCCCTTCACCATAAAACCTCCATGGAAGCCCTTTTGAAGGTTCTTGTGCCTTAGGAGAGCATAGCTTGAGTCGGGTAGCGGTCTTTTGCCGGGTTTCTCCTTATAGGTATGTCGTCATCATCATCTGTATCCTTGTCTTTACAATTAGGGTTTGCTTGATAGTAATAGATGATTGTGTTGTGCTTATAGGCTTTGCTTGATTGCTGGATATGTCGTATGTTGGCATGGATTGGTTGTAGTTGCTTAAAGGTAGGTTCGCCTACTCAGTTACTGTAGATGGTCTAGTGTGTCAGTTGTTGCGGTTGTGTTGTGATTGTTGTATATTGTCGTATTCGTATTGTGACGGTTGTTGATTGATTGCTGCTGATGGTTGTGATTGTTTGTCTCTGGTTCTCGAGATGCATTCTCGACTGAGTGGAGTCACTTGCGGGAGTGGCTTCACGCCCTAGTTTCGCCCTTCGTGGAACCCGTCACGGAAGGGGATGTGCACATTAATGGGACAGGGTTATCGCTCAGTATGATGAGAGGGGATTTGGTGGGTACGGCTGCGGTCCCCCACTGGCAGAGCTGGTCCAGTGGACAGTCGGTGACGGAGATTGATCCGTGTGAGTGTGCTTGTGTGTGACTGATTATGTTGTATTGTTAGGTGTTGATGGCATTGTTGTATCTTATCTCAGTACTGACCTTGTGTCGTTGTCTTGTTGTTTTATGTGTCTGCCGTGATCCCTTTTGGTGAGCAGTCTATCTTAGCAGGTGTTGATATCGTAGATAGCTGGAGTCCGGGCAGGGATGAGTCTTCACGAGATTTAATAGTTATAGTGGGTAGTCCTTGAGTTGTATGTTTTATATCGTCAGTTGGTTTTAAAACACTTGTATTATAACATAATAGTTCTTTTATCGACATTTGATTATTACTGTCCTCGGGCAACCGAGATGGTAATGCCCCTATATGCTATGGAAGGCCTAGTTAAGGCTCCTCTGAATATGGGGGTGTTACATCACCTCTCTCTTAAACTTCTAGACTCGACTTCCTAAGTCACAAAATCGACACGTGTTTTCGACCTACCGATAAAAAACACAAGCCTTACAAATTTTGTTTGGTACCGTCGCCGTGCATTCGACCGACCCATTCGACCAACTCAACATTAATCAACATGTTCTTCAACCACATGTTTTTAACATATTTTCAAAACTAAATTCTTTTTTAAGGCACTCTTTTAAACTTCTTTGATCGCGAGTAGTCACAACGAGAAAACCGTCTCTAAAGTCGTCTACGTCGCAAACATCAATACACGTAAGTTTGAGGGTGTAAATATCTCATTTATTTCATGTCTTTACTGTTTTCATGAGTTTATAAGCATGAACAATGCATAACACGGTTCAAATATGGGTTAGATGAGCCAAAACCGAATTTTTGCCTGAGACAGAAGCCCTTTGCTTTGCAAAGAGGCTCGCGCCTTAATGGGGTGTCCAGGTCAGACTCATACGTGTTTGAGTTCGTCTTTCCTTCAACACTTTCTTTTATTTTTACTTCTTTCCTTTTACGGTTTTTACCACTTTAATTCATTTTATGACAAATACTTTTAACCATAAATCATAATTCCCCTTTGGTTTCATATACCATAACGGTTTAATCCGTGACTCGGTGATATTATTTGGTTAAATACATTTTAAAGGGTATCATAACACTCCTTTCTTTTATTTACCATTTTTCTCATTTATTTACACTTGTAAACATATTAGTCATAATTCATAATCATCCTTGGTTCCTTATACCATGGCAGTTTAATCCGAGTACGATGACAAACTTGACTAATTACAAAGAAATGAACTTAACATATTAGTTCATATCAAACATTTTAAATTTTTATTTATAAACTATACTTTTCAAACTTGCAACTCCGACAACGAATATTACTAACACAATAGTAATTATTCTGAGTCATACAAACAACATTTGCAATCATTCATCAGAAATACGATTTTAAATAACCTTTTTAACAACCTTTTAAAATGGTTTTAAACAACCTTTTTACAACCAGGAGACACCTCTTGGTTCGGCTCATGACTCGCGCCCCAAGGCCTCCTGTTTTCATCTTTTATGAACCTGGACAGGCCTTATTGCCTCGCCGTATGGCTCGCCCCCCAAAGGGGCTGCCTGACACTGTTCTGCCTCGTTTTAGCACTTGTCTAGGACAATCCCGATTACGGTTAAACCGAATACATGACGGATCAGATTGATAAGTTTACGTTTTTAAACTTTGACATTTGACACCCTTTTTCAAATAATGGATCGTGTTAAGCATCATGACCCGAATTTGGTAATGGATGTTTAATTTCCGTTTTCACATGCAAATCAATCTAAATCCAACTTTGACATCAATTTCATGCTATGTGGATAAACAAACCGACTTGGCAAACTTTCACATGTTAGGTTAAGCTTTTGGATGCGCATTCATGCATTTAAACCGTTTTATCAATTCTTGCACTTAAACAACCACGATCGATCAGTAGAGGCCGCTAACGCGGGCGAGATTGGGTGTCCGATTAAAGGGCTTCCCAATACATATCCTCACCCTTTACTCAGAACCTTTGGATAGTGGATGGCCTTATCCAGGGCGTACGAGAGTCATTTTAGGCATAGAATGCTAAAGGGGGACGAGTCCTTATCTTTTGTACCTATGTCAAACACTGCTTTGTGCTTCATTTGACCGAGGTATAAAGTGGATTTCAAACGGTTTCCAGGCATCCTTTAATTGCTTGGTGGCGACTCCGAACATCTAAAACATCGTTTTGAGACCTTTACCGAGACGAAACCGACCGATCTAAACAATCTGGTCGAAAGCCTTTCTACGCCTCCAAACGTGGCTTTCCGACCGCTATACGTCCACAGATTGGCTGGGCCTGTAGGTGGCCTACGTCCACGGATCGGCGGTGGCCCATGTCCACTATTTGGCGACTCCGCTGTGGAAAACTTGGACACTTGTGTCTTTGTGATCCTTAGAGGTGAAACTTGAACGAGGTCGTGGTTAAAGTGCACTAATTGATATTACGGTCATAAGTCGGGTTCCCTGTCCGGGCCCACAACCTAACCTTTTTCGATCAATTGGCTCGTCCTGTCGGTGTGAGTTTTCTCATCCCCGCATTTTGAATCCCGATTGAGTCAAGCATACCGTTGACGTTACACATTTCTGTTTCGTCAAAGAGCTTTCATCACCTTCGAGCACGAGGCTAGGGCACCCTCCTTACACATTTTTTTTGGATTGGTATCCCTCTCGTAAATCGGGGTTTGATCGCTTGGTGTGTAACCCACCCTTTTAAGCCAAAACCCTTGTCAGCGTTATGCATAATATAATGAAACTGCGAGTGCTTATGTTATGTGATCATAAGTCCTTCCGTGTCATTTTCAAACTTTTAAAACACCTTTTTGCGCCGTTATAATGGCCATTTCAAACCTCGGTCTTTCGCCGACCGTTGCAAACCTTTTTAGGCCGTTGTAATGACGATTTTCAGACCCGGTTTTCTACAACCATTTCAACACGCCTTTCCAGGCCGTCATAATGACGATTTTCAAACCAGTTTTTATTACAACCGTTTCAAACCTCGGTCTTTCGCTGACCGTTGCACACCTTTTTATGCCGTTATAATGGCAATTTCAAAACCCGGTTTTTATAACCAATTTCAAATACACCTTTTTATGCCGTTATAATGGCCATTTCAAAACCCGGTTGTTATAACCATCTCAAATGCACATTTATCACGCCGTCGTAATGACGATTTTCAAAACCGGTTTTCTACAACCGTTTCAAAAACATATTTCGCGCCGTTATAATGGCCGTTTTAAACCTCGGGCTTTCGCCGACCGTCGCATTTCAAAAAAGACGCCTTTTTAGGCCATCGTAATGACGATTTCCAAACCCAATTTTCTATAACCATTTCAACACGCCTCTCTAGGCAGTCGTAGTAACGATTTTTAAACCCGGTTTTTACAACCGTTTCAAAACACCTTTTCATGCCGTCATAATGGCCATTTCAAACCTCGGTCTTTCGCCGACCGTTGTGCACCTTTCATGCCATCATAATGACGATTTGAGATCTTGTTTTTTCACAACTGTTTCAAATCACTTTTTTCGCCGTCGTAATGACGAATTCTACCCTCGAATTTTCAAAATTCGAAATCAATTTTCAGACAAAAAACCCTTTTCAATCCATCGTAATGACGATTTCAACCCGTGCAACTTTTCAAATTTCAAATCTCGTTTTCGAAACAAAATTTGGCTTCTCTAAGCCGTCGTAATGACGAATTCAATCCTTACAATTTCCAATTTTAAATCATTTGAAAACAAATTTAACCGTTTTCAAATTTCGATCCAAAATCAAATCTTTGAAAACAAATTTAACCGTTTTCAAATTTCAATCCAAAATCAAATCTTTGAAAACAAATTTAACCGTTTTTAGATTTTAAATCAAAATTCAAATCGTTTGAAAACAAATCTAAACGTTTTCAAAATTTCAACCCAATTTTAAATTCTTTGAAAACAAATTTAACCGTTTTCATGGCCATTTTGATGACGATTCCAAATTCTTCAATTCTCGATTTTCAAATCCGTGATTCGGAATTTTAAAAACCGTCTTCGGAAACAACACATTGTTTTCAGAGACGCCGCAATTTCAACTCAAATCGTCTTTTGAAAACAAACCTAAGACAACCCTTTTAACTGGCCGACCTTTTGAAGATCCCTACTCTTCGGAAGCCGTTCATAAAATGACAAATGAATCTTTTTGAAAATTTCTATTTTCAAAAATTTCAGTCCACCTTTCTGATTCAGCCTCGGGTCGATTAGTGTCTTCGCCGAAGTTAGTACCTACCTTCTGGTCTAGGTTGCATCGCCTAATTGTCGAGACATCTTCAATGGCATTAGCAGAGTCAAAACCTCTCGGGTATCAAACTCGTCTTTACCCCACATTACCGGTCAAAGGTCAAGTTTGTGTGCATGTCTCGTCCAACGGCGTCATGCCATCAACGCACATCGAAACTTGGTCTGAAGTTGTCTGCCTAGGCATCAATATGCCAAATTTGACACTCGAGTCTAAATTCAAAGTCATGCACCAAGAGTTCAAATACAAGAGGTCATTCACGATCTTTAATGAACTCATAACCTAGTCACACCGCCACGTCTTCACGACATAACTGCCTTTTATACATATGTGTCGTACTTGCCTTTGTTTGTGTAATCCCTTGCCAAGTCAAGTTATAACGCCTATCGTTATGTCCAATAGGAATCCCTTGGGTGCCATCGATCGTCAACAAGGAACTCAAGAAGTCGATCAATCTGCGTTTTCCATGACTTCCGCCGAAATCAGCAACATGGTCCTTCGAGTCCTAGCTACCGTGGAAAATTTGAGCACTCGTCTCTCCCAAGTTGAGGATAAAATGATAGCCGGGAATTTTCTCTCTTCTGATATTGAGCAAAGGGTTAAGCTCCTTGAAAGCCGACTACTTGCCAACAACAAAAACAACCCTCCAGAAAACCCTATTGGCACAGCCAGGAACTTTCCTTGGATAGCTCACATCTCACCCCTCCCGACGATGAGAAAATCCGTGCAATTAGTGAAGATGGACTACAAAGCGATATACCCACGCTCTCCATCTCCATAAACAACATATGCTCAAAGCTGCAAGTGGCTATTGATAACTTGAACACTCAGGTAGCTAACTTGGGGAAAAGGATTGGCAATGCCGAAAATGAACCTGACCACCAAGGAGAAGACCAACACCCAATTCCTCAACAAACAAATGCTGAAAATAAGGAACCGTCTGATGGTTCCCACACCCAAGAACCCACCAACAATGAACATGAAATTGCCTCACCAAAATACCCTTTAAAATATCAACCAACGTCCCCAAAAATTTCCATCGGCAAGGACCAAATCTTGTTTCCGCCCGGGGTAAATAAAAACAAAGCTCACAAAAACATCTAAGAAAACACCAATGTTGGAACCCTAGGAAAACATCAAAGGGAATTCACAGATCTGGGAGTGACATATGGCACCGCTCTAAGGATACTTTCTTCAGAAGGATCATGACAACCCATTGGTCCGACTCCGGGCCCACCGGAAGATATGAAAACCCAATTCTGGGATGGTAATGCATACTGCATGTACCACCAAGACCGAGGTCATGACACAGAGACTTGTTTTGATTTGAAACAAGTTATTCAATATATGACTGAAGCTGGTAGAATCTTGATTGCACCTCGCAGCCTTGACAATCCTCTTGGGTGTCTTAAGTCACATAGCAAAGTGGAACTTCCTCAAAGGTTATTCACTAATATCGGCACAACTTATGCCGTAGCTCTTCGAAGGCTTATGACTGAAGGGAAGCTAAAACCTATTGGTCCCACTCCGGATCCAGAACCGGAAAACATAACCCAATTTTGGAATGGCCACGCATACTGTCGATATCACAGAGGTAAGGGGCATAACACTGAAGCGTGCTACGAGCTCAAGCATGCCATACAAGATGGAATTGAGGATGGCAGGTTTTCCTCCTTACTCCTAACCACTCCAGACAAAGAAACTGGGCGGCCTTATAGGAAGTTCATCGATTTGGGTGATCGAGAAGATGATTATTCTACCAATCATTTGCTAAAAAGGAGAAAGGTAGAATCAACACCATCCTATCAGTCAGGAGATGGGGATTTAGTTAAACATGTCATTAACTGCCTTCAGCCAAATTATGCATCCCGTTTGAAGGTTTGTAACATCAAAAGCGTCGAGGACCTATCAGCATAAATTTCTCGCATCGATGAAATCATTAAAGGAGGTTCAACATCTGCGACCCCTCCCGAAAAGCAAACCTTCCGCATTACCGAAGTAAAATTTGTGGAGCTTTCGCCAGAAAGAGCCACAAATCCGCAAAGGCCATTTTTAGACTTGGGCATGCCTTATACCCTTGCTTTTAGAGTGCTTATCTCTGAAGGACTAATCCAACGATTGGCCCACTCCAGATCTTGCACCCACGAAAAGAGGCCGCTTTTGGGACGGTTCCCAATATTGCCTATTCTATAGGGGGTAATGGGCACGACATAGAGATGTGCTGGAAGCTCAAACTTATCATCCAAAACATGCTCGATTGTGGGATGTTATCTTTATCAACCCTAAATCATTTAATGGAAAAGAATGGTCCCCATGGGCGTCATACTCCTCAAGAACAGGACAACCTTCTAGGATCTTATCCTTCTAGCGTCCCAAACAACGAGAGTGAAGTGCTCAAGTGGGTCAATGCTCACGACCAAACATTCAAGCCGCTGGATGCTACGAAAGAGACCTTCGAGGAGGAAAGTGATGATTAGGAGTCCGTATCTACGATTGAGACCAAGTCCGAGTCCGAGTCTTAGGCTTTCTCATATCTATCCTAGTGTCAGTTCTTTTATTCCTAAGTGACAAACTGTGGGCTGTCCCCATGAGTCACACTTATTCATCGAGTTTGTGCTAAAATCTTATTTATCTAAATAAAAGCACAATTTCCAGCTATCATATATTCTCCCCTGTACCATTTCCCGTTGACAACGAGAATTGATTTGAAAATTGATTTATAACAAACAACATGCTCCAATTCAATGTGAGTACACTCAAGTGACGTTCCGTACTAAGTAAGCAAAGTACCCGAAACTCCGTGTCCAATTTATTTACATATTTCATGTCTGGCAATAGAAACCTTAAATTAGCACCCAATCTAGAACGAGCTCTTATCAAAGGGATTCTACGATGAACCCAGATAACAACCAGGAATATCTCTTTGTTTATGATCAATGACGGATGGCAAGCCCATTTCCCACAAAAAAACATCCCATCACCAAAACGTTTCACCCAAAGCACAAAGCTAAACCAAAAAGCAAAGCTAAGGCGAAAACCAAAGCACAAAGCCAAAGCAAAAACCAAAGCTAAGGCGAAAACCAAAGCACAAAGCCAAAGCAAAACCAAAGCCAAGGCCGAAAGCCATTCACCCAGAGCCAAAGAAAAAAACCAAGGCCAAAGCAAAAACCAAAGCAAAAAGTAATTCACTCAAGGACAAAGCCAAAGTCAAAGTCAAAGCAAAAACCAAAGCTAATTCACTCAAAGCAAAAGCCAAAGCCAAAGGCTACTCACCCAAGGTCAAGGCCAAAATCAAAAGAAAACCAGATTGAAACCCTTTTTGAAAGTCCGAAATCCAAAGAAAACACCAAAGCTTGATGTCAAAGAGCTAAAATAAGAGCTCAAGACCAACAACTACAAAACACAAAGACACCAAAACTTGATGTCAAAGAGCTAAAATGATAGCTCAAGACTCGTCAACTAACAACAAACCCAACCTTTCTTCACCCTTAAGTCCTTCCAGAGACTGTCATAGGGAGACCTATCTAGGATCATGGGGATTCCCCTCAAGATCATAACCATCACTACTTCACCCCTAAGTCCTTCTAGAGACTGTTATAGGGAGAACTATCTAGGCTTATGAGGATTCCCCTCAAGCTCGTAATATCACACCTTAACCTTTAAGGTCCAGACATGGGATTCTGATCCCACATTGTTTGCCAACCATTTCGTGCTCAAGCCACATCAAGCCTGAGACCCCATTCCGCGCCACATTAAAAGCCGTAACCCATCGGCCTAAGCACCACAAAATACAAACTCCAGAATTTTATCCGTCAAACAAACCTATTATTACCAAGCTCCACATTCCATAATGTCGAAGTCATTTTCACCCTGACCCAGATACGGAGTCTTCAAAAAAACATTGCTCCCCGTAACGGGACATGTACATTTCATTCTTAGAGTCCACTTTTTAGTGTGCTCACGTAATAAGAAACATTTTCACAAACTATGCCTCTTCGATTCATGATGAAGGGGGATTTCTCTCCAATCAACCTTCGAGTTACCAAACTGAATTTGCCGTCATGACCCTAAGCTCCAGATTTTTATCTGTCAAATAAACCTATCATTACCAAGCTCCACATTCCATAATGTCGAAGCCATTTTCACCCTGCCCCAGATACGGAGTCCTCGAATGCTTTGCTACCGAGAACGAGACATGCCTAGTCTACCCTTAGGTTCCACTTTTTAGTGTGCTCACATGATAAGGAACATTTTCACAAATTACACCTCTTCGATTCATGATCAAGGAGGAATTCTCTCAAATCAATTTTCGAGTCACCAAACGGCATTTGCTGTCGTGACCCTCAAACTTTAAGGTCCTAAAAACTTGCTTAGGCACACACACTCAGAACTACGATCTATTTTGATTTCACTTCACGTGAATACGTAGGCAGTCGTTCAAGGACACAACCATACTTCTCAAAATCAATTATCAAAACACACGCAGAACTACGATCTGGTTTGATTTCGCAAACACGCGAATACGTAGGCAGTCCTATTACAAGGGCACAACCACACCCCACACACATTCAATTTTCACACCTTCAATTTGCGATCCATTTCGCACACATTCAGAACTACGATCTGGTTTGATTTCACTTCACGTGAATACGTAGGCAGTCCTTCAAGGACACAACCATACACCTCAAAATCAACTATCAACACACACTCAGAACTACGATCTGGTTTGATTTCGCAAAAACGCGAATACGTAGGCAGTCCTATTATGAGGGCACAACCACACCCCCACACACATTCAATTTTCAAACCTTCAATTTGCAACCCATTGCACACACACGCAGAACTACGATCCGGTTTGATTTCGCAAACACACGAATACGTAGGCAATACCCTAACAAGGACACAACCGCACATCCCTTTCAAAACAAATCCAATTTTCAACCCTCGAAAAAACAGCTCAGAACTACGATCTCGTTTGATTTCGCAAACACGCGAATACGTAGGCAGTCCCCCAGCAAGGACACAACCGCAAACCCATTTGAATCTCAACCATCACCATCAATCCTCAAAAGCCAGCCACCCAGCTTCAAAAATTAATCTTATACCTCTTTACTGGGGTTTTCTTCCTTAAGACGTCGCCCATTCCCTGTTTTGTCAAATTCCAACCTTCTCACTCTCGGGGCTTCTCTTTCAAGACGCCACCCGTCCTTTATCCACAAACATCTTTTGAGTCTGAACTACAGTCCAAAATAAAACCGCCCTTAGCCTAGTGCTCGGTTCGGACGATGGAAAGGTCTTGGTTCCGCTCTCCGAATCATCACACCTCATGGAGGGATCTCAAACAAGCAAGCGAAGGTAAATGTGTCTGGAAAAGATAATCAATTAGTGTTCCCCAGCCAAGCGGACCTTCTACCACAGGGATTTGATACGCGTTGTCACCCTTTCTTGGCTAGGAGTTGCACTTACATGTGCAAAGTCTGTCAAAGTCACCCACGTGTTGTGTCGACACTGACTTTGTGTCACGTTCACGACTGCCCATTTGTCAGTCTGTCAGTGTGCGTCTGTGTGAGTCAGTATCCCAACGGCCACGTGTCTCCAATCTATCAAATCACGGATCCACTAGCAAGAAGACTCAATTTTAAGCTTCACAACTTTCGAAACTTCTATCTCCCCTCACCTAAGATATTACATGCTAGTTGCTTATATGCTAATTGCTCACATGCTTATGTGCTTACGTGCTTATATGCTTGCATGCGTATGTGCTTGTCTATACGACCGCGGATTTGTGTGGTCACTAACCATGCATATAATCTTGAGAAGAAAAACGCACTCCGAATGAGTACTGGGTTCTTCCCAACAAACGCCGACCCATCAAGTCTAAGGGCTTTAACCCCGTCGATTACATGGCATACGCTACCTCCCAACGAGCAGCAACTCATATCCCCCGCAAGTCCTGAGAAGTTTCTAACTCCCCAGCGAGTGCCGATTTTCAAATGAAAGTCACACAGGTCTTTCAAAGATCCTCGTAACATCATTTATGATCCCGACGTTGCGCTCACCCTAAATGGTTTTCCAGAGAGCCTTGTTTATATGATTCATTTCCAGGAGCTCGTTTAGGACACCCATCAAGTTGGAGTTTGTTGCTCCCTAGCCGAACCTATCAACGTCAACCTGGTTGGAAGTTATTACTAGACAATATCTTGAAATAAGCCCGATGTTTCAGGCTATTTCTCACAGTCAATCATTTGACCTTCAACATGGCTGGCGAGCCTCAAAACGCACCACCTTCAACACGGCTGGCGAGCCTTTCCGCGCAAATAATTCAAGGACGTATCCCAAAGATGCCTCAGGTATGACTCCTTCTTATGGCTGGCGAGCCTTTATACGTAGTCTAATGGACTTTAAACGACCCGAATCGAAAGTCGACAGACTCTAAGATGTTCCCGACGGCAGGTCCTTGACTCGAATCCCCGAGTCGCCTCGACGTCACCCTTCCCGACGGCAGGTCCTTGGCTCAAACTCTTTTGAGTCGCCTCGACGTCGCAATGGTCTTCGGGTTGTAATCTTCGATTGACCTGGAGGCCATACTTTAACTTTTGCCCTGTCCAAGCCTCAGTCAAAGTGGGGGCTCAGTAGATACCCAGTATCTGCACCTTCCAAAAACCACCCGATGATGATCGGACTATAACGTGTTTTTAATATGCGTGCATGGATTGGCTATACATGAGACGGTTTAATGCACTACTCGGATGATGATCGGACAATATTTAGAGTTAAAACCGTCTTCGGACCCAAAACCGACTCAGAAACCCGCAACTCGAGTCAACCTGAGTCAACCCAAATCTCGAATGTCAAAAATAATGCCATGAATGTCTTTATCATGCCATTTGCATTAAAGTGACCCTAATTAGAGTCAAAAGCGACACCAAGCCAAAAACCGACTCGAAATTCAAATTTCGACTCACACAGGTCAAACCCGAGTCAAGAACACAAAATACCTACCCCAAATAATACCCAAGAGCATGCTTACACGGCTAAGTAACCATATAAGACCACAAGTCACAACCAACAAAACATTGGTTAGAACAAATGGAAAATCCAAATTTGCGAAAAGGACAGTACACCCATTTGGATCACTAGGTGCCTCGCGCCTAAATGGGATATCCTGCTTAGCCTCTAAGCAAACTCAACCGACCTACCACCCCACATTTCTCTATAAATACCCACCATCATACGCAATATTATTTTCGCGAGCGTCCACCCCCTCACCTCTCTCTTAAACTTCTAGACTCGACTTCCTAAGTCACAAAATCGACACGTGTTTTTGACCTACCGATCGAAAACACAAGCCTTACACATTTTGTTTGGTACCGTCGCCGTGCATTCGACCAACCCATTCGACCAACTCAACATTAATCAACATGTTCTTCAACCACATGTTTTTAACATATTTTCAAAACTAAATTCTTTTTTAAGGCACTCTTTTTAACTTCTTTGATCGCGAGTAGTCACAACGAGAAAACCGTCTCTAAAGTCGTCTACGTCACAAACATCAATACACGTAAGTTTGAGGGTGTAAATATCTCATTTATTTCATGTCTTTACTATTTTCATGAGTTCATAAGCATGAACAATGCATAACACGGTTCAAATATGGGTTAGATGAGCCAAAACCGAATTTTGGTCTGAGACAGAAGCCCTTTGCTATGCAAAGAGGCTCGCGCCTTAATGGGGTGTCCAGGTCAGACTCAGATGTGTTTGAGTTCGTCTTTCCTTCAACACTTTCTTTTATTTTTACTTCTTTCCTTTTACGGTTTTTACCACTTTAATTCATTTTATGACAAATATTTTAACCATAAATCATAATCACCCTTGGTTCCATATACCATGACGGTTTAATCCGTGATTCGGTGATACTATTTGATTAAATACATTTTAAAGGGTATCATAACACTCCTTTCTTTTATTTATCATTTTTCTCATTTATTTACACTTGTAAACATATTAGTCATAATTCATAATCATCCTTGGTTACTTATACCATGGCGGTTTAATCCGAGTACGATGACAAACTTGACTAACTACATAGAAATGAACTTAACATATTAGTTCATATCAAACATTTTACATTTTTATTTATAAACTATACTTTGTAAACTTGCAAATCCGACAACGAATATTACCAGCACAATAGTAATTATTCCGAGTCATACAAACAACATTTGCAATCATTCATCAGAAATACGATTTTAAATAACCTTTTTAACAACCTTTTAAAATGGTTTTAAACAACCTTTTTACAACCAGGAGACGCCTCTTGGTTCGGCTCATGACTCGCGCCCCAAGGCCTCCTGTTTTCATCTTTTATGAACCTGGACAGGCCTTATTGCCTCGCCGTATGGCTCGCGCCCCAAAGGGGCTGCCTGGCACTGTTCTGCCTCGTTTTAGCACTTGTCTAGGATGATCCCGATTACGGTTAACCTGAATACATGATGGATCAGATAGACAAGTTTACGTTTTTACACTTTGACATTTGACACCCTTTTTCAAATAATGGATCGTGTTAAGCATCTTGACCCGAATATGGTAAATGGATGTTTAATTTCCGTTTTCACATGCAAATCAATCTAAATCCAACTTTGACATCAATTTCATGCTATGTGGATAAACAAACCGACTTGGCAAACTTTCACATGTTAGGTTAAGCTTTTGGATGCGCATTCATGCATTTAAACCGTTTTATCAATTCTTGCACTTAAACAACCACGATCGATCAGTAGAGGCCGCTAACGCGGGCGAGATTGGGTGTCCAATTAAAGGGCTTCCCAATACGTACCCTCACCCCTTACTCAGAACCTTTGGATAGTGGATGGCCTTATCCAGGGAGTACGAGAGTCATTCTAGAGATAGGATGCTAAAGAGGGACGATTCCTTATCTTTAGTACCTATGTCAAACACTGCTTTGTGCTTCGTTTGACCGAGGTATAAAGTGGATTTCGAACGGTTTTCAGGCATCCCATAATTGCTTGGTGGCGACTCCGAACATCTCTGCATCGTTTTGAGACCTTTGCCGAGACGAAACCGGCCAATCTAAAACGATCCGGTCGAAAGCATTTCTACGCCTCCAAACATGGCCTTCCGACCGCTATACATCCACAGATTGGCTTGGCGTGTAGGTGGCCTATGTCCACGGATCGGCGGTGGCCCATGTCCAAATGAACTTAACACAATTAGTTCATATCAAACATATTTGCATCTTTTTTTACAAAACTATATCATGTCAAGCTTGTAAAACCGAACCCAACATCGAATATTATCAAGAGAATGATGATTATTCCGAGTCCCATTCTTCACATTAACACAAAAACGATCTCAACGACCTTTTCAACAAAAGCGGGTTTTAACACCCTTTTGCAAACAACTTCTTAAACGTTTTTCAACAACACGGAGACACCCTTTAGGTCCTCACCCGACTCGCGCCTAAACATGCATTCTAATTTCCAGTTTTCAAACCTGGACAGGCTCCCTTGGATCGCCTTATGGTCGCGCCTCAATAGGCTGCCTGATGCTGTTCCTGTTTCCTTTCCAGTATTCGTCAAGGACGATCCCGACTTCGGTTAACCCGAATATAGAACGGATCAAATTGATGAGTTACCATTTTAAAAAACACATTTCTAGGACAAATGGATCACGTTATGCACCATAAACCTAACTCGGTAAATGGATGTTTAATTTCCGTCTTGCATGCAAATCAACATTAAATCCAACTTGACATCAATTATTTAATCCTTGGATAAACATCCGGCTTAGCAAACTTTTGCATGTTAGGTTAAAACTTGTGGATGCGGGCGGTATTGGGTGTCAGATTAAAGGGCTTCCCAATACTTACCCTCACCTCTTACTCAGAAACTTTGGATAGTTGACGACCTTATCCAGGGCGAACGAGATTCATTCTAGCGATAGGATGCTAAAGAGGGACGGTTCCTTATCATTAGTACCTATGTCAAGCACCGCTTTTTGCCTTGATTGACCTAGGTATAAAGTTAACTCGAACGGTTTCCAGGCATCCCATAATTGCTTGGTGACGACTCCGAACATCTCTAGCAATCGTTTCGAGACCTTTGCCGAGATGAAATTGACCGATCTAAAGCGTTCAGGTCGAAAGCATTTCTTACTCCGTCGAGCGTGGCTTTTCTACTGCTGCATGTCCACATATTGGCGTGCAGGTAGACCAAGTTCACAAATTGACAACTCTGCTGGGGAAAACTAGGAAACTTGTGTCTTTACGATCCCTAGATGGTGAAATTCGAATGAGGTCTTGGTTGAAGTGCATTAATTGATGTCACGGTCATAAGTCGGGTTCCTTGTCCGGGCCCATAACCTAACCTTTATCGACCAATTGGTTCGTCTCGTCGGCATGAGTTTTCTCATCCCCGCGTTTCGAATCCTGATTGTGTCAAGCATACTATTGGCGTTACACATTTCTATTTCGTCAAAGAGCATTCACTTCCCATGTGCATGAGGCTAGGGCACCAACCTTACACAGTTTGTTTGGATTGGCATCCCTGTCGAAAATCGGTGATTGATCGCTCGGTGTGTAACCACCCTTATTAAGCCAAAACCCATGTCAGCATTATGCGTAATATAATGAACTGCGAGTGCTTATGTGCTATGTGATCATAAATCCTTTCGTGTCATTTCCAAACTTTTAAAACAACGTTTTGCGCGGTCATAATGGCCATTTTAAACCTCAGTCTTTCGCCGACAGTTGCAAAGCTTTTTTACGCCGTCGTAATAACGATTTTCAAACCCGTTTTTACAACCGTTCCAAAAAACACCTTTTCGCGCCGTTATAATGGCCGTTTCAAAACACGGATTTTAAACCGTTTTGCGCTAACATAATGGCCCTTTCAAAACTCGAAAATGACACACCTTTTTCGAGGCTTTTTTAAATCCCAAGGACGACACACCGTTATCGAGAACATAACAATTTCAAACATTACAAATCTCGATTTTCAAAAACGCGCGATTTTGAATTTCAAAAAAAAAAAACCGATTTCGGAAACAACGCATCGTTTTCAAAGCCGCCGAAACTCTAACTCAAACCGTCTTTTGAAAAAAAACCTAAGATGACCCTTTTTAACTGGCCGGCCTTTTGAAGATCCCTACTCTTCGAAAGCCGTCCATAAAAAAACAAATGTATCTTTTTGAGAATTTTTATTTTCGAAAATTTCAGTCCACTACTCTAATTCCGCCTTGTGTCTACCGAGTCAAAGCAAACGTACTTATGGTCTTTACTTATGAGTCGTCTCACCTCAGACTCATTCAACGGTGTCACGCCATTACGTTGAACGCGATTCAAAGTCTAGTCAACACCGTCGCACTATCAATCGAGTTAGCACAAACGTACCACACACGGTTGCCCTCGTCTCGTTGAGTCCAAAGTGTTTTTCTGTCCTTTGTGCTGTCTGCGTTTAGTCGTTAAACCGTGTCAGATTGGGATGTAATGTGAGCCATTTTCTGCCTCAGAATCATGGCCATATCTTCATCTTCGTCCAACAACAACAGCGATGACCACAGAGATCTCACAACTGCTCAGCTAGCAAGCCTGCTCACAGCCCTTAAGATCACGTTGGACCGTGTCGAGACCCGTATCGACACTCTGGAAAACAAGGAAACTGGAGAACATAACATGCCGCCTTTAACCAAAACTGAGAAATGGCTTAAGCTATTGGAAGAGCAACTCTTGGTCCGTGGAAACAACATTCACCTCAAGAACAATCGAAGGTTCGAACCCGTCAGGGATCAACTGCCTGACAACTTTACCTTAACTGATGTGCCTAAGTTCAAGGGAGTGGAGGACCCACTAAATCACATCCGGGCCTTCAAGGATTACATGTCCATGAAAGGGGTCAAACAAGAGCTCTTTACCGGGATCTTTCCATCGTCCTTGGAACCGATTCCTCGTCACTGGTACTATTCCCTCGACCTAAAGAGCATTACCACTTAGGACGAAGTCACCGTTGAATTCGCAAAGCAATACGTTGACAACGTCAAAACAAGCTAACACCCGCACCCTTGAGGTCCTAACCCAAAATGACAAAGAGGGATTCACCGAATTCCTAACTCGTTGGAGGAGGGTGAGCACCCAATTGGTCAGCAAATCAAGCGAGTCAACCTTGGTAGGGAAATTTTTCAACAACCTCCGTCCAATTTATGCCAAACTGCTAAGGTATCAAAACATCAAAACCTTCCAGGATCCGCATATCCTCGGGACCCGTATTGAAGATGACCTACGCAAGGGCGTTCTAGCCAAGACTACGGGTAGAGGCTATCAGGGGTCTACATCAACTGAATCTCGCCCCTACGGTCAAGCAAACAATGTTGACGAGGTCAACCTCCTCAAGCCAACTACAAAGAAAATCGAACGTCCCCAAAGGACATTCACCAACTTGGGATTGACCTATGCTAGCGCCCTAAAAAGTCTCATGGACCAAAAGAAACTGCAAACAATTGGGCCCACTCCGGACCCGCCTGAAGCAAGGAAAACCCGGTTTTGGAATCCTAACGCCTATTGTCAATATCACCAAGGCAAGGGCCATGACACAGAAACTTGCTTCAAGCTGAAGCACGCCATTCCGGATATGATCGAGAAAGGAGAACCACCCCTACCTCCGCCAGCAAAACTAAACAACAAAACAAACCCCCTGGGAATTCACGCCATTTCGGATGACGAGCCAACTCTGGATTTCTCGCATGTCATCTTGCTTATTGAGGACGAGATCAATGCTTTGGGAAAGGACACCCCAGACAGGATGTTCGTGTTCAGCGCCGCATCCATGCTCGCCATGTTTCAGCAAGTCGAGGAAGCTATAACTAGTCTCTCGGAGAGGATTACCTGGCTCGAGGATGCTTACAACCGGCTAATATTCAACCCACCAACACCTGCGCCACGTCCAAAGGAGGGTCCCTCAAACACCCAAAACTCCCAATTCCAAAAGGGACGACTTCCACGACCATTCTGGCATGCACCTCACAACATAAACCACAATAATCAGCCCCACAATAATCAACCTCACAATAATCACCTCCATAAGAACTACCCACATAAAAACTTCCCTCACAAAAACTATCCTCCGAGGAATACCCCTTCAAGGTACCCTCGCGACCCTGAAATCGACGGTATCTGGAGAAATGACGTTTATATTGTCTCGAGAAAGGGCAAGCAAACCAAAGAGATTGATTACCTTACTCGATCTGGACGCCCTTACCAGAACCCAAACAACACAACAAACAATCCACCAGCAACCAACGACCAAATCGTCCCAAACGTTAACATTCAACCCAGGATTCCCGAGAAATCAATTCTCAAACAACTCCAAAAGGCCAAGTCCGAAATATCCATTTGGCAACTAATCGCCACATCCTACGAGCATCGACATGCTTTGCTTCAAGCCTTGGCGAAGCTGACAGTGCCTTCCACTTCCTCACCCGAAGAAGTGATAGCCCATGTGACTAGGGATGTCCCTGACCTAAACAACCCAATAATCTTTTCCGTCGAAGACATCCCTCCCTTCGGAGCCGATCACAACTTGGCCTTATACATCACCGTGCAATGCTTGAAAAAGAACATACCCATGGTCCTGGTGGATGATGGATATACAGTCAACGTCATTCCCCTAAAAATAGCTCATAAACTGGAGATCAAGGAAGCTAACCTAGTCCCAACCAATCAGGGAGTTTTCACTTACGATGGCACTCGTCGTAAGGTTGCAGGCCTTATCACACTAACCTTTGCAACATGACCCTTGGAGAGACAAGCCAGTTTCCATGTAGTCGACATCGACGCGTCATTCAACATGCTTCTAGGGCGCCCCTAGATCCATGCGGCCAAAGCTGTAACATCAACCCTTCATCAGAAAATCATGGTCCCCTTCAACGGGAAAACAATCACAATTCCTGCATCCCGAATTAAGGCTGTCATGAAAAAGGGGATAACCTCTCAAGTCATCGAGGAGGTCGACGAAGAAATGTGGGGATTCCAAGCCGCGAATGGCATAACTGATAAACCAATATCCTTTGATTGTGATGCATTCGCGAACCTCACAATCAACCGCATCTTGATGCGCCAGCGGTACTTCCCGGGCATGCCTTTTAAACCATTAAAGAGCACCTTGCCTGCCTTGAAACATGCCTAGGTCTCCAACATCCCTTTCGGACTAGGCTATGAGTCGACCGATGAATAAATCCAAGAGATGGGTCTCCTTGTAAGGAAGCGCAAAAAGCAAGGCGTTATCCTCTGCCCATACCACTTGACCCTCAACGGCTACTTCGTCCTCGAGGGAGAGTCTGAACTTTACAGCGGTTTTCCTGAGCCAATATACGACCACGTGACAAAGGTCAAGCACCTGGGTTCAAGATTGGTATTTCATCCGTAACAACAACACCAACGTTGCGTCGATCAAATCTGAATCAACCCCTTCCCTAGACGGGCAAGCTGTGAGCCTCCGTTTTGAACAAGACAACATCAGGCACCTCGACTACGAGGACATCATAAACGTTATTCTTAAATATAACCAGTTCGACCCTACTACCTTGATCTCTAATGCTAATCCAGAGAAAGCTATCCAAGGCTGGAGGAAGAGTGTCAAGTGGACCGATCGTCAAGGCCGCATTCTCAAGGTCACAATTGGGGAATGCCCTATGTTCAAGGAATGAAGTTAAGACGAGACTGAGTCTGATGACAAGTCTTAGTCAGAGTCTGTCTTAGCTCCTAGCACTCCCGATGCCCCTGTCAGAGTCATATTTCCAATGTATTATCACAAGCTTGTGACTGTCTCAGAGGCTGAGTAAACTAAAGTCACACCCACTCCCGCAGAAGGTAGCATTCTAGAGCTTGTTCCAGGGGCCACCTCCTCCACTGCGTCGCCTCTGACCCCATGAGATGTCTGTGTTGGGAAATGTGTCCTCAATAATAGTGCGATCACATGATTTAATATCATAATTAAATCTCATATAAAGAATACATAAGGGATGATTCAATTATATAGTCAACTGATCAACAATAATCGGTAACGATTGGCTTGCTAGAGTTTGACGTTACTGTCGTGGGACGGTGGTGGTCAGTTGATCCCTTAAGGTCACACCTAAAGGATGATGCCCTTATTTATAAAGTTAATTAATTGTATGTCGATACAAGTTGATTAATTCCTTAAAAATGAACAATTTATTTTTAATAAGAGGAAATATGTATCTTATGTTAATGTGATTAAATAAGATCACATTTAGTGGATTAATATGTTAATTCACTAAATTATGTTGAGGTTTTATAAATGTTTCGAGGTAGAGGTAATTAGTTATTTACATTTACAAGAGGTTGTGAATTGAACTAACTAGCTATTATGGGACCCATTATATGTTGATATAATGATAAAATATTACTCAATAAGTTGAGTGAATATATGTTTATTAATTTGTGTCATAATTGTTGTATGATCAAATTAATATTTAATTATGTAAGATAATTAAACATAAGACTTATAAGCATTTGTGGGACAAATATTATAAGACAAAAATGGACCATAAAGACTCACATGTACCGTCCATATAAGAGGATGGATGAGTTTTATAGTTTTGTCATTTAGTTGTTGGAAAGATGCTTCAACAACTTATGACACAACTTTAAAGTAGCTAAGCCTATAACCTACACAAAATAGAATATGCATGTGATTTTTGGAGAAGACCAAAATGCTCTAAATAAGAGCATTTGGCCGGTACTACCAAGGTGGGAGAGAACATTATTCTGTTCTTATTTTTTACTCCATCATTCTCCAAAAAAGATGACATGCAAAACCTCTCTCTTGTTCATAGTTTTTCCTCTAAAACTTGTGAAGTTTGATTCAATTTGTTCACAAAGATTACTAATATTATTAGTGTAATATATGAGTATTAGTAATCAATTTTAAGGTAAACTACTAAATAAATATCTAGCAAATATTATTTAGTGGGGATAAGGGATAATCTTGGGTGCAATCAAGAGGAGTGACTTCTATACTTGAGGTCTTGGAGGATCATCCTATTACTCAACATAGCTCAAGAACAAGTGAAGGTAGGAGACCTTACTTGTGCCCATAAAACCGAAATCAACAATGTAAGGGACATTGTTTTCTTATAAATCTTTCATTTTGTTATGCATGCACTAGATCTAAAGAACAAATAATTAACAAGTTAATTAGTTCACTATTAGAGGAGTCTAATAATAGGTATATGAACCTAACAAGTGGTATCAGAGCATAAGGATGTTGCATGCATAATCGGTTATTGTTTTTCCGAGTTAAAAGGTTAACATATAAAACTTAAAAATTTGTGATTTATAGGTATAAACCACGAAATCACCATGCATGTTATATATTCTGGTCCTAAAATGTTTTGAGTTCATTTTTATGATTCATGGAAATTTAGTGCTCATTTTAAGGATTTTTGGTCATTTTATTACATTTTTATGACTAAATGGGAATTAAAATGCTAAAAATAGTTAAATTTCGTTTCTGACCTTAGAAAATTTATATGACCTCACATGCATATTTTACAAGTTGTGTGTAAAAGGGCGAGTTAATTTGATTAATATTGCATGATTTATGATTTTTATGAGATAAAGATGGATTAAAAGAGGTAAAATGGTTAAAAATAGTTAAATTTCGAATTAAGCCATGATATTTTAATATGATATCACATGCAAGATTTACAGAGATTATGTAAATTTCTAGATTTAAATATCTTCTTTAGCATGATTTATGGATTTTTGAGTAAAAATGGCATAAATAGTGACTATTTTAGCAAAAATTAGCTAAAACGTATTGCATGGCTTGAGAAAATTATTTTAAGTTTCTTTAATATCCCACTAATCAGATCTAAAGTTGTAAAAATTATTGGTTTAATTTTCGTATACTTTATACATTTTATGAGATAAAAACGATAAATATGCAACTATATTTTCTTAATATTAATTCGAAAATTTTAACCATTATTTTTGACATTATGAGTGTCATGGATTTATTCCAGATTGTTTAAAAATTTTAAATTCATATTTTGAAACTTTTATGATTTAATTTAGATTTATTTCATAAATATTGTGTTTTTAAGGTCAAAAATGAGCATAAAATTAAATCAAGTTGAATTATTGTCAAAAATTTAGTGATGACTGATTTTTGAGTCCTAAAATGTGTTAGGATAATTAACTTGAGCTTAGATGTGATTTAAGTGTTAATTAGTGATTTTTAAAAGGTTATTATCACGCATTTCCATGAAACCGGGTTATATGTACGACATAAGTTAAATAGGGCGATTTGGCACATGATTTTGCATGATAGGTACATATTATAATGTTTCATATTTCAATTGTTGAATGTCTTTTATTTATATAATTTTGAATTATGTAATTTTATCTTAGTATGGCCTTAGTTTTAATTAATATTACCCGTAATGAAAGGGAATATTGATTCGGTTGTAATTTAATGTGATCTCGTATCACTTTTATTTTATTTCATTAGTTTTTCCATTTTACAAATGTATAATAGGAATAGCTTTGTATTTTTATTATTATTTGTAATTATGGAGCATCTTCAAAGACGGTGCAATTCGAAAAGATGATCCGACAAAGACGGTGTCTTGGGAGGCGTGCCATTTGAAGATTCAAGGGACCAAAGGAGTTGGTTTCCGAATATGTAATAGATTATTTGATTTTCTTTTTTAGGAAGGCCATACTAGGAATTTTATTTATTGCTTTGCATTTCTTTTAATATGTTGCATGCATTGCCAAATCGCCATAACAACACATGCATATCATATCGAGTTATCGACCGTGTCAATTATAATTATCGTAGTTCACCGCTTTAGTTCACTTAAAACGTGATAGATAATAAATTGACATGACCTCTCACATATATTAAAAATTGAGAAATAGCCTTACCAAATAGTAGAAACCCACGAAGTACCAATTTCATAAGGGAGTTGAGCCGGCTTTACCGTAATACAAACCTTGTTACGTTGGCGAAGTGGGGTAGTAAAAAGTTATTACATCGAAATTTGGATTGAGCTCAACGGAAGTATTGTTGACCGTAGTCTCATGTGTTCCGGGCTAAAGATGAGAATTAGAGTAATTTTTATCGACCGAGAGTTCTAAAAGTAGAATCGATTAAAAGGTTAATCCACCTAGTTATATTAATAAGGGATGACTCGGCTTACCGTACCCGTATTAATATGAATTTGGATCTCGGAATCATTTATGTAGTTGGGTGGAGGTCACTATATAAATGCAATGCTTGTAGTTAAATTTACGAGTATTATTAAAACGATAGATGTTAATTATTTCATTCATTTCCGTTTTTGTAGTTAATTATACGCAATGAATTCATCTTATACTCCTACACCAATCACCGTTGAAATATGGCTCCAATCATACGATGAAAAATGCTCCGATTATGACAATGATATGATTAAAGAATTACGCGTTGGCTTTAGTAAGGATGGAAATCTTTGTCTTTTTACTACTTCTTCACCTCCCACTCACATACTCATGCCTACCTCTCAGGTAAGAGGATCTTATGAGGGGAATCTCACAAATTCCAAGATATCCTTGTTTGATGAGACAATGAGAAATATCAAATTAAGTGGGAGTTCTAGCAAGAGTGTCCTTGCAAATGAAAGAAGTGTTGGTATTAATAAAGGAAAAGCAAAGAAAGAAACCCAAATCCGATTGTGAATTGGAAGTTGATAGTGAGACTACCACAAAACCAAGATGGGCATCCAATCCTACCATGAATATCATTATTTTAATGTCATGGGCCAATGGAAGCATATTTGCCCCAAGTATTTAGAAGATATCAAAGTTGGGCTTGTTACTCCAAGTGGGACTTGGAAATGTGGAAAAGCTAAACAAGAGTGATATGAATCTCCGACAACGAAATGGAGCTCGGGTAGCCACCACTTCAAGAGAAATTTATATACTTGTTTTTGCTAATAGCTTTGAGTTATGATTTACATAATTGTTATTATGTTCCCACTTAGTCTAAAACATTATTTCTATGTGGGACATGAAAGGATCTAAATTTTGTCCTCAAAGAAAATTATTGTATTTTATTGAAAATAGGCATGGATCGGAGCCATGTCACTTATCTTTATGATACACAAGTTTTAGACAGTTCCAACTCATGTAAAGATATCTACATAATACGCACCAAAAGACTCATAACTGGTAATCCAAATGATATGTACATTTAATTTTTCAATTAGGTTACGTAAATGAGAAACGCATTAAACGCTAGTGTTGACTAGAATTATTGGACCATTTGATTTTCAATCATATGGAATATGCGAATCTTGTTTCCTTTGCAATATAATTTGCACTTCCTTTAGTGGTAAAGGGACACAAGCAAGTGATTGTTGAGACTAATACATGCCGATGTATGTGTTCTAATAAGCATCACCGCAAGGGGAATTTATGACTACTTCGTCACTTTTACCAATGATTTAAGTAGATAAGGGTATATTTACTTAATCTAATAAAAGGTGAAGCATTTGAGAGATTTGAGAAATTTCTAAAATGACGTAGAGAACCAATTGAATAAAGTTCTAAGCATTACGACCCAATTGTAGTGGCAAAGATCTAAGTAATAAATTTGATTTATTAAAGATGGATTATGACCTAGCGTCACTACCCATAAGATCAACCTAATATGAGTCGGTTTGAGTTGATGAACTCAATTTTGGGAATTCGCAATCCAAAACGGACAAGTAATTCTAATTGGATGGTAAACCATGAGATACCTAGAATAGAGAGTCTATTAAACAGATGACATGGATAAGACTCGTATATTATCTAGCTGCCATGTTAGGATGGCCCTTTGAAAGCTAATACATAGTCTAGATAAACTCCTAATACTCCGTTAAATATATATGTTTGTGACTCACAAAGCTATCTCTCATGAATATTGATATATTTCGAGAGATAGAGTGGGAAGTAGATTGAATCGTCACAAACATCTCTTATAGTTGAAATGTTACTTTGTGAAAGTAATTGAATTATAGAGTGGGAGTTGGTATTGAACTATTATCTATGAAGATAGTATGAGAGCATAGTTCAGTGGGAGTTTATAGCACATGTCTTATTGTACAAAAATATTACTTTGTGAAAGTGATAGTATCATGACCTTGTTACATACGAGCCGAAGCATTACAATCCGAAAATTGTTGCTCATGAGTAGATTTACTTTAAAGTGAGGGTCTCTTTAAAGGTAAATAGAGCTTTAGAGTACACAAATGCATAAGATTTACATGAAGATGTTGATCAAGATAAATTGTGTTAGGAATTGCCGCATTTCATTTTAATGAAGAATGGCAAATAGAATTCGCTTTTCTAAAATGGGAATTTAGAGAAGGAAGTGTTTTAAAACACAAAACCTTAGATGAAGATCTAAGAATCCTAACATATTATGCATAGCTATCTTAAGTGATCACAAGATGGTCTTAAGCTAGCATTAAAGGATTATACTTTTCGTTCATGTGATTATAGTGAATTGTTTCATTCACATGATTGAAGAATCATGATATACATGAAGTTAAGTGGGAGCTAGAATTGTTTCTATATGTCTTGTATGTTGATAACATATTACTTATTGAGAATAATGTACCAATTCTCTCTTCTGGCAAGAGTGATTGGGAGACATGGAAAGGGATGTAAAGTATTCTAGATTTTGAATCTATGTGAGAGAATATTGGCATAGAGTTGAGAGTCTTATGAGGATAAGATATTTCGCATCTGTTGAACAACAACAAAGTTGAATGGCTTATTCATGATGATGAAAGTGGAATTACTATGATGGAATCATAGTCGTTCGCTGAACCCATTAAGTTGTTGATTACATGAAATCGATTACTAATGTTTCCGCCATTAGAACGATTATGTATGCCAACAGACGACGTCTTTGTGATGTACCATATGCTAGGTACATTATGAATCAATAATAAGTTAATTCATTAGATGGGCTTGTGAAAGCCTTAAAGTGCAATTGATGACTTGTACACATGTTTGGATGATAAACTAAGTTAAGGTGTTGAAGGGTTGCACCAACTTTAGTTTCCAAGCTTAAAAGGATTTGATGAAATCCTAAGCTAATGTTATTGACAAAGGAGTAAGAAACTAAGAAAAGTGTTTTAGTTTCACGCATTGCAAATTCTACAAAAGGATTCTAAGTAAATAGTGATTAAATAGTCAACGTAGGGATTAAGGGTGAATCCCTCTACAAATGACTTTATCACAAGTTATGCGATAACACTGGGAGCTTCTTTCAAGTTAAAGAGCTCAGGTCTAGTATGAAGTCTAGACATATATTTAGAGAAAGTCATGTCATTAGAGATGACATTGAATGGAAGGAAATAGCAATTAATAAAGTGTGAATATATGGATATCGGGTATATCTACTTGCCAAGCTTGTATTGCATTTTAACTAGTGTTATTATACACTAAAAATTATAGAATATGAAGTAGTAATAGTGTATTGACTATTCATATGTGATAATCACATTTATCGTATGAGTTTTATTAAACTCACCCGCTACCTTGTCGTATCCGAATGGGTTGTAGAGACAAATTGAACCCCAATAAAGTGAACTGGATTGACATGGTATTCGCCCCTAGTTACTTATATGAGGTGACGTCTCGAAGTGACTAGAGTGTGATGCGATTGATGGCAAATTCAAGTGCCATAGAGTCATATGGGATGACTAGTCGATCACATAGGCAGGTGTATGGGACAATCGTCGGCGATGACCGCTTATAGAGTTCTGGTAATTCATAAAGCCTGGTCGTAGCAAGAGCTACTATAGTATTCTTATGAGTCAATTCTTTTGACTAGAGACTATTCGCCCAAGTTGGCACAACTTCTGATTAGCTTTGATTTATACTCTCCGATTTCGTAAATGAGGTCAAACTGGGTATATTTTGGGTTATGATGGACTGTGGCTGAACGAAGGGAATATGGCGATAGGAATTGTCCACTCCTTGTCAGGGTTGTTTGAAATCTCAAGGCCACTCGAGGAGTAGTTAACTGGAAATGCGTGGCCACGCTCGGAAGGTATCTATGATAGATAATTCCGGTCAGACAGTTAATCTCTAGATCGAGAAAACCACTCAAGATATGATCAAATGTAAGTACGACCTGCAAGATACCTTGCATTGAGTGGGAGATTGTAATAGGACAAGAGAATTGGTGACGCACACTTGTCGAGGACAAGTGGGAGATTGTTGGGAAATGTGTCCTCAACAATAGTGCGATCACATGATTTAATATCTTAATTAAATCTCATATAAAGAATACATAAGGGATGATTCAATTATATAGTCAACTGATCAACATTAATCGGTAACGATTGGCTTGCTAGAGTTTGACGTTACGTGTGGGGGACGGTGGTGGTCGATTGATCCCTTAAGGTCACACCTAAAGGATGATGCCCTTATTTATAAAGTTAATTAATTGTATGTCGATACAAGTTGATTAATTCCTTAAAAATGAACAATTTATTTTTAATAAGAGGAAATATGTATCTTATGTTAATGTGATTAAATAAGATCACATTTAGTGGATTAATATGTTAATTCACTAAATTATGTTGAGGTTTTATAAATGTTTCGAGGTAGAGGTAATTAGTTATTTACATTTACAAGAGGTTGTGAATTTAACTAACTAGCTATTATGGGACCCATTATATGTTGATATAATGATTAAATATTACTCAATAAGTTGAGTGAATATATGTTTATTAATTTGTGTCATAATTGTTGTATGATCAAATTAATATTTAATTATGTAAGATAATTAAACATAAGACTTATAAGCATTTGTGGGACAAATATTATAAGACAAAAATGGACCATAAAGACTCACATGTACCGTCCATATAAGAGGATGGATGAGTTTTATAGTTTTGTCATTTAGTTGTTGGAAAGATGCTTCAACAACTTATGACACAACTTTAAAGTAGCTAAGCCTATAACCTACACAAAATAGAATATGCATGTGATTTTTTGGAGAAGACCAAAATGCTCTAAATAAGAGCATTTGGCCGGTACTACCAAGGTGGGAGAGAACATCATTCTGTTCTTATTTTTTACTCCATCATTCTCCAAAAAAGATGACATGCAAAACCTCTCTCTTGTTCATATTCAATTTGTTCACAAAGATTACTAATATTATTAGTGTAATATATGAGTATTAGTAATCAATTTTAAGGTAAACTACTAAACAAATATCTAGCAAATATTATTTAGTGGGGATAAGGGATAATCTTGGGTGCAATCAAGAGGAGTGACTTCTATACTTGAGGTCTTGGAGGATCATCCTATTACTCAACATAGCTCAAGAACAAGTGAAGGCAGGAGACCTTACTTGTGCCCATAAAACCGAAATCAACAATGTAAGGGACATTGTTTTCTTATAAATCTTTCATTTTGTTATGCATGCACTAGATCTAAAGAACAAGTAATTAACAAGTTAATTAGTTCACTATTAGAGGAGTCTAATAATAGGTATATGAACCTAACAGTCTGTCCTATCCGAGCTTTTCGCTCAGGTCGACTTAATGAATGCTAAGTTTGTTTACGACTCGTCTCAATTTAACTGCAATGCAATTCTGAACGAATATGAGGAATTTAACTCGAGTGACTACCCATCTCGCCTAGCCAAAGAACTCGACAAACGCGAACATAGAACACCCATCATTGAGGAGACCGAACCTATCAACGTAGGGACCGACAATGCACCTCAAGAACTTAGGAATATGGACTACCCTTGACCCCTCGGAAAGACAACAATTCATCGACCTCTTGCACGAATACAAAGACGTATTCGCATGGTCCTAGAAAGACATGCCTGGGATTGACAGAGAGATTGCAGAGCACAGGATACCCATTAAGCCCAGAGCTAAACCCGTGAAGTAAATGTTGCGCCGTATGCGCCCTGAGTGGGCCCTGAAAATCAAGGAAGAGGTACACAAACAATTCAAAGCCCGATTCATTAAAGTTTCCGAATATTCCGACTGGGTGGCCAACATAGTCCCCGTACCCAAGAAAGATTGGAGAATTCGGGTTTGCGTCGACTTCAGATACCTAAACAAAGCAAGTCCAAAAGACGACTTCCCTCTGCCACATGTTGAGATCTTGGTAGGCAACACCGCTGAGCACGCCCTATTATCATTCATGGACGTGTATGATGGGTACAACCAAATCAAAATGGCTGAAGAAGATATGCACAAAACTGTATTCACTACACAGTGGGGTACATATTACTACACTATTATGCCCTTCGGTCTGATCAACGCCGGAGCAACCTATCACAGAACCGCCACCACTCTTCTACACGACATGATGCACAAGGACGTGGAGGTATACGTCGATGACATGATCGTCAAATCAAAAGAGCGAGATTCTCACATCAGCGCCCTTCAAAAATTCTTCGCTCGCCTTCGAAAATACAACACGAGACTAAAATCCTCAGAAGTGTGCATTCGGGGTCACCTATGGAAAACTGTTGGGACACATCGTCAGCAAAAAAGGTTCGAAATCGACCCCACCAAAATTAAAGCTCTCCAATAAATGCCTCGGCCTAAGAATAAGAAGGAGATTCGGGGATTTCTCGGCCAAGTCCAATACAGGATAAAGGAAATCCTATCCAAGATTTTTATCCTTATGGCACCTCAGCTGGGAATTCCCTTATCCCTCTACCTGACCGTAACCGACACGGCCATGGGAGCAAGGCTAGCACAAACAGTCGACGGCAAAGAACGAGCTATCTACTACATCAGCAAAAAGTTCATCGAATACGAAACCAAGTACACCCAACTGGAGAAGACATGTCTCACCTTGGCTTCATCAACAAAGATGCTACGACATTATATGCTAAGCTACACGGTTCACATCTACTCCAAGATGGACCCCGTCTGATACATCTTTGAAAAGTCCGTGCTAAATGAAAGGTTGTCCAGGTGGACGTTCATGCTATTCAAATTTGACCTCAAATTCATACCCCTCAAGGTTATCAAGGGAAGAGCAGTCGCCGATTTCCTAGCAGAAAATCATGTCAACGAGGATCCAACGACCGACACATGGTCACTCCCTGACGAAGACATCCTTTGTACAGACACCAACGCATGGGACCTATACTTCGACAATGCTTCATATCTGAGAGACTTCGGGGTAGGAATCCTTCTAATATCACCAGAAGGAGGACACGTTCCAATCTCAGTCAAACTAGACTTTGTCGTCACCAATAACGCCGCCGAATATGAAGCATGACATATCGGCCTACAAGCAGCCATAACGCTTGGCATTAATAGGTTGGGAGTCCACGGTGATTCCTCACTCATCATCAATCAAGTGTCTGGATCATGGAAAATCTTAAGCGACAACCTAGCACTATACCAAGCAAAAATTAACCAGGAGGCCGAATTCTTCGACCAAATCGACTACTTCCACTTGCCATGGGAGGAAAACCAATTCGTCAATGCCCTAGCAAAACTTGTCGCCCTCGTCAACATACCTGACGACTTGACATCCATGCCCTTGTGTGTCGAAATAAGGAGCGAGCCAGCTCACATTTGCGCCACCAACAATGACGAAGAAAACCATGTCGAACCTTGGTACCAAACCATCGTCAACTACAAAACCAAAAACGAATTCCCTCCTAACTCTGATACAGGGGGACAAAGAGTCATCCATTTACTTAGATCACAATTCGTGATAAACCAATAGCAATTATACAAAAGAACACCTCAAGGGATCCTTCTCCTTTGCATTGACCACAACAAAGCCAAGGAAGTCATGGAAGAGGTCTATGATGGAGAGTGTGGCCCTCACATGAGCAAAATGATGTTAGCCCAAAAAATCATGTGGTTAGGCTACTACTGCACCACCATGGAAGCTGATTGCGGAAACTACGTCAAATATTGCCACAACTGCCAAATCTTTGCCAACATACAACACATATCACCATCCCTTTTATACGTCACGACATCACCCTGGCCTTTCTCGACCTGGGCATCGACATCATCGCTAAAGTCAACCCGATAGGCACCAAAGGACATTGCTTTGTCCTCGTTGCAATCGACTACTTCACCTAATGGGTAGAAGCACAATATTATGCAGTCTTGACCGCCAAACAAGTGGCCAAGTTCATCCAAGACAACATCATCTGCAGATATGGGGCACCCCATGAAATCATTAGCGATCAAGGGTCCAACTTCCGGACCGGAACACAAGCATTATTGGACAAGTATAAAATCAAGTAACACCGCTCATCCCCCTATCGTCCCCAAACCAATGGAGCAATAGAGGCAACAAACAAAACACTCGTCACTATCATAAAAAAGATACAAGATAATTACTGAGATTGGCGAAGCAAACTCCCATTTGCACTCTGGGGATACCGAACCTCCATTTGAACACCAACAAGAGCAACACTCTTCTACTTGGCATACGGTATGGAGGCAATATAACCAGTGGAGTTGGAAGTCCCATCTCTACGTATCATACTATAAAGTCAAGTCCCTGTGGCGGAATGGACCCGCCGAAGGTTCGATCAAGTCACACTCCAAGATGAACGAAGAATCAACGCCTTGCACAACTTCCAGCTATAGCAACGACGTATACAACGGACATTCAACAAAAACGTCAAACCCAGAAACATCAAAGAAGGCGACTTGGTCCTCAAGTAGTCGGTTCGAACATAGTTACCCGTCGATCCAAGGGGAAAATTCAAATCCAATTGGGCCGGGCCATACTTGGTCAAGAAAATCCTTTCGGGGGGCAACAGCGAGATCGAGTGACCTACACGGGGAGGACTTCACAAACCCAACCAACCTAGACCAATTTAAGAAATACTACCCTTGAACCTTAGCAACCAACGACCTTTTCCTAGTTTCACAACTAGTGACCATCAATCTCCCTTTCAAGTCAATTCCTCAAAAGTTCTGATTTGAAATTGCATGTTCAGTCGAGTCTAAGTTACGAAACCTTGCCATATTTCCAGCAGCCTTTGCTCTGTTAAAGGCACCATCCATTTGCACAAATCAAACAAAACACCTGAACTACGAGCATGGTTTTATTTCACCTCTTCAGGTGAATACGTAGGCAATCCTTTCTTATGTAAGAAGGATACAACCACAACACCCAAACAAATATTCACACCCCCAACTCAAACAAACACCTGAACTACGAGCATGGTTTGATTTCACCTTTTCAAGTGAATACGTAGGCAATCCTTTCTTACGTAACAAGGATACAACCACAACACCCAAACAAAAATTCACACCCCCAACTCAAACAAAACACCTGAACTACGAGCATGGTTTGATTTCACCTCTTCAGGTGAATAAGTAGGCAATCCTTTCTTACGCAAGAAGGATACAACCATCCCAGCACACACAAATAAAAAAACAATAACCCATATCAACTTAACCCCCCCCCCCCCCCTTTTAACAAAAAAAAACGACGAAAAAAAAGAGAAAACAAAAAAGGCCTTCCTACCTTCCCACAATAATCCCCTTCGCATGTGCAATGTTTAGGATAATTCAAACCAAATTACCTCTACAATATGGACGGAGAAATAACAAATGTTCATAATATTTTTTTTAGCACAAGCAATCCTCTTATTTAATTAGTAATATGAAGGATTATAAACTTGACAACAAATAAGTTTAAGTAAGTCCACAACTTGCCAAGCTAGAGTGTCGACCAAGACATCTTACATATTAAAACTAACACACACAAACACACAATACATAGCTAATACAACATAATAAAAACACACAAATGCTAATACAACATAGTAATAAAGCGGGTAATGGAGGTCTTCACTCTTCCATTCTACCCTTGCCTTTTCCCTCGGGATACATCTTCCCCTTGTTCTTCTTGCTAGCCCACCTAGCAAGGGCTTCCTCTCCAGAACGGATCCTCAACGGATCCTCAACGGCAACAACACCCGACCTCTTACACGACCCTATACTCGGCCCAAGCCGAGCCCACATGTGGCTCACCGTCTCTTTGGGACCAAAGTTCTTCTACTTTGGTGGTCTCATCACATCCGAGCTCACACTATCGCCAAAGTCATCAAAGTAGGCGCAATTTGCCTTGCTAACCTCCCTATACTTCAAGTCGACGACTTCATCTTTGCAGAACTTTGACCTTTCTTCCAAGGTTTAAGCTCTTGAACATTTGACATAAGGGGGAGTCACCCATGTCGTTAGAGCAGGGTTTGATACCTCCCAAGTCGGCCGAGTGGCCCACCACTTCTTGAAATCCTACACAAGCTCGCAGTTTCGAAAAACACTATCTTGGACGAGAGTATCTTGAGCGGGCACCTTTTGTTGACGGCCTATTTTCATCATAACCCTTTCCGGATAATTGAAGGAAGCAACCTTCAAGCTCACAACCATCAAAGAGCAAGAAGAAGCGGCGGAAGCGGGCAACCCCGTAAGGGACCTTAAGTGCAACCACGGCACCACTTAACGGATATGAGGACCACCCTCGTCCACCAATCTCGAGGTCCAATAGGCCTCAGTGCATGCGAAGCTATCTACATACAACTTCTTCCCCATGGTAAGGTGACGGAAGGAGTAAGAAGAAGCATCAACCGGAGGCTCAACATACCTTAACCTCTCCATGAGCCATACTTGGAGGATCCTTTGAGATCCAAACGAAGGAACTTCTCCACAAGAACCCTTCTTGTCCAAAGCTTGGACAATCTCACCAAGCACCAACCACGATGGATCCCAACCATGCTCCATTTTCTCGACAACATGAACAAGGGTCATGCTACCATACCATCTTAGCTCCTTCTTCAAAGCATCAACAAGAAGGTAGGCATGCACTAGGCAAAAGGCAAGAGCCCTTCTCCTAGCCACATCCGAGATATTGACATCCAAGCGGTTTGAGAAGATGTTGATAAAAGCCAACATATCAACACCATGGGGAGCAAGGAGAAAGTTCACTTGGCTCGTCGACAAGCCCAACATAGAACGAAAATTCTTCTTATAACACAACCGAGTTGGAGGAAGCACCGGCGTACAACTCGGCCACCCTCCAATAGCACCCACTTCTTCGGCAAGAGGGAGAATTTCACCTTGACTCGACAAACCACCACCAATTGACCAACTCCAATCACAATGAGTTGATATTTCTCGGGAGGCGATAAATCCCGACACCAATGTCGCAACCTATTTTCGAAAATATCCATGAATTATTTTTGTGGAAGAAGAGGGGAAGGTTTTTGTAGAGACGTTTTGTGTTTCAGATGATGAAAAAATGAAGTACACAGCTCCCTATTTATCCAAAACAATCAGTACATTTTTTTCGAAAAAGGGGAGGTCCCTTGCATCGCCAAGGGGCTCGCGCCTCTTTGGGCTGCTTCTAAAAATCCGCACATTGGCTTGTCCTTGTCAAGTTGTGTTTCTTTCTGACACCTCGCTTTTCTCGCCTTAGGGCTCGCGCCCCTTTAGGCTTACTCGGAATTTTTTGTGTTTCCTCACACTCATATTTCCTTGGATTCACGTTTTACGAAATCCGGCACGGTTTTCATAAACGCAGCTATAAACATACGAGTTTTTCTTTTTTTTTTTTAGGAGGGAGGGCTAGTCGCCCCGATCTACGATGGATGGTTTCCATGTCAGTCGAACATTTCGAAACTTTTTCGCATTTCCGCAAAATTGATAAAATGGTATCAATTTTTCGCAAAAATGCTTTTGCAAATTCGAGTCTTGAGCTCGCAAAAATAAAAATCAACACGCTCACAAAATCATTTTAAAATGCATCCATGGCAGTTTGAGTTTTAGTTTTCGAGTTGCAAATCAACTTTAGCAAAATTCGATGCGATTTAGTTCAAACACTAATTAATTCTTCTCAAAATTTCAAAACATTTCCATTTGAAAAATCCAAGCGTGACATTTTGTCATGGAATTTTCAAAACTCTTTTTTAACAAACAATTTCAATTTTAACTTCAAGTGATCGTCGTTATTTTTGTTTTTAACATATACTTTGCATGTTTAACTGTACGCGTATGTGCGACTTGTTGCCTGTTTTCTACACTAATGATGCATATACAAGTGTCGAAACAAATGGGGAATCAATCGTTGACCGTGCTTCTCTGAAACACAACACAAAAAAATTCAAGCAAAAATAAACTACAAACTAAAAACACATATATACAAACCGCCGCAAGCAAAATATACACTTATACAAATCAAAGTCCAAAACACGGGCAAACAACTACAAAGTACTCGTCGCATCATGGCGGACCAGCCTCGGTCCTGCTAAGAGTCGCGGGCAAAGCAGACACCACCTCATGCTCTGGCGTCCTCCCGGGGGAACTCTCCAGCGTCTCCCGCTCCATCGTGACACGAAGCCCTCTGGCTCGGCCAACCGAGCCCTAAGAGAAGCGATCTCAACATCCCGGCTCCGCAACTCCTCCTCGCGATGCCTTAACTCGTAACCAGGAGCAGTGAGTCCAAGATCCTTTGTCTGGACCGTCGACCTCACCTCGTTTAACTCAGCACGGACCCGTCCGCCGAATCAACAGTACTCTGCAAAACACAACCTAGGTCGCTAAGATCTAACCATGAAAGCAACACAAAAAAAACACAAAAATAACCAACAAAAGGCACCTGCACAAGCCGAGACTCCCTGGCAGCCAAGTCACCAACAAGTGCCCTCCACCGGTTATCCATCTGCTACAGATCCTGATGACTAGCAGTCGACACCTATATAACAAAGCAAAACCTTTCAACCAAACAACAACACAAAGAGCAAAACAAAATACAATCAAGAAGGAGAGTTCAAACTAGAAGCTCACCCTCAAAACCATCAGCCTCCACTTCATGCCAGCATCGGTCACCTCAGGAATCGCAGGCTCTGACAGACGCAACTGCAACCCCTCACCACTCGGCCCTAAGAAGGTGGTCTGTGCCATGAAAGCTGGGGGCTCGGCCCTCATCAGGTGGTCAACACTCTAGAACGGGAAACCATGTCAAAGGTAACAAACCCTTCTACCGAAAAAACAAAAAAAAAAAAACAACAATGAGCAAGAGCTGAGGGAAACATACCTCAATCGGGTACCAAGAAAGCCTCGATAAGCGGAAGGTGTCATAGTCTACCCCTTGCAACAACAAGTATTCACCTCCACGGTCGTGAAGGTGCTCCGCAACCTCGTCAGGCGTCGACTCCTGGAACAGCACCCTAGGCGGGTCGACATGCACCACGAAAGTCTCGCTGAACACTGGCGAGTCAAACGCTCGCCAAGGTACCAAAGAGGTTCGATCGTCGTCTCTAAGTACCAAGCGCTGACAACTACGGGGACGCAAACGCTATGTGACAAAGGCAGGCACACCTGTGCAGTGCTCCTACGGCCACCCAACAAACTGAATCCACGATAAAGCTAGTCAACTAACTGGGGGCTTTCTAGCTACCTAGTCAACCAAGCCCTACCTCTTTTTAAAAAACAAAAGAAACAAGGAATGAAAACTCACATCGCCGAGCCGAATGGCATTCACCTAACGCCTGCAGTCTAAGTAAGTCGACTTGGTTGACTTCTTTCGAGCCACCGTCCAGTCCCTCACGACCGGGTAAACCAGAGGCACGTCACCCACCCTTAGGGCACAAGGAGGGCAGGTAAGAAAACAACCGAGCATGCAACACAAAAACGCAGCAACGACAAAATAGCCAATTTTTCAAAAACATCGAAACACAACACAAAAAACCCAAACCAAAAACAAACAACCAACAAAAACGCTCGTACATCCAAGATGAGGTCGAGACCAACCAAAGCAGAAGAACTCTCATCTTCCATCGTCTGTGGACGAACGGCGGCATGCAGGTAACGGGTAAGCCGGCCGAGAGCAGGTGTCACCCTGTCATACTGACCTAGGGCGTCCAAGTCAGCAAGCAAAGGAAGCACCTTGGTCGACAAGCGCTCGCCCTTGTCACGAAAGTACGTGGTACCCAAGAAGTACCACAACCATAACCATGCCTTCTGCGCATCAGCCTCAGCCTCAGCCTCAGGGCTCGCCAACGGCTCCAGAACAAAGGCAGTCACCCTCACCTTGAAGTGGTCCCTCACGTAAGAGTTCGCCAACAAGAAAGGGATGATGTCGGTCAATGCAGGCAAAACGTCACCGATCAAACCCCTGATCACAGCAGAGGACACTCTTTCCGGTGTCTCCAGAAACTGAACTGACGTCTTGCCACATGGAAGACCCGACACCATAGAAAAATCCTCTAAGGTGACGCCGATCTCCCCAAACTGCATGTGGAATGACGACGTCGTGTCCCAGTAGCAGTCCAACATGGCACGGATCAAACACAAGTTTGACCTAATCGAAGCCCCGTGAATCTCATGCCAAGCAGCAACTTGCGGGCCCATGGCCGACCTCTCTATAAACGCCCTCGAACCTACTCGCAGGACGTCGTAAAAACCCTGGCAAGTCGAGAAGCCTGAGAATGTCCTCATGGTAGCAATGTTCTGAAATTGAAATCAAACGGGGTCAAAACACCTATTCAGGTCTGAAACGGCAAAACAACAAAAGCTCAGCAAAACAGCAAACTCACTAGGCCCTCGTGTGCATAGTAGGAAATGTGAGTGTAGAGCTGCAACAATAACTGGCCACTGTTAAAACCCGCAGCCCAAGCAGGCGCCGCCCGCAAGTTCAGCCCCCTCGGAGCCTGAAACCGTCTAGCCGCCACTCACGGACGAAAGAATCGTCCGCCTCTATCTCCACTCAACGCCTCTTCGCACCGCGAGACTTCAGGGGACGGCGAGGACCCCTCTTAACTACCAGCACGACTCCCTCGAGCTCCTGCCTAGAAACCCGAGGAGCTATGCTCTTGGTAGTGACCCTCCTCCCGGAAGTGCCAGCCATGGACTCCGTTCGAGTCCCCCCAGCACCAACACACACACTAGGCTCCGCCCGGGCCTCTGCGGCCCCCTAAGCCCTAGCAGCCTCAACAACAGGCTCCTCCTCGGAAGCGTCCTCCACCACTACCTCTAGCGTGCTTCCCGAGGTACTGACTGGTCTAGACCTGGCTAAAGACTCCAAGGTCCTCGAGACCTTCTCCTCCAAGGCCACAGCCTCAGACCCAGCGGGCCTAACAGCCCCCGAACACCCACCTGAAACCAAACAAAAAAACAATGTCAGCCGAAATTTCGGCATTACGACCGCAGAAAACGGACAAAATCCCAAAAACAAGAATCACATGCAATGCAAAAAAAAAAAGCAAACAACAGCAAGGTCAAACCTGCCCAATCCCATGCAGCACAAAAAAAAACTCACAAAAATAAGCGACTCGCCCTTATTTTCAATCAAAAGACGAGTCAAAACAACAGCAAAAAAAGCAAAAACAACCCACCACTCTCGGGCCCACACAAGGTCTGCAAAAACATAAGAAACGAAAATTCCCGACACAACTAGGCATTTTACATAACTCAAAAGGGCTAATTTTACGCCAAATCGGCGCAAATAGGTCAAAAATTCAAATTACGGCCGCGACAATGCAACATGACTCGATCACGCCCCAAGACGACCTAAACTACCGTTAAGGTTTATTTGAAGCAACATGGCTTAGTTCGAGCCCAAACAAACGCTCATTTCGTCAGCATAAGACCGTCTGATAAGGGCAAAATGTGGAATTTCGCCCTTAATAGCACCCAACAAAGGTTTAACATAGCAAAAACGACCTTCCCCGACTACAATGCAACCTAGTGGGGCACTGTAACACCCCCATATTCAGAGGAGCCTTAACTAGGCCTTCCTTAGCATATAAGGGCATTACCATCTCGGTTGCCCGAGAACAGTAATAATCAAACGTCGATAAAAGAACAATTATGTTATATTACAAGTGATTTAAAACCAACTGATGATACAAACGTTACAACTCAAGGACTACTCGCTACAACTATCAAATCTCGTGAGGACTCATCCCTGCCCGGACTCCTGCTATCCACGATATCAACACCTGCTAAGACAGACTGCTCACCATAAGGGATCACGGCAGACACGTAGACAACAAGACAACCACACCAGGTCAGTACTGAGATAAAACACAACGAAGCCAACAACAACTAACAACACAATGTAACACAATCAGTCACACACAAACACACTCACACCGATCAATCTCCAACACCGACTGTCCACTGGACCAGCCCTGCCAGTGGGGGACCGCAGCCGTACCCACCAAATCCCCGCTCATCATACCGAGCGATAACCCCGTCCCATTTATGTGCACATCCCCTTCCGTGGCGGGTTCCACGAAGGGCGAAACTAGGGCGTGAAGCCACTCCCGCAAGTGACTCCACTCAGCCGAGAACGCATCTCGAGAACCAGAGACAAGCAATCACAATCTCAACACAACATCAACAACAACCGTCAATACGAATACGACAACACACGACAACCACAATACAACCACAACAACCGACACACTAGACCATCTACAGAAACTGAGTAGGCGAACCTACCTTTAAGCAACTGCAACCCATCCATGCCAACATATGACATATCCAGTAATCAAGCAAAGCCTATAACCACAACACAACATCTATTGCTACCAAGCAAACCCTAACTGTAAAGACAAAGATACGGATGATGATGATGACATACCTATAAAGAGAAATCCGGCAAAAGACCGCTACCCGACTCAAACTATGCTCTCCTAAGGCACAAGGACCTTCAAAAGGCTTCCGAGGAGGTTTTATGGTGAAGAGAATGGAAAGGGGCGACTAGAGGATAGAAGGAATGAGGCGGAAATGATTTGCGGATTTAACAAAACGCGATTAAAAACCCTCGCTGCAAACCCGATACTCGATCGAGTACCACACATACTCGATCGAGTGACCCCCTACTCGATCGAGTAACCACGCTACTCGATCAAGTAGCCTCTACTCTATCGAGTACCACTCATAACTCGTAACCCAAGATAGCTTTGGCACGTACTTCTAAGAACTATTCCCGCTCCCAAGGTCAGTCAACGCTGGTCAAAGGGTCCCTAAAAGGGCGGGTATTACAGGCACACAACTCGAGTAAAATAGCACGACATTGCAAAATGAGACAGTTTCATGTCTCATTCGCGTTTTTCGCGCCTAGGGAACGGGAATGGGGATCAAAATGCGAACAAAAACCACCCCTATACTCCTATACATGTTTCTAACCTAATGCAAGCATCAATTCCACTCGAAAATGGGTAAAACAAAAACGCCCAAATTGATTTCGAAAGGTTTAGGGTTTCGCCCTTATTCAATCAACAAAAAGACAAACAAATTCAAATGGAATCAAGAGGATTTACATACCTTGACATGACATAATGGCAATGGCACGAACACAAGCAAAAACGTAATCAAAAATGGCGATTTTGAACGATTTCTTTATGTTGTCGAAGAAGATGAAGAGGAATGAGGAGCTACTGCTTCTCGCGTCTTTTTAAGAAAACAAGGAGAGACTCCTTACATCGCACAAAAGCTCGCGCCTTTTTGGGGTGATCCCATCGAAATTGCGAAAGTTTGGGCTTTGGCCCATATTCACACAAATTCGTTATTTCCCACAAATTTCAAATGATGGAATTAAAAACCGAATTATCTTTTCCACATTCGATATTTTGACCAAATACTCTTACCCCTTCCTCAAGCAAGATTTTTTGAGACCTAAGCAGCCAAAATACTGAACCCTAGCACCCCCATTCCCATTTCCTATATAAGCAAGCACATACACACCAAAAAAGGGGACGAAAAACACAAGACACATACACGGTTCTTAGAGCATTCGAAACCCTAGCATTTACCCTCCATTCTCACGTTACAAAGAAACTATAAACTCCTCTCATAGCCAGAAACAAAGCACATAGTTCATACAAAGGATTAAACAAACATTTAAGCATCGATTTGCTCTCTTGTTTGTGTTTTCTCGCGTTTTGCTCCTGTTCACGTCCAATTTTTATAATTTTACAATCGTTTTTAGTCTTTTTTTTGTTAAAAATCAAATATTTGGAGTCTAAGGATTTCAGAACATCTTTTGGATTTAAATTTGAGTAAGAAACGAAGTCACAATCTTCATTTGAAAATCACTGCACGAAGTGCCTTTTACGCGAGAAAATTGTTTTTGTTTTCGAAATTGATTTTGTTAAATTGTTTTGATATTTGTTTTACAATCGTCAAAGACGCACCTTCTAAGCAATACTTGCATACGAGATCCCGAGTGGTGTCCAAGTCTGCATGTAAGTTGAGGGTGCGCAAGATCTCGTCTTTTTCTTTCTCCTTTCATCGCGTACGCCACGGCCTAAGGCCTTTTGTTTCATTTTTTGCATCGTTCGTTAATTATTGTCTCATGTTAGTTAATATGCTTTGTAATTATGATGCTAAAAATGGTTTAATTGCTGTTTAGATTAATAGTATGTTAATCATATGTTTGTTTTTCAATTTATGACAATAACATGTTTAATTAAAATAATTTCATGTTTTAATTATAAAATGAATCAACTTACTTTAGATTAATTAAAATAAAATTTTAATTAGTTTATTCGTATTCACATGTTTTAATGACTCGTTTTATTTTAGCTATGAAATAGTTAGAATTAAATTGCATGTTTAGTTTGTTTTATTCAATCATGATGTATACATGTTTGTTATGTCATTTGTGGTTGTTTAATCGTAACTTGGCCAAATTAATATGTAGAATGCATATTAATTGAATTAGACATTCAATAGGTCATATAGAACCCGACATAGGATTTTAAATGAATTTCTTTAAAGAATTTAATAAATTCATCTCTTCTTATGATAATTTTTCGCTAGTTGAATTGCGCTTGCTTAGCATCTGATTCATGACATTCGATGACTAGAATAGTCCACGTCACCCCTCATTTTGGCCGTGTGATGCCTCTGCCTTCGTGTCCTCTTGCCTCGGCCTTCGTGCCCCTTTGTTCATTTATTGTGGTTTTATTTCAATTGCTATTGTTATTCAATCGTTGTAATTATTGTAATTCGTTTTAAGCAATGTAATTTGTATTTTAAATATTGGTCAAATTAGTCCTTTATGTTGAGTCAGAATGATTTTACAAAACCTTTGCTTTAGTTAGTTAAGTTGAAGTATTTAACTAATTAAATCGAAGCGAGTGCGCAAAACGATGATGAGGCCAATAACGAAGTCCATGTGAGCCGTAGCCTCACCATTGGCATGTATTTCAAGACGCCTAACTAGGCTATTTCGTGTCGTGTGTCGTGTGTTGTGTGTCGTGTGTTGTGTGTCGTGTTTAGCAATTGTATTTAGATCGAGTTGTATCTTTAATTCAATTGTTTGCACATCGCGTCGACGAGAATCGTCTGGGTTGTAATAGGTAGTGCCCCAATTGCTTCCCTTCCCCTACGCCATGTTTGTGAATGCTTGTTAGCATATCTCAAATCAACATCACATGCTAAATCACTTGGATAAAGTAGATTAGATGCATTTAACGATTGGAAACCAAGCTCACATGTTAGGATCAAAATGGTGTTTTGCACTCTCATATAACTATTTTAGTCTTATCCAATTAGCTATCATAGTCCCAAGTAGAGACCGTTATTACAACGGGCGGGGGTGGGTGTTTTATTAACCTACGTCCTATCACGTACTTTCAACAACAAACTCAAATCTCATTTTCAAAAATGGTTCCCAAATTTCCTTAAATTTGGTGGCGACTCCAAACGATTTTCAAACCCCGTGGATAACACCTCAATTTTCCCACATCCACACCTAGCCACAACTAGGTGGATCGCGCCTCTTATGGCACCCAGGTCAGAACTCAATTGTGTTTGAGTTCATCCTTCCTTCATTTTCATTTCGTATTTGTAATCGGTTTTTACCATTTCAAATATTTCAAACCATTTATTACAAGAAGCATTTTTAACCATGAATTATATTCACCCTTGGTTCCTTATACCATGACGGTTTAATCCGTGACTCGGTGATAATATTTGGTTAATTACATTTTCAAAGGGTATTTTAAAGCCCTCTTTTCATTTGTTTACATTTGCAAAAAAACCATATTAGTCATATACAAATAATCATCCTTTGTTCTACATACCATGTCGGTTTAATCCGAGTACGATTGTAAACTTTGACTAATTATAAAGCAATGAACTTAACATAATTAGTTCATATCAAGCACCTTCTTACACTTTAATTACAAAGCAATGAACTTAACACAATTAGTTCATATCAAACATTTTTGCATCTTTTCTTACAAAAATATTCACGTGAAGTTTACAAAACCGAACCCGACATCGAATCTTATCAAGACAATGATGATTATTCCGAGTCCCGTTTTCCACATTAGCACAAAAACGGTCTCAACGACCTTTTTATAAAAAGCGGGTTTTAACACCCTTTTACAAACAACTTTTTAAACGTTTTCAACAACCAAGAGACACCCTTTAGGTCGTCGCCTGACTCACGCCTAAACAGGCATTCCAATTTCCAGTTTTCAAACCTGGACAGGCTTCCTTGTTTCGCCTTATGGCTCGCGCCTCAATAGGCTGCCTGATGATGTTCTTGTTTCCTTTCCAGCACTATTTAAGGACGATCCCGACTTCGATTAACCCGAATATAGGACGGATCAGATTGATGAGTTCCCATTTTACAAAACACTTTTCTAGGAGAAATAGATCACGTTATGCACCATAAACCTAACTTGGTAAATGGATGTTTAATTTCCGTCTTGCATGCAAATAAACATTAAATTCAACCTGACATCAATTACTTGATACTTGGATAAACAACCAACTTAGCAAACTTTCGTATGTTAGGTTTAAATAGAGCTGGACTGTGGGCCGGGCCAGGCTGGAAGCGGGCCGGGTTGGGGGGGGAGCAGGATAAGCCCACACAACAGGTTGTAAGGGGTGCGGGTTGTACACGGGCCGGGCTGGTGTATGCTGGCCCTGAACCGACTCGGTTTATGTAACGGGTTTGAGGGATGGTGCGGGCTAGGCGGGCCTGACACGTGTATTTTTTTTAAAATAAAAAATAAAAAAAAATGTTAAAAGTTTTGTAACTTGTAACTTGTAGTTTGTAAATCATTGTAAGCAAGCTAATAGTTATTTGTAATTTTTATAGTATCGAGTATCGTGTATCAGTATTAGTTGTAAATTTGTAATATTGTTATTTGTAAATTAGCGATATTTTTTTTAAGTTTAAGTTACTTAGTGTGATAAAATGCAAATATTTTTAATTATTTGATATTATTTTTCAAATTATGTTAATTAGGATGCCTACGTATCTCGAAAGAATCATAGCCCATTTAGTTCTTCACTTACCTTACTTACCTTTATGGCTGATTGGTGGTGTTGGGCGGTGATCAATAATCTTCGTCGGTATTGTCGGGACTTTCGGGAATGGAAGAAGCATTATCAAAAGAAATAGACATAATTTTGTTGGATAAATTAAACTCGGTAATCTTCGTCGGTGTTGGGCGGTGATCAATAATCTTTGTCGAGCGGTGATCAATAATCTAATATGGACAAGTTCTCCTTTTAACAACAAATTGATTTGTGATTTAACAAATTCACTGGCTTTTGTGTTGGATGAAGCATTATCAAAAGAAATATACATAATTTTGTTGGATAAATTAAACTCGGTAATTGTGTTTTTTAATATGACTGAATATATATTTACCGGTGTGTCTTTCTTCCATTAAATCAAAAGCACTTATACGTTTTTCTAATCTAAAGTCATTACCAATCCAATGTACGGTAATACATAAATAAGGTTCACCTTGTGTAGATATCCAACAATCACTTGTTAAGAAAACACTATTATTATATAGTGCAAAAAAAGCTTTCAATTCATTTCTATCTAAGTCATATTGAGATTTAGTGCGTTTTTTTAATGTTTTTCTTGACACTTTATAATAAAGAGGTTGTAAAGACAATTTAACAAATTCTTCTAATTCAACACTATCACCAAAAGTAAAAGGTTTCTCGGTTATACAAACATATTTAGCCATGTTATCAACCATAGTGTTTCGATTATAAAGAACGGTTTACCTCCACCGGGCATCGAAGATGCATAGCCACTAATTGTTTGTTGTTTTTCCTTTCCTCCACCGGATTTGTGATTAGTGGCATTTAGCTCATGCTTATCCAAATGACGGGTCAAGGTAACCGTTCTCGTTCCCTTCTTCCATTGATAAGGGATGACTTCCTTCCCCCACCAATGGACAAACTTTACAAGAGCGTATGAAATGCACTTCCTTGCCTTTTGCTTGACTTTCACGAGGCACTTTCTCAAAGTACGTCCAAACCCAAGAAATATCGCCTTGCCTTCCTCCTTTTTTCTTGGAAGTAGTCGAATCCGAACCAAGAAAAGTTTGCGATTCTTGGGTATTTGGAAGGCCACCAACTAATAAACAAAACTAATTAGTAAAATAATCAAGTCAATTAATAAATGAAAATTAATTACAATATAAATATAAAGAAATTGAGATAAGAGAATTAGAGAGAAAGTGTAATTACTTTGATTATATTTTTAATTAATAATATAATCAAAGTAATTAATAATAATATGAATTGATAAAAATAATTAATAGTAAAAATTTTTTACCATCACCAAACATTCTTTCCATCTCGTCTTCACTGATTTCTTCGGGGATATCAATGTTGATATTATTAGACATTATGATAGAATTAGTGAGAATTAGAAAGACTAAGATAGATTAAGAAAGAATTAGAATTTTATATCTATAAATATTTTTAAAAGGCTACCCTAAAATGACCAATTAAAGCCACGTAGACAATGCCATAGGGCAAAAATTTATTATGACATGGCAAAAATTTAATTGTGACATGACATTAATCTATATAACGTGAATTTACTAAATTAACCCTTTTATATATGCATAAAATGTACTAAAATGTCTAACAAAAATGTCATTATTATCATCATTATTCTCAAATAAATTAATACAACAAACACAAAAAATAAATTAATATTAACTTTTTATTTTTCACTTACAACTTTGGTTATGAATCTATCATATTTATGTAACATATATTTATTTTATTTAATGGTAGTATGTTATTAATCACTATTATTAATGATAATTTTTAGTCTTCCCTTCATTCACAAAATTTTTCTTCTTCCTCCAAATAAATTGCTGAAATTAATAGGAGAATTAATTACAAAAATGATCTTATATAAATATCACATCAATCCTAATTTTCATTTTTATTACAAAAGTCGGTAGGTCAAACATACATATAGAACTAAATGTATTGTTTCGATTTTTATCCTCATTATGTTTTGAATTAATAGTTAGAATCTAATTTAGTTATTATTTTGTGTTTGTTTTTGAATTGCAGGAGGGTGACATACTCACATATCAATAACATTACATGAAATTAGAAAATAATGGTAATGTTTACACTTTTCTTTTGGCTTGAATACTCTTTCATTTTTGTCGGGTTTTTCCTTTTTCTATTATGGTGTGTAATATAAAATGATAATATGAATCCTCTGATATGTGGTGACATGTTATATTTATCTATAATCTATAAACAATATAAAAAGGCTAGCTTGAACAGTGTGACATGGCATCTTCTTAAGTCACCTAAAACATATGTGACATATCTTAAGTAAATTCCACTTATAATACCCTACCAAATTTAATTAGAGATTTTCATATCTATATTTGCTTCTTAAATGTCAAAACAAATAATTGTGCAATTTAATTAAAAAAACTATCAACATTCTACCATTTACTCCGCTCATCTATGAGTTTGTTAATTCTACGTTTTTTTGAGGAAATTAATTCTACCATTTGAAATTCCCCGTTTATTCCATTTAACTATAAGTCTTATTCATTTTATCGTTTAAATTATTGACATCAATAGATGAACACCATTATATGTCGATATCCACCCTTTGCTCTACCAATTACATCAACCAAACAATTTGTTTTGCATATGGAAGTTTTGTAGATTTTAAATGATGTCTTCCACATTACAAGCCAAATGCATTATGGGGCGCAATTTATTATCGAGTTGAGTGTTTATTGGAATTTGTTACTCCAATCATAAAATTATATTAACTTTACTTCATTATTTACTTTGTAGGATTTCTTTGATGGGAATTCAAATACACCAATATATTATCTTCTAACTGAGGAGATTTAAGAGGTAAGTAGTATGTTCTATTTTGATATGATTATTGTTTAGTTTTTTTAGCAAATAAGATTAACTTATTGATATATTACTTTGAATGATTGTGCCTTTTATTATGTCACTCCATGTCCTTATATGATTTCTTATTTTGTCAGATTTATACGTTTTGAGGTGTTCGATGGTCGCTTCCTAAATCACCAAAACCTCGACTCTTTAAGTAATTTGTTAGCAAGTGTTTAGCGAAATTTGCTTACCACGATCGTAAAATTATCTTAACTTTTAATTTATTATTTATTTTGTAGGATTTTTTTAATCGGAATTCAAATACACTGATATATTGTCTTCTAATGGTACAGATTTGAGATGTATGCAATATGCATGTTTTATCTTGCCATGATTTTTGTTTGCGTTTTTTAACAAGTAAGATTTGATATAGTACTCTAGATTATTGTGCCTTTAATTATTTCATGTCATGTCCTTATATAGTTTTCTTATTTTGTCAGGAGTATATATTTTGAGATATTCAGATGAAAATGGTCACTTCTTATATCCCCAAAACCCCGACTACGTAATTTGTGTGATTTTTTAGCGACTAATCCTATTGGTTGAATACAAAATCGATAGACGAAAACTTTTAGACTACTAGCTACTAAAGTGAGTTCGAGAATGAATGACAAAATTGTAATCCTTATTTTTTAATAATAATCTCTTATTGGAATTTCATCGTTCTTCGTATTTACTCTCAATAGCCTTTTTGGTATGTTTAAATGCTATAAATTCCTTTTATTTAGGTACGTTGTTAAAATTGTGACTTTATTTTAGTGATAAATTTTTCCAGTGATGTTAGTAATGTGAGATCCAACAAATTAAAGTGGAATCATTGCAATATAAACAAACTACTAGCTCAAAGACTATTTACTCCGTAATGCAAATTATAGATATGAGACTTTTCATTTGCGTTAACAAAAATCATTTGTTGGTGATAAATAAGATGTGTTTTTTCACAATGGGACTGTCTCAATTATTATAATATTAATACAAGAAAATTTTTGTAATTAATTTTCGCATTAATTTCAACAATTTATTATAGGGAAGAAAAAAGATTTTTCGAATGAAGGGGTAGATAAAAAAATTATGGTAACATAAATACAAAGTATAATAACGTTGAAGGAATACAAAAAGGTCATCCCATTAAATAAAAGAAATAAAGGTTAATCATATAGGGTAGTTTAATAACGAAGGAGTGGAAAATAAAAAGCTTGTTTTAATTTGTTTTTTTTTGCTGTTAGCAACTAATATTTCTAAAACAAATTCTACTTATTTATTAAAATTTTACATAAATAAATAAATGTGTAATTTGTAAGTAGTACGATTTTTGAATAATCAAGTTTAACAATTATCAAAGAAAAAATATATATCATTTTTAATCAATATTTTGTCATAATGAAGCACTTTAAAAAAAATTAGTATGAAAAATCTTAATCGATTCACTAACACGTTCAATTATGAAACATTAATTAAAATGTCAATTTTATTTATAAAATATGAAACTTAGATGTGATCGGTAGAGTCTTGGAATTTTTTAACTTGTGAAATTTTTAATGTACACAATTAGTTTAATATAGATATAATGATATTTTGGTAAGGAATTTTAAATTAGGATTATTATAATATTTATATAAGAATTTTTTTGTAAATAATCTTCACATTAATTTCAACAATTTATTACAGGGAAGAAAAAAGATTTTGTTAAAGAAGGTGAAGATAAAAAAATAAATTATGGTAACATAAATACAAAGTATAATAATAATAATATTAAAGGGAAATAATAGGTAATCTTATTAAATAAAATAAATAAATGTTAAATAGGGTAGTTTAATAAGGGCCTTAATGATGATTATTTATCACTGATGCAAATAATATCACAATACATGTAAATGATTTAAAACTCCATTTTCCAAAGTATTACTCCTTATATGGCTGTATCTCAATTTTAGTGTTCATTTCCTCCAAAAATTTATCCTAAAATTAATGTAATACCCAGGATATCTAAGGACTCTGTTGACTGACCTTGTTGACCAAACAAACCTTAGGGATGAATGGGTGAGGGATCAGGCTCTTAACATTAACTTTATAGGATTGTATACTCGACCTAGCGGAGACTACTCGGCCGAGTATCACCTATACTCGACCGAGTAGAGCCTACTCGGCCGAGTACTCCAGTACTCGACCGAGTATGGCTACTGTCGAGACGTTAATATAAAATGCAAGTTCGCGAGATTCATTTCATTTCCCACTTTCCTCGACAGTTCCTCTTTCTCTAACCCTAGCCTATCTCCCTCTCTTATCACCCCATCTCTTCACACTCTAATGTTTATAGCCTAAACCCCCACCATGAGAAGGACGGGATTCGCTAGGGAAGGATGGCGTGTGTGGTGGCCGTCTATGTCACCGTCGAGGCGTATTGTTAGGTAAGTCTATGCCCTGTGTTCTTTTGGGTGATTCTTTGAGTATAGTTGTGTAATAGGTGGTGGTTATCATTGTTATTGTGCTTGTTGGAGTCGTGCTTGGTTGTGTATGGATGTCTTACATGCTTTGCGATGAGGTAGGGTTTCTTACTCAGTTTTACTATTAATTGTTATGGCATGATTGTTTCGTGATTATTGATAACTGCTGATCATCGGAGTATGGGCATTGTTGTGACGGTGTTGGTGTGGAGAGGTTGTGACAGCTGTGATGCTGTGTGCTATGATTGTGGTGGAGTCACTTGCGGGAGTGGCATCACACCCTAGTTCGCCCTCCGTGGAACCCGCCACGGGAGGGCATGTGCACATTAAGGGACAAGGATTTGTTTTAGTCGCTCGTTGATGAGTTGGACTTGGTGGGATCGGTTGCGGTTATCCACTGGCGGCGTGGATTACCTGTTGCAATGGGTAATCTAGCAGGGCTACACACTTCGGTGTGTAGTCGGTTACTATGTGAGATCGGGAGATCGGGGAGTGTGGATGATCAGCTAGTTACCTTATTGCTTGCCATATATTGATTGAGTAATACTGACCCCGTGTTGTGTTTGTAAAACCTGCGGTGATCCATTTGGGGATGGTGAGCAGTTGGCTTAGCAGGTACTGTTGATTGTGGCTGCTATGATTGGAGGGATCGAGTCATCACGCTACCAGTCTAGAGGTTCTGTGTTATGAGTGTTGTAGTTGTATCTTTGGTGTAAAGAATTTGTATTGAGTCGTATTGTATGAGGTACATTAATATTTTATAATTGTTCTTTTATTGTCTAATTTGTTCTACTTCCTCGGAAAACCGAGATGGTGACACCGTCATACACGGGGATGGTCCTTGGTAAGGCGTCCTGGTGTGCGGGGTGTGTTACAAAGTGGTATCAGAGCCGACTATTTTGGAACCTGAACCAATGAATCTAATGAATGTAGGGTGTCAACTAAAATGAACCTGGTGTATCTGCGTTGGGAGCCCCAGCCGATGCTAGATTTTGGGTGAGAAGGCGCCCTCATTTCAAAATCATGGCCCCATCGAACTTAAGCCACACACGGGAGGGTAGGAGTCGTTGGTTGCTTAGTGATGGTCATTGTGTGCATCTGTAATTATGGTAATGTGTATCAATGTGTATGGAAAAGTCTAGAGTTGGTGAATGAATCGTTGTGATGAGGGATCAGAGGTAAGTCAACTAATTTGTTCCCCAATGGTTGTGTTATGTGATGATTACTGTCTTGTAAATGTTGGTTAAAGGTGAGTATAATATGATTAGCGGAATGTGTAATGAAGTGATGCCTGAGTTAAACCCCGCGAGTACCGTGGTTAAATAGTTACATATGTATGTACAAAAATGCGTGTTGGTGCGTGTTAATGTGGTAGAACTAAGCTCTAATAGTGACGAGCCGGTTGCACGGAACTCCGAACGATGTTATTTATTTTGCAGGAACAATGAAAATTTATGATTTCCTTTTCACTTTTGGAAACTCGACCGAGTAGATGACTGTACTCGACCGAGTAGACCATACTCGGCCGAGTATAAAGCTACTCGACCGAGTGTCCGTTTGGTGAAAATTATAATCGCTACTGTCCTTGAAAACTCGACCGAGCAAGGAGGATACTCGACCGAGTAGTCGACACTCGGCCGAGTATGCCCAACACTCGACCGGGTATTGCTGTAGAGGGACTTACACGGGTTATACAAAAACCCTATTTTCGTCCCAATCTTTCTTATTTCCGCCTCCCATCTTCACATCTCCTTCTCTCTAAAACTCCATACCCTTCCTTTCTCAAGCTTTTGGGGTCAATTCTTGGTGATTAATTCATTCTCCCTTGCTATAAACCAATCTAAGGTAAGGTTTTAATTCGATTTCTCTCTTTATTTTCCAAGTTATGGTATAATTTCAGCTATACTTCGAATTCTCTTTGTGAGCAACTGAAATCGAGTATTCATCTTACTAATTCTTGGATTTAATCGTATATAAACCTCGTGTATGCCCTTGTTTAAGCAATTTCATGGTTTAAAATTTGGTTTCTATATTCTAGGGTTGCTAAAAACGAAACCCTCTTTGTTTGATGTTTATCCTTTGGTTTGAGACAACTTAAAGCTTCTAATCATATAATTTGTAAGGTATTTGGTGATTTTCTGATAAAATTTGTCTTAAAAGATCGTTTCAAAATCTGTATACCATTGAAAACAGTCCGTCTTTTGCTATAAGAGTTGTTGTGTCAATCCCCTGTTAAAACTTGTTCTTTTGCGGTATGGTGAAAACCAGAGGCTTACCCAACAAAAGAACTCGTGCTAATGTCCCGCTTGAGGTGGGTCAGTCAAGCAGTGAACCTGTAGTTCCACCGGTGGAGGCACATCCATCGGTAATATTCTCTGATTTCAATCACCGTAAGGCTTTTGTGGCACTTATGCGTCGTCCCTTCCGTCCCACCCGCTGTATTAATCCTAGTATTCTTGAGACTTTAGGGATCAAAGAGGGCATATTTCACATCTTTCGGATTCTGGGTATGGAGGGGTTATATCACCTGAGGAAGAAATCCTACCCCCACTTGACCTTGGAGTTTTTGAGCTCCTATGTTTATGACGAAAAGGGAAAGACTGTCTCTTTTCGTCTCATGAATGAGGATCATGTGCTTACCCTAGACGAGTTTGCTGACCATTTGGGTCTAGAGGCCGAGGGGGAGGGGTACCTTAGTGATGTGTCCAAGAACAGCGGTGCACCTCTTTACCTTCCATACTTGACTGGCCGACCACTCCTAGCGCTAGTTCCATGCTAATTAACGATGTTCAGCATGTTGTTCTCCGTATGTTCTTGAGGATGTTGACCTGCCTGTTGCATGCGAGGGATGACGTGAGTAAGCTTAATTCTCACGAGGTCATGTTGCTTATGTCTTATCTTAACCTACACCGTCAGAAAACGTTCTACTACAGTGCTCCAGGGGTAGTGTGCTCTAGTCTTGAGCGCATGGCACAGTCCGATACCCGACACATTGCTTGCGGGGCCATAGTGACCTGCCTAGCTCAGCGCCTAACAGATTTTGAGGCCCCACCTCCTGAGGGGAATGAGTATGTAGAGATCGTGCCTACCATGGACGCTCAGTACTAGCGTCAGAACAGATGGTTGAGGAAGATGGATGTCGGGTCTTATGCCTGGAGGGTGAAGGGATCTATGTGGATGGTGATTCCAGACCTAGCCCATCTCCATGTGGTTGACCATTTGGCTGAGTGGCAGCCTTGTGCTATTCCTAGGCCTGCGCCCCAGACCTACCTGATTGACCCAAGGATCCTCTTGGACCTACCTGAGCCTGTCACCGTGCTTGAGGGGCAGCAGCAGGCACCTCCCCCACCTCGAGAGCGTCGTAGGGTAGACCCGGTTGTACCTGAGCCCTCTTACTCCACCCATGACTTCTACCCTTACCAGTACTCGCCCTACCCCATAATGCATGACCCCAGGATGCAGCCGAGTGACCTGGCTGAGCGGATCTCCACTACATTGGTGCTCCGCAACATGCATGAGATGGCCCTTAACCAGGGCATAGGGACACAGCTAGCACAACCTGTCTGGTGGAGGGGACCGGGAGTGGACACGGGAGTATTCCACAGCTACGGAGTTGACCCGAGTTACTGGAGACCTCCGGAGGAGACTTAGTTTGACTGCCTTGCGGGACCGTGGGGAGCCAACTACGGCAGTCAGCTAGGAGGAGATTCATCAGCAACAGCAGCAGGTTTTCCAGGTGTGGGCAGTTCAGGCGCAGGTACTTCTGGCGCAGGTGGTGATGATGACATGGAGGAGGGTCCTCGTTATTGATCTTGTGTTGTTAGATTGCTTGGAATTGCTTCTTTGGTGTTGGGTTTATTTCTTTTGTGTTGGATTTATTACTTTTATATTAGATGTTTACTTTCGGGATTTATTAGTTACTACGGATGACTGTACTTGGCCTTAAGGCTGTTACCTTTCTTTTGGCTTATTTGTGGACCTCGTGGAATCGGTTATATTTCGTATTGTGGTAGTATGTTTGGATGCAGGTAACACAGGATGTTGGATTGCAATTGTTGGCTCTCTGCCTGTTACAACTCGACCGAGTATAGACAATACTCGACCGAGTAGGGCTTACTCGGCCGAGTATACCCTTATACTCGACCGAGTAGAGCTTACTCGACCGAGTAACCATTCATACTCGGCCGAATTTTACTGTTACAGGGATCTCTTGTGATGTATGCTTATTAACTGTCAGATGTATGTGGTTGTCTACATGTTAAAGTGGGTGGGTGTTTCATAGTATCATTTATAGCGTAAACGGTCTACGTTGGTATGTACGTGCTTGGGGTAGTACATCGATATAATGAAGATTAGACATTTTGTCACGGTCAATATGAAGGATCTTAACTTGGTCATAGTACTGGAGGAGTTCTTATTTAGTGTGGGAATACTAAAACATAGTAAGAACGTGTCATAACTGCCCCGAGTCGTGTACATTTGCATGTTGATGATTCAATGCAATCTATCGTAATTTCTCTGTTTGGTTACAGTTATAATCGGCCCAACTGGATAAATGAACCTGGTGGTTGGTACATGTCTAACATAAAGGCTAACGAATAAAGTGTTATCATTTGTTAACCTCACCTCTGGATCTATATAGAATACTTAAATGCTGTCACATTCTGTTGTTATGAGTCACAATCATGTAACGTCATAGAGTAAGCTTTGTAATATTAAGTAAGGTCATTTATAGTTATGGGTAATGTCACAGTTAGGACGTATGTGTTGGTTCGCGGTACGGAAAGTGTTTAGCGGTGAACTTCGGGGACGAAGTTCCTTTAAGGGAGGAAGAGTAATGTCGCGTGAACAAACGATGAAACTATGTCTATAATATTTGAAATCGCTTTGATGTTACATTATGTTACATACATGTTATTGAAGTTTCAGTGTGTTTCGTTGAAATTCCATTACGCTTCTTTGAAGTTGCATCCAGGTTATATTGTAAGGAGTATGAACGTGCGTTGAGCAATTCTGTATGAGTTTATAGGACGTGTGCTTTTGGTGGTCGTTGTGTTGCTTACACCAGATTGGTATACGAAAAACATGTGCTATGGGATATGAACATACTTTGCTGTAAATTTATGATGGAATATTTCCTGTACATTTTGTGTATGGTAGCTGTAATGGTATGATTGTTGGTTGAATAATGTGATTTAGTAATAGTATCAAGTACGGCCGGAGTCAGTATGTCTTTATGTATGTGGATTGCATTTTTGCGAAGCCTTGCTGTTGATGCCGTGGAGACTGAACTTCGGGGACGAAGTTCTTTTTAAGGGGGGAAAACTGTAATACCCAGGATATCTAAGGACTCTGTTGACTGACCTTGTTGACCAAACAGACGTTAGGGATGAATGGGTGAGGGATCAGGCTCTTAACATGAACTTTATAGGATTGTATACTCGACCTAGCGAAGACTACTCGGCCGAGTATCACCTATACTCGACCGAGTAGAGCCTACTCGGCCGAGTACTCCAAAACTCGACCGAGTAAGGCTACTGTCGAGACGTTAATATAAAATGCAAGTTCGCGAGATTAATTTCATTTCCCACTTTCCTCGACAGTTCCTCTTTCTCTAACCCTAGCCTATCTCCCTCTCTTATCACCTCATCTCTTCACACTCTAATGTTTATAGCCTAAACCCCTACCATGAGAAGGACGGGATTCGCTAGGGAAGGATGGGGTGTGTGGTGGCCGTCTATGTCACCGTCGAGGCGTATTGTTAGGTACGTCTCTGCCCTGTGTTTTTTGGGTGATTCTTTGAGTATAGTTGTGTAATAGGTGATGGTTATCATTGTTAGGATGCTTATTGGAGTCGTGCTTGGCTGTGTATGGATATCTTACATGCTTTGCGACGAGGTAGGGTTTCCTACTCAATTTTACTATTAATTGTTATGGCATGATTATTTCGTGATTATTGATAACTGCTGATCATCGGAGTATGGGCGTTGTTGTGACGGTGTTGGTGTGGAGAGGTTGTGACAGCTGTGATGCTGTGTGCTGTGATTGTGGTGGAGTCACTTGCGGGAGTGGTTTCACAACTTAGTTCGCCCTCCGTGGAACCCGCCACGGGAGGGGATGTGCACATTAAAGGACAGGGATTTGTTTTAGTCACTCGTTGATGAGCTGGACTTGGTGGGATCGGCTGCGGTCACCCACTGGCGGCGTGGATTACCTGTTGCGATGGGTAATCTGGCAGGGCTACACACTTCGGTGTGTAGTCGGTTACTATGTGAGATCGGGAGACCGGGGAGTGTGGATGATCAGCTAGTTACCTTATTGCTTGCCATATATTGATTGAGTAATATTGACCCCGTGTTGTGTTTGTAAAACCTACAGTGATCCATTCGGGGATGGTGAGCAGTTGGCTTAGCAGGTACTGTTGATTGTGGCTGCTATGATTGGAGGGATCGAGTCATCACGCTACCAGTCTAGAGGTGATGTGTCATGAGTGTTGTAGTTGTATCTTTGGTGTAAAGAGTTTGTATTGAGTCGTATTGTATGAGGTACATTAATATTTTATAATTGTTCTTTTATTGTCTAATTTGATCTACTTCCTCGGGAAACCGAGATGGTGACACCGTCATACACTGGGATGGTCCACTAGTAGAAAAAGTCCTATTGACATCGCCACAACAACATCATTTTTAGTTAAAACGATGTAAATGTTCGTAATTAACATCGGTTCTTCCAAAAATCGATGTCAATTGAATATAGGTTATTTTGTTTATATCGGTTTTTAAAAATAACCGATGTTAACATTTTTGTTCCATCGGTTTATACATAACCGATGTAAAACTATTGTTCAGCTCCTAAACCCTAAACATTGAACGGCTATTCACTTCATATTCCCCCTCTCCCTTTACAGTTAACACCCCATTTTAATCTATCCTCGAAAACCATATTCGCCGCACCGTTCACCGCCGTCTGTACCGCTCGTCTACACCAAGTCGCAGCTTGTGCAGTTGTGCTAACCATCAGTTTCTCTCTTTCCATTTCCAATTGTTAACTCAAATTTAGTTGGGATCTTCAGGTTAGAATTTTTCTAATCAAGGTTTTTAATTTTCTGTAACTTTTTGTTGTTATTCTATAGATTTATGAGTTAATTTTGATTTCTTCTTGCTAATGTCATATGAATCAGGTAGTTTATATACAAATTTAATTTGTACGGTTTGAATCATTGTACAGTTTGAATTAGAAAAACTACTTCACCTTTTATCACTTATAATTTGTGCCTTTCATATCAAGTACTCTTAGTCGCATAACTATTTGCTTATGTTCCCATAGTGGAAAAATATATGGAAATGCGTCATTTGTGCATATAATTTCTCTGATTAGCAATCCAATTATAATGTTATAGACTTCGTTAATTTAATTGTCAATGATTATCTTGGTTCTTCTCTGACATGGGAAGATACGTAATGTAAGACATTAGTCATAACAAGTTATATGTTTATATCTTTCTGATCACAAATTGACATGATCATTAGATCATAATACATCAATCATGTGATGTATGGAATGTATGATGCATCTTCCAATTAAATTGCTATATGTTTGTTTCTTAGTCTTCTGAGATACTCATATAAGAGGAGAGTATAAGAGCTAAGCATGTCAATTTGTCAATGGTTTTCTTGTGAACGTACAAGTAACAACCTAATCTATATCACAATAGTGAGTTAATAAGTAACGACCCAATCTGTATCACAATAGTGAGTTAATAATAAGCCCAGTTTTAGACGATTAGAAAGTATCAATGTTAAGTTTATTGGGTATCTGTCGTCTTAAACATTTGTTCATTTACGGTATATTTTCGGTGAGCGATATGTTAATCAGAAGTCGGAACTAAATAAATAATCGTGACCAAAGAAGTATCTGCTAACACAGAGTAGTTTGAGATGTGATCACGTATGTTGTTTAGCTCTTGTATATGGTAAGATTAATTTTGAGAAATGAGTTCATTTTTAATGCTGAATATATTGTGGTTTATAAAGAATGAGGTTCTATTTATATGGTATATGAACTATATATGAGAGTAATTTAACCATTTGTGTGGTTATTTGTTAGATTAAAAATTTGTGTTAGAATTGAATTTAATCTTTCGATTAGGGCATGATTATTCCACTTTCTTAATTGAATTTAATCTTTCTCGATTTGGGGCATGGTTAGAATTGGATTTAATTTTTCCATTTATGATTTAAGTACTTCACCTGATGAATTACTGATATAGTGATATGGCAATATGGCATTGAGAAGGATTTAGGTCAAATTGATATTCATTAGGTCGTAAATCCGAATCTCACTGTATCCTTGCGATAACTCTTCATAGCATTCTGCATTATGAAATCTCCAAAAAAACTCAGAAACTTGAATTCCATGATTTCACACGTCGTGTTTTCTTTGCTTGCTTGTTCTTACTTTTGGCTAGCTGTAAAGGCGCTGTCTCCACTGCTGAGTCCTGGACAAGAATATAAGAACTACTCTAACTGTAGTTTGCCCTCTCCTGGATTCTCTCTTTTACCAGTTTGCAGATCAGGCTTTGTACAAAATCCCTGCATTCGGCTGCATGAATTTAGTATTTGTTGTAAGTGTGCAGGCTCTGTAGCAGCAACATCAGCGCTTATGTCTTCATTTCATAACATTTATTCAAGACCGCAATCAGATGCTCGTGCATTTCCACCACTATCCCCTCCCAAAGACTTCCATTTTGGCACTTTTCAAGTTTCATCAATAACAATGATCATGAAGCCTTGGAGCTCTCCTCTCTATCACATTAGGTATCCATTCTCTCATCCAGTAAATCCTTAAATGTATCTCATACACAAAGAAACTATAGGTTTATGATATTAATTAAACAAAATATTATCTACAGAGTTCCTTTCCCAACACAACAAGTATAAAAGTGGCATTAAAAATTCAGTATTGAACCACAAGAAGAAGTCACAATAATAGCAAATAACACTAAAACCCATAAATTAACTCTACTTGCTTTTTCACTAATCAGTTTACGAGGAAACCGCTGGCTTGATGGTCAATGATCTCGTTCTTCGCACCCACAAGGTATTCTATTTCACCTCATCTTTTCACCACCCCTGACCCCACTCTCTCATTTTCTTAATGAGCTTTCTTATTCATTACTTTTTTTTATATTCAGTCGTTGTCTGTTGAACGGCCCTGGAATTCTTGGTAACATATTTGATGGTATTCAGGTATGAGGTTACTACTTCTCTTCTTGTTTAACTTGAGTTTCTATTTTCGACTATCTTTCTAATATATTTTTAGCATATTTCCTAATTCCTATTTACTAGAATGAAATTGTCCAATAATTTTCTACTCTTTATGTAGTGTAACTAGGTAATGTTTATCATACTTTTGGGCTCATCTTTGTGTGTCTCCTTGTCGAAAAGTGTCTAAATAGAGGTTTGATGTGTTCTCGTTTCTGGATGCTGTGAAGGAGATCTTTTAACGGGTGGAGACTTGTATCCTGTAAGTTGTGATTTAATCATTGATACGTCTACACTTAACTTTTGTAGAGCGCTCATAGCCTCACATTCCCGACATTTGAGTTTCATTTCCTGGACTTGTTAATGCAGATTATAGTATTTCGAACCTTATTTCTGTTTGGGCGTATGTCGTCATTGGAAGCATGTTTGGAGATCTTCTGTGCTGGAAATTGTCCAATAATTTTCTACTCTTTATGTAGTGAAACTAGGTAATGTTTATTCTGTGACTTATTTGGAATTACGGTGAATAAGATTACTCGTATATACAAGTGAAACTTTTAATATATTGGCAAGCAAAATTGAAGTTATTTGGGTGTGGGGTGCCTCGGGTAATTTTAATTTTGTTAAGTTTGCTTGATTTATGAATCTGGTACAATTATGTGTCCATAAAATAAGGAAAGGTTCAAGGTTTTGACAAATGAATATTAAGGACATATATTTGTATGTCCTTGTCGGCTATGTACCTACTCTTGATTTTGTATAAATGTAGTGCCCGAGCAAAAACAACCTGATTGTCCTTGTCGGCTGTCTACTTACTCTTGATTTTGTATATATGTAGTGCTCTCAACAGCCGCAGAGTTATGAGTGCGGTTATTATGTTATGAAGTGGATGTATGATATTACTGTACGTTACGCATCATCAGAGGACGACATAGTAAAGGTATCTTGATCTATTGTCTCGAACTGTTTGAATTTTTATGTATAGATATTGTTTGTATAGAATTTTTATGTGTGGATATTGTTCGTATTTTCTAAGTGTGGCCTAATCCTTGTTCTTGTATGTAGTGTGTTTCAGGTTCGCAAATGACAATTGAACAAATGAACGAGGTTCGAGAGCTTTGGTCGCTTTATTGTGGAAAGAACGTCTAGAGTATGTATGATTTAGATTTCTAGAAATTGTAATTGAAAATAGACATTTTGCGTCGTAGAAGCTTGTAGTGTACGTTTTAAATTACTTTGAATGGACGGAATTGTATACGCTATGATATTTTTTTTGGTATAATAAATATATAGTTGTGTTTAAATTGTTGGAAGGATTGAGATTTAGGGTTATTATTTTTATATTGATTCATTTTGCAGGCCCCTAACAGTGTAAAAATTCACAAATAGCTTAAGAGTAAATCGTCATTCTGAAACATACTACATTAGTTTCATACATCAGTTTCAGATCAAAACGATGTAGAATCGTGTAGTATAGGAATGCCATTTACATTACATCAGTTTTAGACTAAAACCGATGTAATTGAGACACTATTAACATCGCTTTTCACCTATAATCGATGTTAATAATATACTATTTACATCGGTTTTAGATCAAAACCAATGTAATTGAAACACTATTAACATCGCTTTCACCCATAATCGATGTTAATTTTATACTATTTACATCGGTTCTGAAACCGATGTTTAAGTAAAAATACTAATTACGTCGCCCCCAGAAACATCGCCACAAAAGCGATGTAAATAGGGTAAAATAACCGATGTCAATGAGACTTTTTCTACTAGTGGTCCTTGGTAAGGCATCCTGGTGTGCGGGGGGTGTTACAATTAATGCCCTCTTTTTAATTTTTGAATATCCAATAATATTGCCTATATATTAACTTCCCCATCTCCATCATAAGAGCATTGTCTTAACTCTCTTTAGTTAAAAGGATAAAGTAGTATTAAAGTTCGTGCTTAACACATACAAAAATATAACAAAAATTAAAACAAGGTTCTAGGCTATCATCTAAATCTTAATTCTTCACAAGATGTCAAGATCGAGTACATTGTACACATGACATCAAACAATAAACATAAGCGGAAAATCATAAATAGTCCCATGAATTCTCACGGATAACAAAACTAGTTATAATTTATAACTTCAGAACTTGAAATAACTTGATTATTTGAAATTAATTAGAAGATTAAGAAGATGGTTAAATGATTACTAGAGAATAGATTGGAGAAAATTGTGTGAATATTTAGCTTGAATGAAGTGAGTATTTATAGAACAGATTAGGGGGGAAAATACAAAATAATTTGAATTCAAATATAATAATAAAAAAAACGTACAAACTTGGGTAATGGAACCAAACGGTCGACCCAACGGGCCAGGCGGGCCAACCGGGCCAATTTGGTTAAGTGGGTTGGTGCGGGCTGGGTAAGGGTGTACACAACCCGGGACCGGCCCGATGTGTTTATCGGATTGTGCGGGTTGGGGACCGGGTTGTGTGGGCTGGGAATTGTTGGAGTAGTGTCCTCCACAATAAGTGCGTTTACATATTAAATCTCGTTAAAGGAATATCAGGGATTTATTTATTTATTTGTCAGCTGGTCATCGTTAATCGGTAATGATTGGCTGACTAGAGTTTGACATTGCTGTCGTGTGACGGCGGTGATCAGCTGATCCCTTTAGGTCACACCTATAGGATGACGCCCAAAAGAATGAATTAATTATTTGTATGAGATACAAGATAATTAATTCCTTGTATTATTTGACTTTTAATTAGTCGCGTAAATGTATTATTTGATGACGGGTTACGAACTCGGGACAAGGAGATTTGTTATTTAATTATGTGATATTTAAATAATAAATTTATAAATTTGAATTTATTAGTTAATTGTTAATTAATAAATTTTATACGATATGTGTATGTGTTTTAAGGTGGAATTAATTAGCTATTTAATTTTACAAGAGGTTGTAAAATTAGCTAAGTGGGATAATATTGACACATTGTATGTTGATAAAATGGTCTTATAACTACTTAATGGTTAAGTAGTCATTGGTAGTTAATTTGTATTATTTAAGTGTTAAATAATTAAATTAATATTTAACTATGTAAGATAATTAAACATAAGACTTACAAGCATTTGTGGGGCAAATGTCGAAAACCGAAATGGACCCAATTGAGTCCACTATAACCGGTTTTTTTAGGAGTGAACAAGTGTTCACTAAGTGGATTTTTCCACTTCATTTTGACTCCCATTTTTGCCTATAAATACCCACCTATTCACACCATTTCATAAGTTGGAAAATTTGAAGAAAATTTTGTCTTATATAGGAGGCTTGGACGGTCCATATACATCACCTAGAGACCAATTTTTCTTCTTATTTTGTTCATCTTGTTCTTATTAAATCACATATAAATATTAACTAATAATATTATCAAAGTAATAATATTAATTAGTACATCAAATATACAAATTACAAGGTTACTACTTCTATTAACTAGTTATTAATTTTAGTAGTATTTTGGATTGAATCTTGGGTGCCACCTTAGGAGATTTCCTATTTTGGTAATTAAAGTGTTGGAGGATCATCCTTATTGTATAAGCTCAAGAACAACATCAAGGAAGGAGTCCTTGTGTTGTGCCCATATTTTTCCATCAACAATGTAAGGACATTTTGTCTTAAGATGGTTTTATACCATCTCTTTAATATTTTTCTTTGCATGCATGTAGATTTAGACCACAAAAAATTAACATGTTATTTTTATATCATAGGATGAGTATTAGTTTGGTCTAAATGACAAACAAGTGGTATCAGAGCATTGTTACATACATGCATGTTGTCTTAAGACGATTTTAATAATTTATGAGATAAATTAATAAAACTGAAATTATGTTACTAAAATTAGTTTTATCACATAATATGGTCTTGCATGTAAATAATCTGGTCTTAGATTGATATGGGACGAAAATTTGATTTTTGTTATACTTTTCTACTTTTTATTACTTAAAATGGCATAAAATTGGATAAAAAAGCATTAAAATTAATTAAGAGTTAACTAAATTGAGTTGCATGTTAATTTTATGCATATTTAATTTAGAAATAACCACATGCATGTTCTATTTATAAGATAAGTAGATACTTTAAGTTAATGTGATTAATTTAGATTGTTTATTGATTTTTATTTGATAAAAATTGGTAAATAATTGTTATTTTGCAAATAAATATTGATTTAATTTTTTGGTCTCGAAATTTTTGAATTTTTAGCTCTTGTAAATTGTCCAAAATGTACAAAATTTTATTTTAAGTTATTTCAATTTTTATGGTTTGGTTTAGAATTAAATCAAAGAAGCGACAGGTATGCTCATAAGTAACGATCCTCGGTGCTTTTGACAACTCGTTAGTGAACGTGGTGAAAATCTTGTTCGCACCTTGGGCAATGAAGCGTCTCTGCAAATTGGTTTCCATTGCAAAGATGAGTACGTTCTTTATCGCACCCGCTTCCATAACGAAATCACTATAAGCAATCGACTCGTTAACTCCCGCATTGAAATTTGGTTTGATCGGTATTGGCTCGATTAAGTACTTGATCTTACCGTCGGCAATGCCAAAGCATTCCGTAGTCTTTGCCTCTCGATCCAAAAGTTGGACCCATCATTCATCAGTCGCGTGTACTGATTCATGTTGTCCATAAAAACTTTCAGCCAGGACTCGCGTCCAAGTGTGTCACTTGGCATTGGGATTTCGTTATTTCCAGCCATTTGTTGTAATAGTATTATCAAAATTAATCGTGTTCTACACTGCGAAAAGAAGAATAAAAATAATAAGCATGTGCATCGTTTTGATTTAAGTCTAATGATCTAATGTCATAACGCGAAGACTCAAGCATTTATACAATTGACCTTCCTCAAGAATTATATAAATGATCCCAAAACTCAATTATCTGTAAATTGATAAGCCAATCTTTTGGCTAATTCTACTGTTAGAATTCTTGGTCGATAAATTTCTGTAAATTCTATCTTTAGTCCATCATAATCACGAGAAACTCTTCGGACTATAATATTGAGATAAACTAAGTCAACACAAACTACTTACCCAACTTAGAAGGGGTCATATTATGCCTACCGACGAAGAAGGGATTCATAGTTGTTTGCCCTTATAAAGACTAATCTCAATTTCCGTTTTAGAGGAAGATCCCATCAACTTTATTTTAATTTATTTTAAGTGAACTAATATCTAGCATGCGTGAATGAATAAACTAAGATGATGGCTTAATAAACATGTGACATCTGTATGCCTATGAAAACTAACATACAACCTATATGTGTCAATTTTCATGCATTTTAGTAGGTGGTTTGGTTTTAGGCGGAATATGATGCATAAACTAGCATGTGAATGAAAAGTAATAAGAACGGTAAAACGTAAAACAAAATAAAGTCCTAGTGTGGCCTATCCTATCAAAATGAACATAAAAACAACTTTGGAATCCATCCATGGACCCGAGAAGCTTGTCTTGATGTTCCATCTTGATCCATGTAGCGGGAGTGAGCTCCAATCTCCATCTTTAGTCTTCTTTGAAAATTACAATATAATAAATTTACATAATAAACCTATTTATTACATTCTAATTTCAAAAACTAAAGAAAAATAAAGGAGATTCGAGATCTCAAATTACATTAAAAATTATGTTCCCATCATTACGAAAACATAATTTGACTAAAGACACACTAGGTATTACAAATTACAACCGATTGCAAAATACGTAAATTAAACCATTCAAACGATTCATTCAACTAAATAAAATGCATCAACTAAAAAAAAATTAAACATACAAGACATAATTCTTTAATTATGTAGATTAATTTTATCCAAACCCCCTATTTAATTGATCAAATTAAGTTACAATTCCTCAATTAATCACATTAATTTTAATCTTAATTCATATTAAACTTGTAATATGAATTTAATCCATCAATATTTTAAACTGCTTTAAAATAATTAGGTATCTTTATATGTGAACCTTTTCACTACAATTAATCATACATTAAAATGTATAATTATAATTATTGGCCAAAATCAACAATTTTTTTTTTTTATAAATGTTCTCGGCAAAACCAAGAAAAAACAAAAACAGCCCGTTTTTTTTTCTTTCTTCACAGTTTTTCTGTAAAAATCGAAACAAAACAAGAAATTTTTTTTTTAATAATCTGCCCACTTTGAACAGTAACCGAAACAGAAATATTTTTTTTTTCACGGCTCAGATTAAAACAAGAACCCTAATGCCTATTTTATGTCTCTTTTGCGGCAAAAATGCCCTAAAACAAAAATTCGATGAAGAAAATCGTTTATAGTTGCTATTAGAACATGATTAGCATATGAATTAATAAAACATGATTAATCGTATATGCCAAAAACTATATAGCAAAAACAAAATTTTATATCATCGACATGACGATTCCATTTACAATTTAACTTAATCTTCATTAAATCAAAAACTACCAATTTATCATATGTTTATTTTAACTGATTAAACAACAATATGGAAAATCGAAATGGAAATAATCATAAAAAACAAGAGCAAAATCTCGGCAAAAAAAAAATCAAATCGGCAAATTTTTTTTTTTTTTTAAACCGAAACCCTAAAATTTTTTTTTCGAAACCCTAATATTGTTTACATCCAATTTTTATAAAAATCATCAAAATAAAATTCGTGGCCTTGGCTCTGATACCATTTGTGGGATTTATCTGTATGCATCCCCTTAATTTTAAGGATTATAACGAAATTTATAATGATGAAACTAGTCATAAAATAAATTGCATAAACAAAATCGTAAAGGATTAAGAAATAACCTTCGGTCCTAGCAAAAACGTCCTAAGAACAATATCAAAGTTGATATTCGCCTATCAGTTGCACCCAAGACGATATGAGATATGCCCTTAACTTGTTGCTAGAATCGATCCCCGAATTTTAGTAAATTGCTAGGGTTTTTCTTTTTGTGTTTTTAGATGAGAGGCAAGAAATGAGTTAGAAAATTAGGTTAGAATAATCTCTCTTTTCTCTCCCTATAAACCGTGTATGAGGGAAGATTTGAGTAGATTTTTCTTCTTCTAATTTTCGGCCCAAATACCAAAATAATAAGGAGTTTTATTTCCTTATTTTCGGTTTTGGCAACTACCGAAAATGAGGATAAAAATTCTTATTTTTTCGGTTATTCCAAAAATGTATAAAATGTGTATAATTATAAATCGTCATTTATTTTATTCCGCATTAATAAGTCTACACCCAACAGCTTGCAGTCGATATATTAATGCCGGTCTATAATTAATAATTATGACAATATTGTATAATATATACGATAACTAGCTAATTAAATATAACGGATTACATTTAATTACAAATTAACTTATTAATTCGTCCAAGCTTAACATTATATACATTAATTAAATATAACATATTATATTCAATTTACGAATTGACAGTTAATTCGTCTCAGTTAATATTATTTAATCGGCATTAAATAATCGTCTCATCAACACATTGACTAACTGTTTAGTCATATAAGGCATCAATGTGATTACATTTCCATAACCACATCTCTCAAACACATCCTTTAGGTGTGACCTTTAGGGACCAGTTGATCACAGCCATCTGTATGATAATAACGTCAAACTTTCTAGCAAGCCAACCGTTATTAGGTAATCGTTAATCAACTGATTAAATACGAAGTGAACCTGTAAAAGATTTACAAATGTTATCACACTAATTTGTGGAGGACACAAGCTCCAACACTCAGCGCATTTTGGGGGATCTATAGGGATAGATCTAAAAGAATATTAGCATTGAGTCAAGAAGCCTATATTGATAAGATTCTTGACTGATTCAATATGAAAAACTCCAAGAGAGGTTTTCTACCTATGGGCAGTGGGATCACTTTGAGTAAGTCACAGTGTCCTACTGAGCCTAAGGATATTGAACGCATGAAATCGATTCCCTATGCTTTCGCTGTTGGATCGATCATGTATGCTATGATGTGTTCTCGTTCTGACGTCTCGTATGCTTTCAGTATGACGAGTCATTTTCAGAAAACTCCAGGTGAGAGTCACTAGATAGCCGTTAAGAATATTCTAAAGTACTTGAGAAGGACTAAAGATTCATTCTTAGTGTTTGGAGGAGAATCTGAATTACGTGTAAGAGGTTATACGGATGCCAGTTTCCAAACCGATACGGATGATTTGAAATCCCAGGTTGGTTTTGTCTTTTTGTTGAACGGAGGGGCGGTTTGCTGGAGAAGTTTTTAAAAGAGTCCGTGACTGCTGATTCTACAACGGAAGCTGAGTATATTGCAGCCTCCGAAGCTGCAAAGGAAGCTGTTTGGATTAGGCAATTTTTAGAGGGACTGAAAGTAGTTCGACCGTCGAGGATCCTATCACTTTGTATTGTGATAACAAAGGGGCTATTTTTCAAGCAAAGAGCCCAAGTCTAGTAACAAGTCTAGACACGTACTTAGGAAATTTCATGTAATTAGAGATTTAATCGAAAGGAAAGAAATTACAGTTTGTAAGGTTGGGACAGCTGACAACATCGCTGATCCTTTAACCAAGCCTTTGTCTCAAGCCAAACATGATAGTCATGTAGTTTCGATAGGATTGAGACGAATGCCAAAACTGTTGTAAATTATATGATATGTAATAATTAAGATATTGTATTTATTATTTCATATATGATAATTACATTTATCGTTGCATTCAGTTTATATCTTAATTTTATATACTTTGTTTTTATCCAAATAGGTTGTAGTGACAATGTCGAACCCTATTAAAGTGGACTGGATTAACATTGTATTTTGTCCCTAGTTACTTAATAAGGCGACGTCTTGGAGTGACTAGATTGTAAGGCGATAGATGACAAGTTCGTCTGTCATATGGTCATAGTGATGGCTGATCGATTACATAGGCAGATTGTGAGACAATTTGTCGGACAGTGACCGTTTATAGAGTCCTTTTGTTGCTAGGTCGTGGCGAAGATTTCTATTTATTCATTCGTGTCAATTCTTTAGACTGGTGACTATTTGTCTGAGTTGGTGTAGTTTTTCGGTGGCTTTGGTTTTTGTTCTAGGTCGTGCCGTAAAAGGAGGCCGATGAGCATTTACTGGGTCATTCTGATCTGTATCGAACGAAGAAGATAGGTCAACGGGATTGTCCATTTATGACATATTTTATTTCAAGGCCACTCGACGAGAGGTGACTGGAAATGCGTGGCCACGCTCGGACGAGATCTATCGTAGATTATCCAGTCAGACAGTCATTCACCTAATCGAGGAAACCACTTTATGATATGATCACGTGCAAGAACGACCTGAAAGACATCTTGCATTGAGTGGGCGATATTATTCGATAAGAGAATTGGTAACGCACACTTGTATCGGACAAGTGGGTGATTGTTGGAGTAGTGTCCTCCACAATTAGTGCGTTTACATATCAAATCTCGTTAAAGGAATATCAGGGATTTATTTATTTATTTGTCAGCTGGTCATCGTTAATCGGCAATGATTGGCTGACTAAAGTTTGACATTACTGTCGAGTGACGGCGGTGATCAGCTGATCCCTTTAGGTCACACCTATTAGATGACGCCCAAAAGAATGAATTAATTGTTTGTATGAGATACAAGATAATTAATTCCTTGTATTATTTGACTTTTAATTAGTCGCGTAAATGTATTATTTGATGACGGGTTACGAACTCGGAAAAATGAGATTTGTTATTTAATTATGTGATATTTAAATAATAAATTTATAAATTTGAATTTATTAGTTAATTGTTAATTAATAAATTTTATACATATGGGTATATGTTTTGAGGTGGAATTAATTAGCTATTTAATTTTACAAGAGGTTGTAAAATTAGCTAAGGGGGATAATATTGACACATTGTATGTTGATAAAATGGTCTTATAATTAATTAATGGTTAAGTAGTCATTGGCAGATAATTTGTATTATTTAAGTGTTAAATAATTAAATTAATATTTAATTATGTAAGATAATTAAATATAAGACTTATAAGCATTTGTGGAGCAAATGTCGAAAACCGAAATGGACCCAATTGAGTCCACTATAACCGGTTTTTTGAGGAGTGAACAAGTGTTCACTAAGTGGATTTTTCCACTTCATTTTGTTTCCCATTTTTGCCTATAAATACCCACTTATTCAAACCATTTCATAAGTTGGAAAAATTTGAAGAAAATTTGGTCTTATATAGGAGGCTTGGCCGGTCCATATACATCGCCTAGAGACCAATTTTTCTTCTTATTTTGTTCATCTTGTTCATATTAAATCACATATAAATATTAACTAATAATATTATCAAAGTAATAATATTAATTAGTACATCAAATATACAAATTACAAGGTTACGACTTCTATTAAGTAGTTATTAATTTTAGTAGTATTTTGGGTTGAATCTTGGGTGCCACCTTAGGAGATTGCCTATTTTGGTAATTAAGGTGTTGGAGGATCATTCTTATTGTATAAGCTCAAGAACAACATCAAGGAAGGAGTTCTTGTGTTGTGCCCATAGTTTACCATCAACAATGTAAGGACATTTTGTCTTAAGATGGTTTTATACCATCTCTTTATATTTTTCTTTGCATGCATGTAGATTTATACCACAAAAAATTAACATGTTATTTTGATATCATATGATGAGTATTAATTTGGTCTAAATGACTAACAAGTGGTATCAAAGCATTGTTACATACATGCATGTTGTCTTAAGACGATTTTAGTAATTTATGAGATAAATTAATAAAATTGATATTATGTTACTAAAATTAGTTTTATCACATAATATGGTCTTGCATGTAAATAATCTGGTCTTAGATTGATATAGGATGAAAATTTGATTTTTGTTATATTTTTCTACTTTTTATTACTTAAAATGGCATAAAATTGGATAAAAATGCATTAAAATTATTTAAGAGTTAACTAAATTGGGTTGCATGTTAATTTTATGCATATTTAATTTAGAAATAACCACATGCATGTTCTATTTATGAGATAAGTAGATACTTTAAGTTAATGTGATTAATTTAGATAGTTTATTGATTTTTATTTGATAAAAATTGGTAAATAATGGTTATTTTGCAAATAAATATTGATTTAATTTTTTGGGCTCGAAATTTTTGAATTTTTAGCTCCTGTAAATTGTCCAAAATGTACAAAATTTTATTTTAAGTTATTTCAATTTTTATGGTTTGGTTTAGAATTAAATCGTAAAAATTATCGTTTTACCGATTAAATTGTAAAATCGTTTTAAATAAATCTTGAAACCAAACATTTTCACTTGCATGTCATTTTTGGTGTAAGACCAGAATGTTAATGGCCTTGAAATTTTTTTTTCCATAAATTTTATAATTAAATGGAATTTTTCCATAATAATTGTGAATTATTATGTCTTTTTGTCATAATTTGTGTTTTAATCCCATATTAATTCAAAATAATTAGTGAGAATAATTAGTTTGAAATTAGACCAGATTGGTATCATTAGAATATCTAAAAATTGTTTTAAGAATTGATTATGATCTTTTATTGGTAAAAATTCCGTCAAAGCAAGCTCAAATGATCGTTGTTGGTGAGTTAGACGATTTGGCATGACATATTTTCATAATGCATTTTATTATTCATTTAGATGAATTGTTTTTAGCATTATAATTATGTAATTTTTCCTAATATGGCCATAGGTAGAAGTTGGTATTTCCCGTAATGTAAGGGAATATCGACTAATTTGTAATTAATTAATAGTTTTATTTTAATTTTATTACAAATTGTATAATAGGATATTGTTATGTAATTTAATTATTAGTAGTTAGATGAAGCATCTAAAGACGGAGTTTTCATGAAGACGGTGTTTTCGGAAAGGCGTTCCGAAATCCTAAAGAAGGAGGCCATTTTTATGAAGATTCAAGGGACCAAGGAGTTTGTTTCCGAAGTGTAATAATTTAAGTTAATTAGATTAACTAGGTGGACATATTTGGACTTGTTTTTTTTTGTTTTTTTTTTAATTATGCTTTCATGCCAAATCGTCACTACATGTTTTTATTTTTTGTTGTTATCAAATTAATTGTCTAGCATTCACCAATTTTGTTCACTTAAAAGTTATAGACAATTAAATTGACAAGATCTCTCACTTTTGTTTAAAATTGAGATTAAGCCTTACTAAATCATAACACCTATGAATCCCTTCTTCATTAGAGGTAGGTTCGGATCACCGAGGTACACTCTTTTTACGTTGGGTAAGTAGGGTAATAAAAGTAATTACGCGTGAAAATTGGTTGGACTCAAAGGAATAAATATGGGTTGAATCGGTCCACCGTGCCCATATTTATTTCTGGGGCTAAAAGATAGATTTTAAGAAAATTTGTCAACCAAGAGTTCTAGTAGTAGATTCAGTCAAAATGTTGACTCACCAAATTTATATAAATATGGGTTGAATCGGTCCACCGTGCCCGTGTTTATATAAAATTGGATCTTGGAATCATTTATATAATTCAGTGGTAGATAATTATATAAATGGGAACTTGTTAAAAAGGTTTCACAAGTTAAAATATTTAAGACGATAAATGTTAATCTTTCCTTTTATTTCCTTTGTAGTAATCACGATGGCTTCGACTAATCAAACCGTCACTATAGCTAGAGATTCATGGCTACGTTCTTTTATGGACAAATATGTTTTAAAAGCCGACGGTAGTAATTTTAAAGATTGGGAAGAACAACTACAATTAGCTGCCACAGGTGATGGCAAATTACGCTACCTTGTCGATCCCTCTCCCCCTTCGCCTAGTAATAGGGCCACTGCCGATGTAAGAGAGGCTTTTTCAAATTATCAAAAGGAATCTGCTACAATTAAAAATGTTTTGATTTTTTCAATGGATCCTGCTTTACAAAGGCAATGTGTCAAGTTTCGTGATGCACATGAAGTATTCTCGAGGCTTTCAACTATGTTTTCTCAAGCCCCGAGAATAATTCAATATGACACCGCAGTTCGTTTCTTCGAGGCTAATCTCAAAGATGATCAACCTGTAAGTTCACACGTACTTAAAATGATTGAGTACGTGGAAACATTAGAAGGGTTGGGATGTACGATCCCCGACGAACTAGTGGTGAACCAAGTGCTCTACTCTCTCTCTCTCACGTCAAAGGGTTTACCTAATTTAGGGTAAATTATTATATGACGAACATGAGAAAGAGTTTACATGAGCTCTATTCTCTGCTTGTGCAAGCAGAGAAGGACATGGGATTGAGTGGGAGTACAAGGAAAGATGTGCTTGCGATTAACGTGAATGGAAAGAAGTAGTTTAAGAGGAACGCAGGTAAGAAGCCCGTTCAGATGGAGGGCAAAGGTAAAGCAATTGCGAATTGCTCTACCAAGCCTAAACCTATAAAGGGTAATCCTCTTAAAGATACTTGTAATTACTGTAATAACAAGGGACATTGGAGGCGTAATTGTACGAAATACTTGGATGACATCAAAGTTGGCATTGTGAAGCCAACATGTAATTTCTCAACCAAATATTTTATGATAGACATAAATTATGCTTCAAATACAACTTGGGTATTAGATACTGGTTGTGGTTCTCACTCGTGCAATCATTTGCAGGGCCTAAAAAGCATAAGAAAGCTAAACAAGGGTGATGTTGATCTCCGAATGGGTAACGGGTCTAAGGTAACCGTCGTCTCAGTAGGAACTTATGTACTTAATTTAGCTTTAGGGTTGCAGTTGTATCTTAATAATTGTTATTTTGTACAAACATTGTCTAGAAATATAATATCAGTATATGTGTTAGACACAGAAGGTTTTTCCTTTGTAATTAAAGATAAGTGTTGTACTTTTTCCCTATACGGTATTGTATATAGCCAAGCTATTTCGATCAATGGTATTTATATCCTAGACACTTGAAACGATGATTATCATTTAGATAATAAAAGACTCAAAACTGGTGATATAGATCTATCTTATTTATGGCATTGTCGATTAGGACACATCAACGAGAAGCGCATGAAAAGACTAGTGTCGACTGGTGTAATTAAACCTTTTGATTTCGAATCATTTGGTACATGCGAATCTTGTCTAATTGGCAAGATGACTCGTTCACCTTTTCAAGGAAAATGATCTCGAGCTAGTGAGTTGTTGGGTTTAATACACACCGATGTGTGTGGTCCAATGACAGTCACTGCTAGAGGTCATTATGACTATTTCATTACTTTTACCGATGACATGAGTAGATATGGGTATATCTACTTAATGAGGTATAAAAGTGAAGCTTTTGATAAGTTTAAAGAGTTTCAGAATGAAGTAGAAAATCAATTTAAATAAGAAGATTAAGACATTACGATCAGATCGTGGTGGGGAATATTTAAGCAATGACTTTAAAGATCACCTTATAAACAGCGGTATTGTATCTCAGTTAACTCCTCCTGGCACACCACAATTAAATGGTGTGGCTGAAAGGAGGAATCGAACTTTATTATATATGGTCCGATCAATGATGAGTCAAACAGAGTTACCTAAGTCATTCTAGGGTTTTGCCATTTTATCTGCTGTACGACCACTTAATAAAAGTCCCACTAAAGCAACTGACAAAACTCCATATGAGATATGGAAAGGGAAGGTCCCGTATTTGCGATACATGAAAGTATGGGGTGGTGATGCTTATGTCAAGAGCAAGTCTGACGATAAGCTTGCACCTCGTTCTGAAAAATGTATTTTTGTAGGCTACCCTAAGGAAACTTGTGGATATTACTTCTACAATAGTAACGAGAACAAAGTATTTGTGGCTCGTGAAGCTGTCTTTCTAGAAAAGGAGTTCTTTTCTAGAAGACAGAGTGGGAGAAAATTTAAACTTTACGAAGTTCAAGAGCCACAAACTGATGTGACAGTACAAGAAGATGTTCCTTCTACATCTGAATCAGTTATTGTTCCTTCTGAACCTATCAGGTTAGAGAGGGTTAGTCGCCAGCCTAATAGACACCTTGGTGTTATCGAGGAAGATGGTGACTATGAGGTTTTACTTTTGGAAAGTGATGAACCCAAGACCAACAAAGCAGCAGTTACGAGTTCTTACTCTAAGCTATGGCTCGAGGCTATGCAATCTGAAATGGATTCCATGTACGATAATCAGGTATGGGACTTGGTTGACTTACCTAAAGATGCTCGACCTCTTCATTGTAAGTGGATATTCAAGATTAAAATCGGCATGGATGGACACAAAGATGTCTACAAATCTAGATTGGTGGCAAAAGGTATATTGCAGCCTCTAAAGCTGCAAAGGAAGCTTTTTGGATTAGGCAATTTTTAGAGGGACTGAAAGTAGTTCTGACCGCCGAGGATCCTATCACTTTGTATTATGATAACAGTGGGGCTATTTTTCAAGCAAAAGAGCCCAAGTCTAGTAACAAGTCTAGACACGTACTTTGGAAATTTTATGTAATTAGACATTTAATCGAAAGGAAAGAAATTACAGTTTGTAAGGTTGGGACATCTGACAACATCGCTGATCCTTTAACCAAGCCTTTGTCTCAAGCCAAACATGATAGTCATGTAGTTTTGATGGGATCGAGACGAATGCCAGAACTGTTGTAAATTTTATGATATGTAATAATTAAGATATTGTATTTATTATTTCAAATATGATAATTACATTTATCGTTGCATTCAGTTTATATCTGAATTTTATATACTTTGTTTTTATCCAAATAGGTTGTAGTGACAATGTCGAACCTTATTAAAGTGGACTGGATTAACATTGCATTTTGTCCCTAGTTACTTAATAAGGCGACGTTTTGGAGTGACTAGATTGTAAGGCGATAGATGACAAGTTCGACTGTCGTATGGTTATAGTGATGGCTGATCGATTACATAGGCAGATTGTTAGACAATTTGTCGGACAGTTAGCGTTTATAGAGTCCTTTTGTTGCTAGGTCGGGGCGAGGATTTCCATTTATTCCTTCGTGTCAATTCTTTAGACTGGTGACTATTTGTCTGAGTTGGTGCAGTTTTCCGGTGGCTTTGGTTTTTGTTCTAGGTCGCGTCGTAAAAGGAGGCCGATGAGCATTTACTCGGTCATTGTGATCTGTATCGAACGAAGAAGATAGGTCAATGGGATTGTCCATTTATGTCATATTTTATTTCAAGGCCACTCGACGAGAGGTGACTGGAAATGCGTGGCCACGCTCGGATGAGATCTATAGTAGATTATCCGGTCAGACAGTCATTCTCCTGATCGAGAAAACCACTTTATGATATGATCACGTGCAAGAACGACCTGAAAGACATCTTGTATTGAGTGGGAGATATTGTTGGAGTAGTGTCCTCCACAATAAGTGCGTTTACATATTAAATCTCGTTAAAGGAATATCAGGGAATTATTTATTTATTTGTCTACTGGTCATAGTTAATCGGTAATGATTGGCTGACTAAAGTTTGACATTATTGTCGTGTGACGGCGGTGATCAGCCGATCCCTTTAGGTCACACCTATAGGATGACGCCAAAAAGAATGAATTAATTGTTTGTATGAGATACAACATAATTAATTCCTTGTATTATTTGACTTTTAATTAGTCGCGTAAATGTATTATTTGATGACGGGTTACGAACTCGGGAAAAGGAGATTTGTTATTTAATTCCGTGATATTTAAATAATAAATTTATAAATTTGAATTTATTATTTAATTGTTAATTTATAAATTGTATGCACATGTGTATATGTTTTGAGGTGGAATTAATTAGCTATTTAATTTTACAAGAGGTTGTAAAATTAGCTAAGTGGGATAATATTGACACATTGTATGTTGATAAAATGGTCTTATAATTACTTAATGGTTAAGTAGTCATTGGTAGTTAATTTGTATTATTTAAGTGTTAAATAATTAAATTAATATTTAATTATGTAAGATAATTAAATATAAGACTTATAAGCATTTGTGGAGCAAATGTCGAAAACCGAAATGGACCCAATTGAGTCCATTATAACCGGTTTTTTGAGGAGTGAACAAGTGTTCACTAAGTGGATTTTTCCACTTCATTTTGTCTCCCATTTTTGCCTATAAATACCCACCTATTAACACCATTTCATAAGTTGGAAAAATTTGAAGAAAATTTGGTCTTATATAGGAGGCTTGGCCGGTCCATATACATCACCTAGAGACCAATTTTTCTTCCTATTTTGTTCATCTTGTTCATATTAAATCACATATAAATATTAACTAATAATATTATCAAAGTAATAATATTAATTAGTTCATCAAATATACAAATTACAAGGTTACTACTTCTATTAACTAGTTATTAATTTTAGTCGTATTTTGGGTTGAATCTTGGGTGCCATCTTAGGAGATTGCCTATTTTGGTAATTAAGGTGTTGGAGGATCATCCTTATTGTATAAGCTCAAGAACAACATCAAGGAAGGAGTCCTTGTGTTGTGCCCATATTTTACCATCAACAATGTAAGGACATTTTGTCTTAAGATGGTTTTATACCATCTCTTAAATATTTTTATTTGCATGCATGTAGATTTAGACCACAAAAAATTAACATTTAATTTTGATATCATAAGATGAGTATTAATTTGGTCTAAATGACTAACATGAATAAGGGAGCCCGAGGGTGCGGAACGGGCTGGTGCGGGTCGGGCTGACCCGTGCTGGAGTCCAGCACTAGGTTTAACTTGTGGATGTGCATACATGCATTTAAACCGTTTTATCAACTTTTGCACTTAACCAAACAAGATCGATCAGTAGAGGCCGCTACCGCGGGCGGGATTGGGTGTCCGATTAAAGGGCTTCCCAATACATACCCTCACCTCTTACTCAGAAACTTTAGATAATGAACGACCTTATCCAGGGCGAACGAAAGCCATTCTAGCGATATGATGCTAAATAGGGACGATTCCTTATCTTTAGTACCTATGTCAAGCACTGCTTTTTGCCTTGATTGACCTAGGTATAAAGTGGACTCGAACGGTTTCCAGGCATCCCATAATTACTTGGTGGCGACTCCGAACATCTTTAGCAATCGTTTCAAGACCTTTGCCGAGATGAAATCGACCGACCAAAAGCGATCCGGTCGAAAGCATTTCTTACGTCACTGAGCGTGGCTTTCTGACTGCTGCATGTCCACATATTGGCGTGCAGGTGGCCCATTTTATCTCAGTTATAAACTGCGGTATTGTATCTTAGATAACTCATCATGGCACACCACAATTAAATGGTGTGGCTTAAAGGAGGAATCGAACTTTATTAGATATGGTCCAATCAATGATGAGTCAAACAGAGTTACCTAAGTCATTCTGGGGTTTTGCCATTTTATCTGCTGTACGATCACTTAATAAAAGTCCCACTAAAGCAATTGACAAAATTCCATATGAGATATGGAAAGGGAAGGTCCCGTATTTGCGATACATGAAAGTATGGGGTTGTGATGCTTATGTCAAGAGCAAGTCTGACGATAAGCTTGCACCTCGTTCTGAAAAATGTAGTTTTGTAGGCTACCCTAAGGAAACTTGTGGATATTACTTCTACAATAGTAACGAGAACAAAGTGTTTGTGGCTCGTGAAGCTGTCTTTCTAGAAAATGAGTTCTTTTCTAGAAGACAGAGTGGGAGAAAATTTAAACTTTACGAAGTTCAAGAGCCACAAACTGATGTGACAGTACAAGAAGATGTTCCTTCTACGTCTGAATCAGTTATTGTTCCTTCTGAACCTAGCAGGTTAGAAAGGGTTAGTCGCCAGCCTGATAGATACCTTGGTGTTATCGAGGAAGATGGTGACTATGAGGTTTTATTTTTTTAAAGTGATGAACCCAAGACCTACAAAGCAGCAATTACGAGTTCTGACTCTAAGCTATGCCTCGAGGCCATGCAATCTGAAATGGATTCCATGTACGATAATCAGGTATGGGACTTGGTTGACTTACCTAAAGATGCTCGACCTCTTTAGTGTAAGTGGATATTCAAGATTAAAATCGGCATGGATGGACACAAAGATGTCTACAAAGCTAGATTGGTGGCAAAAGGTTTCACCCAGGTTCATGGTTTACACTATGATGAAACTTTTGCACCATTTGCTATGCTTAGATCTATTCGGATAATGTTAGTGATTGCTGCATTTCATGATTATGAGATATGACAAATAGATGTCAAAACTGCTTTCCTGAATGGGTTTCTGGAAGAGGAAGTGTTCATGACACAACCTGAAGGTTTTGTGGATCCTAAAAATCCTAACAAAGTATGAAAATTTAAGTGATCCATTTATGGTCTTAAGCAAGCGTCAAGGAATTGGAATCATCGTTTTGATCATGTTATTAAACAGAATGGTTTTTCTCGGAGTGTTGAGGAACCATGTTTATACATGAAGTTTAGTGGGAGTAATGTTATTTTCTTACTTCTTTATGTGGACGACATATTACTTATTGGGAATGATATAGATATGCTTGCTACTGTTAAGAAGTGGTCAGAAAATCACTTCCAAAGGAAAGATTTGGGAGAGTCTCAGCGCATTTTGGGTATCCGGATCTATAGGGATAGATCTAAAAGGAGATTAGCATTGAGTCAAGAAGTCTATATCGATAAGATTATCGACTGATTCAATATGAAAAACTCCAAGAGAGGTTTTCTACCTATGGACAGTGGGATCACTTTGAGTAAGTCACAGTGTCCTACTGAGCCTAAGGATATTGAACGCATGAAATCGATTCCCTATGCTTCCGCTGTTGGATAGATCATGTATCCTATGATGTGTTCTCGTCCTAATGTCTCGTATGCTTTGAGTATGACGAGTTGTTTTCAGAAAACTCCAGGTGAGAGTCACTAGATAGCCGTTAAGAATATTCTAAAGTACTTGAGAAGGACTAAAGATTCATTCTTAGTGTTTGGAGGAGAATCTAAATTACATATAAGAGGTTATACGGATGACAGTTTCCAAACCAATAGGGATGATTTAAAATCCCAGGTTGGTTTTGTCTTTTTGTTGAACGGAGGGGAGGTTTGCTAGAGAAGTTTTAAAGAGTCTGTGACTGCTGATTCTACAACGGAAGCTGAGTATATTGCAGCCTCTGAAGCTGCAAAGGAAGCTGTTTAGATTAGGCAAATTTTAGAGGGACTGAAAGTAGTTCTGACTGCCGAGGATCCTATCACTTTGAATTGTGATAACAGTGGGGCTATTTTTCAAGCAAAAGAGCCCAAGTCTAGTAACAAGTCTAGACACATACTTAGGAAATTTCATGTAATTAGAGATTTAATCGAAAGGAAAGAAATTACAGTTTGTAAGGTTGGGACAACTGACAACATCGCTGATGCTTTAACCAAGCCTTTGTCTCAAGCCAAACATGATAGTCATGTAGTTTCGATGGGATTGAGACGAATGCCAGAACTGTTGTATATTATAAGATATGTAATAATTAAGATATTGTATTTATTATTTCATATATGATAATTACATTTATCGTTGCATTCAGTTTATATCTGAATTTTATATACTTTGTTTTTATCCAAATAGGTTGTAGTGACAATGTCGAACCCTATTAAAGTGGACTGGATTAACATTATATTTTGTCCCTAGTTACTTAATAAGGCGACGTCTTGGAGTGACTAGATTGTAAGGCGATAGATGACAAGTTCAACTGTCATATGGTCATAGTGATGGCTGATCGATAACATAGGCAGATTGTGAGACAATTTGTCGGACAATGACCGTTTATAGAGTCCTTTTGTAACTTGGTCGTGGCGAGGATTTCTATTTATTCCTTCGTGTCAATTCTTTAGACTGGTGACTATTTGACTAAGTTGGTGCAGTTTTCCGGTGGCTTTGGTTTTTGTTCTAAGTCGCGCCGTAAAAGGAGGCCGATGAGCATTTATTGGGTCATTCTGATCTGTATCGAACGAAGAAGATAGGTCAACGGGATTGTCCATTTATGTCATATTTTATTTCAAGGCCACTCGACGAGAGGTGATTGGAAATGTGTGGCCACGCTCGGATGAGATCTATAGTAGATTATCCGGTCAGACAGTCATTCTCCTGATCGAGGAAACCACTTTATGATATGATCACGTGCAAGAACGACCTGAAAGACATCTTGCATTGAGTGGGAGATATTATTGGATAAGAGAATTGGGAACGCACACTTGTATCGCACAAGTGGGAGATTGTTGGAGTAGTGTCCTCCACAATAAGTGCGTTTACATATTAAATCTCGTTTAAGGAATATCAGGGATTTATTTATTTATTTGTCTACTGGTCATCGTTAATCGGTAATGATTGGCTGACTAAAGTTTGACATTATTGTCGTGTGACGACGGTGATCAGCCGATCCCTTTAGGTCACACCTATAGGATGACGCCCAAAAGAATTAATTAATTGTTTGTATGAGATACAACATAATTAATTCCATGTATTATTTGACTTTTAATTAGTCGCGTAAATGTATTATTTGATGACGGATTACGAACTCGGGAAAAGGAGATTTGTTATTTAATTATGTGATATTTAAATAATAAATTTATAAATTTGAATTTATTATTTAATTGTTAATTAATAAATTTTATGCATATGTGTATATGTTTTGAGGTGGAATTAATTAGCTATTTAATTTTACAAGAGGTTGTAAAATTAGCTAAGTGGGATAATATTGACACATTGTATGTTGATAAAATGGTCTTATAATTACTTAATGGTTAAGTAGTCATTGGTAGTTAATTTGTATTATTTAAGTGTCAAATAATTAAATTAATATTTTGTAAGATAATTAAATATAAGACTTATAAGCATTTGTGGAGCAAATGTCGAAAACCGAAATGGACCCAATTGAGTCCACTATAATCGGTTTTTTGAGGACTGAACAAGTGTTCACTGAGTGGATTTTTCCACTTCATTTTGTCTCCCATTTTTGCCTATAAATACCCACCTATTCACACCATTTCATAAGTTGGAAAAATTTGAAGAAAATTTGGTCTTATATAGGAGGCTTGGCCGGTCCATATACATCACCTAGAGACCAATTTTTCTTCTTATTTTTTTTCATTTTGTTCATATTAAATCACATATAAATATTAACTAATAATATTATCAAAGTAATAATATTAATTAGTACATCAAATATACAAATTACAAGGTTACTACTTCTATTAACTAGTTATTAATTTTAGTAGTATTTTGGGTTGAATCTTGGGTGCCATCTTAGGAGATTACCAATTTTGGTAATTAAGGTGTTGGAGGATCATCCTTATTGTATAAGCTCAAGAACAACATCAAGGAAGGAGTCCTTGTGTTGTGCCCATATTTTACCATCAACAATGTAAGGACATTTTGTCTTAAGATGGTTTTATACCATCTCTTTAATATTTTTATTTGCATGCATGTAGATTTAGACCACAAAAAATTAACATGTAATTTTGATATCATAAGATGAGTATTAATTTGGTCTAAATGACTAACATGAATATGGGAGCCCGAGGGTGCGGAACGGGCTGGTGCGGGTCGGGCTAACCCGTGCTGGAGTCCAGCTCTAGGTTTAACTTGTGGATGCGCATTCATGTATTTAAACCGTTTTATCAACTTTTGCACTTAACCAATCAAGATCGATCAGTAGAGGCCGCTACCGCGGGCGGGATTGGGTGTCCGATTAAAGGGCATCACAATACATACCCTCACCTCTTACTCAGAAACTTTAGATAGTGAACGACCTTATCCAGGGCGAACGAGAGCCATTCTAGCGATATGATGCTAAATAGGGACGATTCCTTATCTTTAGTACCTATGTCAAGAACCGCTTTTTGCCTTGATTGACCTAGGTATAAAGTGGACTCGAACGGTTTCCAGGCATCCCATATTTGCTTGGTGGCAACTCCGAACATCTTAAGCAATCGTTTCGAGACCTTTGCCGAGATGAAATCGACCGATCTAAAGTGATCCGGTCGAAAGCATTTCTTACGTCACTGAGCATGGCTTTCTGACTGTTGCATGTCCACATATTGGTGTGCAGGTGGCCCATGTTATCTCAGTTATAAACTGCGGTATTGTATCTTAGATAACTCATCCTGGCACACCACAATTAAATGGTGTGGCTTAAAGGAGGAATCGAACTTTATTAGATAAGGTCCAATCAATGATGAGTCAAACAGAGTTACCTAAGTCATTCTGGGGTTTTGCCATTTTATCTGCTGTACGATCACTTAATAAAAGTCCCACTAAAGCAACTGACAAAACTCCATATGAGATATGGAAAGGGAAGGTCCCGTATTTGCGATACATGAAAGTATGGGGTTGTGATGCTTATGTCAAGAGCAAGTCTGACGATAAGCTTGCACCTCGTTCTGAAAAATGTATTTTTGTAGGTTACCCTAAGGAAACTTGTGGATATTACTTCTACAATAGTAACGAGAACAAAGTGTTTGTGGCTCGTGAAGCTGTCTTTCTAGAAAATGAGTTCTTTTCTAGAAGACAGAGTGGGAGAAAATTTAAACTTTACGAAGTTCAAGAGCCACAAATTGATGTGACAGTACAAGAAGATGTTCCTTCTACGTCTGAATCAGTTATTGTTCCTTCTGAACCTAGCAGGTTAGAGAGGGTTAGTCGCCAGCCTGATAGATACCTTGGTGTTATCGAGGAAGATGGTGACTATGAGGTTTTACTTTTCGAAAGTGATGAACCCAAGACCTACAAAGCAACAATTACGAGTTATGACTCTAAGCTATGCCTCGAGGCCATGCAATCTGAAATGGATTCCATGTACGATAATCAGGTATGGGACTTGGTTGACTTACCTAAAGATGCTCGACCTCCTCAGTGTAAGTGGATATTCAAGATTAAAATCGGCATGGATGGACACAAAGATGTCTACAAAGCTAGATTGGTGGCAAAAGGTTTCACCCAGGTTCATGGTTTACACTATGATGAAACTTTTGCACCATTTGCTATGCTTAGATCTATTCGGATAATGTTAGCGATTGCTGCATTTCATGATTATGAGATATGACAAATAGATGTCAAAACCGCTTTCCTGAATGGGTTTCTAGAAGAGGAAGTGTTCATGACACAACCTGAAGGTTTTGTGGATCCTAAAAATCCTAACAAAGTATGAAAATTTAAGTGATCCATTTATGGTCTTAAGCAAGCGTCAAGGAATTGGAATCATCGTTTTGATCATGTTATTAAACAGAATGGTTTTTCTCGGAGTGTTGAGGAACCATGTTTATACATGAAGTTTAGTGGGAGTAAAGTTATTTTCATACTTCTTTATGTGGACGACATATTACTTATTGGGAATGATGTAGATATGCTTGCTTCTGTTAAGAAGTGGTCAGAAAATCACTTCCAAAGGAAAGATTTGGGAGAATCTCAGCGCATTTTGGGTATCCGGATCTATAGGGATAGATCTAAAAGGGGATTAGCATTGAGTCAAGAAGCCTATATCGATAAGATTCTTGACTGATTCAATATGAAAAACTCCAAGAGAGGTTTTCTACCTATGGACAGTGGGATCACTTTGAGTAAGTCACAGTGTCCTACTGAGCCTAAGGATATTGAACGCATGAAATCGATTCCCTATGCTTCCGCTGTTGGATCGATCATATATCCTATGATGTGTTCTCGTCCTGACGTCTCGTATGCTTTGAGTATGACGAGTCATTTTCAGAAAACTCCAGGTGAGAGTCACTAGATAGCCGTTAAGAATATTCTAAAGTACTTGAGAAGGACTAAAGATTCATTCTTAGTGTTTGGAGGAGAATCTGAATTACGTATAAGAGGTTATACGGATGCCAGTTTCCAAACCGATAGGGATGATTTAAAATCCCAGGTTGGTTTTGTCTTTTTGTTGAACGGAGGGGAGGTTTGCTTGAGAAGTTTTAAAGAGTCTGTGACTGCTAATTCTACAACGGAAGCTGAGTATATTGCAGCCTCTGAAGCTGCAAAGGAAGCTGTTTGGATTAGGCAATTTTTAGAGGGACTGAAAGTAGTTCTGACCCCCGAGGATCCTATCACTTTGTATTGTGATAACAGTGGGGCTATTTTTCAAGCAAAAGAGCCCAAGTCTAGTAACAAGTCTAGACACGTACTTAGGAAATTTCATGTAATTAGAGATTTAATCGAAAGGAAAGAAATTACAGTTTGTAAGGTTGGGACAACTGACAATATCGCTGATCCTTTAACCAAGCCTTTTTTTTCAAGCCAAACATGATAGTCATGTAGTTTCGATGGGATTGAGACGAATGCCAGAACTGTTGTATATTATAAGATATGTAATAATTAAGATATTGTATTTATTATTTCATATATGATAATTACATTTATCGTTGCATTCAGTTTATATCTGAATTTTATATACTTTGTTTTTATCCAAATAGGTTGTAGTGACAATGTCGAACCCTATTAAAGTGGACTGGATTAACATTGTATTTTGTCCCTAGTTATTTAATAAGCCGACGTCTTGGAGTGACTAGATTGTAAGGCGATAGATGACAAGTTCGACTGTCATATGGTCATAGTGATGGCTGATCGATTACATAGGCAGATTGTGAGACAATTTGTCGGACAGTGACCGTTTATAGAGTCCTTTTGTAACTAGGTCGTGGCGAGGATTTCTATTTATTCCTTCGTGTCAATTCTTTAGACTGGTGACTATTTGACTGAGTTGGTGCAGTTTTCCGGTGGCTTTAGTTTTTTTTCTAGGTCGCGCCGTAAAAGGAGGCCGATGAGCATTTACTGGGTCATTGTGATCTGTATCGAACGAAGAAGATAGGTCAACGGGATTGTCCATTTATGTCATATTTTATTTCAAGGCCACTTGACGAGAGGTGACTGGAAATGCGTGGCCACGCTCGGATGTGATCTATAGTAGATTATCCGGTCAGACAGTCATTCTCCTGATCGAGGAAACCACATTATGATATGATCACGTGCAAGAATGACCTGAAAGACATCTTGCATTGAGTGGGAGATATTTTGAGTAAAAATGGCATCAACAATGTAAGGACATTTTGTCTTAAGATGGTTTTATACCATCTCTTTAATACTTTTCTTTGCATGCATGTAGATTTAGAACACAAAAAATTAACTTGTAATTTTGATATCATAAAATGAGTATTAATTTGGTCTAAATGACAAACATGAATATGGGAGCCCGAGGGTGCGGAACGGGCTGGTGCTGGTCGGGCTAACCCTGTTGGGAAATGTGTCCTCAACAATAGTGCGATCACATGATTTAAATATCATAATTAAATCTCAAACTAAGAATACGTGAGGGATGATATTTATATATATATTCGACTGATCATCATTAATCGGTAATGATTGGCTGACTAGAGTTTGACATTACTGTCGTGCGACGGTGGTGGTCAGTTGATCGCTTAAGGTCACACCTAAAGGACAATTCCCTTAATGGATAAATTGATTAATTGTACGGCGATACGAGGTAATCAGTTCCTTAAAAGTGAACAATTTACTTGTGAGAGAGAATATTAATATCTTATTGTAATGGGATTAAATAAGATTTATTTTAGTAATAAAAAATGCTTTATTACTAAAATTGCTTATTGTTTGAGAAACAATAGAGATAAGAATAAATGGTTAATTATAATTACAAGATGTTGTGAATTATAATTTTATGACCCATTTTATTTAATGATCAAGTATCACTAGTCAATTTGTTGTATGTAATTTAATTAATGTGTAAAATGATATTTATGTGATAAATATGCATTAAAATTAATTAATAACATGTATCATACTACATGTAACATATTGTGTGACAAATGACAAATTGACAAAATAAAATGGTAGTCCATTTTAAGAGCATGGACCGAATGGTGGGAGTTATAATGATGTGAGATTGATTTATTTTATGATAAATAATTCATAGGCTTTACTTTTATAGCCTTACACCTATCCTACAATGCCTTACACAACTATGCATTGTGAAGACCAAAAGGGAAAAGGCAAGATTCCCCTTTGGCTTCATCCTACCCGGCCTCACCTCTTCAAATGAGGACTTTTGTCCTCATTTTTCATCTAACTCATTTCATTCACATCTACATGCAAGCTTTTGCTCATACTTCTCTAGTTTCTTTTCTCTAACAAGTTTTGGAGATTCACAAGTTTTGTTCATCATTTCTAATATCAAATCAACATTACTAGTGTAGTAATAATAATAATATTAGAATCATTTTAAGGATACTAGTATTATAATCTAGTTTATTAGAATACTAGTTTAAGGGTAAGTCTTGGGTGCAATCTAAGGAGGATTTCTATACTTGGGATCTTGGAATATCATCCATCATTATAAGCTCAAGAACAAGTGAAGGAAGGTGACCTTACTTGTGCCCATAATTTCGAACCAACCAACAATGTAAGGAACATTGTTTTTCTTATAAATCTTTCATTTAGTTATGCATGCACTAGATCTAAAGAACAAATAATTAACAAGTTAATTAGTTCACTATTAGAGGAGTCTAATAGTAGGTATATGAACCTAACAAGTGGTATCAGAGCATAAGGATGTTGCATGAATAATCGGTTATTGTTTTTCCGAGTTAAAAGGTTAACATATAAAACTTAAAAATTTGTGATTTGTAAGTATAAGCCATGAAATCACCATGAATGTTATATATTCTGGTCCTAAAATGTTTTTAGGTCATTTTTATGATTCATGGAAATTTATTGCTCATTTTAAGGATTTTTGGTCATTTTATTACATTTTTATGACTAAAATGGGAATTAAAATGCTAAAAATAGTTAAATTTCGTTTATGACCTTGGAAAACTTATATGACCTCACATGCATATTTTACAAGTTGTGTGTAAAAGGACGAGTTAATTTGATTAATATTGCATGATTTATGATTTTTATGAGATAAAGATCGATTAAAAGAGGTAAAATGGTTAAAAATAGTTAAATCTCGAATTAAGCCATGATCTTTTAATATGATGTCACATGCAAGATTTACAGAGATTATGTAAATTTCTAGATTTAAATATCTTCTTTAGCATGATTTATGGATTTTTGAGTAAAAATGGCATAAATAGTGACTATTTTAGCAAAAATTAGCTAAAACGTATTGCATGGCTTGAGAAAATTATTTTAAGTTGCATTAATATCCCACTAATTATATCTAAAGTTGTAAAAATTATTGGTTTAATTTTCGTATACTTTATACATTTTATGAGATAAAAATGATAAAAATGCAACTATATTTTCTCAAAATTAATTCGAAAATTTTAAACCATTATTTTTAACATTATGAGTGTCATGGATTTGTTCCAGAATGTTCAAAAATTTAAAATTCAAATTTTGAAACTTTTATGATTTAATTTTGATTTATTTCATAAATATTGTGTTTTTAAGGTCAAAAATGAGCATAAAATTAAATCAAGTTGAATTATTGTCAAAAATTAAGTGATGACAGATTTTTGAGTCCTAAAATGTGTTAGGATAATTAACTTGAGCTTAGATGTGATTTAAGTGTTAATTAGTGATTTAAAAAGGTTATTATCACGCATTTCCATGAAACCGGGTTATATGTACGACATAAGTTAAATAGGGTGATTTGGCACATGATTTTGCATGATAGGTACATATTATAATGCTGCATATTTCAATTGTTGAATGTCTTTTATTTATATAATTTTGAATTATGTAATTTTATCTTAGTATGGCCTTAGTTTTAATCGATATTACCCGTAATGAAAGGGAATATTGATTCGGTTGTAATTTAATGTGATCTCGAATCACTTTTATTTTATTTTTATTAGTTTTTCCATTTTACAAATGTATAATAGGAATAGTTTTGTATTTTTATTATTATTTGTAATTATGGAGAATCTTCAAAGACGGTGCCATTTGGAAAGGTGATCCGACAAAGACGGTGTCTTGGGAGGCGTGCCATTTGAAGATTCAAGGGACCAATGGAGTTGGTTTCCGAATATGTAATAGATTATTTGATTTTCTATTTTAGGAAGGCCATACTAGGAATTTTATTTATTGCTTTGCATTTCTTTTAATATGTTGCATGCATTGCCAAATCGCTATAACAACACAAGCATATCATATCGAGTCATCGACCGTGTCAATTATAATTATCGTAGTTCACCGCTTTAGTTCACTTAAAACGTGATAGATAATAAATTGACAAGACCTCTCACATATAATAATTGAGATAAAGCCTTACCAAATAGTAGAAACCCATGAAGTACCAATTTCATGAGGGAGTTAATCCGGCTTCACCGTAATACAAACCTTGTTACGTTGATGAAGTGGGGTAGTAAAATGTTATTACATCGAAATTTGGATTGAGCTCAACGGAAGTATTGTTGACCGTAGTCGCATGTGTTCCGGGCTAAAGATGAGAATTGGAGTAATTTTTATCGACCGAGAGTTCTAAAAGTAGAATCGATTAAAAAGTTAATCCACCGAGTTATATTAATAAGGGTTTAATCGGCTCACCGTGCCCAAATTGATATGAATTTGGATCTTGGAATCATTTATGTAGTTGGGTGGAGGTCACTATATAAATGCAATACTTGTAGTTAAATTTACGAGTATTATTAAAACGATAGATGATAATTAATTCCTTCATTTCCTATTTTGTAGTCAAAATTTGTTTTAATCAACCGCAATGGCAACTCCAAACGTGTCCGCATCCAATAGTTCCACCACGCTTACCAATGTGTCATGGCTCCGATCCTTTATGGATCGATGTAAGTTAGAAAAGAATGGGTCCAATTTCGCCGATTGGGACGCGCAACTTCGCTTGGCCGCACAAGGTGACGACAAGCTTCGTTACCTTACCGAGGCATCTCCCACCGAAATTACTACTAGGTCCACTCCCGCCGCTAGGCAAACCTATGAGGTTTACCAAAGAGAGTCAGCCGCGATCAAAAATGTGTTGATCTTTTCTATGGAGGCCGAACTCCAACGAAGTGCTATAAAGATTAGCACCGCTCATGAGATCTACATGAAGCATGTGAACATATTTTCACGAGCTCCTAGGGTCATTCAATATGAGGCGGCTTCCGCATTTTTCGATCTTAACATCAAAGAGGGCCAAAAGGTGAGCCCTCATGTGCTCAAGTTGATGGAGCATGTTGAGACCTTGAAAATGCATAAGGTGGAAATTCCTAATGAACTTGTAATTGATCGAATTCTTCATTCCTCAAAAAAATCAAAGCATATGTTCAATTCCGGGTGAATTTTAATATGCAAGATAAGAAGGTTTCCCTTGATGAGTTGCACAAAATGCTTGTGCAAGCCGAAAGGGACATGGGGCTAAGTGTTAGCACCACCAAAGATGTGCTCAATGTCAATCATAAGAGCAAAGGAACCTTCAAGAAGAGCGGGAAAAAGGGAAAGAAGCGAACTCCCAACAGGAACATAGCTAAGACTTATGAAGCAAGCTCCTCCAAGCCCAAGTACAGTGGCCCCTCTGGGGACAAGTGCCACTACTGTTGTGGAGTTGGGCATTGGAAGAGAAACTGTTCCAAGTATCTTGGCGACATCAAAGCTGGAAAGGTTATTCCAGTAGGTATATAGCTATCCCTATCTTTTATGTTTCAATCTCAATTAGTATGTGATACAAGTTGTGATGATTACCCTTTTTATTGTAAATAGGGGCTCCTACCAAGGACAAAGGCAATGAAAAGCAAACCTAAAGGATCACGAGGGAAGCTAGCGTAGCCGACCATGGTGATGGATCATTGGAAGCTTGGCTTTTATTTGCATTGTCTTTAATTTTATGATGTATTTCATGTTTTAGAACTATTTTGATTTCCTTGTGTGACTCGGAAATTGGTTTGTATCCTTTAAACACGGGTTGTATTTTGGATATTGGTGATTTGGTTTTCAACCCAAATCACTTGTTTTATTATGTTATTTGTTCTAAAATCATCATCATTCATTACTTGCGTAGAGAAACATTAGATAAACAACTTAAATTAATTGATTAGACGATTATGATGATGGGATCATTATATGTCCATAAGCTATGAATTTGATTCTCCTTATGCCTTTGTTACTTAAAGTAACAACTTACTTATATAAGATCAATTCTAAAGTTGTAATGAGTTTTTGAACTCATCAAGTAGGGAATTCACGATACCAAATGGACATATTATTCTAATTGGATGGTCAACCATGAGATACCTAGAATAGAGAGTCTATTAAACAGATGACATGGATAAGACTCGTATATTATCAAGCTGCCATGTTAGGATGGCCTTTTGAAAGCTAAACTCCGTTAAATATATATGTTTGTGTCTCACAAAACTATCTCTCAAGAAGATAGATGTATTTCTGAGAGATAGAGTGGGAGAAAATTGCATCGTCCCAAACATCTCTTATAGTTGAAATGTTACTTTGTGAAAGTAATAGAATTATAGAGTGGGAGTTGGTATTGAACTATTATCTATAAAGATAGTATGAGACCATAGTTGAGTGGGAGTTTATCGCACATGTCTTATTGTTTAAAAAATATTACTTTGTGAAAGTGATAGTATCATGACCTTGTTACATACGAGCCGAAGCATTACAATCCGAAAATTGGTCAATCCGTAAATTGTTACTCAAGAGTAGATTTACTTTAAGGCGCGGGTCTCCTAAAAAGTAAATAGAACTCCAGAGTACACAAATGCATAAGATTTACATGAAGATGTTGATCAAAATAAATTGTGTTAGAAATTGCCGCATTTCATTATAATGAACAATGGCAAATAAAATATTCACTTTTCTATAATGGGAATTTTGAGAAGAAGTGTTTGAAACACAAAACCTTAGATGAAGATCTAAGAATCCTAACATATTATGCATAGCTATCTTAAGTGATCACAAGATGGTCTTAAGCTAGCATTAAAGGATTATACTTTTCGTTCATGAGATTATAGTGAATTGTTTAATTCACATGATTGAAGAATCATGATATACATGAAGTTAAGTGGGAGCTATAATTGTTTCTCCATGTCTTATATATAGATAACATATTACTTAATGAGAATAATATACCAATGCTCTCTTCTGGTAAGAGTAATTGGGAGACATGGAAAGGGATGCAAAGTATTCTAGATTTTGAATCTATGTGAGAGAATATTGGCATAAAGTTGAGAGTCTTATGAGGATAAGATATTTCACAATTGGTGTACAACAACAAAGTTGAATGGCTTATTCATGATGATGAAAGTGGAATTACTATGATGGAATCATAGTCATTCACTGAACCCATTAAGTTGTTGATTACATGAAATCGATTACTAATGTTTCCGCCATTAGAACGATTATGTATGCCAACAGACGCACCTGCTGTGATGTACCATTTGCTAGGTACATTATGAGTCAATAATAAGTTAATTCATAAGATGGGCTTGTGAAAGCCTTAAAGTACAATTGATGACTTGTACACATGTTTGGATGATAAACTAAGTTAAGGTGTTGAAGGGTTACACAAACTTTAGTTTCTAAACCAAAAGGGATTTGTTGAAATCCTAGGATGAATTGTTGACAAAGGAGTAAGAGACTAAGAAAGGTGTTTTAGTTTCGCGCATTGCAAATATCTACAAAAGGAATCTAAGTTGTGATAAAATAGTCAACGTAGGGATTAAGGGTGAATCCCTCTACAAGTGACTTTATCACATGTTATGCGATAACAGTGGGAGCGTCTTTCAAGTTAAAGAGCCCAAGTCTAGCATAAGTACAGACAAATACTTAGAAATTAATTCATGTCATTAGAAGATGACATTGAATGGAAGGAAATAGCAATTAATTAAGTTGGAATATATGGATATCGGGTATATCCACTTGCCAAGCTTGTATTGTATTTTAACTAGTGTTTTAATACACTAGAGATTATAGAATATGAAGTAGTATTAGTGTATTGACTATTCATATGTGATAATCACATTTATCGTTTGAGTTTTATTAAACTCACCCGCTACCTTGTCGTATCCAAATGGGTTGTAGAGACAAATTGAACCCCATTAAAGTGGACTGGATTGACATGGTATTTGCCCCTAGTTACTTATATGAGGTGACGTCTCAAAGTGACTAGATTGTGATGTAATTGATGGCAAGTTCAAGTGCCATAGAGTGTTCACAAATTAAGATGTGGTCGTTGGGTCACGGTCGAATCAAAACACAATTTATAGCTTCACAAACAACTCTAAAATTAGTAAAGAGGCAAGTAAAGGTCGGATCCCAAGGGACGGGTATTGAAATGAGATTTCTATTGCAACTAGTGGTGTCTAAGGGGTGTCACAAATTGGGTTGATGTAGAAGGTCACTAAACTAAAATAGCAATGAAAATAAACAAGACAGATGAATTAAAGGGGTGTAAACAATTGATTAAAGGCACTAGGGTGTCATGGGATCATAGGGGAATCATGGGAATTGATCATACAAACATGTTCTCAAATTATAAGCAAGCAATTATTGTTGTGATGGATTGAGTTGGGTTATATCTTACAATCCTAGGAAAGTTTGGGTCCCGGAGCCGAATCGATTAGATTGTACAACACCTACAAGTCGACTTAATCTTCCCTACTCAACAACATGCATGGTCTAATGAGACTCGAGTTGGGTTATGTCTTACAAGTCTCATTGAAAAGATAGGAGATGATAGTAAATGCAAGGATTCATAGGATTAGCATTTCATCAAATATAACATGTGCATGAGTTGAGATCAAAACAAGCAAGCAAATAAAACATGAAAGCATATTGGATTAAGCATGAATCATTCCCCATGTTGGTTTCCCCTAATCACCCATTAACCCTAGCTAAGAGACTACTCACTCATTATCATGTTGATCATGCTAGCAAAGTTGTCGATCATACCAACAATATGAAACATGATGAATAAATGAAAGTAATTAACAATAATTAAAAAGGGATTAAGAGATTATACCTACTAATGATTCCAATAATAAAGCAAAGATAAAAGAAGTACTTGAATGCTTGATTGAGAGGTTGTCAATATCCCAATAATAACCCAAATAATCTTCAATTACCCAAAATAAAGGATGAACAAAAGAGAGATTAAAGAACTAAAACTTGGATTAAAACTTGATTAATACTTGATTACAATATTAGAGAGATTTGATTGATATTAACTACCCTAATTATTGATAAGAAGAACATGCTCCTCTAATTAGACTAATGGGGTATTTATAGTGGAAATTAGGGAGGATGCATTAGGGTTAACTAAGGGCTAAACTAGTAATTACACTTTTTAGATTGAGCAAGGAGGAGCCGGTATTTTTCGAGAGAAGGGCTTCTTTCTTCGTAGCTTGGAGAAGACAATTCGTCTTTGGAGCCGAATCCGGGCGGAATAAGGTCGGGACGGGCGGATTCTAGCGTTGGAATCCGAGCGGATTCAAGGGAATCCGGGCGGATTGTGGAGGTGGAATCCGAGCGGAATAGGGCAAAGCCGCTCGGATTGTCTTCTTTGCATGGACGGACGGATTGGTGACAATCCGCTGGATTGGTGACAATCCGCTCGGATTGTCACTCAAAGAACATATCTTCTTCTTTTCTTCCCTTTTCTTCATAAATTCCTTGGGGATTTCCTTGGGGACTCAAGGATCCTTTCTCAACATTGCTCTTCTACTATAATATGTATAAAGGCCTTCTAATCTTGTCTCTCCTTGATGCTTGGTCATTGAATTCGATTAATTTAGTCTCGTTTTGCCATGAAAATGCAAGATTCTTACTCCTTTCCTACCAAGGGATCAAAATCTCAAAGAATATGCAAAACAAAGAACTAAAGATAAGAAATGACCCAAATATGCACTAAAAAGCATGGTAACAAGGCTAATTCGGGGGCTAAATATGCGCTAATTATGGTCACATCAAATATCCCCAAACCGAACCTTTGCTCGTCCCGAGTAAAGAGGTGACAAAGACTAGGACCAATACCAACCTATCCTAATAATATAGCCGATATGAGACAATTAGCGGGTCTCACTCCGCCCCTTCAACTCACAACAAGACAACCATGAGGTAGGATGCCTTCTTGCAAGGCAAGGTGGGTCTTGCCAAAATGGCGACACATCCAAACATTAAGCACATAAAATCATATAATGGATGCATCTACAAAAAGAATAGCCACTTCCTCATCAAGTGGCGGAAGCACTAAAGAGGAACAAATTTAAGAGCATGTAATCCTTCACAAATACTAGTTCAACAAATTACTAAGTCTAAGAGGATGGCACTAAATCACCTCCAAATGGTGTTAAACTAGACTACTTTCGTCCTCAATTTCCAAATGCTTTCGTCAAGAGCGATCGGATGGTGGTGGAATGATGATCCCTATGATGCTAGTAGCATATGACATGACAAGTCTCGAATTCTCTACAAAAGTAAAGGTCGTGGATCGTCCCAAACTCGACCAAGTGGCTTGACAAAAGGCTTTTTGGGAATGAAATGCTCAAATCTTTATTCACAACGGGTGGATATGACTAGTATTCAAAATCGTCCTCATTTCACTTTCACATTTCAAAAATTTAAGATGGGGTTTGTCCCTTCCGGGCTAGTGTCCTTTGCTTTCGCCAATCGCTTATTAGGCAACCGGTTAACCTCTAGACAATAGCTTTTCGGGGTGATAGTCACTCTGTCTCTGGGCGGCCGAATTCACAACCGTATGGGGGCCCAATTCAATGGATCCCGCACCAAAGCACATCGAAGTGGTACGCCTCCATCAAAACAACTTAAATTTCTCAACTTTCAACAATTCATAACATTTGAGGTTTCCTTGGCATTACATTACTTCCACATGACAAAATTTCTTTGAAATGAGCACTTCAAGCTTATTGATAGAAAATATTTTTGGGTTGCCTTACCACAAGGTCGAACAAGGTCACCTAGACAAGTTAACCAAGTCCACATCGCATCACGGGGTTGGATAGGTGACTCACATGCAAACCTTTGACTAGGCTTGGGGTCATGGATCAAAAGACACTAGTATGACACTATCTAGGGTGTTTTACAACCATTCTAGTAGGCAAAGTCTTAAGTTGAACAAGTATTTGTAATGGCTTAGTTGCTCTTATCAAAGTTCCTAATTAGGCATTTTTCAAAACATTTCTAACATGCAACTACATGCCATGATGCAACTAATATAAACATCCTAATGCAAGTGATTCTATCAACTAATATGACATATAAACTAAATGCAAGTCCTAAGTTCACATTGTTATACCGCATCAATCAAAATAACGCCACATAGTCATCAACATAAAGAGGAAAAAAGGAGATTGGAAAGATCATACCATGCGGTCTTCAATATCCTCATGTCTCGGATGTGGCGTAGTCAATCAATGTGAACAAGGATAGAACAAACACAATATATACAAGACAATATATACAAGACTACAAAAGGAAATAAACATGTTTTTGGGTTTTCAATTTTCAAATTTTTATGATTTTTGAGATTTTTCAATTTTTTTGGATTTTTGAATAAGAGTTAAATGTTAGAATTCCCATCCCCACACTAATATGGGCATTGTCCTCAATGGCCAAAATGATGGAAATTATGCAAAGATGATGCATGATTTCTATACTAAATGCAATCTATACTAAGCTACACTACATGATGCATGGTTTTTGTTATGACGGAGAGGATAATTTAGATTACCTCCCGTTGTGTATGCATTAACTTCCCCAAACCGAGTGAGACACTGTTGCTAATGTCCAAGGATGGGTGTAGTTCATGCACACACTATGCAATGCATGAAATTAATTTGTCATTTTGGATTTTGAAAATGGGAACAATAAAATGAGAACACCTCAATGGTACCGAGGTGTGAGTCCTCTAATGGGGCTAGGACTACCCCAACAATGATCAAAATTATATTTAAAACAAAGAGAGAAATAGACAAACCATGAGAGGGTAGGAATCTCCAAGGCTTGCTAATCTTCCATCATGCTATCACCATCAATTTCCTCATTAGAAGTGGCCACATTGCCACTTCCCTTGTCATTTGCTTCTTCACTTTCTTCCTCATCTTCCTCATCATCATCTTCACCATCCTTTTCTTCTTCACTTGCTTCTTCCTCAATATTATCATCAACTTCTTCATCATTACCAACAACCTCATTGTCAACCAAAACGACCCTAGATGCACCCGGAAATAGGACTTCTCTATCCGCCCAACTAGGCAAAGGACAAGATGGATCAAGTAGTCCTTGCCTAGCTAAGTGTACGAGGGGTGGATATTGAGCCAAGTAGGCATTTTTCCGATCTTCATAGGCTTGCTTGTGCATTACTTGCATGAGAAGAGTCACATAGTCTTTTCTAGCTTCAACTCCTTCCGGCTTGAACTCTTCATATTCAAAGGGGTAAGGTGGTATGACAATGGAAGAGGAGGGAGTTTCAAGATCACCCTTTTGTTGTTGAATAATATACTCGGCCTCTTTAGAAAGGGGAAGTAGATAATTGGTCCGGTGGACGCTTAGACGACAAATCTTTGAAGGCAAGGTGAACGATCTAGCTTTACTAGTGAGCCATCCATACTTAGTGTCAAGGGGGTTATGGGCAACCCACTTGAACTTGTGTATCATAGTATGCATATCAAAAAGATGGCCACCCTCCTTTGCTTTGTACTTGTTATCCTTATTGAAGTTAGGATCAAAGTGCTTAGCTAGGATAGTGACTAGGCCGCCATTGACAATAACGGTTGTGCCCTTCTTCCCACAATCAATGTTGAGCCATCTATCTACCAAGAGCCTCAAAGAATTGTAAGGCTTGGTGTGTACTCTTCCGATGTTCAAAGCCGATTCAAGGAGAATAGAATCAAGTTTGGTGAAATGCTTGGTATCTTTCCTAGCAATTATGGTGTTACCCACGACCTTGTGCCATACTCTTATGCCCGGATGGTGGACCAAAAGAGCACGGCTCGCATGAAAATCCTCAAATTTCTTCCCGGAGATTGCCTCCCAAAGAGGTTCGGGGTCATACTTTCCATAATTCTTGAAATAACGCGGTTCATCACTAAGACCCAAAATTTCACTCAATTCCCTAAAGGGAATGCGTCTACTAACATTAGCTAGACGAAACTCGAGATTCTCCCTATTCTCAACTTTGGTGACTTTCAAGGAACTCAAAAATTCCAAGGTAAGGGAGGGGTATGTCAATTCCTTTGTTTCAAACAATTTCTTCAACCCCATGGCATTGAAAAAGGCTCTAATTTGCTCAAGAACACCCAATTTTTCTAAGGTATCTTCACATATAAATTTGGTGTATTGTAATGACTTCATAGCAAACTTGACAAAGGTATTTCTATGGGTATCGGAAATAAAAGTTACCTCCGGATAATGCAAAAGTTGATCAATTACCGGAGTAGAAGGTGTTGTTGCTCCCATAGAAGGTTGTTGTTGTTGTTGCACTTCCAAGTTTGGTGTTGCTACCACCATAGCCAATGCTTTCTTTGTTTGAAGAGCCTTTTGCCTTTGTGAGAGTGCCTTAGCCTTTGGTGCCTTTGTTGCCTTTGTTGCTCCCTTAGTCCTTGCCATTGATGAACTAACCAAGAAAAGAATGAAAAATCTTCAATTTGTAGTATACCCAAATCGATTTGAAGGTGAAAGGCTTTGCCTTTATGAAAACAAAAATCGACTCAAAGGTTGAAGATTTTGTGCTTGGTTTTGATTTTTGTTGAAGAAGGAGTGATTGATTTGTTGTTGGAAGGATGATTTGATTTGTTTTTGGTGAATGTTGTTGAGGGTTTTTGTTTTCGTGATGGAGAGGATGAGGGTTTTGATGTTGTGGGTAGTGTTTATGAATGAATGAATGAATGAATGAATGAAGGTGGGAGGGGTTTTAAAGAGACCGAAATTTTCGAATCTGCAGGGGCAATCCGTGCGGATTCTGCCCAATCCGTGCGGATTCTGCTCTTTCTGGGCTTTACAAAACTCGCCTAAAGACGGGCGGATTTTGATGAAGACGCTCGGATTTGCTTGACACGGGACGGGCGGATTTGCTTAAAGACGGACGGATTTCAGTCTAGAAAATTTTGCTTGTTTTCCTCAGCTTTAAAGACGGACGTCTTTCTTTCAAGATGGGCGGATTCTTCAAGACGGGCGGATTTCTGCTCAGGACGCCCGGATTCAGTCACAGTCAAGAAATTTACAAAATTCAGCTCAGTTCAGGATGGGCGGATTTTCTGCAGTACGCTCGGATCACTGAAGACGGGCGGATTCTGTGGAATCCGCTCGGATTCTTCCCCTGTGTACACGGATTTAGTTCCATCCGTGCACAATGCACTTCCCTTACCATTCTTCCATTCTTTCTTCAAGTCTTGTGTTCTTCATTGTGGGGGCACTACTAAGGCATGGATAGCCTAGGCAATTGTCATCCCCACACTAAGCTAAAAGCACTACACATCAATTGAAATTGTTAGTCCCACCCTCACTTCTCTCAAACATGACAATTATTTTGATCAAAGTAAATAAAAATCCAAAGATGACAAAAAATGCAATACAAGAATTGAAATGTAAGTTAGGGAGTTAGAAATATTTACAAGTGGTGGTTTAGGGAGGACTCCACCAAACTCTCATTCTTGATGAGATGTCAAGGGGGCATGTCCACGGTGTTGTTGATGTTGCTCAACACCTTGAAGAAGTAATCAAAGGCTTGTTCATTATCATGTTAGAGGTCTTCAATAGACCTTGGCCTTTGTTGTTGGTCTTGATCGATGGCATTACCAATGTAGGGATTATAAATCCCTTCAAATTCGTCGTCCCAAAGACCACAAACTTCATTAAGTTGATCATTGAAAATCTCTTGCTTAGATGGAGACAACTCTCTCAATTTCTTCTCTTGGCCAATGAGGCCATCCTCTTCTTCCTTGATTGATTTTGATGAGCTTTGCAAGCTCTCCTTGTCACAATTCACTTGCTCTTTGAATGGAGCATCTTCAATTTTCTTCTTCCATTGGAGTTCCGATTTCTTCCTTTCATCCTTTCGGCTATAATGATCAATCATGAAACATGGTTCATGCAAACGAGGAGCTCTCATAGTCTTGTCAAGATTAAAAGTTATGCTTTCGTCTCCCACTTCTAGAGTGAGCTCACCATGTTTCACATCAATCACCGCACCCGCGGTGTGTAGGAAAGGTCTTCCTAGGATGATTGGAATGTTGAAATCTTCCTCCATATCAACAATGACAAAGTCTACCGGGATGAAAAACTTCCCAATTTGCACGGGGACATCTTCCCATATCCCTAATGGTGTCTTCGTCGATCTATCGGCCATTTGGAGTGTGATGTTGGTGCATTTAAGCTCTCCCATCCCCAACCTTTTACTCACCGAGTACGGCATGACACCCACACTAGCCCCTAGATCGCATAAGGCTTTGTTGATCGTTGTGTCGCCAATGGTACACGGTATTGAGAAGCTTCCCGGATCCTTTAACTTTGGAGGTGAACTCCCTTGAAGTATTGCACTACTCACCTTAGTGAAGGCGATAGTCTCAAGTTTCCGGATCGACTTTTTCTTTGTGAGGATATCTTTCATGTATTTCGCATAGGCCGGCACGTGATTGATTAATTCCGTGAAAGGAATTGAGACTTCCAAATTCTTCACAATTTCCATGAACTTTCCAAGTTGATCATCAAATTTGGGCTTGGCTTGACGACTTGGAAAAGGAAGTCTAATCACAATGGGCTCCTTCTCCTTGGCCTTGTCTTCATTTTTCTTTGAACTTTCTTCTTTTGATGATTCTCCATCTTTGGAGCTTTGCACAATTTCTTCCTTTTCACTAGCTTCCACAACTTCATCCTCAACTTGCTTCTTCGGTGCTTCATACCTTGTACCACTTCTCAAGTGAATGGCACTAACCGTTTCATGTCTAGGGGGATTACTTTGAGGTGGTAATTGCCCCTTTTGTCTTTGTGAGCTCGAAGATGCTAGTTGAGTCAATTGTGTTTCCAACATCTTGGTGTGAGCTAGAATGTTGTTGATGGTGGTTTCCTTTGCTTGGCTATCTTTTTGCATTTGAGTGAAAAATTCTTGTTGATTCTTTTGCATTTGGAGGACCGCTTTTTGGACATCAAAACCTTGGTCATTTTGGTGATTGTATGGATTTTGATTTTGGTAACCTTGGTTTTGATTGTAAAAGGGTCTTTGATTTTGGTTTCTCATGGGTGGTGGAGTGTATGTTGTTTGAGGGTTTTGAACATTTTGGCTTTTGTAAGAGAGATTTGGATGGAATTTGGTGTTTTCATTGTAAAAGTTGGAATAAGGGGTACCACTCTTGTATGCTTGGAAAGCATTCACTTGTTCATTTGTTCCCCTACATTCACCTTGGTCATGTCCCAAAGTTCCACAATTCTCACATATCCCACTTGGGATTGATGAGGATGCCGTCATGGCATTAACATGATGCTTTGATGATTTTGAGTTTTCCTCAAGTCTAGCCATAGCTTGTTCAAACTTCAAGTTGATTGTGTCAATGTGAGCACTAAGTTGACCACCCAATTGAGTAACGGAGTCCACTTCATGCTTTCCTCCTCTAGTAGCCTTGCGAGGTCTACTATATTGTGAGTTATGGACCGCCATTTCCTCAATCTTGTTCCATGTTTGATTGTCATCAACTTCGGTGAACATTCCATTTGATCCCATATTGAGAATGTTCCTAGAATCTTCATATAAACCATTCCAAAATTGTTGTACCAAAAACCATTCGCTAAGTCCATGGTGAGGACATGAGCGACAAATTCCCTTAAACCGCTCCCAAGCTTCATACAAAGACTCTTCATCCCTTTGCTTAAAACCCGTAATTTGAGCTCTTAGCATGTTAGTCTTTTCCGGTGGGTAGAATTTTTTGTAGAAAGCTAGAGCCAACTTCTTCCAAGAATCTATTCCAAGGGTGGCCTTATCAAGGCCCTTCAACCATTGCTTCGCGGTGCCGATTAAGGAAAAAGGAAATAAGACCCATCTAATTTGGTCTTGAGTCACGCCTGTTTGAGAGATTGCATCACAATAGTCGCAAAAGGTTTCCATATGAGAATGAGGGTCTTCACTAGGCATCCCCCAAATTGGCTCCTCTCAACTAATTGGATGAAGGCGGACTTGGCAATAAAATTTCCGGTTAGATGTTGCGGTGTAGGAGTACCATTTGGTAGATTCTCCTCGGTGGGTACGGAGTGTGACGAGAATTTAGGCATTGTAGGTGGATTTTGTGGGGTATTGTGTAATGGGTTCTCTTCTCCTTCTATTGCGAAAGGATTGACAAACTCACTAGTGGGTTGAACAACTTCACTAATACCTCTTAAATTCCTCCTAACAAGTCTCCTATTGTTCGTCAAGGTTCTTTCGATTTCACGGTCAAAAGGTAACAAATCACCTTGTAACCTTCTAGACATGCAAAATATCAAACAACTCGAAAACAATTAGAACAAACCTTGAGGAGTTTTACTTCCCCAAGGCGAAGAAAGACACAACTAATAACAATAAAACGAAATCTAAATCAAGTAAACACCGTCCTCGGCAACGGCGCCATTTTATGATGCGAGTCCGTTTCGTGTTCACAAATTAAGATGTGGTCGTTGGGTCACGGTCGAATCAAAACACAATTTATAGCTTCACAAACAACTCTACAATTAGTAAAGAGGCAAGTAAAGGTCGGATCCCAAGGGACGGGTATTGAAATGAGATTTCTATTGCAACTAGTGGTGTCTAAGGGGTGTCACAAATTGGGTTGATGTAGAAGGTCACTAAACTAAAATAGCAATGAAAATAAACAAGAAAGATGAATTAAAGGGTGTAAACAATTGATTAAAGGCACTAGGGTGTCATGGGATCATAGGGGAATCATGGGAATTGATCATACAAACATGTTCTCAAATTATAAGCAAGCAATTATTGTTGTGATGGATTGAGTTGGGTTATATCTTACAATCCTAGGAAAGTTTGGGTCCCGGAGCCGAATAGATTAGATTGTACAACACCTACAAGTCGACTTAATCTTCCCTACTCAACAACATGCATGGTCTAATGAGACTCGAGTTGGGTTATGTCTTACAAGTCTCATTGAAAAGATAAGAGATGATAGTAAATGCAAGGATTCATAGGCTTAGCATTTCATCAAATATAACATGTGCATGAGTTGAGATCAAAACAAGCAAACAAATAAAACATGAAAGCATATTGGATTAAGCATGAATCATTCCCCATGTTGGTTTCCCCTAATCACCCATTAACCCTAGCTAAGAGACTACTCACTCATTATCATGTTGATCATGCTAGCAAGGTTGTCAATCATACCAACAATATGAAACATGATGAATAAATGAAAGTAATTAACAATAATTAAAAAGGGATTAAGAGATTATACCTACTAATGATTCCAATAATAAAGCAAAGATAAAAGAAGTACTGGAATGCTTGATTGAGAGGTTGTCAATCTCCCAATAATAACCCAAATAATCTTCAATTACCCAAAATAAAGGATGAACAAAAGAGAGATTAAAGAACTAAAACTTGGATTAATACTTGATTAATACTTGATTACAATATTAGAGAGATTTGATTGATATTAACTACCCTAATTATTGATAAGAAGAACATGCTCCTCTAATTAGACTAATGGGGTATTTATAGTGGAAATTAGGGAGGATGCATTAGGGTTAACTAAGGGCTAAACTAGTAATTACACTTTTTAGATTGAGCAAGGAGGAGCCGGTATTTTTCGAGAGAAGGGCTTCTTTCTTCGTAGCTTGGAGAAGACAATTCGTGCTGGAGCCGAATCCGGGCGGAATAAGGTCGGGACGGGCGGATTCTGGCGTTGGAATCCGAGCGGATTCAAGGGAATCCGGGCGGATTGTGGAGGTGGAATCCGAGCGGAATAGGGCAAAGCCGCTCGATTGTGGATTGTCTTCTTTTTGGATTGGTGACAATCCGAGCGGATTGTCACTCAAAGAACATATCTTCTTCTTTTCTTCCCTTTTCTTCATAAATTCCTTGGGGATTTCCTTGGGGACTCAAGGATCCTTTCTCAACATTGCTCTTCTACTATAATATGTACAAAGGCCTTCTAATCTTGTCTCTCCTTGATGCTTGGTCATTGAATTCGATCAATTTAGTCTCGTTTTGCCATGAAAATGCAAGATTCTTACTCCTTTCCTACCAAGGGATCAAAATCTCAAAGAATATGCAAAACAAAGAACTAAAGATAAGAAATGACCCAAATATGCACTAAAAAGCATGGGAACAAGGCTAATTCGGGGGCTAAATATGCGCTAATTATGGTCACATCAGTCATATGGGATGACTAGTCGATCACATAGGCAGACTGTATGGGATAATCTGTCGGGCAGTGACCGCTTATAGAGTTCTGGTAATTCATAAAGCCTGGTCGTGGCAAGAGCTATTATAGTATTCTTATGAGTCAATTCTTTTGACTAGAGACTATTCGCCCAAGTTGGCACAACTTCTGATTAGCTTTGATTTATACTCTACGATTTCGTAAATGAGGTCAAACTGGGTATATTTTGGGTTATGATGGACTGTGGGCAACGAAGGGAATAGGGCGATAGAAATTGTCCACCCCTTGTCAGGGTTGTTTTAAATCTCAAGGCCACTCGAGGAGTAGTTAACTGGAAATGCGTGGCCACGCTCGGAAGGTATCTATGATAGATAATTCCGGTCAGACAGTTAATCACCAGATCGAGAAAAACCACTCAAGATATGATCAAATGTAAGTACGACCTGCGAGACACCTTGCATTGAGTGGGAGATTGTAATAGGACAAGAGAATTGGTGATGCACACTTGTCGAGGACAAGTGGGAGATTGTTGGGAAATGTGTCCTTAACAATAATGCGATCACGTGATTTAAATATCATAATTAAATCTCAAATTAAGAATACGTGAGGGATGATTTTTATATATATATTCGACTGATCATCATTAATCGGTAATGATTGGCTGACTAGAGTTTGACATTACTGTCGTGCGACGGTGGTGGTCAGTTGATCCCTTAAGGTCACACCTAAAGGACAATTCCCTTAATGGATAAATTGATTAATTGTATGGCGATACGAGGTAATCAGTTCCTTAAAAGTGAACAATTTACTTGTGAGAGAGAATACTAATATCTTATTGTAATGGGATTAAATAAGATTTATTTTAGTAATAAAAAATGCTTTATTACTAAAATTGCTTATTGTTTGAGAAACAATAGAGATAAGAATGAATGGTTAATTATAATTACAAGATGTTGTGAATTATAATTTTATGACCCATTTTATTTAATGATCAAGTATCACTAGTCAATTTGTTGTATGTAATTTAATTAATTTGTAAAATGATATTTATGTGATAAATATGCATTAAAATTAATTAATAACATGTATCATACTACATGTAACATATTGTGTGACAAATGACAAATTGACAAAATAAAATGGTAGTCCATTTTAAGAGCATGGACCGAACGGAGGGAGTTATAATGGTGTGAGATTGATTTATTTTATGATAAATAATTCATAGGCTTTACTTTTATAGCCTTATACCTATCCTACAATGCCTTACACAATTATGCATTGTGAAGACCAAAAGGGAAAAGGCAAGATTCCCCTTTGGCTCCATCCTACCCGGCCTCACCTCTTCAAATGAGGACTTTTGTCCTCATTTTTCATCTAACTCATTTCATTCACATCTACATGCAAGCTTTTGCTCATACTTCTCTAGTTTCTTTTCTCTAACAAGTTTTGGAAATTCACAAGTTTTGTTCATCATTTCTAATATCAAAACAACATTATTAGTGTAGTAATAATAATAATATTAGAATCATTTTAAGGATACTAGTATTATAATCTAGTTAATTAGAATACTAGTTTAAGGGTAAGTCTTGGGTGCAATCTAAGGAGGATTTCTATACATGGGATCTTGGAATATCATCCATCATTATAAGCTCAAGAACAAGTGAAGGAAGGTGACCTTACTTGTGCCCATAATTTCGAACCAACCAACAATGTAAGGAACATTGTTTTTCTTATAAATCTTTCATTTAGTTATGCATGCACTAGATCTAAAGAACAAATAATTAACAAGTTAATTAGTTCACTATTAGAGGAGTCTAATAATAGGTATATGAACCTAACAAACCCGTGCTGGAGTCCAGCTCTAGGTTTAACTTGTGGATGTGCATCCATGCATTTAAACCGTTTTATCAACTTTTGCACTTAACCAAACAAGATCGATCAGTAGAGGCCGCTACCGCGGGCGGGATTGGGTGTCCGATTAAAGGGCTTCCCAATACATACCCTCACCTCTTACTCAAAAACTTTGGATAGTGGACGACCTTATCCAGAGCGAACGAGAGCCATTCTAGCGATATGATGCTAAATAGGGACGATTCCTTATCTTTAGTACCTATGTCAAGCATCGCTTTTTGCCTTGATTGACCTAGGTATAAAGTGGACTCGAACGGTTTCCAGGCATCCCATAATTACTTGGTGGCGACTCCGAACATCTTTAGCAATCGTTTCGAGACCTTTGCCGAGATGAAACCGATCGATCTAAAGCGATCCGGTCGAAAGCATTTCTTACGTCGCTGAGCGTGGCTTTCTGACTGCTGCATGTCCACAGATTGGCATGCAGGTGGCCCATGTCCACAGGCCTTCAAGTTTATTTTTTTTATTAATTTTTTTAAGGGATATTCTTCGTGTACCCCCTCAACTTTTTCGTTTTGTAAGGTGTACCCCTTGGTTTTCACAAAAAAAACTTTGACCGACAATAATTCTCTATTACGAGTTCAGAAAACGGTAATTCTTTTTTTTTTAAACCAATTATCTCGTCAAGGCCATGAATTAGAAAAAAAAAAATCATCGCTTTTTGAACTCGTAGTCGGTAGTTATGGTTGGTTAAAGCTTTTTAACGATTAAACTTTGACCAACCATATTTCCCGACTACGTGTTGAAACGTCGGTGAATTCTTTTTCAAACTGAAGACCTCTTAAAGACGGTCAATTTGAAAAATAAAATCATATACTGAATTTTTAGCCAAGAGTTATTGACGATTAAAGTTTTTTTTGCAAAAAACGAGGGGTACATCTTAGAAAATGAAAAAGTTGAGAGGTGCACGAGAGAATATCCCTTTTTTTAAAGTACGGAGTATGGCTTCATTTGACAAACAACATATTAAATTGTGAAAATTTAACTTAAATGACACATGTAATTAACACTTTTAACTAACTAAATAAATTTAGTTAGCGGGTATTATTGAAGACTTGAAGATAAGAACATATATAATGTTTGATGCCTGCCTTTTAGAAGTATTTATTTATATTCGGCACACATTTTTATGAGCTTAGTTATCTATTTCGCTTTATTTCCTCCCGTATTTGCTACTTTGGGTGTGTTTCGTGTCCTTTATAGGATTGAAACTCAATTATACATTTACAATCCGAGTTCGTTTAATAACGGAACACGAAGGAAATTTTGAGTTTAATTGATGTAAAATAAGTACAATTTAAATCTGAACAGTACGTTCGACTGTTCGTTAATAATGTCGCAGCGGAATTAAAGTTTTTTTGGTGTTTTTTGTATGAAATATGCCCGAAAAAAAAAATCAAGGGATATGAATTAGTTGTGAAAATCTCGCAAGACCCCTCAACTAAAACTAGGATATGACGTGAATAAACTCTCCTTCCTCGCAAGAAATTCGAAGATATACACGAATGGTGGCTCTCACCCCGCAAGGATCGAATCACACTAAAATCTCAACCTCGCAAGGAAGAAATAACAATCTTATAACTCGCAAGTTATAAAACACACAAGTATAAAACTTCTATTAAACTCTCCAATTCAATTGATAAAACTGAACACAAAGCCCTCTATTTATAGTAGAGTAGGCCGACAACCAAGTGGTGTTAGTCCAGTGGTAGCCGGGTTAAACCTTGAAGCTTGCAGAAGTGCAGGAGTTGAGAGGTCCCGGGTTCGACTACCAGCTGGGGCGATGATCACTTGACCACTGCAGCCCCCGAAGGGGGTGGCTTACATGGTCCATGTGGTGGTACGGGAATGCATGGACCCGGGGGGATTCAACCCCTCGTCATCAAAAAAAAAATTAGAGTAGGCCGACTAAGAGGACTCTTAAAACTGCCTAAAAACAACCTTCCTAAACTCGACCCTTAGAGAATTGGGAAAATTGCCTTATTAGAATCAAACTATGATTAGGAAAGAAAGAATAAGGAAATAACAATACTACCTTAAATTTATTAGGCAAAATAAAATAAGGAAACTAATAATAAGACTCGATTTAGGGAAGTAAACTTGAGCTAGTTCGTCACCCGCGTAGAAGCTGGACAGCTCAACTTAAAACGATCATATTTCCTTCGTTACTTCACCAAATAAGGCGTATGACCACTCGTTGGAAAGCTAATATCATGTACTTTCATCTCCAATAAAAATAACAACAAAAACAGCAATATTTTGGAGATATTGAACTTTTAATTCAAGTGAACGAATTTGATGGATTAGAGTGACTTGAACTTGTATTTTGAACTTATACCCATCTCCCTCATGTATCATTCTCCCCTTCTTCAAAAAAGAATCGACCCGATTCTTAGACGAACGACCAGCCGGATCAAATATGAACCTCACAAATCTGAATGCAAGACTGGTGATGAACATTGGCAATGAACTTGAATCATCTTCGATACAAACCACAAGGTCGTCTATCTTGCTCGATTTCAACCTCCTCTCGTACCTTCCTATCTTGTGCTTTAATTTCTTGTGCTTTCCTCCCCACCACCCTCCATGCACAATTCTACCAAAATCCAAGTAATAGTTGCTCTAAACAACAAGATCATCATGAGCTTCCATAAAAAAATGACTTCAATAAGAAATTAGAGTTCCCACCATATATCTTCTCATCAATGTATTTATCAATTGGTGATTGATACAGTTCTTTAATTTGAGAATCTAAATTAATGTTATTGTCCAGAAACTCTTCATCCAAGATTGGCATTAGATTAAGATTATCTTGATTTACATCGTCATAACTTGTGTGAACACTTTCTTCCACGTGAGCTTCATCATAAACTTCATCAAATTCTTCATCAAAAATAATTGGTAGATTTGGATCAAATAAAGAAGTACCTTTTGTATGAGATTCATCATCAAAAGAAAATTGGTCATCATCAATCACAACTTCTATTTGATCATCATCACTTAATGGTTCAACAATATGGATCTCTTCATCATCCACGTGCTCCTCTGCATGATGGTCATCTTTGAAAGACTTCGGGTCTGGTTGTGATAGAACAACGCAAAGTTTTTCTACGTGCTTTTCCTCTTCTTGATGAACATCTTCAAAAGACTAGTTGCTTGTCTCTTGTTTCTTTATTTCAGCCCATAGATAAAAGTCACGCTCAAACTTCTCCATCTGGTTGACAATTTCGAAAGACCTCTTTCTAAATCCTTCCACCATATATAATCTCTGCTCAAATTCCTCGAACTTCTTCCAAAATTGTTTGAATTGCCTTCGAGACATGACTATTTACTTCCCAAGACAAGTTTGCTAAGAAACAAACTAAAACCTGCTCTGGTAACCGCTTTGATGTAAAACTATCACAAGTTTTAACGTGTTTGAGTAAAACTAGTACAATTTTTATGTTTTCAGAGATAATTTTGCAGCGGAATAAAAGTATTGTATTTTTTTGTTGCTTTTGTTTGAGCTTAAAACTGAACAGTATGTTATTCATACCCATTTATATATTGCGAGGGAGGAGAGATTGATTATGTTTTTTCTTTTGTTTGAGCTTGGATAAGGAACAAAGTGCGCAGCGGTTAGGACTCCGAGATGACTTTTGTTGATGATCACTTATAATTCTTACCTTCTTTTGATCTTACCTTTGAAATTCAAGTTTCGATGATCAAACTTCTTTTTAGGGGGTTGGATTGTAACACCCCGTATTTTATAATAATATTTTATTATAAAAGAATTTTATTAAATTGATTATTGCAGAGTTTAATAATGTATTTTGAATATATATATTTATCGCGTCCGTTCTATATTTTACTATTTCTCGTTTTGATCTACTTTTGATTGGGTTAAAATATTCGGGCACGATTTGACTATTTTAATTTAATAATTACTTTTATTATATAAGCTCTCTAATCGTTTTAATATGGCTTAATCCAATTTGTAATCAGATAATCCATTGTATGAGCTAATGGACCCAAAGCAAGCAGGTTACTCTATTTTCCTTTCCTACGTGAAACCAGCGCACGCCTCCTCCTCTCTTTCTCTCTTTTGTTCTCTTTTCTCCCTTTGACTTCATTGTTTTAGATCTTTTCTTCTTTCAAACTCATACACAAATTATATTTTCATAATCCTCGCTCTTATCCTTACAACATATTATTCTCCAAATAATTTTATGGAGATTATTTGTATGGACCTTTAGACCTACCTTTAAGGTCTCTTATTTTTATGGATAAAGAAGAAGAAGAATAATATTTTATGGTGTTTTTATGGATTTGGATTCAGGCATTCTTAATGTCGATTTTGGGGACGTTGACACGTGTTGGAGACAAGGCTTTGTTGGTCGTTTTCTTTATGGAGGTTTTCATTTTTTGCGTAATAAGGTAACTGGGTGTTTTTCTTTTAATTGTGTGTATGCCAATTGATGTAATTAATATGATTTAATGAATGTTTTGTATGATTAGTACATGTTTGATTGTTTATTATCATGGTAATTATGTTTTCGCATGTTTGTATATGTTTCAATCCATTAATTATATATCGTATGTTGTTTATATGTTTATTATGGGTGTCAAGAGCGTAATTAGGGTTTCCGAATCAAACCCTAGTGGCGGCATGATAGGCGGCCAAGAGTTCTCTCCAGAGTTATAGCTGAAGCTATTATAACCTTGATGATGATTCAAGTGTTATAGCTGAAGTTAGTACAACTTTGGGTCGTTACTCTAGTTATGGCTGTTTGAGGTATAACCTTAGAAATATGAATCCAGGTTATAGCTAAAGTTACTATAACATTGAAGTACGAGTTAAGGTTATAGCTGAAACTAACATAACCCCGAGATTATGGCTCAAGGTTATAGTTGGGACTAGTATAACTTTGAGTTGCGTATCAAGGTTATGGTTGAGGTAAGTATAACTTCAAGTTATATGTGTTGAAATTATAGCCGTGGCTACTATAACCTCATATCTATAGTTCATGTTATGACTTAGGTTACTATAACCTTGGTTGTCTATACTTGTTTCATATGTTATGTGATGTTCAATTGTTATTATATAACGCTATGTTGCATTTGTCGTTGGTTACTCTTGTTCATGTGGTAAGAGGGATAGTCAGTTATACTATCCTATGAGTTGAGTCGTGATGTTATTCGCGCATGTTGGTGCAGTCAGTTATACTCTGCATTTGTTTGTTGGCTAGTTTAAATATGTGATGGTAGTATCAGTTATATACTATTGGAATGAACAAACCCCACCCGTTGATGTGGGATTTATTTTGGTCTATGTTCGGGGGTAGCCAGAGTCGTCAGTTATACGCTTTGGGTCCCGAGTGTCGTTCGGTGTACAGTTATTGCATCGAGAGGTCTGGCCAGGTCTTAGGCATGTAGGCAGTGGTGATACGCTATACATAGTACCGTGGAGGCAGTGGTGATACGCTCCACGCCGATGGAGGCAGTGGTGATACGCTCCGTCAGTCAGAGGTAGTGGTGATATTCTCTGACAAGTTAGAGGCAGTGGTGATATGCTCTAACGGGTGTTCACTCTATTCGCTACGCTTTGTTGCTAGCTTTGTGCCTTCTGTTGCTGTGGATTGTGTGTTACCATATTCGCTATGCTTTGATGCTAGCATTGTGCCTTAAGTTGTTAGGGATCTTGTGCTACAATGGTTATTAGTGTACATGGTCTAGTTCTTGCATATGGTTTAGGTTTGCATGATTATGTGTAAGATTGATAAGTCATGGTAAGCTGTATTTGGGTTTTCATGAGTATAGATGATCTCACATGTTTACTGGTTTTACATTTCAATTGTTAATGATTGTTAGTTATATTCAATTGATGAAAACATGACTGGGAGAGCATCTAGTTACTCCCGACTGATTGTCTACCCCCATTCTCAGGTTGAATGCTCGTCGCTGGTTGGATGATGTTGTTTGGGATGCATCGAGGGGCGAGACGAATAATAACTTAGGAGTTTTCTTTTATGTTTTGAGAACCTTGAATAATGTAATAGTTTGGTTTTGGATTTAGTAGCGAACCGGATTGTTCAGGTGTTTCTGCCACCTTGACCCTTTTATCAGTATTATACTCTGATATTTACTTTATAGTATGTTTTCCTTTGTTTTATAATCCGGGTTGTTACAGTTGGTATTCCAGATTAGCTTTGTTTGTTTCCGGCTTGGACAGATTCGGTAGCACTTCTTGATCTTACACAAGTAGGTCATCAACGAAGCCCTCTTCCACCTTGCTCTAATACCAATTTGATTTTGCTAAACTTGTGCAAGGAGGGGGATGGGGTGGAAAGCACAAGATAGGAAGGCATGAGAGGAGGTTGAAATCGAGCAAGATAGACGAGCTGGTGGTTTGTATCGAAGAAGATGAGCTGAAAGATGATTCAAGTTCATTGCCAATGTTCATCACCAGTCTTGCATTCAAATTTGTGAGGTTCATATTTGATCCGGGTGGTCGTTGGTCCAAGAATCGGGTCGATTCTTTTTTGAAGAAGGGGAGAATGATAAATGAGGGAGATGGGTATAAGTTAAAAATACAAGTTCAAGTCACTCTAATCCTTCAAATTCGTTCACTTGAATTAAAAGTTCAACATCTCCAAAAATATGGGTATTTTTGTTGTGATTTTTGTTTGAGATGAAAGTACATGATGTTAGCTTTCCAACGAATGGTCGTACGCCTTATTTGGTAAAGTAACGAAGGAGATATGATCGTTTTAAGTTGAGCTATCCAGCTTCTACGCGGGTGACGAAATAGCTCAAGTTTAATTCCCTAAATCGAGTCTTATTATTAGTTGCCTTATTTTACTTTGCCTAATAAATTTAAGGTAGTATTGTTATTTCCTTATTGTTTCTTTCCTAATCTTAGCTTGTTTGTAATTAGGCAATTTGCCATATTATGGGTTGGTTTCCTTAATCAGTTTAGGACGATTTAGGGAAGTCTAGGGAAGGGAGGTCGGTTTCTATCTAGTATAAATAAGGGTCTTATGTATTCAGTTTTACATACACACTGAGTTTGAGAATTAACACGAGTTTTCTTGTTGCTTATTGCTTGCGAGCTTTGAGTGTCTTATTTCTTTCTTGCGAAGGAGAGATTAGAGTGTGAGTTGATCCTTGTGAGGTGAGAGTCACAAAAACAAGTCGTGCGTTGCAATCAAGTTCCTTGCGAGGGAGGAGAGAGTAATCACGTCACATCCTTTTTAAATTTCGTCCAAAAACATATAAAAATCAAATAAACTGTTTAATTTTCCGCTGCGTATTTTACGACATTAGCCGAACAGTCCAACGTATTGTTCCAATCCTTAAAATTGACCAGATTTTACGTCAAATTGGTTACCAGAGCCAGGTTTTAATTTGTTTCTTAACAAGTTAACCTTGGGTAGTAAAGATGCCAGGAGATGCCGATTCCAGCAAGGGTACCGGTGACATTACAAGCACACTTCAAGCTCAAGTAGATGAGATGAGGGAAGCTATGGCCGAATTAAAATACACGATAAAGAACCTTCCAGTTGGACGAGGTAGAGAACTAAGTCCAAGTCATAGTAGGTCTCGTGGATCAGATTCTGATGATGCGATTTCCAAGCCTAAAAAGGAGAACAAGAACGATGATGATCGAGGTCTAAAGCTTGACATACCTGATTTAAATGGAGATTTGGATCCCGAGAAGTTGTTAGATTGGATTAGGCAAGCTAAACGAGTTTTCGTGTACAAGGAGTATGATGAGCATAAACAATTCAAGGTAGCTATTCTAAAACTTACTAAATATGCATCATTATGGTATGAAAACTTGAAAAAACAGAGGAAGCGAGATAAGAAGAGCAAAATTGATACTTGGGAGAAACTTAAGAAGCATCTTATGAGAAGATTCTTACCAAGAGACTATGAGCAAGAAAATTACCTAAAGTTGCAATCTTTATCACAAGAAAATCTGTCCGTGGCCGAGTATATTAAAGAATTCGAAAGGATGATGATTGTTTGTGATTTTGAAGAGAAGGAAGAGCTTAGGGTGGCAAGATTCATCAAGAGTCTAATACCGTCACTTGCTTTGAGAGTTGAAGTTCAGATTTACAATGGATTTGATGCTGTGTGTCGTTTGGCTCTAAAGTTTGAAAAGCAAGACAAAACAAAGAAATCCTATACTTATTCAAGAGGAGCAAGTTCTGGCTCAAGTTCTTATTCTAAGTGAACAACTAGCAAGCCAAAAGAAGTTGTGAAAGACAAAGGTAAGAGTGTCGTGGAACCTAAAAGTAACTCATTAAGATGATGTTTTAAATGACAAGGCTATGGTCACATAGCTAATGAATGTCAACAAAAGCGAGCACTAACCACTCAAGAATTGCGCAACATAGTTCCAGAATTTGTGCAAATTGAACAGTCCACGGAACTGACCGATATTGAGGAGAACGAAGAAGAAGGTGAGTCATATGATGTTGATTCGTTAAGTGAAGAGGAATGTTTGGTGATTCGTAATCTTCATGTAGAAACAACTCCGGTTGAAGCTGAACAAAGGGAGCAAATATTTCACACTCGTTGTAAGGTACATTGTAAAATTTGCAATCTAATCATTGATAGTGGTTCATGTTGTTAGAAATCTATATCTCATTACTTGATATATTCATATATGTTTTAATTTTAATTTAGTCATAAAATTAAAAGATGATCTTATGCATGCAAACAATAAAATAACTAAAGAAGAAATCATCATCTTACATTGAAGATTTCGGATTATATGGGCACAAGTGAGTTCTCCTACTCACTTGTTTTTGAGCTTCCTTAAGTGGATGAACAAGGATTCAAGTAGAGAATACCTCCCAGGGATTTATACCCAAAGTAACAACTTAATAAAATTAATATTATTATTACTAGAACAATATTAATTTGTATAAAATTGACCAAAAATATTATTTGATCTTTTAGTATTTTCGGCTAAAAGAAGGAAGAAAAGGAAGGATTTTTATCTCTCTAAAAACTCTTATTTTAGATGAATAGAATGAATAATGATACACTAGTTTTTTCATGTAGTGCATAAGGTAAATTATAGAGCAAAAGACCCTTGGCCTTGCTCTTCAAAAACCGGGTAGGTTTGCATGGCTATTCCTTAGGTTAATGATTGTGTTTTCCATATAAAATAATCAACACAATATTTTGCCTAATACACCCTAAATTTCGGTACATTTAGTGTAAAATGGAAAATCCATTTTACACATTATTTTGTCAATTTGTCAATTTGTCACATGTCACATGTCACATAAAATTGTTATGTATTTTAAACATATTAAAAATCAACGCATTAATAAAAATACGTCATATACAAAATCGACTTAGTAATTCATAATTACTTGTACCAAAATATTTTACCAATTATAAATCACAACATCTTGTATTTATAATAATTTATTCATTAAAATGCAATTGTTTCCTTAAACAATAATTTCATCTAAGTAATAAAACAATTCGATTACTTAGACCGTATCTTATTTAATCAAATTACAATGAGACACGTAAATATTACTTCCAAAATCGTCCGTCAATTTTAAGTAATTTAATTGACCCGTATCGTCATACGATCAATTAAATGATCAATTAAGAGTGTTACCCTTTAGGTATGACCTAAGGGGATCAATCTGTCACCACCGTCTCACGACAAAGAATGTCAAACTCTAGTCAGCCAATCATTACCGATATGTGTGGACCAGTTGACAGTAAAATATTACTTCCCAATTGTATTCTTTAAAATGAGACTTAAACATGTGATCATCATGATCAACAGTTGTGATCGCATTATTGTCGGAGGACACATATTTCAACAATCTCCCACTTGTCCTCGACAAGTGTGTGTCACCAATTCTCTTGTCCTATTACTATCTCCCACTCAATGCAAGGTGTCTTTCGGGTCGTACTTGCAAGTGATCATATCGAGAGTGGTTTCCTCGATCTGGAGAATAACTGATTGACCGGATTTATCTACCATAGATATCTACCGAGCGTGGCCACACATTTCCAGTTCATTACTCCTCGAGTGGCCCTGAGATCTTTTTATAACCCTGACTAGGGGTGGACAATTCCTATCGCACTCATTCCCTTCGACTAGCCACATCCATCATAACCCAAAATATGCCCATTTGACCCCATTTACGAAGGTCGTAGTAACACAAATCAAAGTTAATCTGAAACTGTGCCATCTTAGGCGAATAGTCTTTAGTCAAAAGAATCGACTCATTAAAATACTATAGTAGCTCTCGCCACGACCAGGCTATATAAATTTTCCAGAACTCTATAAGCGGTCATAAGGCCCGACAAAATGTTCCTAACAGTCTGCCTATGTGATCGACTAGTCATTCTCATATGGCTCCATGGCACTTGAACTTGCCATCAATCGCATCACACACTAGTCACTTCGAGACGTCACCTCATGTAAGCAACTATGGGCAAATACAATGCTAATCCGCGTTCACTTTAAGGGGGTTCAATTGTCTCTACAACCCGTTTGGATGTAACAAGGTATAAGGTGAGTTAATAATAACTCAAACGACAAATGTCATCATCACATTCGGGTAGTCAATACCATATTACAACCTTGTGATGCATATCGTAAGTGTGTAAACACTTGTTGATTACAATAGAAGTTTAACATACCATGTGTCCATGTGTTCAAATTCTTATAATCGCATTTTCCTTTACGTTCATGTTATCTTTCATAGCATGAACCTTACCAAGTACACATATAGGTTCCCAATCTTGGTTTGGGTTCTTTATCTTGAAAGAACTTCCTTGTCGATTATCACATAACCAATGAATTTGCGGTGAATGATATAACTTGCACTGATCAAGTACTCCACCCACTCATAATGCACTAGGTAAATGTTTTGCAGAGTTTTGCAACAATTGTCAAGATGATTAGTCTAGCACTTCTCACAAGTCCTAGCATATTAGGAAATATTAGTTTTGAGTAACTTCTTACTTCAACTAAGTACATTTCCAAACCTTTTATTTCTCTTTTTAGCTTGAAAGGCTTAGGATTTTCATAAATCCTTACGTGTTGTTCGAACTTTAATATGTGCAACCTCTTGACACATAACAGAGTGTTCTGTCCAACACTGAAATCGCTCATCGGATTCTCCTCGAGAATTCATGACATTTCTTCTATGTCTTGCCAATGATTCATCATGCTCTTATTCATATGATTCATTATTGGACATGTGTATGACTATTCTAATGGCGGAAACATTAGTAACTAATAATCATGAGATCAACCATTCTTAGGTTCAATGAACGACCATGACTGCTAATGGCAATTCCATTTTCATTGACATGAATAACCTATGTTTCTCGTTGATTCGATGTGTATATCTCAATATTTATCCAACATCACATGATGTAATTGGATTCATCATAGTCCATTTTCATCCAGAATTGAAAACTCAAATACTTCTTTGTGAAGGAAAGTATTAGCTCGTCATTCTCAATGAGTTAGTGAGTTATAAATTTTACAAGATGATTGCTCCCACTAAATTCCATGTCTTCACATGATAATTTCTAAACTCCCACTTAATTCCACATGTTTTTAAATTGACTACTCAATCGAAACATTTTCAAGAATTGAAATATAATTTGCTTTGCCAAGTTATTAAGATAAAACCATATATGTTCCCATCATATCCTTTCAAAATACCTATTTTGAAAAGGGTTCAATCTTCCACCTTATGGAAAGAGATTTCAAACTCTAACTCATTCATCTTATAATGATGCGCGGCAATGTCATCAGATTAAATATGAATTATATCTAATACACGTCCTTCAAAATACCCTTTTCGGAAGGAGGTTTAACCATTTCATTTTCAAAATGAGGTTAAGTAATGACATTAGCGTGGTTAATACTTAGCTTAGCTCTTGTGGATATCGGGATATCAACATTTGAAACTTTTAGTCATAAATCTCATTTATTTTCTAGGATGCAACTTTGATTTATATAGGCTCTTACGTAAATATCAATATTGAAACTATTGGTCAAAATTTATCATAAACTAGTCAATTAAGACTTTACATTAGTCATTATTCTTCCAAAACTTTCTTTTGGTCTCCTCGTGTAGTTATCTTGAGAACATATTCTTTTGATTACTTCACTTGGTCTCTTTTGTCATGTAGATGTATTCGAGACCATAGATCTCATCTATTCGTGTATACTATATAAATAGATATACCTTTATTCAAATCATTCTTCCTTGCGTAGATCTCACTTACACAAAGTTTTTCTTGATGTTCTTTGTGTCTTGATTTTTCTCCCACTCTATCTTTAGAATGAATACACTAGAGATTCAAAGATAGCTTATGAGACACAAATAATGATTTTTAAGTATAAGGAGGACTATCTCATAGGTTGACTAATTGTTTTAAATTTGATAAGTGTACTTGGTGATTGACATTCCTTTAAGAGAGTTCATCAACTCAATATCACTTACTCATTGATCATATACAAGCCTTAAGCTTGTGGACATATAATGAATCCCATCATTGTAGGTGTCTATTAGATCACTTTAAGTGAATGATCATATGTTTCTATGAGCAAGCGGATAAAGGCGAATTTTAGAACAAGGATAAAATACGATAAAACGGGTGACTTGGGTTGCAAACCAAGCCACCATTATCCAAAATACAACCAATATCCAAAATACATTTCCATGTCGAACACGGAAATCAAAAGGTTCTAAAATCCGAGACATAAATTAAAATAAGAGAATAAAAAGACAAGCTTCATGGAAGCTACTCCTAGCTTCTCGATGGTTTCTCAAGCTTGCTTTTCTTTTCCCTTGTCCTTGCTTGGTGGAGGCCCTATTTATAATAAAAAGGGGATACATTATCACAACTTTGTATCACAATACCATAGTTGAATTAGAAACATAAAATAAAGGATAGTCATTTACCTACTAGAGTGATCTTTCCAGCTTTGATGTCACCAAGATATTTGCAACAATTTCTTTTCCAATGTCCAACACCATTACAATAATGGCATTTATCAAAAGGACCCTTCTTGATCTTGGAAGTGCTAGCTTCATAAGTCTTAGCTTTGGTGAAAGTGGGAGCTTGCTTCTTACCCTTCTTCCCATTCTTTTTGAACTTCCCCTTACTCTTGGTGCTTATGTTAAGCACATCCTTGGGTGGGTTAACATTTATCCCCATATCTCTTTCGGCTTGCACAAGTAACTTGTGCAACTCTTCAAGAGACACGTCCTTGTCTTGCATGTTAAAATTCACCCGGAATTGAACATATGCCTTGACTTTTGATAAGGAGTGTTGAATCCTATCTACAATGAGTTCTTTGGGGATTTCAACTTTTTGAATCTTCAAAGTCTCGACTAGCTCCATTAATTTGAGCACATGAGGGCTAACCTTTTGGCCCTCTTTAAAGTCGAGATCAAAGAATGCCGCGACCGCCTCATATTGGACAACCGGCGGAGTTTGTGACAATATTGTCACAAGCTTGGAATAGATTTCATTAGCGGTGCCCATTTTAAAGGCTCTCCTTTGGAGATCCGCCTCCATCGCAAAGATCAACACATTTTTCATTGCGGCGGACTCCTTATGGTAAGCCTCATATGCTTCCCTAGTGGCGGCGGTTGACCTAGCATTAGGTTCGGGTGGAGAGGCCTCGGTAAGGTAACGAAGCTTGTCGTCACCTTGGGCGGCTAGTTTGAGTTGGGCATCCCAATCGGAGAAATTTGACTCATTCTTTTCAAGTTTACAACGATCCATGAAGGATCAGAGCCATGAAGTATTAGTGAGAGGCGTGGCGTTGGTGTTTGGATTGGCCATTTGTAATGAGAAATAAAAGCGGTCTACAAAACAAAATAAAAGGAATAAAACATATGTCGTTTTCAAAATAATAATACTCGTAAAAATAATTTAAACAAGTTTTATTGCATTTATCTAGTGACCTCTACCCAACTTAGATAAATGATTCCAAGACCCAAATTCATATCAACTTAGGCACGGGATAGCCGATGAAACCCTTATTAATATAACTCGGTGGATTAACTTTTAATCGATTCTACTTTTAGAACTCTTGGTCGATAAAATTACTCTAATGTTTATCTATAGCCCGAACACATGCGACTACGGTCACGAATACTTCCGTTGAGGTCAATCCAAATTTCGAATAAATGTGTCCATGATCCAAATTCACATTAACTTGGGCACGGGATTGTTGGAAATCTTTATCTCTTTTCTCAACATATTCATATATGTTTTATTTTAATTTAATCATAAAATTAAAAGGTGATCTTATGCATGCAAACAATAAGTAAAATAAGAAAGAAATCTTCATTCTTACAATGATAATTTCGGTCATCATATGGGCGCCAACAAGATCTCCTTCTTGTTAGTTCTTGAGCTTTCCAATATTGGATGAACATTCATGACTTCAAAATAGAAGCTCTCCAATTAGTAGCACCCAAAACTATCCCTCAAACCCACAAACTAATATGTACTAGATATTTGTAATGTGGTTTACCTTAAAATTGATTACTAATACTTATATACTACTACTAGTATTATTAGTTATTGATTTGAACAAATTAGATTCATAAAACTTGAATTTTATGAAGAACAAGAGAGAGAAGTAGATGTTTTTCATAAAACATGAGAGAGGATGAAAATTAGAGGAAAAAGCTCTCTAAATGGTGGTGGTAAAACCGAGGGGGTGAGGGGGAATAATAGGCTCTTTTATTTTTCCTTTTTGTCTTCACAAGACAAAAATGTGTAAGTCTTTTGCATAGTCAAGTCACTATCAATTGTCATAGATAAATGAACAAGACAAATGAATAAGACAAAACTACTAAAAGAGCCACTCAATTTTCGGTTTCCTTTTGTAATATGGAGAAAATTTTATTTTTGTCAATTGTACAACTGTATATCATGTGACATGTGACATGTCTTATGTCATGTTTTAATTTAAAATGCATATTTAACAAATTAAATATCATTTACAAATTAAATAAATCATATTTAACAAATTGACTAGTAATTTAAAATTACTTTCTCATAAAATGGTCATTTAATTACTAGTTAGTATAATTCATAACATCTTGTAATTATAACTAACTTATCATTCTCATCTTGCGTGTTTCGCAAACACCGATTAATATTAGTAATATAACTTCTTAAATTACTAAATAAAATCTCATTTAATCACATTAGAATAAGATGTCATTTTTTCTCTCTTATAATAATTTGTTCAATTTTAAGGAATTAATTAATCTGTATCGTCATAAAATTAATTAACCTTTTCAATTAAGGGAATCGTCCTTTAGGTGTGACCTCAAGGGATCAACTGATCACCACCGTCGCACGACAGTAATGTCAAACTTTAGCCAGCCAATCATTACTGATATGTGTGGACCAGTTGACTATATATATTATGTATCATCCCTTCTGTATTCTTGTAATGAGATTTCAATATGTGATCAATATGACCGACAATTGTGATCGCATTACTGTCGGAGGACATATATTCCAACAATCTCCCACTTGTCCTCGACAAGTGTGCGTCACCAATTCTATTGTCCTATTACTATCTCCCACTCAATGCAAGGTGTCTTTCGGGTCGTACATGCAAGTGATCATATCGAGAGTGGTTTCCTCGATCTGGAGAATAACTGATTGACCGGAATTTATCTACCATGGATACCTTCCGAGCGTGGCCACGCTTTCCAGTTCATTGCTCCTCGAGTGGCCCTGAGATATTGTTTTAACCCTGACAAAGAGGTGGACAATTCCTATCGCACTTATTCCCTTCGACTAGCCACAACCATCATAACCCAAAATATGCCCATTTGACCCCATTTACGAAGGTCGTAGTAACATAAATCAAAGCTAATCTGAAACCGTGCCATCTTAGGCGAACAATCTTTAATCAAAAGAATCGACTTATTAGAATACTATAGTAGCTCTCGCCACGACCAGGCTATATAAATTTGCCAGATCACTATAAGCGGTCACTGCCCGATAAAGTGTTCCTAATAGTCTGCCTATGTGATCGACTAGTCATCTCACATGACTCTATGGCACTTGAACTCTCCATCAATCGCATCACACTCTAGTCACTTCGAGACATCACCTCATACAAGTGACTATGGGCGAATACAATGCTAATCCGTGTTCACTTTAACGGGCTTCAATGTTGTCTCTACAACCCGTTTGGATGTAACAAAGTATAAAAGGAGTTTTTAAAGTAAAAACTCGAACGACAAATGCGATTATCACATATGAATAGTCAATGCCTGATTACTATTTCATGTTCTATAATCTAATTTGATCTTGTATGTAGTTGTTCATTTCAATTTAATTGAAATGACATGACTCATCATGTTTAGCCTATGAGAAGGCTTTGGTTAGTAGGTTTTATCAACTTCTTGTACCTTACTTAACCTTACTACATACTCGTTTTCCTTTGTAATGCATACATTTGCATCACAAAACTTTCTGAGTACGTGTCGAGATCCAATCAAGACATAGGCCCTATAACCTAAGAATAGCTCCCACTGTTTTCACAGTGTGCGGGACTCATCCTCTTGCACATCTCATGATTGCAAGTGTACTCAATTTCCGTTATAAATATCTCTCATTGTTCTTTATTGCCTAGAACAATTCTAGAAAATCTATTTCTTAAATAACATAGCCACAATGGTATCTTAACCATCCTAATGTATTTTGATTATGGTTTTGTCGGAAACCATGCGCAATCTCAATTGTCAATTGTCACTTGTGTAACACCCTTACACAAAATTGCATCAAATACACTTTGCATTATATCCTTAATGCTTTTGCAAGCACTTAAGGGTAATCTTTATGGCTTACTTGGTAACTTATTACTTAAATTCGATTTTGAAACAATTCATCATACTCAAAGTATGTGAAGTGTTATACATCATTTCCTATTTAATTGATTCGGCAGCGGAAGAAAATGAAATCAATCAAATATGTTCAATTTAATTGAACTAGTCATGAATCTTATCAACATAAGACTTCTTATTGACGCTAATATCATGTAGATTTATCATCATAAATCCGGATATTAAAGATGTATTATATATTTCTCCAAAAGTCTTAAATCATTCCCAATGATCAATATGTCATCCACATATAAGACTAATTAAAATTTCCGTAACTCCCACTAAACTCCATGTATAAACATAACTTCTCGAATTATCGAGAAAAGTTTTATAACATGATCAAAACATTGATTCCAACTCATTGATAGCCTACTTAAGATTCTCTTAAGTTTCAGATTATCTTAGGATTGCAAGAATCTACAAAACTCAAGACATGTATTGTATACATTCCTTCTAATTGAAGAAGTGGGTTTTAGATTCACTCGCTATGTATTTCATAATAATAAAACACAATCCCTAAGAAGATCCAAATAGACTTAAGCATTTCAACCAGTGCAAAACCCTTTGCAACTAATCAAGCTATGATATCTCTCTTAGATATCCAATAATTCCACTCGGAATTTATTTCGGATTTTCATGGTTCTAAGCCTTGTATTGAGTTGTGACTTAAACACTCTTATGTAAGTACATTTATTCATTACTTTCCAGAAGTAACTTGAATCAAACAATTTCTTTGTAAGTTGCTTATTCATCATTTTCAACCAGTGATGACTTTAACCTCCTAGGTTTTGAAGAAACGACGTCTTACAAAAAACGTCTCATGTAGCCAAGAAAGACCAGTTTCTTGGGACATAACATTCTTTGTGGCTCTTGAATAATTTCTCAAAATGATGAATAAGCAACGTCTTACACAAAACGTCTCATGTAGCCAAGAAAGACCAGTTTCTTGGGACATAACATTCTTTGTGGCTCTTGAATAATTTCTCCCACTCTGTCTTCTAGAAATAAACTTGTATTTTAGAAAGACAGTTTCACGAGCCACAAAACCCGTTGTACTCGTGATAATTGAAAAAGGAAAAATGAGCATTTGTTTCTTGTGAAAACTTACAAACATGGTACCCTACCATTTCATATCTCATATGAATCGTTTTAGATTTAGTGGAAAAATAATCTAGACAAAATGATAAAATCCCCAAAAGGATCAAGTAACTCAAAGTAACATGATCGAAGTCCAAACCATATCGAATAGCGTTTGATTTCTTTATCCAATCACACATTATTCCATAATGCTTGCTTAGAGAGATTAACTTGTGATACTATATCACATTTCCTTTGGCTTATATCAAAGTTTTTACTTTGATAATCCCATCACGATTAAATCGTGATTCCTTGAACTCTTTGAATTTCTTCAAAGATTTCTCTATTTACATTATTAAGTGAACACATTAGTGTCAACCTAAATCTTTGGTAAAAGAAAATGACCAACCTCTTTTGAAGCAATGATTTACAACCTCGATCTCCTTTTCAACCAAAAGGCACGAGACATCTTGCTTTGAATACAAGATACGCATATACCATAAGATCTAATGGTTTCAAGAGTACTCGATAACTCTTTGCGTTAATCATTCCAGAATTTAAGGTTTAATCTTGGGTTACCAATTTGAGTCTTGCATCATCTTCATGATATATCATTCTAGTTTGGTTTGGAATATAATCACCTTGATAATGGGCTAGCCATACATCGAATCGTGGTGTATAGGGTCACAAAAGTGAAACCTCTTTTGTATCTTAACAAGTTTGTATTCTTATTTAGAGTTTATGTACTTAATAGTCATAACTAAGTACAACTCCAAACCCGAAAAACTAGATTTAGTACACGATGACTCTATCTCTCGACTTCATTGTTGCTAGTCGTCATAATCTAATCATCCTATGTGTCAAACATAATGATGAAAACCACCACCGGTTTCTAATATTGACGAAGTAGTACTAGCAAAATGTATGTCAATTAAATAAATAAAGAACTAAGTCTTATTAGATGTCCCACAACTAACTTGCTTATTCTTTAACAACTTGGGGTAGTTTCCTTTCTAGTGTCCAACTTTTAAGACAATGGAAACTTTATCGGTCGGGATTGATAGGTTTAGTATTGTCATTCTCAATAACGTTACTTTTAACATTATCTTGTATCAATTTCATTCTATTTTTACTTCTTTGAAACTCATCCCATCTTAACAGTTTAAGAGAATGCTCCCACTCATTTCAATGAGTCTTTGCTTAGAGAAGCAAAATTGGATTTCATGAAGACTACTCTTCATTCGTTTGTTTTAGTCTTAAAACTTCCATTGAAGTGGTTGCGATATTTTGGTCAATTTTGATTTCCAACAAATCTAGTTACCAAAATTAGAAACAATTCATTGTAAGTAGATGTGTTAGTCAAGAATCAAAAACCTGTTTGATAATGAATAACTTTTATCTATACTCTTTACAAGAGATCCTTAGCAATGGTTCATTTGAGGTTTTAGAAGCAAATTCATATTTGTCTTTAGTTACGATGTTTTAATGGAGATTTGAATCAAAAATCGAAACGATATCGTATATGAATTGTGGTAAAGAAATAGAACAAGATGATAACGGAATAGTGGAAAACATAACATTTATCGTTTTATTAATACTTGTAAATAACAAGTAAAGCATTTACATAGTGACCTCTACCCAACTATGATAAATTATTCCAAGATCCAAATTCATATTAACTTAGGCATCGGTAAAGCCGAAAACAAACCTTTATCAATATAACTCGGTGGATTAACACTTTAATCGATTCTACTTTTAGAACTCTTGGTCGATAAAATTTACATTAAAATTTATCTTGAGCCCGAAACACATCCGGCAACCGTCGAGAATACTTTCGTTGAGTTCAACCCAAATTTCGAATAAATGTGTCCATGATCCAAACTTACATCAACTTGGGCATCGGTAAAACCGAAAACAACCCTCATCTTTATAAATTCGGTGGGTAGACATTTATCACCCACTTCACCAACGTAACAAGGTTTGTCTTACGGTAAAGCCGGCTCAACTCCCTTGCGAAACTGGTACTTCATGGTTTATACTTTTTGGTAAGGCTATTTCTCAATTAATTATTTTAGCGAGAGGTCATGTCAATTTATTATCTATCACGTTTTAAGTGAACTAAAGCGGTAAACTACGATAATTCTAATTGACACGGTCGATAAACTCGATTAAAAGATAATGCATGTTTTAGTTATGGCAATTTAGCGATGCATGCAACATATAAATAAAATGCAAAGCATAAATAAAATCCTAGTATGGCCTTCCTAAAATAGAATATCTAATTAACTATTACATATTCGGAAACCAACTCCATCGGTCCCTTGAACTTCGGTTGAGGCACGCATCTCGAGGTAACACCGTCTTTATGTATCGCCTTCATGAGTGACATCGTCTTCATGGAACTCCGGAATAAATAAATTACATAACAAATTACATAATTTCCTATTATACATTTGTAATTAAAATAAAATAAATCTATTAAATTACAAAACGGTGATACGAGATCACAATAAATTACAACCGAATCGATATTCCCATACATTTCGGGTAATATCAATTTAAAACTAAGGCCATACTAAGTAAAAATTACATAAAAAAAATTACATAAAAAAAATTATGACAATCATAAATAAAATGCAACATTATAATATGTATGAACATGCCCAATTTTATGCTAAATCGCTTTTAAGGAGCCAATATCGTATATTAAACGATTTTTACGGATTTGCGTGATTCAACCTTTTAAAATCACAATAAATTACATAAAATCATATTTATGCATAAGTTAATTACCCTAACCAACTTAGGACTCAAAATTAGTCTCCACTAACTATTTGACTATAATTAACTCATATTTCTCAAAATTGTTCATAAATGGACCCAAAATTACAAAACAATGCTATAAACTTCAAATAAATCAAAAAATTTCAAATAAATTCAAATTTTGAAATTTAAACTCATGAACAATCTGGAAAAATACCATGACACTCATAATGTTCAAAAAAATTAGGTTAAAAATTTCGAAATTTATCGGGAAAAAGAATGTTGCGGTTTATCGGATTTATCAATTATAATCATAAAAACATGAGAAAAATTATATTCATCAACTTTTCAATTTTAGATCTGAAAAAGATAATAAAATGCAACATGTGACGTTTTTCCTTAGTCATGAGGTATGTTTTAGCAATTATTCACTAATTAAGTCACTATTTATGCTATTTTTCATCAAAAATACATAAATCATGCATGAAGACTTTATTATAGCCTATTATGTTACACACATCTTGTAACATTGCATGTGACAACATACTAAATTTCTATGACCAGATTCAAAATATTTCTCATATTAACCTATTTTTCATTTAAATTCGATTTTTATCATGAAAAATCCATATTTCGAGCATAATAACTCCAAAAATTCTGAACATTTCCAGATCATCTAAAAATAATATATGTGAAAACATATCCAAAAACAACTGGAAAATTCGAAGTTTAGCTAATTTTCGTCCAAAAATGACATTTTTATCATAAAAATCACATTTTAATGCCATTATTATATAAAATGAACAATAAAATCCATAAATTAACCAAAATATCCTAAACACATTTTAGGATCAGAAACTTTAACATGCATAAATTTATTTTGTGATATATCATAATAACACAAATTTACAAGTTTTATATGTTAATCGTATAACTCGGAAAAACTATAACCGATTTGCATGCAAACAATCAAGGCTCTGATACCGCTTGTTGGAAATCTTTATCTCTTTTCTCAACATATTCATATATGTTTTATTTTAATTTAGTCATAAAATTAAAAGGTGATCTTATGCATGCAAACAATAAGTAAAATAAGGAAGAAATCTTCATTCTTACTATGATAATTTCGGTCATCATATGGGCGCCAACAAGATCTCCTTCTTGTTAGTTCTTGAGCTTTCCAATATTGGATGAACATTCATGACTTCAAAATAGAAGCCCTCCAATTAGTAGCACCCAAAACTATCCCTCAAACTCACAAACTAGTATGTACTAGATATTTGTAATGTGGTTTACCTTAAAATTGATTACTAATACTCATATACTACTACTAGTATTATTAGTTATGGATTTGAACAAATTAGATTCATACAACTTGAATTTTATGAAGAACAAGAGAGAGAAGTAGATGTTTCTCATAAAACATGAGAGAGGATGAAAATTAGAGGAAAAAGCTCTCTAAATGGTGGTGGTAAAACCGGTGGGGTGAGGGGGAATAATAGGCTCTTTTATTTTTCCTTTTTGTCTGCACAAGACAAAAATGTGTAAGTCTTTTGCATAGTCAAGTCACTATCAATTGTCATAGACAAATGAACTGTTGGGAAATGTGTCCTCAACAATAGTGCGATCACATGATTTAAATATCATTATTAAATCTCATTTTAAGAATACATGTGGGATGTAATATTTTACAGTCAACTGGTCCACACATATCGGTAATGATTGGCTGACTAGAGTTTGACATTACTGTCGTGCGACGGTGGTGATCAGTTGATCCCCTTAGGTCATACCTATAGGGAAATACTCTTAATTGATTATTTAATTAATCGTATACTGATACGAGTTAATTAAATTGCTTAAAATTGACGGATGATTTTGTGAGTATAATTTACGTATCTTATTGTAAATATGATTAAATAAGACACGGTCTAAGTAATCGAATTATTTTATTACTTGGATGAAATTATTGTTTACAGAAACAATTGAAACGGAATGAATAAATTATTATAAATACAGAATGTTGTAGTTTATAATTTGGAAACCTTTTTGGTACGAGTAATTACGAATTACTAGTCAATTTTGTAAATGACATATTTTATGAGTATGTTGATTTTTAATATGATAAAAATACATTGCATTGTAACATGTCATGTAACATGTTACATGTGACAAATTTGACAAATGACAAAATAAAATGGTTTCTCCATTTTATACTTAAAACCGCAAATATGGGTGGGTTTATAGTTTATATTGTGTTATTTATTTTAAGTGAAAACACAATCATGAAACTAGGTAGTAGGCTTTGCATGCTTGGTCTCTTGTGAAGAGCAAAAATAAAAGCTATTGGGCAACCTACCCAATGCCATTTTTCGGCCAAGATGAAAGAAAAGAGATGGTTTTCTTTTTCCTGAAAAAAATTCATTCATTCAACATGATAATTTTCTAGTGTGAGAAAATTAATATATACTCTCTAAATATTATGAAATCTAGAGAAATAAAATCACACAAAAACACCCCTCTTGACCGAAATAATCAAGAGCCCAAATACAATTTATTTGTATCAATTTTATTGTAAAACCATTATTATTACTAGATCTAAATAGTATTGGTTTATTAAGATGTATTCCTTGGGTATATGCTTTTGGGAGGGATTCTACTCTTGAATCCTTGTTCTTCCATTTGGAAAGCTCAAGAACAAAAGAAAAGGAGATTTCTTTTGTGCCCATAAAACCGAAAACAACAATGTAAGAACATGATTTCTTCTCTATTTGTTTCAATGTTTGCATGCATAAAATCCGTATTTAATTTTATGACAATTTAATTAGACATATATGAGTATGTTTATATGTATATGAATCTACATTTCTTTCAATTGGTATCAGAGCCACGGTTGTTTGCATGCAAATCGGTTAAAAGTTTTTCCGAGTTATAAGAATAACAAATAAAACTTGTAAAATTTGTGTTATTATGAGATATCACGAAATTAATCCATGCATGTTAATATTTCTGGTCCTAAAATGTTTTAGGATATTTTGGTTAATTTTTCGGATTTTTATTGTTCATAATTTACAATAATGGCATTTAAATGTGATTTTATGAGTAAAAATGTCATTTTTGGTCTAAAAATAGCTATACTTCGAATTTTACGTTGATTTTTGGGTATGTTGTCACATATATTATTTTGAGATAACCTGTAAATTTTCATAATTTTTGGACTTGTTATGCTCGAAAAATGAATTTTTTATTATTAAATTCGGATTTAAGTGAAAAATAGGTTAATATGAGTTAAATTTCGAATATGGTCATAGAAAATTAATATGTTGTCACATGCAATTTTACAAGATGTGTGTAAAATAATTGGCCATAAAGAAGTCTTTTTGCATGATTTATGAATTTTTGAAGAAAAATAGCATAAATAGTGACATTATTAGTGAAAATTAATAAAACATAATCTATGACTTAGGAAAAACGTCTAATGTTGCATTTTATTATATTTTTCAGATCTAAAATTGAAAAGTTAGTGAAAATAATTTTTCCTCATGTTTTATGATTATTTTAGTTAAAATCGATAAACCGCAACATTGTTTTTCCGGTAAATTTTCGAAATTTTTAACCTAAGATATTGAACATTATGAGTGTCATGGAAATTTTCCAGAATGTTCATGAGTTTAAATTTCAAATTTTGAATTTATTTGAAATTTTGTGATTTATTTGAAGTTTAATAGCTTATTTTTGTATTTTTGGTCCATTTATGAACAATTTTATAAAATATGGGTTAATTATGGTCAAATTATTAGTGAAGACTATATTTTGAGTCCTAAGAGGTTAGGGTAATTAACTTATGCATAAATATGAGTTTATGTATTTTTGTGATTATAAAAATGTTGAAATCACGCAAATCCGTAAAAACCGAGTAATATACGATATTGGCTAATTAAAAGGCGATTTAGCATAAAATTGAGCATGTTCATACATATTATAGTGCTGCATTTTCTTTATGATTGTCATAATTTTTATTTATGTAATTTTTGAATTATGTAATTTTGCTTAGTATGGCCTTAGATTTAATTGGTATTTCCCGAAATGTATGGGAATATCGATTCGGTTGTAATTTTTATTGTGATCTCGTATCACCGTTTTGTAATTTAATAGATTTATTTTATTTTAGTTACAAATGTATAATAGGAAATTATGTAATTTTTTATGTAATTTTATTCATTCCGGAGTTCCCAAAGACGGATTTCATCAAGAATGGCGATACATAAAGACGGTGTTACCTCGAGATGCGTGCCACAACCGAAGTTCAAGGGACCAATGGAGTTGTTTTCCGAATATGTAATAGTTAAAGAGTTTTTCTATTTTAGGAAAGGCCATACTAGGATTTATTTACTTTTATGCTTGCATTTTATTTTATGTCACATGCATCGCTAAATCGCCATAACTAAACATGCATTGTCTTATCGAGTTTATCGACCGTGTCAAATATAATTATCGTAGTTCACCGCTTTAGTTCACTTAAAACGTGATAGATAATAATTTGACATGACCTCTCGCTAAAACAATTAATTGAGACATAGCCTTACCAAATAGTAGAAACCATGAAAACCTATTTCGTGAGGGAGTGCACTCGGCCACACCGGGGTACAAACCTTGTTACGTAGGGGAAGTGGGTGATAAATGTCTATCCACCGAATTCATGTTGATAAGGGTTTCATCGGCCACACCGTGCCCAAGTTAATGTGGGCTTGGATCATGGACACATTTATTCGAAATTTGGATTGAACTCAACAAAAGTTTTTCGATAAGGGTTTTATCGGCCACACCGTCCCCTTGTTGAATGTGTTTTGGGCTAAAGATATATGTTAATGTAATATTATCGACCAAGAGTTCTAAAAGTAGAATCGATTAAAGCGTTAATCCACCGAGTTATATTGATAAGGGTTTCATCGGCCACACCGTGCCCAAGTTAATATGAATTTGGGTCTTGGAATCATTTATCATAGTTGGGTAGAGGTCACTATGTAAATGCTTTACTTGTTATTTACAAGTATTAATAAAACGATGAATGTTGAGTTTTCCATTATTCCGTTATAATATTGTTCTATTTCTTTACCACTATTCATATACGATATCATTTCGTTTTTGATTCAAATCTCCATTAAAATATCGTAACTAAAGACAAATATGAATTTGCTTCAAAAACCTCAAATGAACCATTGCTAAGGATCTCTTGTAAAGAGTATAGATAAAAGTTATTCATTATCAAACAGGTTTTTGATTCTTGACTAACACATCTACTTACAATGGATTGTTTTTCATATACTTAAATGAATTAAGTATCTTGAAAAGATAATATTGTTTTGGTGATTAGATTTTCAGAATTCGTAATTGACCAAAATAACGCAACCACTTCGATGAAAGTTTTAAGACTAAAACGAACAAATGAAGAGTAATCTTCATGAATTCAATTTTGCTTCTCAAAGCAAAGACTCATTGAAATGAGTGGGAGCATTCTCTTAAACCGTTAAGATGAGGACGAGGTTCAAGAAGTAAAGATTATAATGGAATTGATACAAGGTAATGTTAAAAGTAAAGTTGTTGAGAATGACGATACTAAACCTATCAATCCCAACCGATAAAGTTTCCATTGTCTTAAATGTTAGACACGAGAAAGGAAACTACCCCAAATTATTGAAGAATCAACAAGTTAGTTGTGGGACATCTAATGGGACCTTCTTCTTTAAAAGTGTTTATTTGATTAAACATAAATTTTGCTAGTGCTACTTCGTCAATATTAGAAACCAGTGGAGGTTTTTATCATTGTATTCGACACATAGGATGATTAGAATATGACAACTAGCAATAATGAAGTCAAGAGATAGAGTCATTGTGTACTAAATCTAGTTTTCGGGTTTGGAGTTGCACTTAATTGTGACTATTAAGTACATAAACTCTAAATAAGAATACAATTTGTTAAAGATACAAAAGAGGTTTCATTTTTGTGACCCTATACACCATGATTTGATGTATGGCTAGGCCATCATCAAGGTGATTATATTCTAAACCAAACTAGAATGATATATCATGAAGATGATGCAAGACTCAAATTGGTAACCCAAGATTAAACCTTAATTTCTGGAATGATGAACGCAAAGCGTTATCGAGTACTCTTGAAACCATTAGATTGTTAATGGAATATGCGTATCTTGTATTCAAACCAAGATGTCTCGTGCCCTTTGGTTGAAAAGGAAATCGAGGTTATAAATCATCAATCCAAAATAGGTTGATCATCATCTTTTACCAACGATTTAAGTTGACACTAGTGTGTTCACTTAATAAGGTAAATAGAGAAATCTTTGAAGAAGTTCAAGAGTTCAAGGAATCACGATTTAGTCGTGATGGGACTATCAAAGTGAAGACTTTGATATAAGCCAAAGGAAATGTGATATAGTATCACAAGTTAATCTCTCTTAGCACGCATTATGAAATAATGTGTGGATGGATAAGAAATCAAACGCTATTCGATAAGGTTTGGACTTCGATCAAGTTACTTTGAGTTACTTGATCCTTTTGGGGATTTTATCATTTTTGTCTAAATTATTTTTCCACTAAATCGAATCATATGAGATATGAAATGGTAAGGGTACCATATTTGTAAGTTTTCACAAGAAATGAATGCTCATTTTTCCCTCTTCAATTATCACGAGTACGACGGGTTTGCGGCTCGTGAAACTGTCTTTCTAAAATACTAGTTTATTTTTAGAAGACAGAGTGGGAGAAATTATTCAAGAGCCACAAAGAATGCCACAGAGAATGTTATGTCGCAAGAAACTGGTCTTTCTTGGCTACATGAGACGTTTTGTGTAAGACATTGTTTCTTGCAAACCTAGGAGGTTAAATTCGTCACTTGTTAAAAATGATGAATTCATGCTACTTTTAAGAAAGTAAAGAGCTTATAACTTACAAAGAAATCGTTTTATTCAAATTGATTACTTCTAGAAAGTAATGAACATATGACTTACATAAGAGTGTTTAAGTCACAACTCAATATAAGGCTTAGAGCCATGAAAATCCGAAATAAAAAGGCTTGATTAGTTGCAAAGGGTTTTGCACTAATAAAGAGAGATTTCAAGGCTTGATTAGTTGCAAAGGGTTTTTACACCAATTGAAATGATTAAGTCTATTTGGATCTTCTTAGGGATTGTGTTTCATTATTATGAAATACATAGCGAGTGAATCTAAAACCCACTTCTTCAATAGAAGGAATGTATTCAATACATGTCTTGAGTTTAGTAGATTCTTGCAATCCTAAGATAGTGTGAAACTTAAGAGAGGGTCTTAAGTAGGACATCAATGAGTTAGAATCAACATTTTTGATCAAGTGATAAAACATTTCTCGATAAGTCGAGAAGTTGTGTTTATACATGGAGTTTAGTGGGAGTTACGGAAATTTTAATTAGTCCGATATGTGGATGACATATTGATCATTGAGAATGATTTAAGACTTTTGGAGTATTATAATACATCTTGAATATCCGGATTTATGAAGATAAATCCACATGATATTAGCGTCAGTAAGAAGTCTTATGTTGATAAGATTCATGACTAGTTCAATTAAATTGAACATATTTGATTGATTCCATTTGCTTCCGCTGCCGGATCAATTAAATGAGTAATGATGTATAACACTTCACATACTTTGAGTATGATGAATTGTTTTCAAAATCGAATTTAAGTAATCTTTGCCAAGTAAGCCATAAAGATTACCCTTAAGTGCATGCAGAAGCATTAGGGAAGTAAAGCAAAGTGTTTATGATGCAATTTTGTGTAAGGGTGTTACACAAGTGACAATTGACAATTGAGGTTGCGCATGGTTTCCGACAAAACCATAATCAAAACACATTAGGATGGTTAAGATACCATTGTTGCTATGATAATTAAGAAGCAGATTTTCTAGAATCGTTCTAGGCAATAAAGAACAATGAGAGATATTTATAACGGAAATCGAGTACACTTGCAATCATGGGATGTGCAAGAGGATGAGTCCCGCACACTGTGAAACCAGTGGGAGCTATTCTTAGGCTAAGAGGGCCTATGTCTTGATTGGATCTCGACACATACTCAGAAAGTTTTGTGATGCAAATGTATACATTGCAAAGGAAAACGAATATTTAGTAAGGTTGAGTAAGGTACAAGAAGTTGATAAAACCTACTAACCAAAGCATTCTCAAAGGCTAAACATGATGAGTCATGTCATTTCAATTGAATTGAAATGAACAACTACATACAAGATCAAATTAGATTATAGAACATGAAATAGTAATCAAGCATTGACTATTCATATGTGATAATCGCATTTGTCGTTCGAGTTTGAGTTTTACTTTAAAACTCTTTTATTATACCTTGTTACATCCAAACGGGTTGTAGAGACAATTGAACCCCGTTAAAGTGAACACGGATTAGCATGGTATTCGCCCATAGTCACTTGTATGAGGTGACGTCTCGAAGTGGCTAGAGTGTGATGCGATTGATGACAAGTTCAAGTGCCATAGAGTCATGTGAGATGACTAGTCGATCACATAGGCATACTGTTAGGAACTTTTTGTCGGGCCTTATGACCGCTTATAGAGTTCTGGCAAATTTATATAGCCTGGTCGTGGCGAGAGCTGCTATAGTATTCTAATGAGTCAATTCTTTTGACTAAAGACTATTCACCTAAGATGGCACAGTTTCAGATTAACTTTGATTTGTGTTACTACGACCTTCGTAAATGGGGTCAAATGGGCATATTTTGGGTTATGATGGATGTGGCTAGTCGAAGGGAATGAGTGCGATAGGAATTGTCCATCCCCTTGTCAGGGTTAAAACAATATCTCAGGGCCACTCGAGGAGTAATGAATCGGAAATGCGTGGCCACGCTCGGAAGGTATCCGAGTGGATAAATCCGGTCAATCGCTTATTCTCCGGATCGAGGAAACCACTCTCGATATGATCACTTGCAAGTACGACCTAAAAGACACCTTGCATTGAGTGGGAGATAGTAATAGGACAAGAGAATTGGTGGCGCACACTTGTCGAGGACAAGTGGGAGATTGTTGGGAAATGTGTCCTCAACAATAGTGCGATCACATGATTTAAATATCATTATTAAATCTCATTTTAAGAATACATGTGGGATGTAATATTTTACAGTCAACTGGTCCACACATATCGGTAATGATTGGTGACTAGAGTTTGACATTATTGTCGTGCGACGGTGGTGATCTATTGATCCCCTTAGGTCATACCTATAGGGAAATACTCTTAATTGATTATTTAATTAATCGTATACTGATACGAGTTAATTAAATTGCTTAAAATTGACGGATGATTTTGTGAGTATAATTTACGTATCTTATTGTAAATATGATTAAATAAGACACGGTCTAAGTAATCGAATTATTTTATTACTTAGATGAAATTATTGTTTACGAAAACAATTGAAACGGAATGAATAAATTATTATAAATACAGAATGTTGTAGTTTATAATTTGGAAACCTTTTTGGTACGAGTAATTACGAATTACTAGTCAATTTTGTAAATGACATATTTTATGAGTATGTTGATTTTTAATATGATAAAAATACATTGCATTGTAACATGTCATGTAACATGTTACATGTGACAAATTTGACAAATGACAAAATAAAATGGTTTCTCCATTTTATACTTAAAACCGAAAATATGGGTGGGTTTATAGTTTATATTGTGTTATTTATTTTAAGTGAAAACACAATCATGAAACTAGGTAGTAGGCTTTGCATGCTTGGTCTCTTGTGAAGAGCAAAAATAAAAGCTATTGGGCAACCTACCCAATGCCATTTTTCGGCCAAGATGAAAGAAAAGAGATGGTTTTCTTTTTCCTAAAAAAATTCATTCATTCAACATGATAATTTTCTAGTGTGAGAAAATTAATATATACTCTCTAAATATTGTGAAATCTAGAGAAATAAAATCACACAAAAACACCCCTCTTGACCGAAATAATCAAGAGCCCAAATACAATTTATTTGTATCAATTTTATTGTAGAACCATTATTATTACTAGATCTAAATAGTATTGGTTTATTAAGATGTATTCCTTGGGTATATGCTTTTGGGAGGGATTCTACTCTTGAATCCTTGTTCTTCCATTTGGAAAGCTCAAGAACAAAAGAAAAGGAGATTTCTTTTGTGCCCATAAAACCGAAAACAACAATGTAAGAACATGATTTCTTCTCTATTTGTTTCAATGTTTGCATGCATAAAATCCGTATTTAATTTTATGACAATTTAATTAGACATATATGAGTATGTTTATATGTATATGAATCTACATTTCTTTCATGAACAAGACAAATGAATAAGACAAAACTACTAAAAGAGCCACCCAATTTCCGGTTTCCTTGTGTAATATGGAGTCCATTTTATTTTTGTCAATTGTACAATTGTATGTCATGTGACATGTGACATGTCTTATGTCAAGTTTAATTTAAAATGCATATTTAACAAATTAAATATCATTTACAAATTAAATAAATCATATTTAACAAATTGACTAGTAATTTAAAATTACTTTCTCATAAAATGGTCATTTAATTACTAGTTAGTATAATTCATAACATCTTGTAATTATAACTAACTTATCATTCTCATCTCGCGTGTTTCGCAAACACCTATTAATATTAGTAATATAACTTCTTAAATTACTAAATAAAATCTCATTTAATCACATTAGAATAAGATGTCGTTTTTTCTCTCTTATAATAATTTGTTCAATTTTAAGGAATTAATTAATCTGTATCGTCATACAATTAATTAACCTTTTCAAATAAGGAAATCGTCCTTTAGGTGTGACCTCAAGGGATCAACTGATCACCACCGTCGCACGACAGTAATGTCAAACTCTAGCCTGCCAATCATTACCGATATGTGTGGACCAGTTGACTACATATATTATGTATCATCCCTTCCGTATTCTTGTAATGAGATTTAAATATGTGATCAATATGATCGACAATTGTGATCGCATTATTGTCGGAGGACATATATTCCAACAGGGATGGCCGATGAAACCCTCATCAACACAAATTCGGTGGATAGACATTTATCACCCACTTCCCCTACGTAACAAGGTTTGTACTCCGGGATGGCCGAGTGCACTCCCTCGCGAATTAGGTTTTCATGGTTTCTACTTTTGGTAAAGCTATGTCTCAATTGTTTATTTTTAGCGAGAGGTCATGTCAATTTATTATCTATCACGTTTTAAGTGAACTAAAGCGGTGAACTACGATAATTCTAATTGACACGGTCGATAAACTCGATGAAAGATGATGCATGTTTTAGTTATGGCGATTTAGCGATGCATGCGACATATAAATAAAATGCAAAACATAAAATAAATCCTAGTATGGCCTTCCTAAAATAGAAAATCTAATTAACTATTACATATTCGGAAACCAACTCCATTGGTCCCTTGAACTTCGGTTTTGGCACGCATCTCGAGGTAACACCGTCTTTATGTATCGCCTTCTTGTGTGACACCGTCTTCAAGGAACTCCGGAATAAATAAATTACATAACAACTTACATAATTTCCTATTATACATTTGTAATTAAAATAAAATAAATCTATTAAATTACAAAACGGTGATACAAGATCACAATAAATTACAACTGAATCGATATTCCCATACATTTCGGGTAATATCAATTAAAAACTAAGGCCATACTAAGTAAAATTACATAATTCAAAATTACATAAAATAAAATTATGACAATCATAAATAAAATGCAGCATTATAATATGTATGAACATGCCCAATTTTATGCTAAATCGCCTTTAACAGAGCGAATATCGTATATTAAACGGTTTTTACGGATTTGCGTGATTCAACCTTTTAAAATCACAATAAATTACATAAAATCATATTTATGCACAAGTTAATTACCCTAACCAACTTAGGACTCAAAATTAGTCTCCACTAACTATTTGACTATAATTAACTTATATTTCTTAAAATTGTTCATTAATGGACCCAAAAATACAATAAAATGCTATAAACATTAAATAAATCACAAAAATTTCAAATAAATTCAAAATTTGAAATTTAAACTCTTGAACATTCTGGAAAAATACCATGACACTCATAATGTTGAAAAACTTAGGTTAAAATTTCGAATTTTATCGGGAAAAACAATGTTGCGGTTTATCGGATTTATCAAATATAATCATAAAAACATGAGAAAAATATATTTAGCAACTTTTCAATTTTCGATCTGAAAAAGGTAATAAAATGCAACATGTGACGTTTTTCCTTAGTCATGGAGTATGTTTTAGCAATTATTTACTAATTAAGTCACTATTTATGCTATTTTTCATCAAAAATTCATAAATCATGCAAAAGACTTCAATATAGCCTATTATTTTACACATATCTTGTAAAATTGCATATGACAACATACTAAATTTCTATGACCAGATTCGAAATTTATCTCATATTAACCTATTTTTCATCTAAATCCGATTTTTATCATGAAAAATCCATATTTCGAGCATAAAAAGTCCAAAACTTCTGAAACTTTACAGGTCATCTAAAAAACATATACGTGAAAACATATCCAAAAACCACTTGAAATTTCGAAGTTTAGCTAATTTTAGTCCGAAAATGACATTTTAATCATAAAATCACATTTTTAATGCCATTATTACATATGATGAACAATAAAAATCCATAAATTAACCAAAATATCCTAAATACATTTTAGGATCAGAAAATTTAACATGCATAATTTATTTCGTGATATATCATAATAACACAAATTTACAAGTTTTATATGTTAATCGTATAACTCGGAAAAACTATAACCGATTTGCATGCAAACAACCAAGGCTTGATACCGCTTGTTAGAAATCTATATCTCATTACTTGACATATTCATATATGTTTTAATTTTAATTTAGTCATAAAATTAAAAGATGATCTTATGCATGCAAACAATAAAATAATTAAAGAAGAAATCATCATCTTACATTGAAGATTTCGGATTATACGAGCACAAGTGAGTTCTCCTACTCACTTGTTCTTGAGCTTCCTTATGTGGATTAACAAGGATTCAAGTAGAGAATACCTCCCAAGGATTTATACCCAAAGTAACAACTTAATAAAATTAATATTATTATTACTAGAACAATATTAATTTGTATAAAATTGACCAAAAATATTATTTGATCTCTTAGTATTTTCGGCTAAGAGAAGGGAGAAAAGGAAGGATTTTTATCTCTCTAAAAACTCTTATTTTAGATGAATAGAATGAATAATGATACACTAGTTTTTTCATGTAGTGCATAAGGTAAATTATAGAGCAAAAGACCCTTGGCCTTGCTCTTCAAAAACCGGGTAAGGGGGGGGGGGGAAATAGCGAATGCATGATGAAGGTCCTCTTCACAAAGACAAGTAGATTTGCATGGCTATTCCTTAGGTTAATGATTGTGTTTTCCATATAAAATAATCAACTCAATATTTTGCCTAATACACCCTAAATTTCGGTACATTTAGTGTAAAATGGAAAATCCATTTTACACATTATTTTGTCAATTTGTCAATTTGTCACATGTCACATGTCACATAAAATTGTTATGTATTTTTAACATATTAAAACTCAACGCATTAATAAAAATACGTCATATACAAAATCGACTTAGTAATTCATAATTACTTGTACCAAAATATTTTACCAATTATAAATCACAACATCTTGTATTTATAATAATTTATTCATTCAAATGTAATTGTTTCCTTAAATAATAATTTCATCTAAGTAATAAAACAATTCGATTACTTAGACCGTATCTTATTTAATCAAATTACAATGAGACACGTAAATATTACTTCCAAAATCGTCCGTCAATTTTAAGTAATTTAATTGACCCGTATCGTCATACGATCAATTAAATGATCAATTAAGAGTGTTACCCTTTAGGTATGACCTAAGGGGATCAACTGGTCACCACTGTCTCACGACAGTAATGTCAAACTCTAGTCAGCCAATCATTACCGATATGTGTGGACCAGTTGACAGTAAAATATTACTTCCCAATTGTATTCTTTAAAATGAGACTTAAACATGTGATCATCATGATCAACAGTTGTGATCACATTATTGTCGGAGGACACATATTCCAACACATGTACCAATGTTGTATCAAAGGAATTATTTGATGAGTTGAAATTACAAACCAAGAATCATGATAGACCGTATAAATTGCATTGGTTGAATTGGGATAATGGAATTCAAGTAAGGAAGCAGGCATTGGTTTCTTTAAGTTTAGGACCTTATAATGATGATATTTGGTGCGACGTGATTCCTATGAGTGCGTGCCACATTCTATTGGGACGACCATGGAAGTTTGATCAAAAGGTTGAACATGATGGAAGAACTAACATATATAGCATGACCAAGGGCAAAACAACATTAAATTTGAAGCCTTTATCACCTGATAAAATAAAGGAGCTGAAATCAAAGAAGCAGAGCTTATTCATGGAAGCTCGTGAGGTTGAAGAGGTTCTACCTCGTGGAGAACAAGCCTATGTTCTTATCGTTCGAGATTTGGAGGCCAATGGTGAAAGTAGTAGCCATGAAGTTCAAGGGCTGTTAAAAGAATTTGGCGATGTCTTTCCCGACGAGTTGCTGGTTGGATTACCTCCTTTAAGAGGTATTGAACATCAAATTAACTTAATTCCAGGAGCTTAATTGCCAAATAAGCCAGCTTATCGTTGTAATCCGGAAGAAGCAAAAGAATTACAAAGACAAGTACAAGAATTAATTGATAGGGGATATGTTCAAGAGAGTTTGAGTCCTTGTGCCGTACCAGCTTTATTGGTGCCAAAGAAAGATGGGACGTGGAGGATATGTATTGATAGTAGAGCCGTTAACAATTTCACAATCAAATATCGATTTCCTATGCCGAGGTTGGATGATATGTTAGACGAGTTGAGTGGATCACGAGTATTTTTGAAGCTTGATTTTTGAAGTGCCTATCATCAAATGAGAATTCGTGAAGGTGATGAATGGAATACAGCATTTAAGACTAATTAAGCAAGGGTTGTATGAGTGGCTCATTATGCCATTTGGTATTTGCAATGCTCCTAGTTCGTTTATGAGGTTGATGAATGAAGTGTTGAGGCCGTTCTTAAACAAGTTCGTTGTGGTGTATCTCGATGACATTCTTATTTATAGCAAGAGCAAGGAGGAACATATTGAACATCTCTGTGAAGTGTTTAAAATGCTACGAAAACAGAAGCTTTATGGCAAGATGGAAAAGTGAACATTCATGGTGCCAAGCGTGGTGTTCCTAGGTTATATTGTGGGTGAAAATGGTATGAGCATGGATCCGTCTATGGTGGAGGCAATCAAAGCATGGCCGGTTCCTAAATCAACAATTGAGGTTCGTAGTTTCCATGGTTTGGCGTCATTTTACGAAGATTTATTCAAAATTTCAGCACAATCATGGCACCTATAACCGAGTTGACGAAGAAAGGTGAATTTTTATGGACTCCTAGTGCAGAGAAGGCATTCAAAGAGGTAAAAGCTAAACTAAGCTCCGCACCTGTTTTAACACTTTCTATTTTTGATAAATTGTTTGAAGTTGAGTGTGATGCAAGTGGAGTTGGGATGGGGCTGTTTTGGTGCAAGATAAACGGCCAGTAGCATACTTTAGTGAGAAGTTGGGTGGTGGTCGATTAAATTACTCAACTTATGATAAGGAGTTCTATGCAATTGTGAGAGCATTGGATCATTGGGGTCATTATTTGCGACCTAAACCGTTACTTCACCAAATAAGGCTTATGACCACTCGTTGGAAAGCTAACATCATGTACTTTCATCTCCAACAAAAATCACAACAAAAATAGCCATATTTTGGAGATATTGAACTTTTAATTCAATTGAACGAATTTGAAGGATTATAGTGACTTGAACTTGTATTTTGAACTTATACCCATCTCCCTCATGTATCATTAATTGAGCTTGGAAAGCGAAAATAGGAGTTTATACTTGTCCTTTAATCACCAGTACAACTTATCTACCGACTTCGCAAATCAAGTCAATCGACTTGATTTCTTTTATGTCATTCGACTTCAGCTCCTCTTCCTCGACACAGTACAACGTGTTAGAGGCAGCCGTGTCTTCATCAAGCTAGCAGTAGGCCATTGTTTCTCGACCTCTCCCACTAGGTCGTCCTACTTCATTGGAGGTGGTCGTCCGACCAGTCATAATACCTTCATCATGCTATGTCGTCCTATATCCACAACCATGTCGATCGAACTGCTTGTCTTTCTTCTTCTTTCATTCGACATAGTAGAGTTGCCTTGGACTTATAAGAAGCCATTTATGTGACACCCCTCGATGAGGCATCAAAAGAACTATTAAATCTAAGCGGAAAATACGAGATTTTTACAACCTTTAGAGTTTAAAGTGTGAAATCCACCATAAGTGATCAAATGAAAATGAAAAGTAAGATGAATAAGTTTTACAATTAAAAACAAAGTACGTTGGGGAAAAGATATCCCACGAATAGGCACAAGTCTAAAGATAGGTGAGTCTAAGAAAACTATAACTAAAGTCCAAGGGTCAACGTTCTCACTAGCTCACACGTCTTTCCCATAATCTGCATCACAAACCTGTCATTCATGTAAACATGAACGCCACAGTCAGTGGGGGGTAACTCAGGGTTCTCCCAGCCACAATATGTCAAAATACACGTAAGCAAGAACTTATTTAAACATATTGATCATACATCATACTTGAATAATAATGAACAAGGGGATATAAACGATAATCATAATGAGGTAGGCATAGTGCGTTCATAATGAGTTAGGCATGTTACATTATATTAAACATGCATTCAAGGTAACCAAACATAGATAAGAGATTAGGCATCGAATCATATGAAGAAGGTAACCAACGGATCAATTGAATAGAAAATACATGGATGGAAACCAATAGCCATTACTTGAAAAACTCTTAACAACCATAGCACGGGACGTGGCTACTAATGTCACATTCATACTTATGGCTTGCATCTCACCATAAGAACGGATGGGAACATCAATCCCAGCGATCATATCGCAACTAGGGGCTTGCATCTCACCACTAGTATCCGATAGGACCAAGACTCTCACAAACAATCATAGAAGACGTGTGTTGTCGTATATAAGAACACGCCAATGACCATAACAAGCAAGAAATTTACAAACGATTGACTCAAAATAAGACAAACCCCTAGACTCCAACCTCCTGGTAGGACGGCGATCATAATACGGTCCTAGTCTAAATCTGGCCAGACTCTCGGGATGGACGTCACCCGATTCGACATGCGGTGACCTATCCACAACCAAGACTCGATCCATGACACCTAGCCGTGCCCCAAGGTCGAGTAACCCCAAATCGGAACAATGGTACCTAGCTGTACCCCAAGGTCCGAAGAGGCGGAAGGAAGATAGCCCAACTCGGAAACAATGGCACCTAATCGTGACCCAAGGTTTAAGGGAAAAATAAATAAGGAATGTTGAGTAGTCACACAATGTAAAACGTCACACTCGGGTCACAAAAATAATAAGAACGATCATGTGAATATAAACACGATAAAATGTCATATGACACGGGGTCACTAATACGAGTAAAAATGATTATATAAACATAACGTAAATAATTCATGTGAAGCATGCATAAGTACGAGAGGATAACAAATATCAAGTACTCCCATGATAAAAGAGTCTCAACACACCATACACAAGCATTAGAACCATGGTTAAGATGCATACCCAACAAGAAACTCAAAACCCAATCTATAACAACAAGTTTAGTACTCGACTACAACAAGGGTCAAATTCAAACGGTCATAACTTGAGTTCTATACATGATAATGAGGTGAAACCAGTTGGAGGTGATATCTTATCCTCTTTCGGTTTTAACGGTAGGTCATAAGCCTCAAAAAAATAAGTAACGAAGAAGTTATGGCCATTTTACGTAAACTGGTACAGGCTGTGGCGCAGCCTGCACCGAGGTGCGCAGCCTGCGCAAATTGAATGATTTGCACGACACAACAAATTCCCCTTCATCCCCAAATCATTTTGTTATCATGCCATTACCATCCCAATTGCACCATATATTACCCAAGTAACTTTATACAAGTATTAAGGGTGAAATCAAAGCATAAAAGAGGGATTAAAACACAAGGTTCGATTCAATTTCAAACAATTCCAAACTAACAACTTCATGACATAATTAAGCACAATTATTAAGCATGAATAAGACGGATTCTTTACTAATTCATCCATGTATACAAAAGACTAGAAACTTCTTCAAACCACCAAGAGAGATTCCACACAAAACTCATTCAACAACAAACAAGTAAAAACATGTAAAGAATCCAACTTTAACACACATGTGACCAAACTATAACATATATAAACACCCAAATTGACATAATGTCGAGTAACACATCACCGTTACCTTTTTTCACTTAAATCCACAAAAGAATCGTCTACCTTTCACGGATCCACTTCCGGGTCAACTAAACCTTCTCCTAAACATAAGAAAACACAAATTAAGACTAAGAATCGAAACTAGAAAAGGGTACCGTGTGTAATATGGGTCGACAGCCCCATGAATGGATGAAAGTCGGTTCCTTTATTACCTAGAAGGATGGAGGGCGATGAGAGGGAGAGATAGACCCGAAAAACACTTGAGTCGGACAAAAATTGAGCAAGTTATGGTGTTTTGAAGATTTGTAAGAAGGAAAGTGTAAAAATGGTGTTTGTTGTTGAGGATGAATTCTGAAAAATTGAGGAGGGAGGTGTAGTTAGGGTTTCCCTCATTATTTTTATGAGGAGAAAGGAGTAGTAGGTGAGTCCATTGGTCATACTAGGCCCAACAAGCAAAATTGAGTCGATATACACTAGAATTTACGTCTCGAGCCCACTACAACTCCAGACGGAAAATATTATTATTATTATTATCATTATTATCCGACCAAGATATTTATTTTGTATAACTTAAGCTTTAAAAATATAATATTAATAAAAATCATGTTTAGTAATGAAATTAATTAAATTAAATAATTTAAAATATAAATGAGACAATAGAACGGTTAATTAAATTATAATTGCCAAAATGGAAAATTCGCGGGTGTTACAATCACCCCATCTTTTAAAAAGTTTTGACCTCGAACTTGAAAATAGAAATGAAAAGTCATATAAAAATAAAACCGGAGTTTTGAAATCGGTAACCAAAACATTAAAAGGTTACTTATCGTAAGAATCAAAATCCTTTCAAAACTCTCAGATAAAATCTTCCGACAGAACCAGATTCTCATCAGAGGAACGAAAATACTCTCGTTGTGCATTCAAGAACATCACATTCCAAATCCAAGATAAGGTCAAAAGCAAATCATTTGTATAAATCGAAAATCAAAATACTTTCAAAAACATTAATGAAGATTTTTCAAAAGTATAAGTCTCATTCATGGAACGAAATTGCTCTTGTCGTGCACACAAGAACGGTAACTCTCCAAGTCAAAGACAAATCTAAGACAAACGTCACTCGTCGACAAGCGTAGAACAAGTTATTAAACGTTTCAAATAACGAGTTCTAACATCCGATCAACGTCAAAGTCAAAAGAAAAGGCAATTCACTCAAATTTTCTTTTGCAAAGGTCATAATTGAAATAAAGGTTTCATTTCTAAATTCAAAAGGAAGTCAAATTCCTGAAAACATAATATTAAACTCTGACAAAGAATTCATAAGTAGATCAAAGTTAGTTAGAAATTGAGCAAAGTTAAAAGTCACTCGGGTTTAGCAATTAAAAATCAATAAAAAGAAGTTATACTCATAGAACAAAGGAGAACTAAATCAAATTTCCATTTTCAAACCTTTAAAATAGGTAGGGTTTTGTAAAATTAACATAAACTTTTAACAATGGGTCAAAACTGGTAGCTTGAAATGTTTAGAAATAGTACGAAATGAAGAGAACTTAGACATCATGAAAACAAGGTACGCTAAGAGGGTTCAAACTTGACCAACAAAAGAGCTATGATGAACTTCCTAGGAGAAGAGTTGAAATCGAATCTACAAGGATATCAAAGATTGAATTTTATAGGTTAACATCAAATTTTAAAGGAGGAGCAAGCAGAAACGAGGAAGAGAGGTATGAAGGGTAACACTTATGGTCAAAGAGGACGGGAAAAAGACAACAAGGAAACGCCAAATACTTAAATCTCGAACAACAAAGTCATCCTGAACGGTTCCGAAAACTTCCTAACCACGAAACTCATAACCACATAACTCCCAAGAATTTCCTCAAAATACTTGCACACTTTACTCCTATGCTATCCCGAGGGTCAAGTCACTCCACCACAATTATGATTCCATAACTCTCAAATATAAATCATCTATAAACGATTTCCACGAAAGATCAAAACTACTAAAAGAGTTACGCACATAACCAACTATCGACCACTAGGAGTTCTCACTATGGTAAAATCCTTAATCAAAGGTCAAAATCTCATGGTCTTTATACTTTCTAACACTCCAAGCAAAATCTTATTTACACCCGAATTCACAAGCATAGATGATCACATTCCCCAAATCATAAAGACCACCAACCAAAAGTAAATAGGTTTGTCATACAATTTTCCCCACTCAACTTAACTCAAGTTCCACTAATCCAATTTCGACGAAATCGAGGTTCACAAAGAATTATCAAAGAGCATCTCACTCACTCTACAACGTAGCCAACAACGCCAACACTTCATTAAGGAAACAAGGAGTAATAACCAGGTCAGGAAATGATAGGAAATTTCAAAGGGATACGTGAACATGACAAGGTGTGAGATTAAAGGAGTCAAATAATAAAGGTAGCTAGTTAACACCAGTAAGAGATATTAGAATTAGAGAGGTATTCAAGGCAAGGAAATGACAAGTAAACTTTTATACTTAAGAAATAAATCTAATCAAGGTATGAACGAAGGGAAGGAAGATGATTAAAGGTACGAATGGGGATTTTAAGGCTTAAACCATATGCTTTCATAGACTTAAGGTTCTCTCTAACAAGGTCACGCCTATTAGGATATTGTACCATCATAACAAAACGACCAAATTCCAAAACGAGGGTCAAGGCAATTCCTCTCATTCCTTATATGCAAATCTCTTTTAAAGGACTACACCTATATGACTGATCAAGGTAAAAATGAACGCTCGCTTAAGGGTTGATAAATTGGTTAGATTCATTGTTCACCTATCCTATCACATATTAGGATTTCCCTAAAGTAAGTCTACCACTCAAGTATAGCAACATCTCTTTATCTCAAGTTCTCGATACAACCTCGATGTTTTAAAAACCAATGAATGAATTAACAAAGACTCCTCCACAAAATTCTCAAGGGACAACTAATATCAAATCACATCCCCAATCTATACGGGATCATTAACATCTAAAAATGGGTTTTCTTCCAATCTCATATCATGAGCCTTACTCCATGATTACTCCTAAGGTAACAACGCTCAACCTACTAAGCTTTCAAATCCCAAACACAAACAACAAAGCCAAGTTCTATGACTTAAGTAACATATACAACTCACACTTACACAAGGAATTCCACCAATCAAATATACTCACTTTATCAAGGAACTAGGTATAAGAATCACTAAGCATGTCTCATCACACTACCTAAGCCTTTCTAACGTCACAACCTCTCAAAACTAGGGTCAAGGGTCAAACACAAACAAACTCCACAAAAGTCAAATTTTCCGACCAAAGTTAACATTCCATAAGGCAAAGGTGAAGGTGTACATGAGGGGCATTATAAGGAGAAAAGGTACAAAGACAACCCCCAAGATATGTGATAAGAGTTGCGAAAGGTATAGAAGCGCAAGACAAGGGAATATGACAAAGCACTCAAAGAGAGGAAGGTATCTTCGAGACGGTAAAGAAATCCTTCAAGAGAAAGAGATCCATATGCAAGATGTTATGTAAGGAGAAACAAAAACGAAGGATAGGTCGGGTGGGTACCAAACTAGCTTCCAAGGTAGAGCAAAAGAGAGTTTAGAAAGGAAGGATGAGCATCACGGGATAAAAGTAAGGAAAGGTGGATCAAAGATAGAAAACACACCCATAGCGGTGTCGGGAGGAACGGTGGTTCCGACTTGATTCTCGACAAGAATGACACTTCTTGGCTCGGCTTCCGGAGCATGAGGGAGAGGAGGAGTATTCTTCTTCTCGGGGCAATCCTTCATGAGATGTCCGGGCTTCTTGCAATGGTAACACTTCAAGGGCACATCATAGCATCCAATCCCGGGGTGATAAGCTTGCCCACACCTGAAGCACCTGCGGTTCTTCTTAAGCCTATTAGTAGATGTAGGGACCTGTCCTTTCGGCTCTTGCACTCTTGGCTCTTGTCCTCCATGGTCTTGTACTCTTTGTCCTTGGACTCTCGGCACCCACCTCTTCTTGCTAGAAGATGACGAAGATGAGGACACAAATGGCCTCTAGCCACGGCTGTTAGGGCGAGGATTAACTTGAGCATCGACATTTTGTTGATATTGAAGGATTAGAGTAAGGGCTTCCATGATAGTATTCTCCACCTTGGTTGGTCGTACCATCTTTTCAAGACTCCAAAAAAAAATAAATCATGTTAGCACCTAACAACTAGCATGCACAAAGAGACTACCAACTTAGGTCCTTAATTCTACCCATCTCTCATTCATTATTCAAGGTCAAGTTCAAGGTTAAATTTGGGGTACACGTGTGTGCGTCGGGAGCAACATATGCTCTGATACCAACTGTGACACCCCTCGATGAGGCATTAAAATAACTATTAAAACTAAGCGAAAAATACGGGATTTTTACAACCTTTAGAGTTTAAAGTATAAAATCCACCATAAGTGATCAAATGAAAATGAAAAGTAAGATGAATAAGTTTTACAATTAAAAACAAAGTGCGTTGGGGAAAAGATATCCCACGAATAGGCACAAGTCTAAAGATAGGTGAGTCTAAGAAAACTATAACTAAAGTCCAAGGGTCAACGTTCTCGCTAGCTCACACGTCTTCCCCATAATCTGCATCACAAACCTGTCATTCATGTAAACATGAACGCCACAGTCAGTGGGGAGTAACTCAGGGTTCTCCCAGCCACAATATGTCAAAATACACGTAAGCAAGAACTTATTTAAACATATTGATCATACATCATACCTGAATAATAATGAACAAGTGGATATAAACGATAATCATAATGAGGTAGGCATAGTGCGTTCATAATGAGTTAGGCGTGGTACATTATATTAAACATGCATTCAAGGTAACCAAACATGGATATGAGATTAGGCATCGAATCATATGAAGAAGGTAAACAACGGATCAATTGAATAGAAAATACATGGATGGAAACCAATAGCCATTACTTGAAAACCTCTTTACAACCATAGCACGGGACGTGGCTACTAATGTCACATTCATACTTATGGCTTGCATCTCACCATAAGAACGGATAGGAACATCAATCCCGGGGATCATATCGCAACTAGGGGCTTTCATCTCACCACTAGTATCCGATAGGATCAAGACTCTCACAAACAATCATAGAAGACGTGTACTCTCGTATATAAGAACATGCCAATGACCGTAACAAGCAAGACATTTACAAAGGATTGACTCAAAACAAGACAAACCCCTAGACTCCAACCTCCTGGTAGGACGACGATCATAATACGGTCCTAGTTTAAATCTGGCCAGACTATCGGGATGGACGTCACCCGATTCGACTTGCGGTGACCTATCCGCATCCAAGACTCGATCCATGACACCTAGCCGTGCCCCAAGGTCGAGTAACCCCAAATCGGAAAAATGGTACCTAGCCGTACCCCAAGGTCCGAAGAGGCGGAAGGAAGAAAGCCCAACTCGGAAACAATGGCACCTAATCGTGACCCAAGGTCCGAGGGCAAAATAAATAAGGAATGTCGAGTAGTCATACAATGTAAAACGTCACACTCGGGTCACAAAAATAATAAGAACGATCATGTGAATATAAACACGATAAAATGTCATATGACACGGGGTCACTAATACGAGTAAAAATGATTATATAAACATAACATAAACAATTCATGTGAAGCATGCATAAGTATGAGAGGATAACAAATATCAAGTACTCCCATGATAAAAGAGTCTCAATACACCATACACAAGCATTAGAACCAAGGTTAAGATGCATACCCAACAAGAAACTCAAAACCCAATCTATAACAACAAGTTTAGTACTCGACTACAACAAGGGTCAACTTCAAACGGTCATAACCTGAGTTCTGTACATGATAATTAAGTGAAACTAGTTGGAGATGATAGCTTATCCTCTTACGGTTCTAACGGTAGGTCATAAGCCTCAAACAAACAAGTAACGAAGAAGTTATGGCCATTTTACCAAAACTGGTACAGGCTGTGGCGCAGGCTGCGCCGAGGTGCGCAGCCTGCTCAAATTCACTGATTTGCACGACACAACAAATTCACCTTCATCCCCAAATCATTTTTTTATCATGCCATTACCATCCCAGTTGCACCATATATTACCCAAGTAACTTTATACAAGTATTAAGGGTGAAATCAAAGCATAAAAGAGGAATTAAAACACAAGGTTCGATTCAAATTCAAACAATTCCAAACTAACAACTTCATGACATAATTAAGAACAATTATTAAGCATGAATAAGCCGGATTCTTTACTAATTCATCCTTGTATACAAAAGACTAGAAACTTCTTCAAACCACCAAGAGAGATTCCACACAAAACTCATTCAACAAGAAACAAGTAAAAACATGTAAAGAATCCAACTTTAACACACATGTGAACAAACTATAACATATATAAACACCCAAATTGACATAATGTCGAGTAAACCATCACCGTTACCTTTTTGCACTGAAATCCACAAAAAACTCGTCTACCTTTCACGGATCCACTTCCGGGTCAACTAAACCTTCTCCTAAACATAAGAAAACACAAATTAAGACTAATAATCGAAACTAGAAAAGGGTACCATGTGTAATATGGGTCGACAGCCCCATGAATGGATGAAAGTCGGTTCCTTTCTTACCTAGAAAGATGGAGGGCGATGAGAGGGAGAGATAGACGCGAAAAACACTTGATTCGGACAAGAATTGAGCAAGTTATGGTGTTTTGAAGATTTGTAAGAGGAAAGTGTACAAATGGTGTTTGTTGTTGAGGATGAATGCTGAAAAATTGAGGAGGGAGGTGTAGTTAGGGTTTCCCTCATTATTTTTATGAGGAGGAAGGAGTAGTAGGTGAGTCCATTGGTCATACTAGGCCCAACAAGCAAAATTGAGTCGATATACACTAGAATTTACGTCTCGAGCCCACTACAACTCCGCATTTAAAAATATTATTATTATTATCATTATTATCCGACCAAAATATTTATTTTGTATAACTTAAGCTTTAAAAATATAATATTTATAAAAATCATGTTTAGTAATGAAATTAATTAAATTAAATAATTTAAAATATAAATGAGACAATACAACGGTTAATTAAATTATAATTGCCAAAATGGAAAATTCGCGGGTGTTACAATCACCCCATCTTTTAAAAAGTTTCGTCCTCGAAACTTGAAAATAGAAATGAAAAGTCATATAAAAATAAAACCGGAGTTTTGAAATCGATAACCAAAACATTAAAAGGTTACTTATCGTAAGAATCAAAATCCTTTCAAAACTCTCAGATAAAATCTTCCGACAGAACCAGATTCTCATCAAAGGAACGAAAATGCTCTCGTTGTGCATTCAAGAACATCATTTTCTAAATCCAAGATAAGGTCAAAAGCAAATCATTTGTATAAATCGAAAATCAAAATACTTTCAAAAACATTAATGAAGAGTTTTCAAAAGTATAAGTCTCATTCATGGAACGAAATTGCTCTTGTCGTGCACACAAGAACGCTAACTCTCCAAGTCAAAGATAAATCTAAGACAAAAGTCACTCGTCGACAAGCGTAGAACAAGTTATTAAACGTTTCAAATAACGAGTTCTAACATCCGATCAACGTCAAAGTCAAAAGAAAAGGCAATTCACTCAAATTTTCTTTTGCAAAGGTCAAAATTGAAATAAATGTTTCATTTCTAAATTCAAAAGGAAGTCAAATTCCTGAAAACATAATATTAAACTCTGACAAAGAAATCATTTCTAAATTCAAAAACTCTATTATGTAATTCCCTTCTCAATAAATTTTTAGATGTAGAATTATTTTTTCCCTCTTTCTCTATTGCTCAACTCGGATTTAATTTGGTAATTTTAATTCTTGTTTTCCCTTTTGTTCTTCTTTGCTTAATTATATTATTTCTCTTTTATTCATATTAGTCTAATTTATGTGATCTGATTTCTCAATTAATTTCATTATGAGTTCTTCCCTTTTATCACCTGATTAAATTGTTGCTATTAATTTCATTATGAGTAGCTAAACTCCTTTTTCTAGGATTTAGGGGAGCCATGTATTGAGACGGTATTAATTGGGTGATTAGATTAGTTGACGTAATTGGTGTATGTTGTTAATTATGACATTTATTTTTGATTAATTGGTTAAGTCGATATAATTCATTAATTGAATTGGTAAACTCCAACTTAAGATCGAGAGCCTAGTAAGGGTTATACTTGTCACAAACATTAGAGTGCGCTAGTAAGTTGCGAGAGCCCGTTAGAAGCATTCTAGGGGCGAATAGCGGACCCAGAAAACCTTTACACTACCCTATAGTGTAATACCCGCCCTTTTAGGGACCCTTTGACCAGCTGTGATTGGTCACATTGCTTATAGGCAGCTGTGATTGGTTACCTTAGTTTGTTGAGTAATCCATGCGTTGAAGTGTATATGATAGTATGTTTTAAAAAGGACGGTCATAAAGAGATAGTTGTGGTGTAATGTGTCGTAATAGAATCGCGTTGTTGAGTAACATGGTAGTATAGTCATGCGACAGGTTGATGGGGGATGTGTTTCGTGTTGATGGTTGTTACTAGTAAATGGAGTAATCCCGTAATATGATGGGTAATCATTGTTTGTGCTGGTTCGTATCGCGAGGTTGATGTTTTATATATGATAGTTTGTAAGAGTCGTCGTATACGTATAGAGTGACAATTGGTGATGATGATGTTTATATGATAGTTGTAAGAGTCGATATGAATAGAGCGTTAGACAGTGATGATGATGACGTGGGGGGATGGCATTTCAGGGGAGTAATGACTTGAGTAGGAAGAATGGTGATGTGTTTTTCCCGTGTCTTGTGCGTTGAGATGGGTGAGTTGAACTTCGGGGATGAAGTTCTTTTTAAGGGGGGAAGACTGTAATACCCGCCCTTTTAGGTACCCTTTGACCAGCGTTGACTGACCTTGGGAGCAGGAATAGTTCTTAGAAGTGCGTGCCAAAGCTATCTTGGGTTACGAGTTTAGTGTGGTACTCGGTAGAGTAGAGGCTACTCGATCGAGTAGCGTGGTTACTCGATCGAGTAGGGTGCCACTCGATCGAGTATGTGTGACACTCGATCGAGTATCGAGTTTGCAGCGAGGGTTTTTAATCGCGTTTTGTTAAATCCGCAAATCATTTCCGCCTCTTTCCTCATATCCTTTGGTCGCCTCTTTCCCTTCCCTTCACCATAAAACCTCTATGGAAGCCTCTTGAAGGTCCTTGTGCCTTAGGAGAGCATAGCTGGAGTCGGGTAGCGGTCTTTTGCTGGGTTTCTCCTTGTAGGTATGTCGTCATCATCATCCGTATCCTCATCTTTGCAGTTAGGGTTTGCTTGGTAGTAATAGATGTTGTGTTGTGGTTATAGGCTTTGCTTGATTGCTGGATATGTCATATGTTGGCATGGATTGGTTGCAGTTGCTTAAAGGTAGGTTCGCCTACTCATTTTCTGTGGATAGTCTAGTGTGTCGATTGTCGTATCATTGTTGTTGTGTTGAGACTACGTAGTGTGGCAGCATATATGCTATAGTTGGTTGGTACATACAGTTTATTGTTTGTTGCGTTATAGCTGTCCGTGATTGTTTATCTCTGGTTCGCGAGGCGCGTCCTCGGCTGAGTGGGGTCACTTGCGGGAGTGGCTTCACGCCCTAGTTTCACCCTTCGTGGAACCCGCCACGGAAGGGGATGTGCACATTAATGGACAGGGTTATCGCTCGGTATGCTGAGCGGGGATTTGGTGGGTACGGCTGCGGTCCCCCACTGGCAGGGCTGGTCTAGTGGACAGTCAGAGACAGAGGTTGATTGGATTGGTGTGATTGTGTGTGAGACTGATAGCATTGTATTGTGTTGATAGTTGTAGTTGATGTTGTCGTATCTTATCTCAGTACTGACCTTGTGTGGTTGTTTTGTTTGTTATGTGTCTGTCGTGATCCCTTATGGTGAGCAGTCGGTCTTAGCAAGTGTTGATGTTGTTGATAGCTGGAGTCTGGGCAGGGATGAGTCGTCACGAGATTTGATAGCAATAGCGAGTAGTCTTTGAGTTGTATCTCTTATATCGTTGTTAGTTTTAAATCACTTGTAATATATCATAATAGTTCTTTTATCGACATTTGATTATTACTATCCTCGGGCAACCGAGATGGTAATGCCCTTATATGCTAAGGAAGGCCTAGTTAAGGCTCCTCTGAATATGGGGGTGTTACAAAGTGGTATCAGAGCGACGATTTTGGAACCTGTAACAAATGAAAATAATGAACGTAGTGAGTCTAATAAAATGAACCTGGTGTATGTGTAATGGGAGGCCCGCTGATGCTAGATTTTGGGTGAGTAGGCGCCCTCATTTCAAAATCTTGGCCCCATGACACTTAAGCCAGTCACATGGTATGGGAATGTGGAGTCCGTGTGTATATGTGTGATGTGTATGTTAATTGTGTCGGAGTTATTTGAGGTTGAGTCTTTGCTAACGTTGAGATGGGTATATTAGTTGCGTGACAAAAGTTTATTCGATAGTAATGCATGGAAATGTGAATGGGTGTGCTATAATAGAAGAGTGAACATGTTGGTGTTTGCAATAAGTTGATGATAACGGTAGTTATATACGAGTTTATAAACCCCACCGTAATTACAATGATAATAGTTATGGAATTGTTTAGTTATTATATGAAACATAGCATATAGTAATGCGTATATGCCTTGTTATTGGTTGAAATTTTTTTCCGCTGCGTAACAATCGGTTTATGTAAGATGAGTTGCAACATGATAGATTAATTTGTTATGAAGAGTATGCATTTGTATGATATGTGAAATAATGAATTAATGTTAATTATATGTTTTATGTTGTTGTGAACACGAGTTTGGTAGTAATGTGTTAAGACAAGTTTAAGTATGGTATGATGACGTGATTATGCTTAAGAATGACTCGGTAACAGGTAAACCGAGTTGGGTAATTTGTGTAGCGTAAGGTGACAGAAACCTTATTTGTTGTGACGATATGGTATGCTTGAGTAATAATGGTAATGCGTGAACAAGTGTGATAATTAGTGCCGAATTCCGAACTTAGTTTGGAATCGACATGCGATGTTGTTTTTGCAGGAATCTTCGATTTCCTTCGTACTTCTGACCGAGTACTTAACCATACTTGACCGAGTGCGAGTACTTACTTGACCGAGTAGACCTCACTCGATCTAATTAGGAAGCTACGACGTCGGGATGTGGAAAACTTTCTGCAGATACTCGACGAAATAGCGCCTACTCGATCGAGTAGGGTGGTACTCGATCGAGTACCTTAGACACTCGATCGAGTAGGTTATTGTACAGTGATTCTTACGGGTTTCTTAAAACCCCTATTCTTTCTATTCTTCTCATTCTTTCTTCTTCACTTCGAACCCTAAGCCTAAATTCCTCTCAAACTCTCCTCTCTTCTTGTGTTGTGGGTGATTATTTGGGTAATTGCTTATTAATTTTCGTTCTTTTACTTTCCCTATTTTAATGAAGGTATGATTTCTCCTCTATTTACATGTTTTATTGCTTTAAATTTGTTAGAATGAAGGTGGAATCTGAAAATTTTCGATTCATATGGATAGATTATTGCTTTTAATTGTTGTAATATGATTCACATGCCTTCTTTCCTTGATTGTTGGTGATTAATTGTTGTAAAATAGACTAGAAATTGCCAAATTGAAACCGAAATTTCTAGGGTTTACAAAAAAAATTGAAATTGATTTTTGGATGTTTTACATTGATTAGATGATTAAATTGAGTACTATACCTTGTATACATCATGTTGAAGGATGGATTTTGATGATTTTCGCCTTAAAAAGTTGCCTTAAAACTCCGTCTTAAAAGTGCCCCAAATGGAAATTCGTAATTTATATTTGAAATTTGTTGTTATATATGACTGTTTAAGTAAAGGTTGAACTTCAATATGATAGTAGTGATGATAATTGATGAAGAATATGCCAAAATTGTTACAGCTATAGAGACCATCTGACAAGTTTAATTAAGTTGTTTGTTTCTAATATTGAAGGTTGATGATGTTATGTTCTAAATTACTTTTCCATGAGCTTGTACAAATGCCTCACATGTATTAGGTGTGTGTATGGAGTAACATTAAAATCATTCTAGGATGTTAGGATTTGTTGGGCATGTGTATTCACCATGATAAACTTTTCACAACTATGGTTTATGAGTAGCTATAAACTGAGGTTATATATCGAATTGGGAACTTGATGGTGAATGTGTGTACTTAGCCGAGTATTCAAAGTTTAATGGCATGAATTATGTGCTACACATGTCGAACTTGTTGGTGAATTTGTGTACCTAGCTGAGTATGTAATATCCAATTGCGTGAAGTATGTGCTTTACATGTTTATGCAAGTTGTTTAAGTCATATGCTGAACACAGATGCCGAGACCGAACGTAGGAACCCGTCACAGTAAACGGGGAAGGGTTACACAACCTAAGATTGGGGAAGGGAGTGGACCCGTGGTACCCGCGGTACCGGAGTACCCTTCAGTTGTGTTTGTAGATTTCAAACAGAGAGAGCGTTTTGTAGTTTCGCAAAAACGCAAGATGAGGCCGACGAGGTGTATAGATACTACACTTTTGGAGGATTTGGGAATAGAGACGGATGTCCATCATATATTCGAGACTTTGGGTTTTACGGGGTTGTACCGACTGAGGAAACATTCCTACCCTTTTCTTACCTTGGAGTTTATGAGCTCCTTTAGCTACGACCCCGCCGCCCAAACCGTTGAGTTTAGGTTGATGAACACCAGTTTCCTGTTGACTATGGATCTTTTCGCTTCTCACCTTGGGTTGGCCAAGCCTCCCAAGAATTCTATCACTCATATTCCATCTGAGTGCGGTGTCTGCCGCCTAATGCCTTGTTTGACTAGAAAGCCAGCTCCCACCTCAAGTAACATATTGATTAATGACGTTCAGCATGTTACCTTGAGGGTCTTTCTCCGTTCCCTTTCGAACCTCCTCTATGATAGACCGGATATCAGTAAACTGAACAATCATGAGGTGTTGCTTCTAATGTCTTACCTCAACCCGGAGCGGGCCAGGAAAGTGGTCTTTAATGCTCCTTCCATCGTCTGTGCTAGCCTTGCCTTGATGGCTACTGCCTCTTCCGGTACTTGAGTTGTGGCGCTATCGCCACTCGGTTAGCTAAAAAGCTAACCTCCTTTGAGGCTTCTTCGGAGTATATGCCTCTGGCCACCCCAGTGCCTACTATGGACCGTGACTACTATCTCGACCTGAAATGGTTGAGAACTTTGGCTGACGGTAGCCTAGCCTGGAGAGTGTGGGGGATGAGCTGGATGGGGATCCCGGCTCCTGAGCACCTCTCACTGACGGAGCCATTAGAGCCGGCGGTTGTTGCTGTGGACTCCGATGAGGAGGAGGAGGAGGAGGATGTTGATAGACCTCGCCAGTTGCAGACCTATCTTATCGACGACGCGATCCTCGAGGTGATGCCTGAGCCGAAGAAGGACGAGAAAGCGGCGGTAGTGGAGGAGAGGCCCAGGTTGGGGAGGGGATCCCGTCGAGTGAGGGAGAGGACCGCGGAGACTAGGCCTCGGCCGGTGGCACCACAGCAGCAGCAACATCCTTTTCCGTGCTACCCTTACCTCGACACCCCGGAGATGCGATCTAGCTACTTGGCAGAGAGAGTGTCATCTACTTTGACACTCAGGAATATGCATGAGATGACGTACTCTCAGGGGATAGGGACCGAGGGACCGCATCCGGTTTGGTGGAGTAGAGTTGGGGACTATAATGGGGTTTTCCACTCTTACGGGGTGGATCAGTCAGCTTGGGGGACGCCTCAGTCCTTTGCTTATGGTGGCTTGACCCCATGGTACGTAGGTCCTGGAGCTGGAGCGGGGGTTGATGCGGGCATCGGGTCATCAGGAGCGGGTACAGCTGGAGGTGGTGGTGGTGGAGATGAGGTGATGGAGGAGGAGGAGCAGCAACAGCAGCAGGAGTGATACTCCTATTTCTTTATCCTAGTTATGATCATGGATGTTAGATGTTAGTAGTTGATAGTTGTTGGAACTTTATTTTTTTTCGGATTTGTATTGTTGGCCATAAGGCCGGATTTGCTAGTTAACATTGTTGCAGGATTGGTTTTGGGGGTCGGAAAGTCATCCTGACTCAAGATATGTGACGGTTATGGATATAGATACGTTGGTTATGACAGGTTTTTCCAGGTGTAAGACCTGTAGGTACTCGACAGAGTACCCCGTACTCGATCGATTAGCTGCAGGAATGAAAATAATGAGGCATTCTAATCTCAGGGCTACTCGATCGAGTAGCCAAGACACTCGATCGAGTAGCATGGCACTCGATCGAGTACCCCTACATACTCGATCGAGTAGCGCTGTTACAGGAACTTTTCCAAAATTAAAATTGTTCAATTGATTAAATAATTATATGTTTGATGTTTAGCATGGTTAATGATGCTTAGTAATGCCTTTGAACCGATAATTTCATATGTTAGACGTTGCACTTGAGTTTTATATGTATATTTCTCACAAGTAGTGAAGTGGTGACGGTTTCTTGTTGTTTTAATATTACATCCGCCATATTACTATCTATTCATCAGAATTACATCTTTTCTTCGACGTGTGCTTACGATATTAACATGCTTTATCGACGGCGGCTAGTTATTCCGGTGGATTGTGTACGTTTTCTAATTTAACGAGTATATATTTACTGAGTAATGTCCATGATAAATGATATGGTTTTAATTTATATTATGATGCAAGTAATAGGTAATATGTGTGACAATATTGGTGGTGAACTTCGAGGACGAAGTTCCTTTTTAGAGGGGAAGAGTAATGTCGCAAAATAAAAAGGCTGATTTTCAAATAATGTTGTCGTTCGTTTATAATGCTTTGTTGTTTATTTACAAAATTTTATTTTGCTTTGGTCACATTGCTTGTAGGCAGCTGTTATTGGTTACCTTAGTTTGTTGAGTAATCCATGCGTTGAAGTGTATATGATAGTATGTTTTAAAAAGGACGGTCATAAAGAGATAGTTGTGGTGCAATGTGTCGTAATAGAATCGCGTTGTTGAGTAACATGGTAGTATAGTCAAGCAACAGGTTGATGGGGGATGTGTTTCGTGTTGATGGTTGTTACTAGTAAATGGAGTAATCCCGTAATATGATGGGTAATCATTGTTTGTGCTGGTTCGTATCGCGAGGTTGATGTTTTATATATGATAGTTTATAAGAGTCGTCGTATACGTTGATGTGACCATAATTGGCGCATATTTAGCCCCCGAATTACCATTGTTTCCATGCTTTTTAGTGCCTATTTGGGTCATTTCTTATCTTTAGTTCTTTGTTTTGCATATTCTTTGAGATTTTGATCCCTTGGTAGGAAAGGAGTAAGAATCTTGCATTTTCATGGCAAAACGAGGCTAAATTGATCGTATTCAATGACCAAGCATCAAGGAGAGACAAGACTAGAAGGCCTTTGTACATAGCATAGTAGAAGAGCATTGTTGAGAAAAGGATCCTTGAGTCCCCAAGGAAATCCCCAAGGAATTCATGAAGAAAAGGGAAGAAAAGAAGAAGAATTGACGCTGCCAGACAATCCGAACGGATTGTATACAATCCGCCCGTCCGTCCAGCCCAATCCGAGCGTCCCTCAAAGGAATCCGCTCGGATTCCCCTCGCCAATCCGAGCGTCTTGCCCAAGAATCCGCTCGGATTCTCCAGGCCAGATCCGGCCGTCCCGACTCCCATCCGCACGGATTTCATGACAAAGACGTTTTCATTCTTCAAGCTACGATTAGAGAAGCCCTTCTCTCGAAAAATACCGAGTCTCCTTGCTCAACTTAAAAAGTGTAATTACTAGTTTAGCCCTTAGTTAACCCTAATGCATCCTCCCTAATTTTCACTATAAATACCCCATTAGTCTAATTAGAGGAGCATGTTCTTCTTATCAACAATTAGTTTAGTTAATATCAATCAAATCTCTCTTCAATATTGTAATCAAGTATTAATCAAGTTTTAATCCAAGTTTTAGTTCTTTAATCTCTCTCTTGTTCTTACTTTATTTTGGGTAATTGAAGATTATTTGGGTTATTATTGGGAGATTGACAACCTCTCAATCTAGGATTCAAGTACTTCTATTATTCTTGCTTTATTATTGGAATCATTAGTAGGTATAATCTCTTAATCCCTTTTTAATTATTGCTAATTATTTTCATTTATTCATCATGTTTCATTATGTTAGTATGATTGACAACCTTTCTAGCATGATCAATATGATAATGAGTGAGTAGTCTCTTAGCTAGGGTTTAATGGGTGATTAGGGGAAACCAACATGGGGAATGATTCATGCTTAAATTAATATGCTTTCATATCTTATTTGCTTGCTTGTTTTGATCTTAATACATGCACATGTTATATTTGATGAAATGCTAAGCCTATGAATCCTTGCATTTACTATCATCTTCTATCCCTTCAACTTGACTTGTAAGACATAACCCAACTCGAGTCTTGTTAGACCATGCATGTGTTGAGTAGGAAAGATTAAGTCGACTTGTAGGTGTTGTACAATCTAATCGATTCGGCTCCGGGACCCAAACTTTCCTAGGATTGTAAGATATAACCCAACTCAATCCGTCACAACAATAATTGCTTGCTTATAATTTGAGAACATGTTTGTATGATCATATCCCATGAATCTCCTATGAACCCATGACACCCTAGTGCTTTTAATCAATTGTTTACACCCCTTATTTTATTCATCTTGCTAGTTTATTTTCATTGCTATTTTAGTTTAGTAACCTTCTACATCAACCCAATTTGTGACACCCCTTAGACACTACTAGTTACAATAGAATTCTCATTTCAATACCCGTCCCTTGGGATCCGACCTTTACTTGCCTCTTTACTAATTGTAGAGTTGTTTGTGAAGTATAAATTGTGTTTTGTATCGACCATTGACCAACGACCACATATGCTTAATTGTGAACACGAAATGGCCTCGATCAAAAATGGCGCCGTTGCCGGGGACGGTGTTTAATTGATTTAGGATTTCTTTTATTGTTATTAGTTGTGTCTTTTTCACCTTGGGGAAGTAAAACTCCTCAAGGTTTGCTCTAATCGTTTTCAAGTTGTTTGATATTTTGCGAGAATGGATTTCATAGATTGTTTTGTAGAGGACCACTTGAGTATCCCTTACTTCAAGGATCCCATGCAAGCATTAGAGGCCTTAGAAGCAAGTAAGGCTAAGAGCATGTATTGGGAGTTGGAGGTGGATCTCTTTGAGGCCGCTCTAGCTAACAAGGAACTTACTCATGCACAATCCGAGTTGGTGCATAATATTCTAGTAGAAGCATGTCAACCCATAGAGGATGAGCAATCCATCCTAGAGGATATTCTACAAACTCAAAAGCAAGAGGAACCCATCATGGAATTCGAATATGATGAGGTTCATGAAAGTGAAGAAGAGTATGTCATGAGAATGGAATGTTTAATGGAGATGGAGCAAATTCTCAATGAAACTCCAAAGGAGGAAAGTGAGGTACAAACTCCTACTTTGAAACCCCTTCCCCCAAATTTGAAATATGCTTATCTTGATGAATCAAAAACCAAACCCGTAATTGTTAATGATAGACTTGATGATGACCAATTGGGAAAATTACTTAATGTGTTGAAACAACATGAGAAGGCTATAGGTTATAGTCTAGATGACCTAAAGGGGATAAGTCCCAACTTTTGCATGCATAGGATTCATCTAGAGGACGACCATAGACCTACCATTCAACCCCAAAGAAGATTGAACCCCCACATGCAAGAAGTTGTCAAAGGAGAAGTCATGAAATTACTTGATGCGGGAATCATATATCCCATATCGGATTCTTTGTGGGTTAGCCCCGTCCAAGTGGTACCTAAGAAAGGAGGTACTACGGTAGTGACAAATGAAAAGAATGAATTAATACCCACAAGAATGATCACCGGTTGGCGTATGTGCATAGACTACCGTAAATTAAACTCCGCAACAAGGAAAGATCACTTCCCCTTACCATTCATTGACCAAATGCTTGAGAGGTTAGCCTCTAACAAATTCTTTTGTTACCTTGACGGGTATTCGGGATTCTTCCAAATCCCTATACACCCGGATGACCAACATAAGACCACCTTCACATGCCCCTATGGCACTTTTGCGTATAGGAGGATGCCTTTTGGATTATGTAATGCCCCCGCTACTTTCCAAAGATGCATGATGAGTGTCTTCTCCGATTACCTAGAGACCATAATGGAAGTTTTTATGGATGATTTTAGTGTTTATGGAAAGGACTTTGACTCATGCTTGCATAATCTTTCCCTTGTATTGCAAAAATGTGAAGATGTTAGTCTTGTTTTAAATTGGGAAAAGTGTCATTTCATGGTCAATGAAGGAATTGTTTTGGGTCACTTAATTTCGGAAAAGGGCATCGAGGTCGATAAAGCTAAAGTTGAGGTGATAGAGAAACTCCCACCTCCCGTGAATGTTAGAGGGGTGAGAAGTTTTCTCGGTCACGCGGGTTTTTACCGTCGTTTCATAAAAGATTTTTCGAAAATAGCGAAACCCCTCACTCAACTTTTGCTTAAGGATGCCCAATTCCAATTTTCGACGAGTGTGTTGAAGCTTTTAATAGAATCAAAGAAGCATTGATCTCGGCACCAATCATCCAACCCCCAAATTGGGAGTTACCTTTCGAGATTATGTGTGACGCTAGCAACTACGCCGTTGGAGCGGTTCTTGGCCATCGGGTAGGGAGAGCTCTTCATGCCATCTATTACATAAGCAAAACCCTCGACCCTTCTCAAGTGAATTACGATACAACCGAAAAGGAGCTTCTTGCCATTGTTTATGCTTTGGATAAATTCCGTTCCTACTTGCTTGGATCCAAGGTGATTGTATTTTCGGATCACCGTGCTCTCCGACATCTCTTGATAAAGAAGGAGGCAAAACCAAGATTGTTGAGATGGATTTTGCTTCTTCAAGAATTTGATTTGGAAATAAGAGACAAGAAAGGAGCCGAGAATGTAGTGGCGGATCACTTGTCAAGAATCCGGTTTCATGATGAAAATGGAGAAACCCCGATCAATGACTCATTCCCCGACGATATTTTGATGGCTATTCAAACTCAACTTGAAAGGCACATCACCCCATGGTTTGCCGATTATGCCAATTATATTGTTGGAAAGGTGCTCCCTCCTAACTTGAACCACAACCAAAGGAAGAGATTCCTATTCGAAGTGAAGAGGTACTTTTGGGATGACCCAAACCTCTACAAGGAGTGTAGTGATGGGCTCTACCGAAGGTGCATCCCTCAATGGGAAATCCAAGGAATCTTGGAGGGATGTCATTCATCACCCTACGGTGGCCACCATGGAGCAAGAAGAACCGTTGCAAAAATTCTCCAATCGGGTTTCTATTGGCCCACAATGTTTCAAGATACAAGAGAATTCATCATTCATTGTGATGCTTGTCAAAGAACGGGAAATATATCTTGGAGAAACGAAATGCCACAAAGGGGCATTCTAGAGGTGGAGATTTTCGATGTTTGGGGAATTGACTACCAAGGACCCTTTGTGACATCCAATGGGAACAAGTACATCCTTGTGGCCGTAGATTATGTTTCAAAATGGGTGGAGGCAATTGCCACCCCAAATGATGATGCGAAAACGGTCACCAAGCTTTTCAAGAAGATAATTTTCCCACGATTTGGAGTTCCTAGAGCTATCATTAGTGATGGAGGAACACATTTCCATGAGAAGAAGCTTGCATCCCTTTTGACCAAGTATGGTGTTCAACATCGAACCGGCTTGGGATATCATCCTCAAACAAGCGGTCAAGTGGAAATTTCAAATAGAGAGATCAAACAAATTCTTGAAAAAGTTGTGAACAAGACTCGGAAAGATTGGAGCACAAAGCTTGATGATGCTCTTTGGGCTTATAGGACCGCCTATAAGACTCCCATTGGTGCCTCCCCCTACAAGCTTGTATATGGAAAAGCATTTCATTTGCCAATCGAATTGGAATACAAAGCTTATTGGGCAATCCGAGCACTCAATCTTGATCTCAAATTGAGCGGTCAAAAGAGGATGATCCAAATCCAAGAGTTGGAGGAATTCCGACTACAATCTTATGAGAATGCAAAGATTTACAAAGAAAGAACAAAATTGCTTCATGATAAGAGAATTCGACAAAAGGCCTTGCACAAGGGAGACAAAGTCCTTCTATTCAACTCCCGCTACCGACTCTTTCCGGGAAAATTGAACTCTAGATGGATGGGTCCCTATGTGATAACCGAAGTTGGGAAATATGGAGATTTCGAACTCAAGGCCGAAGATGGAAGCAAGTTCAAGGTAAATGGTCAAAGGTTGAAGCCATACTATGAAGGAGCGTTCGTTGGAGAGGTCGAGGCTACCTACCTCGGGCCTCCTCCCCCTTGAAAGAACCATCTAAGGGAGAGTTTGGTGGAGTCCTCCCTAAACCACCATTTGTAAATATACTAACCCTCTAACTTGTATTTATTATTGCTTTTATTTTAATAAATGTCATAAACTCTTTTCATGAGCGTAAGTGAGGGAGGGTTACTAACAAGTTTTTGAATGAAGGAAGGAGCAAATTCCTAAGTGTGGGGATGCATTGAAAGAAAGAAGAAAAAGTCAAGGCTCGCAGCTAGAATCCGAGCGTCTCTCTGGAAATCCGGACGTCCTGGAAGAATACGGACGACCAGGGGAGAAACCGCACGTCCAGCTGTGTTGAGAAATTGAAGGTTTCTGGACTGATGAAGAATCCGAGCGTCTCATGGGAGAAGACGCCCGTCTGAGAGAATCCGGCCGGATTAGTGGAAAGACGCTCGTCTTTTCCCCTGAGCATTTCAAGAAATTTCTCTGTCAAAGAATCCGTCCGTCTTCTCAAGAAGACGCCCGTCCTGACCCTGAAGAATCCGAGCGTCTTATGCTCGGGACGCTCGTCTTGAGGCGAGAAAAATTTTGGGATTTTACTCTGTGGCAGAATCCGGGCGTATTGCCCAGAATCCGCCCGTCCCGTGAGAGAAGAATCCGAGCGTCTTGCCTTTGAATCCGCTCGTCTCCCTGCCCGTTTTTCGGCCCGACTTTTCTCAATTAAATTACACCCCACCACCCATATAATGACACATCACTACTCCTTCCACTTACCCTATAAAAACCACCCCCTTATGACTCCCATACATATCCAAATCACTCTTTTCACCCTCAAGATCAAAAACCCCCAAATTTTCTAGGGTTTCCAATTCTCAAACAACCTTAGCAAATCTTCAAATCAAAATAACCCAACAAAGGACACAAGAATGGCACCTAGAAGATCCTCCTTTAGAAGTACAAGAAGACCAAGGATGGTAGGAAGTTCCTCTACCTCACATCTCAACACCATTAGAAGAGAGCATGTGGAGATTGTAGACCTCACAAGGCTCGATGATTTCTCGAATGTGGAATTCCTTGATGATGTGCAGCGATTGGTCTTCCATCGACTCTTAAGTAAGAATATTCTTCCCACTAAATTCCTTTGTCATGATACCTTAAGAAAGCTTGGAATCTTTCACCAAGTAGAGGCACTCTTTGAGGTTTTTGGTCTTTCGACTCTCTTTCGCATGTATGAGCCAACATATCGGTCCCTTGTGTTAGAATTCTTAAGCTTTTTGAGAATCACAACCTTGAACAAGACTATTTGCATAGAGTTTAGGTTGGAGAATGTCTCTAGAATGATGACCCTTGTCGAGTTTGCCAATGTGTTCGGACTTGATGTTTCGCCTACCCGAACATCAAAGCCCAAAAAGTATAATGTTGCACCATTGTGGAGGGCCATGACGGGCCGGGATTTCATTCTTACCAAAGAGTGTCTTGCTTTTCACATCCAAAACCCGATCTTGAGGCTCACATACCGATTTCTTTCGGGTACTCTTTTCGCCCGCCGTGATCCGGCCATTGTCAACCAATTGGACCTTGTATTCATGGAATCATACCTCAACATTCAAGGGAGAGATGAGTACCAATTCAATGCACCTCTAGTTATGCTAGAGAAATGGGCAAAGTTTCGAAATGGGAATGATGATGGAATGAAGCATATAGTGAATGGTGGACTCATAACTAGACTTGCAAAGCACTTCAACCCAAGGTTCAATGAGAACAATGAGTACACTCCACTTGCGGGGAACACGAGAATTAATGAAGATCTCCTTATCGTCCAACACCATTGTATAACCCTTGAGGGGGTTGATAAGAGGATAAAGTGGTTGACAAAAGGGAGCGATCCACTCTATCTCCCAATGCATGATCTACCACGGGTCTCCCCAAGAAGAGGAAGCTTGTCCCCAATGCCCTCCTACCTCATCCCAAGTCAAAAAAGGCAAACTCCACCACCACAAAATCCACCACCACAACAACAAGAACAACAAACTCAAAATGAAAAGATAAAAGTGCCTCCTTACCCCTTTCCCTACCAACCATATAACCATCCAAATCCCTTCATCCTCCCCCGTGATGACTTTGTCACGGGAATTTGCAAGATTTACACTACCGTCAATATGAGACCTCCGTGGATACTTATTATGCTCTTTACCCCCAATACTATGAGATGGCTCAAAAAGGACGGATTAGTGAGGAAGGAGCTTTCCCCTCATGGGCTCAAATGGAATTGCTCTTTCCTAACTCGGAGAAGGCTAATGAAGGAGCGAACGGTCGCAAAGGAGAAGAAAGTGGGGACTCTTGTGGAGGTGATACGGTGAAGCTTGAGAGTGAAGATGAATTCATGGATCCAAGTTTAAGTGATGCTTCAAGGGATACTTGGGATACCGATATTGAAGGAGATGATGCCGATATCTAGGAGATTACTTCATCACTAGGTGGAGCGGGCAAGAGGCACCCACCTTAGTTCAAGTGAAGTTTTCTCATCTCTCCTCTTTATCTTTCTTTTTCATGAAAAGAGCTTTGTATCTATATCTCTTTGTATTTTATTTCATTTTGATCATTGTTGGTTTAGTCCTAGCAACATCAAAGGACTCACACCTCGGTTCCATTGTGGTGTTCTTACTTTATTGTTCCCATTTTTGAAAATCCAAAATGACAATCTAGTTTCATGCATAGCATAGTGTGTGCATGAACTATACCCATGCTTTGACATTAGCAATAGTGTCTTATTTGGTTTGGGGAAGTTAATGCATACACAATGGGAGGTAATCTAAATTATCCTCTCCGTCATAACAAAAACCATGCATCATGTAGTATAGCTTAGTGTAGAATTGCATTTAATATAGAAATCATGCATCATCTTTGCATAATTTCCATCATTTTGGCCATTGAGGACAATGCCCATATTAGTGTGGGGATGGGAATTCTAACACTTGACTTTTATTCAAAAACCATAAAAATTGAAAAATTTCAAAAAAATCATAAAAACTTGAAAAATTGAAAAACCAAAAACAAGTTCATTTCCTTTGTATATATTGTCTTGTATATATTGTGTTTGTTTATCCTTGTTCACTTTGATTGACTACGCCACATCCGAGACATGAGGATATTGAAGACCGCATGGTATGATCTTTCCAATCTCCTTTTTCCTCTTTATGTTAATGACTATGTGGCTTTATTTTGATTGATGCGGTAAAACAATGTGAACTTAGGATTGCATTTAGTTTATATGTCATACTAGTTGGTAGAATCATTTGCATTAGGATGTGTATATGTTAGTTGCATCATGGCATGTAGTTTGCATGTTAGAAAATTTTGCGAAACCGTCTACTTGGGAAGCTTGACAAGTGTATATAGGCCCTAGTAGATGCTTTTTATTCTTAAGACTTTGCTTGTTAGAATGCTTGTAAAACACCCTAGGATGTGTCATGCTAGTATCCTTTGACCCATGGTTTAAGGCCTAGTCAAGAGTACCTTGTGGTGTGATAACTCCTTGGCTACCGTTTATTCCAAGGTGACCCTTGAAACCATGCATACTTCTATCATTCATCCATGTTCTACCACATTTTTGTCATCAAAGGGAATGGGCACAAAAGGAAATCAATTTGAGTTCAATGAAATGAAAAGTGAAAGAAAGTTTGCAAAAATGCATCAAATGAAAAGAGGAGCAAAAATAGAACTCCTAAAGCTTCAAATACAAGGCACCCTCGTTACTAATTGGGGTGACTTTGAAAATGTTCAAAAAAAAGAAATGCAAAAAGTTGTCAAGTATTGAAATGCCAAAAATCAAAAGAAATGGCAAGAAAGTGTTCTCAAATGTCAAATGCAAATGAAATTGGGGGGAAAAACAAAAATGAAAGCAAACTCCCAAAGTGAAACTCAAATTACTATCGATCCCTTTATCCATCGTATCCATTTTTGTGCATGGTAGAGAGGGGACGACCCTTCTTCTTGTCTAGGCAAGAGGGGGAATTCCGCGATCCTCCAGTGTTTCTAACACCATAGGGAGTCTACTCTTGACAAAAGCATTTAACGATTGAGGACAAAGGTACCCTAGCTTGACACCTTTTGGAGGTGATTTATTGGTATCCTTCTAGGCTTAGTAGTTTGAACAAATTGCATCTATGAAGGATTGTGTACCCTTGAATTGCTTCCCTTGTAGATAATTTCCGCCACTTAGATGAGGAAAGTGGCTATTCTTTTGTAGATGCATCCATTATGTGATTTTTGTGTGCTTAATGTTTGGATGTGTCGCCATTTTGGCAAGACCCACCTTGCCTTGCAAGAAGGCATCCTACCTCATGGTTGTCTTGTTGTGAGTTGAAGGGGCGGAGTGAGACCCGCTAATTGTCTCATATCGGCTATTATTATTAGGTTAGGTTAGTATTGGTCCTAGTCTTTGTCACCTCTTTACTCGGGACGAGCAAAGGTTCGGTTTGGGGATATTTGATGTGACCATAATTGGCGCATATTTAGCCCCCGAATTACCATTGTTTCCATGCTTTTTAGTGCCTATTTGGGTCATTTCTTATCTTTAGTTCTTTGTTTTGCATATTCTTTGAGATTTTGATCCCTTGGTAGGAAAGGAGTAAGAATCTTGCATTTTCATGGCAAAACGAGGCTAAATTAATCGTATTCAATGACCAAGCATCAAGGAGAGACAAGACTAGAAGGCCTTTGTACATAGCATAGTAGAAGAGCATTGTTGAGAAAAGGATCCTTGAGTCCCCAAGGAAATCCCCAAGGAATTCATGAAGAAAAGGGAAGAAAAGAAGAAGAATTGACGCTGCCAGACAATCCGAACGGATTGTATACAATCCGCCCGTCCGTCCAGCCCAATCCGAGCGTCCCTCAAAGGAATCCGCTCGGATTCCCCCTCGCCAATCCGAGCGTCTTGCCCAAGGATCCGCTCGGATTCTCCAGCCAGATCCGCCGTCCCGACTCCCATCCGCACGGATTTCAAGATGACAAAGACATTTTCATTCTTCAAGCTACGATTAGAGAAGCCCTTCTCTCGAAAAATACCGAGTCTCCTTGCTCAACTTAAAAAGTGTAATTACTAGTTTAGCCCTTAGTTAACCCTAATGCATCCTCCCTAATTTTCACTATAAATACCCCATTAGTCTAATTAGAGGAGCATGTTCTTCTTATCAACAATTAGGGTAGTTAATATCAATCAAATCTCTTCAATATTGTAATCAAGTATTAATCAAGTTTTAATCCAAGTTTTAGTTCTTTAATCTCTCTTTTGTTCTTACTTTATTTTGGGTAATTGAAGATTATTTGGGTTATTATTGGGAGATTGACAACCTCTCAATCTAGGATTCAAGTACTTCTATTATTCTTGCTTTATTATTGGAATCATTAGTAGGTATAATCTCTTAATCCCTTTTTAATTATTGCTAATTATTTTCATTTATTCATCATGTTTCATTATGTTAGTATGATTGACAACCTTTCTAGCATGATCAATATGATAATGAGTGAGTAGTCTCTTAGCTAGGGTTTAATGGGTGATTAGGGAAACCAACATGGGGAATGATTCATGCTTAAATTAATATGCTTTCATATCTTATTTGCTTGCTTGTTTTGATCTTAATACATGCACATGTTATATTTGATGAAATGCTAAGCCTATGAATCCTTGCATTTACTATCATCTTCTATCCCTTCAACTTGACTTGTAAGACATAACCCAACTCGAGTCTTGTTAGACCATGCATGTGTTGAGTAGGAAAGATTAAGTCGACTTGTAGGTGTTGTACAATCTAATCGATTCGGCTCCGGGACCCAAACTTTCCTAGGATTGTAAGATATAACCCAACTCAATCCGTCACAACAATAATTGCTTGCTTATAATTTGAGAACATGTTTGTATGATCATATCCCATGAATCCCCTATGAACCCATGACACCCTAGTGCTTTTAATCAATTGTTTACACCCCTTATTTTATTCATCTTGCTAGTTTATTTTCATTGCTATTTTAGTTTAGTAACCTTCTACATCAACCCAATTTGTGACACCCCTTAGACACTACTAGTTACAATAGAATTCTCATTTCAATACCCGTCCCTTGGGATCCGACCTTTACTTGCCTCTTTACTAATTGTAGAGTTGTTTGTGAAGTATAAATTGTGTTTTGTATCGACCATTGACCAACGACCACATATGCTTAATTGTGAACACGAAATGGCCTCGATCATACGTATAGAGTGACAATTGGTGATGATGATGTTTATATGATAGTTGTAAGAGTCGATATGAATAGAGCGTTAGACAGTGATGATGATGACGTGGGGGGATGGCATTTCAGGGGAGTAATGACTTGAGTAGGATGAATGGTGATGTGTTTTTCCCGTGTCTTGTGCGTTGAAATGGGTGAGTTGAACTTCGGGGACGAAGTTCTTTTTAAGGGGGGAAGACTGTAATACCCGCCCTTTTAGGGACCCTTTGACCAGCGTTGACTGACCTTGGGAGCGGGAATAGTTCTTAGAAGTGCGTGCCAAAGCTATCTTGGGTTACGAGTTTAGTGTGGTACTCGGTAGAGTAGAGGCTACTCGATCGAGTAGCGTGGTTACTCGATCGAGTAGGGTGCCACTCGATCGAGTATGTGTGACACTCGATCGAGTATCGAGTTTGCAGCGAGGGTTTTTAATCGCGTTTTGTTAAATCCACAAATCATTTCCGCCTCTTTCCTCCTATCCTTTGGTCGCCTCTTTCCCTTCCCTTCACCATAAAACCTCCATGGAAGCCTTTTGAAGGTCCTTGTGCCTTAGGAGAGCATAGCTTGAGTCGGGTAGCGGTCTTTTGCCGGGTTTCTCCTTGTAGGTATGTCGTCATCATCATCCGTATCCTCATCTTTGCAGTTAGGGTTTGCTTGGTAGTAATAGATGTTGTGTTGTGGTTATAGGCTTTGCTTGATTGCTGGATATGTCATATGTTGGCATGGATTGGTTGCAGTTGCTTAAAGGTAGGTTCGCCTACTCAGTTTCTGGGGATAGTCTAGTGTGTCGATTGTCGTATCATTGTTGTTGTGTTGAGACTGCGTAGTGTGGCAGCATATATGCTGTAGTTGGTTGATACATATTGTTTGTTGGTTGTTGCGTTGTAGCTGTCCGTGATTGTTTATCTATGGTTCACGAGGCGCGTCCTCGGCTGAGTGGGGTCACTTTCGGGAGTGGCTTCACGCCCTAGTTTCGCCCTTTGTCGAACCCGCCACGGAAGGGGATGTGCAAATTAATGGACAGGGTTATCGCTCGGTATGCTGAGCGGGGATTTGGTGGGTACGGCTGCGGTCCCCCACTGGCAGGGCTGGTCCAGTGGACAGTCAGAGACAGAGGTTGATTGGATTGGTGTGATTGTGTGTGAGACTGATAGCATTGTATTGTGTTGATAGTTGTAGTTGATGTTGTCGTATCTTATCTCAGTACTGACCTTGTGTGGTTGTTTTGTTTGTTATGTGTCTGCCGTGATCCCTTATGGTGAGTAGTCGGTCTTAGCAGGTGTTGATGTTGTTGATAGCTGGAGTCTTCGCAGGGATGAGTCGTCACGAGATTTGATAGCAATAGCGAGTAGTCTTTGAGTTGTATCTCTTATATCGTTGTTGGTTTTAAATCACTTGTAATATATCATAATAGTTCTTTTATCGACATTTGATTATTACTATCCTCGGGCAACCGAGATGGTAATGCCCTTATATGCTAAGGAAGGCCTAGTTAAGGCTCCTCTGAATATGGGGGTGTTACATATAGACCGATACTTGGGATTGAACTATGACCCTACCTTTGACCCGTAATAATCCATGGTGAACCGACATCCTAACTCCTTTCTCTTTATATTTTCTCGACTAAATTTAGCTCTTTGATCCTTTTATTTATTTGTTTTTAATTTTGTAAAACAATTCAAACAACCCCATTTTTGTTTAAGACAAAATTAAATTGACAAGTAGACTGCAAATAGCCTCTATGTGGACTCGATCCCGACTTTCCAGCTATATTAGTTGGAGACCTTTGGGTTATTTTTGATAGGTTGCGACAACCTTATCAAATTTTGGTGCCGTTGCCGGGGAGGCAACAATTTCTATTTGTTTTATTTTAGTTTGTCTCTTATCTCAAGGAACCTATGTTCCTTGAGGCTGTTTTTCACCTTTCAGTGCTAGTTTTGTTTATGCCCAGGTCTTTGACGTCTGAGCTCATACCATTTAATTTGATCAAGAACCAAAGAGGACTCTCCGAGCTTGACAAAAATTTTGGAAGGAAATTTATCAAGCAGAAGACTTGAGTCCGCTTGATTCAGCTTACGCCAATTTCATTGCAGAAAATCATTTTTTAGAGGATGACACTTCTACTACGATCATGCCTACATTAGCAACCAATTTAGAGCCCACCCTTGCATCCATTCTTAGAGGATTCAAGCTCCCTACTATAAACAATGGTACTTTTGAAATTTGTCCATCTTACATCAACTTTGTGGAGCAAAACATGTTTGGAGGAGGAGCTAGTGAAGATCCTAGTAAACATATGGAGAAGTTCACTGACTATTGTTGCTCCATCCCTTTAAGTACTGGGATAACCCAGGACCAAGTAAAACAGATGCTCTTTCCTTTCTCTCTGGGCGATGGTGCTGCGGAGTGGCTTCGTGATTTGGATATGGAGACTCATGCTGTTACAGATTTGAATTCTCTAGCTCTTGCATTCTACAAGAGGTATTTACCTATATAGAAGACCAATGATTTCAGAAGCCAAATTACAAGCTTCAAATAAGGTTTCACTGAAGATCTGAATGAGGCATGGGTTCGCTTTAAGAGACTTGTCCGTTCTGTCTCACATCATGGTTTTCAGACATGGTTTCTTTGCAACCAGTTCTATAATGGACTATACGATGACCATAGAGCTCTTTTTTATTCCTCTGCCAATGGGAGGTTTCAAAATAACACTACTGATGTCAGTGCTTGAAAATTGACTGATGAGATGGCTACTCACACTACTGAGTATGATAACCCCAGAGGTAGTACAAGAGGGGGTGGTTCAGATAGCGCGATTGCAGCTCAGTTGGAGGCTTTAACAACCTCAACAGCCGAGTTAAAGACATCCCAGTCCTTGGGACAGTAGCAGACGGTTCATGCCATGATTCAGCTGAAGCACCCTGTGAAAGATGTGGAGTTGATGGTTATAGTGCAATGAGGTATATGAGTACCATAGAGCAGGTTCATTCCTTTCAATCTTTCAAGCAAGGTACCCGTTATTCTAATTTCTTCTTGTTGTGACTCGTATTTACGCATATTTAGTCCCTTAACTAGCCTCGTTCCTATGCTTTCTTGCATGTATTATAGCCGTTTCTATCTTAAACTTCCTACTTTTCATATTCTATGAGGTTTTGTGCCCTTGGTAGGGAAGTAGCGCTAGCCTTGCGTGTATGGAGCAAAATAGAGCTAAAATGATCGCATCTAATGACCAATCATCAAAGAGGAGACCGATACTAAAGGCCTAAGTTAATAGAACAAGTATTTGGGCAATGATGAAGGACCCCCATGGCTCCTCAATGATCCCTACGGATCATGAGGCAGCCAAATGAAGAAGAAGGAAATCTGCAAGGAAGAACGAGCATCCCGAAGGCAGGTTGAGCGTCCTTTGATGCAGCATGAGCGGGTAACAGCTGCAGGTCGAGCGTCCCGAGCTGGGACTTGCAAGGCGTTAAACTCATTTAAGGGGCTTGATCGTCATTTAAGCCCTTAGTTAACCTAATACTTGTATTTAGTATAAATACTCCCTTGTAAAAGGAGATTAGCATCAAGTTATTAGAGTACATTAGACATCACTTAGCTTAATTACATATTAATCCTTCCTTAATTATTGTTCAAGGACTCTTAGATCTAGTGGGGTAATTTGAAGATTATTTTGGGGATTATTGGATTATTGACAACTCTTGATCATCAATCAAGTTTTCTTCTATTATTCTTTGCATTCTATTTTGATCATCCTAAGTTGGTATAATTTCCTTACCCTTAACTTAATCCTTGTTTATTGTTCTACTCTTTCATCATGTTTAGGCTTGTTAATATGATTGACACCATTGATAGCATGTCCACCATGATAATGAGTGAGTAGTTCCTTAACTAGGGTTAATGGGGGATTAGGAGAGTTAATCCTGTGGTAGATCTTTACTTAATAAGTTCATATTAATGCTTGCTTGTTATAGTTTTAACTTATGCACATGTTGTGCTTGATGAAATGCTTGATTGCCAATCTAGCATGAATCTCTTATATTTTCAACAAGACTTGTAAGACATGAACTAACTCAAGGCTTGGTAGACCATGCATGTAGTTGAATAGGGAGAATTAAGTAGACTTGTAGGTGTCGTAAAATCTTGACCGACTCGGCTCCGAGACCCAAAACTTCCTAGGAATTGTAAGATATAAACTAACTCGATTCCACTATGACAATAAATTTCTTGTTTATGTGATCTCACCATGATTCCCTTAAGAACCCATGACACCCTAGTGTCTTTTATCAATTGCTTACACAGTCATTTACTTATCTTGCTTTGTTTTTCACTTGTTTACTTTTACTTTGTCTAGTAGTTTGTATAACCATCTCAACCCAAACCAAATTGTGACTTTAAGGCATAACTACTTGCAATTGATAACTTAATCCAATTCCCGTCCCTTGGGATCCAACCTTTACTTACCGCTCTACAAAGAGTAGTTTGCTGAGATTATAAATAGTGTTTGATATGGAGAATAGATGATGTTACAACCCTCATCACTTCCCTGAAAGGAGTCAGAGTGTGCTTAATCCTCGCGTAAGCAATGCATATATCATTCCTCAAATTCGCGGAAATCAGCCATAAGGTACCTTTATCAGACAAAACCAAGGAGGTCAGAATTTTAATCAACAACAATTTCAACAGATGCAACCTCCTCAACAAGCTCCAAGTAATGATATGGCGGAACATAAAGCTATGTTGCAACAGAGTTTGATGATTCAACAGAAGCAAGCAGCTCAAAATTTCGAACTTGTGGCTCATAACAAGATGTTGGACACTCAAGTTGCTCAGTTGTCTAGACAAAATTTGCAAAGGCAACCGGGTGAATTGCCTTCTCAACCAGGTAAACCACATGAGACGGTAAATGCTATCAACCTAAGAAGTGGTTTTACTTATGAGAGACCGGATATGCCTAGAGATGGTGGTGACTTGGTTATTGAAGAATTGGATGTTAATGTTAATGAAAAGATTGTTGATCCTTTGCCTATCGCTGATGATTCGACTTCTAATACTGTTAATAAGTCATGTTCCGATAAAGAGAAGGAAGCTTCTGCCACCAATTGTGATTAAGCTCCCATTTCCGACTCGACAGCTGAATAACAAGATTGAGCAGCAATTCAGGATGTATTTGAAGCTTGTCAGGAATCTCCAGGTATCCGTTCTATTCACAGAAATCATTACTTAGATACCTTCTTATGCTAAGTTTATGAAAGAAATTTTTACTCGAAAGAGTTTTGATGAGGTGGAGTCTATTGCGTTTACTGAAGAGTGCACTCCTACAACACAAGTATCTACCCAAATTAGCTGTTTCAAGTAGTTTCTCCGTCCTCTGTTCCATAGGCACCCATACTATAGATAATGCATTATGTGATTTGGGTGTCAGTGTCAGTGTCTTACCTTTGTCTTTAACTACAATGATAGGTTTGATTGAATTTAAATGCACCAATATGACTCTCTAGATGGTAGACCGTACCTTCTCACGTCCTTTGGCGATCCTTGAAGATGTCCTGTGCGGGTTGCGAAGTTCTTTATACCCGTTGATTTCATTGTTTTAGACATTCCTGAGGATACCCACCCGTTATTATCTTAGGGAGACCATTTTTGCACACTGCTGGTGCAATAATTGATGTAGGAGTGAGGACATTGACTTTTAAGGTAAGAGGGGGGGGGGGGAATTGACATATACCCAGTCTAGTATCCGTAGGGCACCCATATATGTTTTGTCTTGCCATGCTGTTTCCTCTGTAGAATATGATAGGGTAGCTGATAGTCCTACAGTTGAGTCATGTTTTGTTGTTGCTGTTGCTGTGACACCTCTGCCCCATGCTGGAAGCAAGATGGAGGACCATACTGTTGTTTCTCTTTCTCCAGGACATGACAAGGATAGCTTCCATAAGGTTTCAGGATATGAACATGGTGCATTGGATGTGATGTCTAAAGTTGGAGATGTTGATTATAGCAGAAGATTAGGAGATTCCATGGCGTGAGTGAAGAAGGGGCTCCCGAGGGCTAAGTGTAGTGAGTTAGCATGTGCGATGGTATGCCCTTCTATTTCTGAAGAAAAGGTAAAGTGGTGGCATATGGCCAAGATAAAGAATGTTGAGAGTACCTCATTCAGTCAACAGCCAAGTTGTAGGTTGTTCGGTTGTTTTGGCAGATGAGGTGACAAAGGTCGAGCGGGACCATATAAACCAGCACTGACCGGGAGGCAACCCGGGTTGTAAAAGCTTTTAAAGTGTGCTTAGTTTTTAATTCATATGCTTTAATCATGTTTCCTTTATTGCATTTTCATTTAGTTTAGTATAGCTTCATATGAATATAATTTTTGGAAAGAGACTAATTTTTCATCTGAGTGTCACACCTCCTTATATGAGTGATATAGTTTAATGCTGAAGACCCGAACTTTACGGGTGTTGATTGGTGGCAGGTGGCGACGACCTCCCTATGTTTGATGCTGGTTTAGGGAGGTCCGTTTTGCCAATAATTGTGAGTTCTCTTTTCCTCATTTATATTCATTTGCATTCATCTTGTTCGTATATCCTATCCCCTATATTTTGATGATGCTGATTGTTTGCTGAACACAATGAGGGAATTGTGTGACTTTGTTTGGGGAGGGTATACATATGTCTGTTTGCATCCATATGCATATTTCTTGCATTTCCGCATGCATTTATATAAAAACAAAAACAAATATTTTTTTTTGAAAATTTAAAAATTTCAAAACAAAATACAAAAATATGTTTGCATTTAGGTAGAGTCTTAGGTTGAGTTGGCGTGGTTATGTAACAATGATGATATTGCTTTTATACTCTTGTTATCTCACTTAAGCCTTGCATTGCTTAACACCCTATTTTGAGAAATTTATTTGCATAATCTACGAGTTTTTGATAAATTATACCAAATGAATAAACTTGACCTATATGTTGGTAAATTACTTTTACATTCTGAGGTTTAGACCTTTATAAATCGGTGACATTCATGACCGGTTTCATTTAGGATGTGAGTAGTACTCCTTACATGGCATGTAATATCATTTGCATAAGCATGGAATTTGTCCCGTATTGCCTATATAGACTCGAGTTTTTAAGGGTGACACATGTGGAGAGGCGACCCTTCCTTTATGTTTTACGTATTAGCCTCTCATTAGCCAAATTTGCCTTATTTTGACCCATTTATTCAACTACATTCCTTTCTGGCCTACCCTTGCCAGGCTAACTCGTTGGTAAGTTTTGGAAGTCTTGTTGTGGTCAATGTTGATGCTTTTGTGTTGGAAGGAAGGTGAAGAAAATGATGAATGAAAAGTATTGAAAAAAAATGAAGAAAAAAAAAGAAAGGAAAAGAAAAAATGATAAGAAAATTAAAATTCAAAGGGAAAGAAAAAGAGATGAAAATTTGATATTACTTCGTTGTGTTCGGTGCTAGGTTGGCTTTTACCTTCACATATCCAAATTATTTTGCTCTTTCTTGCCCAATTACATCATCTCACATTCATATGTAAGTCATCGTCATGTATTATGGACCTTGTTTGGTTGGAGTGTATGTGTACGGTAGCTAGAGATACCTATCAAGTTACCTTGCATGCATGCTTTTGTAGGTCGTATTTAGGTGAGTGACTATTTTCCTTCTCTCTTACAAAATTTGTAATCACCTTATGATTTAATGAGAGATGAGTGACCCATAAGAGTCCGACATAGATGGTCTTGCAAGGTTGACGGTTTGGTAGTTTTTGTCATTAATTTAACTCGTTTGCATTTGAATGTTTGTGCTTTATAGCTTTCGAATTCATTCTTTAGCAAGGGTGTTACTATTGTATTAAATTGGTTTAACGAGTCTTTGGTATAGCTAGCTCTGAGTTATGTGCGGCTCCATTAGACCCCTTCCTGTGTCTTGTATCTATTGCTTGCTTGGGAACAAGCAAGGGTTTGGTTTGGGGAGGTTTGATGCGTTCCTTTTAGACGCATTTATTTACATATTTGGCACGCATTTTTATGAGCTTATTTATCTATTTCGCTTTATTTCCTCCCATATTTGCTAGTTTGGGTGTGTTTTGTGTCCTTTACAGGATTGAAACTCAATTATACATTTACAAGACAAGTGCGTTTAATAACGGAACACGAAGGAAATTTGGAGTTTAGACGAGCTTGGATAGCGAAAATAGGAATTTATAATTGTCGTCTAATCACGAGTACAATTTATCTACCGACTTTGCTAATCAGGTCAGTCGACTTGATTTCTTTTATGCCATTCGACTTCAACTCCTGTTCTTCGACACCGTACAACGTGTTAGTGGCAGCCATGTTGACGTCAAGCTAGCAGCAGGCCATTGTCGCTCGACCTATGCCACTAAGTCGTCCTACTTCATTTCAGGTGGTCGTCTGACCAGTCATAAACCTTCATCATGCTATGTCGCCCTACATCCACAACCATGTCGACCGACTTGCTTGTCTTTATTCTTCTTTCATTCGACACAGTAGAGATGCCTTAGATTTATATGAAGCCATGTCGTCCTAGACCCTTGCTATCAGTCGTCCGACTTCAGCAAGCTTGTCGTCCTACTTCATCATCGTCTGTTGGTCGATCAACCATGGCATTGAAGTCGATCGACTTCAGTTTAGTTTTGCTAGACTTGCAGCGTCGTTTACTTTGTTTTATCGTTTAATCTATTTCTTTATTTTTGGGCTTAGGACTATATAAGCTCTGGCTAACCATATTATTAGGTTATCTTCGATTTGACTCAAAATCTCTATTACGTAATTTCCTTCTCAAAAACTTATTAGATCTAAAACTAATTTTTCCCTCTTTCTCTATTGCTCAACTTGAATTTAATTCGGTAATTTTAATTCCTTTTCCCCCCTTTGTTCTTATTTGTTTAATTCTATTATTTCTCTTTTATTCGTATTAGTTAATTTATGTTATCTGATTTCTCAATTAATTTCATTATGAGTTCTTCCCTTTTATCGTCTGATTCAATTATTGCCATTAATTTCATTATGAGTAGCTAAACTTCTTTTGCTAGGATTTAGGGGAACCATGGATTGAGACGGTATTAAGTCGGTGATTAGATTAGTTGACGTAATTGGTGTATGTTGTTAATTGTGACATTTAATTGTAATTAATTGGTTAAGTCGACGTAGTTGATTAATGGAATTGGTAAACCCCGACCTAAGATCGAGAGCCCGGTAAGGGTTAGACTTGTCACAAATATTAGAGTGCCCTAGTAATTTGCGAGAGCCCGCTAGATTTTTGTCTTTGATCCTTTTATTTGCCTTTAGTTTAGTAAAACAATTCAAAACACCCCATTTATGTTTTAGACAAACTTAAATTGTCAAGTAGACTGCAAATAGCTTCCATGTGGACTCGATCCCGACTTTCCCTAGAAATATTTGTTGGAGACCTTTGGGTTATTTTTGATAGGTTGCGACAACCTTATCAATGTTTATCTATTCATTAAAAAATTTAGGGTAACCATCTATCATTTCAATATGTTTAAGAGATTATTAAATTGGGTTAATTGATGGGAATAATCTGAACTATTGATCATCTTCTTATAATAATCTGAACAATGCTTTAACTCACAATAAACCCAATTTTAACCATCATCTTTTCAAATTAGAAAAGGTGACCGATACCTCTTAATTAGGTTATCACTTATTTTTTAAATTTCGCAAAAAAATACTACCAAGTCCCAAACTACAATTGCAATTAAGACCTACCGACCTACCCACAACTAAACATCATCTACCCACCACCCAATGTAATACTACACATTTCAGGATCTTGAGTACTCGGTCGATTGGGCTGTACTCGACCGAGTACATGTCTTGTACGTTTTAGGCAAGCTACTTTCTTGGGTGTACTCGGCCGAGCATAGGAGACCCTCGCTCGAGTTGAGTGTACTCGGTCGAGTGCCCGGTCTAGAGTCGTAAATTGCGCGGTTTTTGATTAGAATGATTAGAGGTTATAAACACATTTCGTTAGTTCGCTAGTCACATTTTATAAACCTTAAAAATGCTAATCATCTCCTAAGCAACTTTGTCGGATGATTAGAGGTTATAAACACATGTATCACCTCTCTAATAATGCTAATCATCTCCTAAGCAACTTTGTCGGATTGATGAGAATTTGGGATCCTTATTTCCGTGTCAATCGCACTAGTAAGTGTGGACACAGCCACCCGCGCCGCGCGCACCCGCGCATTGGTTTCGAGGCGGCGACACTTCCCTCACGAAACTCCGATGCGAGGCCGAGGTACATCATGGGCCATTACCGATTTGAAAGGCATTGAAACCGGTGAAAGGTTTGACAAGCTTGTATTTGTGGAGTCGCCACCGATTTTTATGGAAAATTGGAATCGCTCGAATACTTCGCGTCATGTGAAGACACAAAGTAGTGACATGAACACTACTAAACTCGTTACCCTTAGCCTTCTATGTCTAGAATGACTCTCGTGATGCCAATGAACACGGATGTTCACAGAGATCTTGAGTAAGGGGTGAGGGTACGTATTAGGAAGCTCGTTTATTTGAACAACTAATCCCGCCCGCTTCGATAGCTACCTCTACTAATGATCATGGAAGTTGTTTATACTTGATATGTTGTCAGTTATATGCATGCTATCCAACATTCAAACCCAACGTTTTAATCCTAGCATATGAGATTAGACTAAGTCGGTGAGCAAACAATTTTAGCAATTAATTGAGTCGAAGTAGGAGGTTAGATTAATTACATGTGATTGCCAAGTAAATAAATCATACTTAATACGAAATAAATAAATAGATACAAGAAGAAATAAATTACAATTGAACTAGTTTTTGAACCCGTGCACTGCACGGGTGGTAACGGAAGGTATTATAAAAGTAAAAAAACGTATGTACTTTTTTTATTTAGTAAATAACAAAATTTTAGAAAATTGTATTTTGCATGCCTACTCATACAGTCTTGGTAATTTTATGTTACTTATTTTTATTCGAAGTACTTCGTTTTTTTTCTCGACTTCTTAACTTATAAGAGGTGAAATCTGAAAAGTGAATGTAAAATTATTGTGGATATCTAACCTGTTGATTTACGCAACATACATTTAATTTTTCTCATTGTTGTACGTTTTTTATTATCATATTACTCCTCTTGTTGTTCTCCTTTCATTTCCCTACCTTCTCTCTCATTTTCACTCCCACCCACCATCGTCTAGACGTCTGGATGCAGCTTTCGCCATTACTGACCAACTATCTCGAGATTCACCAGTAGACCCTCCACCGTACTGGGTGAACGCACCCAACACCTCATACCACGACGTCCCACTCAATCCCTATCTCAACAGCCCCCACTACTAACTCCCCCCAAATCCTTATCATATGCATCCTCTAACTACCTTACCCCATATTGCCTCCACCATCCCCTCCGTCCTGCACCTCCAGCATAACCACCACCCTGACCTCACCCCACACGCGACTCTTAACCCTTTTCATAACCTTACGTGCGACTCCTCACCCCACCATTACCCACCCGTCGTGACCCCTCCCCTATCACGACCTCCACCATTAACACCGCTCATTCATCCGCCTTTTAAGTCGCCAAATACTTGTTTTTTCACAAATTATTGTATAAGACTTAAATTTAGGTAAGACTGACCCAATAATATTAGGCCCATCAAGATTACTTACTAAAAATATACATATTTAAATATGTTAGTTTTCAAAATAAGTTATAAAGTTATCAAAATGAAATAAAAAGCTTGATATAATAATGACTTGTGCTTAGGCTTTCTCCTATTGGGCCAGTCCTATGCTATAGGACAATCCTATAGGAGAGTTGCTGCTTTTTTTGTTTATTGAGTCACGTTAACAACTGTCTCTCAACATTGTAAATCATTTTGTCCTGCTAATTTAGAAAAAAATTAAAATAGATAAAAGATTTTTTTGCTAACACCTATTTACTCATTAACTTTCAATATTATAATGTTATGCATTAGTTGTTAGATAATTTTTGAAAGTCACCCCAATTTATATAAATTGAACAATAATACTTATAAGTATCTAAATTGATTTTTTTTAAATTCTTTCTCATCTATGACTTTGTTTTCAACTTCGTCGCAAAGGTGATGTTAATTACTCCATACATCATTGTCTAAGACAAATAGTTTTCCAATAATTCAAATGATATTCACATTTTATTGATTATCCTTGCAAAATTAACCTAATTTGCATTTCACTATCTCACAGACATGAGTAGTATTAGTAATTTCGAAGTGACATTATGTCTTTCTTATATAGAAAACATACAATTGTTAAAAAAAAAATGTAACAGTTAAAAGATCACAAATTCTCATGCTCAAAACGGGTCAAGTACCAAACCAGCTTCCTCACATACAATTGTTAAAAAAAATATACCAGTTAAATCTTTTCTCACTTAGAGCGATCCGTTTTATCAAAGTCTACACCCCAAAACCTTAAACTGCAACCCTAGCCTAAAGTAATCCAAACTCCAAAAGATTAAGCAGTATTGTCCAATATGTCCAAGTTTAATGCCATTTGTTACATATATTCATAATAGCTTTGATTAAGAACGATGGAATCCGAAATTGACCTAAAACATGTATGAGCCCATGTACCATACCTAACCTAACCCGTACAATTTTGGACCTAACTAAAGGACTTATTATTGAACACTCCCTTTTAAATATTTAATTTTACAAAGTGCTTCTTTAGTGTCCAATTATTATCAAAATTAAACCATTTTAATCATTGATTCGAATACGACGACCGACAATGACCCATACCTAAAAAATCCTTGATCAGAAGTGATTGTATTTCAAATCACTCGACAATAGGACGAAGCCCCAAACTGATTCAAGATTATTAGGCTGATCTAATAAAGATACAAATTATATGATAAGCGTCAACATCTTCCTTATTTCATTTCTTTACTTGGGTGTTGGTCTTTCTTTCATTATTGCCATTGTTTCTATGCTTATGTTCTCCTACCTTAATTTTCATAATAACTTGCTCATATTGAACTTACTATCGTGCATAGAAACATTTTGACTAAAAGATATGGAAACATTTGAGTAACTCTCTGTAACACCCCCATACACCAAGTGCCTTACCACGACCACCTAATGCATGTGAATGCTACCATCTCGGTTACCCGAGACAATGTATATCAAATAGACAATAAAGATACGTACTTTATTAAATAAATTTAAAGCGATACATGTCCAAACCAAAACCGTCAAATGAAAATACAACTGTTCCAAATTATTAAACCAACTAAAGTAAATAAAGTTTTAAGACACAGCGGAAGACTTCTAGACATCTCGTGGTGATTCAACCCAGCTATCCCATGCGCGTCAATCTCATACCTGCTTAGTAACTGCTCACCATCACCGAATGGATCACCACAGTTTTCAAAACAGTTAAACGGGGTCAGTTACTGATTACACAAAACAATACAAAAGATACAAAACACAAATTACCCAATCTCCATCACAACTCCACACACCTGACTACACACTAAAGTGTGTATTCCTGCCAGAATACCCATTGCATCAGATATTCCTCGCTGCCAGTGGGGGACCGCAGTCGTTCCCACCTAAGCCCCACTCATCTCATCCAAGCGATAACCCATGTTCCTTAATGTGCACATCCCCTCCTGTGGCGGGTTCTACAGAGGACAAATCAAGGGCGTGAAGCCACTCCTGCAAGTGACTCAACACAGCCAAGGACGCAACTCGAGAACCACAGATAGTTATACAAACAATTATGCAACAACAACTCCAACACCAAACCAACATGTTATAGATCAACAATAAACACAATCACAATCCCAATTATGTAACAAATAACCGAGTAGGGAAACCCTACCTGGAATAAGCAATCACGAGACCGTCAGAAGCAGCTAATCAATAATGCTCCTCTACGAAACATCCTCCTATAATCACATAACATACAATTACCATATAACAAAACATTATACTCCCAAAACCCCGAATATACCCAATTAGGGTTTTAAACAAAATCAACGAAACAATATAAAAACTATACAATGATCTTACCCTCGATAGGACGAACTCAACGGCGTAAAGAACTCGACGATCTGATAACCTTAGCCTTTGGGATTTGATATCAACGCGATGAATGAAAGAAACGTAACTTGTTTTCTAGTTGAAAGGTTATAGAAAAGGTGAAAAGTGATAAATAAAGTGACGGAAGGCTTTATATATTAATGACGCGTTACTAACAAAACCCGGCTAAAACAACCCGCATAACCAACTTACACAATCGAGTAAGTGACTTACTCGATCGTGTGCCCCTTACTCGATCGAGTGTCCCACATACTCGATCAAGTACCCATCAGGTAGACTACTGTTTTGTATCCAAACATACTTACTCGACAGAGAAAGTCCCACTCGATAGAGTACCCATAGACATAGAAAACCGTAGTATTACAGTCTTCCCTCCTTAAAAAGAACTTCGTCCCCGAAGTTCAACCCAAACACAAAAACAAAACATACTAACTCAATCCCGACACAACAACGCAACTAAAAACTCAAAACAAAACTCCCAACCAAAACTCAAACCGACTCAAAGCAAATACTAATTGTACCAAAACTAATATAAACCATACCAAAACCTTATGCGATCATCTCCTACCCCCCCCCCCCCCCCCCAAAAGAAACATGGTTACGTCCCCATAACCACACATACCTGATCAAAAAGAGACGGATACTGCTCCCTTATGGCCTCTTCTGCCTCCCAAGTAGCTTCCTCTGTTAGGTTTTTTTACCTTTTATTAGACTCCTCTAATAATGAACTAATTAACTTCTTAATTATTTGTTCTTTAGATCTAGTGCATGCATAACAAAATAAGAGATTTATGAGGAAAAACAATGTCCCTTACATTATGTATAGGTCCGAAATATAGGGCACAAATAAGGTGACCTTCCTTATTTGTTCTTGAGTTTAATATATTGGATGATCCTCCAAAAACCCCAAAGCAGAGATCCTTCTTAGATTGCACCCAAGACATATCCCTTAAACTAGTATACTAATTAACTAGATTAATAAACTATCATCCTTAAAATGATTCCAATATTATGTTTATTACTACACTAGTAATCCAATGGTTGTTATAATATTAGATGAACAAAACAATATTTCTAAAACCTTGTTCTAGAGAGAAGCAGGAGAGAATAAGTATTTTGCATGTAGCATTGTGAATGAATGAGTAAAGGAGGTAGAGAGCAAATCTCTTAAGGAAAAGAGGAGGAGAAAACCGGTTGGGGCAAGGGCTAGGTGCCAAAAATTGGCATCTTGCTTTTACTTTTGGTCTTCTCAATATATTAGGTGTGTAAGCTAGTATGCACTAGCAATGATGATGTTTGATTTATCTCATAAAATAATACCATCCTCACACCCGTAATACTCCCTCCATTCGGTCCATATTTCATAAAATGGACTACCATTTTATTTTGTCAATTTGTCTTTTGTCACACAATATGACACATGTAGTATGTTATATGTTATTAATTAATTTAATGCATATTTATCACATAAATATCATTTTACAATTAATTAAATTACATAAAATAAATTGACTAGTGATACTTGATCACATAAATAAAATGGGTCATATAATTATAATTCACAACATCTTGTAATTATAATTAACCATTCATTCTTATCTCAATTGTTTCTCAAACAATAAACAATTTTAGTAATAAAATATTTCAATTACTAAAATAAATCTTATTTAATCCCATTACAATAAGATATTAATATTCTCTCTCACAAACGAATTGTTCAATTTTAAGGAATTGATCAACTTGTATCGTCGTACAATTAATCAATTTATCCATTAAAGGAGTTCTCCTTTAGGTGTGACCTTAAGGGATCAACTGACCACCACCGTCATACGACAGTAATGTCAAACTCTAGTCAGCTAATCATTACTGATTAATGATGATCAGTTGATTATATAATGAATCATCCCTGACGTATTCTTATTATGAAATTTAATTATGATATTAAATCATGTGATCGCACTATTGTTGAGCACACATATTCCAACAATCTCCCACTTGTCCGAGACAAGTGTGCGTCACCAATTCTCTTGTCCTATTACAATCTCCCACACAATGCAAGGTGTCTCACAGGTTGTACTTGCACTTGATCATATCTTGAGTGGTTTCCTCGGTCTGGAGTGTAACAGTCTGACCGGAATTATCTACCGTAGATACCTTCCGAGCGTGGCCACGCATTTTTAGTTCACTACTCCTCGAGTGGCCTTTGAGATTTCAAACGACCCTGACAAGGGGTGGATAATTCCTATCGCACTATTCCCTTTGTTCAACCACAGTTCATCATAACCCAAAATATATCCATTTGACCTCATTTACGACAGTCGAAGAGCATAAATCAAAGCAAATCAGAAATTTGTGCCAACTTGGGCGAATAGTCTCTAGTCAAAGGAATTGACTCATAAGAATACTATAGTAGCTCTTGCCACAACCAGGCTTTATGAATTACCAGAACTCTATAAGCGGTCACTGCCCGACAGAGTGTCTCATGCAGTCTGCCTATGTGATCGACTAGTCATCCCGTATGACTATATGGCACTTGAACTTGCCGTCAATCGCATCACACTCTAGTCACTTCGATACGTCACCTCATATAAGTAACTAGGGGCGAATACCATGTCAATCCAGTTCACTTTAATGGGGTTCAGTTTGTCTCTATAACCCAATTGGATTTAACAAAGTAATGGGTGAGTTTAATAAAACTCAAACAATAAATGCGATTATCATATATGAATAGTCAATACACTATTACTACTTCAAATCTTATAATCTTTAGTGTACCTTTTACACTAGTCGAAATGCAATAAAAGCTTGGCAAGTGGATATACCCTATATCCATATATTCCAACTTTATCAATTGCTATTTCCTTCTATTCAATGTTATTTCTAATAACTTGAATTTATCTCTAAGTATTTGTCTAGTCTTCTTACTAGACTTGAGTTCTTTAACTTGAAAGATGCTCCCACTGTTATCGCATAACTTGTGATAAAGTCATTTGTAGAGGGATTCACCCTTAATCCCTAGGTTGACCATTTTAGCACAATTTACTTAGATTCCTTATGTAGACTTTGTAATGCGCGAAACTAAAACACTTTTCTAGTCTCTTACTCCTAAGTCAATAAGACATCCTAGGATTTCAACAAATCCCTTTTGGTTTGGAAACTAAAGTTTGTGCAACCCTTCAACACATAACTTAGTTTATCATCCAAATATATGAACGAATCCTTAATTCTTCTCAAGAATCTGAAGGATGTTCTTTAAGGCTTTCACAAGCCATATCATGGAAATGATGTTGTTATTGACTTATTATGCTCCAAGCATATGATTCATCACGGCGTGTGCATTTAATGGCATACATGATCGTTCTAACGGCGGAAACATTAACAATCGATTTCATGTAAACAACAACTTAATAGGTTCAGTGAACGACTATGACTCCATCATGGTAATTCCACTTTCATCAACATGAATAACCTATTCAACCTTGTTGATGTTCAACAGATACGAAAGATCTTATCCTCATAAGACTCTCAACTCTATGCCAATATTCTCTCACATAGATTCAAAAATCTAGAATACTTTACACCCTTTTCCAAGTCTCCCAATCAATCTTTTACAGAAGAAGACATTGGTACATTATTCTCAATAAGTAATATGTTATCAACATATAAGACATGAAGAAACAATTATAGCTCCCACTTAACTTCATGTATAATGATGATTCTTCAATCATATGAATGAAACCATTCACTATTATCACATGAACGAAAAGTATAATCTTTTAATGCTTGCTTAAGACCATTCTAGGATCACTTAAGAAAGCTACGCATAAGATGTTAGGATTCTTAGATCGTCATCTAAGGTTTTGTGTTTCAAACACATCCTTCTCTAAATTCCCATTTTAGAAAAGCGTATTTTTCATATCATTTGCCATCCTTCATCAAAATGAAATGTGGCGATTCCTCACATAATTTATCTTGATCAACATCTTTATGTCAATCTTATGCATTTGAGTACTCTAAAGCTCTATTTACTTTTAAAGAGACCCTCACATTAAAGTAAATCTACTCTTGATTAACAATTTTTGGATTGTAATGCTATGGCTCGTATGTAACAAGGTCGATTTGGGACAAGGTCATAATACTATCACTTTCACAAAGCAATATTTTAACCAATAAGACATGTGCGATAAACTCCCACTGAACTATGCTCCCAATCTATCTTTATAGATTATAGTTTAACTATACTCCCACTCTATAGTTCCATTAATTTCATAAAGTAACACTATAAGAGATGTTTGTAACGATCCAATCTACTCCCACTCTATCTCTCAGAAATACATCTTTCTTGAGAGATAGCTTTGTGAGGTACAAACACACACACACACATACATACACACACACACACACACACACACATATATATATATATGGTGGAGTATTAGGAGTTTATCTAGACTATGCAATAGCTTTCAAAAGGCCATCCATATCATGGCAGTTTGATTTATATAATATACGAGTCTTATCCATGTCATCTGTTTAATATACTCTCTATTCTAGGTATCTCATGGTTGACCATCCGTTTAGAATTATGTAATACCCGTCCTTTTAGGAACTCGTTGACCAACCTTGACCGACCTTTAGAGCATGCGATAACCTTTAGGAATACGTCCAAGAGGTGCCTTATGTCTTGTGTAACCTTAGGAGTGTGTGGTACTCGATAGAGTAGAGGCTACTCGATCGAGTAGCTTGGGTACTCGATCGAGTAAGTGGGTTACTCGATCGAGTAGCTTCTTTTCAGCGAGGGTTTATAATCGTGTTTTATTAAAACCGCAAATCATTTCCGCCTCTTTCCTTCAGACCTAGATGTCACCTCCTTCCTTTTCCTTCACCAAATACCTTCCGTGGAGCCTTCGAGGATGCTAGTGCATTGAGGATGAGTTGCTTGAGTCGGGTAACGGTCTTAACGCCGTTCTAGGATGCGTAGGTATGTCATCGTCATCATCTTTGCCTTTGTTGTTCCTTCTAGGGTTTTATTGATAGTAATAGGCTTGTATACTGTTTGTATACGGATTTCTTGCGTGGTTGATGTCGTATGGTTGATCGAGGAATCGCTGCTTTTGGTTAAAGGTAGAATCGCCTACTCAGTTTTTGTTGGTGGTCCAGTGTGTCGGTTGTTGTGTTGTTGTTGTGACCGTGTGGCTGAGTATACGTGGTAATCGGTTGGTGTATGCTGTTTTGTTCATTGTTGTTGTATTGCAGCTGTTTGTGATTGATTGTCTTTGGTTCTCGAGGTGCGTCCTTGGCTGAGTGGAGTCACTTGCGGGAGTGGCTTCACGCCCTAGTTTTGCCCTCCGTGGAACCCGCCACGGGAGGGGATGTGCACATTAATGAGACAGGGTTTATCGCTCGGTATGATGAGCGGGGATTTGGTGGGTACGGCTGCGGTCCCCCACTGGCAGGGTTGGTCTAGTGGATAGTCGGTGACGGTGATTGTTTGGTGGAGTTGTGGCTTATGTGTATGTTGTTGTTTTGTAATGTTTTGCCAGTGGTTAGTCTGTCTCTTCAGTTAATGACCTTGTGTGGTTTGTCTTTTGTTTGTTTCTGTTGTGTCTGCCGTGATCCCTTATGGTGAGCAGTCAGTCTTAGCAGGTGCTGTCTTGGATGGTAGCTGGAGTCTTGGCGGGTTGAGTCTTCACGAGTAATGACAGGAGTAGTTTATTTAGTTTTGACGAGTTGTATCATTTTGTATTAGTAGTAAATATCTATAAATGTTCTTTTGTTGACCTTTGATGATTACTTTCCTCGGGCAACCGAGATGGTGACGCCTCTATATGCTAGGGAAGGTCTTGCTAAGGCTCCTTGTTATATGGGGGTGTCACAAATTACTTGTCCATTTTGGATTGCAAATTCCCAAAATTGAGTTCATTAACTCAAACTGACTCATATTACTTTGATCTTATGGGTAGTGACACTAGGTCATAATCCATATTTTAATAAATCAAATTCATTACTTAAATCTTTGCCACTACGATCGGATCGTAATGCTTTAGTACTTTGTTCAATTGGTTCTCTATGTCATTTAGAAATTTCTCAAATGCTTCACTCCATATCTACTTAAATCATTGGTAAAAGTGATGAAGTAGTCATAAATTCCCTTTGCGGTGATGCTCATTAGAACACATACATCGGCATATATTAGTCCCAACAAATCACTTGCTCATGTCCCTTTACCACTAAAGGGAGTACAAATCATTTTTCAAAGGTGACAAGATTCGCATATTCCATATGATTGAGAATCAAATGGTTCATAAAATCTAGTCGACACTAGCTTTCAATGCGTTTCTCATTTATGTGACCTAATCGAAAAAGCCAAATGTTCAAATCATTTGGATCACTAGTTATGAGTCTTTTGGATTGTATTATGAAGATATCTTTGCTTGAGTTGGAAGTGTCTAAAACTTGTATATCATAAAGATAAGTGACATGGCTCACAGCCATGTCTATTTTCAACAAAATAAATCCTTTCATGTCTAACATAGAGATGGAAATAATGTTTTTAGACAAGGTGGGTACATAATAACTATTATGTAAATCCTTACTCCAAGCTACTAGTTAAAACAAGTACATAAGTCCCTCTTGAAGTGGCGGCTACCCTAGCTCCATTTATTCGTCGGAGATTTATATCACTCTTGTTTAGCTTTTCCACATTTCCAAGTCCCACTTGGAGTAACAAGTCCAACATTGATATCTTCCAAATACTCGGGGCAATTTCGCTTCCAATGGCCCATGACATTACAATAATGACATTCTTCATAAGATTGGGCACCCTTCTTGGTCTTGGTTGTGGTAGTCACACTATCCATTTCCAATTCATTATCAGGTTTGGGTTTCTCACCCATCTTTGCCTTTCCTTTAATTATATCAATACTCTTTTCAGTTGCAAGGACACTCTTGCTAGAACTCCCACTGAATTTAATATTTATCCTTGTTTCTTCAAACAAGGATACCTTGGGTTTAGCAAGATTTTCTTCACAAGATTTGTTAAACAAGGTGGTGGGCATTTGTAGATACCAGTATCTGCTGAGACTCCAACAAACACCCGAAGATTATCGGACTACAACATGTTTTGGAATCGCGGCGTTTGATCGACAGTTTGTGTACAACTTTACGTCGGAAAATGTAAAACGATTTCGAAAATAAAACATCTCAAAACATTTCAAAAATACCTGGAGTGTGTAATGCACGGCGACGGGGTCGCAATGACACTAACTAGAGTCAAAACCGACACCGGACCAAAAACCGACTCAAAAATTCAAATCCCGACTCCAACAACGAGTCAAACCGAGTCAACCACAAAAAAACAAACATTTCAAACCTTCTACCTTAACTTTTCCCGGATTCATGTTGGTCAAGTACCAAACATGTGACTACAAAACCTAGGATAGAACAAATCATGATTGCGTTTTTTGTGAAAGTGACAGGACAAATCGAAGACCCGCGACGTGGCTCGCGCCTCTTTGAGCAGCCCAGGTGGCCACGTCGCTCAAAACTCACACAACCACTCATTCTCCTATAAATACTCCTCAAATGCCACCCATTTGAGAGTGACGCGAGTGTCCGCCTCCTCTTTTCTCCCTTAAAATTCTCGACTCGACTTCTTAAGTCACAACCCGACGCGTATTTACGACCTACCGATCGTAAACACGAGCCTTACACATTGTTTGGTACCGTCATCGTGCATTAAACCACTTGACCGATCATTTCGACCACTACACCATCACTAAACATCTAAAACACTCTTTTTACTTACCAAAACGGTTTTAAACCGAGTTTTTTCCGATCAAACGAGTTTTTACACTTACGTCGGTCACTCGCCATAACCAAACATATAAGTATGAGGGTGTAAAAATCCTCTTTTATTATGTTTTCATTTGCTTCATGACTCTAACATGCTAAAACATGCATGACATGAACCAAAATATGGAATAAACGAGCCAAAACTGATTTTTGGTCTGAGGCAGAAGCCCATTAGGTCGCCAACTAGCTCGCGCCTAAATGGGGTATTCAGACCAGAAATCAACCGTGTTTGTTCTCATCATTTCCCTTAATCCATTTTTCATATTTGTAATCGGTTTTCACTATTTCAAATATTTCACATGTTTTAACCATAAAACATTTTTCACCCTTGGTTCCTCATACCATGACGGTTAAATCCGTGTTTCGGTGATAATATTTGGTTAATGACATTTAGAAGGTATTTTAAAGCCTTTTATTTCATTTCTTTACATTTTCAAACCGACATATTAGTCACCAACACAAAGTCATCCTTGGTTCTACATACCATGCCGGATTTTAACCCGGATACAATGATGAGTACCGACTAATTACATTCAAATGGACTTAAAAAAATTAGTCCATCATCATTTTCAAAACTATTCATGTCAAGTTTGTCAAATCGAACCCGACACCGAATATTATCAAAACAATGATGATTATTCGAGTCTAGTTCTTCAAATCAACAAATGCGGTCTAAACGACCCCTTCAAATCAAACCGGGTTCGAATACCCATTTTCAACACGTTTTATAACGTTTTCTAAAAGGTCAGAGCACGGCACATAAATCGTGGGCTAACTCGCACCTAAATAGGCTCTCCATTTCTCATTTTCAAAACCAGAGGGAGGCCCCTTACACCGCCGGCTGGCTCGCGCCTCATATAACCGTCTGGTACAGGGCCTGTTCCCTTCCAGCATTAGTCTAGGACGATCCCAACTCCGGTAAACCCAGATATAGGACGGATCAGATGACTATTTGATTATCCAAAACCATATTTGAAAAATGCCTTACTAAGAAAAATGGATCATGTTATGCACCCTAAACCTAATACGGTAAATGGATGTTTAATTTCCGTGTTGCATGCAAATCAATCATTAATCCAACTCGACATCTTATACTTGATACTTGGATTAAATCAACCGACTTAGAAAGCTCTCACATGTTAGGTTTAAATCATTGGATGTGCATTCGTGCATTTAAACCGTTTTATCAACTTTTGCATTCAACCAACCAAGATCGATCAGTAGAGGCCGCTAAACGCGGGCGGGATTGGATGTCTGATTAAAGGGCTTCCCAATACGTACCTTCACCTCTTACTCAGAAACTTTGGATAGTGGACGACCTTATCCAGGGCGTACGAGAGTCATTCTAGAGATAGGATGCTAAAGAGGGACGATTTCCTTATCTTTAGTACCTATGTCAAACGCTGCTTTGTGCTTCGATTTGACCGAGGTATAAAGTGGAATTCGAACGGGTTCCAGGCATCCCACAAATGCTTGGTGGCGACTCTGAACATCTCTAATCGTTTCGAGACCCTTACAAAGACGAAACCGACCGATCTAAAACAATCCGGTCGAAAGCACCGCCGAGCATGGCTTTCAAAAAGAGACCGCTGTATGTCCACGGATCGAAGTGGGCTTGCAGGTGGGCCGTGTCCACAGATTAGCGACTCCGCTGGGGATAACTAGGACACTTACGTCTTTGTGATCCCTAGATGGTGAGACTCGAACGAGGTCTTGGTTGGAATGCATTAATTGATATTACGGTCACGGTCGGGTTTCCTTGTCCGGGCCCACAACCTAACCCTTTTCGACCAATTGGCTCGTTTCGTCGGCGTGAGTTTTCTCATCCCCGCGTTTTGAATCCCGATTGAGTCAAGCATATCGTTGACGTCACACATTTCTGTTTCGTCAAAGAGCTTTCATCACTTTCGAGCACGAGGCTAGGGCACCCTCCTTACACATTTTGTTCGGATTGGTATCCCTCTCGCAAATCGGGGTTTGATTGCTTGGTGTGTAACCCACCCTTCTAAGCCAAAACCCCTGTCAGCATAATGGATAATATAATGAAACTGTGAGTGCTTATGTGCTATCTGATCATAAGTCCATCCGTGTCATTTTCAAACTTTCAAAAACACCCTTTTCGCGCCGTTATAATGGCCATTTCAAACCTCGGTCTTTTGCCGACCGATGCACGCCTTTCTAGGCCGTCGTAATGAAGATTTTCAAACCCGGTTTTGTATAACCATTTCAACACGCCTTTCTAGGCCGTCGAATGACGAATTTCAAACCATGTTTTTATAACCATTTCAACACGCCTTTCTAGGCCGTCGTAATGACGATTTTCAAACCCGGTTTTGTATAACCATTTCAACACGCCTTTCTAGGCCGTCGTAATGACAATTTTCAAACCCGGTTTTGTATAATCATTTCAAATCAGCTTTTTACGCCATTATAATTACCGCGTATAGACACGGATTTTAACCCGTTTCGCGCCGACAATGGCTTTCTTTCAAAACATGAGAAAGGCACACACCCTTTTCTCGGAACACTTTTGTAACAACCCGGATTTTTAATGACTTAATTAAGGGATAAAAGCGGAAAAACCCCAAGTCATTGCTATAAAAATGAATCCAGATCGTCATGGGTCACTTACACATGACTAAATAATTTAGTCAAGGGATTTAATTAGGAAATTAAACCAACATTGAAAGCTCCTCTCATTAACCAGAATGCCCCTTTAAGGGTGTCTCCATCTAACTCGTTCTTGGTACCTGAAAAACATTTAAACAAAAGTCGCTGAGCGACAGTAACCTAACCATTCTCCTATCATCGCCTTAATCATTCAAAAGCAGGCATGCGAATGGAAATGGAATGCATAAATAAGAATCACGTAAAGCATATATCACATAAGTCCTCTTATCACAACATTCTGGATATTCAAATGATACAACAGTATTACTCAAAGATATTAAGAAACCATTTTAGTAATACAACAACACTTAACAAAGTTAAGCACATGTGAGCACAACAAGTCCCAATCATCAAACATGTGACATTATTACCTTGATCTTTCTTTATCGTGCAGTAACATTATTCACCATATAACAATTTCAACGGTAAATCCAACAGGCATCATGTGAGTAAAAAACTGTAGTCATTTCTTTAAAAACATTTGTTTTCTAACAATTAAGCACGGGACGTGACTACTAATGTCACACCCATACTCACGGCTTGCATCTCACCTTAAGTACGAATGTGAACATCAATCCCGCCAATCATACCGATTCTAGGAGGTTTACATCTCACCCCTAGTGCTCAGTAGGACCGGACAACTAAATTGACTTGGTTTAACAACCAGAATCGTGGGGAAGAACAGACTGCTAATGGATGGTCTCAGAGGTCCCATTTAAGTGACATGTCCCATACACTTCGAGGCACCAAGACAATCGCAACCGTCAAGGTCTGCACACGATCGCAACCGTGAACTAATAATTGCCAAGATATCTGAAAGGTAGTAAAGCTGATCAAGCTCCACCTCAATATATGCGCATATACCCACTCCACAACTTCTTGGAACACGCGACTCCTCGGTGGCGGCTGATGGTCGACTACTATCCTAACGACAATCCCTCCACACGCAGCTTCGGGATGTGCTGTCCATACTTGTATAGCATAAGCTCTCTAAGCATTCTTCCGTCACGTCGATCCCTAAACCTTACCAAGGTAGCGCCCAACATGTAACACGAAAGACTCATAGGTGTCTCATAGAGACGATGATACGTCGATATACGGACCATCCCGGTATACCCAATACAAAGGTACTTGGCTCAGAGGTCTCATTCAAGGGGCATACCCAAGTAAACCGGGGAAAGATTCCATGGCTCAGAGGTCCCATTTAAGAGGCATAGCCAGTTACCGTTCTTGATATTCTGGTCTCAACGGTCCCATTAAGGGACATGTCCCACATCTTTAGAAACTTTTGAATAAGAAACGTAAACATAAATAAATTCATCTTGCTTTATCTTTTCTGAAATCTTTAGGATTTGGCAAATCTTATTTGGAATTTATTATTTCTAAATTCGTTATTTGAGGAAGGTATTTAGATTTTTACTATAGTAGGCTTAAGTTTAAGCTTCGTTTTTAAAGAGCTGATTCAATCTTCTTTTTAATAAAATTTGGTTATTTAATAAACATTTTATGTAAATCATTTGAAAAATATTATCAAATCATTTTAAATATTTTTACCAACTATAGGTGTAAAACTTTTATAAAAGATATGAATTAAGACACTTATTTATTAAGTAACTTTCCTTGTATTTGGAGAAACGTTTAAATCACGTAAACCATCTTCGTTTTGAAAACGTTATCGAATGCTTTAAATTTCCAAACATTTAAAAGAGCTGTTATTAAACTTTAATATTTAATAAAATTTAAACTTATCAATTCTAGCCTTAACTGTATTTAAAGAGGAAAGGTATAATTCTTTTAGGCTAGTAGTTAAGAGCTAAAATGTTTGTACTCATATAAAAGTTAACATCTCAATAGACTGCGTACTTACTAAATAAAGTGAGTGCAAAAATCATAAGGTAATCATATCGGAACATGCATCACACGACAGTAAATAAGTATAGCCAGTTAAGATATTACTCAATTATATTTCCTAATCATGTTTCTAGGTGAGAAAATAGCACAACGATTAAGATATTACTCAATTATATTTCCTAATCATGTTTCTAGGTGAGAAAATAGGACAACGATAAATCACTTGTTATCATGAAATTTTAACATACAAATCCAACTGACTGAGTAATTAACTAGCGCATATGTATATTTCATGCCATTGTTAATAATTTAGCGGTCTAGTATTTCTACTCAATATTTAATTGTCAACAAGTTACATAACTCATATTTAAACATATTCATTCACATTAGCATATCGAGTTTTGTAAAATTAAAGAGGGATAGAAGAAGGTCGGGTTACCGAAGTTAGTGAAATAAAAGGATGTGTTTATTAATCCGATTTATTAATAAATAATCGTTATTAATAAAGTCACAAGTCCGTCTTGAAACCGTCATTAAAGCAAGAAAAGTCCAAGTCCGAATCCCGTCAAGCAAACCTTGCATAACGAAAGTTTAAGTTAGTAAATCGGGTCAGGCCCGAATCTTTATTAACTGCGTAAACATAAACGGAGTTCAACGTTTCCCCCAAATTGATTTGGGTTTTACGCAGACCAAACTCACCCCTCAACAACAACCCATGAGGAGCAGCGACGGGAGCAACAGGCAAGGCGGCACCGGTGGTTTCTACGTCGGCTCTGCAGCGGTGGTCGAAGAGCAGGACAAGGAGAAGAGCAGTCAGGAGAAAGGAAACACAAGAAAGAGCGAAAGGCAAGAAGGAGATGAAGGAAGCGGAGTCTTACGACTGTGGTGGTGCTTCGACAGCAACCAGGGTGACGGCGTGGGCACGGTTGATGGTGGCAGATACGGAGGTGACTGATGGTGCTCGAAAATAGATGAGGGGGAGAGAAAGACGGATTATGTGTATAGGAAAAGGAATTAAGAAGGAAGGAGAAGGGAGGTTCACGGCGTCTGGCAACCACGACGGCGATGATGGTGGCTGATGGCTGCTGGCCACGGTTCACGGGGTGACAGAGGTGGAGGGACCTGCGGTTTCCGTCTTCAAAGCAGGATAAAAACAGGGAAACGAGAGTTGTAAAACGGGGTCAGGATACGGTCTGGTGGTCGAGTGGTGCGTATGGTGGTGGCCATGGCTTCTGTTTTGGAACAGGGACGGAGAGCAGGGGTAGGAGTACAGAGGAGAGGTGCTCACAGCGGTAGTGAAGGCGAGTTGGTGTCGGGTCGATGTTTTGTTACCTGAATAGGCGTGAGTGTTGGATGGTGACGGAATTGGTATTGACTCGGATTAGGTAGTCTTATGAAGGTAAGAAATGGTGAGGCTGATTATTACAAGGTTGTTGGTCAGGATGATTGTGAAAGTGTAAAGGTAAAGACAAGATATAGGAAGAGATACATGTGAAGTTACAGGAGACATGTGAATTATAGATGGCATGTGAATGTGTATAGTGGAGATGACAAAACTACATGCAGGGAAAAACAAGAGGAGCAAGGTTGAACATAGCCAAATGTTTGATACACTACAAAGTGAGTAATGTAAAAGTTTGGAGTGATGTGAAGAAACATTATAGAATAGGGCAACGATTGTCATCGTCTTTTTATTTGAGACAAGTTTTTGATTATAATTAAAATGAACAAAATCTATTATAAAAATGAGTGTTAATAGATTTAAATTGAGAACGAATTGAGATAAATGTAATTTAATATAATTGGGAAATTATAAAAGTAGTTTTAATTGTAATTAAATCAAATTAATTTGTAGCAGTTTAATACGGGGTGTTACATTATGTAAATCTTTTTTTTATCAAAGTAAGATTAACGAAATTGCTTGTAAGATGTAGGAATAATTTAAATTAAAATGAAAATGTGACGAAAACAATTTAAAATATGCGTGGAAAAATATAAAAGCAGATCTATATATAATTAAGTCAAATTAATCAGTAGTGATTTAATACGGGGTGTTACAGTAGTACCCCCTTAAAGAAGTTTCGTCCTCGAAACTTGAAAAAGAAAGTCGAACTTTAAAACAATCAGCATTTTAAACGAGATTCAAGTATCGCACTCATTTTGAACAATCTAAATTTACTACACTGTGAGAGTGGAGTAATATAATTTGAAATATTTTTATTTGATCATGAAAAACTTCAGTTTTGAAATTTGATATTCCAAATAGTAAGAAGGTACTTGAAATTGTTTGAAAAACTATAAAGGGTTTGAAAAGATTGTCAAATAACACCTGAACAAAATTATTAAATTCCAATGAGAAGAAAATGAAGGTTAACGACTTTCAAAATTTTTTGAAGATTCGATGACAAAGAGACCTATCAAGAGAAAAGGTAGGCAACATACACTGCACGGAAGAAATAAAAAAAAAAACTCGATCAAATGAGGAGGAGATGCCCGAAGGATTGGTGTAACCAAAAGCGGATATGAAAAGCGGCGAAAATTTTTTTGAGCACTTAAACGGCATGAAAGAAAACAATATATATATACGTATATATACACATGTCAGAGATTTAGAAGAGGGGAGAGGGTAAGGAGGAGTTAAGGGAAGTATCGATGATTTTATAAAAGGACAAGTTGCGGTTCTATCATCGTTCATTCTTCTCTCTTTACTATTCCCAACGGATCCCTACATCACTCTACTCCTTCTTTTTCCAACGGCACTGCTACAGTAACCCCTCCTCTACAAAACACTCAAATTCAAACATCTTACTTACTTAATTCCTTCTTTCCATAAACATCTTTCAAGTCCAAAAATTTCAAGTCCATAATCATTGATCATGGCTACTCCATACGACGAGCTCCATGAGTCAGTTAAGAAGTCTCTCGATGAAGTGAAGACTCTGCTTAGTTGGTTAATGGTCCTCTTTGTTGTAATGGTTGCTTTCTTTGTAATGCTTGTGGTAAACCTATGTTAAGAAATTGGGTAACAACCCTGATCCAATAAAACGATGCTTTTAATACAGTGAGATCTTTTCCACTTCCAGCTCACAAAATTCCTTATACTCGGATTTCATTACATTCAAATGACGGATTATTCCTTAAAATTGTAAAGCAGAACTTCGAATTCCCATTAAACAAACTGATTATAACATAATCCTTTAGTAACGAAGCTATGTGGAAAGGAGTCATTTCCTCAATTCAATTAATTATCACTTTAACTTGTCCTCTATTATGGGATTTATACCAATACCCGAAGTGGTTACTACGGAAGCCATTATATCCCAAAAATTTTGTACACTAAAATCAAATAATTGTGTACAATCATACTTCTCTAACATGTTAGTCCCACAATAATAGTTGTCCTGACATTTTTGGACATATACCTATTCAATTGTCGCCAAGTTGAAACTTGAATTTCGACCACAAAATTTTCCACATGTTCAAACAAACTCTTATTCAGATGTATGTTTTCTAAGCCATTAGCTCCATTATAAAAAGGTGGTAATCGTGTCATATATCACACCACTCTCTCTATTTATAATTCTCCTTCAAATCCATCATCGTTACACAAAATGGCTTTTACCACTGATGTCAATATAGTTAGGCACTATGAGAGTAAGATTGGGGAAATAGTTCAACAAATTCCTCCCTTTTTCATCCGATTGAAGGTAGTTCTTACAGAAGAAACTATTTGGAACCTACTAAACCACGCTCCAGCATTAAGTCTCTTGGGAAACATTCTATGGGAGGGTCCCGATCCACATCTCTCTCCAATAACTCCGGCCGAGGAGGTTACCAGGGGTAAGTCTGACTTTATCATGCTCTGTACGTAGAATCACCTATTCTCACAAATTAATCATAATGAACTCAACCTTCTTGTCCTGTTACAGAAATTATTCGGAAGAAAAGTGAAGAGTTAAAACAGCTAGAAGATGAGGTTGTGGAGATATGCAAGCGACTTCAAAAGATTATGGCGTGGAAAACAGTGGTTGATTTGTGCACTGGATGGGGAAGGATCTTTGTCGGTCCATATGAGGATACTAAGCTCCTCGATATATACACCGACCGAATGATGGAGGAGGCTGAGGAAGAAGCGATGCAAGCTGCCTCGTCATCTTCAGAAGACAGTTGTAACATTGGGGCTACATTCTATTAGGGTTAAGATCTTAATAAATAAAGCAACACGCTAAAATATAACGCATGTATTCCTCCCAATGTTATGAATCATCAAGCCCGTTAATGCAAAATTACCATAATATCCCAAATCAAAACTTCTAATTCTCGCATATCCACTAGCATTGAAACTTGTGTCCTATAAATCCTTTACACACTCAGTTGAGTCCTAGATCGTCATACATATATCTCCAATAGGTCATATACGTCCACAATAATAGTGAGTCACTACATCCTACAACCTCAATTAAACCATCGTGGTAGGTATATCCTCAAAGTAGTTACTCCTTAAATATAACACAACTTTAAACGGTTACTCTTAAATAATTATACCTTCTTCGTAAGGGGTCTTGTCGGCCAATTCGACTTTCATACTACCAAGGTTGATTTCTTGCCGACTTAACCGACTAACAATCCACCGTCATGACAATCGTGACGCTATTCGTTCCACTGGTCACTCAACCGTATGGTTCACCTCACTAACTTCGAACAAGCTACCACACATAAGCCGGTAGTAATATATCTTCATCTTTGTGTCATTCGACTCCCTAAGAACATCGATTATCGCTAAGGCTAAAAGAAGCATTGATTTGCTCATATAAAGGTCTCAGATCACTCCACGATTTGGCACTACTCCATTTTCTCTCCCTACTATAGACATTTAACCCTAAGAAAATATGCCCCGTAGAACTGCCATTGAAAAGGTTAGGTCTTATGAAAAGAAGATTGATGATATTGTGAGTGAACTTCCGGAGTTCTTTTCTAGCTTAAAAGTGGTTCTCGTTGATGTCATACTCAACAGGCTGTTGAGCTTGGGTCCTGCATTAACCCTCATCGAAAGTATCTTAAGGGGTGGTATTGATCTTCGCTTGACTCCGGTGGTCTTGGCTAACGAAATCAGGAGAGGTAAGCTATTATGTAAAATACTTAGCAGCATATTACGCCAGGGTATGACCTGACGCTTATCCTTTTTGAACTTGTTTCAGCAACCGTTCGTATGAAGCGTGAAGAGCTGAAGAAACTGGAGGGCGAAGTAGTGGAGTTCTTCAAGCGTCTGGAGAGGGTGCTTAGATGGACTGCTTTGGTCGATTTGTGTCAAGGCAACGGAAGAATCTTCGTGGGTCCTTATGAAGAAACCATACTCTTGGATGTGTATATGGACCACTTTTTAGAAGAGGCCTATGCGAGCACGACATCATCGTCTTCTCTTGAGGATTAGTAACAAAGTAGTACTATGGCTAGCTCTTGTAGGAGAGTTAGTCTTCTTGATATTCTGTACGAACTTACTAGTATTATCATTATTAAGTTAGTTGTTAAAGGCTTGTTTGCTTTTGAAAGCATGTTTTAAAACACATGTGAAAATAGGTAAGTTGGATGGTTAGCAAAACCTATTATTATGATTAGCAACAATAATCGCACATAACAAACAACATGCCACTACAAAATCAAGGGTGACGCAAATAACATATCACAATTACCTTGCAATAACATCAAATATGACGTGCTAGGTTTGGGGCTGGTCACTAGACATATTTACCCATGCTAATCATTCTACCCCAATAATTTATTTAGACGAAACCTAAGTGTTTCTAAGTGAATCTCTCATTTTAGTGATCTAAATAATTCTACTCATTTTAATAAGTCTTACCCAGGCGCGCTCCTCGTTAGGTAAACGAAGCTTAATCCTCATTACGGTCACAAGGTCGCTCTGATACCAACTGTAACAACCCGGATTTTTAATGACTTAATTAAGGGATAAATGCGGAAAAACCCCAAGTCATTGCTATAAAAATGAATCCAGATCGTCATGGGTCACTTACACATGACTAAATAATTTAGTCGAGGGATTTAATTAGGAAATTAAACCAACATTGAAAGCTCCTCTCATTACCCAGAATGCCTCTTTAAGGGTGTCTCCATCTAACTCGTTCTTGGTACCTGAAAAACATTTAAACAAAAGTCGCTGAGCGACAGTAACCTAACCATTCTCCTATCATCGCCTTAATCATTCAAAAGCAGGCATGCGAATGGAAATGGAATGCATAAATAAGAATCACGTAGAGCATATATCACATAAGTCCTCTTATCACAACATTCTGGATATTCAAATGATACAACAGTATTACTCAAAGATATTAAGAAACCATTTTAGTAATACAACAACACTTAACAAAGTTAAGCACATGTGAGCACAACAAGTCCCAATCATCAAACATGTGACATTATTACCTTGATCTTTCTTTATCGTGCAGTAACATTATTCACCATATAACAATTTCAACGGTAAATCCAACAGGCATCATGTGAGTAAAGAACTGTAGTCATTTCTTTAAAAACATTTGTTTTCTAACAATTAAGCACGGGACGTGACTACTAATGTCACACGCATACTCACGGCTTGCATCTTACCTTAAGTACGAATGTGAACATCAATCCCGCCAATCATACCGATTCTAGGAGGTTTACATCTCACCCCTAGTGCTCAGTAGGACCGGACAACTAAATTGACTTGGTTTAACAACCAGAATCGTGGGGAAGAACAGACTGCTAATGGATGGTCTCAGAGGTCCCATTTAAGTGACATGTCCCATACACTTCGAGGCACCGAGACAATCGCAACCGTCAAGGTCTGCACACAATCGCAACCGTGAACTAATAATTGCCAAGATATCTGAAAGGTAGTAAAGCTGATCAAGCTCCTGTCAATATATGCGCATATACCCACTCCACAACTTCTTGGAACACGCACTCCTCGGTGGCGGTGGTCGACTACTATCCTAACGACAATCCCTCCACACGCAGCTTCGGGATGTGCTGTCCATACTTGTATAGCATAAGCTCTCTAAGCATTCTTCCGTCACGTCGATCCCTAAACCTTACCAAGGTAGCGCCCAACATGTAACACGAAAGACTCACAGGTGTCTCATAGAGACGATGATACGTCGATATACGGACCATCCAGGTATACCGACAATACAAAGGTACTTGGCTCAGAGGTCTCATTCAAGGGGCATACCCAAGTAAACCGGGGAAAGATTCCATGGCTCAGAGGTCCCATTTAAGAGGCATAGCCAGGTTACCGTTTACTGATATTCTGGTCTCAACGGTCCCATTAAGGGACATGTCCCACAGTGCTAGAAACTTTTGAATAAGAAACGTAAACATACATAAATTCATCTTGCTTTATCTTTTCTGAAATCTTTAGGATTTGGCAAATCTTATTTGGAATTTATTATTTCTAAATTCGTTATTTGAGGAAGGTATTTAGATTTTTACTATAGTAGGCTTAAGTTTAAGCTTCGTTTTTAAAGAGCTGATTCAATCTTCTTTTTAATAAAATTTGGTTATTTAATAAACATTTTATGTAAATCATTTGAAAAATATTATCAAATCATTTTAAATATTTTTACCAACTATAGGTGTAAAACTTTTATAGAAGATATGAATTAAGACACTTATTTATTAAGTAACTTTCCTTGTATTTGGAGAAACGTTTAAATCACGTAAACCATCTTGGTTTTGAAAACGTTATCGAATGCTTTAAATTTCCAAACATTTAAAAGAGCTGTTATTAAACTTTAATATTTAATAAAATTTAAACTTATCAATTCTACCCTTAACTGTATTTAAAGAGGAAAGGTATAATTCTTTTAGGCTAGTAGTTAAGAGCTAAAATGTTTGTACTCATATAAAAGTTAACATCTCAATAGACTGCGTACTTACTAAATAAAGTGAGTGCAAAAATCATAAGGTAATCATATCGGAACATGTATCACACGACAGTAAATAAATATAGCCAATTAAGATATTACTCAATTATATTTCCTAATCATGTTTCTAGGTGAGAAAATAGCACAACGATTAAGATATTACTCAATTATATTTCCTAATCATGTTTCTAGGTGAGAAAATAGGACAACGATAAATCACTTGTTATCATGAAATTTTAACATACAAATCCAACTGACTGAGTAATTAACTAGCGCATATGTATATTTCATGCCATTGTTAATAATTTAGCGGTCTAGTATTTCTACTCAATATTTAATTGTCAACAAGTTACATAACTCATATTTAAACTTATTCATTCACATTAGCATATCGAGTTTTGTAAAATTAAAGAGGGATAGAAGAAGGTCGGGTTACCGAAGTTAGTGAAATAAAAGGATGTGTTTATTAATCCGATTTATTAATAAATAATCGTTATTAATAAAGTCACAAGTCCGTCTTGAAACCGTCATTAAAGCAAGAAAAGTCCAAGTCCGAATCCCGTCAAGCAAACCTTGCATAACGAAAGTTTAAGTTAGTAAATCGGGTCAGGCCCGAATCTTTATTAACTGCGTAAACATAATCGGAGTTCAACGTTTCCCCCAAATTGATTTGGGTTTTACGCAGACCAAACTCACCCCTCACCAACAACCCATGAGGAGCAGCGACGGGAGCAGCAGGCAAGGCGGCACCGGTGGTTTCTACGTCGGCTCTGCAGCGGTGGTCGAAGAGCAGGACAAGGAGAAGAGCAGTCAGGAGAAAGGAAACACAAGAAAGAGCGAAAGGCAAGAAGGAGATGAAGGAAGCGAGTCTTACGACGTGGTGGTGCTTCGACAAAGAACCGGTGACGGCGTGGGCACGGTTGATGGTGGCAGATACAAAGGTGACTGATGGTGCTCGAAAATAGATGAGGGGGAGAGAAAGACGGATTATGTGTATAGGAAAAGGAATTAAGAAGGAAGAAGAAGGGAGGTTCACGGCGTCTGGCGACCACGACGGCGATGATGGTGGCTGATGGCTGCTGGCCACGGTTCACGGGGTGACAGAGGTGGAGGGACCTGCGGTTTCCGTCTTCAAAGCAGGATAAAAACAGGGAAACGAGAGTTGTAAAACGGGGTTAGGATACGGTCTGGTGGTCGAGTGGTGCGTATGGTGGTGGCCATGGCTTCTGTTTTGGAACAGGGACGGAGAGCAGGGGTAGGAGTACGGAGGAGAGGTGCTCACAGCGGTAGTGAAGGCGAGTTGGTGTCGGGTCGATGTTTTGTTACATGAATAGGCGTGAGTGTTGGATGGTGACGGAATTGGTATTGACTCGGATTAGGTAGTCTTATGAAGGTAAGAAATGGTGAGGCTGATTATTACAAGGTTGTTGGTCAGGATGATTGTGAAAGTGTAAAGGTAAAGACAAGATATAGGAAGAGATACATGTGAAGTTACAGGAGACATGTGAATTATAGATGGCATGTGAATGTGTATAGTGGAGATGACAAAACTACATGCAGGGAAAAACAAGAGGAGCAAGGTTGAACATAGCCAAATGTTTGATACACTACAAAGTGAGTAATGTAAAAGTTTGGAGTGATGTGAAGAAACATTATAGAATAGGGCAACGATTGTCATCGTCTTTTTATTTGAGACAAGTTTTTATTATAATTAAAATGAACAAAATCGTTTATAAAAATGAGTGTTAATAGATTTAAATTGAGAACGAATTGAGATAATTGTAATTTAATATAATTGGGAAATTATAAAAGTAGTTTTAATTGTAATTAAATCAAATTAATTTGTAGCAGTTTAATACGGGGTGTTACATTATGTAAATCTTTTTTTTATCAAAGTAAGATTAACGAAATTGCTTGTAAGATGTAGGAATAATTTAAATTAAAATGAAAATGTGACGAAAACAATTTAAAATATGCGTGGAAAAATATAAAAGCAGATCTATATATAATTAAGTCAAATTAATCAGTAGTGATTTAATACGGGGTGTTACAACTTTCGGGATCCCGAGGACTATGCACCGTCCCCGAGACCTCTTCAAACATTTCAAACTCGATTTTCAAAACATACAATTTTGAATTTCAAAAAACCGTCTTGGGAAACAACGCACTGTTTTCCGAGCCGACTCAAACTCAAACTGTCTTTTGCAAATAAACTTAAGACAACCCTTTCAACTGATCGACTTGCGGAGATCTCTATCTTCGGAAGCCATCCATTTACGCGACAAATGAATCTTTTTGAAAATTTCTATTTTCAAAAATTTCAGTCCACCATTCCAATTCCGCCTCGTGTCTATCGAGTCGAAGCAAATGTACTTATGGGTCTTTACTTATGAGTTGTCTCACCACGAGACCCGTCCAATAGCGTCGCGCCGTCATGATTGGACTCGTGTCAAAGGTTCGGTCAAACACCGTCACGTCATAAATCGAGTCAGCACTGAGGGACCACACACGGTCACCCCGTCTTGTTGAGTCTGTCTTTGTCTCGTCCTCTATGTTGTCTGCGTTCAGTCTTGGAACCGTGTCGGATTGAGTTGTAATGTGAGCCGTGTTTCTGCCTCAGAGCCATGGCCCCGTCTTCAGCTTCATCCAACAACAACAATGATAACAACAGAGATGTCACAACTGATCAGCTAACCAGCCTGCTTACCGCTCTTAAGGTCACCCTGGATCGCGTCGAGACCCGTATCGACGCCCTAGAGAACAAGGAAACTGGGGAACACAATACCCCACCTCCAACTGAAACTGAGAAGAGACTGAAACTCTTGGAGGAACAGCTCCTAGCCCGGGGTAACAACATCCATCTTGAGAACATCCGAAGGTTCAAGCCTGTCGGGGATCAGTTACCTGACAACTTCACCCTGACTGACGTACCTAAGTTCAAGGGAGTTGAGGACCCACTCAACCATATCTGTGCTTTCAAGGACTACATGGCCATTAAGGGGGTCAAACAGGAGCTCTTTACCCGGATCTTCCCATCCTTTTTAGAGCCGATCCCTCGCCAATGGTACTACTCCTTGGACCCAAAAAACCTTACTACTTGGGATGAGATCGCAGTTGAGTTTGCCAAGAAGTATGCCGACAACGTCGAAATCCAGGCCAACACCCGCACTCTCGAGGTGTTAACCCAAAACGACAAGGAGGGGTTCACTGAATTCCTAACCCGTTGGAGGAGGGTGAGTACTCAATTGGTCGATGGTGAGTGAATCAACTCTGGTGGAAAAATTTGTCAACAATCTCCGCCCGGTTTATGCCAACCTACTGAGGTATCAGAATATCAAAACTTTTCAAGATCTGCAGATTCTGGGAACGCGTATTGAGGACGACCTCCAAAAGGGTGTCCTAGCAAAGACCACTGACAGGGGTTACCAAGGATCCAACTCAACCGGATCTCGCCCTTACGGTCAGACAAACAAGATTGATGAGGTCAACCTCGTCGAACCATCTGCCATGAAAACTGAGCGCCCTCAGAGAGTGTTCACCAACATAGGGTCGACTTATGCAAGCGCCCTGAAAAGACTCATGGACGAAGGGAAGCTACAACCGATCGGACCCACCCCGGATCCGACCGACGCCAAGAAGTCCCGGTTCTGGAACCCCAATGCCTACTGCTAGTATAATCGAGGGAAGGGGCATGATACCGAAAATTGCTTCAAACTCAAGCACCTCATTCAAGACATGATTGAGAAGGGAGATTTGCCTTTACCCCCACCAACTAAGCCGAACAACAAGACGAATCCTCTGGGAATTCACGCCATCTCTGACGATGAGCCGACCCTAGACCCCTCTCACCTCATCCTGTCAATTGACGACGAGGTGAATGTTCTGGAAAAGGATCGTTCAGACGGAGTGTTTGTGTTTAGTGCTGCCACTATGCTCACTATGTTTCAATAAGTTGAAGAGGCCATAGCCAGCCTCTCTGAAAGAATCACCCGACTCGACGACGCCTACCGTCGACTCATCTTCCATCCCCCAACACCGCGCCCAAGGGAGAATTCCCCAAGCATTCAAAACTACCCACCCCAGGACAGATTGCTCCCGCGACCATTCTGGCATAGACCTCATGAAAATCACCTTCAAAATAACTACCCTCAAAATAACTACCCCCATAAAAATCGCCCTCACAAAAATATTCCCCACAAGAACTACCCACCGAGGAATACCCCTCCAAGGTATCCTCGAGGCTCCGAAATTAACGGCATATGGAGGGATGTTGTTGAGGATGTCTATATCCTCCCAGGGAAGGAGAAGCGGACGAAAGAAATTGGGCATCTCACCCGGTCCGGACGTCCCTATCAAAATCCGAAAAATCCAACGGCCGTTCCAACAACGAATGACCAAATCGTCCCAGAGGTGGACACTCAACCAAAGGCCCCCAAGAACTCAATCCTGAAACAGCTCCAGAAAGCAAAAGCCAAAATCTCAATTTGGCAACTGATCGCAACCTCTTTTAAGCATCGACAGGCCTTGGGAAAATTGACCGTGCCCTCCACCTCTTCCCCAGAAGAAATAGTGGAACACATGACGAGAGACGCCCCTGATCTGAGTAACCCGGTGGTCTTCTCCGACGAGGACATCCCTCCGTTCGGAGCCAATCATAACCTGGCCCTGTACATCATCGTACAATGCCTCCAGAAGAATATACCAAAGGTCCTCATGGATGACGGTTCCGCCGTGAATGTCATTCCTCTCAAAATCGCCCCGCAGTGGGTGTCAAGGAATCTGATTTGATCCCAACGAATCAAGGAGTACGCGCCTACGACGGCACTTGTCGCAAGGTCGCTGGGTTAGTCACTTTGACAGTCGCAACCGGACCCTTAGAAAGACAAACCAGTTTTCAAGTGGTCGACATCGACGCGTCCTTCAACATGCTCCTGGGACGTCCTAGGATTCACGCCGTCAAGGCGGTCACATCGACGCTCCACCAGAAGATCAGGGTCCCCTTCGACGGGAAAATGATCACGATTCCCGCTTCCCCAATCAAAGCAGTTATGAGAAGGGGGGTAGCCTCCCAAGCCATTGAGGAGGACGACAATGAAATGTGGGGTTTCCAAGCCGTAAACGCCATAACTGATGAATCGACGACCTTTGAGTGTGACCCGTTCACCAACCTCACGGTCAACCGTATTATGATGCGTCAGGGTTACTTCCCGGGTTTGCCACTAAATCCACTAAAGGACCCATTGCCTCCCTTGAAACAGGTTAAGGTCCCCAGCATTCCCTTTGGGCTGGGGTACGAACCTACTGACCAAGATATCCGGGAGATGAACCTCCTAATCTGAAAACGCAAGAAGCACGGAGTCATCCTCCGTCCCTACCACCTGACTCTCAACGGATACTTTGTCCCCGAGGGAGAGTCCGAGCCTTACCACGGCTTTTCGGAACCGATCTATGACTCTGTGGCCAAGGCTAGGTACCCGGGAGTGGAAGTCTTCCAAGACTGCTACTTTATCCCCGACAACATCGAAGCTGCATCAACTGAGTCCAGGTCGTCATCGTGCCTTGACGGACAAGCTGTCACACTCCTCTTTGGGGAAGATAACGTCAAGCACCTTGACTATGAGAACATCATCAACATCGCCCTGAAAGACAATCAATTTGATCCAACTGCCTTGATCTCCGATACTGACCCGGAGAAAGCTACCCAAGGCTGGAGGAAGACCGTCAAGTGGACCGATCGCCAAGGCCGCATCCTCAGGATAATAACCGGAGAAGGCCCTATGTTCAAGGAGGGAAGTGAAGAAGGATCTGAGTTTGAGTCTGAGTCGGAGTCAGAGTCTGTCATAGCTCCTAATACTCCTGATGTCCCAGTCAAGGTCCCCTTCCCGCTGTTTTATCATAAAGTCGTGGCTGATTCAGAGGCTGAGTCTAGTAAGGTCACCCCCACTTCCATGAAAGGTGACAACCTGAAGCCTGTTCCGGAGGCCACTCCCTCTGTTGTGTCACCTCTGACTCACCACGAGATGTCTGTCCTTTCCGAGCTTTTCGCTCGTGTCAACTTAATGAACGCTAAGTTTGCTTATGACTCATCTCAATTTAACTGCAATGCATTTCTGAATGACTATGAGGAATTTGACTTGAGTGACTACCCACCTCACTTAGCCAAAGAACTTCACAAACGGGAAACCAGAACCCCCATCATTGAGGAAACCGAACCTATTAACGTAGGAACCGACAATACACCTTAAGAACTTAGGATAGGGACAACCCTGGACCCCTCGGAATGACAGCAGTTCATTGACCTCCTCCACGAATACAAGGACGTGTTCGCCTGGTCTTACAGAGATATGCCTGGGATTGACAGAGAAATTGCAGAGCACCGGATACCCAATAAACCCGGGGCTAAACCTTTAAAACAGAATCTACGCCGGATGCGTCCTGAGTGGGCCCTAAAAATCAAGGAAGAAGTGGACAAACAGTTCAAGGTTGGGTTCATCAAAGTGTCTGAATACTCGGATTGGGTGGCCAACATTGTACCCGTACCAAAGAAAGACGGAAGAATTCGGGTTTGCGTCGACTTCAGGGATCTGAACAAGGCAAGTCCTAAAGACGACTTCCCTTTGCCACATGTTGACATTCTGGTGGACAACACTGCCGAACCATGCTCTCCTATCATTCATGGACAGGTATGTTGGGTACAACCAGATTAAAATGGCTGAGGAAGACATGCACAAGACTGCGTTCACTACACAGTGGGGTACATATTGCTACACGGTCATGCCTTTCGGCCTCATCAATGCCGGAGCAACCTATCAAAGAACCGCTACCACTCTCCTACATGATATGATGCACAAGGAGGTAGAGGTATATGTCGATGACATGATCGTCAAATCAAAAGAACGGGACGGCCACATCAGTGCCCTCCGGAAATTTTTCGCTCGTCTGCGGAAATATAAAATGAGACTAAATCCTCAGAAGTGTGCATTCGGGGTCACCTCCGGAAAACTCTTAGGTCATGTTGTCAGCAAGAGAGGCATTGAGATTGATCCAACCAAAATCAAAGCCCTTCAACAAATGCCTCGGCCTAGGAGCGAGAAGGAGATTCGGGGATTTCTCGGTCAGGTCCAATACATTAGCCGGTTCATTGCCAAGCTCACTATGATTTGTGAACCAATATTCAAGAAGCTTCGTGCCTCCGATCACACCGATTGGGACGACGACTGTCAGAAGGCGTTCGACAGGATACAGGAAATCCTATCCAAACCTCTTATCCTTATGCCGCCTAAACCGGGGATTCCTCTATCCCTATACCTGACCGTTACCAACACAGCCATGGGAGAAATGCTAGCACAAACAGTTGGCAACGAAGAGCGAGCCATCTACTACATCAGCAAAAAGTTCATTGAGTACGAGACGAGGTATACCCAACTGAAAAAGACATGCCTTGCCCTAGTATGGTCAACAAAGAAGCTGCGGCATTACATGCTCAGCTACACGGTCCACATCTACTCCAAGATGGACCCGGTTAAATACATCTTCGAAAAACCCGTACTAAACGGAAGGCTGTCTAGGTGGACACTCATGCTGTCCGAATTCGACCTCAAGTTTGTACCACTCAAGGTTATCAAGGGAAGAGCAGTCGCTGATTTCCTGGCAGAAAATCCCGTCAACGAGGATCGAACGACCGACACATGGTCACTTCCTGACGAAGACATCCTTTGTGCTGACTCCGACGCATGGGACCTATACTTCGATGGTGCATCTAATCTGAGAGGCTTCGGGGTAGGAATCCTTCTAATATCACTAGAGGGAGAACATGTTCCGATCTCGGTCAAGCTAGACTTCGCCGTCACCAACAATGCCGCTGAATATGAAGCATGTCTCATCGGCCTACAAGCAGCCATCACACTTGGCCTCAAGAGATTGAGGGTCCATGGCGATTCCTCACTCATCATCAATCAGGTATCCGGATCATGGAAAATCCGATCTGATAGCCTAGCACCTTACCAAGCGAAGATCAGTCAAGAGGCCGAATTCTTCGACCAAGTCGACTGCTTTCACTTGCCACGAGAGGAAAATCAATTCGCTGATGCCCTGGCAAAACTTGCCGCGCTCGTCAACATACCTGACGACATGGCATCAATGCCCCTATGTGTCGAGAGAAGGAGCGAGCCAGCTCACATTTGTGCTATTATCGACGATGAGGAAAGCCATGATGAACCTTGGTAGCAAGCCATCCTTAATTACAAAACCAAAAACGAATTCCCTCCCAACTCTGATCAAAGAGGACAAAGAGCCATCCGTTTACTTGCATCACAATTCGTGATAAACCAAAATCAACTCTACAAAAGGACACCCCAAGGAATTCTCCTCCTTTGCATTGACCATCACAAAGCCAAGAAAGTCATGGGAGAGGTTCACGACGGAGAATGTGGCCCTCACATGAGTGCAATGATGCTCACACGGAAAATCACGCGGCTAGGTTACCACTGGACCACCATGGAAGCTGATTGTCGTAACTACGTCAAACATTGCCACAATTGCCAAATCTTCGCCAACATAAAACACATACCACCATCCCTTTTATACACCATGACGTCACCCTGGCCTTTCTGAACCTGGGGCATCGACATTATCGGGAAAGTCAACCCGATAGGCACCAAGGGGCATTGCTTCGTCCTCGTCGCCATCGACTACTTCACCAAATGGGTGGAAGCGCAGTCATATGCAGTCTTGACCGCGAAACAAGTGGCCAAGTTCATTCAAAACAACATCATCTGCCGATATGGGGTACCCCATGAAATCATCAGCGATCAAGGCTCTCACTTCCGGGCGGAAACTCAAGCTTTGCTGGACAAATACAAGATCAAACGACATCGATCATCCCTCTACCGTCCCCAAACTAACGGAGCGGTGGAGGCAGCGAACAAAACTCTTGTCACCATTATCAACAAAATGCAAGACAACTACCGCGATTGGCCGAGAAAACTCCCATTTGCACTCTGGGGATACCGAACCTCCATTCGAACACTGACAGGCGCCACACCCTTCTACCTAGCATACGGTATGGAGGCGGTTCAACCGGTAGAGTTAGAGGTCCCATCTCTACGCATCCTACTGGAGAGTCAAGTCCCTGAGGAGGAATGGACCCGTCGAAGGTACGAACAACTCACTCTTCTAGACGAACGGTGACTCAACGCCTTGCACAACGTCCAGTTATACCAACGACGTATACAACGGGCATTCAACAAGAAGGTTAAACCCAGAAACATCCAGGAGGGCGACTTGGTCCTCAAGTCAGTTCGAGCACCATTACCCGTCGATCCGAGGGGAAAATTCAAACCCAACTGGGCCGGGCCATACCTGGTCAAGAAAATACTTTCGGGGGGCGCAGTGAGACTGAGTGACCTAGATGGGGAGGACTTTACAAATCCGACCAACCTAGACCAACTCAAGAAATACTACCCTTGAACCATAGCAACCAACGGTCTAGCCTAGTTTTACTACTAGGAACGACCTCAACCCTTTTCAAGTCAAGTTCCTCAACGTGTTCTGATTTGAAATTGCATGTTTTATCGAGTCTAAGCTACGACACCTTGCCCATTTCAAATGTCCTTTGATCTGTCAAAGGCAACATCCATTTGCACTAAAACAAAAACCCCCTGAACTACGAGCATGGGTGATTTCACCTCTTCAGGTGGATACGTAGGCAGTCCCTCTTATGCCCGAGGGATACAACCACAAAACCCAATCAAATTCACAAAACATTTCGAACTACGATCATGGTTTGATTTCACCTCATCAGGTTAATACGTAGGCAATCCTTTCTCACACAAGAAGGATACAACCATCCCCACAATCAAAAAATATTACCCACATACAAAAACATCCCCATCAAAAAAGATGAAGGGAAACCATTCCCTTTCCCCACAAAAATACAAAATGAGCCTTTCTCCCTTTCCACAAAATACCACTTTCCCAAGTGCATTTGTTTAAGGCGATTCGAATTAAATTGCCTTCACCAAATGGATGGTAGAAACAAGCGTTCACAATTTTCGACACGAGCAATCCTCTTATTTAATTAATAATGGGAGGGATTACAATTTCAACAAACAAAGCTCGACGAGTCTACAACTTGTCAAAGCTAAGGTGTCAACTAACACACCTCACATAGTAAAACTAGCACAAAACACACAATAATTGGCTAGTACAACATAATAAAAACTCACGACAATAATACAACATAATAATAAAGTGGGTAATGGAGGTCTTCACTCTTCCATTCTACCCTTGCCTTTTCCCTCGGGGTACATCTTCCCCTTGTTCTTCTTGTTGGCCCGCCTAGCATGGATTTCCTCCTCGGAATGGAGCCTCAACGGATCTAAGACGGCGATGGCCTCCGGTTTAGCACAAGACCCCATATTCGACCCAAGACGAGCCAAGGCACGGCCCACCATATTCTTGGGGCCGGAACTCCTCCTCTTCGGTGGTCTCATCACATCGGGAGTAGCTCCATCAACATACTCCTCAAAGAAGGCATGGTTGGCCTTGCCAACCTCTCGATACTTCAAATCGACAACCTCGTCCTTACGAAGATTTGATCTCTCTTCCAAGGACGGAGCACGTGACCACTTGACATAAGCGGGAGTCACCCATGTCGTGGCAACGAGGTTTGGTACCTCCCAAAGCGGCCGAGTGGCCCACCATCTTTCGAAGAACTCGACAAGCTCGGAATTTCGGAAAACATTCTCTTGGACAAGAGTATCTTGAGCGGGCACCTTTTGTTGACGCCCCATTTGCCTCATGAGCCTTTCGGGATAAATGATGGAAACAACCTTCAAACCCGCCACCATCAAAGAACGAGGACTAGAACCCGAAACGGGCAACCACATGAAGGACCTCAAGTGCCACCATGGCACCACCCAACGGATATGAGGACCACCCTCCTCCGCCAATCTTGCGGCCCAATAGGCTTCGGTGGAAGCAAAACTATTCGGGTACAACTTCTTCCTCATAGTGAGGTGACGGAAGGAGTAAGAAGAAGGATTAACCGGAGGCTCTACATACCTTAGCCTCTCCAATAGCCACACTTGGAGGATCCTTGGGGATCCAAAAGAGGGAGCTTCTCCACAAGAGCCTTCCTTATCCAAAGCTTGGATAATCTCTCCAAGCACCAACCATGATGGATCTCTACCATGCTCCATTTGCTCAATCACATGGATAAGGGTCATGCTACCATGGCATCTTGGCCCCTCCTTCTTCAAGACATCAACAAAGAGGTACACATGGACAAGGCAAAATGCAAGAGCCCTTCTCCTAGCCACCTCCGAGACATTAGCATCTAATCGGTTTGAAAAGATGTTGATAAAAGCCAACATATCCACACCATGTGGAGTAAGAAGAAAGTTGATTTGGCTTGTTGACAAGCCCAACATGGAACGGAATTTCTCCTTGTAGCACAACCGAGTCGGAGGAAGCACCGGAGCACAACCCGGCCACCCACCAATGGCTCCAACTTTTTCGGCAAGAGGACAAATCTCGCCTTTCGGGAAAACGAAAACATGGTGTTTCGAATCCCAAAACCGAGAACACGCTTCAAGAAAGGAAGGTTGCACCTTGACTTGACGAAGCACCAACAATTGGCCAACTCCCATGCAAACGAGTTGATGCTTTTCGGGAGGCGACAAATCCCGACAACATTGTCGCAATGCGTTCTCAAAAGCATCCATGAAATATTTTTGTGGAAGAAGAAGAAGTTTTGTAGAGATGATTTTGTGTTTCAGATGATGAAACAATGAAGCGCAAACGTCCATATTTATACAAAATGATCAGCGCATTTCTCAGAAAAAGAGGAGAGCCGGCTTCCATCGCCAGGCTGCTCGCGTCTCTTTGAGGCTTCCCAAGGATTCCCGATGTTGACTTGTCTCTTTCAACTTGTGCTTTTTCCTGACACCTCAAACCTCCTGCCAGGAAGCTCACGCCTCTTCAGGATGATCCAGGACATTTTGTGTTTCCTCACACTCACATTTCCTTGTTTTCGCGTTTTACGAAATCCGACACGGTTTCCATGACGCAGCTTTAAACAAACGGATTTTTCTTTCTTTTTTTAAAGGAGGGAAGGGCTAGTTGCCTCGATCCGCGATGGATCGCTTCCATGTCAGTCGAAATTCCGAAAATTTTTCGCCTTTTCGCAATTTTCCATCAAAAATCAAAACCGAAAATTGATAACACGACGTCAATTTTCCTTAAAAATTCAAGCACTCACAAATTCGAGTCTTGACCTCAAAAATCAAAAATCAAATATACTCGCAAAAATCCTTTTCTAAAAATTCTTCCCTGACGGTTTGAGTTTGAATTTTTCGAGTCAATTTCAATAATTTTGATGTAATTTAATTCACAACACGAGTTAATTGCTCAAATTTTCAAATCATTTCCTTTGAATTCCAAACGTGACGATTTGTCACGGAATTTTCAAAATTCATTTCAAAATTTCAATTTTAACTTCAAGTCATCTTGGTTAATTTTGGTTTTCAATCAAATGCTTCTACGTGTTTACGTTTATGCGTATGTGCTATCTGTTGCCTATTTTCTACACTAACGATGGAGGAACTGGTGCAAAGCAAAAGGAGAATCGACAGCCGACAGTGATCCTCCGAAGCACAACACAAAAAGCAAAAAATCACAAAATGAACCACAATCCAAAAACACATATATACAAACCGCCTTAGGCAAAATACATCGACAAACATCTATCATATAGACACTGGCCTAAAACAAACGTCTATCATACAGACACTAGCCTAAAACAAACGTCTATCATACAGACACTGGCCTAAAACAAACGTCTATCATACAGACACTGGCCTAAAACAAACGTCTATCATACAAACACTGGCCTAAGACAACGAACTGGGGGCTATCCGCCACCTACCGAACTAAGCACTCCCTACCCTTCCGATCAGAAAAGAAAGGGAGCAACATGGGAAATAGAGGAGCAGCATTGGAAGCAGAGGTGGTTACCATGACGGTAATACCGCGTTCCTGCTCCACGACAAAAAGAAAAATGATGCCTGGCAGATTTTGGACGACACGATAATCGAGGCTCGTAGCTCAGCGCGCTACCTCGACGTTGGCCTCCAATCGTCAGAATTCGAGGATGAAAAGGGATCAGGACAACGGATACTACCCCGATGTTGAACCCCACTCAGCTGAATTCACCAACAACTGAAAGAGACAACGTGGGATAACACGCTCGTACTGAACCCCACTCATCGGATGTCCGGACCTCCGCAGGCAACGACCAACGATCGATACCCGATCATTGGCCGGGCAAAGGCCGCCAGGCAGAAACACAACCAAGCCTGTAACAAAAAGCAGTCGTCACAGCCCCACCAGGATCGACTTCCTCCTCCAAAGCCTCAATGACGGACCCCATAGGTCCCAGACGATACCCTGCGATAAAAAAAAGCAACAACAAACAAAAAACCGTTAGCCGGAATTTCGGCATTACGATGGCATGAAATGGATAAATCCAAAAAACAAAAAAAACAACCTGCAATGCAAAAACAAGGGCAATCCCGCCCAAAATCCAGCCAAACAAAACCACTCACAAAAAAACACAAAAACGACACGCCCCTCTTTTCAAGCAAAAGACGAGTCAAAATCACAAAAACGGCATTTCAAGACCCATACAGGGTCCGCCAACAACCCAAAATACATTCTCGACACAATGGGGATTTTTCTACGGTTCAAAAAGCCAATTCATATGCTAATTTGAGCCCAAACCGGTCAAAATTTCAAAACGACCGCAAAAAGGGCAAACGTGATTTTATCACGCCCCAAGGTGACCTGAATTACCAATAAGGTCCAATTTAAGGCAAAATGACTCAATTCAAGCCCAAATAGGTGCTTATTTTGTCAGACGTAAGACCGTCGCAAAGGGCAAACATCCAATTTTGCCCACAAACATCCAACAAAGGTCCTTAAATGGCAAATACGGGTTTTCCCAACTACAATGCAACCTAGTGGGACCCACTACCCAAGCAAATAAACTTGGCATTGTGAAATGAGACGGTTTCTCGCTTCACTCACGTTTTTCGAGCATAGGGATCGGGAACGGGGACCAAAATGCAAACTAAAAGCACCCCTATACTCCTAAACAGGTTTCTAACCTAATGCAAGCATCAATTTCACTCGAAATGGGCTCAATCAAAAACGCCCAATTCGAGTTTTATGGCAAAATTCGCCCTAATTCAATCAAGCTAAAAATCAACAAATTTAAATGGATTCAAGAGGAAATACTTACCTTGAGATGACATTGTTGATGAAGGCAAGAATTTGAACAAGCAAGAAGGTCCTTCAATGGCGATTTTTGCAGGTTTTATGTCGAAAATGAAGAAGGCGGAGTGATGAATGAGATGCGGCCTGAACTCGCGTGTTTTACAGAAATAGGGAAGCCCCTTTGGTTCGCCGGGTGGCTCGCGCCTAAAGCAGGCCTCCCCTTGCTCTTTCAGCGGATTTTGGGCTTTAGCCCAATTTCCCGTGACAAACTTCAAATTTTCATTTGACGATATTAAAGGTCGTCATTTTTTCTCAAAAAACGAATAGTGAAAATTTAAATTCACTATTTTCGGGAATTTTCAAGCAAGCGGCGATCAAAACCGCCAATTTCAAAAATAATGGTGAAATCAAAATTCACCATTTTCCTTCAAAATTTCAAAAATAATAGCGAAAATTCAAAAACCGCTATTTCTCCAAATTTTAAGCGATGGCAATTAAAACCGCCATTTTCAAGATAATAGTTGGAAATTGAATTCCACTATTTTCATCAAATGTCAACGGCGGCACATAAACCGTCACTTCAATCAATAGTGAAGATTCCGAATTCACTATTTCTATCACATGTCAACGGCGGCACATAAACCGTCACTTCAATTAATAGTGAAGATTCCAAATTCACTATTTCTTTCAAATGTCAACGGCGGCATATAAACCGTCATTTCAACCGTCATAGCAGATACAAAATTAGCTATTTTCCTTCAAAAATCAAACAAACGGCGATCCAAACCGCCACATCAAATTCAAAGAAGAACGACAAATGGCGAAGATTCCAAATTCACTATTCCTTCAAATACTGGTAGGGGGCTTCCTCGCGAAACCCGCTCATTCCAAAAACAGTGATAGTGAAAATCCATACTCACTATTTACCCAGCGACATTACGAGTTCGCTACTTTCAAAACAAGCCCATTCGACGTGGCTACTCCCATGGTCCATTAACCGGCCTTACCGATGGCTGGCGAGCCATTGTCCGCAAGCATTCAAGGACACATCCCGAAGATGCCTTGGGTATATTTCCATACCATGGCTGGCGAGCCTTTGTCCGCAAGCATTCAAGGACACATCCCGAAGATGCCTCGGGTACATTTCCTTACCAAGACTGGCGAGCCTTTGTCCACAACCATCCAAGGATAGATCCCGAAGATACCTCGAGTACATTTCCTTACCACGGCTGGCGAGCCTTTGTCCGCAACCTTCCAAGGACAGATCCCGAAGATGTCTCAGGTACATTTCCTTACCATTGGCTGGCGAGCCTTTGTCCGCAAACCTTTCAATGACACATCCCGAAGATGCCTCGGGTACATTTCCTTACCATCAGATGGCGAGCCTTTGTCCGCAAACATTCAAGGACAAATCACGAAGATGCCTCGGGTACATTTCCTTACCACAGCTGGCGAGCCTTTGTCCGCAAACATGCAAGGACATATCCGGAGATGCCTCACGTATGACTCCTTCTTATGGCTGGCGAGCCTTTCTACGTAGTCTAACAAACTTTAAACGACCCGCACGGACAGTCGACAGACTCTAAACTGTTCCCGACGACAGGTCCTTGGCTCGTACCCTCGAGTCGCCTTGGCGTCGCCCTTCCCGACGGCAGGTCCTTGGCCCGAATCCTTTCGAGCCGCCTCGACGTCGCTTGGGTCTCCAGGTTGTAATCTTCGATTGACCTAGGGGCTCTACTTTGACTTTCGCCCTGTCCAAGCCTCATTCAAAGTGGGGGCTCTGTAGATACCCGATGTCTGTTTGAGACTCCAACAAACACCGATGATTATCGGACTACAACATGTTTTGGAATCGCGGCGTTTGATCGACAGTTTGTGTACAACTTTACGTCGGAAAACTTAAAACGATTTCGAAAATAAAACATCTCAAAACATTTCAAAAATACCTGGAGTGTTTAATGCACGGCGACGGGGTCGCAATGACACTAACTAGAGTCAAAATCGACACCGGACCAAAAACGGACTCAAAAATTCAAATCCCGACTCCAACAACGAGTCAAATAGAGTCAACCACAAAAAAACAAACATTTCAAACCTTCTACCTTAAGTTTTCCCGGATTCATGTTGGTCAAGTACCAAACATGTGACTACAAAACCTAGGATAGAACAAATCATGATTGTGTTTGTTGTGAAAGTGACAACATAACTCGAAGACCCGCGACGTGGCTCGCCCCTCTTTGAGCAGCCCAGGTGGCCACGTCACTCAAAACTCACACAACCACTCATTCTCCTATAAATACCCCTCAAATGCCACCCATTTGAGAGTGGCCTTGATGTCCGCCCCTCTTTTTCTCCCTTAAAATTCTCGACTCGACTTCTTAAGTCACAACCCGACGCGTATTTACGACCTACCGATCGTAAACACGAGCCTTACACATTGTTTGGTACCGTCGTCGTGCATTAAACCACTTGACCGACTATTTCGACCACTACACCATCACTAAACATCTAAAACACTCTTTTTACTTACCAAAACGGTTTTAAACCTAGTTTTTTCCGATCAAACGAGTTGTTACACTTACGTTGGTCACTCGCCATAACCAAACATGTAAGTATGAGGGTGTAAAAATCCTCTTTTATTATGTTTTCATTTGCTTCATGACTCAAACATGCTAAAACATGCATAACATGAACCAAAACATGGAATAAACGAGCCAAAACTGATTTTTGGTCTGAGGCAGAAACCCCTTAGGTCGCCAACTAGCTCGCGCCTAAATGGGGTATTCAGACCAGAAATCAACCGTGTTGGCGACCGATTACAAATATGAAAAATGGATTAAGGGAAATAACGAGAACAAACACGGTTGATCTCTGGTCTGAATACCCCATTTAGGCGCGGGCTAGTTGGCGACCTAAGGAGCTTCTGCCTCAGACAAAAAATCAGTTTTGGCTCGTTTATTCCATGTTTTGGTTCATGTTATGCATGTTTTAGCATGTTTGAGTCATGAAGCAAATGAAAACATAATAAAAGAGGTTTTTTACACGCTCATACTTACATGTTTCGTTATGGCGAGTGACCGACGTAAGTGTAATAACTCGTTTGATCGGAAAAAACTCGGTTTAAAACCGTTTTGGTAAGTAAAAAGAGTGTTTTAAGCTTTAGTGATGGTGTAGTGGTCGAAATGGTTGGTTAAGTGGTTTAATGCACGATGACGGTACCAAACAATGTGTAAGGCCCGTGTTTACGATCGGTAGGTCGTAAATACGCGTCGGATTGTGACTTAAGAAGTCGAGTCGAGAATTTTAAGGGAGAAAAGAGGGGGCGGACACTCGCGTAAGTCTCAAATGGGTGGCATTTGAGGGGTATTTATAGGAGAATGAGTGGTTGTGTGAGTTTTGAGCGACGTGGCCACTTGGACTGCTCAAAGAGGCGCGAGCCACGTCGCGGTTCTTCGAGTTGTGTTGTCACTTTCACAACAAACGCAATCATGATTTGTTCTATCCTAGGTTTTGTAGTCACATGTATGGTACTTGACCAACATGAATCCGGGAAAACTTAAGGTAGAAGGTTTGAAATGTTTTGTTTTTGGTGGTTGACTCGGCTTGACTCGTTGTGGAGCTCGGATTTGAATTTTTGAGTCGGTTTTTGGTCCGGTGTCGGTTTTGACTCTAGTTAGTGTCCTTGCGACCCCGTCGTCGTGCATTAAACACTCCAGGTATTTTTGAAATGTCTTGAAATGTTTTATTTCGAAATCGTTTTAAGTTTTCCGACGTAAAGTTGTACACAAACAGTCGATCAAACGCCGCGATTCCAAAATATGTTGTAGTCTGATAATCATTGGGTGTTTGTTGGAGTCTCAGCAGATACTCGGTATCTACAGAGCCCCCACTTTGACTGAGGCTTGGACAGGGCGAAAGTCAAAGTAGAGCCCCCAGATCAATCGAAGATTACAACCTGGAGACCCAAGCGACGTCGAGGCGGCTCGAAAGGATTCGGGCCAAGGACCTGCCGTCGGGAAGGGCGACGCCAAGGCGACTCGAGGGTACAAGCCAAGGACCTATCGTCGGGAACAGTTTAGAGTCTGTCGACTGTCCGTGCAGGTCGTTTAAAGTCCGTTAGACTACGTACAAAGGCTCGCCAGCCATAAGAAGGAGTCATACCTAAGGCATCTTCGGATATGTCTTCGCACGTTTGCGGACAAAGGCTCCCTAGCTGATGGTAAGGAAATGTACCAGAGGCATCTTTGGGATCTGTCCTTGGAGGATTGCGGACAAAGGCTCGCCAGCCACGACAAGGAAATGTACCCGAGGCATCTTCGGGATCTGCCCTTGGAAGGTTGCGGACAAAGGCTCACCAGCCATTGTAAGGAAATGTACCCGAGGCATCTTCGGGATCTGTCCTTGAAAGGTTGCGTACAAAGGCTCGCCAGCCAATGATAAGGAAATGTACCCGAGGCATCTTCGGGATCTGTCCTTGGAGGATTGCGGGCAAAGGCTCGCCAGCCACGATAAGGAAATGTACCCGAGGCATCTTCGGGATCTGCCCTTGGAAGGTTGCGGACAAAGGCTCGCCAGCCACGACAAGGAAATGTACCCGAGTCATCTTCGGGATCTGCCCTTGGAAGGTTGCGGACAAAGGCTCGCCAGCCATTGTAAGGAAATGTACTGAGGCATCTTCGGGATCTGTCCTTGGAAGGTTGCGGACAAAGGCTCGCCAGCGACGACAAGGAAATGTACCCGAGGCATCTTCGGGATCTGCCCTTGGAAGGTTGCGGACAAAGGCTCGCCAGCCAATGGTAAGGAAATGTACCCGAGGCATCTTCGGGATCTGCCCTTGGAAGGTTGCGGACAAAGGCTCGCCAGCGACGACAAGGAAATGTACCTGAGGTATCTTCGGGATCTGTCCTTGAAAGGTTGCGGACAAAGGCTCGCCAGCCAATGGTAAGGAAATGTACCCGAGGCATCTTCAGGATCTGTCCTTGGAGGATTGCGGGCAAAGGCTCGCCATCCACGACAAGGAAATCTACCCGAGGCATCTTCGGGATCTGCCCTTGGAAGATTGCGGACAAAGGCTCGCCAGCCATTTTAAGGAAATGTATCCGAGGCATCTTTGGGATCTGTCCTTGAAAGGTTGCGGACAAAGGCTCGCCAACCAATGGTACGGTCGTTTAATGGACCATGGGGGTAGCCACGTCGAATGGGCTTGTTTTGAAAGTAGCGAACTCGTGATACCGCTGTGGCAATAGTGAGTATGGATTTTCACAATCACTGTTTTTGGAATGAGCGGGTTCCGCGAGGAAGCCCCCTGCTGGTATTTAAAAGAATAGTGAATTTGGCATCTTCACCATTCGTCGTTCTTCTTTGAACTTGAAGTGGCGGTTTTAATCGCCGTTTGTTTTAATTTTGAAGGAAAATAGCAAATTTGAGTTTGCTATTGCGTTTTGAAGTGACGGTTTATATGACGCCGTTGACATTTGATGGAAATAGTGAATTTGGAATCTTCACTATTAATTGAAGTGACAGTTTATGTGTCGCCGTTGACATTTGATGGAAATAGTGAATTTGGAATCTTAGTATTAATTGAAGTGACGGTTTATGTGCCGCCGTTGACATTTGATGAGAATAGTGGAATTCAATTCCCAACTATTATCTTGAAAATGACGGTTTTAATTGCCGTCGCTTTAAATTTGGAGAAATAGCGGTTTTTGAATTTTCGCTATTATTATTTTTTTGAAATTTTGAAGGGAAATGGTGAATTTTGATTTCACCATTATTTTTGAAATTGGCGGTTTTGATCGCCGTTTGCTTGAAAATTTTCGAAAATAGTGAATTTAAATTTTCATTATTCGATTGGAGGGACGGTTTATGTGCAGTCGTTTAAAGCTTTCGAAAATAGTGAATTTAAGTTTTCACTATTTGTTATTGAGAAAAATGACGACCTTATACATCGTCGAATGAAAACTTGAAGTTTATCACGGGAAATTGGGCTAAAGCCCAAAATGCGCTGAAAGAGCAAAGGGGAGGCCTGGTTTAGGCGCGAGCCACCTGGCGAACCAAAGAGGCTTCCCTATTTTTCTGTAAAAGACGCGAGGTTGGTCCGCATATCAACCTCACAACATCTTCTCCCTTTCGACACAAAAACCCGCAAATATCGCCATTTGAAGGACCTTTGCTAGCTTCTACTCGTGCCATTATCAACAATGTCATCTCAAGGTAAGTATTTCCTCTTGAATCCATTCAAATTTGTTGATCTTTAGCTTGATTGAATTAGGGCGAATTTTACCCTAAAAATCTAATTGGGCGTTTTTGATTGAGCCTATTTCGAGTGAAATTGATGCTTGCATTAGGTTAGAAACCTGTTTAGGAGTATAGGGGTTCTTTTAGTTTGCATTTTGGTCCCCGTTCTCGCTCCCTATGCTCGAAAAACGTGAGTGAGGCGAGAAACCTTCTCATTTTGCAATGCCAAGTTTAGTTGCTTGGGTAGTGGGTCCCACTAGGTTGCATTGTAGATGGGAAAACCCGTATTCGCCATTTATGGACCTTCGTTGGATATTTGTGGGCAAAATTGGATTTTTGCCCTTTGTGACGGTCTTACGTCAAACCAAATAAGCGCCTGTTTGGGCTTGAATTGAGTCAGTTTGCCTTGAAATGGACCTTATTGGTAATTTAGGTCGTTTTGAGGCGTGTTAAAATCACGTTTGCTTTTTTGCGGTCGTTTTCGAATTTTTGACCGGTTTGGGCTCAAATTAGCGTATGAATTGCCTTTTTGAGCCGTAGAAAAATAACCCATTGTGTCGGGAATGTATTTTGGTTTGTAGGCGGACCTTGTATGGGTCTTGAAATGTCGTTTTTGTGATTTTGACTCGTCTTTTGCTTGAAAAGAAGGGCGAGTTGTTTTTGTGTTTGTTATTTGTGAATGGTTTTGTTTGGTTGGACTTTGGGCGGGATTGCCCTTGTTTTGCATTGCAGGTTGTTTTTGTCTTTTTTTTTTGGGTTTATCCATTTCATGTCGTCGTAATGCCGAAATTTCGGCTGACGTTTTTTGTTTGTAGGAGAGTGTTCGGGGCAGGCCGAGTCCGTTGCTGCGACTCTAGAGGAGTTGTTCGGGGCGGGCCCGGTTAGCACGCCCGCCGTGGTTGTGGAGTTCGTCACCGAGGAGGAGGGACCTCCCGAGCATACTGTTGGGGCCACATGGGACGTCGAGGAGCATGGGATGTCCGTTGTTGGGGCTACTGCCACTGGGAGAGCTCAGATTGGGTCTGAGGCTGGTACCTCCGGGAGGAGGGTTTCTTCGAGGGAGCATCGTCCTCGGGCGACTAGGCGATCGTTACGGGATGTGAACAAGGTCGTTGCGTTGGGCCCTACCCACCATGTCGAGTGTCGAGGCCATAAGAGACGGAGAGTGCAGACAGCCGAGGACGATGCTGACGTCGTGAGTTGGAGAGCCAGGCGAGTGACGGCCTCGCAGGGGTTGCTTTTACGGGCGGCGCCTGAGTGGGCCGAGGGTTTTGACGGTAGCCAGTTGTTGCTTCGACTGGACCGACACCTTTCCTACCGCGCTCACGAGGGCTTGGTGAGTCGTGTTCCCCGATTGAATTTTGTCATTTTTGTAGTGTCGGGCCTAAATAGGCATTCTGACGTTGTCTGTTTTTGATTTCAGGAGATTGGCACCATGAGGACTTTCTCGGGCTTTTCTACCTGCTTGGGTTTCTACGACGTTCTCCGAGCCGGGTCGAGGGCGTTGATAGAGAGGTCGGCTTTTGGGGCGTTGGTGGCCGCTTGGCGAGACATTCACAGGTCTTCGATTAGGGCGAACCTGTGTTTAATCCGCGCTATGCTGAATCGGTATTGGGATACGACGTCGTCGTTCCACATGGAGTTTGGGGAGGTCGGCGTGACTTTAGAGGACTTCGCCATGGTATCCAGCCTTCCCTGTGGCGAGTTGCCCATTGAGTTTACCGAGAAGCTGGAGAGAGTGTCCTCTCCTACGGTCACTGCTTTGATCGGTACTGCTTTGTCGGAGCCTTCCGACGTCACTCCGTACTTGATCGCGAGCTCGTACATGAAGGACCACTTCACTAGGAGGGTGGCAGGTGTTACTCCGGCACCGTTGGCGAGCCCGGAGGCAGAGGTTGAGGCCGACGCGAAGGAGGCGCGACTGTGGTTGTGGTACTTCTTGGGTGCCACATACTTTGGTGATAAGGGTGAGCGATTGTCGACCAAGGTGCTTCCTCTCCTCACCGACCTTGACACTTTGGGTCGGTTTGATCGGGTTACGCCGACTTTGGCGAGCTTCACCCGGTACTTGAACGCGGCGGTGCGTCCGGAGACAGTGGGAGCGGGTAGTGCTCCTGCCTTAGTTGGTCCCGGCCTCATCTTCGAGGTACGAGTTTTTTGTGGTAGCTTTTTTTTTAGTTTGATTTTGATTTTGATTTTTGAGAAATTGGCTGATTTGTGTTTGCTGTGTTTGATTACAGGCTTGGTTGTATGCTTACTTCACTCCTCTGCGTGAACAAGCTTCGGGTTGCTGATGTGAGTTTCTGCTATCTTCCCCTTCTCCTTTATATATAGAGATAGGATGATTAGGTAGGTCATGAAGCCCCCAGTTAGCTGAATAGCTTTGTTTTGAATGCAGTTTGTTGGGCGGCCTTGGGAGCACTACACGGGTGTACCGGCTGCCATCAGGGAGCGTTTGCGGCCTCGCAGCTCCCTGCGTCTGTACTTGGAGACGGCGATTGAGCCGGTTTGGTACTTGGGCGAGCGTTTGGTTCGCCAGTGCTTTACCGAGATTTTCGTCGTGCCGGTTGACCCGCCTAGGGTGTTGTTCCAAGAGTTGACTTTTGACGAGGTTGAGAAGCACCTTCACGGTCGGGGAGGTGAGGAGTTGTTGCTGCGGGGCGTTGACTACGACACCTTCCGGTTTTCGAGGCTTGCTTGGTACCCGATTGAGGTATGTTTTCCTCTGTTTTTTTGTTTCCATTGCCTCTCTTAATAGGAGGGTTTGTCATCTTTGATGTGGATCCAAATGGTAGGGAGTCGACCTGCTGATGAGGACTCAGCCCCCAGCTTTCCCGACGGAGACCACTTTTCAGGGGCCGGGTGGCGAGGAGCTTCAGTTGCGCTTACTGGAGCCCGCGGCGGCCGAGGTGACTGATTCCGGCATGGAGTGGAGGTTGATTTTTCTGAGGGTGAGTTCCTGACTTGAACACTTTCTCCGATTATACTTTGCCTTACATTGTATTGAACGACATTTTTGTTTTGCAGGTGACGACTGTTAGTCACCAGAACTTGTTGATGCGTGTCTTAAATATGATGTTTTACACCCCATTTTACACGCATTTCAGAGCTCATTTGTGTAGTTTATGCTACTATTTGCCCCATTTCGTCTACTTTTTTATTTTTATGTAATATTGCAGATTTATACGGAAATGAGTAGATATTGAGCTAAATCCGTCCCTGAGTACCTTGCATTGCATTTGACATGAAGTGGAGACTCGAGAGATGAACTTGGTGCGCGTTTCGAAGCTTGAAAGACAACTTTATGAAGAATTAAAAGCGGATTATCAGCTACTCTAGTCGATCGACTGGACCCTATACTCGATCGACCAGAGCCCGACTAACAGGGAACTCCTGTTCAGCATACCTCAGTCGATCGACTGCCTTGTGTGGTCGATCGACCAAGCCGCTATTTCAGATGTGAATTTCAAGATCGAGAATAAGAAAGCCCAATGTATTGTAGGTTTAGGAATAAGTTGTTACGTTATATTCCCATATAACGTAACCTGACATTAAGCTTTAGGTATTCAGTTTTCATTCAGTTTTTAGAGCTTTTCATCCAGTTTTAATTTATCATTAATTAGGGTTTGGTTTCTGAGTTGAATCATTCAATACAATCCCTTTCGTTCGTGCTTTTCTCCCTGCAATTCTTCTACTGGTATTCCTTTGTTCATTATTTCAGTTTTATTGCTTTATTTCGTTCGTAGCTAGAATTGATAGATTAGTTTCCCGAAGCCATAATTATCGTTTTATGCTAATCTTTTGTTCCGTTAATTTAAGCATGAATTCAGTAGTCTATTTCGTTAATCTTGTTGTTGTTTTTACCAATAACATGAGTAGCTAAATACCTCGTGCTAGGATGTAGGGAACTGTGGATTAGGCGGCAGTAGAATAGTACGACCTGAGTCGCGCTACGGTCGATCGACCGCACACCCTGGTCGATCGACTGGCCACGTGAGGTTTTGCTTCGTTTTAATTGTTTTAAATTCTATATTTGACGAATCGAGTGCACGCGGCTAGTTCAATGCTTAGTAAATGACCGACTCATTAGATCGAAAGATAGGGAAAGTTGTTAGACTACCAATTAAAATGACTAAACTATGCTAAGATCGAAAGATAGGTAAAGTTTATATTTTTAGTCACTTTTCAGGACGAGAGTCAGTACTAGTGATATTAGGGATCCGTAGCGAGATCGAAAGACGCTACTTGTTGAGAGTGGACCGAGAGGACCTCTTGTTTTCCCGCCTCATGTGTTTATTTCAGACCTACTTAGTATGCTGCTGCCGAAACTACAGTGAACCGATCATCTTAGTACTCCTTTTAAAATTTGATTTTATACACTTCTTTAATTTATTGCTCATTAGTTATAGACCAATTCAAAACAACCCCCACATAATCGTTACCTTAGACTGAAATTAGACAACTAATAATTACATCTGCCTCTCTGTGGTTCGACCCTGCTACCGCTATCTATAGTTGTAGTTAAGAATTATAAATTTATCTTTGGTGCACAACGACGGGTATCAAATTTTGGCGCCGTTGCCGGGGAGGCAATTGTTCTAATTTTTAGTTGTTTTATTTTAGTCTGTTTCTTAGTTAAGGGAAATTCGTTCCTTAAGCTATTCTCATATTCTTTTTGTAGTTTCCTCTTATGCGCATGTCACATGGTGGTGAATTACTACCGTTCAATCCTGAGATTGAGAAGACTTTGCGCGAGTTGAGACGATCATCTAGGATATTGCCGACAGAGGAAGAGCTGAGTACTATGTCTAGTTACTACGAGAACGAGCTGTTTGAGGAAGATCCACCTTTATCTCCCATTTCCACTTCATCAGCTGAGACCGTCACATCTCCATATTTTCTAGAAATGGCTGAAGAAGCGACTATAGCAAGTCACTCTGAGCCGACAGCTGCAAATCTATATAAGGGGTTCGAATTACCGGGAGCTGATAGAAAATTCGAACCGAAGCCTTCTTATATCAACTTGGTAGAGAGAAACCAATTTGGGGGAGTTGCAAATGAAGATGCAGCCAAGCAAATGGAGATATTTATTGATTATTGCTGCTCTATACCCCCGCCGACCGGCGTGACCCAGGACCAGGTAAAGGAGACTATGTTTATATTCTCACTCCGTGATGCTGCAAGGGAGTGGTATAGAGACCTGGATCGAGCTGCTAATGGGATCACCGACTGGAATTCTTTGGCCTTGGCATTCTACAAGAAATATTTCTCTGCCTCGAAGACGAATGCTATTAGAGCTCAGATCACGAGCTTTAAATAGGGTCCTGACGAGAACTTTCATGAGGCGTGGGTCCGTTTAAAGAAGCTGGTGAGAACCATTCCGCATCATGGGTTTGAGAAATGGAGCCTATGCAATCAGTTCTACAATGGGCTCTATGACGATCAGAAGGCTATCCTGGATGCGGCAGCTAGTGGCCGATTCCAGGAGAATATGGGAGAGACTAAGGGGTGGAAAATCATTGATGACTTGGCCACCCATAAAGCTGAGTATGGAAATTCCAGGGGAAATCAAAGGAGAGCTGCTGAATCTCCTTCTGTAGCTGCATTAGAGGCTCTCACGGCGAGATTTGATAAGTACGAGTTGGGAGGAGCTTCAAAAGGAGGGATTTACCATGTAAATGCTGTTTCAGACGGTCCTTTCGTCTGTAAAAGATGTGGAGCTGAGGGACATGTTTCAGACAATTGTCCTAATCCCTTTGAGTCCTGTGCTGCCTTTCAACATTATAGGCAGACAAACACTTACTATGAGCGGAATGTCCATCCGAATCTGAGGTGGAGCAGCCAAAATGTCTTGAATCCGACTCAACCTCCACTGCAGCAGCAGCAGCAGAATTATGTGCCCCCTCATAAGCAACAACAGTTCCAAAAGCCTCCATATATCCCTCTGCAGCAACATCAATCCCAAAATTCTGAGTTTGCCGAATTGAAGAACTTATTGCTGAAGGAATCCCAAGCTAGAGAGGCCGGGATGAAGATGTTAGAAAGCCAAATTGCCCAATTGGCTAGCAAGAATACAACTCGAGCTCCGGGACATTTACCGACTCAAACTGATCAAAAGGAGACCTTAAATGCAATCACCTTGAGGAGTGGGTCTACCCTTGATGGGCCCGCTATGGTTGAGGATGTCGTTGAAAAAGATGAGGCGGAACCGAGTCAAAAGAAAGCTGGAACAAACAGTAACAAGAAAAAGACGATCAGCAGGTATGTCAGTCGATCGACTGACATACCAAGTCGATCGACCAGTCCTTGCAAAGAGACAGCATCTGGAACTGTAGAACTCAGTCATTGACTGAGCAACATGGTCGATCGACTGACCAAGCTGCTGAAGGTGATTCGTTTCGTCCTCCGATGCCCGATAACTTGAGGGACCACTTGTCTCGTGGTACGATTGCCCCGAAAATATTGAGGCAAGACCCGAATGCTGATTGGTCCGTTCCGGTTCCGAAATACGACCCTTTGTCAATTAACGGTTCACATTTGAGACGGTCTGAAGAAGGGTCCAGCTACAACAAGGAGAAGGTTATGGACTTTCAGCCTATGTCCACCGATGCCGGCATGAGAGATTTAGAAGAGAGGGCTAAGTTACTTCTTACAGCCCCGTATCCAGAGAGATTAGTGTCGACGAAGGAACAGGTATCGTTTACTAAGTTTGAAAATGTTATTCGTAGCTTAAACGTACAAGTTCCTTTTCTTGAGTTAGTCAATCAAGTGCCTGATTAAATGAAATTCATGAAGCAACTCTTATCTAAAAACAAGTCACTTGAAACTGTGCACACTGTCGCACTCACTGAGGAGTCATGCTCTTATTTGACCCACACTGCGCCCCATAAGCTAGAAGACTCGGGTAGTTTTTCAGTTCCATGTAGTATTGGCACCTTTTCTATTGAGAAGGCCTTGTGTGACCTAGGAGCCAGTATTAGTGTAATGCCCTTGAGTCTTGCTAGGAAGCTCAAATTGACTAGGTTTGCAGTTACCAACATGACAGTACAGATGGCTGACTGATCTGCGGTCCAGCCAATAGGAGTTTTAGAGGACATTCATGTGCAAATAGGAAAGTTTTTCTTCCCTGTTGACTTCGTTGTACTAGATATGCCCGAGGATGCTCACATTCCTATCATATTGGGTAGACCATTTCGCACACTTTGGTGCATCATAGATGTTGTTCGGGACTTTGACCTTTAAAGTAGGAAAACACTCTATTGTCTTTGCCTGATCGCTAAGAAGAAAGACCCCATGTGGCCGATAACTTGTAATACGGTTTCTGAAAAGAAATCTTATTTTGTACTTTCTGATATGCCTGTCTCTACGCCTATTCCTGTTGTAACCCCACCGCCCCAGATTGGGAGCAAATTGGAGGAAGATTCGTCTATTTCTGATATTGCAGGAGCTGGTTTGGGGAAGGAAGAGCCGCATGTTGCTCCAGCATTGCAGGAGCCAATCGTCTCAAGAGGCGGCTTAGGATGTCTTAGCTATGGCACTGATGAGGAGCTTGAAGATGAGCCAGTCAAAGTGAGGGAGTCCGACTTGGACTTTGATCAGCTAGAGGAGGTCATTGAGTGGGAAGATGTCCGACCTATTGATCCGTTGAGTCCTGCAGATGTCGGAGTTGAGAAGAGTGCAGCTGAGGAGATGAGCACTGTTGAGGCTACCTCTTGTAGCCGGAAGCCGACCAAGTGGGCCATTCTATGTCCGTTCTTGATCAACTATTAGTTGATCACATGCTTTTTCAAACTTTCATTTTATTGCTTTTTAAGACTTTTTATTGTTTTCGTGTGCGCGAGACTTCGCATTTTAATACGTTTGCTTAGGATTTTAAACACTTTAGTCGGTTACTTTGGGTTTTGCGCAATTTTGGGCGCGTTATTATGTGCTTTTACAGGTATATAGACCTTGTTAGCTCAAGTTAGTGAGCTAATTCGAAGAAATAAGAAAGTTGCAGCAGCTATTCCAGTCGATCGACTGGTTTGTATGGTCGATCGATCGGTGCACAAGCATGCAGAGCTTCATTCGACATTCTGTCGATCGATTGGGTGAGGTGGTCGATCGACCGTTGCCCGCTGTTGTACCTGTTTTCGACCTTTCATCTGCTGTGTTTGGTCGTTTTGCGGACTTAAAGGAGTCTTCTCTCCTCTTTATTTTCCGCCATATTTCTGTTTTCTTCCGTTTTAATTTTTGCACATAATTACCGCATCCATTTTGCTTTCTTGGTTTTATGCGTGGTATTTGTTGTCTTTTCAGGTACTTATTGGTAGCACTGCTAGCTACTGAAACCTCCTAGCTCACGCTGGTTTGGGGAGGTTTCCTTTTTCTGCGCTTAAAGTCTTGTGAAAATCCGAGTTCTTACTTCATGCCTTATGTAGTTAATTTACGCAAATTCCTGTTTTCCTGTTATTTCATTATATGATTTTGCACAATGGGGACATTGTGCGATTTGGTTTGGGGAAGAGTTTTGCGTTGCATTTCATTTGCTTGCATTCACGTTTACATTTTTTGTCTTGCATTGTTGTTTATTTTCCTTTATATATACAGAAAATTCAAAAAAATTGAAAAACAATTCAGAAAAATGCACGTTTATTTTAGCATATAGGTCGAGTCGGAACGGTAGTATTTCAATGATGACATTGCATTTGCATCTGTTTATGCCTAAGCCTTGCTAATCGACATGTTATTAGTAGAATCAAATATGCATAGTCTACGAGTTTTTGTTAAATTATTTGCTGGACTTGAAACTTGACTTTGATTTTTGGCAAACTACATCATTTTCTGAGATTTAGAGCCTATAACTGGTGACATCCATGACTAGTTTATCTAGGATTGTGAGTAGTTCTCCTTATAAGAGATGTTACATAAATATGCATAAATATGAATTTGATCTGCTTAATACCTGTATGCATTCGGTTTGTGGTTAGTTGACACATGTGGTAGAGGTTTTCCTTTATTCATTTAGCCCATAAGCTCCACACTGCCAAAAACAGCCTTTTTGTCCCATTACTACATCCTACATTTAGCTTGCCCTTGCCAAGCTAGTAGTTTACGTTCTTGGGGTTGTTACTTTGTTTTTGGTGGCGTATGCTCATTTTGAGATAAAGTTGGGAAGTTGGAAAAAGGAAATAAAGATAAAAAATTGGAAAGAAAAAAAAATGAAGAGAAAAGAAAAATGATTCGAAAAAGAAAGAAAAAAGAGAGTACTGTATTGTAGACGTGGTCGATCGACTAACCATCCTGGTCGATCGACTGATGCCCGAGAAGGAAAAGAAAAATCAATTCGCATAATTCAAAGTCTTTATTATATGGCGATTTTTGCTCCCATGTTGCATTTGTATCTTATGGGGAGTTAGTTGATTGATTACTACGGAGATTGTTAGTTTTGTGCTTGCTAATAGTACTGGTTTCATCGAAGATTTTGAGCAAGAAGTTGGATATTGCCATATGGTTTTGTTAGGGTACTAGCTTGATCACCTGTACCTCCACGTTCCCATAAATGTTTTGCCTCTTCCTGCCCATTACCTCACATATCCCTTATCTACCTCGGCATGTGTCATGGTCATTTGTTTGGTTGGAATGCGTATGTACGGTTGTAGAGATCATTTTTATATTATATTGCAGGCATGTTCTTATAGGTCGTAGTTAGGTGAGAGTCACTACAAAGTAAATTCTTTTTATCTTTTACATATACTCACCTGTATTTATTGAGTGATTTGAGCGACCCGTGAGAGTCCATATTGATAAGTCTCTATCGTTGACGGTTCAACAGTTTTTGACGATTTCATAACTCGTTTGCATGATTCACATTTCTAATTGATTGTTGGTTGTTGCATTAAATTGGTTTAGGCCTTACAGTTTTCATTTCGCTCTGAGGTTGAACTCGTTCCATTATATTTTAGGATTGAGTCTAGTTCTTGCTTGGGGACAAGCAAGGGTTTGGTTTGGGGAAGTTTGAAGTGTGTCTTAAATATGATGTTTTACACCCCATTTTACACGCATTTCAGAGCTCATTTGTGTAGTTTATGCTACTATTTGCCCCATTTCGTCTACTTTCGTATTTTTATGTAATATTGCAGATTTATGCGGAAATGAGTACATATTGAGCTAAATCCGTCCCTGTTGCATTTGACATGAAGTGGAGACTCGAGAGATGAACTTGGTGCGCGTTTCGAAGCTTGAAAGACAACTTTATGAAGAATTAAAAGCGGATTATCAGCTACTCTAGTCGATCGACTGGACCCTATAGTCGATCGACCAGAGCCCGACTAACAGGAACTCCTGTTCAGCATACCTCAGACGATCGACTGCCTTGTGTGGTCGATCGACCAAGCCGCTATTTCAGACGTGAATTAAAAGATCGAGAATAAGTAAGCCCAATGTATTGTAGGTTTAAGAATAAGTTGTTACGTTAGATTCCTAAATAACGTAACCTGACATTAAGCTTTAGGTATTCAGTTTTCATACAGTTTTTAGAGCTTTTCATCCAGTTTTAATTTATCATTAATTAGGGTTTGGTTTCCGAGTTGAATCATTCAATACAATTCCTTTCGATCGTGCTTTTCTCCCTGCAATTCTTCTACTGGTATTCCTTTGTTCATTATTTCAGTTTTATTGCTTTATTTCGTTCGTAGCTAGAATTGATAGATTAGTTTCCCGAAGCCATAATTATCGTTTTATGCTAATCTTTTGTTCCGTTAATTTAAGCATGAATTAAGTAGTCTATTTCGTTAATCTTGTTGTTGTTTTTACCAATAACATGAGTAGCTAAATACCTCGTGCTAGGATGTAGGGGAACTGTAGATTAGGCGGCAGTAGAATAGTACGACCTGAGTCGCGCTACGGTCGATTGACCGCACACCCTGGTCGATCGACTGGCCACGTGAGGTTTTGCTTCGTTTTAATTGTTTTAAATTCTATATTTGACGAATCGAGTGCACGCGACTAGTTGAATGCTTAGTAAATGACCGACCCATTAGATCGAAAGATAGAGAAAGTTGTTAGACTACCAATTAAAATGACTAAACTATGCTAAGATCGAAAGATAGGTAAAGTTTAGATTTTTAGTCACTTTTCAGGATGAGAGTCAGTACTAGTGATATTAGGGACCCGTAGAGAGATCGAAAGACGCTACTTGTTGAGAGTGGACCGAGAGGACCTCTTGTTTTCCCGCCTCATGTGTTTATTTCAGACCTACTTAGTACGCTGCTGCTGAAACTACAGTGAACCTATAATCTTAGTACTCCTTTTAAAATTTGATTTTATACACTTCTTTAGTTTATTGCTCATTAGTTATAGACCAATTCAAAACAACCCCCACATAATCGTTACCTTAGACTGAAATTAGACAACTAATAATTACATCTGCCTCTCTGTGGTTCGACCCTTCTACCGCTATCTATAGTTGTAGTTAGGAATTATAAATTTATCTTTGGTGCACAACGACGGGCATCACTTGTGGCGGATGGCTAACCGCCGGAGGGCGCTTGCTGGTGACCTGGCTATGAGGGAGGCTCGGCTTTCTGAGGTATGTTTTGTGTGCTATTTTTGTGTGTTTGGTGTTGTATTTCACGTTTTTAGATCTTGAGGATCTGTTATTGTGTTTTGTAGGGCACTGCGGATCCGGCGGAGCTTGCTCGGGTCCGTGCTGAGTTGGAGGTAGCCAGGTCGATGATCGCGGGCCAGGAGCTGGGGATCATCCGTCAGGACCAGGACTTGAGGCATCGTGAGGACGAACTGCGGAGTCGAGGCGCGGAGATTGCCTCCCTCAGGGCTCAGTTGGCTGCGGCGGAGGAGGTTCTCGTAGTGATGGAGGAGGAGACGCTGGAGAGTTCTCCGGAGAGGGAGCCAGAGCAGGTGGTGGTGTCTGCGTTGGCGGCGACTCCTAGTGAGACCATGACAGGTCCGACGGGAGATGTCGAGTAGTTATTGTAGTTTGTCCATGTCTTGGACTCTTGTCTGTACATATTTACATTTTGCGTGAGACGGTTTGTATATATGTGTTTTTGGTCTGTGGTTTATTTTGTGATTTTTTGCTTTTTTGTGTATTGTTTCAGAGGAGCGATGTCGGCTGCCGATTCTCCATTTGATGTTTGCACCAGTTCGTGCATCGTTAGTGTAGAAAACAGGCAACATATAGCACATATACGAAAATGCAGACACGTAGAAGCATTTTCATTGAAAACACGTAAAGCATTTGTTTGAAGATCAAAATTAACCAAGATGACTTGAAGTTAAAATTGAAATTTTGAAATGAATATTGAAAATTCCGTGACAAGTCGTCACGCTCGGAATTCAAAGGGAATGATTTGAAAATTTGAGCAATTAACTCGTGTTCTGAATTAAATTGCATCGAAATTATTGAAGTTGACTCGAAAAATTCAAACTCAAACCGTCAGGAAAGAATTTTAGAAAAGGATTTTTGCGATTATATTTGATTTTTGAGGTCAAGACTCGAATTTGTGAGTGCTTGAATTTTTGAGGAAAATTGATGTTGTGTTATCAATCTTCGATTTAGATTTTTGATGGAAAATTGCGAAAAAGCGAAAAATTTTCGGAATTTCGACTGACGTGGAAACGATCCATCGGGGATCGGGGCAACTAGCCTTCCCCCCCTTAAAAAAAGAAATAAAAATCCGTATGTTTAAAGCTGCGTCATGGAAACCGTGTCGGATTTCGTAAAACGAGGAAATGTGAGTGTGAGGAAACACAAAATGTCCCGGATTATCCCGAAGAGGCTCGAGCTTCCTGGCGGGAGGTTTGAGGTGTCAGGAGAAAACACATATTGAAAGAGACAAGTCAACAGCGGGAATCCTGGAGAAGCCTCAAAGAGACGCGAGCAGCCTGACGATGGAAGCCGGCTCTCCTCTTTTTCTGAAAAAATGCGCTGATCATTTTGTATAAATAGGGACATTTGCGCTTCATTGTTTCATCATCCGAAACACAAAATCATCTCTATAAAACCTCTTCTTCTTCCACAAAAATACTTCATGGATGCTTTTGAGAATGCATTGCGACAATGGTGCCGGGATTTATCGCCTCCCGAAAAGTATCAACTCGCTTGCATGGGAGTTGGTCAATTGTTGGTGCTTCGTCAAGTCAAGGTGCAACCTTCGTTTCTTGAAGCATGTTCTCGGTTTTGGGTTTCGAAACACCATGTTTTCATTTTCCCGAAAGGTGAGCTTTGTCCTCTTGCCGAAGAAGTTGGAGCCATTGGTGGGTGGCCGGGTTGTGCTCCGGTGCTTCCTCCGACTCGGTTGTGCTACAAGGAGAAATTCCGTTCCATGTTGGGCTTATCAACAAGCCAAATCAACTTTCTTCTTGCTCCACATGGTGTGGATATGTTGGCTCTTGACAACATCTTTTCAAACCGATTAGATGTTAATGTCTCAGAGGTGGCTAGGAGAAGGGCTCTTGCATTTTGCCTTGTCCATGTGTACCTCTTTGTTGATGTCTTGAAGAAGGAGGGGCCAAGATACCATGGTAGCATGACCCTTATCCATGTGATTGAGCAAATGGAGCATGGTAGAGATCCATCATGGTTGGTGCTTGGGGAGATTATCCAAGCTTTGGACAAGGAAGGCTCTTGTGGAGAAGCTCCCTCTTTCGGATCCCCGAGGGTCCTTCAAGTGTGGCTATTGGAGAGGCTAAGGTATGTGGAGCCTCCGGTTAATCCTTCTTCTTACTCCTTCCGTCACCTTACTATGAGGAAGAAGTTGTACCCGGATAGTTTTGCTTCCACCGAGGCCTATTGGGCCGCAAGATTGGCGGAGGAGGGTGGTCCTCATATCCGTTGGGTGGTGTCGTGGTGGCACTTGAGGTCCTTTACGGGGTTACCCGCTTCGGGTTCTAGTCCTCGTTCTTTGATGGTGGTGGGCTTGAAGGTTGTTTCCTTCATATATCCCGAAAGGCTCAGGAGGCAAATGGGGCGTCAACAAAAGGTGCCCGCTCAAGATACTCTTGTCCAAGAGAATGTTTTCCGGAACTCCGAGCTTGTGGAGTTCTTTGAAAGGTGGTGAGCCACTTGGCCGCTTTGGGAGGTACCAAACCCCGTTGCCAGGACATGGGTGACTCCCGCTTATGTCAAATGGTCAAAAGCTCCGTCCTTGGAAGAGAGATCCAAATTTCGTAAGGACGAGGTTGTTGACTTGAAGTACCGAGAGGCTGGCAAGGCCAACCGCGCCTTCTTTGAGGAGTAGGTTGACGGTGTTACTCCCGATGTGATGAGACCACCGTAGAGGAGGACTTCCGGCCCCAAGAATATGGTGGGCGGTGCATTGGCTCGTCTTGGGTCGAATATGGGGTCTTGTGTTAGACCGGAGGCCATCCCCGTCTTAGATCCGTTGAGGATCCGCTCCGAGGAGGAAATCCATGCTAGGCGGGCCAACGAGAAGAGCAAGGGGAAGATGTGCCCCGAAGGAAAAGGTAAGGGCAGAATGGAAGAGTGAAGACCTCCATTACCCACTTTATTATTATGTTGTATTATTGTTGTGAGTTTTTATTACATTGTACTAGCTTGTTATTGTGTGTTTTGTGCTAGTTTTATTATGTGAGGTGTTTTAGTTGACACCTTTGCTTTGACAAGTTGTAGACTCGTCGAGCTTTATTTGTTGAAATTGTAATCCCTCCCATTATTAATTAAATAAGAGGATTGCTCGTGTCGAATATTGTGAATGCTTGTTTCTTCCATCCATTTGGTGAAGGCAATTCAATTTGAATCGTCTTAAACAATTGCACTTGGGAAAGTGGTATTTTGTGGAAAGGGAGAAAGGCTCATTTTTGTATTTTTGTGGGAAAGGGAATGGTTTTCCTTTTCTCTCTTTTTTTGATAGGGATTTTTTTGTATGTGGGGATGTTTTGTATGGGGATGGTCGTTTTTTGATTGCGGGGATGGTTGTATCCTTCTTGTGTAAGAAAGGATTGCCTACGTATTCACCTGGAGAGGTAAATTCAAACCATGATCGTAGTTCGAAGTGTTTTGTGAATTTGAATTGGGGTTTGTGGTTGTATCCCTCAGGCATAAGAGGGACTGCCTACGTATCCACCTAAAGAGGTGAAATCAAACCATGCTCGTAGTTCAGGGGGTTTGTTGTTTTAGTGCAAATGGATGTTGCCTTTGACAGATCAAAGGACATTCGAAACGGGCAAGGTGCCACAGCTTAGACTCGATAAAACATGCAATTTCAAATCAGAACACGTTGAGGAACTTGACTTGAAAATGGTTGAGGTCATTGCTAGTTGTAAAACTAGGCTAGTTCGTTGGTTGCTAGGGTTCAAGGGTAGTATTTCTTGAGTTGGTCTAGGTTGGTCGGGTTTGTAAAGTCCTCCCCATCTAGGTCGCTCAGTCTCACTGTGCCCCCCGAAAGTATTTTCTTGACCAGGTATGGCCCGGCCCAGTTGGGTTTGAATTTTCCCCTCGGATCGACGGGTAATGGTGCTCGAACTGATTTGAGGACCAAGTCGCCCTCCTGGATGTTTTTGGGTTTAACCTTCTTGTTGAATGCCCGTTGTATACGTCGTTGGTATAGCTGGACGTTGTGCAAGGGGTTGAGTCGCCGTTTGTCTAGAAAAGTGAGTTGTTCGTACCTTCGACGGGTCCATTCCGCCTCAGGGACTTGACTGTCCAGTAGGATGCGTAGAGATGGGACCTCTAACTCCACCGGTTGAACCGCCTCCTTACCGTATGCTAGGTAGAAGGGTGTGGCGCCTGTCGGTGTTCGAATGAAGGTTCGGTATCCCCAGAGTGCGAATGGGAGTTTGCTCGGCCAATCGCGGTAGTTGTCTTGCATTTTCTTAATAATGGTGACAAGTTTTGTCCGCTGCCTCCACCGCTCCGTTAGTTTGGGGACGGTAGGGGGATGATCGATGTCGTTTGATTTTGTATTTTTCCAGCAAAGCTTGAGTTTCCGCCTGGAAGTGAGAGCCTTGATCGCTGATGATTTCATGGGGTACCCCATATCGGCAGATGATGTTGTTTTGAATGAACTTGGCCACTTGTTTGGCGGTCAAGACTGCATATGACTGTGCTTCTACCCATTTGGTAAAGTAGTCGATGGCGATGAGGACGAAGCAATGCCCCTTGGTGCCCATCGGGTTGACTTTCCCGATGATGTCGATGCCCCAGGTTGAGAAAGGCCAGGGTGACGTCATGGTGTACAAAAGGGATGGTGGTATGTGTTGTATGTTGGCGAAGATTTGGCAATTGTGGCAATGTTTGACGTAGTTACGGCAATGGGCTTCCATGGTGGTCCAGTAATAACCTAGCCGCATAATTTTCCGTGTAAGCATCATTGCACTCATGTGAGGGCCACATTCTCCATCGTGAACCTCTCCCATGACTTTTTTGGCTTTGTGATGGTCAATGCAAAGAAGGAGAATTCCTTCGGGTGTTCTTTTGTAGAGTTGATTTTGGTTTATCACGAATTGTGATGCAAGTAAACGGATGGCTCTTTGTCCTCTTTGATCAAAGTTGGGAGGAAATTCGTTTTTGGTTTTGTAATTGAGGATGGCTTGGTACCAAGGTTCATCATGGCTTTCCTCGTCGTCGATAATGGCACAAATGTGAGCTAGCTCGCTCCGTCTTTCGACACATAGGGGCATTGACGTCATGTCGTCAGGTATGTTGACGAGCGCGGCAAGTTTTGCCAGGGCATCAGCAAATTGATTTTCCTCTCGTGGCAAGTTGAAGTAGTCGACTTGGTCGAAGAACTCGGCCTTTTGATTGATCCTTGCTCGGTAGGGAGCTAAGCTGTCAGATCGGATTTTCATGATCCGGACACCTGATTGATGATGAGCGAGGAATCGCCGTGGACCCTCAATCTCTTGATGCCAAGTGTGATGGCTGCTTGTAGGCCGATGAGTCATGCTTCATATTCAGCGGCATTGTTGGTGACGGCGAAGTCTAGCTTGACCGAGATCAGAACATGTTCTCCCTCTGGTGATATTAGAAGGATTCCTACCCCGAAGCCTCTCAGATTAGATACACCATCAAAGTATAGATCCCATGCGTCGGAGTCGGCACAAAGGATGTCTTCGTCAGGAAGTGACCACGGGTTTTTCGAAGATGTATTTGACCGGGTCCATCTTGGAGTAGATGTGGACCGTGTAGCAGAGCATATAATGCCGCAGCTTCTTTGTTGACCATACTAGGGCAAGGCATGTCTTTTCCAGTTGGGTATACCTTGTCTCGTACTCAATGAACTTTTTGCTGATGTAATAGATGGCTCGCTCTTCGCTACCAACTGTTTGTGCTAGCATTGCTCCCATGGCTGTGTTGGTAACAGTCAGGTATAGGGATAGAGGAATCCCCGGTTGAGGTGGCATGAGAGCAGGAGGTTTGGATAGGATTTTCTTTATCCTGTCGAAGGCTTTCTGATAGTCGTCGTCCCAATCGGTGTGATCGGAGGCTCGAATATTTTTTAATATTGGTTCACAAATCATTGTGAGCTTGGCAATGAACCGGCTGATGTATTGGACTTGACCAAGAAATCCCCGAATCTCCTTCTCGTTCCTAGGCCGAGGCATTTGTTGAAGGGCTTTGATTTTGGTTGGATCAATCTCAATGCCTCTCTTGCTGACGACATGTCCCAAGATTTTTCCGGAGGTGACCTCGAATGCACACTTATGAGGATTTAGTCTCATGTTATATTTCCTCAGACGAGCGAAGATTTTCCGCAGGGCGCTGATGTGGCCGTCCCGTTCTTTTGATTTGACAATCATGTCATCGACATACACCTCTACCTTCTTGTGCATCATGTCATGTAGGAGAGTAGTAGCGGTTCTCTGATAGGTTGCTCCGGCGTTGATGAGGCCGAAAGGCATGACTGTGTAGCAATATGTACCCCACTGTGTAGTGAACGCAGTCTTGTGCATGTCTTCCTCAGCCATTTTAATCTGGTGTTACCCATCATACCCGTGTACGAAGGATAGGAGAGCATGCTCGGCAGTGTTGTCCACCAGAATGTCAACATGAGGCAAGGGGAAGTCGTCCTTTGGACTCGCCTTGTTCAGATCCCTGAAGTCGACGTAAACCCGAATTCTTCCGTCTTTCTTTGTACGGGCACAATGTTGGCCACCCAATCCGAGTATTCAGACAATTTGATGAACCCAACCTTGAACTGTTTGTCCACTTTTTCCTTGATTTTTAGGGCCCACTCAGGACGCATCCGGCGTAGCTTCTGCTTCACAGGTTTAGCCCCGGGTTTAATGGGTATCCGGTGCTCTACAATTTCCATGTCAATCCCAGGCATATCTCTGTAAGACCAGGCAAACACGTCCTTGTATTCGTGGAGGAGGTCAATGAACTGTTGTCTTTCCGAGGGGTCCAGGGTTGTCCTTATCCTAAGTTCTTGAGGTGTGTTGTCGGTTTCTACGTTAATAGGCTCGGTTTCCTCAATGATGGGGGTTCTGGTTTCCCGTTTGTCAAGTTCTTTTGCTAAGTGAGGTGGGTAGTCACTCAAGTTAAATTCCTCATAGTCATTGAGAATTGCATTGCAGTTAAAATGAGACGAGTCATAAGCAAACTTAGCGTTCATTAAGTTGACACGAGCGAAAAGCTCAGAAAGGACTGACATCTCGTGGTCGGTCAGAGTTGACGCAACAGAGGAAGTGGCCCCTGGAACAGGCTCCAGGTTGTCACCTTTCATGGGAGTGGGGGTGACCCTAGTAGACCCAGCCTCTGAATCAGCCACGACTTTGTGATAAAATAGTGGGAAGGGGACCTTGACTGGGACATCAGAAGTGTTAGGAGCTATGACAGACTCTGACTCTGACTCACACTCAGACTCAGATCCTTCTTCACTTCCCTCCTTGAACATAGGGCCTTTTCCAGTTGTTATCTTGAGAATGCGGCCCTGGCGATCGGTCCACTTGATGGTTTTCCTCCACCCTTGGGTGGCTTTCTCCGGGTCAGTATCGGAGATCAAGGCGGTTGGATCAAATTGATAGTCTTTTAGGGCGATGTTGATGATGTCCTTCTAGTCGAGGTGTTTGACGTTATCTTCCCCAAAGAGGAGTGTGACAGCTTGTCCGTCAAGGCATGGTGACAGCTTGGACTCAGTTGATGCAGCTTCCATGTTGTCGCGGATAAAGTAGCAGTCCTGGAAGACTTCCACTCCCGGGTACCTAGTCTTCGCCAAAGAGTCAAAGATTGGTTCCGGAAAGCCGTAGTAGAGCTCGGACTCTCCCTCGGGGACAAAGTATCCACTGAGAGTCAGGTGGTAGGGACGGAGGATAACCCCGTGCTTCTTGCGTTTTCGGACTAGGAGGTTCATCTCCCGGATATCTTCGTCAGTAGGTTCGTATCCCAGGCCGAAGGGAATGTTGGGGACCTTAGCCTGCTTCAAGGGAGGCAATGGGTCCTTTAGTGGATTGAGCGGCAAACCCGGGAAGTCACCCTGATGCATCATGATATGGTTGACCGTGAGGTTGGTGAACGGGGCACAATCAGAGGGCGTCAATTCATCAGTTATGGCGTTTACGGCTTGGAAACCCCACATTTCATTGTCGTCCTCCTCAATGGCTTGGGAGGCTATCCCCCTTCTCATAACTGCTTTGATTGGGGAAGCGGGAATTGTGATCGTTTTCCCGTTGAAGGGGACCCTGATCTTCTGGTGGAGAGTTGATGTGACCGCCTTGACGGCGTGAATCCAAGGACGCCCCAGGAGCAAGTTGAAGGACGCGTCGATGTCGACCACTTGAAAACTGGTTTGTCTTTCTAGTGGCCCGATTGCGACGGTCAAAGTGACTGATACCGTCGTAGAGTACCAAAGATAAATTTATAATTCCAAACTACGACTATAGATAGCGGCAGTCAGGGTCGAACCACGGAGAGGCGATACAATTAATAGTTGTCTAATTTTAGTCAAAAGTAACATATGAGTGGGAGTTTGTTTTGAAAAGTTCCATAACTAAAGGCAATGAAATTAAAAGTAAACTAAAGAAATGGATGAAAACAAATATTAAAAAGGTGCTAAGTGTGGGATTTATCTGTATGCATCCCTTTAACTTTAGGATTATAACGAAATTTATAATGATGAAACTAATCATAAAATAAATTGCATAAACAAAATCGTAAAGGATTAAGAAATAACCTTCGGTCCTAGCTTTTATGGCCTATGAACAATATCGCAATGATATTCTCCTATCAGTTGCACCCAAGACGATATGAGATACGCCCTTGTTCTTTTGCTAGAATCGATCCCCCAAATTAACTGATTTACTTTAGGTTTTTTTTGTGTTTTTCTTTGATGAGAGGAGGCTAGATTAGAATAGAATTAGGTTAAGAAAAATGAATCCCCTCTCCCCTTATAATTACCGAAAAATAAGAGGAGAAAATGGGAATATTTCTTTTCCCACTTCACTCGGTTTTGACCGAGATATCCACAACAAATATGGAGAAAAATCTCCTTATATTAAGTTGTTATCTAAAATGTATAATAATGTGTATTATTATAAATTGTCATTTATATTCTTCCGTATTAATAATTCTACATACAACAGCTTGCAGTCGATATATTAATGTCGGTCTGTAATAATTTATAATGACAATATCGTATAATATATATACTTCAATTATAAATATCGCATATTTACAATTAGCTAATTAAATATAACCGATTACATTTAATTACGAATTAACATATTAATTCGTCCAAGCTAACATTATATACATTAATTAAATATAACTTATTATATTCAATTTACGAATTGACAGTTAATTCGTCTCAGCTAATATTATTTAATCGGCATTAAATAATCGTCTAATCAACACATTGACTAACTGTTTAGTCATATAAGGCATCAATGTGATTACATATCCATAACCACATCTCTCAAACACATCCTTTAGGTGTGACTTTTAGGGACCAGTTGATCACCGCTATCTGTATGATAATAACGTCAAACTTTCTAGCAAGCCAACCGTTATTAGGTAATCATTAATCAACTGATAAAATACTAAGTATACCCTTGTGAACATGTAAGAGATTTACAAATGTAATCACACTAATTTGTGGAGGACACAAGCTCCAACAAACTCCCACTTGTCCTCACAAGTGTATGTGCGATAACCGATTCTCATATCCTAAAATTTCTCCCACTCAATGTAAAACAATTTGCAAATTCTGTATTCACAAAGGTCGTATTTTACAAGTGATCTGTATCAAGAGTGGTTTCCCTGACTAGAGAGTAACTTAACTGATAAACGAATCATCATTCGAGCATGGCCATGCATTTCAGTTACAACTCCTTGAGTGGCCCTGACTAATAACTATACTTGATAAGGGTTGGATATTTTCCTCAACTCGAATCCTGCAGATGTAAGCACAGTATGAAATGACCCATAAAAAATCTACTTAGCCTCCAGTTACGGCAGACCGTGAGAAAGAAACCAAAGTCACCCAAAAAATGCCTTAATCTCAAGAGACAGTCGATAGTCAAAAGAATCGACTCTAGGAACACAATGGATGTCCTATCCACGACCTGACACCGAATATTTTTAAACATTTAGGACTCCATTACGTTGTCACAAAAATTTGTCCTACGAGGTATCGTTATAATCTCGCATCTGTGATCGATCAGTCAACCGTTTGACTTATGGCTCGTTGAACCCACCATCAATCGACTGCACAATATAATAGCCAGAGTTATCAGCTCTTGTAGGCAATTACGGACCAAAACAAATATAATGTAATTCAGTTCACTTTGTGGCGTTCAACGTTGTCAGTACAATCCACATGAAAAACAAAATATTATAATAAAACGATGAAGTTATAAATAGTATATGAAAAAGATAATGTATCAAATCCATAATCAACAACTACAACTCAGGAACACGTTTAATTCCCATGGAAATAGCATGCCCTACATGCTTATCATAATTCAATGATTCAGTAGTAGAATCTGCTACAACACTCTGTCTGGAATTCTTCCAGCTGACCGCAGCACCATTAAGAGTGAAGACGAACCCGGACTGAGATTTTGAATCATCTCGATCCGTTTGGAAGCTAGCATCTGCGTAACCGATTGCGCATAGCTTAATATCCCCTCCATAAGTCAATACCCTATCCTTAGTCCTCCGTAGGTACATGGATTCTTTTGGCACCGACTCGTCATACTCAATGCATATGCCACGTCTGGACGTGTGCATATCATGGCATACATGATTGATTCTATTGCAGATGCATAAGGAACACGATTCATGCGCTCAATCCCTTCAGGCGTCGTGAGTGACTAAGACTTTCTCAACTGCATCCCAGACGTCATTGGAAGGTTCCCCTTCTTGGAGTTGGTCATGCTGAACTTCTCAAGAATCTTATCCAAATAAGACTCCTGACTAAGTGATAACGTCCGTCGTGATCTATCTCGCTAGATACGGATTCCCAATATGCGTTGTGCCTCACCCAGATCTTTCATTTGGAAATGGTTCTTCAACCATTATTTAACCGAAGATAGGAGAGGAATGTCATTCCCAATCAAGAGTATGTCATCGACATACAATATCAAGAATACAATCTTGCTTCCACTCGACTTGATATATAAGCATGGTTCTCCGACCGATCGTGTGAAACCATACTCTTTTATCACCTGGTCGAAACGATGATTCCAACTCCGAGAAGCTTGCTTAAGTCCATAAATGGAGCGCTTAAGCTTGCATACTTTCTTAGGATATTCAGGATCTATGAAACCTTCGGGTTGCACCATGTACAACTCTTCCTCCAAATAACCGTTTAAGAAGGCGGTTTTCACATGCATTTGCCAAATTTCATAGTCATGAAATGCGGCAATCGCTAAGATTATCCGAATGGAACGTAGCATGACTACAGGTGCAAAAATATCATCATAATGCAATCCGTGCACTTGAATGAAACCTTTTGCCACTAGTCGTTCCTTATAGGTATCCGTTGCGCGCGTAACGCTTTATTTTGTAAAGCCATTTGCACTATAGAGGTTTTACCTTATTAGGTAAATCAACAAGATCCCATACATCATTCTCATACATGGAGTCCATCTCGGATTGCATAGCTTCGAGCCATAGCTTTGAGTCGGAACAGGCTATAGCACCTTTATAGGTAGCGGGTTCATTACTCTCTAGGAGTAAAACGTCATTCTCCTCGACCATACCAATGTATCTGTCCGGAGGATGGGATACTCTACCCGACCTCTTAGGTTCCTCAGGAATATTAACCGTATCATCAGTTGGAGGAACAACTTCCTCCATCCGTTCCTCGGTTGTTGGTTCTGGAATCTCCGACAGCTCGAAGGATCTATTACTTGTCTTGTTCTCGAGAAATTCTTTCTCTAAGAATTTCGCACTAGCCGCAACAAAAACTCGATGTTCGGTAGGCGAATAGAAGTAATGACCAAATGTTCCTTTTGGATAACCTATAAAGTATGTCTTGACCGATCGCGGGCCGAGCTTATCCTCGTGTCTCCATTTGACATAAGCCTCGCAGCTCCAAACCCGAATAAAGGACAAGTTAGGGACCGTTCCCTTCCACATTTCATATGGAGTCTTGTCGACAGCTTTAGTCGGACTTCGGTTAAGTATAAGAGCAGCTGACAAAAGAGCAAAACCCCATAATGAATCAGGCACTACCGTGTGACTCATCATGGATCGAACCATATCAAGTAAGGTTCGATTTCTCCGTTCGGACACACCATTTAATTGAGGTGTTCCAGGTGGAGTTAACTGTAAAACGATTCCACAACTTTTAAGGTGTTGATCAAACTCATTTGAAAGATATTCGCCACCCCGATCTGAACGGAGAGCTTTAACCTTTCTACCCAGTTGGTTTTCAACCCTGTTCTAGTATTCCTTGAATTTCTCAAAGAACTCACTTTTATGCTTCATTAAGTAGACATATCCGTATCTACTCAAATCGTCCGTGAAAGTGATAAAAATATCTATAGCCATCTCTAGTGGTAATTGACATAGGTCCACAAACATCAGTATGTATGAGTCCTAATAGGTCACTAGCGCGCATTCCAACCCCTTTGAAGGAAATTCGAGTCATTTTGCCAATGAGACATGATTCACACGTGCCATATGTAGAAAATTCGAATGCGGGAATAGTCCCATTATCGACGAGTTTCTTTACGCGTTTCTCATTTATGTGTCCCATTCGACAATGCCATAGATAGGTTTGATCTTTGTTACCAACCTTTAATTTCTTATTATTCACGTGTAATACTTCCGTGGTTTGATCTAAGATGTAAATTCCATTCATGGAAACTGCTTTGCCATAAATCATTTCATTGAAAGAGAAAATACAGCTATTATCCTTTATTGAAAATGCAAATCCGTCGTTATCGAGTACGGAAACAGAAATGATGTTCTTAGATAAACTAGGTACATTGTAACAGTTATTTAAAAATAACTCAAACCCACTAGGGAGCTGGATTACTTATGTTCCTTTGGAGACTGCAGCAACTTGTGCTCCATTTCCAACTCGCAGGTCCACATCACCCTTTCCGAGAGGTATGATGTTCTTTAGGCCCTGCAAATGATTACACAGATAAGAACCACAACCAGTATCAAGTACCCAAGTTCCGAAACTTGCATGGTTAATCTCAATCATATGAATATAAGATGACATACCAACAGGAACGACGCGGCCTGCTTTTATGTCCTCACGGTACACGGGAAAGTTCCTCCTCCAATGTCCAGTCTTGTGACAATGGTGGCACTCAATGTCACCGCCCTTGCTCTTTGCCTTGCCCTGTGAGCCACTAGTCTCACCAGGCCCACTCTTACCGTTTCCTGGCTTTTTAAACTTTGGCTTACCTACAGTTAGGTCGCCTGGAGCTTGGCCCTTACCTTTACCCTTGTTGGAAATCGTGAGAACATCTTGCTTCATGCTCCCACTCAATTTCATATCCTTCTCGGTCTGTACAAGAAGTGAGTGTAGCTCATGAGGACTTTTCTTTAAGTCATTCATGTAGTAGTTCGCCCTAAAAGGGCAAAACCATCGTGAAGAGAATGAAGCATTCGATCAATGACAATGCTCTCACTGATTTTGCAATCAAGTGCCTCCAATTTCTCGACATTCTCAATCATGTTAAGAATGTGTGGGCTAATCGGTTGGCCCTTTTGGAGTTTCGCATCAAAGAAGCGACATGTATGCTCATAAGTAACGATTCTCGGTGCTTTTGAGAACTCGTTAGTGAGCGTGGTGAAAATCTTGTTCGCACCTTGGGCAATGAAGCGTCTCTGCAAATTGGTTTCCATTGCAAAGATGAGTACGTTCTTTATCGCACCCGCTTCCATAACGAAATCAATATAAGCAAGTGACTCGTTAACTCCCGCATTGGGGCCTGGGTTTACCGGTATTGGCTCGATTAAGTACTTGAGCTTACCGTCGGAATAGCGGATTCCGTAGTCTTTGCCTCCCGATCCGCAAAGGTGGACCCATCATTCTTCATCGCGTGTCTTGATTCATGTTGTCCATAAAAACTTTCACCAGACTCGCGTCCAAGTTTGGCACTTGGCATTGGGATTTCGTTATTTCCAGCCATTTGTTGTAACAGTATTAAAAAATAATCGTGTTTTACACTGCGAAAAGAAGAATAAAAATAATAAGCATGTCCATCGTTTTGTTTTTAAGTCTAATGATCTAATGTCATAACGCGAAGACTCAAGCATTTATACAATTGACCTTCCCCAAGAATTATATAAATGATCCCAAGACTCAATTATCTGTAAATTGATAAGCCAACCTTTTGGCTAATTCTACTGTTAGAATTCTTGGTCGATAAATTTCTGTAAATTCTATCTTTAGTCCATCATAATCACGAGAAACTCTTCGGACTATAATGTTGAGATAAACTAAGTCAACACAAATTACTTACCCAACGTAGAAGGGGTCATATTATGCCTACCGACGAAGAAGGGATTCATAGTTGTTTGCCCTTATAAAGTCTAATCTCAATTTCCGTTTTAGAGGAAGATCCCATCAACTTTATTTTAATTCATTTTAAGTGAACTAATATTTAGCATGCGTGAATGAATAAACTAAAGTGATGGCTTAATAAACATGTGACATCTGTATGTCTATGAAAACTAACATACAACCTATATGTGTCAATTTTCATGCATTTTAGTAGTAGGTGGTTTGGTTTTAGGCGGAAAATGATGCATAAACTATCATGTGAATGAAAGGCAATAGGAATGAAAAACGTAAAAAAAACAATAATAAAGTCTTAGTGTGGCCTATCCTATCAAAATGAACATTAAATACAAATTTGGAATCCATCCTTGGACCCGAGAAGCTTGTCTCGATGTTCCATCTTGATCCATGTAGCGGGAGTGAGCTCCAATCTCCATCTTTAGTCTTCTTTGAAATTACAATAAATAAATTACATAATAAACCTATATATTACATTCTAATTTCAAAACCCAACAACTAAAGAAAATAAAGGAGATTCGAGATCTCAAATTACATAAAAATTATGTTTCCTTCATTACGAAAACATAATTGACTAAGGCCACACTAAGTATTACAAATTACAACCGATTGCAAAATACGTAAATAAAACCATTCAAACGATTCATTCAATTAAAGAAAAGCATCAACTAAAAATTAAACATACAAGACATAATTCTTTAATTATGTAGATTAATTTTATCCAAACCACCTATTTAATTGATCAAATTAAGAGACAATTCTTCAATTAATCACATTAATTTTAACCATTCAAACGATGAATTTAATCCAACAATATTTTAAACTTCATTAAAATAATTAGGTATCTTAAAATTGTGAACCGTTTCACAACAATTAATCATACATTGTAAATGTAATGTATAATTAATATTGGCCAAAAACAACAAAGAAAAAAAACAAAAAAAGAAAAGAATTTCTCCAAAATTGCTCTCGGCATAACGAAAAATAACAAAAACAAAGTTTTTTTTTTCTTTTTCAGCAAAACAGCAAAAAAAACAAAAAAGGCAGCCCGTTTTTTTTCTTTTAAACACGGTTTTTCTGTAAAAATCGAAACAAAACAATTTTTTTTTTTTAAATCTGCCCTGCGTGAACAGTAACAGGAACGAAAAAAAATTTCACGGTTTTAAAAAAAAACCCTAATGCCCCCCTTTTTTTCTTTTGCTGCAAAAATGCCCTAAAACAAAATCCGATGAAGAAAATCGTTTACAGTTGCTATTAGAACATGATTAGCATATGAATTAATTAAAATGATTAATCTTATATGCCAAAAACTATATAGCAAAAATAATTTTTATATCATCAACATGACGATTCCATTTACAATTTAATTTAATCCGAATTAAATCAAAGCATCTACAAATTCATTTTATTATCATCTTAACTGATTAAAACAACAATATGTATCACTCAAATGGAAATAAAAATATCAAAAACGAAAAAAAATTTCGGTTGATCAGACGAGGCAGTCGGTCGACCGGGGGTAGTGGTCGATCGACCATACCGAGAAACGAAAACAACTACGGCAAAAAAAAATTTTACAGCCGAAACCCTAATTTTTCGAGACCAAATTTTTGTTTACATCCAATTTTATGAAAATCATCAAAATAAAATTCGTGGCCTATGCTCTGATACCACTTGTGGGATTTATCTGTATGCATCCCTTTAACTTTAGGATTATAACGAAATTTATAATGATGAAACTAGTCATAAAATAAATTGCATAAACAAAATCGTAAAGGATTAAGAAATAACCTTCGGTCCTAGCTTTTATGGCCTATGAAAAATATCGCAATGATATTATCCTATCAGTTGCACCCAAAACGATATGAGATATGCCCTTGTTCTTTTGCTAGAATCGATCCCCCAAATTAACTGATTAACTTTAGGTTTTTTTGTGTGTTTTTCTTTGATGAGAGGAGGCTAGGTTAGAATAGAATTAGGTTAAGAAAAATGAATCCCCTCTCCCCTTATAATTACCGAAAAATAAGAGGAGAAAATGGGAATATTTATTTTCCCTCTTCACTCGGTTTTGACCGAGATATCCACAACAAATATGGAGAAAAATCTCCTTATATTAAGTTGTTATCTAAAATGTATAATAATGTGTATTATTATAAATTGTCATTTATATTCTTCCGTATTAGTAATTCTACATACAACAGCTTGCAGTCGATATATTAATGCCGGTCTGTAATAATTTAAAATGACAATATCGTATAATATATACTTCAATTATAAATATCGCATATTTACAATTAGCTAATTAAAACTAACCGATTACATTTAATTACGAATTAACATATTAATTCGTCCAAGCTAACATTATATACATTAATTAAATATAACTTATTATATTCAATTTCTGAATTGACAGTTAATTCGTCTCAGCTAATATTATTTAATCGGCATTAAATAATCGTCACATCAACACATTGACTAACTGTTTAGTCATATAAGGCATCAATGTGATTACATATCCATAACCACATCTCTCAAACACATCCTTTAGGTGTGACTTTTAGGGACCAATTGATCACCGACATCTGTATGATAATAACGTCAAACTTTCTAGCAAGCCAACCGTTATTAGGTAATCGTTAATCAACTGATAAAATACGAAGTATACCCTTGTGAACCTGTAAGAGATTTACAAATGTTATCACACTAATTTGTGGAGGACACAAGCTCCAACACTAAGACGGTCGGTTCACTGTATTTTCGACGGCGGCAATTCTAGGTAAACTGTCTTAAACATGTTAGACAGGTAGCAACCTTTCGGCCTGAGCTACGGGTCCTTAATCTCACTAATACCAACTTTCGTTCTTGATTAATGAAACTCAAAATCTAAATTAACTTATCTCTCGATCCTATTAATTTAATCGTCTTAATTAGGTAGTCTATCTCCCTTCCTTATCTTTCGATCTCAACGGGTCGGTCAATTCCTAAACATTCAACTAGTCGTCTGCACTCGATTCGTCAAATATAGCAATTTAATTAATTAAAACGTAGCTAATCTAACACGGCCCCAGTCGATCGACCAACTAACCCAGTCGATCGACCAGAGCCCGAAAACAGGTCGCCTGAATTGAAGCCATCTAACGTACAGATTCCCTACATCTTAGCACATGGGATTTAGCTACTCATGATTACGATAAAAAAAACAGTAAAATTAACAATTAAAGCTATTGAATGTATATTTGTATTAACTAAACAAATAAATAACAAAAAACAATAATATGGCTTTGGGAAATCTAACTAGCAATTTTTAATCTATGAACGAATAAAGTAAACTGAATAAGGGAACCAAAATTACCAGTAGAAAGCAGGAAGAAGAACCCAAGAGTACGAACGAAAATAAATTGTATTGATTGAATGTGAATACTAATGCAAAACTCAATATCGAACCCTAATTATTCGATCCCTAAAACTGATGATAAAAGACTTGATAATATTCTCCAAACATCAGGTTACGTTATATAGGAATATAACGTAACACTTATTCCTAAAACCTAATTACAATGGGCTTTGGAATTCTCGAAATTTGCGTCAGATTCACGGTTCGGTCGATCGACCATACAGCTCGATCGATCGATCGACCAAGGCTCCATTGTACGAGCTTCTGATCTTCGTCCTCTGGTCGATCGACCATGGGCACCGGTCTATCGACTGCTTCATCAGGTAGTTGCTCCAAAAGCTTCGTGAATTCGTCTTTCGAGCCTCGATACTCGCACCAAGTTCGCTTCCCAAGTAAATACTTCATGTCAAATGCAACATTAGGTACTTGGGGACGGATTCGACTCGGTTTTCGCCGAATTCTTCACATTTCTGCAATATTATACAAAAACACAAAAGTAGACGGAAATAGGGAAAATAGTAGCTTAAACTACAAAAATGAGCTCTGAAATGCGTGTAAAATAGGATGTAAAACAACATATTTAGGACACGCATCAAACTTCCCCAAACCAAACCCTTGCTTGTCCCCAAGCAAGAACTAGACGCGATCCTAAAATCTAATGGAACGATTTCATTCTCAGAGCGAAATGCAACTTCTAAAGCCTAAACCAATTTAATGCAACAACTAACAATCAATTAGTAATATGAATAATGCAAACGATTTATGTAGTCATCAAAAACTGCTGAACCGTCAACTATAGAGACTTATCATTATGGACTCTCACGGGTCGCTCATATCACACATAAGCGCAGGTGAATATATGTAAAGATAGAAAGAAATAATTTTGTACAGACTCTCACCTAACTACGACCTATAAGAACATGCCTGCAATCTAATATGAAAATAATCTCTACAACCATACATATGCATTCTAACCAAACAAATGACCATGACACATGCCGAGGTAAATGTGGATATGTGAGGTAATGGGTAAGAAGAGGCAAAACATTTATGGGAATGTGGAGGTATAGGTGATCAAGTTAGTACCTAAACAAAACCATATGACAACATCCAACTTCTTGCTCAAGATTAAATCGATGAAACGGTGCTATAACTAGCACTAAACTCACAATCTCCAATAGATGTAACTCCCCAAATGATATAAATACAATATGGGAGTGTAAATCACCAACTCATAACAATTGCAACATGTGATTTTTTCGAATTTTCTTTTTCTGCTGCAGTCAACGGTCGATCGACCAATGGAACCGGTCGATAGACTGATTTTTTTCGAATCATTTTTTTCGTATTCTGTTCTTTTTCTCCTTTTTTTTTCTTTTTTTTCAATTTTCTTTCCTTCCCTTTCACCAATTCACCAACATCTCAATAAAGAGTAAAATAACCAAACCGCAATAAACACATTCCCAAAAACTAAGACTACTAGCTTGACAAAGGCAGGCTAAATATAGGATGTAGTTAAGGGACAAAAGGCTAAATTTGGCTATGAGGGGTTTATGGGTAAAATGAAAAAAGGGAAACCTCTACCACATGTGTCAACAAACCACGAACCGATTACATACAGGTATTAAGAAAATTAAGTTCATATTTATGCATATTGATGTAACATGTCTCACAAGGAGTACTACTCACAATCCTAGATAAACTGGTCATAGATGACACCAGTTAAAAGGCTCTACAACTCAAAAAATGATGTAGTTTGCCAAAATTTCAGTCAAGTCTCAAGTCCAGCAAGTAAATTAACGAAAAATCGTAGACTATGCAAATGATTCTACTAATAACATGTCAATTTAGCAAGGCTTAGGCATAAACATATGAAAATGCAATGTCATCATTGAAATACTATCGTTCCGACTCGACCTATATGCTAAAATAAACGTGCATTTTTTGAATTTTTTGAATTTTTTGAATTTTTTTTCCTGAATGGTTGTATATATAGGAAATGAAATAACAAATGAAAACTGAAATGCAATAAACGTGAAACAGAAATGCAATAAAACATGTGAATGCAATGCAAAACCCTTCCCCAAACCAAATCGCACAATGTCCTCATTGTGCAAAATGATGTAATGAAATAAAAGGGAAACGGGAATTTGCGAAAAATTAATTAAAATTGACATAAAAGAAACTCGGAAACTCACAAGACTTTAAGCGCAGCAAAAGGAAACCTCCCCAAACCAGCGTAAGCTAGGAAGTTTCAGTAGCCAGCAGTGCTACCATAGGTACCTGAAAAGAAACAGAAGTACCGCGCATAATTCCAAGAAAGCAATTTACGAAACGCAAAATTATGTGCAAATCAAGAGAATAAAAGAAAACAGAAATAAATCGGAGGATAAAGTGGAGAAAAGACTCCCTCGACTCCGCAGATCGACCAAACACAGCAGGGGAATGGTCGTGAACAAGTACAGCAGCGGGTATCGGTCGATCGACCACCTTACCCAGTCGATCGACCAGGGTGACAGGAACAGAAGCTCCTGGAACTGTAGCGGTCAGTCGATCGACCACTTGGTTCAGTCGATCGACTGAATAACCTGCTGTATGTTTCTGATTTCTTCTAATTAGCTCAATAAATTGAACAAATGAGGTTTATGAACCTACAATTGCACATAATAACGCGCCTAAAATTGCGCAAAACCCAAATGTAAAGCCTAAAGTATTTAAAATCCTAAGCAAACTTATTAAAGCGAAGTCTCGCGCAAAACAAAACAATAAAAAGTTCAACAAAAGCAATGAAATGTTTTGTAAAGCATTTGATCAACTATTAGTTGATCAACAATGGCCACGGAATGGCCCACTTGCTCGGCTTCTGGCTACAAGAGGTAGCCTCTACAGTGCTCATCTCCTCAGCTGCACTCCTGTCAATTCCAATATCCGCAGAACTCAACGGATCATCATCTCCAACATCTTCCCAATCAATAACCTCATCTGGCTCATTTAAATCCAAATCGGACTACGTGACCTTGATTGGCTCCTCATCAGTGCCATTGCTAAGACATCCTAGGCCGCCTCTTTGAACGATTGGCTCCTCCACAGCTGGAGCAATGAACGGCTCTTCCTTCCCCAAACCAGCTCCTGCAATATCTAAAACGGAAGAATCTTCCTCCAATTTGCTCCCAATCAGGGGCGAAGGTGTTATAGCAGAAACAGGCATAAGGGAAGGCATATCAGAAAGCACAAAATAAGATTTCTTCTCAGAAATCGTATTACAGGTGACTGGCCACATAGGATCTTTCTTCTTAGTGGGCTGGGCGAAAACAATGGACTGTTTCCCTACTTTAAAGGTCAATGTCCCTTAGCCAACATCTATAACTGCACCAGCAGGGTGCAGAAATGGTCTACCCAAAATGATAGGAATGTGAGCATCCTCGGGTATATCTAGTACAACGAAGTCAACTAGGAAAAAGAACTTTCCTATTTGCACGGGAATGTCCTCTAAGACTCCTATAGGCTGGACCGCAAAATGATCACCCATCTGTACTATCATGTTAGTAACTGCAAACCTAGTCAATTTCAATTTCTTAGCTAGACTCAAAGGCATAACGCTAATGCTGGCTCCTAGGTCACACAAGGCCTTCTCAATAGAAAAGGTGCCAATATTACATGGGACTGAAAAACTACCTGGGTCAGCTAACTTATGAGGTGCAGTATGAGTCAAATAGGAACATGACTCCTCAGTTAGTGCGACAGATTGCACAGTATCAAGTGACTTCTATTTAGACAAAAGCTGCTTCAAAATTTCGTGTAAGATGGCACTTGATTAACTAATTCAAGGAAAGGAACTTTTACATTTAAACTACGAATACCATTTTCAGATTTGTTAAACGATACCTGTTCCTTTGTCGGCACCAATCTCTCTGGATAAGGGGCTGTAAGAAGCAACTTAGCCCTCTCCTCTAAATCTCTCATGCCGGCATCAGTGGACTTAGGCTGAAAATCCACTACTTTATCCTTGTTGAAGCTCGAACCTTCTTCAGACCGTCTCAAGAATGAGCCATTAATCGTCATTGGGTCATACTTTGGAACCGGAACAGACCCCTCAGCATTTGGGTCTTGCCTCAATAATTTCGGAGTCGTCGTACCCCGAAACAAGTGGTCCCTCAAGTTATCTGGCATTGGTGGACGAAAAGGTTCAACATCAGCAGCGTTTTCAGTCGATCGACCATGTATGTGTAGGAAATATATATCTCATTATACAACATATTCATATATGTTCTAATTAATTTAGTCATAAAATTAATTACAAATCTTATGCATGCAAACAATAATAAAATTAGAGAAGAAATCGTTTTCTCACCATATGATTTTCGGATATATGGGCACACGTGAGTTCTCCTACTCACTTGTTCTTGAGCTCTCCAAATGGAAGAACAAGGATTCAAGTATAGAATCCCTCCCAAAAGCATATACCCAAGGAAACTCATAATAACCAATATTATTTAGATCTAGAAACAATATTAGTTTTACTTAAAATATGACACAAAAATAATTTTGTTCTCTCATGTATTTCGGTTTAGAGAGAATAGATGATGGAGTTTTTATTTCTCTAGGATTTTACAAAAGATAGAGATGAACACATTTCTTACACTAGAAAGATGTTAGGTAAAAATGAATGAATAATATGAGAAAACCAAATGGGTTGCTCTCTTTTAGAAAACCGGCTGGGGGGGCTTTTGGGGAGCCTATGCATGCACTAGTTGCTCTTCTCAAAAGCTATAGGGTTGCATGGCTAGAGGTAGTCTTTTATCATTATGTTTTCCACTAATATGAAAACATAATATTAACCCAATTACCCCTCCATTTTCGGCACTTTCATTATAAAATGGATGGTCCATTTTATTTTGTCATTTGTCAATTTTGTCACATGTAACATGTTACATGACATGTCACAATGTAATGTATTTTAAACATATTAAAAATAAACATACTCATAAAATATGTCATTTACAAAATCGACTAGTAATTCGTAATTACTTGTGCCAAAAGTGTTTCCGTATAAACTACAACATTCTGTATTTATAATAATTTGTTCATTCTATTTCAATTGTTTCTGTAAACAATAATTTAATCTAAGTAATAAAACAATTCGATTACTTAGACCGTGTCTCATTTAATCATATTACAATAAGATACGTTAATTATACTCGCAAAATCATCCGTCAATTTTAAGCAATTTAATTAACTCGTATCGGTATACGATTAATTAAATAATCAATTAAGAGTATTTCCCTATAGGTATGACCTAAGGGGATCAACTGATCACTACCGTCGCACGATAATAATGTCAAACTCTAGTCAGCCAATCATTACCGATATGTGTGGACCAGTTGACAATAAAATATTACATCCCACTGTATTCTTAAAATGAGATTTAAACATGTGATCATCATGATCAACAGTTGTGATCGCATTATTGTCGGAGGACACATATTCTAACAATCTCCCACTTGTCCTCGACAAGTGTGCGTCACCAATTCTTTTGTCCTATTACTATCTTCCACTCAATGCAAGGTGTCTTTCAGGTCGTACTTGCAAGTGATCATATCGAGAGTGGTTTCCTCGATCTGGAGAATAATTGATTGACCGGAATTATCCACCATGGATACATTCCGAGCGTGGCCACGCATTTCCAGTTCATTACTCCTCGAGTGGCCCTGAGATATTGTTTTAACCCTGACAAGGGGATGGACAATTCCTATCGCACTCATTCCCTTCGACTAGCCAAAGCCATCATAACCCAAAATATGCCCATTTGACCCCATTTACGAAGGTTGTAGTAACACAAATCAAAGTTAATCTGAAACTGTGCCATCTTAGGCGAACGGTCTTTAGTCAAAAGAATCGACTCGTTAGAATACTATAGTAGCTCTCGCCACGACCAGGCTATATAAATTTGCCAGAACTCTATAAGCGGTCATAAGGCCCGACAAATTGTTCATAACAGTCTGCCTATGTGATCGACTGGTCATCTCACATGACTCTATGGCACTTAATCTTGCCATCAATCGCATCACACTCTAGTCACTTCGAGACGTCACCTCATACAAGTGACTATGGGCGAATACCATGTTAATTCGGGTTCACTTTAACGGGGTTCAATGTTGTCTCTACAACCCGTTTGGATGTAACAAAGTATAAAAGGAGTTTTTAAAGAAAAACTCGAACGACAAATGCGATTATCACATATGAATAGTTAATGCCTGATTACTATTTCATGTTCTATAATCTAATTTGATCTTGTATGTAGTTGTTCATTTCAATTCAATTGAAATGACATGACTCATCATGTTTAGCCTTTGAGAAGGCTTTGGTTAGTAGGTTTTATCAACTTCTTGTACCTTACTCAACCTTACTACATACTCGTTTTCCTTTGTAATGTATACATTTGTATAACAAAACTTTCTGAGTACGTGTCGAGATCCAATCAAGACATAGGTCCTCTAGCCTAAGAATAGCTCCCACTTGTTTTCACATTAAGTGCGGGACTCATCCTCTTGCACATCTCATGATTGCAAGTGTACTCAATTTCCGTTATAAATATCTCTCATTGTTCTTTATTGCCTAGAACGATTCTAGAAAATCTACTTCTTAATTAACATAGCCACAATGGTATCTTAACCATCCTAATGTGTTTTGATTATGTTTTTGTCGGAAACCATGCGCAATCTCAATTGTCAATTGTTACTTGTGTAACACCCTTACACAAAATTGCATCAAAAACACTTTGCATTATATCCTTAATGCTTCTGCAAGCACTTAAGGGTAATCTTTATGGTTTACTTGGTAAAGATTACTTAAATTCGATTTTGAAAACAACTCATCATACTCAAAGTATATGAAGTGTTATACATCATTACTTATTTAATTGATCCTAAGAGCGGAAGCAAATGGAATCAATCAAATATGTTCAACTTAATTGAACTAGTCATGAATCTTATCAACATGAGACTTCTTATTTGACGCTAATATCATGTAGATTTATCTTCATAAATCCGGATATTAAAGATTTATTATAATACTCCAAAAGTCTTAAATCATTCTCAATGATCAATATGTCATCCACATATAAGACTAATTAAAATTTCCGTAACTCCCACTAAACTCCATGTATAAACACAACTTCTCGACTTATCGAGAAAAGTTTTATAACATGATCAAAACATTGATTCCAACTCATTGATGTCCTACTTAAGACCATCTCTTAAGTTGCGCATTATCTTAGGATTGCAAGAATCTACAAAACTCAAGACATGTATTGAATACATTCCTTCTAATTGAAGAAGTGGGTTTCAGATTCCCTCGCTATGTATTTCATAATAATGAAACACAATCCCTAAGAAGATCCAAATGGAGTTAAGTATTTCAACCAGTGCAACTCTTTGCCACCAATCATGCTTTGAAATCTCTCTTTATTAGTGCAAAACCCTTTGTCACTAATCAAGCCTTTTTATTTCGGATTTTCATGGCTCTAAGCCTTGTATTGAGTTGTGACTTTAAACACTCTCATGTAAGTCATATGTTTATTACTTTCTAGAAGTAATCAACTTGAATCAAACGATTTCTTTGTAAGTTGTAAGCTCTTTACTTTCTTAAAAGTAACATGAATTCATCATCTTCAACAAGTGACGAATTTAACATCCTAGGTTTTAAAGAAACAACATCTTACACAAAACGTCTTATGTAGTCAAGAAAGACCAGTTTCTTGCGACATAACATTCTCTGTGGAAGTCTTTGCGGCTCTTGAATAATTTCTCCCACTCTGTCTTCTAGAAATAAACTTGTATTTTTAGAAAGACAACTTCACGAGCCACAAACCCGTCGTACTCGTGATAATTGAAAGGGAAAAATCAGCCTTTGTTTCTTGTGAAAACTTACAAATATGGTACTCTACCATTTCATATCTCATATGATTCGTTTTAGATTTAGTGGAAAAATAAATTAGACAAAATGATAAAATCCCCAAAAGGATCAAGTAACTCAAAGTAACTTGATTGAAGTCCAAACCATATCGAATAGCGTTTGATTTCTTTATCCAACCACACATTATTCCATAATGCGTGCTTAGAGAGATTAACTTGTGATTCTATATCACATTCCCTTTGGCTTATATCAAAGTCTTTACTTTGATAATCCCATCACGATTAAATCGTGATTCCTTGAACTCTTTGAATTTCTTCAAAGATTTCTCTATTTATATTATTAAGTGAACACATTAGTGTCAACCTAAATCTTTGGTAAAAGAATACGATCAACCTCTTTTGAATCAATGATTTACAACCTCGATCTCCTTTTGAACCAAAAAGGCACGAGACATATTGCTTTGAATACAAGATACTCATATACCATAAGATCTATTGGTTTCAAGAGTACTCGATAACTCTTTGCGTTACTCATTCCAGAATTTAAGGTTTAATCTTGGGTTACCAATTTGAGTCTTGCATCATCTTCATGATATAACAATCTAGTTTGGTTTAGAATATAATCACCTTGATAATGGGCTAGCCATACATCAAATCGTGGTGTATAGGGTCACAAAAGTGAAACCTCTTTTGTATCTTAACATGTTTGTATTCTTATTTAGAATTTATGTACTTAATAGTCACAATTAAGTACAACTCCAAACCCGGAAACTAGATTTAGTACACAATGACTCTATCTCTTGACTTCATTGTTGCTAGTCGTCATATTCTAATCATCCTATGTGTCGAATACAATGATGAAAACCTCCACTGGTTTCTAATATTGACGAAGTAGTACTAGCAAAATTTATGTTTAATCAAATAAACATTTAAAGAAGAAGGTCCCATTAGATGTCCCGCAACTAACTTGTTGATTTTTCAATAATTTGGGGTAGTTTCCTTTCTAGTGTCCAACATTTAAGACAGTGAAAACTTTATCGGTCGGGATTGATAGGTTTAGTATTGTCATTCTCAATAACGTTACTTTTAACATTACCTTGTATCAATTCCATTCTATTTTTACTTCTTTGAACCTCATCCCATCTTAACGGTTTAAGAGAATGCTCCCACTCATTTCAATGAGTCTTTGCTTAGAGAAGCAAAATTGGATTTCATGAAGACTACTCTTCATTCGTTTGTTTTAGTCTTAAAACTTTCATTGAAGTGGTTGCGATATTTTGGTCAATTTTGATTTCCAACAAATCTAGTCACCAAAATTAGAAACAATTCATTGTAAGTAGATGTGTTAGTTAAGAATCAAAAACCTGTTTGATAATGAATAACTTTTATCTATACTCTTTACAAGAGATCCTTAGCAATGGTTCATTTGAGGTTTTAGAAGCAAATTCATATTTGTCTTTAGTTACGATGTTTTAATGGAGATTTGAATCAAAAATCGAAATGATATCGTATATAAATTGTGGTAAAGAAATAGAACAATATGATAACGGAATAATGGAAAACTTAACAGTTATCGTTTTATTAATACTTGTAAATAACAAGTAAAGCATGTACATAGTGACCTCTACCCAACTATGATAAATGATTCCGAGATCCAAATTCATATTAACTTGGGCACGGGGTAGCCGATGAAACCCTTATCAATATAACTCGGTGGATTAACTCTTTAATCGATTCTACTTTTAGAACTCTCGGTCGATAAAATTACATTAACATTTATCTTTAGCCCAAAACACATCAGACAAGGGCACGGGGTAGCCGATGAAACCCTTATCAATTACTTTTGTTGAGTTCAACCCAAATTTCGAATAAATGTGTCCATGATACAAATTCACATTAACTTGGGCACGGGGTAGCCGATGAAACCCTCATCAACATGAATTCGGTGGATTAGACATTTATTACCCACTTCCCCTACGTAACAAGGTTTGTACCCCGGGGTGGCCGAGTGCACTCCCTCGCGAAATAGGTTTTCATGGTTTCTACTTTTTGGTAAGGCTAAGTCTCAATTGTTTATTTTAGCGAGAGGTCATGTTAATTTATTATCTATCACGTTTTAAGTGAACTAAAGCGGTGAACTACGATAATTGTAATTGACACGGTCGATAAACTCGATAAAAAGATAATGCATGTTTTAGTTATGGCGATTTAGCGACGCATGCAACATGTAAATAAAATGCAAAGCATAAAATAAATCCTAGTATGGCCTTCCTAAAATAGAAAATCTAATTAACTATTACATATTCGGCAGCCAACTCCATTGGTCCCTTGAACTTCGGTTGAGGCACGCATCTCGAGGTAACACCGTCTTTAATGGAATTCCTTTTCGAGTGACACCGTCTTCAAGGATCTGCGGAATAAATAAATTACATAACAAATTACATAATTTCCTATTATACATTTGTAATTAAAATAAAATAAATCTATTAAATTACAAAACGGTGATACGAGATCACAATAAATTACAACCGAATCGATATTCCCATAGATTTCGGGTAATACCAATTAAAACTAAGGCCATACTAAGTAAAATTACATAAAATAAAATTATGACAATCATAAATAAAATACAGCATTATAACATGTATGAACATGCCCAATTTTATGCTAAATCGCCTTTAAGGAGCCAATATCGTATATTAATCGGTTTTTACGGATTTGCGTGATTCAACCTTTTAAAATCACAATAAATCACATAAATTCATATTTATGCACAAGTTAATTACCCTAACCTTCTTAGGACTCAAAACTAGTCTCCACTAACAATTTGACTATAATTAACTTATATTTCTTAAAATTGTTCATTAATGGACTCAAAATTACAATAAAATGCTATAAACTTCAAATAAATCACAAAAATTTCAAATAATTTCAAAATTTGAAATTTAAACTCATGAACATTCTGGAAAAATACCATGGCACTCATAATGTTCAAAAACATAGGTTAAAATTTCGAAAAATTTATCGGAAAAACTATGTTGCGGTTTATCGGATTTATCAATTAAAATCATAAAAACATGAGAAAAATTATATACATCAAATTTTCAATTTTAGATCTGAAAAAAGATAATAAAATGCAACATGTGACGTTTTTCCTTAGTCATGAAGTATGTTTTAGCAATTTTTCACTAATTAAGTCACTATTTATACTATTTTTCGTCAAAAATCCATAAATCATGCATGAGGACTTCATTATAACCTATTATTTTACACACATCTTGTAAAATTTCATGTGACAACATACTAAATTTCAATGACCAGATTCGAAATATTTCTCATATTAACCTATTTTTCATTCAAAATCGATTGTTATCATGAAAAATCTATATTTCGAGCATAAGAACTCCAAAAATTTTGAAAATTTCCAGATCATCTAAAAATAATATATGTGAAAACATATCCAAAAACCACCTGAAAATTCGAAGTTTAGCTAATTTTCGTCCAAAAATGATATTTTTATCATAAAAATCACATTTTAATGCAAATATTATATAAAATGAACAATAAAAATCCATAAATTAACCAAAATATCCTAAATACATTTTAGGATCATAAACTTTAACATGCATAAATTATTTTCGTGATACATCATAATAACACAAATATACAAGTTTTATATGTTAATCGTATAACTCGGAAAAACTATAACCGATTTGCATGCAAACAACCAAAGGCTCATGATACCGCTTGTAGGAAATCTATATCTCATTATACAACATATTCATATATGTTCTAATTAATTTAGTCATAAAATTAATTACAAATCTTATGCATGCAAACAATAATAAAATTAGAGGAGAAATCGTTTTCTCACCATATGATTTTCGGATATATGGGCACAAGTGAGTTCTCCTACTCACTTGTTCTTGAGCTCTCCAAATGGAAGAACAATGATTCAAGTATAGAATCCCTCCCAAAAGCATATACCCAAAGAAACTCATAATAACCAATATTATTTAGATCTAGAAACAATATTAGTTTTACTTAAAATATGACACAAAAATAATTTTGTTCTCTCATATATTTCGGTTTAGAGAGAATAGATGATGGAGTTTTTATTTCTCTAGGATTTTACAAAAGATAGAGATGAACACATTTCTTACACTAGAAAGATGTTAGGTAAAAATGAATGAATAATATGAGAAAACAAAATGGGTTGCTCTCTTTTAGAAAACCGGTTGGGGGGGCTTTTGGGGAGCCTATGCATGCACTAGTTGCTCTTCTCAAAAGCTATAGGGTTGCATGGCTAGAGGTAGTCTTTTATCATTATGTTTTCCACTAATATGAAAACATAATATTAACCCAATTACCCCTCCATTTTCTAAGATTTCATTATAAAATGGATGGTCCATTTTATTTTATCATTTGTCAATTTTGTCACATGTAACATGTTACATGACATGTCACAATGTAATGTATTTTTAACATATTAAAAATCAACATACTCATAAAATATGTCATTTACAAAATCGACTAGTAATTCGTAATTACTTGTGCCAAAAGTGTTTCCGTATTATAAACTACAACATTCTGTATTTATAATAATTTATTCATTCTGTTTCAATTGTTTCTGTAAACAATAATTTCATCTAAGTAATAAAACAATTCGATTACTTAGACCGTGTCTCATTTAATCATATTACAATAAGATACGTGAATTATACTCGCAAAATCATCCGTCAATTTTAAGCAATTTAATTAACTCGTATCGGTATACGATTAATTAAATAATCAATTAAGAGTATTTCCCTATAGGTATGACCTAAGGGGATCAACTGTTCACCACCGTCGCACAACAGTAATGTCAAACTCTAGTCAGCCAATCATTACTAATATGTGTGGACCATTGATCAAAATATTACATCCCACATGTATTCTTAAAATGAGATTTAAACATGTGATCATCATGATCAACAGTTGTGATCGCATTATTGTCGGAGGACACATATTCAACCAGTATGTCAGTCAATCGACCGGCTTCTACAGGACCAGAAGCTGTGCTATTTCGTGGACTGGTCGATCGACCGGGTATGTCAGTCGATCGACTGATATACCTGCTGATCGTCTTTTTCTTGCTACTGTTCGTTACTGCCTTCTTCTTACTTGGTTCCGCCTCATCTTTTCCAATAGCGTCCTCGACCACAGCGGGCCCATCAAGAGTAGACCCACTCCTCAAAGTGATAGCATTTAGGTTCTCTTTTTGATCCGGCTGCGACAGTAATTGCCCTGGAGCTCGAGTTGCACTTTTGCTTGCCAGTTGAGCAATTTGACTCTCCAACATTTTTGTAGAAGTTTCTCTAGCTTGAGACTCCTTTTGCAGCAAACCCGACAGATTTTGAACCATGTTTTTCAAATCAGAAATGTCGAGCTTTGAAATTCTGTCTTTCTTTGAGGCACATAGGGAGGCTTTTGAAACTGTTGTTGCTTATGAGGGGGCACATAACTTTGCTGCTGCTGCTGCTGCTATGGACCCGGATTAAGGACATTCTGGTTAGACCATCTCAAATTGGGGTGGACATTAGAGGAATTGGGATATGTACCAGTCTGTCTATAATGTTGAAAGGCGTCACATACTTCAGTCGAACTAGGACAAAAATCCGAAACATGTCCCTCAGCTCCACATCTTTTGCATGTAAAGGGACCGTCTGAAACAACATTAACTTGGTAAATACCTCCCTTTTGAGATCCTCTTCCAAGCTCATACTTATCAAATCTCGCCGTAAGAGCCTCTAATGCAGCTACAGAAGGGGATTCAGCAGCTCTCCTTTGATTTCCCCTGGAATTTCCATGGTCAACCTTATGGGTGGCCATATCATCAATGATTTTCCACCCCTTAGTTTCTCCAACATTCTCCTGGAATCTGCCATTAGCTGCAGTATCCAGGATAGCCCTCTGATCGTCATAAAGCCCATTATAAAATTGATTGCATATGCTCCATTGCTCGAACCCATGGTGCGGAATAGTTCGCACCAGTTTCTTGAAACAGACCCATGCCTTATGAAAATTCTCATCAGGACCCTGTTTAAAGCTCGTGATCTAGCTCTAATGGCATTGGTCTTCGAGGCAGAGAAGTATTTCTTGTAGAATGCTAGGGCTAGCAAATTCCAATCAGTGATCCCGTTAGCAGCTCGATCCAGATCTCGGTACCATTCCCTTGCGGCATCACGAAGCGAGAATATGAACATCGTCTCCTTCACCTGTCTGGGTCACACTGCTGGGTGGGGGTATGGAGCAAAGAGAGTCAATGAATGTCTCCATATGTTTAGTTGCATCTTCATTTGCAGCTCCCCCAAGTTGGTTTCTCTCAACCAAGTTAATATAAGACGGTTTTGGTTCGAATTTTCTGTCCGTCCCTGGTAATGCGAATCCCTTATAGAGATTCTCAGCTGTTGGCTCGGAGTGACTGGCTATACTTGCTTCTTTAGCCATGTCTGGAAATGTGACGGTCTCAGCTGAGGTAGTAGAAATAGGTGATGAAGGTGGATCCTCCTCAAACAGCTTGTTCTCATAGTAACTATACAGAGTACTCAGCTCTTCATCTGTCGGCAATACTCAAGATGATCGTCTCAACTCGCGCAAAGTCCTTTCGATCTCAGGATCTAATGATCTCGGTACACCACCCTGTGACCTGCGCATAAGAGGAAACTACAAGTAGAATATGAGAATAGTTTAAGGAACAGATGTCCCTTAAACTAAGAAAAAGACTAAAATAAAAACAACTAAAAAATTAAACAATTGCCTCCCCGACAACAGCGCCAAAATTTGATACCGTCGTAGAGTACCAAAGATAAATTTATAATTCCAAACTACTACTATAGATAGCGGCAGTCAGGGTCGAACCACGGAGAGGCGATGCAATTAATAGTTGTCTAATTTTAGTCTAAAGTAACAAATGAGTGGGAGTTTGTTTTGAATAGTTCCATAACTAAAGGCAATGAAATTAAAAGTAAACTAAAGAAATGGATGAAAAAAATATTAAAAAGGTGCTAAGACGGTCGGTTCACTGTAGTTTCGACGGCGGCAATTCTAGGTAAACTATCTTAAACATGTTAGACGGGAAAATAAAAAGTCCTCTCGGTCCATTTTTAACAGGTAGCAACCTTTCGGCCTAAGCTACGGGTCCCTAATCTCACTAATACCAACTTTCGTTCTTGATTAATGAAACTCAAAATCTAAATTAACGTATCTCTCGATCCTATTAATTTAGTCTTCTTAATTAGGTAGTCTATCTCCCTTCCCTATCTTTCGATCTCAACGGGTCGGTCAATTCCTAAACATTCAACTAGTCGCGTGCACTCGATTCGTCAAATATAGCAATTTATTTAATTAAAACGTAGCTAATCTAACACGGCCCCAGTCGATCGACCAACTAACCCAGTCGATCGACCAGAGCCCGAAAACAGGTCGCCTGAATTGAAGCCGTCTAACCTACAGATTCCCTACATCTTAGCACATGGGATTTAGCTACTCATGATTACGATAAAAACAACAGTAAAATTAACAATTAAAGCTATTGAATGCATATTTGTATTAACTAAACAAATAAATAACATAAAACAATAATATGGCTTTGGGAAATCTAACTAGCAATTCCTAATCTATGAACGAATAAAGTAAACTGAATAAGGGAACCAAAATTACGAGTAGAAAGCAGGAAGAAGAACCCAAGAGTACGAACGAAAATAAATTGTATTGATTGAATGTGAATACTAATGCAAAACTCAATATCGAACCCTAATTATTCGATCCCTAAAACTGATGATAAAAGACTTGATAATATACTCAAAACATCAGGTTACGTTATATAGGAATATAACGTAACACTTATTCCTAAAACCTAATTACAATGGGCTTTGGAATACTTGAAATTTGCGTCAGATTCACGGTTCGGTCGATCGACCATACAGCTCAGTCGATCAACCAAGGCTCGCTGTACAGTAGCTTCTGATCTTCGTGCTCTGGTCGATCGACTAAGGACACCGGTCTATCGACTGCTTCATCAGGTAGTTGCTCCAAAAGCTTCGTGAATTCGTCTTTCGGGCCTCGATACGCGCACCAAGTTCGCTTCCCAAGTAAATACTTCATGTCAAATGCAACATTAGGTACTTGGGGACGGATTCAAAAACACAAAAGTAGACAAAAACACAAAAGTAGACGGAAATAGGGAAAATAGTAGCTTAAACTACACAAATGAGCTCTGAAATGCGTGTAAAATAGGATGTAAAACAACATATTTAGGACACGCATCAGTGACTAGCCCAGCGACCTTGCGACGAGTGCTGTCGTAGGCGTGTACTACTTGATTCGTTGGGGTCAAATCATATTCCTTGATACCCAGCCTGTGGGCAGTTTTGAGAGGAATGACATTCACGGCGGAACCGTCATCCACGAGGACCATGGGTATATTTTTCTGAAGGCATTGTACGGTGATGTACAGGGCTAGGTTATGATTGGCTTCGAACGGAGGGATGTCCTCGTCGGAGAAGACGACCGGGTTGTTTAGATCAGGGGCGTCTCTCGTCATGTGCGCCACTATTTCTTCTAGAGAAGAGGTGGAGGGCACGATTAATTTTCCCAAGGCCTGCAGCAAGGCATGTCGATGCTCAAAAGACATTGCGATCAGTTGCCAAATTAAGATTTCGGCTTTTGCTTTCTGGAGCTGTTTCAGGATTGAGTTCTCGGGGGCCTTTGGTTGAGTGTCCACCTCTGGGACGATTTGGTCATTCGTTGTTGGAACGACCGTTGGGTTGTTCGGATTTTGATAGGGACGTCCGGACCGGGTGAGATGTCCGATTTATTTCGCCCGCTTCTCCTTCCCTGGGAGGATATAGACATCCTCAACATCATCTCTCCATATGCCGTTAATTTTGGAGTCTCGAGGATACCTTGGACGGGTAATCCTTGGGGGGTAGTGCTTGTGGGGAATACTTTTGTGAGGGCGATTTTTATAGGGGTAGTTATTTTGGGGGTAGTTATTTTGAGGGTAGTTATTTTGAAGGTGATTTTCGTGAGGTCTATGCCAGAATAGTCGCGGGAGCAATCCATCCTGGGGTGGGTAGTTTTGAATGCTTGGGGAATTCTCCCTTGGGCGCGGTGTTGGGGGATTAAAGATGAGTCAACGGTAGGCGTCGTCGAGTCGGGTTATTCTTTGAGAGAGGCTGGCTATGGCCTCTTCAACTTGCTGAAACATAGTGAACATAGTGGCAGCACTAAACACAAACACTCCGCCTGAAGAATCATTTTTCAAAGCATTCACCTCGTCGTCAATTGGCAGGATGAGGTGAGAGAGGTCTAGGGTCGGCTCATCGTCAGAAATGGCGTGAATTCCCAAAGGATTCGTCTTGTTGTTCGGCTTAGTTGGTGGGGGTAGTGGCAAATCTCCTTTCTCAATCATGTCTTGAATGAGGTGCTTGAGTTTGAAGCAATTTTCGGTATCATGCCCTTTCCCTCAATGATACTGACAGTAGGCATTAGGGTTCCAGAATCAGGACTTCTTGGCGTCTGTCGGAACCGAGGTGGGTCCGATCGGTTGTAGCTTCCTTGGTCCATGAGCCTTTTCAGGGCACTCGCATAAGTCGACCCTATGTCGGTGAACACTCTCTGGGGGAGTTCAGTTTTCTTAGCAGATGGTTCGACGAGCTTAACCTTATCGATATTGTTTGTCTGACAGTAAGGGCGAGATCCGGTTGAGGTGGATCCCTGGTATCCACTGCCACTGGTCTTGGCTAAGACACCCTTTCGGAGGTCGTCCTCAATACGCGTCCCCAGAATTTGCATATCTTGAAAAGTTTTGATATTCTGATACCTCAGTAGGTTGGCATAAACCGGGCGGAGATTGTTGACAAACTTTTCCGCCATAGTTGATTCACTCGGCTTACTGGCCAATTGAGTACTCACCCTCCTCCAACGGGTTAGGAACTCAGTGAACCCCTTCTTGTCGTTTTGGGTTAACACTTCGAGAGTACGGGTGTTGGCCTGGATCTCGACATTGTCGGCATACTGTTTGGCAAACTCAACTGCAATCTCATCCCAAGTAGAAAGGTTTTTCGGATCCAAGGAGTAGTACCATTGGCGAGGAATTGGCTCTAAAGAGGATGGGAAGATCCAGGTAAAAAGCTCCTGCTTGACCCCCTTAATGGCCATGTAGTCTTTGAAAGCACGGATATGGTTGAGTGGGTCCTCCACTCCCTTGAACTTAGGCACATCAGTCAGGGTGAAGTTGTAAGGTAACTGGTTCCCAACGGGTTCGAACCTTCGGTTGTTCTCAAGATGGATATTATTACCCCGGGCTAGGAGCTGTTCTTCCAAGAGCTTGACCTCTTCTCGATTCGATCGAGGTGGGGTATTGTGTTCCCGGTTTCTTTGTTCTCCGGGCGTCGATACGGGTCTCGACGCGATCCAGGGTGACCTTAAGAGCGGTAAAGCGGTGGCTAGCGATCGGTTGTGACATCTCTGTTGTTATCATTGTTGTTGTTGGACGAAGCTGAAGACGGGGCCATGGCTCTGAGGCAGAAAAATGGCTCACATTACAACTCAATCCGACACGGTTCCTAGACTGAACGCAGACAACACAAAGGACGAGACGGAGATCAGACCCAACAAGACGGGGTGACCATGTGTGGTCCCTCGGTGCTGACTCGATTTATGACGTGACGGTGTTTGACCGAACCTTTGACAGGAGTCCATCATGATGGCGTGATGCCGTTGGATGGGTCTCGTGGTGAGAGGACTCATAAGTAAAGACCCATAAGTACGTTTGCTTTGACTCGATAGACATGAGGCGAAATTGGAATGGTGGACTGAAGTTTTCGAAAATAGAAATTTTCAAAAAGATTCGTTTGTCGTTTTAATGGGCGGTTTCCGAAGATAGAGATCTCCGCAAGTCGATCAGTTGAAAGGGTTGTCTTAAGTTTATTTGCAAAAGACGGTTTGAGTTTGAGTCGGCTCGGGAAAACAGTGCATTGTTTCCCAAGACGGTTTTTGAAATTCAAAATTGTATGTTTTGAAAATCTAGTTTGAAAGGTTTGAAGAGGTCTCGGGGACGGTGTATGGTCCTCGGGATCCCGAAAGTGTCTCGAGAAAAGGGCGTGTACTTTTCTTGGGTTTTGAAAGAGCCATTGTCGACGCGAAACGGGTTAAAATCCTTGTCTAGACGTGGCGATTATAACGGCATAAAAAGGTGATTTGAAATGGTTATACAAAACCGAGTTTTAAAAACGTCATTATGACGGCCTATAAAGGCGTGTTTAAATGGTTATACAAAACCGGGTTTGAAAATCGTCATTACGACGGCCTAGAAAGGTGTGTTGAAATGGTTATACAAAACCGAGTTTGATAATCGTCATTACGACGGCCTAGAAAGGCGTGCAACACCAAGCAATCAATTATATTATGGATTATGCTGATACGGATTTTGGCTTAAAAGAGTGGGTTACACACCAAGCAATCAAACCCCGATTTGCGAGAGGGATACCAATCCAAACCAAATGTGTAAGGAGGGTGCCCTAGCCTCGTGCTCGAAATTGATGAAACATCTTTGACGAAACAGAAATGTGTAACGTCAATGGCATGCTTGACTCAATCGGGATTCGAAACGCGGGGATGAGGAAACTCACCTCAACGAAACGAGCAAATTGGTCGAAAAGGGTTAGGTTGTGGGTCCGGACAAGGAAACCGACTGTGACCGTAATATCAATTAATGCATTCCAACCAAGACCTCGTTCGAGTCTCACCATCTAGGGATCACAAAGATGTAAGTGTCTTAGTTTTCCCCAGTGGAGTCGCCAATCTGTGGACATAGCCACCTATATGCCAGGCCAATCTGTGGACGTATAGCGGTCTTTTTCAAAGCCACGCTCGGCGGCGTAAAAATGTTTTCGACCGGATCGTTTTAGATCGGTCGGTTTCGTCTCAGTAAGGGTCTCGAAACGATTAGAGATGTTCGGAGTCGCCACCAAGCATTTGTGGGATGCCTGGAACCCGTTTGAATTCCACTTTATATCTCGGTCAAATCGAAGCACAAAGAAGCGTTTGACATAGGTACTAAAGATAAGGAAATCGTCCCACTTTTGCATCCTATCTATAGAATGACTCTCGTACGCCCTGGATAAGGTCGTCCACTATCCAAAGTTTCTAAGTAAGAGGTGAAGGTACGTATTGGGAAGCCCTTTAATCAGACACCCAATCCCGCCCGCGTTAGCGCCTCTCTCGATCGATCTTGGTTGGTTGAATGCAAAAGTTGATAAAACGATTTAAATGCATGAATGCGCATCCAATAATTTAAACCTAACATGTGAGAGCTTTCTAAGTCGGTTGATTTAATCCAAGTATCAAGTATAAGATGTCGAGTTGGATTAATGGTTCATTTTCATGCAAGACGGAAATTAAACATCCATTTACCGTATTAGGTTTATGGTGCATAACATGATCTATTTATCTTAGTAAGGCATTTTGCAAATATGGTTTTGGATAATCAAATAGTCATCTGATCCGTCCTATATCCGGGTTAACCGGAGTCGGGATCGTCCTAGACTAATGCTGGAAAGGAACAGGCCCTGTACCAGACGGCTACATGAGGCGCGAGCCAGCCGACGGTGTAAAGGGCCTCCCTCTGGTTTTGAAAATGAGAAATGGAGAGCCAGTTTAGGCGCGGGTTGGCCCACGGTTTATGTGCCGTGTTCTGACCTTTTAGAAAACGTTATAAAACTTGTTAAAAATGGGTATTTGAACCCGGTTTGATTTGAAGGGGTCGTTTAGACCTCATTTGTTGATTTGAAGAACTAGACTCGAATAATCATCATTATTTTGATAATATTCGGTGTCGGGTTCGATTTGACAAACTTGACATGAATAGTTTTGAAAATGATTATGGACTAATTGTTTTAAGTCCATTTGAATGTTAATAGTCGATACTCGTCATCGTACCCGGGTTAAAATCCGGCATGGTATGTAGAACCAAGGATGACTTTGTGTTGGTGACTAATATATTTGTTTGAAAATGTAAAAAAATGAAATAAAAGGCTTTAAAATACCTTCTAAATGTCATTAACCAAATATTATCACCGAAACACGGATTTAACTGTCATGATATGAGGAACCAAGGGTGAAAAATGCTTTATGGTTAAAACATGTGAAATAAAATAACAATGGTTTGAAAATACTTGAAACGGTGAAAACCGATTACAAATATGAAAAATGGATTAAGGGAAATAACGAGAACAAACACGGTTGATCTCTGGTTAGAATGCCCCATTTAGGAGCGGGCTAGTTGGCGACCTAAGGGGCTTTTGCCTCAGGCCAAAAATCAGTTTTGGCTCGTTTATTCCATGTTTTGGTTCATATTATGCATGTTTTAGCATGTTATTGTCATGAAACGAATGAAAACATAATAAAAGAGGATTTTTACACCCTCATACTTACATGTTTGGTTATGGCGAGTGATCGACGTAAGTATAATAACTCGTTTGATCGGACAAAAACTCGGTTTAAAACCGTTTTGGTAAGTAAAAAGAGTGTTTTAAGCTTTAGTGATGGTGTAGTGGTCGAAATGGTCGGTTAAGTGGTTTAATGCACGATGACGGTACCAAACAATGTGTAAGGCTCGTGTTTACGATCGGTAGGTCGTAAATACGCGTCGGATTGTGACTTAAGAAGTCGAGTCAAGAATTTTAAGGGAGAAAAGAGGGGGCGGACACTCGCGTAAGTCTCAAATGGGTGGCATTTGAGGGGTATTTATAGGAGAATGAGTGGTTGTGTGAGTTTTGAGCGACGTGGCCACTTGGGCTGCTCAAAGAGGCGCGAGCCACATCGCGGTTCTTCGAGTTGTGTTATCACTTTCACAACAAACGCAATCATGATTTGTTCTATCCTAGGTTTTGTAGTCACATGTTTGGTACTTGACCAACATGAATCCGGGAAAACTTAAGGTAGAAGGTTTGAAATGTTTTGTTTTTGGTGGTTGACTCGGTTTGACTCGTTTTTGGAGTCGGGATTTGAATTTTTGAGTCGGTTTTTGGTCCGGTGTCGGTTTTGACTCTAGTTAGTGTCATTGCGACCCCGTTTTAAGTTTTTGAAATGTCTTGAAATGTTTTATTTTCGAAATCGTTACAAGTTTTCCGACTTAAAATTGTACACAAACTGTCGATCAAACGCCGCGATTCCATAACATGTTGTAGTCCGATAATCATCGGGTGTTTGTTGGAGTCTCAGCAGATACTGGGTATCTACACTTTCATCGGAACAAAGTGAGCTGACTTAGTCAAATGGTCAACTATCACCCATAACATGTTGTTACCCTGCTGGCTCCTCGGTAACCCCACTATAAAATCCATAGAGATAGATTCCCATTTCCACTCAGGTACCTCAAGAGACTGAATCTTACCTTGTGGTCGTCGCTGTTCTCCCTTAACTCTCTGACATGTCAAACATCGAGGCACAAACTCAGTTGTTTCCTTCTTCATCCCAGGCCACCAGAAAGTCTTCTTCAAATCTTTATACAACTTGTCACCACCTGGATGTACTGAATATGGTGTGCAATGAGCCTCTGTCATGTTTATCTTTTTCAACTCTTCATCACTCGGAACACACCATCTCCCATCAAACCTCACACTGCCATGTGTATGAATAGAGAACCTAGATACTCTCCCTTTCTCTACTCCAGCTCTCCACTCCTCAATCTTGGGATCCAAAGCCTATTTCCTGCGAATGTCATTATATAAATTCGGATCCACTGTCAAGTCCCCTCTCGCATCCCCTTTCTGTATCACATGTATCCCCATCTTCCTCACCTCATCTATCAACCTCATCAAAGACATAGCTGTTCATAGAGAATGCACCCTCTTCCAGCTCAGCGCATCAGCAACCACGTTTGCCTTCCCTTCATGGTATAAAATATCCATGTCATAATCCCCTATAAGCTCCATCCACCTCCTCTACCTTATGTTCAGCTCCTTTTGAGTGAAGATATACTTGAGACTCTTGTGATTTGAAAACACCTTAAAGATCGCCCATAAAGATAGTGCCTCCAAATCTTGAGAGCAAACACAACTGCACCCAACTCCAGATCGTGTGTCGGATAGTTCTCCTCATAAGGCTTCAATTGCCTAGAACCATAGGCAATTACTTTCCCATTCTGCATCAACACACATCCCAATACATTCTTTGAGGCATCCCTATATACCTCAATGTTCTCACACCCTTCAGGTAATGCTAAGACTGGAGCTGTGGTCAAACGCTCCTTTAATGTTTGGAACGCCGTCTCACAACTTTCATCCCAACGAAACCTGTTCTCTTTCCTCATCAACGCTCTCATAGGTCTGGCTATCTTAGAAAAGTCCTTCACAAACCGACAATAGTACCCTGCCAAACCCAAGAAACTCATGATCTCTGCCACATTCTTCGGTGCTTCCCACCGAGTGACTGCCTCTATCTTTGCCGGATCCACAGCTACACCATTCTTGGAAATCACATGTCTCGGAAAGGCAAATTCCTCGATCCAGAACTCACACTTAGACAACTTTGCATACAACTGATTATCCCGTAAAGTCTACAACACCAACCTCAAGTGCTCCTCCTTAGACTTGGAATAGACTAAGATATCATCTATGAACACCACCACAAACCGATCCAAAAACTGACTGAAGACCCGATTCATCAAATCCATAAACACTATTGGTGCATTAGATAACCCAAACGGCATCACCACGTACTCATAGTGACCACACCTTGATGTAAAAGTTGTCTTTGGTATGTTCTCATCCCGAATCCTCACCTGATGGTAACCTGATCTCAAATAAATCTTGGAAAAGACTGTTGCCCCACTCAACCGGTCAAACTGGTCATCTATCCTTAGCAAAGAATACTTGTTCTTCACTGTAACCCTGTTGAGCTCCCTGTAGTCGATGAACAACCTGAAACTCCCATCTTTCTTCTTCACAAACAAAACAGGTGCTCCCTACGGCGATACACTAAGTCTAATTTATCCCTTATCAAGCAAATCATCCAGCTGTTTCTTCAGCTCCACCAACTCCTTAGGACCCATGTGGTACGGAGCCTTAGAGATTGGTCCTGTCCCTGGTTTCAGCTCCACACTGAACTTTATATCCCTCTTTGGTGGCATACCTGGTATCTCCTCCAGAAAAACATCTGGGAACTCTCCCACCACTGGTATCTGATCAGCAGTCGAACTCACCTTACTATGGTCTCTCATATGGCATAGAATCAAAGGACACTCCTTCCTCAGATAAGACTTCAATGTCACCGCTGCAATCACTTTGACTTTGGGTTTGACAACAAACCCACGATAAGACACACTAACTCCCTTAGGACCTCTCAAAGAGACTCTCTTTTGGTGACAATCTATTATAGCCTTGTACTTACCTAGCCAATTCATACCAACTATCATTTCAAAACCATCTATGGAAAACTCTAACAAATCTACCAGAAGGTCAACCTGCCCAACGATCATAGATACACCCTTATACAACCTCCCACAAGTTACAGACTCACCCGACGGTATAAAAACCTCATCTTTTTCAAACTCAAACTTTCCCAAACCCAAAAGCTTAGCATGACTCGACGATACAAAAGAATGTGACGCCCCCGAATTAAACAAAACAAAGGTAAAGACACCATTAACAAGAAAAGTACCCGTGATCACGTGAGCATCATACTCAACATCTTTCTTGTCCATCATGAATAGTTTGCCACTAGTCTTCTGTCCACCTCCCTGGACAGTACTAGCCGAAGTAGATGGCTTGGTAGCCGACCCCTGGTTGTTGTTTGCTGCCGGTCTCTAATATGAACTACCGCCATTGCGCTTAGCCACACCGTTGTTGTTACTCTGACCACCCTGATTGTTCCATGACCCAGCCGGCGTGTTGCTAGCATAGCTTTGAGACGGACCCTGAGAGAAACTCCCCAGTGATGGCCTCTGAAAACCCTTGTCCACAGCACTGTTGCACTCATGTCTCTTGTGGCCTATACTGCCACAGTTAAAGCAAGATATACCCAAACTGCTACTACCACCACCACGACCACGCCCATAGGAAGCTCCAGCACTAAAACTCGATCCCGATGAATAAGCCCTCGCTTGGTTATGGTTGCCCCTCTTGTAACTGGACTGACCACCACCCTCACTCTCAGCTTTCCTCTTCTTGGGACCTTTTTCCCTATTCTCCTTGGCCATCTCAACCAATGTTTGAGCTCTTCCCGCTCTCACATACACATACTTAACATCTGTAAGGACCCCAACCGATAACTTTTCCATAATCTTATACGTCAAACCCTTCTCAAACCTAAACGCTAAGTTCTCCTGACTCAGCCCCATATCCTCTGCGTACATAGACTTCTCATTAAACTTGTGGTAGTACTCAGCCACAGTCATCTCCGGAGTCATTTTGAAATCATCAAACTCCTCTCTAAGCTTACTACGGACATGCTCCGGCACAAACTTTTGATGCATATGTAACACCCCCATTTATTCAGGAGCCTTTAACTAGACTTTCCCAAATAAATAGGACTGTTACCATCTCGGTTTCCCGAGGTAGTGAATAACAAAGTACAAAAAACCAAAGTACTTTAAATTAAAACTTTAATGATTACATATGTTTTATAATTTTGATCAACTAAGACTTAATATAAAATAATACAACTCGCAGCGGAAATAATAAATAAGTGATATAACTATTATATGTGATCTAGACTTCATCTAAGGTTCCAAGTTGAGCTCTCATCCCAATGCTTTCAAGTCAGCTAATCTTTAGTATCTGTCAAATCTGCTCCCCATAAAACGGTTCACCGCATGTGTTCACGAATACACTGTCAACCACGAGGTTGACTAGGAAACTAAACAATGAATATGAATAAAGCAACCCGCAATATCATTGATAAACAAATAGATTCCACAGTTACATTTCGTCCACTTAACTCCACGGCACACAACCACTTCTAGACACACAGTCATACGCCACTTCTAGACACACAGTCATACTCCAATTCTAGACACACAGTCATACTCCACTGCTAGACAAACAGTCATACTCCAGGACACACAGTCCAATGGCACACAAATCCCACCTCAGACACACAGTCCGGATATACTGGACACACAGTCCCGCCTCAGACACACAATCTGGTTACACACAAACTCATCCCCCAACTCCAACAACAATCAATAATAATGATAGTCTCAGTAATATAACCAAACAAACGTGATATAGAATAATGGCATAAGACAGAAAATCCAGCTAGGCAACAAAAAAATCGTTGTAACCAGTTAAACTCCTCCTTCACCAATCCTCCACAATATACAATTAATCCATGTTTTAGTGGCATAAACAAAACAAGATTGAGTAGTTTCCTACCTGATAGCAAATCTTCAAGTCACACAAGAAATCAAATCGATCCTTTACAAATCCATAACCTACATAACATAATTATGTACAATTTCAACATAACCAACCAACTAATCATGCACTTATCCTAAGTCAATCACATCCTAATCCTTTTGACAACTTAAATGTTAAATCTCTAATTCTATCGTTTTACAGCACAGTTCAGTCTCGCTATAAAATTCATAATTAATTCCCTAAAAATCCAAACGATGCAAGACCAATGGGGTTGGAACCCTAAGACACATATCTACAGTTCTTATGAAATAGACTTTCTTCAAATTATGGATTTATCAGGGTTTTCTTGAAGGAATCATAAATACTGACGAATTCAGTCGCATAAAACGTATTAACCTCTAAAATATGTTTAACAAATCCTTTTCAAGTGAATCAAAAGCCTAACATCATCTAGACTCTCCAATTTTAATGTAGGAAAAAGACCTAACTCAATTTAAATTTATAAATTAGGTTTACAAAATAAACTTTAGACTTATAGTTCATTCGCGGATTCTCAGTCGACATGTTCATAAAGAATTTATTCTGGAAAATCTACACGTTCAATTGCTACGATATTTTACAGGCACCAACTAGCCTTGAAAATAACTTAAGCCTATTTTTTACGTTTTCGAAGACAATGAATTTAAGATGGACTGATACTTCGTTTAAAACAACTTACAAATTTATAGAATTGCTGTAACTTTATTCTTTAATAAAATTGTCACAAAACTTAACTATAGATGATTATATTTAATATAGGCATGATTAGGTGATGAACTAAAACTTAAAATATGCTTATAAGGATTAAAGATTAAAACTTTGAAAGATTATAGATGAACTTACAAAATAAAAGATTCAATCCAATGGAAGCAGATGTTAAAATCTCCAAATTGATTATTACCAAATTCCCTTTTCCCTTTTTATCTTCCTTCTTATTCTCCCTATCCCTCCCTAACTTTTAGGTGATGTTGTAAAAGTGAATAAGTGATTTATGAATATGCTAACATGATATATATAGTAATAAGGTAGTATTATTTTAGGAATGTTTCTCTCTTTATTATTATTATATTATTATTATTACAACTACTACAATTATTATTACTATTACATATTATATTTTAGTCTTTTCATAACTAGGATAACCATATACTCCCTTTACTAGTTTATTACTAATATTACTAGGATTATTAATATTATAATTAATATTACCTTTACTTATTTTATTATTCTCCTTATTAATATTATTATTAAATCCCAAAATAATTCCCGACTACTACTCGTACTAAGCCATTAAATCTATCCCTACAATTATAGCACACGACCCAAGGCCCTATTATTAGCTAAGCCCAATTACCGACTTGCATACTCATTTTATGATTTAATTAACGTCATATCTGCAACTATTATTAGAAATGCCATTAATTAACTATTTGAATTACATAAATTATTCATACAAAATATTATCAAAATACGGGGTATTACAGCCTTCCCCCCTTAAAATGAACTTTGTCCCGAAGTTCGCCCACAACTACTACCACAACACTCATAGACATGCTCATAACTAAGCATCATCCAACACAATTATCATATTACGATTATCAATCATGCCAATCTTATCACAAGGTGTCACAACAATAACCCAAAACATTCGTAGTATTACATTCCTTCCTCCTAAAAATAAACTTCGTCCCCGAAGTTTGAAATAAAAAACAATAGGAACAACCAAATCCTTGTTGAAATGCCAAAAAATCAAAAACGCACACCGTAACACAAGTCAACTATTATTTCAAACACAACTTCAAGTAATGATTCAATGAATAACAAAATTATTGATTTTCTTCCAAATAGCAAACCACATCATATATGATATTCGAACTGAACTTTACTTAAACATAAACTTAAACTTAAACTTCTTACTTTAGCTATCGACGAATACATTGCAAGAGTAAATAATAATCGCTAACAAAATACGCATAATTGTTTAGTTAATCTTTTCTTAATAATGACATCTAACTACAACATGGATGTAGTTAATGTGAACATATATATATATATATATATATATATGCTTTAGAGAACACATTCCGCATATCACTAGACATGATAATCTACTTCACATAATTTACAACATCAAATTATCAACGTGCAAAAGATAAGAAACAAAAACTTATACTTTTCAAGGCTAGGAAAAACATGTTATAACTTCTAAAAATCATAAATAAATAATAACTTAATTATTCCTCAAGAACTTATACTTTTTAGAAAATAAAGAGAGTTACTAAATTATGAGAAAAAAAAAAGTCAAGTCAAAAACTCATAAGGTCAATTTATAATACATTTTACAAATTGTTTGGTCGAAACAAAAATTTAAAAGCAACTTGTCGGAATCTTAGGTCAATTTGTAAAAATTAATATTAATTGTCAAAAATTTAAATTGAAACGTGGCTTATTAATTTAGAAACATACATGAGTCTATTAAACGGTGGAGTTGGAATTTTACTAAATCATTATGTAGTTTTTAAATGGCCAATTTTACAAAAATATGGCGCGAAAACATCATTGTACAGGAACATTTCGACTACTGTCCACTAAAATATTTATTTCTCCTAAACCGTATATTATTTTAACTTGAGACCAGTGGCATATGAAAGCTAACTCACAAGGGTATCACAAATAAAAATCTCGGACAAGAATATTAAACCGACAGTAAATGGCAGCCAAAACAATCAAGCGATAAAATTTCGAGAAATCAACCAAAATCATAAGAATTAATACTTCACATGTTTAATCATATTAACCTCTTCCTCATACATGCCAACATATTTTCCCCATATCATCATGCTTATAACAATGCTTAAATAAATCATGTCACACCCCCCCTCCGTAACATAAGGTTACGCCCAACATGTAAACAAGGCAACAAGAACTTTCAAGACAAAACAAACAATATTCATTTTAAATTACCCCACACTGTAGTATCTCTCAAGGTAACCGGTTCAAAATGAGAGGGCCATGGTATGAATTAAGGGATCCTTCTTAACCGCACTAAGAGGGGCACCTAACAGTTTCTACCCGGGGTTCATTTTATTTAGACACATCCTAAGTTCATTTTTATTCATTGGTTAGGCCTGAGGATCGTTTTGCTCTGATACCACTTTATAACACCCCCATTTATGCAGGAGCCTTTAGCTAGACTTTCCCAAATAAATAGGACTGTTAACATCTCGGTTTCCCGAGGTAGTGAATAACAAAGTACAACAAACCAAAGCACTTTAAATATAAACTTTAATGATTACATATGTTTTATAATTTTGATCAACTAAGACTTAATATAAAATAATACAACTCGCAGCGGAAATAATAAATAAGTGATATAACTATTATATGTGATCTAGACTTCATCTAAGGTTCCAAGTTGAGCTCTCATCCCAATGCTTTCAAGTCAGCTAATCTTTTGTACCTGTCAAATCTGCTCCCCATAAAACGGTTCACCGCAGGTGTTCACGAATACACTGTCAACCACGAGGTTGAGTAGGAAACTAAACAATGAATTAGAATAAAGCAACCAGCAATATCATTGATAAACAAATAGATTCCACAGTTACATTTCGTCCACTTCACCCCACGGCACACAACCACTTCTAGACACACAGTCATACTCCACTTCTAGACACACAGTCATACTCCAATTCTAGACACACAGTCATACTCCACTCCTAGACAAACAGTCATACTCCAGGACACACAGTCCAATGGACACACAAATCCCACCTCAGACACACAGTCCGGATATACTGGACACACAGTCCCGCCTCAGACACACAATCTGGTTACACACAAACTCATCCCCCAACTCCAACAACAATCAATAATAATGATAGTCTCAGTAATATAACCAAACAAACGTGATATAGAATAATGGCATAAGACAGAAAATCCAGCTAGGCAACAAAAAAAATCGTTGTAACCAGTTAAACTCCTCCTTCACCAATCCTCCACAATATACAATTAATCCATCTTTTAGTGGCATAAACAAAACAAGATTGAGGAGTTTCCTACCTGATAGCAAAACTTCAAGTCACACAAGCAATGAAATCGATCCTTTACAAATCCATAACCTACATAACATAATTATGTACAATTACAACATAACCAACCAACTAATCATGCACTTATCCTAAGTCAATCACATCTTAATCCTTTTGACAACTTAAATGTTAAATCTCTAATTTTACCGTTTTACAGCACAGTTCAGTCTCGCTATAAAATTCATAATTAATTCACTAAAAATCCAAACGATGCAAGACCAATGGGGTTGGAACCCTAAGACACATATCTACAGTTCTTATGAAATAGACTTTCTTCAAATTATGGATTTATCAGGGTTTTCTTGAAGGAATCATAAATACTGACGAATTTCGTCGCATAAAACGTATTAACCTCTAAAATATGTTTAACAAATCCTTTTCAAGTGAATCAAAAGCCTAACATCATCTAGACTCTCCAATTTTAATGTAGGAAAAAGACCTAACTCAATTTAAATTTATACATTAGGTTTACAAAATAAACTTTAGACTTATAGTTCATTCGCGGATTCTCAGTCGACATGTTCATAAAAGAATTTATTCTGGAAAATCTACACGTTCAATTGCTACGAGATTTTACAGGCATCAACTAGGCTTGAAAATAACATAAGTCTATTCTTTATGTTTTCGAAGACAACGACTTTAAGATGGTCTGATACTTCGTTTAAGACAACTTACAAATTTGCAGAATTGATGTAACTTTATTCTTTAATAAAATTGTCACAAACTTAATTATAGATGATTATATTTAATCTAGGCATGATTAGGTGATGAACTAAAACTTAAAACATGCTTATAAGGATTAAATATTAAAACTTTGAAAGATTATAGATGAACTTACAAAATAAAAGATTCAATCCAATGGAAGCATATGTTAAAATCTCCAAATTGATTACTACCAAATTCCCTTTTCCCTTTTTATCTTCCTTCTTATTCTCTCTATCCCTCCCTAACTTTTATGTGATGTTGTAAAAGTGAATAAGTGATTTATGAGTATGCTACCATGATATATATAGTAATAAGGTAGTATTATTTTAGGAAAGTTTCTCTCTTTATTATTATTATTATTATTATTATTATTATTATTATTATTATTATTATTATTATTATTATTATTATTATTATTATTATTATTATTATTATTATATTATTATTATTATTATTATTATTATTATTATTATTATTATTATTATTATTATTATTATTATTATTATTATTATTATTATTATTATTATTATTATTATTATTATTATTATTATTATTACAACTTCTACAACTATTATTACTATTACATATTATATTTTAGTCTTTTCATAACTAGGATAACCATATACTCCATTTACTAATTTATTACTAATATTACTAATCTATTACTACAACTATTATTACTATTACATATTATATTTTAGTCTTTTCATAACTAGGATAACCATATACTCCCTTTACTAATTTATTACTAATATTACTAGGATTATTAATATTATAATTAATATTACCTTTACTTATTTTATTATTCTCCTTATTAATATTATTATTAAATCCCGAAATAATTCCCGACTACTACTCGTACTAAGCCATTAAAATCTATCCCTACAATTATAGCACACGGCCCAAGGCCCTATTATTAGCTAAGCCCAATTACCGACTTGCTTACTCATTTTATGATTTAATTAACGTCTTATCTGCAACTATTATTAGAAATGCCATTAATTAACTATTTGAATTACATAAATTATTCATACAAAATATTATCAAAATACGGGGTATTACAACATAACTCTCTTGAACTCACTCCAAGGTATAGCTGACTTCCCCTGTCTCACATACAAGTCTAAGGCGTTCTCCCTCACCTTATCCCACCATTCTCCAGCCGCATCTCTTAAGTAGAACGCAGCTTGTTTCACTTTGAAGTCCTTAGGACAATGAACCACATTCAGAATATTCTCCATCTCTGTATGCCAATTGTCAAGCAAGATTGGTGCACCTATACCCATGCACACTTTCGGATTAGAACGAGCGATGTTGATGCTCATCTTAGAAAAGTCTACCCCAGCCTCCTTATCTTTCCCAAACTTGTTTAAGGCGTCTGTAAGCGCATCTTGATGCTCTAGCATCTTAGCAACCTCATCAATCCTCATTATCTCGACCCTATTGATCAGGTGAAATTGTCGTCGTGTCTCCCAATCTGTAATACCCCGTATTTTGATAATAATTTATGTAATTTAAATAATTAATTAATGACATTTTAATAATAGTTGCAAATAAGACATTAATTAAATAATAAAATAAGTATGCAATTCGGGAATTGGACTTAACTGGCAATAAGGCCTTGGGCCGTGTGCTATGGTTGTATGGACATATTTTATTGGCCTAGTAGGACTAGTGGTCGGAAATTTTATCGGGATTTAATAATAATAATAATAATAATAATAATAATAATAATAATAATAATAATAATAATAATAATAATAATAATAATAATAATAATAATAATAATAATAATCGTATTTGTATAATAGAAATAATATGGTAATTATATAGTTTCCTAATTGCTTCCTTATAGCTATGACCTACCTATATAAATAGACTTTAATGATCATAAAACACAAATAATTCACATAAGAGAAAAGAGAAGTAACAACTAGCTAGGAGATAGTCACAAGGTGACGATTGTGAAGAAATTATAATCGGGCCGGATTGCTTTAATTATTGGATCGCTTTGAGCCGCTTAATTTGGATATTGCTTGCCAGGTAGGATAACTACTCAATCACTTTAATGTTTACTTGAATGATATTATCTGATTGTATTGGTTGAATTATCTGGAATTGTGATGGATGATATATGATTGTAGGTTGGTTGTATTGAGATGATTTGATTATTGACTACATCAGCTCGTGACTGGGATAATTTGATTATTGACTACCTCAGCTCGTGACTGAGATGATTATATTTATTATTGGATTCCTGAGCTTCGTGTCTGAGATGGTAAGAAATTGTGTTGCTCAATTGTTTGCATTTTCATATCATGAGCACTTGCATTGGATACCTCAGAACAGGTTCTGCAGGACTTGTTTCTGGGATGATGAGACTACCTCAACTTCGGTTGGGATGATGAGACTACCCTGGCTAGGGATTGGCGGGATGAACGGGAGCGTCGGAGGATTGATCATGAGCATGCATTGCATTTGCATTTAATATTGTTCTTGTATCCATTTATTGTGGTTGTTTGGCTATTCCTACTCAACCTCGTGGTTGACAGTGTATTCGTGAACACCTGTGGTGAACCTTAATGGGGAGCAGATTTGACAGGTACTAAAGATTAGCTGACTTGGGAGCTTATGGGAATGCGTGAGGACTTGGCCAATCTACCTAGAAGTCTAGACCACATAAAATATTTAATCACTTTATTTATTTCCGCTGCGAGTTGTTATTTTATATTAAGTTTTAGTTGGTTAAGTTGTAATGAACATGTAATCGCTAAGTTTTAATTTAAAGTACTTTGGTGAGTTGGTCTTTGTTATTCACTACCTCGGAAAACCGAGATGGTAACAGTCCTATTTATTTGGGAATGTCTAGCTAAAGACTCCTGAATAAATGAGGGTGTTACACAATCAAACACATTTATATTTCTCAACAAACAACTAGTTAGTGGTTAAGTCGAGGTCGATCCATGGGACGGTGTGCTTTGGGTTCTAAGTCATTCTATCTCAATTTATGCTAGTGTCACAATTGTTGGGGTTTGTAGTTGTTTTCTAGACTAATGCAAGCAATAAAGGAAAACAAGCAATAAAATAAAATGAAGATGTAAACAAATGACTCAAAGTGATAGGATATCATGGGTTCAAAGGGGATACATAGGAGTAAATAATACAAACATGTTCTCAATTATAAGCAAGCACTTATTGTTGAGATGGGATCGAGTTAGTGTATATCTTACAATCCCTAAGAAGATTTGGGTCCCGGAGTCGAATCGATTAGATTGTACAACACCTACAAGTCGATTTAGTCCTTCCTATTAAACTATATGCATGGTCAAATGAGACTTGAGTTGGTTTATGTCTTACAAGTCTCATTGAAAAGATAAGTGATGGGTAAGAAATGCAAGGATTCATAGGCTTAGCATTTCATCAAACATAACATGTGCATAAGTTGAAATCACAACAAGCAAGCAAATTAATTATGAAAACATATTAGATTAAGCATGAATCATTCCCCATGTTTGTTTCCCCTAATTACCCAATAATCCTAGCTAAAAGACTACTCACTTATTATCATGGAAAACATGTCATTAATGGTGTCAATCATCACAACAAGTATAAACATGATAAGAAGGTGAGGAAATCAACAATACAGAGAAAAGAATAAAGAGATTATACCAAGCTTGAGATGATCTAAATAGTAAAGCAAAGAATAAAAGAAGAGAACTTGATTGATTGATGAAGAGTTGTCAATTCTCCAATAATAACCCAATAATCTTCAATTACCCAATAATATTAAACTTGAACAATAATTAAGGAAAGATTAATCTGGAATGATTAAGATTAATCTATTCTAATCTACTCCTAATCTAATCTAAGAGAATTTTTTATTATGGGAACTTCTCTTTTTCTTGATTATTACAAATGGGGTATTTATTGTAGTGTATTACTAGGTTAAGTAAGGATAGATTAGTAAATAGCATTGCTAAGTGTTGAGTAGGAAAATGCTCCTCTCTAAGGAGATGCGCATATCACGTTGCTAGTCCCGCCACAATATGCTCGGATCGTCTTGAAGCACGGTCGGTTCTGCAAAGGGATTCGTGCGTCTCTGGGAGAAGACGCTCGGATCATCGGTCTTGGAGACGCTCGAATCGAGCACGGGACGCTCGGATCTGAGACAGTGTTTTTCTTCATTCTTGTCTGCCTACAATCAGAGCGTCTTGGAGGGGAGACGCTCGTCTTGGGTCTGGGGACGAGCGTCTTGAGTCTGGAGACGCTCGTCTTGGCGGACAGCTTGTCTATTTGAGCTCGGATTGTAAAACGGACGTCATTTCCTCATCCGAATTCCTATTGGAGTGATTCAAAAGCCTAGACCACTTAATTTTTCGATGCCGTTTCATCTAACATACTTTCAGAGCCAAATAAGTAACTTTTGGTGTGGGTTCCGAGCAATTTCTTCTTGCAATGGCTTCATTCTCGTCATCCTTGCTTTTCCTCCTTTTGCGTGCTCCTTATTCTTGTATTGTCGGTCTTTGTTCTTGCCTCCTCTTTCACACTAGTCCATCCAATATCATCAATAAGCTTTCAAATATACACGGGAGATGGGAATTTCCGCCTAATTATCTTCTTTTCTACAAAGCATACGAAATGCACTAGGAAAGCAAAATAGGAAGGAATTGACGAATAAAATGACCATGAAATGCTATATTAGTATGCAAAATGGGTTCAATTAGGGGACTAAATGTGCGCAATTAAGAGTCACATCAAATATCCCCAAACCGAACCTTTACTCGTCCCGAGTAAAGAGGTGACTGGAACTAGACCTTTATTTAAACTATCCTACTAATATAACCGATGTGAGACAATTAGCGGGTCTCACTACGCCCCTTCAACTCACAACAAGACATACATGAGGTAAGATGCCTTCTTGCAAGGCAAGGTGGGGCTTGCCAAAATGGCGATACATCCAAGCATTAAGCATACTAAACAAGTAATGGATGCATCTACAAGAGAATAGCCACATTCCTCATCTATGTGGCGGAAATTATCTATAAGGGAAGCAATCTGTGGGTACACACTCCATTATAGATACGGTTTCTTCAAACTACTAAGCCTAGAAGGATACCAATAAATCACCTCCAAGTTGTGTCAAGCTAGGGTACATATGTCCTTAATTGTTAAATGTTTTCGTCAAGAGTAGTGTCCTTATGGTGTTAGAAACACTTTAGGATCGCGGAATTCTCCCTCTTGCCTAGACAAGAAGAAGGGTAGTCCCCACTCTACCATGCACAAAAGTGGATACGATGGAAACGGGATCAACAGTATTTGAGTTTCATATGGGAGTTTGCTTTGTTGTTGTTTTTTTCCCCCCAATTTCTTGTGGCATTTGACATTTGAGAACACTTTCTTTTTGCCATTTCTTTGACGTTTGGCATTTCAATACTTGACAACTTTCAACTTTTTGCATTTTCATTTGAACATTTTCAAAGTCACCCCATTTGTTGTGAGGGTGCTTATATTTGAAGCATAGGAGTTTTCATTTTTGTTACTCCTCTTTTCTTTTTTATGCATTTGCAAACTTTTTTACTTTCATTTCAATTCTTGAACTCAAATTTTGAACAATTTTTGTGCCCATTCCCTTTGATGACAAAATGTGGTAGAATATGGATGATGGATGGTTGCATGGTTTCAAGGGTCACCTTGGAATAAACGGTAGCCAAGGAGTTATCACACCACAAGGTACTCTTGACTAGGCCTTAATCCATGGGTCAAAGGATACTAGCATGACACATCCTAGGGTGTTTTACAAGTATTCTAACAAGCAAAGTCTTAAGAAGAAAAAGTATCAACAAGGGCCTTACATATGTGAAACTTCCCAAATTAGATGCTTTCACAAAAATTTTCTAACATGCAACTATATGCCATGATGCAACTAACATATATATATCCAAATGCATATGCTTCTACCAACTAGTATGCCAAATAATCTAAATGCAATCCTAAATTCACATTGTTTATACCGCATCAATCAAAATAAAGCCACATAGTCATTAACCTAAAGAGGAAAAAAGGAGATTGGAAAGATCATACCATGCGGTCTTCAATATCCTCATGTCTCGGATGTGGCGTAGTCGATCAATGTGAAAAAGGATGAACAAACACAATATATACAAGACAATATAAACAAGACTACACTATGAAGGAAATGAACATGTTTTCGGATTTTTCAATTTTTCAAATGTTTTTGTATTTTTCAAAGTTTTTCAATTTTTATCATTTTTGTTTTATAAGTCATGTTAGAATTTCCCATCCCCACACTAGTATGGGCGTTGTCCTCAATGGCCAATACGATAGGAAATTATGCAATTTATATGAAATGCATGATTCCTAAGCTAAATGCAAACTATATGACATATAAACAATAGTGAATGCAAACTAAGCTATGCTATATGATGCATGAGTTTTTTTGTTTTGTTGGAGAGCACAATTTAGATTGACTCCCAATGCATATGCATAAACTTCCCCAAACCAAAATAGACACTATTTCTAATGTAAAAAATTGGGGGAGTTCATGCATAAAGATGCTATGCATGAAACTACAATTGTCATTTTGGATTTTGAATGTTGGAACAATAAAAGAAACACCTCAATGGGACCGAGGTGTGAATCCTCTAGATGATGCTAAGACTCAAAAATCATGATCAAGATAAAACTTATATGAAAAATAAGAGAAATAAACAAACCTTAAAGGAGGTGTAGAAACCTCACAAAGTAATGTGGCATCCTCCCATGAGCTTGCTAATCCTCAATCTTCGCCCATGGCGTCATCACTATCATCTCCATCATCATCAATCTCTTCACTAGAATCAACCTCCATAGATCCGGAGTTATCATCACTTGCACTTGAACTTCCTTCTTCTTCCTCACTACCCTCCTCTTCTTCACTTTCTTCATTTTCTTCTTCATTTTATTCACCTTCTTTTCCACCACTGTCAACAACAACAACCTCCTCTTCACTTAAGTTATCCCCCTTAGAAGCACTAGGAAAGAAGGCTTCCCTATCCGCCCAACTAGGCAAAGGACAAGATGGATCAAGAAGTCCTTGTCTAGCTAGATGTAGGGGGGCGGATATTGTGCTCTATAAGCATCAACTCTATCCTTATAAGCTTGCTTGTGCATTTGTTGCATCAAAAGAGTCAAGTAGTCATTCCCCGCCTTAACATTTTCGGGTTGAAACTCATGGTAGGTGAATGGGTTGGGTGGAGTGATAATAGAGGAGGAGGGCTCGGCAATGTCCTCCCTTTGATGTTGTATAATGTAATCAGCTTCCTCGGAGAGTGGGAGAAGGTAGTGTGGCCTATGGACATTTAATCGGCAAATTTTGTTCGGTAAAGTGAAGGACTTGGCATCTTTTGTTAACCACCCAAATTTGTTGTCAAGAGTATCATTCTTGACCCATTTGAAATTTTGAACCATGGTGGCTAGATCAATGATATGGCCTCCCTTAACCGGTTTATAAGTTCCATCTTTGTTGAAGTCCCGGTTGAAGTGTTTTGCCAAATAAGTTACCAATCCCCTATTAATAATAAAGGTCGTTCCTTTTTTTCCTTGGTCGATATTGAGCCACCTCTCAACCAAAAGTCGAAGAATGTTGTACCTCTTGGTGAACTCTCTACCAACATTTATGGTTGACTCGAGATAAACAAAATCAAGCTCGGTGAAGTGGTTTGTTCCCTTTCTAGCAATCAAAGTATGCCCAACAACCTTGTGCCACACCCTTATACCCGGATGATGGACAAAAAGGGCACGACAATCATGGTAAGATGTAAACTTTCTTCCGGTAATAGCCTTCCATAAGGGAGCGGGATCATATTTTGTGACGGGTTTGTTCACAAAGGTCGAGTCATTGCTAAGGCCAAAAACTTTACCAAACTCGTCATAAGACATTTTCCTATCAACATTCTCAAGGCGAAATTCAATGTTTGTTCGTGTCTCCACCTTTGTAACTTTCAAAGATCTTAAAAACTCCAAGGTGAGGGATGAGTAGGTCAACTCTTGCATATTAAACAAAGTAAGCAATCCCATGGACTCGAAGAAATTCTTGGCTTGTTCTAAGACACCCAATTTGGTCAAAGTCTCTTGGCATATGAACTTGGTGGGTAAAATAGATTTCTTAGCAAGAGATAAAAATTTCTTCCTATGGGCATCGGATGTGAAAATTACCTTCGGATAATCATGTAGTTGTTCAACAACCGGAGTAGAAGTAGTAGTTTCCACCATAGGAGGAGTAGTCTCTTGAATCTCCATACTTTGAACCACCAAAGCCTTTGAAGCTTGTAGAGCTTGTTGCCTTTTTGAGAGATTCTTCTTGGGAGGTGCCTTGCTTCCACCTTTTGTCCTAGTCATCTTGTCCTTGTATGTAGTAACCCCAAAGGTATGCTTGATTTCAGGCCCGTCCAAGCCTAGGCGCTCTATGCGCAATGGCATTGGGCCTCAAAATTTTGCGGGCCCAATTCATTTGCTTGTTTAGAAACATATAATTGTTAATACAATTGGTAACATAATACTACTGATGGTACAATGGTTTTTATGTCAATTCCCAAAGCATTTGTTGGAGTTCGACTCCTACTTTGAGCATTTTTGCTTTTTTAAAGCCGTAGGGCCGACATTCTACTAATATATTTAATCACTTTTTAAAGTGTAGTTTTCTTAGATTATATTATCATTTAGTTTTTCAATATTTCATGGGGAGGGGCTTTAATTGTATTCTACTCCCTCCAATTTCATTTATTGTTCCCCTTTCTTTTTGACATAAGAAATAAGGGAATCAATTTGGACCACACAATACACATGACCCCAGATCAAATTGATTTTGGACCACACAAAATTTTCCAAAAAAGGAAAGAAGGAACAATAAGGAAAGTGGATGGAAAGGGAAAGAGGAACAATAAATGAAATTGGAGGGATTATTTTTTTTCCTTTCTTATAATCTTTGGTAAAATTTATGGCTCCAAATTAGTTTAGCACAATTTCTTAAGAGAGACGATATCTTAAGAGATTTACTGTTATTTTAGTATATAAACTTCATTTCAATATTTTCAGTTGACTTTTACAATTTGAGACTACTAACCCTTAGAGCATCCGCAAAGGAGGGAAATAAGCTCCCCTTTTGCCTTCTCTTTCCTCAAATGAGCAACCCCATTGTTGCACCAACCTCCCCATTTTTTGGGGTTCCACTGTTTTTGGGGAAGGTCCCCAACAAAAAAGTAAGGCAATTTTTGTTACTTTTGGGGAGCTTCCCAAATTTTTGTGTGTGAATTGGGGAACCCCATTGTTGCATTGATGTAGTTATGAAATTGGGAGGATAAATGGAAAAGTTAGTGGAAAATGAGGTGGACGAATAAAAAAAGGAAAGAGAAATTATGGGGAGCCTCACCTTTGCGGATGCTCTTAAATCCCCATTACATTTGTACTATCAGTATATGACCTCGGCAGATTTCTAAAAAAAATATGCATAACTAAAATAAAAACGATTTTTGACATTTATTTATATGAAACAGATATTGGTGTCTATGGTAAAAATAATATTTATTGTATACTCTATGAATATTTGGGTAAATGTTGATTGTCTTTAACTAAAATTACGATAATATGGGCCTCATCTTAAACTTTTGAACCGGGCCACCGAAATCTCGAGGACGGCCCTGCTTGATTTCTTCAAGTTTCAATAAGACTCAAATCGATTTAGGATAGTTGAATTTTGCCTTGTATCCTAAAAATCGATTCAAACTTTGAATATTTTGGTGTTTTAATTGCTTTTTGTTGACAAAGGAATGATTTTTTTGAGTTTTGAGGGAGTTTGGAATTAATTTGGGTGAATTTGGTTGAGAAATTTGATTTTTGTGGATGGAGGGATTGAGGGTTTTGAGGGTTTTGGAGATGTGGTTGTGTTTTTAATGAGTAAAATGAAATGGGAAAGGTGGGGTTTTAATCCCGTTGGATTTGAATTACATAGGGGAGATGAGCGGATCTGGGTCGGGATGCTCGGATTCTGCTTCACTTTGCTTCAGAAAATAAGACCGTGCCGAGACGAGCGTTTTCTGATGAAGACGAGCGTCTTTCTAAGGGAGACGAGCAGATTTACTTGAGGATGCTTGGATTCCTTGTCAGGGAGAAACCCCAAATTTTACCAGAAGTAAGACGTGCGGATCCTCTGTGAGACGAGCGTCTTGACAGAGACGAGCGGATTCTATAAGGAGACGCTCAGATCTTCAGTCAGACCAAGTTATTTCTTTTCCAGCTCTCTTAGGACGAGCGTCTTGTTCTCAAGACCCTCGGATTATCTTCAGGACGAGCAGATTCTTGTCTGGCCGCTCGGATTGTCCCTTTACCTCACGAATTCAGTCCCATCCGTGGGTATTTCATAACCCGTGTCATTTACTCTTCATTCCTTTGGTCTTCATTGTGGGGGCACTACGAAGGCTTGGATAGCCTAGGCAATTGCTATCCCTACACTATGTCAAAACACTACACATCAATAAACATATAAGTCCCTCCCTCACTTTCTCTCGAAATGATGAAAATCTTGATCAAGGTATAAAAATACAAACCCAAAATTGACAAAAATGCAATACAATAAGTAAAATACAAGTTAAGGGGTTAGAATATTTACAAATGGTAAATGGAATTGAGACTTCCAAGTTTTTGACAATCTCCATAAACTTCCCAAGTTGTTCATCAAACTTAGGCTTAACTTGACGACTTGGAAATGGAAGCCGAATCACACTAGGCTCCTTCTCCTTAGCCTTCTCTTCATTCTCCTTTGAAACTTCTTGAATGGTGGTGGGTTCTTCTTCTTTCTTAGAGTCTTCAACAACTCTTTCCTTGTCACTAGCATTCAAAACATCTTTATCAAAGGGCCTCTTTGGGCCTTCATACCTTGTACCACTTCTTAAATGGATGGCACTCACCGACTCTTGTCTTGGGGGATTACCTTAAGGTGGCAATTACCCCTTTTGTATTTGTGAACTTGAAGATGCTAATTGAGACGTTTGGGTCTGCAACATCTTTGTGTGTGCTAGTATGTTGTTAATGGTGATGTCGTTTGCTTGGCTATCCTTTTGCATTTGAGTGAAATTTTTTTTTTTGGTTCTTTTGCATTTGGAGGACCGCTTTTTAAACATCAAAACCTTGGTCATTTGTTTAATTGTATGGAGGTTGATTTTGATAACTTTGGTTTTGATTGTAAAAGGGTCTTTGAGCTTGGTTTCTCATTGGAGGTGGGGTGTATGTTGTTTGAGGGTTTTGAACATTTTGGCTTTTCCATGAGAGGTTGGGATGTAATTTGGTTTTTTCATTGTAATAGTTGGAATAAGGGGTGACACTATTTTATGCTTGGAAAGCATTCCCTTGTTCACTTGTTCCCCTACATTCACTTTGGTCATGTCTCAAAGTTCCACAACTCTCACATACTCCATTTGGAATTGATGAAGATGCCACCATGACATTAACATGTTGCTTAGGCGATTTGGAGGCTTCTTCAAGTTTAGCCATAGCCTTCTCAAACTTCAAATTAATGGTTTCAATATGAGCACTAAGTTGAGCACCCAATTGGGTAATAGAGTCCACTTCATGCTTTACTCCTCTAGTAGCCTTCCAAGGTCTACTATATTGTGAGTTATGGACCGCCATTTCCTCAATATTTTTCAATGTTTGATTATCATCAACTTCGGTAAACATACCATTTGATCCCATATTGAGAATGTTTCGGGAGTCTTCGTATAGACCGTTCCAAAATTGTTGTACAAGGAACCACTCACTAAGTCCATGATGTGGACAAGATCGACAAGTATCCTTGAATCTCTCCCATGGTTCATACAAAGATTCCTCATCCCTTTGTTTGAACCCGGTGATTTGGGCTCTCAACATATTAGTCTTCTCCGGAGGATAGAACTTCTTGTAGAAAGCAAGTGCCAATTTATTCTAAGAGTCAATACCAAGAGTAGCCTTATCTAGGCTCTTCAACCATTGTTTCGCGGAACCAATCAAAGAAAAAGGAAATAAGACCCATCGAATTTGGTCTTGAGTAATTCCGGTTTGAGAAATCGCATCAAAATAGTCACAAAAAGTTTTCATATGAGAATGAGGATCTTCACTAGGCATCCCTCCAAATTGGCTTCTCTCAACCAATTGTATAAATGCGGATTTTGCAATTAAATTACCGGTTAATTGTTGTGGTGTAGGAGTACCATTTGGAAGGTTCTCCTCAGTTGGTACGGAATGTGATGAAAATTTAGGCATTGTAGGTTGATTTTGTATTGGTTTATCCTCTCCTTCTCTTGCAAAAGGGTTAATGGACTCAATATTATTGGGTTGAATGTCCACAATCTTGTCAATACCTCTCAAAGTATTTCTAGCAAGTCATCTATTGTTGGTCAAAGTTCTTTCAATTTCAAGATCAATGGGTAACAAGTTACCTTGTGATCTCCTAGACATGCAAAATATCAAACATCTTGAAAACAATTAGAACAAACCTTGAGGAGTTTGACTTCTCCAAGTTAAAGAAAGACACAAATAAAAACAATCAAAGAAAATCAAATCAAGTTAACACTATTCCCGGCAACGGCGCCTTTTTGATCGGGTGAGATTGTCGTCGTGTCTCCCAATCAAACACATTTATATTTCTCAACAAACAACTAGTTAGTGGTTAAGTCGAGGTCGATCCATGGGACGGTGTGCTTTGGGTTCTAAGTCTATCTATCTCAATTTATGCTAGTGTCACAATTGTTGGGGTTTGTAGTTGTGTTCTAGACTAATGCAAGCAATAAAGTAAAACAAGCAATAAAACAAAATGAAGATGTAAACAAATGCCTAAAAGTGCTAGGATATCATGGGTTCAAAGGGGATTCTGTTGGAAAATATGTCGTCAACAATAGTGCGTTAACATGATTTAATATCATAATTAAATCTCATATTAAGAATACATAAGGAATGATTCATTATATAGTCAACTTATCAACATTAATCGGTAACGATTGGCTTGCTAGAGTTTGACGTTACTGTCGTGGGACGGTGGTGGTCAGTTGATCCCTTAAGGTCACACCTAAAGGATGATGCCCTAATCAGTAAAGTTGATTAATTGTATGACGATACAAGTTGATCAATTCCTTAAAATTGAACAATTCATTTGTGAGAGAGAAAATTGATATCTTATTGTAATGGGATTAAATAAGATTTATTTTAGTAATAAAAATACTTTATTACTAAAATTGCTTATTGTTTGAGAAAAGATAGAGATAAGAATGAATGGTTAATTATAATTACAAGATGTTGTGAATTATAATTATATGACCCATTTTATTTATGTGATCAAGTATCACTAGTCAATTTGTTATATGTAATTTAATTAATTTGTAAAATGATATTTATGTGCTAAATATGCATTAAATTAACTAATAACATCTAACATACTACATGTGACATATTGTGTGACAAATGACAAATTGACAAAATAAAGTGGTAGTCCATTTTATGGTATATGGACCGAACTGGAGGGAGACATGGTGGTGTGTGGTTAATTATTTTATGTGATAAAATAGTATGTAATCATACCCTACATACTAGCCTTCTTACCTATTGCATTGTGAAGACAAAAAACAAAAGAAAAAAGATGCCATTTTGGCCTCTTCCCACCGGTTGCATGCTCTCCATAAGAGAACATTTTATTCTCATCTTTACTTGTTCATTCATTCATACATCTCATGCATGCAAAATCTCTACAACTCTCACAACTCTCTAAAATGTCTTAGAATCCTCATAAATTTTTCATTTTTAGATTACTAATATTATTAGTGTAATATATGAGTATTAGTAATCAATTTTAAGGTATACTACTAAACAAATATCTAGCACATATTATATAGTAGTGATAAGGGTAGTCTTGGGTGCAATCAAAAGGAGTGGATTTTATACTTAAGAGTCTTTGGATGATCATCCTTATATTCATAATAGATCAAGAACAAGTGAAGGTAGGAGACCTTACTTGTGCCCACAAAACCGAAATTAATAATGTAAGGGACATTGTTTTCTTATAAATCTCTTATTTTGTTATGCATGCACTAGATCTAAAGAACTAGAAATTAAAATGTTAATTTTTTCAATATTAGAAGAGTCTAATAATAGGTATTAATGAACCTAACAAGTGGTATCAGAGCATAGGATGTTGCATGCATAATCGGTTATTGTTTTTCCGAGTTAAAATGTTAACATATAAAACTAAAAATTTGTGATTTATATGAGTAAGCCACGAAATAATTAGCATGTTATATATTCTGGTCCTAAAATGTTTTTAGGTCATTTTTATGATTTATGGAAATTTATTGCTCATTTTAATGAATTTTAGTGATTTTATTACATTTTTATGATTAAAATGAACTTTTATTCACTAAAATAAGTTAACCTTCACCACTGGGTTTTGTATTTTCGTATGACCTCACATGAATATTTTATGTATTGCATGTAAAATATCATATTAATGTGATTAATATTTCATGATTTATGAATTTTTAGTGTAAAAATGGCATAAATGGAGGTTAAATTAACTAAAATTGGTTAAACTTATTATCTGAACTTGAAAATTTTATATGACCTCACATGAATATTTTAAAAGTAGTGTGTAAAATCTCGTATTAATTGGATTAATATTGCATGATTTATGATTTTTATGAGGTAAAAATGGATTAAAAGAGGTAAAATGGTTAAAAATAGTTAAATTTCGAATTGGGCCATGAAACTTTAATATGTTGTCACATGCATGATTTAAAGAGTGTATGTAAATTTCGAGATGAAATGATATCATTTAGCATGATTTATGAATTTTTAGAGTAAAAATGGCATAAATAGCGACTATTTTAGTATAAATTTCTAAAACGAATTTCATGGCATAAGAAATTATTTTAGATTGCATTAATATCCCACTAATCATATATAAGGTTGTAAAATTTATTGGATTAATTTTTGGATAGTTTAGATGTTTTATGAAATAAAACCGATTAAATGCAACTATATTTACTCAAAATTAATTCGAAAATTTTAACCATGATTTTTGACATTATGAGTGTCATGGAAATATTCCAGAATGTTCAAAAATTTAAAATTCAAATTTTGATATTATTGTAATTTAATTTGGATTTATTTCATAAATGTGATGATTTTAAGGTAAAAAATGAGCATAAATCTAAATCAAGTTGAATTATTGTCAAAAATTGAGTGATGACTAATTTTTGAGTCCTAAGAGTGTTAGGATAATTAACTTGAGCTTAAATTGATTTTAAGCATTGATTATGATTTTAAGAAGTTATGATCACGTATTTCCATAAAACCGGGTTATATATACGATTCAAGTTAAATAGGGCGATTTGGCACATAATTTGGCATGATAGATACATATTATAATGCTGCATATTTCAATTGTTGAATGTCTTTTATTTATATAATTTTGAATTATGTAATTTTATCTTAGTATGGCCTTAGTTTTAATCGATATTACCCGTAATGAAAGGGAATATTGATTCGGTTGTAATTTAATGTGATCTCGTATCACTTTTATTTGTACTAGTTTTTCCATTTTACAAATGTATAATAGGAATAGCCTTCTATTTTTATTATTATTTGTAATTATGGAATTGCTTCAAGACGGTGCCATTCGGAAAGGTGATCCGACAAAGACGGTATTCTTTGGAGGCGTGCCACTTGAAGATTTAAGGGACCAAAGGAGTTGCTTTCCGAATATGTAATAGATTATTAGATTTTCTATTTTAGCAAGGCCATACTAGGAATTGACTTTTTTTATTGCTTTGCATTTCTTTTAATATGTTACATGCATTGCCAAATCGCCATAATATCACATGCATATCATATCGAGTCATCGACCGTGTCAATTATAATTATCGTAGTTCACTGCTTTAGTTCACTTAAAACGTGATAGATAATAAATTGAAAAGACCTCTCACATATAATAATTGAGAAATAGCCTTACCAAATAGTAGAAACCATGAATCCCAATTTCATAAGGGAGCTAAGCGGACTTCACCGTAATACAAACCTTGTTACGTTGGGTAAGTGGGTAATAAAATGTTATTACATCGAAATTTGGATTGAGCTCAACGGAAGTATTCGTGACCGTAGTCGCATGTGTTCCGGGCTAAAGATGAAAATTAGAGTAATTTTTATCAACCGAGAGTTCTAAAAGTAGAATCGATTAAGAGGTTAATCCACCGAGTTATATTAATAAGGGATGACTCGGCTCACCGTGCCCGTATTAATATGAATTTGGATCTCGGAATCATTTATGTTAGTTGGGTGGAGGTCACTACATAGATGCTTAAATACTTGTAGTTATAATTACGAGTATTCTTAAAACGATAGATGTTAATTGTTTCCTTAATTTCCGTTTTTTGTAGTTATTTATTTGCAATCGATTCATCTAATAAATCCTACACAGATCACCATTAATTCATGGCTCCAATCATTCAATGAAAAATGCTCCTCGTATGACAATGACCCAATTAGAGAATTACGCCTTTGCATTGGTAAGGATGGAAATCTTTGCTATTTTACCACTTCTACACCTCCCACTCCATACTCATGCCCACCTCTCTGGTAAGAGGATCATATGAGGGGAATTTCACAAATTCCAAGGTATCCTTGTTTGATGAAGCAAGGAGAAATATCAAATTGTGTGGGAGTTCTAGCAAGAATGTCCTTGCAACAGAAAGGGGTAATAGTATTTATAAAGGCAAAGAAGGGTAAGTAACCCAAATCCGATTGTGAATTGGAAGTTGATAGAGAGACTACCACAAAACCAATAAGGGTGCCCTATCCTACCATGAATGTCATTAATGTAATGTCATGGGCCATTGGAAGCGTAATTGCCCCATGTATTTGGAAGATATCAAAGTTGGACTTGTTACTCAAAGTGGGACTTGGAAATGTGGAAAAGCTAAACAAGGATGATATAGATCTCTGACACTTCATGTAAAGATGTACTTGTTTTAGCTAATAGCTTTGAGTTGTACAAACAATAATTGTTATTTTGTACCTTATTTATTAAAGAACATCGTTTCTGTTGCAATGTTAGACATGAAAGAACTTCCTTTTGCTATTAAGAAAAATTGTTGTGAAATTTATAAGAATTACTTGGACATGAGCCAAGACACTTCAATTAATGGCGTTTATGTTCTTGAAACATTAAACTCAAGCAAATATGTCTATACCATACAATCCAAAAGACTCAAACAAAGTAATTCAAATGATTATGCATTTGGCCTTTTTCGATTAGGTTACATAAATGAGAAACACAATAAAAGGCTAGTGATGACTAGATTTTGAACCATTTTATTTATCAGTCATATGGAATATGCGAATCTTGTCTCCTTTGCAAAATGATTCGTACTCCCTTTAGTGGTAAAGGAACACGAGCAAGTGATTTGTTAGGACTAATACATGCCGATGTATGTGGTCAAATGAGCATCGCCGCAACGAGAGGTTATGACTACTTCGTCACTTTTACCGATGATTTAAGTAGATATGGGTATATTTACTTGATCAAATATTCAGTGAAGCTTTTGAGAAATTTAAAGAATTTCTGAAATGAAGTAGAGAACCAATTGCACAAAAGGAGTTAAAGCATTACGATCCGATCGTGGTGGCAAAGATCCAAGTAATGAATTTGATTTATTATATATGGTTTATGATCTTGTGTCACTACCCATAAGATCAAACTAACATGAGTCAAGTTGAGTTGTTGAACTCACTTTTGGGGATTTTTATTTTAATCTGGAGGGTCAACATGGAGATACCTAGAATAGAGAGTCTATTTAACAGTTGACATGGATAAGACTCGTATATAATCTCTGCCGTAAAAGAGCTGGTCTTATTGAGCTAAAGCGCCAGTCTAGAGGAACTCCTAGTACTCCACTATATATATGTTTGTGTCTCACAAAGCTATCTTTTTAGATGATAGAAGTATTTCTAAGAGATAGAGTGGGAGTAGATGAGATCGTCACAAACATGTCTTATAGTTAATGTGTTACTTTGTGAAAGTAATGGAACTATAATCTATAAAGATAGAGTGGGAGTATAGTTCAATGAGTGTTTTGCGCACATGTCTTATTGTTAAAATATTGCATTGCGAAAGTAATGGTATTATCCTAAATCGACTTTGTTACATACGAGCCATAGCATTACAATCCAAAGATTTTTACTCAAGAATAGATTCATTTAAAGGCAAGGGTCTCCTTAAAGTGAATAGAGCTTTAGAGTACTTAAATGTATAGATTGACATGAAGATATTAATCAAGATAAATAATGTTAGGAATTGCCAAATTTCATTTTAATGAAGAATGGCAAATGAGATTGAAATTCGCATTTCTAAAATGGGAATTTAGAAAAGCAAGTGTTTGAAACACAAAACCTTAGATGAAGATTTAAGAATCCTAACATATTATGCGTAGCTATCTTAAGTGATCACAAGATGGTCTTAAGCTAGCATTAAAGGATTATACTTTTCATTCATGTGATAATAGTGGATGGTTTCATTCACATGATTGAAGAATCATGATTATACATGAAGGTAAGTGGGAGCTAGAATTATTTTTCCATGTCTTATATGTTGATAACATATTAATTTTTGAGAATAATGTACCAATGCTCTCCTATGTTAAGAGTGATTGGGAGACTAGGAAAGGGTGCGATATATTCTAAGATTTGTGAATCTCAGTCAGAGAATATTGGCATGGGGTTAAGAGTCTTATGCGGATAAGATCTTTCATATCTGTTGTACATCAACAAGGTTGAATGGGTTATTCATGATGATGAAAGTGGAATTACTATGATGGAGTCATAGTCGTTCACTGAACCTATTAAGTTGTTGATCACATGAAATCGATTACTAATGTGTCTGCCATTAGAACGATCATGTATGCCAACAGATGCACGTGTTGTGATGAACCATATGTTAGGAGCATAATAAGTCAATATCAAGTTAATTCATAAGATGGTCTTGTGAAAGCCTTAAAGAACAATTGAAAACTTGTTCATATGTTTTGATGATAAACTAAGTTAAGTGTTAAGGGTTGCACAAACTTTAGTTTCCAAACTAAAAAGGATTTGTCGAAATCCTAGGCTGATTTTATTGACGAAGGAGTAAGAAACTAGAAAAGTGTTTTAGTTTCGTGCATTGCACATTCTACAAAAGGAATCTAAGTAAATTGTGATAAGTTGGCCAAGATAGGGATTAAGAGTGAATCCATCTACAAATGACTTTATCACACGTTATGCGATAACAGTGGGAGCATCTTTCATGTTAAGGAGCCCAAGTCTAGTAAGAAGACTAGACAAATACTTAGATATAAATTCAAGTTATTACGTTATTGAATAGAAGGAAATAGCAATTGACAAAGTTGGAATATATGGATATAAGGTATATCTGCTTGCCAAGCTTTCATTGCATTTTTACCAGTGTTAATAATACACTAAAGATTATAAGATATGAAGTAGTAATAGTGTATTGACTATTCATATGTGATAATCGCATTTATCGTTTGAGTTTCATTAAACTCACCCGTTACCTTGTCGTATCCGAATGGGCTGTAGAGACAAATTGAACTAGATTGACATGGTGTTCGCCCCTAGTTACTTATATGAGGTGTGCAGTGACCGCTTATAGAGTTCTGGTAATTCATAAAGCCTGGTCGTGGCAAGAGCTACTATAGTATTCTTATGAGTCAATTCTTTTGACTAGAGACTCTTCGCCCAAGTTGGCACAAATTTTTGATTAGCTTTGATTTATACTCTACGACGTCGTAAATGAGGTCAAACTGGGTATATTTTGGGTTATGATGAACTGTGGCTGAACAAAGAGAATAGTGCAATAGGAATTGTCGACCCCTTGTCAGGGTTGTTTGAAATCTCAAGGCCACTCGAGGAGTAGTTAACTGGAAATGCGTGGCCACACACGGAAGGTATCTATGGTAGATAATTCCAGTCAGACAGTTACTCTCCATAACGAGGAAACCACTCAAGATATGATCAAGTGTAAGTACGACCTGCAAGACATCTTGCATTGAGTGAGAGATTGTAATAGGACAAGAGAATTGGTGATGCACACTTGTCTCAGATAAGTGGGAGATTGTTGGAAAATGTGTCCTCAACAATATTGCGTTTACATGATTTAATATCATAATTAAATCTCATATTAAGAATACATAAGGGATGATTCATTATATAGTCAACTGATCAACATTAATCGGTAACGATTGGCTTGCTAGAGTTTGACGTTACTGTCGTGGGACAGTGGTGGTCAGTTGATCCCTTAAGGTCACACCCAAAGGATGATGCCCTAATCAGTAAAGTTGATTAATTGTACGACGATACATGTTGATCAATTCCTTAAAATTGAACAATTCATTTGTGAGAGAGAAAATTGATATCTTATTGTAATGGGATTAAATAAGATTTATTTTAGTAATAAAAATACTTTATTACTAAAATTGCTTATTGTTTGAGAAAAGATAGAGATAAGAATGAATGGTTAATTATAATTATAAGATGTTGTGAATTATAATTATATGACCCATTTTATTTATGTGATCAAGTATCACTAGTCAATTTGTTATATGTAATTTAATTAATTTGTAAAATGATATTTATGTGGTAAATATGCATTAAATTAACTATTAACATGTAACATACTACATGTGACATATTTTGTGACAAATGACAAATTGACAAAATAAAATGGTAGTCCATTTTATGGTACATGGACCGAAATGGAGGGAGATATGGTGGTGTGTGTGGTTAATTATTTTATGTGATAAAATAGTATGTAATCATACCCTACATACTAGCCTTCTTACCTATTGCATTGTGAAGACAAAAAGCAAAAGAAAAAAGATGTCATTTTGGCCTCTTCCCACTGGTTGCATGCTCTCTATAAGAGAACATTTTGTTCTCATCTTTACTTGTTCATTCATTCATACATCTCATGCGTGCAAAATCTCTACAACTCTCACAACTCTCTAAAATGTCCTAGAATCTTCATAAATTGTTCATTTTTAGATTACTAATATTATTAGTGTAATATATGAGTATTAGTAATCAATTTTAAGGTATACTACTAAACAAATATCTAGCACATATTACTTAGTAGTGATGTGAATAGTATTTGCGCACATTTAGTCCCCTAATTGAACTTATTTTGCATACTATTATAACATTTTATGACCATTTTATCCGTCAAAACCTTCCTATTTGCTTTTCTATCGCATTTCATATGTTTTGTAGAAAAGGAGATAATAAGGCGGAAATTCCCGTCTTTCGTGAATATTTGGAAGCTTATTGACGATACTAGATGGACTAGTATGAAGAGGAAGCAAAGACTAAAGACCAATCCCGTAAGAATAAAATGGGAATGAGCAAAAGGGAAGAAAAGAAGGAGAATCACTGCTGAAGAACAATCCGAGCGGATTGTCTCCAATCCGCCCGTCTCCTCACTACACAATCCGAGCGTCTTGCTTTGAATCCGCTCGGATTTCCTTGCCAGAATCCGCCCGGATTCCATCAAATCCGCTCGTCTTCTTCTCCCAGAATCCGCCCGTCCCGACCTTAATCCGCCCGGATTCCCTCACAGCACAATTTCGTCTTCTTCAAGCCTCAAAGAAAGACGCCCTTCCTTCAAGAAATACCGGAGTCTCCCTGCTCAAATCTCAAAAGTGTAATTACTAGTTTAGCCCTTAGTTAACCCTAATGCATCCACCTAATTTCCACTATAAATACCCCATTTGTAATAATCAAATCAGGAAGTTATTATTAGAGATAATCAAGTTTCCATATTAGAAATTCCTCTTAGATTAGATTAGGAGTAGATTAGAATAGATTACTCTTTAATCTTTCCACAAATTACACATTAATCTCTCCTTAATTATTGTAAAAGTTTATTATTCAAGTTTATTATTGGGTAATTGAAGATTATTGGGTTATTATTGGGAGATTGACAACCTTCCATCAATCAATCAAGTTTCTTCTATTATTCTTGCTTTATTGTTTGGATCATCTTAAGTTGGTATAATTCCTTTACTCTTTAATCTTTATTTTTTATTTCTTCATTCTATTATCATGTTTATACTTGTTGTGATGATTGACACCATTAATGACATGTTTCCCATGATAATGAGTGAGTAGTCTCTTGCTAGGATTAGTGGGTAATTAGGGGAAACCAACATGGGATTGATTCATGCTTAATCTAATATGTTCACATGATTAAATTGCTTGCTTGTTGTGATGCCAACTTTATGCACATGTTATGTTTGATGAAATGCTAAGCCTATGAATCCTTGCATTTACAACCATCTCTTATCTACTCAACTTGACTTGTAAGATATAACCCAACTCGAGTCTTGTTAGATCATGCATAGAAGTTGAATAGGAGGAAAGTAAGTCGACTTGTAGGTGTTGTACAATCTAATCGATTCGGCTCCGGGACCCAACCCTTCCTATGAACCGTAAGACATAACCCAACTCGGTTCCCCCACAACATTAATTGCTTGCATATAATTGTAAACATGTTTGTATGATCAACACCATGAATCCCCTATGACCCCATGATATCCTAGCACTTTTAATCATTTGTTTACATCTTTCTTTTATTGCTTGTTTCACTTTATTGCTTTTATTAGTCTAGAACACAACTACAAACCCAAATCAATCGTGACACTAGCATAAATTGAGATAGATAGACTTAGAACCCAAAGCACACCGTCCCATGGATCGACCTTGACTTACCGCTAACTAGTTGTTTGTTGAGTATTATAAATGTGTTTGATTGGATGTGACCCGACGACATCGCTCCGGATCAAAATGGCGCCGTTGCCGGGGACGGTGCTATGTGATTAAGTTCTTACATGTGTGTCTATTTTAATTTTGCTTTCACCTTGAGGAACTTGTTCCTCAAGGATTGTTCTTACCATTTTTGTTTAGTTCCCATGTTTGTAGTTATATCTTTGTCTTGACCATGATGATGCAAGACTTGACATATGGAGTATGTGGTGGATATTTTGAGTATGACTATGGGTATGGGGAGTTTGAGGATCAAGTCAACACAAACCTACCTTATCATTTGTACAACGAAAATCCTAACCACTACCCCAATTTTTCCCACCAAAATTACCACACCCAATATCAACAACAACCACCCACCCGACACCCATTTCACAATGAACTTCAATTGCCACAATACAACCACTTTCACACCCACCCACAACAAAAAGATGAACCCATTCAAAACATGATTCTACAAATGATGGGAGATCAACAAAACTTCTTCAAACAAATGCTAGAAGAGAGCCGAAAAGAAGATAATGTTCTTAAAGACATTGTTATCCAAAGAGAGGAGTTGAGGATTCAAATTGCCCAATTAAAAGAATCCCAAGCAATCACTCACCACCATTCTTTGGATATTGAGCATAAATGCGAGTTTGAAGTAGTGACTTTTGACATGGAAGATGAGAAGTGGGAGGAGCCAAGTTCCTTGAGCTCTTGTGACTATGAAAGTGTTGTGTTCGATGAAGAAGACACGAGGTTGAGCAAACCAAATACTCTTAACCTTTGTGAGTATGAGGGTGTGTCTTTTGATATGAACGTTGAGGTATTGGCAAAAGAGTTACATGGAGCCCACATTTATGATTCACGTGAAGATAGCAACAATGATGATGAACCTAGAGGAGGGACTCTCAATATCACCTTGCTTGAGGAGCCTATCCTTGAGGCATTTGAGATACCCTATCATGAAGAAGAACGTCCTTCCTTTATCCTTCATGAAGACCACTTGGCACCTATCTTGGAGCCAATGATCATTTAAGAGGATATGTTAGACCTTCTTCAAAAGGCCAAAGTTTCTTACAAGAGCTATTTGGTAAAAAAGCTTAAAGAGAAAATTGCTCGTGAGGCTACTTGTGAAGATTTGGCACCCATAATTTCAACTCCTATGGTATCCGATCATCAAAGTCATGAAAATTCTCCTTCTACTCATGAAGGATTGATAAATTCAAATGCTATCGTCGTCACCAAAATTGAAGAAGAAGTTGGTAAGTGGAAGTCCACGGATGAAAATGAACCACACTTCATGGTTAGTTTTAACAAGAATCATGGGTGTATATATTTGAAGCATCGGGAAAGCTCTAACGCTAAGGAGAAGCCAAGAAAAAGAGCATTCTACAAGCCTCCTTGGCCAAATTTCATATTCAAATTGAGCAACCCATACTTATGCTTATTTGGAGCTTGTTCACAAGCTTTTGATCTTTTATTAAGAGCTTTGAGCTCTATGGATAAGAGTCCCTACAAATTGAACTAGTTTGGTAGAGTCCTACCTCAAAACCACCATTTGTAAGATATTTCTTGAACCCTTTTACTTCGTATAATATTGTACATTTACATTTGCATTTAATTTCTTGCATGAGAGAGAAGAGAGAGAGAGTCATCTTACATGTTTCATGAGCAAATTTCAGAAAAAGATAAGGAAAAAGAGAAAATCAGTGAAAAGGGGTATGTTGTTTTGTGAAAAAGAAAGAAGAAGAAGGAAAGAAGCAGAAAGACGCCCTGATTCTAGCAAATCCGCCCAACCAGGGCCCACGGGAAAGAAAAAGATGAAGCTGAAGAAGAATCCGTGCGGATTCAAACAAATCCGCCCGTCCCAGACAATCTGTCCGTCTTCTCCACGGGACGCCCGTCCCGTATGTCGTCCAGAAGCGAGATTTTAAACTGTGTCAAAATCCGTGCGGATTATCGAGAATCCGCCCGTCCAGATCAAGCCGTCCGTCCCGATCAAAATCCTCCCGTCTTTTCCCTGCTTCTCAGCCACAGAATTTCTCTGTTCTAGAATCCGTGCGGATTCTACCAAAGACGCCCGTCTTCTTTCCCCGAAATTCGGCCGTCTCGACTGAAATCCGCTCGGATTGTACTGTTCCCTCGGATAAAGCGGGTTCGATCCAATCTTATCCGTTCGGATTCCCTAGTTCTTCTATATAATCACCCCCCTTCTCCCTCATTTCCTCACCTTACCAAACCCTAAAACACTCATCTCAACCCTCAAAATCATCCTCCAATCCTCAAAAACACCCCCATCACCAACATTCAAATGGCACCATTGACAAACACCAAAGGAAAGGCCAAGAAATTGGTTGAATCATTCGGGAAGAAGCGCAAGGGATCAACCTCTTCAACACCACGAGAGGTAGTACTACCAAGGAACACCCGACCCTTAATGAGGGGAGGCATTGAACAACTCAACAACTTCCAAGAAGTGATCTTCCTATCCAACGACCACCGCGAAAAATTCGCCGAGCTTCTAGGTAAGAAGTACGAACCTACTCAATTTGTTGATACTAGGGTGTTGGAAATCCTTAAGATAAGGTACCCTACCGAGATGTTCTTTAATGGCCTTGGCATTGGGAGCTTTTTCCATGCCCATGAAGAGACTTACCTTAGTCTCACCCTTGAATTCTTGAGTAGCCTTCGCATTGTGGCGGATACCCACAACAATGTAGGCATGGAGTTTAGGTTATGCAACCTAGACCATGTTCTTTCTCTTGAAGAATTTGCCTATGTTTTCGGTCTTGAAGTACCCACCGACTATACCGAAAAGCCCGATAATTTTAATGTGGACTTTCTTTGGAAAGCTATCTCCGGGAGGGACTTTACCCATATAAAGCGTTGCTATACATTTGCTATCCAACATCCGGTGATTCGATTCACCGAACGCTTTGTAGCCGGTTGCATCAATGGGAGGTACGAGCAAGATCGGTGTACTCTCATCGACTTAACTTTTCTTGAGTCTTATTTGAATGTTCGAGCGGTGAGGCGTTATAACTTCAACACGCCACTTGAGATACTTACTAGGTTCCATGATTTTGCTCAAGGGACCACCCAACTCAAAACCTTTGTGATGGGAGGTCTAATTACAATTTTGGCCAAACACCTTTGTCCCGGGTTCAATGCCCGAGGAACCTATATTCCTCTTGAGGGGAGGACTTTGATTGATGAGCACACCATCTTCCACAGTCACCGATGGTGCAACTACACTCGAGATGGGAGTGTGGAGTGGCACACCAAGGGATGTACTTCAATGGTCCTTGAGCGATGGAAGATACCGGGCATTGACCCAAGATTGAGTCCATATTCTCCTCCACCAAGCTACCTCCTCGAAATCCAAATTCTTGACAATCCCCCTCAAAGGGAAGAGCCACACCGTCAACCACCTCGTGGAGGGCCGGGAGCACCTATTCGCCCACCTTCCTACGTACCCATCCCGCCATACCCTACTCCTTATACCGAATTCCAACCGGAAATCCCCAACACCCCGGGTATTAATGATTTGATGACACTCATTAATAGAGTGGACCTTGGGGTGCATAGAGGAAGAGAAGACAACTACTTGGCCCTCTACCCCCAATACTATAACATGGCTCAACAAGGGTACGTTGACCCTAATGGCCCTTTGCTCTCTTGGGCACAACCGGAGCTCTTGTTCCCAAATTATGGGGACCAAGCTTGGGGTCGAGGAGACGGAGGACATTCTAGACAAGGTGGAGGGTACTCGGGTCAAGGAGGAGGATTTGACCAAGGAGGATATTGGGGCCAAGCACCCGGATATGATCAAGCCGGAAGCTCCCATGGTTATGGCTATGATCAAAATGAGGATGACGAGTGAAAGAGGCCTACTTCACCACTTCCATTTGTATGATACCCATCTCTCCCTCTCTCTCTTTTGTATATACATTGCATTTAGTGTAGCTTTTGCATGCATTTGTATTATATATTTCATATTGCATTTGCATTAGTTAGTTCATAGTATAGTTGCATTGTAACATAATTCATGTAGATAGTTGCATATAGATTAGAATTCATGCATAGTCACTAATGACCAATCCTATTCTTTTCTACACTAGAGATAGTGTTTAAATCGGTTTGGGGAGGTTTGATCATAGGTGACCATAGTTTACTAGAAAACATGCATCATATAGTATAGTTTAGATTGCATTCATTTGTTATATATGTCATATAGAATTGCATTTAGTTAGAGCATGCATTCATTCATACCATATCATTGCATTTGTACTTTATTTCAAAAAATCAAAAATCCAAAAACATGTATTTCTTTTTCATTCCTACTCCTACATGTACATTGAGGACAATGTCCAAAATAAAGTGGGGGATGGGAATTTATATTCCAAAAATGATAAAAATTGAAAAATTTCAAAAAAAAAAAATCCCAAAAATATGTTCTTTAATTTCATAAAATAAAAAACTATAAAAATTTGAAAAATTTAAAAATCCAAAAACATGTTCATTTCCTTTGTAGTGTAGTCTTGTATATATTGTTTTGTACATATTGTGTTTGTTTCATCCTTGTTCACATTGATTGACTACGCCACATCCGAGACATGAGGATATTGAAGACCGCATGGTATGATCTTTCCAATCTCCTTTTTTCTCTTTATGTTAATGACTATGTGGCTTTATTTTGATCGATGCGGTATAACAATGTGAACTTAGGACATGCATTTAGTTTACTTGTCATATTAGTTGGTAGAATCATATGCATTAGGATGTATAAATGTTAGTTGCATCATGGCATATAGTTTGCATGTTAAAAAAAAATTGTGAAACCGTCTACTTGGGAAGTTTGACAAGTGTATATAGGCCCTAGTAGATGCTTTTTGTTCTTAAGACTTTGCTTGTTAGAATGCTTGTAAAACACCCTAGGATGTGTCATGCTAGTATCCTTTGACCCACGGATTAAGGCCTAGTCAAGAGTACCTTGTGGTGTGATAACTCCTTGGCTACCGTTTATTCCAAGGTGACCCTTGAAACTATGTATCCATCCATCATTCATCCATGTTCTACCACACATTTTGTCATCAAAGGGAATGGGCACAAAAAGAAATCAATTTGAGTTCAATGAAATGAAAAGTGAAAGAAAGTTTGCAAAATGCATCAAAAGAAAAGAGGAGCAAAAATAGACTCCTAAAGCTTCAAAAATAAGGCACCCTCCCTACATATGGGGTGACTTTGAAAACGTTCAAAAGAAATGCAAAGAAAAATTGAAAGTTGTCAAGTGTTGAAATGCCAAAAATCAAAAAGAAATGGCAAAAAGAAAGTGTTTTCAAATGTTATATGCCACAAGAAATTGGGGGGAAAAACAACAATGAAAGCAAACTCCCAAAATGAAACTCAAATACTATCGATCCCTTTTCCATCTTATCCATTTTTGTGCATGGTAGAGAGGGGACGACCCTTCTTCTTGTCTAGGCAAGAGGGGGAATTCCGCGATCCTCCAGTGTTTCTAACGCCATAGGGAGTCTACTCTTGACAAAAGCATTTAACGATTGAGGACAAAGGTACCCTAGTTTGACACAACTTAGAGGTGATTTATTGGTATCCTTCTAGGCTTAGTAGTTTGAAGAAATTGTATCTATGAAGGAGTGTGTACCCTTGAATTGCTTCCCTTGTAGATAATTTCGGCCACTTAGATGAGGAAAGTGGCTATTCTTTTGTAGATGCATCCATTACTTGATTTTGTGTGCTTAATGATTGGATGTGTCGCCATTTTGGCAAGACCCACCTTGCCTTGCAAGAAGGCATCTTACCTCATGGTTGTCTTGTTGTGAGTTGAAGGGGTGGAGTGAGACCCGCTAATTGTCTCATATCGGTTATGTTATTAGGTTAGTTTAAATAAAGGTCTAGTTTTAGTCACCTCTTTACTCGGGACGAGTAAAGGTTCGGTTTGGGGATATTTGATGTGAAAAGTATTTGCGCACATTTAGTCCCCTAATTGAACCTATTTTGCATACTATTATAACATTTTATGACCATTTTATCCGTCAAAACCTTCCTATTTGCTTTTCTATCGCATTTCATATGTTTTGTAGAAAAGGAGATAATAAGGCGGAAATTCCCGTCTTTCGTGCATATTTGGAAGCTTATTGACGATACTAGATGGACTAGTATGAAGAGGAAGCAAAGACTAAAGACCAATCCCGTAAGAATAAAATGGGAATGAGCAAAAGGGAAGAAAAGAAGGAGAATCACTGCTGAAGAACAATCCGAGCGGATTGTCTCCAATCCGCCCGTCTCCTCACTACACAATCCGAGCGTCTTGCTTTGAATCCGCTCGGATTTCCTTGCCAGAATCCGCCCGGATTCCGTCAAATCCGCTCGTCTTCTTCTCCCAGAATCCGCCTGTCCCGACCTTAATCCGCCCGGATTCCCTCACAGCACAATTTCGTCTTCTTCAAGCCTCAAAGAAAGACGCCCTTCCTTCAAGAAATACCGGAGTCTCCCTGCTCAAATCTCAAAAGTGTAATTACTAGTTTAGCCCTTAGTTAACCCTAATGCATCCACCTAATTTTCACTATAAATACCCCATTTGTAATAATCAAATCAGGAAGTTATTATTAGAGATAATCAAGTTTCCATATTAGAAATTCCTCTTAGATTAGATTAGGAGTAGATTAGAATAGATTACTCTTTAATCTTTCCACAAATTACACATTAATCTCTTCTTAATTATTGTAAAAGTTTATTATTCAAGTTTATTATTGGGTAATTGAAGATTATTGGGTTATTATTGGGAGATTGACAACCTTCCATCAATCAATCAAGTTTCTTCTATTATTCTTGCTTTATTGTTTGGATCATCTTAAGTTGGTATAATTCCTTTACTCTTTAATCTTTATTTTTCATTTCTTCATTCTATTATCATGTTTATACTTGTTGTGATGATTGACACCATTAATGACATGTTTCCCATGATAATGAGTGAGTAGTCTCTTGCTAGGATTAGTGGGTAATTAGGGGAAACCAACATGGGATTGATTCATGCTTAATCTAATATGTTCACATGATTAAATTGCTTGCTTGTTGTGATGCCAACTTTATGCACATGTTATGTTTGATGAAATGCTAAGCCTATGAATCCTTGCATTTACAACCATCTCTTATCTACTCAACTTGACTTGTAAGATATAACCCAACTCGAGTCTTGTTAGATCATGCATAGAAGTTGAATAGGAGGAAAGTAAGTCGACTTGTAGGTGTTGTACAATCTAATCGATTCGGCTCCGGGACCCAACCCTTCCTATGAACCGTAAGACATAACCCAACTCGGTTCCCCCACAACATTAATTGCTTGCATATAATTGTAAACATGTTTGTATGATCAACACCATGAATCCCCTATGACCCCATGATATCCTAGCACTTTTAATCATTTGTTTACATCTTTCTTTTATTGCTTGTTTCACTTTATTGCTTTTATTAGTCTAGAACACAACTACAAACCCAAATCAATCGTGACACTAGCATAAATTGAGATAGATAGACTTAGAACCCAAAGCACACCGTCCCATGGATCGACCTCGACTTCCGCTAACTAGTTGTTTGTTGAGTATTATAAATGTGTTTGATTGGATGTGACCCGACGACATCGCTCCGGATCAAGTAGTGATAAGGGCTAGTCTTGGGTGCAATTAAAAGGAGTGACTTCTGTACTTGGAGTCTTTGGAGTATCATCTTTATATTCATAATAACTCAAGAACAAGTGAAGGTAGGAGACCATACTTGTGCCCACAAAACCGAAATTAACAATGTAAGGGACATTGTTTTCTTATAAATCTCTTATTTTGTTATGCATGCACTAGATCTAAAGAATTAGAAATTAAAATGTTAATTTGTTCACTATTAGAAGAGTCTAGTAATAGGTATATGAACCTAACAGATTCATGGGAGTAAATCATACAAACATGTTCTCAATTATAAGCAAGCACTTATTGTTGTGATGGGATCGAGTTAGTGTATATCTTACAATCCCTAAGAAGGTTTGGGTCTCGGAGCCGAATCGATTAGATTGTACAACACCTATAAGTCGACTTAGTCCTTCCTATTCAACTATATGCATGGTCTAATGAGGCTCGAGTTGGTTTATGTCTTACAAGTCTCAGTGGAAAGATAAGTGATGGGTAAGAAATGCAAGGATTCATAGGCTTAGCATTTCATCAAACATAACAAGTGCATAAGTTGAAATCACAACAAACAAGCAAATTAATTATAAAAACATATTAGATTAAGCATGAATCATTCCCCATGTTTGTTTCTCCTAATTACCCAATAATCCTAGCTAAAAGACTACTCACTTATTATCATGGAAAACATGTCATTAATGGTGTCAATCATCACAACAAGTAAAAACATGATAAGAAGATGAGGAAATCAACAATAAAGAACAAAGATTAAAGAGATTATACCAAGCTTGAGATGATCCAAATAGTAAAGCAAAGAATAAAAGAATAGAACTTGATTGATTGATGAAGAGTTGTCAATTCTCCAATAATAACCTAATAATCTTCAATTACCCAATAATAATAAACATGAACAATAATTAAGGAAAGATTAATGTGTAATGATTGAGATTAATCTATTCTAATCTACTCCTAATCTAATCTAAGAGAATTTTCTATTATGGGAACTTCTCTTTTTCTTGATTATTACAAATGGGGTATTTATAGTAGTGTATTACTAGGTTAAGTAAGGATAGATTAGTAAATAGCATTGCTAAGTGTTGAGTAGGGAAATGCTCCTCTCGAAGGAGATGTGCATATCACGTCGCTAGTCCCGCCCCAATATGCTTGGATCGTCTTGACGCACGGTCGGTTCTGCCAAGGGATCCGTGCGTCTCTGGGAGAAGACGCTCGGATCATGGGTCTTGGAGACGCTCGGATCGAGCACGGGACGCTCGGATCTGAGACAGTGTTCTTCTTCATTCTTGTCTCCCAAACAATCCGAGCGTCTTGGAGGGGAGAAGCTCGTCTTGGGTCTGGGGACGAGCGTCTTGAGTCTGGAGACGCTCGTCTTGGCGGACAGCTTGTCTATTTGAGCTCGGAATGTAAAACGGGCGTCATTTCCTCATCCGGACTCCTATTGGAGTGATTCAAAAGCCTAGGCCACTTGATTTTTCGATGCCGTTTCATCTAGCATACTTTCAAAGCCAAAGAAGAAACTCTTGGTTTAGGTTCCGAGCAATTTCGTCTTGCAATGGCTTCCTTCTCGTCATCCTTGCTTTTCCTCCTTTTCCATGCTCCTTATTCTTGTGTTGTCGGTCTTCGTTCTTGCCTCCTCTTTCACACAAGTCCATCCAATATCATCAATAAGCTTCCAAATATACACGGGAGACGAGAATTTCTGCCTAACTATCTTCTTTCCTACAAAACATACGAAATGCACTAGGAAAGCAAAATAGGAAGGAATTGACGGATAAAATGGCCATGAAATGCTTTATTAGTTTGCAAAATGGGTTCAATTGGGGGACTAAATGTGCACAATTAAGAGTCACATCACCTAGCATACAACGCAGATCTCTTTGGCGGCATCTTTAAGCTATATAAGAGAAAAGGTAAACATAAACACACATCCCACAACGTAAACACGAACATGACCTGAGTAACTCACACTCGACAGAGCAACACAACCCACTCGTTTGAGTCGAGGCCACTCGATCAAGTTGTCCACTTAATCGATCAAGTGCCTCGACTCCAGAACCTGACTAGAAAGCATCATAAACCTCACTCGATCGAGCCCCTTATTTACTTAATCGAGTAGACCTCGCTCGATCGAGTCCTCAACTTACTCGATCGTGTGCCCAAAAACAGCAGCGATAGATAAAAAACGTTACACTCGCCACTCGACCGAGTCCTACCCACTCGATCGAGTCTCTCACCTACTCGATAGAGTTCCCCCCACTCGATCGAGTCATGCTGACTCGCAAGCTACCCGCATGCTCAACTCAACAACTTTCCACAACAACTATATATATATATATATATATATATATATATATATATATATATATATATATATATATATATATATATATATCGATATGCATACGCATATACAACAATTCAACATCCTATTCATATGTTTCTAACAAGCCACATTATAAATCAATCATCATGCAATTCCGTTATTCATATCAACATATAATCAAGCAACCTACTCACCTTTCGCCACCACATTCTCCATTCTCCATTCTCCACATTCAGTTATCCACCGATTCATACCACACATTTCAATATAAATATGCAACATAACATAAATAAACACATAGCGATACCAAGACACCCCCTAGTGACCGGTTCAAAGTTGTAGGGCGAGATCGCGACTTTAAGACGTCTCCCAAGCCTTTGCATTAGCTCCTAACAACTCCTACCCGGGTTCATTTTATTTTTACGCCCTAGATTCATTGAGTTCATTAGTTACATGTTCCAAAATTGATACCACTTTATAACACCCATATACACTAAGTGCCTTACCAAGACCACCTAACGCAAGTGAATGCTACCATCTCGGTTACCCGAGGCAATGTATATCAAATAGACAATAAAGAAACGTACTTTATTAAATAAATTTAAAGCAATACATGTTCAAACAGAAACCGTGAAATGAAAATACAACTGTTCCAAAATGTTAAACCAACTAAAGTAAATAAAGTTTTAAGACATAGCGGAAGACTTCTAGACATCTCGTGGAGACTCAACCCAGCTATCCCATGCGCGTCCATCTCATACCTGCTCAATAACTGCTCACCATCCCCGAATGGATCACCACAGTTTTCAAAACAGTTAAACGGGGTCAGTTACTAATTACACAAAGCAATACAACAGATACAAAACATAAATTACCCAATCTCCATCACAACTCCACACACCTGACTACACACTAAAGTGTGTAGTCCTGCCAGAATACCCATCGCAACATTTATTCCTCGCCGCTAGTGGGGGACCGCAGCCATTCCAACCTAAGCCCCGCTCATCTCATCCGAGCGATAACCCATGTTCCTTAATGTGCACATCCCCTCCTGTGGCAGGTTCCACAGAGGGCGAATTAAGGGCGTGAAGCCACTCCCGCAAGTGACTCCACTCAACCGAGGATGCACCTCGAGAACCACACATATATAAAAACAATTATGCAACAACAACTCCAACACCAAACCAACATGTTATAGATCAACAATAAACACAATCACCATTACAATTATGTAACTAATAACCGAGTAGGGAAACCCTACCTAGAATAAGCAATCACGAGACCGTCACAAGCAGCTAATCAATAATACTCCTCTACGAAACCTCTTCCTATAATCACATAACATACAATTACCATCTAGCATAACATTATACTCTCAAAACCCGCAATCTACCCAATTAGGGTTTTAAACAAAATCAACGAAACAATATAAAAACTATACAAGGATCTTACCCTCGACACGACGAACTCAACGTCGTAAAGAACACGACGATCCGACAACCTTAGCCTTTGGGATTTGATAGCAACGCGACGAATGAAAGCAACGTAACTTGTTTTCTCTTTGAAAGGTTTTAGAAAAGGTGAAAAGTTATAAAGAAAGTGATGGAAGGCTTTATATATTAATCACGCGTTACTAACAAAACCCGGCTAAAACAACCCGCATAACTTACTTACTCGATCGAGTAAGTGACTTACTCGATCGAGTGTCCCACATACTCGATCGAGTACCCATCAGGCAGACTACTGTTTTGTATCCAAACATACTTACTCGACAGAGTAAGTCCCACTCGATAGAGTACCCATAGACATAGAAAACCGTAGTATTACACTCTCAACTTATATATGAGTATTAGAAAAATTAAATGATAGCAAGGAACCAAATAATCGAAATGAATTCCATTATCAACTTGCTAATTTTTGCAAATCGAATATAGCTCACGCATTATCCGGCCGTACTTAGTCCCCACTTGTATAACACAACCCCGAGTTGTCTACCTTTTTTTATAATTCTAAAGTTTTAGGAGAATTATGATCTTGCTCAAATATAGCAATATGGGCGTACATATTGAATTTGAGTCTAAGCTTTAGAATTTTTTTTTTTTTTTTTTTGTTTTTTTTTTTTTTACTTTTAATAGAGTGAATTTGGCTAATTACTAATTCCTATTTCAAAGTTAGCTAATTAATCGGAAAAATTATATAAAAAGATAAAGTTACCAAAGAATTAGTTGCCTTAGCTCGCAATTTACCATATTGATCCATCTCCGCTTCTTTGACTTTTTCACAACTTGTACTTGAATTCCAAAGTGATCAGGGAATAGGGATGCTTATATGAGAAGAAAACAGAAAAACGAAGTGAGGTAAATACAATGTTGAGGTAAATAATACCAGTTAATCAATGGACGTATTACAGACCGCAATCAAATAGGATGTTTTTACTTAAAACAATATCTTTCTTTCTTTCTACTGTATTTGTACACTTAGTGATCGTATTCCGATGTAAACAATGGTCCGAAGTAAACAATGGTATGTACTTCCTAGTGCGCGCAAATAGAAAAATAGAACTATTTTGCAACTTTTAGATTTGATACAAAGGCATAAAGGAATTTATAAAATGTGAGTACTACTTTGTGAAGGGATTGAGATACTACATTTATTATGAAGCAAAGTACGTATATACAATTAGTATAATTTACACCCTCTCTAATTTATAGATAAAACGGATACTCCGTCATCTTAAATAAGATGACCATTGCTCATTTAATTATCTTGGAGCCCCTATCAATTAGGGCATTGAAGAAAGAAATACTTCATAAAAAAATATTAATAAAAAAGAACACTAAAGTTTTCCTGATTGTTGTACCTTAAATTGCACCATAAAATCTTACCCTTGACAATGTCATAGACTATACGTCTGATAGAGGTGGGAAAATGATGGAGTAGCGAGACCATAGTGGTCGAAGGTGGGTGGTGTTTGGAAGTAACCATGTGATCATAGTGGACAATCTCGTACTGTGCCACACATATTATACGCACTATGTTGTTTAAGTTAAGATAAGATCATAGTGAGTAACAATTACTTAATACACTACAGGGACTCCAAATCCTATTAATCTAATGTAAAACTCTTAGTCATATTAATTATCAAAACTAATAAAACTGGAAATTTTATTTAGGTAAATATTTTTAGGACGTAGATAAGGTCCTAATTGATTCTGAAAATACTTTGTGATAATTTTATAAGAATCCTTTTTCAAGCCAATTAATAATATTAGGTATGTTTGACTTAACTAATATAATAGGGGATATAATATTATTATCTTAATTAATTATTATGTTTACCTTATATATCAAAATGCTGTTTTGGTGGTGATTTATTTTACCTTACATAACTGCTCGATTGACTTAAATAAAAACAACATGCAAGAATTTTATATTGTTTAGGAAATATATTTTTTATATTGTTTAGGAAACAGTTTTTTTAGTTAAAGAATCTCGGAAATATTGATTAGCATAATTTAGTAATGTTGCCTTTTTTACATTTAGGTACCAAAATTATACTGCTGATTTTTGGTGTTTATATTAGTAATTTATATTTTATACTAATTTAGTAATTAGATTAGTAATTAACATTTATTTAGTAATGTGTGAAATGATACTAAAAATTGACACGTGGCAGAAGCCATCTGCCGATGACGCACGACAACTGGTTTCTGCTTTAATATAATATATGATCATAATAGAATAACATGAATTTACGTCACAAGTACGCTCGACAAAAGAAGGATTTTGAAAATAAATGAAATAAAATATGAAAACATGTCGAATTATTAGTGATTATACAAATAATAGTCGGTTAAAACCTAATTAGAAAGACTACGTCTGAACGAGATGAGTTCAGAGGCAGAAACCACCTCAGAATAGGCGCAGCATCTTTTGCGTCCCCTAGAAGAGGCGCATCAGACCGTGCGTCTGTTCTCGAGTTGGGCTTTGACTGTGAAAGTCAGACTCATTAATTGTTATCATTCGTTGGTTGATTAAGGTTGATTATTGTTATACAACTCAGGTGAAAGTGATTTAGTCAGATTACATGCATTAAGGACCGTCATAAAGCGATAAAAACCAATTTGAAACGAAAGATTATAAGTATGTTATTATGCGGTCGGAAACGGATTTATATACATAACTTGAACTAATGACGAAAAGTGGAAGATAAAATTGATGGAGAAACAGAACCAAAATTATGTATCAAAGACGAATTCAAGGGACTTGATATGAACAAATCGAGCCTCTTAAATTCGGGTTCAAATTTAATGACGAAAACACGCAAATATCAATTATAAGGGATTTAGGTTGGAATTATTGAAAAGTATTTTATAAAACAAATTTGGAAATGAGAAAAGATGAAAACTTATAAGGAATAAGGAATAAAACGGAAGAAGACCCTTGAATGAAAACAAAAATGAAGAAACACTAGGAAGAAGAAGAGCAACAACGGCTAAGCAGCGTCTGGAATAAGCGCAACAGGTGTTACGACTGTTCCAGGAGGTCCAACAGCTGTTGTGGTTCTTCTCGATGGTGCCTTTCTACTGTTCCGTTAAAAGGGTTTTTAAACGTGTTTTTGAAAACGGTTTTGAGCGTTCTTATGACGTAAACTCGTAGATTAATTGATACAAAATAAAATACAGTAGATAAATTGAGATTTGCACCCTCAATCTTACATGTTTGACGAAGCGAGATTAACTAAGTTGTTGTATTAGTGATTGCTCGACTCAATAGAATATGAAAGTGCCCTCTAAAGAGGATTTAGAACAAATTGATTGAGTTGATTAAAGTGTAGTAGTCAAATTGGCCGGTCATGGAAACGTGACTGGTACTCAGAATGATCACAGCTTACATGGTTGAATTGATCAAGCACGTAGGCGTCGAAAAGCAAGAGCGCGGTCTTAGAATGCAAAGGGAGAAGAGAAGGGCGAACACTCGCGTGAGAAATATGTGAGGCGGAGGCCTTTATTTATACTAATCACACGGAGGAATTATGGAAAAGGTAGAATTAGAAAAGAGATCCGAAGGAAATACGTAAACGAGAGAAAAAGTGCCCAAGAAGAGGCGCAGCAGGAACTACGACCTTTCCAAGAGGCGCAGTACCTGCTACGTTTTCTCTTGGGTAGTTTCCTCCTCAGCAAGAGAGATTTCCGCGGTTGATTTAAGAATTTAGGGAAGATGTAGGCTTCCTTATTCCGCAAGGTAGATATTTTCGTGGTAATAGATAAAATTTAGAAATATTATTCCGGAAAATTCAAGAATATTCCGACTCGGGTTTAAGACGGTTTAGAAAATTGAAGCGGTTTTTGACCCAGACTCCAAATGAACTCTATTGACTGTCAAAACGACCGTATCATCGTGTAGATGACAACCATGAGGTTGAATCCACTGTTTGAGAGATCACCTGTCGACAAACTTACAAAATGTCATAAATCGCTCTGCGTAATTAAACATGCGGCCCAATCATCACTGGATGGTCGGCGGGAGGTGCAGAAACAAAATGTCTACAGAGCCTCCACTTTGACTGAGGCTTAGATAAGGCAAAAGTCAAAGTATAGCCTCCAGGTCTATCTAAGATTATAACCTGAAGACTATGGCGACGCGAGGCGCCTCAAGGGGTTTGAGCCAAGGACCTGTTGTCGGGAACATTTTAGAGTATGTCGACTATTGGGGAGGGTCACTTAAAGTCTATTAGACTACGTAAGGAGGCTCGCGAACCATAAGAAGAAATCATACCTGCAACACCCCTAGGTTAAACAAGACTGAAAGCGCTTCGGCAAAACTTTTTTCGTCTGAATATGACTCAGTGTCTGAAGGCATTAGGGGTTACAGGGCTTCTGAAGAAACTTATTTATAATTTTTGAAGACTAACTCTAGAGGAAGGCTGAAGGACTGAATGTAAGAATATCTGAAAATTACTGAAGGGGTTATCTGAAGGTATTATTGAACTCTTAAAGAGCTTTTTCTCTCGAACTCCATGAGGAACTGTATGAAGGTCAGGAGAACATTGAAGAAAGCTGCTGGAACAGAGACAGGACTTTATGAGAACCGTCGGGGACAAAAGCAGGACTTCCTAAGAACGCTTGAAGTGATGAAACTTTCTAAGAGCCGCCAGTCGTCACTTATTTTCGAAGGCAGAGCTTTCCGAGAACTGTAGAAGGATGATTGACTTGAATAGAAGGCGAGGCATTCCGAGAAACGCTGAATAATAATTGACTTGAAGGAGGCAGATCTTTCCGAGAACTGTTGGTTAATAACTGTCTTGTAAACGGGACTTTCCGAGAACCAAATGCTCCTGATTTATTTTATTTGATAGAGGATGAGACTTTCCGAGGATCGTGGATAATCAATTCGCATCGAACTCGTATTTAAAGAAATACATGGGTTGTATAACGATATTGAACTCTCGCTGGGGAATAAAATATTACTACCGCTGGGGAGAATGTAGACTGAATGGGGAAAATGGAATACTCGTAGAAAATACACGAAGTAAAAGTACTTGTAGCACTAATGGAAATTTCCAAAGGCGGGAAAATATAGGGCTTGGGTCCACCCATAACGAATTTATAACGGCTTGAAAGCAAAAGCTGCTGTAAAACCTGCTGGAGAAAAGGCGCATCAGAAATATGGGTTGGGGAAAGGGCGCAACATTTGCTGCGTTTTCTCCCGAGTTCGTCTGTGCCTGAGTAAAACAGAACTCGGCGAGAGTTTTGTTTTATTTTAAACGAAAACTTTCTTCTTCTTCTTCTTCCTCTCGATAAACACCAAAAAAAATCCATCCAAACCTCAAACAAATTCGATCGGAACTTGCCATAAATCATGACTAATCAAGGTATGTATCTCGTCTTTGCTTTATTTGCATTTGTTAGCTTGAATTAGGTAGAAAAAATAGGGTTTTATGCTCAAAATAGTCGAAACTTTGGAGATTATGTCCCAAATGAATTTGTCCCTTGAAATTGACATTAAAAATGCGTAATTGAACATGTTAGGAGCATAATCATGTATTCGTTTTGAATTTTCGTTGAGTTTTGATGAAATGAGACCAAAATAAGATGATCTTTGCTAAACCGCTTCAAAGGTCTCAAAAATGGCTTTGAACTTCTCGATTTTTGATGAAATTTGATGTTTTAGAATCCTTGGATGATGGGTAAACTTCCTAACATGTCGAAATTTTGATTTTTGACAGGTCTTCCTAGACACTTTTGCATGGGTTTAGGCCTATAATAGCGAAATGCTGCCAAATGTTCGGCTTATGACCATGACTAAGCTTAGTTTAGCTAAGTAGAAACGTAATTCTACCGCTTTCATTGACTTTCTTGATGGTAGGGCTTGAGAAATTGCTTGAAAGCGGCTTAAAACGGCCTCTAAACGCTTTGATTTCGCTTTTCTTTTATTCTTTGCAAAGGACGTACCTGCCACGTCAGGGCGGGGCGCTATGGAGGTGGATGTGGATCCCCTCATGACCATAGTGGTTCACACGGAGGAAATGGAGCCTAAGTGGGCAGATAAATAGGATGGCCGGCATCTCATCTGGGCAGCGGAGAGTCATGATGAGCGTGTCATTGTTCACTCAATCAAACACATGTATATTCTCAACAAACAACTAGTAAGTGGGTAAGTCGAGGTCGATCCACGGGACGGTGTGGTTTGGGTTCTAAGTATATCTATCTCAATTTATGCTAGTGTCACAATTGTTGGGGTTTGAAGTTGATGAGTCTAAACTAATGAAAGCAATAAAGTAAAACAAGGAATTAATTAAAAGATGTAAACAAATGATAAAAAATACTAGGGAATCATGGGATCATAGAGGAATCATGGTAAGATAGCATAAATGAATCATGTAAATGCAAGCAATTATTATTGTTGGAATCAATTCAGTGTATCTCTTACAATTTCTAGGGTAAACTAAGGTCTCGGAGCCGAGTCGGTCAAGACTTTACAACATCTACAAATCGACTTGGTTTTCCCTATTCATAGTGAGATAACATAAATGAGTCCTAAGAAGGTTTGGGTCCTGGAGCCGAGTCGGTCAAGACTGTACAACACCTACAATCGACTTAGTCCTTCCTAATCAACTATATGCATGGTCTAACAAGCCTTGAGTTGGTTTATGTCTTACAAGTCTTGTTGAAAGGATAAGAGAAACATGCTAGGTTGTCAATCAAGCATTTTATCAAACATGACATGTTTATAAGTTGGAAAACAATAAGCAAGCATTCATTTGAACTCCTTAAGCATAAATCTTCCCCATGATTAACTCCCCTAATCCCCCAGTTATCCATAGTTAGGAAACTACTTAGTTATGATTATGGAAAACATGCTAATAAGGGTGTCAATCATATTAACAAGTCTAAACGTGATGAAGGAGTAAAATAATAAACAAGGATTAAGTAAAGAGTAGAGAAATTGTACCAACTTAGGATGATCAAATAGAAAGCAAAGAATAATAGAAGAAAACTTGATTGATTGATGAAGAGTTGTCAATTCTCCATAATAACCCAATAGTCTTCAATTACCCAATAATAAATCTTGAACGATAATTAAGGAAAGTTTAATGTGTAATTTGTGGAAAGATTAAAGACTAATCTATTCTAATCTAATGCGAATGAGAGCTTAATCTAAACTAAGGAAGCTTTGCCTACACTAAGAGGACTTAATCTCCTCTAAATACAAGAAGGGTATATATAGTAGTACAAGGATTAGGTTAACTACGGGCTTAAATGACGATTAGACCCTTTTAAAAGAAGATTGGAGCCTTGTAAGTCCCAGAAGGAACCCCTCGACTTGCCTTTAATTGGATGCTTAATCTGCAGGGAGAGACGCTCGTCATGTGCTCGGGACGCTCGGGTTAATCATTGAGACGCCCGGTCTGAGCTTGGGACACTCGAATCGTGGGCTAGCATGGTTTCCTCTTCTTTGACTCCCTCATGATCTGTGGGGATCGTTGAGGGGTCGTGGGTGTAGATACTCATTATCAGCACCTTTCAAAAACCACCCGATGATGATCGGACAGTAACGTGTTTTTGATATGCGTGCGTGGATTGGTTATACATGAGACGGTTTAATGCACTACTCGAATAAGAAAAATGATTTCAAAAGTTTTCTAACTTCATTTGCATTAAAATAACACTATTTAGAGTTAAAACCGTCTTCGGACCCAAAATCGACTCAGAAACCCACAACTCGAGTCAACCTGAGTCAACCCGAGTCAACCCAAATCCCGAATGTCAAAAATAATGCCATGAATGCCTTTATCATGTCATTTTCATTAAAATGACCCTAATAAGAGTCAAAACCATCTTCGGACCCAAAACCGACTCAGAAACCCGCAACTCGAGTCAACTTGAGTCAAACCAAATCTCGAATGTCAAAAATAATGCCATGAATGGTTTTATCTTGCCATTTGCATTAGAATGACCCTAATTAGAGTCTAAACCGACACCGGGCCAAAAACCGACTCGAAATTCAAATCCCGACTCACACGGGTCAAACCCGAGTCAAGGCCACAAAATACGTACCCCAAATATCACCCAAGATCAAGCTTACACGGCTAAGCAGTCATCTAAGACCACAAATCACAACCAACAAAACATTGGTTAGAACAAATGCAAAATCCAAATTTCTGAAAGGGACAGTACACCCCTTTCAGTCACTAAGTAGCTCGCGCCTCTAACGGCATGCCCTTGGCCAGCAAGCAAACTTAACCGACTTGCTACCACCCCTATTTCTCTATAAATACCAACCTTAACACACCATAATCTCGACGCGAGAGTCCTCCCCCTTATTCTCCCTTAAACTTCTAGACCCGACTTCTCAAGTCACAAAATCGACACATGTTTACGACCTACCGATCGTAAACACAAGCCTTACACACTTTGTTTGTTACCGTCGCCGTGCATTCGACCGACCCATTCGACCAATTCAACATTAATCAACATGTTTTTCAAACAACATATTTTCAACTCATTTTCAAAACAAAATCCTTTTTAAGGCATTCTTTTAAACTTCTTTGATCGTGAGTCGTCGCTACTAGAAAACCGTCTCTAAAGTCGTCTCCGTCGCAAACATCAATACACGTAAGTTTGAGGGTGTAAACAACTCATTTATTTCATGTCTTTACTGTTTTTATGAGTTTATGTGTGACACCCCCATAATCCAAGTGCCTTACTAGGACCACTCGGGTATAGGAACGTCACCATCTCGGTTACCCGAGGCAATGAATATCATAAGACAATAAAGAAACGTACTTTAAAAGTAAATATAGTTTAAATGATTACATGTCTCAAACCAAACTGTAAAGTGAAATACAACCAAACCAAAACTATCTACTGATAAAACTGAATAACTAAAGGACATCGTCTGACACAGCGGAAGACTCATCTAACTGCAAGTGATGACTCATCCGAGCTAGCCCATATGCATCATATCAAACCTGCTCAATAACTGCTCACCATCCCCGAATGGATCACCACAGTTTTACAAAACAAACAACGGGGTCAGTACTAATTACATAATACAAATCACGATAAAACAATGCCAAACAGCTCAATTGTCACATCAAACCCCAAACTCCATAATCAATCTCCACACAATTGACTACACACTAAAGTGTGTAGTCCTGCCAGAGTACCCATCGCAACAGATACTCCACACCGCCAGTGGGGGACTGCAGCCGTTCCCACCTAAACCCCGCTCATCTCCATCGCGCAATAAACCCATGTTCGTTAATGTGCACATCCCTCCTGTGGCGGGTTCCACAGAAGGCGAATTAAGGGCGTGAAGCCACTCCCACAAGTGACTCCACTCAGCCAGGGACACACCCCGAAGACCACAGATAGATACAACAATAACAATCAACGATAATAAACAACATCCGTCACAACCACCAACAGTATACTTTAACAACAATCACAACGAAACCACTAATCACATCATGTAATTAATACTGAGTAGGGAAACCCTACCCGGAATGCAATCACAAATCAGACAATCTAGCAGCGGTCTCAAAATCTCTCCTCTATAAATCCTCCTCCCTTGACGCAAGGATCACAATGATATAAAGAACCAAGGAAACCGACACCTCTAGCTCCGGGATTTGTCAATAAAGCGGAAGAACAAAGCAACGTAACGTGAAATCTCTCTTAATCAGTGAATTAGGTTTTGTAAAAGTGTTTAAAGAAGATGACGAAATTTATTATATACTAATCCGCCTTATTAACAAAACCCGTCCAATAAGTCCCGATAACCGACTTACTCGATCGAGTAAGTCTCGTACGCGATCGAGTGCCACTTACTCGATCGACTGCAAGGCTACTCGATCGAGTACCCTACAGACAGACTACTATTTCGAATACCAAACGTACTTATTCGACAGAGTGAGCCCCACTCGATAGAGTACCCAGAGACTCGAAAAAACGTAGTTTTACAGTCTTCCCTCCTTAAAAAGAATTTCGTCCCCGAAGTTCAAACCACAACAAAACAAAAACACACTAACACTCTCCCGATACAACAACAAAAACAAAACTCAACACAAAACTCCGAAACATACATACCAAACCAAACTCAACCCGACTCAAACAACTACTAACTATATCAAAACCAACATAAAAACATGTAAAAACTCTTCGCGACCATCTCCTACCCCCTAAAAGAAACAAGGGTACGTCCCCGTAACCATACATATTTGAGCAAAAAGAGACGGGTAGCACTCTCTCATGGCCTCTTCCGCCTCCCATGTAACCTCCTCAACCTCATGATTAGACCAAAGAACCTTAAACAACACTGTCTCACCATGTCTAGTTTTCCTAACCTTCCGGTCAAGAATCTGTTTAGGCACCTCAAGATAAGACAAGGACTCATCCAGCTCTATGTTCTCTACCTCTAACACATGTGACGGATCACTAATATACTTTCGCAGCTGAGATACATGAAACACATTATGTACCTTATCCAAAGCAGATGGTAAAGCCAACCGATAAGCAACCTCTTCAACACGGTTTAAGATCTCATACGGTCCGATGAACTTCTAACTCAACTTCCCTTTCTTGCCAAATCTCATGACCCCACGCATAGGAGACACTTTCAAAAGAACCTTGTCCCCAACCTGAAACTTTATATCCCGTCGATGTAGATCAGCATAACTCTTTTGTCGATCCTGGGCCGCTCTCATCCTCTATCTCATCATCTTAATCTGCTCAACCATCTCATGTACCATCTCTGGTCCTAAAACCACCGCCTTAGCACTGTCGTCCCAACAAATCGGACTCTTACATCTCCTCCCATATAAAGCCTCAAATGGCGCCATGCCAATACTGGTGTGATAGCTGTTGTTGTAGGAAAACTCAATCAAATCCAACCTCTGCTCCCAGCTACCACCAAAATCCATAACACAAGCTCGTAACATATCCTCTAGAGTCTTGATTGTCCTCTCTGTCTGACCATCTGTCGCAGGATGAAATGTTATACTCATCTTCAATATAATTCCCAAAGAGTCCTGCAACTCTTTCCACAACCGTGAGATAAATCTCGAATCTCTATCAGACACTATATCTTTAGGCACCCCATGTAATCTCACCACATTCTTCCGATAAGCCATAGCTAACTGTGCTTTAGTCCATGTATCTTTCATTGGCACAAAGTGAGCTGACTTGGTCAGTCGATTCACTATAACCCATATCATATTGTTACCCTGTTGACTCTTCGGTAAACCCACGATAAAATCCATAGAAATGGATTCCCACTTCCACTCAGGTACCTCAAGAGACTGAATCTTACCATGTGGTCGACGCTGCTCCCCTTTCACTCTCTGACATGTCAAACAACGAACCACGAACTCAGCTGTTTCTTTCTTCATCCCAGGCCACCAGAAAGTCTTCTTCAAATCCTTGTATAGCTTGTCACCACCTGGATGTACTGAGTATGGTGTGCAATGAGCCTCTGTTATGATCATCTTTTTCAGCTCTTAATCATTAGGAACATACCACCTCTCATCGAACCTCAGACTACCATCTTTATGAATAGAGAATCTAGACACTGTCCCTTTCTCTACTCCAACTCTCCACTCCGCAATCTTGGGATCCAACTCCTGTTTACTGCGAATATCACCATAAATATCAGGCTTCACTGTTAAATCTCCCATAGGATCACCTTTCAGAATCATGTGTATCCCGAACTTCCCCACCTCATCTCTAAATCTCATCAAAGATATAGTTGTCCACAAAGAATGCACAGTCTTCCTACTCAAAGCATCCGCAACTACATTGGCTTTCCCTTCATGGTAGATAATATCCATGTCATAATCGCCAATCAACTCCATCCACCTTCTCTGTCTCATTTTCAACTCCTTTTGAGTGAAGACGTACTTGAGACTCTTGTGATCTGAAAATACCTTAAAGGTCGCCCCATATAGGTAATGTCTCCAAATCTTAAGAGCAAACACAACTGCACCTAATTCCAGATCATGTGTAGGATAATTCTCCTCATAAGGCTTCAATTGCCTAGAAGCATAGGCAATCACTTTCCCATTCTACATCAACACACAACCCAACCCATTCTTTGAAGCATCCGTATACACCTCAAGGTTCTCACTCCCTTCAGACAATGCTAAGATTGGAGTTGTGGTCAAACGCTCCTTTAATGTTTGGAACGCCGTCTCACAACTTTCATCCCAACGAAACCTATTCTCTTTCCTCATCAAAGCTGTCGTAGGTCTAACAATCTTGGAGAAATCTTTCACGAACCGTCGATAATGCCCTGCTAAACTCAAGAAACTTCTGATCTCAGCTACATTCTTCGGTGCTTCCCACTTGGTAACTGCCTCAATCTTTGCAGGATCCACAACTACCCCTTCCTTTGAAATCACATGCCCCAAAAAAACAACTTTCTCCAACCAGAACTCACACTTGGACAACTTTGCATACAACTCATGTTCCCTCAAGGTCTGCAACACAATCCTCAGATGCTCCTCATGCTCCTCATTAGTCTTAGAAAAGACTAAGATGTCATCTATGAAAACCACCACAAACTTGTCCAAGAACTGACTGAAGACTCGGTTCATCAAATCCATAAACACAGTTGGTGCATTAGATATCCCAAACGGCATCACCACATACTCATAATGGCCATACCTCGACGTGAAAGCTGTCTTTGGTATGTCCTCCTCTCTAATCTTCACCTGATGGTACCCCGACCTCAAATCAATCTTAGAAAAGACAACTGCACCACTCAACTTATCAAACAAATCATCTATCCTTGGCAAAGGATACTTGTTCTTCACCGTCACTCTGTTCAGCTCCATGTAATCTATGCACAACCTCAGGCCCATCTTTCTTTTTCACAAACAGAACTGGTGCTCCCCACGGTGATACACTAGGTCTAATGTATCCCCTCTTAATCAGATCATCTAACTGCTTCCTTAGCTCCTCCAACTCCTTAGGACCCATACGGTACGGTGCCTTAGAGATTGGCCCCGTCCCCGGTTTCAACTCAACACTGAAATCTATCTCCCTCTTTGGTGGCAACCCCGGAATCTCCTCTGGAAAGACATCTGGAAACTCCCCCACAACTGGTATCTGCTCAACTGTCGGACTCTCCACTCTGTGATCCCTCACATGGCACAAGATCAACGGGCACCCCTTCCTCATATAAGAATTCAAGGTCACAGCTGCAATCAACTTAACTTTGGGTTTGACAACAAACCCACGATAAGACACACTAATCCCCTTAGGACCTCCCAGAGAAACTTTCTTTTGATGACAATCTATTTTAGCTTTGTAATTTCCCAACCAATCCATCCCGACTATCATCTCAAACCCATCTAAAGAAAACTCTAGGAAGTCTACAGGTAGATCAACATGCCCAACTATCAACGATACACCTCTATGCAACCTCCCACACGATACAGACTCACCCGAAGGTATAAAAACTTCCTCTCTTACAGACTCCTACTCTCTCAAACCCAACCTTTTAACATGACTCGAAGATACAAACGCATGTGACTCTCCCGAATCAAACAAAACAAAGGTATAAACACCATTAATAAGAAATGTACCCATGATAACATGAGCGTCGTCCTCAGCTGCTTTTTTTTCCATCATAAACAGCTTGCCACTGGTCTTCTGCCCACCTCCCTGGACAGTACTAGCTGAGGTAGCCGGTTTAGCACCCGACCCCTGGTTGTTGTTGGTGTTCGTAGATGGTTTCTGATAAGAATTACTGCCATTGCAGTTGCCCCCACCGTTGTTCTGACCTCCCCAGTTGTTCCATGACCCAGCCGGTATGTTACTCGCATAACTTTATGCAGGACCCTGTGAAAAGCTCCCTTGTGACGGGAAACCCTCACTCACCGTACTGGTGCACTCATGTCTCTTGTGGCCCACACCGCCACAGTTAAAAACAGGTTATACCCCAACTACTACTATCACTCCCTCGGCCACGCCCATATAAAGCCCCAACACTAAACCCTGAACCAGATGAATATGCTCTCGCCTGAGTGTGGTTACCCTTCTTATAGTTGGATTGACCACCACCCTCGCTCTCAGCCTTCCTCTTCTTAGCACCCCTCTCCCTGGTCATCTCCACCAACCTCTCAGCTCTCTCATAGAGTTCCTTAACATCGGTAAGGACTCCCACCGCTAGCTTTTCCATAATCTTGGGGGTCAACCCCTTCTCAAACCTCAAAGCTATATTCTCCTCACTCAGCCCCATATCCTCAGCGTATTTGGACATCTCATTAAACTTACGGTAGTAGTCAGCCACCGCCATATCTGATGTCATCTTAAACTCATCGAACTCCTCCCTCAGCTTACTCCTCACATGTTCTGGCACAAACTCACGTCTCATGGCTCTCCTGAACTCATCCCAAGGTATTGCAGGTAGTCCCTACTTCATGTATATCTCCCTAGCACTCACCTTGACCTTATCCCACCACTCACCTGCAGCTTCCCTCAAGTAGATCGCAGCTTGTTCCACTTTCAACTCATCTGGGCAATGAACTAACTCCAGGATATTCTCCATCTCCCTATGCCAATTATCCAGAAGAATTGGCGCCCCGGTTCCCTTATACTCTTTCGGACTGAACCTAGATATGTGGATACTGATCTTGGAGTGATCAACCTCCTTATCCTTTCCCACTCTCTTCAAAGCTTCCATAAGAGCATCTTGGTGCTCCAACATCTTTACTATATCATCAATGTTCATGCTCTCAGCTCTATCATACAAAGTGATACGTGTATTTTATATAGTCCTTTTTGGCCTTTTATGCACGTATTTTTATGCTATTATCGTAGTTTTATGCTACGAAATACCCCGAATATGCTACTTTGGTTTGTTTTGTTCTATTTGCAGGAATGGACTAGAAAGTAGTGAAATCAAGCCTTTTACCGTCTATTTTGCATGCATTTGAAGGAAGAGTGAATTTGAAGCGGAAATGTAGCTGTCTCGGGATGCGTGAAGCCGTTTCGAGAGCTAAAAAGACAAGTCAAAGCTGAAACTAACGGAATAAGTAGCTGCAGAAGTCATATTTCACTCTATCGAGTGCAATTCTAGTCGATCGAGTACTTATGGATGGTTGAAGACCTCGATCGAGTGCTTTCCTAGCTCGATCGAATAGTTGCTTATTAGGGTCTACTCGATCGAGTATAGTTTCTAGTCGATCGAGTGGTTTTGAGCTTGAGTTTGCTCGATCGAGTGGCTTTAAATCACTCGATCGAGTGGAATCACTTATGGGCTTTGGCTTTTTCTTTTAATTTGTAATTAGGTTAAATAAAATTCGTCTCCTCTATAAATAAGACGACGACTAACACTAAAAAGTTTGGAGGGAAAACAGTTCTTGGACTCCGTTCCTTGATACTTTTCTTTACCCTTTTCTCTGTAAACATTATTTCCTCTCTTGTCTCGGATCTACTGCAACTTTCTCTCTTTCCCTTTTCTCCTTTATTTATGTTTATGTTTATTTCTCTCTTTATTTATGTTCTTCCCTTTATTATGTCTAGCTAATTGTCTTTGCTAAGATTAGGGGATTCAATGAATGGATGTTAATTGCTAATTAGTTTGCAGAGTGTCGTTGTTGTTTTTATCTATGTTGTTAATCGCTGCTTATAATTGTACTTTTGCTGATTGAATCGATGCAATTAGCCTTTTTAACCTTGGTAAGCCTTGACCTAGACCGGAAGGTTGGAAGGGGTGAGACCCGCAGTGAACGATAGAATGCTTTCGTGAGGGCGGAAGCTAAGCTAATAGTATTTTAGGGCGAGTTGAGACCGGAAGGAGATATTCATTGCCCCTTTGACCGACACATCGACTAATCTGTGACCTTAACTGCAATTAATTGACTTTCATTGATGAACCAACATCCTAGTTTCCTTTCCCTCTTATTAATTTCTCTTAATCTTTCCTCTTGCCTTGACCTCCTTTAATTTAGTTTATTTATATCAAACCCCCATCTTGTGACCGTAGACAGACCAAGTTGACAAGTAGATAGTGACCGCCTCCCTGTGGAGATCGGCCCTACTTACTGCTAGCTTCTGTTAGTGTAACTAGGTACTTTATTTTTGGAACCTGACGACGGTATCAAATTTTGGCGCCGTTGCTGGGGAGGAAACTACTTTATTTATTTGCTTAATTCTGTGTGTTTTTAGCCTCAAGGGAGTTTTCCCTTGAGGCCATTCTACTCTTTTTCTTTAGTGTTGTTTTGATAGACCCTACAGGTCCCACCTAAACAGTTCTAGGTAAAAGATCGTCAAAGGGAAGGCTTGAGTACCTTTGACCCATCACCTATGTTCCATTATATGGCGCAGCAGGTGATTTACTGCGGGAGATGTGGTGCTGCTGAGCACAATGCAGCTTTTTGCTTGGCTAAAAATAACGAGGTTTATGCATTCAAGCACCGTAGACAAGCTAGCCATTCCGCTTTAGTTGTGCCGCCACATCTACCTTATCAACGAGGCTATCACAAGCCTCCTTTTGTCTGGCCACCGCAACAACAAACCCTTCCTCCCGTTGAAGAGAATGAAGGGGCTGCCGAGTTGAAGTCTATGGTAAAAGCACCTATGCTTCAAATGCAAGAAAGCGATACATCTAGGGAAGCTCACCTCAAGCTACTTGAATCTAAAGTAGCTCAATTAGCTGCAGATTTGGATTATAGCGATTCACAGATGGAATATGCTGTTTTTTCTATCAGTAGTCTTTCCCATTAAAGACACGAGTTGTCTAGTGATGATGAAGACATTTATGACTCGGAAGTTGAAGGTGATAATGAAGATGAAGCTTTTCTTAAGTACTTTACCACGGTCCAGCCTAACCCACTCGATCGAACAGTCCACATTGCTCGATCGAGTAAATTCTATGATGAGGAAGTCGATCGAGTAGATTTAACCGCTCGATCGAATGGTTTGTCTGAAGAAGGCCTCGATCCAACACCCCACACTGTTCGATCGAGTAATGCTGAATTAGAGGACCTCGATCGAATGCTTTGCTCTGTTCGATCGAGTAAAATGTATGAAGAAACCTCTCGATCGAGTTCCATAGCTGCTCGATCGAATAGTTTGGCCATGGAGAGCAATGAAACGTCATCTTGGTTCGTTTTAGATGACAATTTTGACGAAGACAATGGTTACGGTGAATTTTCTCTTTTCAAAGCCGGGCTGGATGCGCTTGAGGCCGCGATTTATGGGATAGAATCCACAGAGGAGGGTGACGAGAAGACAGTTGAGACAGTGATTGCTCTAAGCATGGAAGAGGTAATATCTTTCTTTGTCGATGACTCCGTCATTGAGAGCGACCAAACCGAGGTAGTAGACGATAGTTATATTATTGTTTGTATAAACACTACATTACCTCATTTGACTTATGCTTCGTATTTCAATGCAATACCCCCTCCCAGTTGGTTAGATAATTTGATAATGATTCACCATCCTTGCCATTCGAAATTTGTTAATCTGAAACGATATTCTAAATTATTGATAATTGCCCCCGAGCTCCTTTATTTTGTTGACAAATTTAGGAGCTGTCATAGGAAATTTGTTAGACTCGAACGTTAATACATTTTATTTTCCTATGCTTCTGTTCTACTATGGTGCTACTTACAGTTTTGTGTAGCACATGCGCAGCTATTTGATCGGTTGCTGCACGCTTTGAGCTGTTTTGACCAGGGTAAATTAGAGAGGCTCGAAGAAAAGAAGGTCGAGCTGGGACCTGTCTGAAACTAGCGCTGACCGGAAGGCAACCCGGAGAGATTTTTATCTTTAGTTGATTGCTTTTCAAACATTTCAATATTAGTTGTGTATAATAAATGGTTTTCATACCATATACTATATCAGTTATGCTTGTTTTGTTAGTTTTGCAGGCTGTTTTGTTACGTCTTTGTAGGAATATACTAAGGATGGCTCGATCGAGTACTTTTTGTACTCGATCGAACCCTTTTACTGATAATTTCACTCGATCGAGCATTTATTCTTCTCGATCGAGTACCTGCCAAAGAAAAGCCTTCGATCGAATGCCCTATCTTCTCGATCGAGCAGTTTTAGATGCCCAAGTCACTCGATCGAGTAATCTATTCTCTCGATCGAGTGCTTTTTGCTTGGATTAGCTTCCAGTGACGATGCTCTGGGCTGTTTGCGACCTCCCACGTTGCTGGCTGGTTTGGGGAGGTCCCTTATTCGTGCAATTTTGTGACCTTTCCGCATCTATACTCTTTCTCTTTTTGTTTGCATATCCTTTCCATGTTTTGGTACAATGAGGGCATTGTACGGTTTGGTTTGGGGAGGTTATGCATCGATATATGTGTCTGCATTTATGTTTTTATTGCATTTTTGTTATCACGTTTAATTTTTCTGTATGCATTGTTGTTTAATTTTTATAAAATTCAAAAATCTCAAAAAAAAATAGAAAAATTTCAAAAATTTCACGTCTACTTTTGCATATAGGTTGAGTCGGAACAGTTGATTTCAATGATGAAATTGCACTATAATTGTCCTTTTTACTTAAGCGTTGCATAAAATTAATATCTTTTGCCTTGTCTTATTGCATATCTACGAGTTAATGTTAAAATTTAGCTGAACGAATAGACTTGACCTGAAAATTTTGGCAAGCTACTTATAATTTCTAAGATTTAGAGCCTTATAAACTGGTGTCATTTGTGACCAGTTTCATGTAGGATTGTGAGTAGTTACTCCTTGCATAGCATGTTCATCAATTTGCATATATATTAAATTCAATTGCTTTTTGCCTACATACATTCGGGTTAGTGGTTGGTGTCACATGTAGGGAGGTTCTTACATTCCCCTTTTCTTTCATTTTTACCCATTTAACTCCACATTAGCCAAATTTGCCTGTTGACCCTTAACTACATCCAAATTTAGCCTGCCTTGTCAAGCTAGTTAGTGTATGTTTCGCGGTATATTGTTTATGGTGCTAATTTTGGCTTCTATCTGATGATTTGGAGTTGGTAATTTATGAAGAAAAGGAGGATGAGAAAAGAAAATTGAAAAGAAAAAAAAAGAGAAAAAAAAGCGTGATTCAAAAAAAAAAGGAAAAAAAAGAGAAACCGTGTGAAAGAAAAAAAGAAGATTTGTTGAGACGGTTTCTGCTCCTTTTCTTTATTTATATTTATTGAGGAGTATTTTCAGTTCGGTTTGGTGAGTTTTGTGCCAAATGAAGGGCACATATTCTTAAATCTACAATTGAGTTAGAATAGATGTTGTTATATGGTTTTGTTTGGGTACTAGCTTGGCCGCCTATACCTCCACATTCCCATAAATTTTTTGCCTTTTCTTACACATTGCCTCACTTTACCATATTTTTGTAAGCCCTCGGCTGTGACAGACCTTGTTTGGTTGGATTGTGTGTACGGTAGCTAGAAATGTTTATCATATTAGTTGCATGCATGTTTATGTGGGTCGTAGTTTAGGTGAGCGACTATTTTTCTTTATCTCTTGCACTTATACGCTTACCCTTTGCTTCATGAGAGAAGAGTGACCCGTGAGACTCTATTATTAAAGGTCTTGTAAGGTCGACGGTTCAGCTATTTTATAAACATCCTATAACTCGTTTGCATTTGGCTGCTTTGCTATAAGTGTTACTTTGCTTGCATTAAACTGGTTTAAGTGCGAATTTGTAGCTAGCTCTGAGTTTTCTAATCCGTTCCATTAGTTTACATTTAGTTTACTCGAGGATGAGTAAAGGTTTGGTTTGGAGAGATTTGATACGTGTATTTTATATAGTCCTTTTTGGCCTTTTTATGCACGTATTTCTATGCTACTTTGGTTTGTTTTGTTCTATTTGCAGGAATGGACCAGAAAGTAGTGAAATCAAGCCTTTTACCGTCCGTTTACATGAATTTGAAGGAAGAGTGAATTTGGAGCGGAATTATAGCTGTCTCGGGATGCGTGAAGCCGTTTTCGGAAGCTAAAAAGACAAGTCAAAGCTGAAACTAACGGAATAAGTAGCTGCAGGAGTCATATTTCACTCGATCGAGTGCAATTCTAGTCGATCGAGTACTTATGGATGGTTGAAAACCTCGATCGAGTGCTTTCCTAGCTCGATCGAATAGTTGCTTATTAGGGTCTACTCGATCGAGTATAGTTTCTAGTCGATCGAGTGGTTTTGAGCTTGAGTTTGCTCGATCGAATGGATTTAAATCACTCGATCGAGTGGAATCGCTTATGGGCTCGGGCTTTTTGTTTTATTTTGTAATTAGGTTAAATAAAACCCGTCTCCTCTATAAATAGTTTGCAGATTGTCGTTGTTGTTTTTATCTATGTTGTTAATCGCTGCTTATAATTGTATCTTTTGCTGATTGTATCGATGCAATTAGCCTTTTTAACCTTGGTAAGCCTTGACCTAGACCGGAAGGTTGGATGGGGTGAGACCCGCAGTGAATGATAGAATGCTTTAGTGAGGGCGGAAGCTAAGCTAATAGTATTTTAGGGCGTGTTGAGACCGGAAGGAGATATTCACTGCCCCTTAGACCGACACATCGACTAATCTGTGACCTTAACTGCAATTAATTGACGTTCATTGATGAACCGACATCCTAGTTTCCTTTCCCTCTTATTAATTTCTCTTAATCTTTCCTCTTGCCTTGACCTCCTTTAGTTTAGTTTATTCAAATCAAACCCCAATCTTGTGACCGTAGACAGACCTAGTTGACAAGTAGATAGTGACCGCCTCCCTGTGGAGATCGACCCTACTTACTGCTAGCTTCTGTTAGCGTAACTAGGTATTTTATTTTTGGTACCTGACGACGGTATCACAAAGCGGTTTTCTTTGGCGGCATCTTGTAACTTCATAAGAAAAGGTAGACATAAACACGCATACTATAACCTAAAACACGCATACGTCCTGTATAGAACCCACTCGATCGAGTACCAAAACCAATTCGATCGAGTTGAGGCCACTCGATCGAGTGCCCAACCTACTCGATCGAGTGCCTCGACTCCAGAACCTGATCAGACCTCTGCTCAAAAATACACTCGACCGAGCTGACAAACCACTCGATTGAGCGGACGCTACTCGATCGAGTGCCCCTACGTACTCGATCGAGTACCCAAAAACACGTTTATGCCCAGAAAAACACTAAACTCCCTACTCGATCGAGTCAGACCCACTCGATCGAGTACCTCACCTACTCGATCGAGTGCCCCCCACTCGGTCGAGTCATGCAGACTCGTATAACTACCCGCATGCTCATTTTACTTTCCCAACATTATATTCAACTTCTATACTCTCAACATAACAACAACAACTATGCATGCATGTATACACAACTATTTATATACTCAACAAAACAATTTACTTCATATCACTAATATGCCACATAATAAACAAACAACATGCTTTTCATCCAATTCAACATATAATTTACATATCTTTCAACTTCTATTCCATACCTCCAATCCTCCACATTCAACATCCATCAATTCACACCACATGCTACTATATAGATACCACAAATCAGAAGATAACACATACGATCCCGACATGTACCCTATGTGACCGGTTCAAAATTGTAGGGTGAGTTCGCGACTTTAGGACGTCTCCCAAGCCTTTGCATTAGCTCCTACAACTTCTACCCCGGGTTCATTTTAATTGACTCCTTATGTTCATTAGATTCATTGGTTATAGGTTTCAGGATCGTCGCTCTGATACCACTTTGTGACACCCCCACACTCCAAGTGCATTACCAGGACCACTCAGGTATAGGAAAGTCACCATCTCAGTTACCCGAGGCAATGATTATCATAAGACAATAAAGAAACGTACTTTAAAAGTAAATATAGTTTAAGTGATTACATGTCTCAAACCAAACTGTAAAGTGAAATACAACCAAATCAAAAATGTCTACTGATAAAACTGACTAACTAAAGGACATCGTCTGACACAACGGAAGACTCTTCTAACTGCAAGTGATGACTCATCCTAGCTAGCCCATGTGCATCATATGAAACCTGCTCAGTAACTGCTCACCATCCCCGAATGGATCACCACAGTTTTACAAAAAAATAATGGGGTCAGTACTAATTGCACAATACAAATCACGATAAAACAATGCCAAACAGCTCAATTGTCACATCAAACCCCAAACTCCATAATAAATTTCCACACAACTGACTACACACTAAAGTGTGTAGTCCTGCCAGAGTACCCATCGCAACAGATACTCCACACCGCCAGTGGGGGACCGTAGCCGTTCCCACCTAAGCCCCACTCATCTCCATCGAGCGATAAACCCATGTTCGTTAATGTGCACATCCCTCCTGTGGCGGGTTCCACAGAAGGCGAATCAAGGGTGTGAAGCCACTCCCGCAAGTGACTCCACTCAGCCAGGGACGCACCTCGAAGACCACAGACAGATACAACAACCACAACAAAAACAATCAACGATAATAAACAACAACCGTCACGACCACCAACAGTATACTTTAACAACAATCACATAGAAACCACCAATCACATCATGTAATTAATACTGAGTAGGGAAACCCTACCTGGAATGCAATCACAAATCAGACAATCTAGCAGCTGTCTCAAAACCTCTCCTCTACGAATCGCCCTCCCTTGACGTAAGGATCACAATGATATAAAGAACCAAGGAAACCGACACCTCTAGCTCCGGGATTTGTCAATAAAGCGGAAGAAAAAAGCAACGTAACTTGAAATCTCTCTTAATCAGTGAATTAGGTTTTGTAAAAGTGTTTAAGGAAGATGACGAAAGTTATTATATACTAATCCGCCTTATTAACAAAACCCGTCCAATAACACCCGATAACCGACTTACTCGATCGAGTAAGTCTTATACTCGATCGAGTGCCAAGGCTACTCGATCGAGTACCCTACAGGCAGACTACTATTTCGAATACCAAACATACTTACTCGACAGTGTAAGCCCCACTCGATAGAGTACCCAGAGACTCGTAAAACCGTAGTATTACATTATGAGCATGAACAATGAATAACACGATTCAAATATAGGTTAGACGAGCCAAAACAGAGTTTTGGCCCGAGACAGAAGCCCTTTGCTATGCAAAGAGGCCCGCGCCTCTTTTTGGTTATCGGGTCAGACTCATCCGTGTTTATTCTCGTCTTTCCTCTTTGTTTCCTTCTTATTTGCAATCTGTTTTTACGATTTCAAATGCTTCAAATCATTTTTATGACAAACTTTTTAACCATAAATCATAATCACCCTTGGTTCCATATACCATGATGGTTTAATCCGTGACTCGGTGATATTAATTGGTTAATTACATTTTAAAGGAAATTTCTTTTATTTACCATTTTAATTCATTTTTATGATAAACATATTTTGACCATTTCAAAAATCATCCTTGGTTCCATATACCATGACGGTTTATTCCGTGACTCGATGATATTATTGGTTAATTATATTTTAAGGGGTATTTTAACACCCTTTTCTTTTATTTACCATTTTTTTCTCATTTGTTTACATTTGTAAATATATTAGTCATAATTCATAATCATCCTTGGTTCTATATACCACGTCGGTTTAATCCGAGTATGATGACAAACTTGACTAATTACAAAGAAATGAACTTAACATATTTAGTTCAAATCAAAAATTTTACATTTTTATTTGTAAACTATGCTTTTCAAACTTACAAATCCGACAACGACTATTACTAACACAATAGTAATTAAATCATATTTGCAAATCACTAATAAAAAAAACGGTTTTAAACAACCTTTTTAACAACCAAGAGACGCCCCCTGGGTCGTCGTCTGACTCGCGCCGCAAGAGGCCGTCTGCTTTCATATTTTAAAACCTGGGCATAGCCCTTTCCCTCGCCAATAGGCTCGCGCCCCAATGGGGCTGCCTGGCACTGTTCTGTTTCATTTTGATACTTGTCTAGGACGATCCTGATTACGGTTAATCCGAATACATGACGGATCAGATTCACAAGCTTGCATTTTATACTTTGCCTTTTAAATACACTTTTTCAAATAAATGGATCGTGTTAAGCATCATAACCCAAATTTGGTAAATGGATGTTTAATTTCCGTTTTCACATGCAAATCAATCTAAATCCAACTTTGACACCAATTTCTTGGTACATGGATAAACAAACCGACTTAGGAAATGCTCACATGTTAGGTTAAACGTTTTTATGTGCATTCATGCATTTACACCGTCTTATCAACTTTTTCACATAAACAACCACGATCGATCAGTAGAGGCCGCTAACACGGGCGGGATTGGGTGTCCGATTAAAGGGTTCCGAATACGTACCCTCACCCCTTACTCAGAACCTTTGGATAGTGGATGGCCTTATCCAGGGCGTACGAGAGTCATTTTAGGCATAGAATGCTAAAAGGGGGACGAGTCCTTATTTTAGTACCTATGTCAAACACCGCTTTGTGCGTCGTTTGACCGAGGTATAAAGTTTATTTCAAATGGTTTCTAGGCATCTCATAAACGCTTGGTGGCGACTCCGAACATCTCAAACATCGTTTCGAGACCTTTGCCGAGGCGAAACCGACCGATCTAAAGAGATCAGGTTGAAAGCATTTTTACGCCACCGAGCATGGCTTTCAGACCGCTGCATTTCCACAATTTGGCTTGGCGTGCAGGTGGCCCGTGTCCAACGGACCAATAGGCGGCATCACGCCCGCAGACCGGCCTGTGGCAATGTCCACAGATTGCCGACTCCGCTGGGGAAAACTAGGACACTTGTGTCTTTGTGATCCTTAGAGGTGAAACTCCAACGAGGTCGTGGTTAAAATGCATTAATTGATATTACGGTCTTAAGTCGGGTTCCTAGTCCGGGCCCACAACCTAACCTTTATCGACCAATTGGCTCGTCCCGTCGGTGTGAGTTTTCTCATCCCCGCGTTTCGAATCCGGATTGAGTCAAGCATACCATTGACGTTACACATTTCTGTTTCGTCAAAGAGCTTTCACTTCCTTTGTGCATGAGGCTAGGGCACCCTCCTTACACCTTTTGTTTGGATTGGTATCCCTCTCAAAAATCGGGTTTTGATTGCTTGGTGTGTAACCCACTCTTTTAAGCCAAAGCCCGTGTCAGCATTATGCATAATATAATTAAACTGCGAGTGCTTATGTGTTATGTGATCATAAGTCCTTCCGTGTCAATTCAAAAACACCCTTTTGCGCCGTTATAATGGCCGTTTCAAACCACTGTCTTTCGCCGACCGTTGCAAACCCTTTTTATGTCGTCGTAATGACGATTTTCAAAACCGGTTTACTACAACCGTTTCAAAAAACACATTTCGCGCCGTTATAATGGCCGTTTCAAACCACGGTCTTTGGCCGACCGTTGCAAACCCTTTTTATGCCGTTGTAATGACGATTTTCAAACCCGGTTTTCTACAACCATTTCAAAATAAAACACGCCTTTTTAGGCCGTTGTAATGACGATTTTCAAACCTGGTTTTTATAACCGTTCCAAAGCACCTTTTTATATCGTTATAGTGGCCATTTCAAAACCCGATTTTTTTATATATATAACCATTTTAAATGCACCTTTTCATGTCGTTGTAACGACGAGTTCAAAACCTTGGTTTTCACAAACCATTTCAAAATACCCATTTATGTCGTTATAATGGCCATTTCAAACCACGGTCTCTCGCCGATCGTTGCATTTCTCAAAGCGCCCTTTTATGCCGTCGTAATGACGAATTCTGCCCTCGAACTTTCGAAATTCGAAATCAATTTTAAAACCAAAACGTTTTTCAAACCGTCGTAAAGACGATTTTAACCCGTGCAACTTTTCAAATTTCAAATCTCGTTTTCGAAATCAAATTTGGCTTTTCTAAGTCGTCGTAATGACGTTTTCAATTCTCACACTTTTCGATTTGCATACCGTCTTTCAATGGTTAAAAGGGTTTTCTAACCCGTCGTAGTGACGAATTCAATCCTCATAATTTCCAATTTCGAATATTTGAAAACAATTTAAAAGTTTTCAAATTTCAATTCAAAATTAAATCTTTGAAAACAAATTTAACCGTTTTCAAATTTCAATTCAAGGTTAAATCTTTGAAAACAAATTTTAACCGTTTTCAAATTTTAAATCCAATTTCAAATCATTTGAAAACCCATTTAACCGCTTTCAAATTTCAATTCAATTTCAAATCATTTGAAAGCAAATTTAACCGTCTTCAAATTTCAATTCAATTTCAAATCTTTGAAAACAAATTTAACCGTTTTCAAATTTCAATTCGAAATCAAATCTTTGAAAACAAATTTAACCATTTTCAGATTTCAAATCCAATTTCAAACCATTTGAAAACAAATTTAACTGTTTTCAAATTTCAATTCAAAATCAAATCTTTGAAAATAAATTTAACCGTTTTCAAATTTTCAATTCAGTTTCAAATCCTTTGAAAACAAATTTAACCGTTTTCATGGCCATTGTGATGACGATTCCAAATTCTTCAATTCTCAATTTTCCAATCCGTGATTTGGAATTGAAAAAACCGTCTTCGGAAACAACACATTGTTTTTAAAGCCGCCGCAATCTCAACTTAAACCGTCTTTTGAAAACAAATCTAAGACAAATCCTTTCAACTGGCCGACCTTTTGAAGATCCTTACTCTTCAGAAGTCGTTCACAAAACGACAAATGAATTTTTTGAAAATTTCTATTTTCGAAAATTTCAGTCCACCATTCCGATTCAGCCTCGAGTCGATTAGAGTCCAGTCGATTTCAAGTCGAGTCGTCTAGATAACGTCGAATCTCCGCCGAAGTTAGTACCTACCTTCTGGTCTAGGTCATGTCGCCTAATTGTCGAGACATCTTCAATGGCGTTAGCAGAGTCAAAACCTGTCGGGTTTTAAACCCGCATTTCCCCTACATTACGGGTCAAAGGTTAAGTTTGTGTACATGTCTCGTCCAACGGCGTCAAGCCATCAACACACATCCAAACTAAGTAAGAAGTCGTCTGTCTAGGCATCACTATGCCAAAGTTGACACTGTCTAGGCATCACTATGCCAAAGTTTACACTCGAGTCTAAGTTCAAAGTCATGCACCAAGAGTTCAAAAACAAAAAGTCGTTCAAGATCTTTAATGAACTCATAACCTAGTCACACCGTCGCGTCTTCACGACATAACTGCCTTTTAAACATATGTGTCGTACTTTCCTTTGTTTGTGCAATCCCTTGCCAAGACAAGTTATAACGCCTATCGTTATGTCAAGTAGTAATGCCTTTGGTGCCATCGATCGCCAACCAGAAACTCAAGAAGGTGATCAACTTTCATCCGCCATGACTTCTGCTGAAACCAACAACATGGTCCTTCGACTCCTGGCTACCGTGGAAAACTTGAGCACTCGTCTCTTCCAATTTGAGGACAAAATGATAACCGAGAATTTTTCCTTTTCTGATATTGAGCAAAGGGTTAAGCTCCTTGAAAGCCAACTACTTGCCAACAACAAAAACAACCCTCCAGAAAACCCTATTGGACATAGTCAGGAACTTTCCTTGGATTGCTCTCATCTCATCCCTCCTGACGATGAAAAAATTCGTGCAATTAGTGAAGATGGACTACAAAGCGATATACCCATGATCTCCGTCTCCATCAACAACATATTCTCAAAGCTGCGAGTGGCTATCGATGATTTGAACACTCAGGTAGCTAATTTGGGAAAAAGTTTGGTAATGCCGAAATTGAACCTAACCACCAAGGGGAAGACCAACACCTAATTCCTCAACAAACAAATGCTGAAAATGAGTGGGCGTCTGATGGTTCCCACACCCAAGAACCCACCAACAAAGAAAATGAAATTGCCTCACCAAAATACCCTTCGAAATGCCAAGCAACATCCCAAAAACTTGCCATCAACAATGACCAAATCCTGTTTTCGCCCACGATTGACAAAATCAAAAACAAAACTCACAAAAACATCCCGATAAACACCAATGTTGGAATCAGGGGAAAACATCAAAGGGTATTCTCATTTCTGGGAATAACATATGGCACCGCTCTAAGGATACTTTCTGCAGAAAGATTACTGCAACCTATTGGTCCCACTCCGGATCCAAAACCCGAAAACATAACCCAATTTTGGAATGGCCACGCATACTGTCGATATCACAGAGGCAAGAGTCATAACACTGAAGCGTGATACGAGCTCAAGCACGCCCTACAAGATGGAATTCTGGATGGCAGGTTTTCCACCTTACTCTTAACCACTCCAGACAAAGAACCTGGGCGGCCTAATAGGAAGTTCATCGATTTTGGTGATCGAGTAGATGAGTATTCTTCCCATAATTTGGTAAAAAGGAGAAAGGTAGGTTCATCACCATCCTATCAGCAAGGAGACGGGGCTTTAGTTAAATTATGCATCCCGTTTGAAGGGTTGTAACATGAAAAGCGTCTAGGACCTATCAACAGAAATTTCTCGCATCGATGAAATCATTAAAGGAGGTTCAACATCTGCGACCCCTCCCGAAAAGCAAGTCTTTCGCATTACCGAAGTAAAATTTGTGGAGCCTTCGCCAGAAAGAGCCACACACCAGCAAACACAATTTTCATACTTGGGCATGCCTTATGCCATTGCTTTTAGAGTGCTTGTCTCAAAAAGTCTAATCCAACCGATTGGCCCCACTCCAGATCTTACACCCAAGAAAAGAGGCCGGTTTTGGGACGGTTCCCAATATTGCCTATTCCATAGGGGTAATGCGCACAACATAGAGATGTGATGGAAGCTCAAACATATCATCCAAAACATGCTCGATTTTGGCAGGCTGTCTTTATCAACCCTGACTCATTTAATGGAAAAGAATGGTCCCCATGGGCGACATACCCACCAAAAAAAGGGCAACCTTCTAGGATTTTATCCTCCCGGCGTCCCAAACAACGAGAGTGAAGTGCTCAAGTGGGTCAATGCTCAAAACCAGACATTCAAGCCGCTGGATGCTACGAAAGAGACCTTCGAAGAGGAACATGATGATTAGGAGTTCGTATCTACGATTGAGTCCGAGTCCGAGTCCGAGTCTTAGGCTTTCTCATATCTATCCTCGCGTCTGTCCTTTTATTCCTAAATGAGAACTAGGGGCTGTCCCCATGAGTCACACGTATCCATCGAGTCTGTGCTTACCTCTTATTTATCTAAATAAAAGCACAATTTCCAACTATCATATATTCTCCCCTTTACCATTTCCCGTTGAGAACGAGAATTGATTTGAGAATTGATTTAAAACAAACAATATGTTCCAATTCAATGTGAGTACACTCGAGTGACGTTCCGTACCGAGTGAGCGGAGGACTCGAAACTCCGTGTCCATTCTCTTTACCTATTCTATGTCTGGCAATAGAAACCTTTCATTAGCACCCGATCTAGAACGAGCTCTCAGTCAAAGGGATCCTACGACGAACCTAGGTAACAAACCAGAACATCTCCTTGTTCATGATCAATGACGGAAGGCAAGCCCATTCCCCCACAAAAACATCCCATCACCAAATATCAACCTCTCACCAACGGGTACATCCATGTCAGCACCTCAACCTTCCTCGAACGAAGGACGGCAAAAAAACCAATATATCCAATGCAAACCAAAACGAAAGGCCAAAATCAAAGGCCCAAGCTAATATCCAGTCACCCAAAGCCAAAGCTCAAGACCAAAGTAAAAACCAAAGCCAATATCCATTCACCCAAAGCCAAAGTCAAAGTCAAAGCAAAAACCAAAGTCAATTCACTCAAAGCAAAAGCCAAAGCCAAAAGCAACTCACCCAAGGCCGAAGCCAAGGCCTAAGCCAAAATAATAAAAAAACCAGATTGAAACCCTTCTAGAAAGGCCGAAATCCAAACACCACAACCAAACGTCTAACAAAAATGTTAGTCTAACCCAAAAAAATAAACGAATTAGCGAAATTCAAATTCAAACGACGGAACTAAAACCGTCCTTTTCAAACAAAAAATAAAATAGTGAAATTCAAATTCGTTATCTTCACATAAACTAAAACGACGTAATTAAAAAAACCATCACTTTTCAAACACAAAACCCAGGACAAATGAGTCCAACACACAAAAATCCTGGACAAGTGAGTCCAAAATGCCAAGTCCAGGACCAACAAGTCCAAAGCCCAAGACTAACAAGTCCAACACACCAAATCCCGGACCGACAAGCCGAAAACACCAAACACTAAAACCTCAACCAAAACTACTTCACCCCTAAGTATTTCTAGAGACTGTTTCAGGGAGACCTATCTAGCATCATGGGGATAACCAACACTGCTTCACCCCTAAGTCCTTCTAGAGAGTACTACAGGGAGACCTATCTAGGATCATAGAGATTCCCCTCAAGATCAAACCCAACATTGCATCACCCCTAAGTCCTTCTAGAGACTATTATAGGGAGAACTATCTACGCTTCTGAGGATCCCCCTCAAGCACGTAATATCACACCTTATCCTTTAAGATCCAGACATGGGATTTTGATCCCACATTTGTTTACCAACCATTTCGTGCTCAAGCCACATCACGCTTGAGACCCCATTCCGCATCACAGTACAAGTCGTAACCCATCGACCTAAACACCACAAAATACAAGCTCCATATTTTTATCTGTCAAGCAAACCTATTATTAGCAGGCTCCACATTCCATAATGTCAAAGACATTTTCACCCTGACCCAGATACGGAGTCTTCAAAAAATATTGCTTTCTTAGAGTCCACTTTTTAGTGTGCTCACTTAACAAGAAACATTTCACAAACTACGCCTCTTCGATTCATGATCAAGAGGGATTTATCTCCAATCAACTTTCGAGTTACCAAATGTAATACACCGTCGTGACCATAAACTCAAGATTTCTATCTGTCAAACAAACCTATCATTACCAAGCTCCACATTCCATAATATCGAAGCCATTTTCACCCTGACCCGGATACGGAGTCCTCGAATGCTTTGCTACCGAGAACGGGACATACCTAGTCTACCCTTAGGGTCCGCTTTTTTAGTGCACTTACATGATAAGGAACATTTTCACAAATGAGACCTCTTCGATTCACGATCAAGGAGGAATTATCTCAAATCAATTTTCGAGTCACCAAACGGCTTTTACCGTCGTGACCTCCACACTATAAGGTCCTAACATCTCGCTTAGGCGCACATTCAGAACTATGATCTGGTTTGATTTCACTTCACGTGAATACGTAGGCAGATTCAATGACACAACCATACACCTTAAAATCAATTATCAACACACATTCAGAACTACGATCTGGTTTGATTTCGCAAACACACAAATACGTAGGCAGTCCTATTACTAGGATACAACCACACCCCCACACAAATTCAATTTTCACACCTTCAATTTACAACCCATTGCACACACACGCAGAACTGCGATCTGGTTTGATTTCGCAAACACGTGAATACGTAGGCGGTCCTATTACAAGGGCACAACCGCATACTCCTCTCCTAACATTTCTAATTTTCAATCCTCAATAACCAGCTCAGAACTACGATCTGGTTTGATTTTGCAAATACGTGAATACGTAGGCAGTCCTATTACAAGGGCACAACCGCATACACCTTTCCTAACATTTCCAATTTTCAAACCTCAATAACCAGCTTAGAACTACGATCTGGTTTGATTTCGCAAACACGCGAATACGTAGGCAATCCCCCAACAAGGACACAACCGCACACCCATTTCAATCTTAGCCATCACCATCAATCCTCAAAAGTCGCCCACCCAGCTGCAAATATTAATCTTATACCTTTTTACTGGGGGCTTCTTCCTTAAGACGTCGCCCATTCCCTGTTTTGTCAAATTCTCACCTTCTCACTCTGGGGGCTTCTGTTTCAAGACGCCACCCGTCCTTTATCCTCAAACATCTTTTGAGTCTCCATTACAGTCCAAAATAAAATCGCCCATAGCCAAGTGCTTGATTCGGACGATGGCAAGGTCTTGGTTCCGCTTTCCGAATCATCATACCTCGAGAAGGGATCTCCATCAAGCAAACAGGGGCAAAGATGTCTGGAGAAGATAATGAATTTGTATTCCCCAGCCGAGCGGACCTTCTACCTCAGCGATTTGATTCGCGTTGTCACCTTTTCTAGGCTAAGGAGTTTCACACACATAAGCAAAGTTTGTCAGAGTCACCCTCGTGTCGTGTCGATACCAAGTTTGTATCACATTCACGACCGTCTGTGTGTCAGTTTGTCAGTATGCGTCTGTGTGAGTAAATGTCGTAAAAGTCATATATCTCCAATCTATCCAATCATGGATCTACGAGAAACAAGAGTCAATTTTAAGCTTCACAACTTTCAAAACTTCTATCTCCCCGCACGTGAGATAATATATGCTAGTTGCTTATATGCTAATTGCTCACATGACTATGTGCTTATATGCTTGCATAACTACGTGCTTATCTATGCGACTGCGGATTCGTGTGGTCACTAACCATGCAGGTAATATTGAGAAGACAATCTCACTCCAACTGAGTACTGGGTTCTTCCCAACAAACGGCGACCCATCAAGTCCAAGGGCTTTAACCCCGTCGATTACATGGCATACGCTACCTCCCAAGGAGCAGCATTCCATATCCCAGGCGAGGCCTAAGAAGTTTCTAACTCCCCAGCGAGTGCCAATTTTCAAATGGAAGTCACACTAATCTTTCATGATCCAGACGCAGCGCTCTCCCTAAATGGTTTTCCAGAGGGCCTTGCTTAGATGATTTATCCCCACGGAGTTCGTTTAGGACTCTTAGCAAGTTGGCGTTCGTTGCTCCCTAGTCGCACTTATCAACGTCAACCTGGTTGGAAGTCATTACCAGACAATATCTTGAAATAAGCCCGATCTTTCAGGCTATCTCCCGAAGTCGATCATTCAATAACCTTGGCTGGCGAGCCTCAAAACGCACATTCAACATGGTTGGCGAGCGTCACAACGCATATCCAACATGGTTGGCGAGCCTCAAAACACACCATCAACAAAGCTGGCGAGCCTTTGCACACACACAAAAAGCAATTCAAGGATATATCCCGAAGATGCCTCAGGTATGACTCCTTTCTATGGCTGGCGAGCCTCAAAACGCACCACCTTCAACACCGGCTGGCGAGCCTTTGCGCGCAAAAGATTCATGGACATATCCCGAAGATGCCTCAGGTATGAGTCCTTCTTATGGCTGGCGAGCCTTTATACGTTGTCTAATGGACTTTAAACGACCCGAATAGGAAGTCGACATGCTCTAAAATATTCCCGACGGCAGGTCCTTGTCTCGAATCCCCGAGTCGCCTCGATGTCGCCCTTCCCGACGGCAGGTCCTTGGCTCAAACCCTTTTGAGTCGCCTCGATGTCGTAATGGTCTTCAGGTTGTAATCTTCGATTGACCGGGAGGCTATACATTGACTTTCGCCCCGTCAAAGCCTTAGTCAAAGTGGGGCTCTGTACATACCCAGTGTCTACACCTTCCAAAAACCACCCGATGATGATCAGACTGTAACGTGTTTTTGATATGCGCATGTGGATTGGCTATACATGAGACGGTTTAATGCACTACTCGAATATGAAAAATGATTTCAAAAGTTTTCTAACTTCATTTGCATTAAAATAACACTATTTAGAGTTAAAACCGTCTTTTGACCCAAAACCTACTCAGAAACCCGCAACTTGAGTCAACCTAAGTCAACCCGAGTCAAACCAAATCTCGAATGTCGAAAATAATGCAATGAATGGTTTTATCTTGCCATTTTCATTAAAATGAACCTAATTAGAGTCTAAACCGACACCGGGCCAAAAACCGACTCGAAATTCAAATCCCGACTCACACGGGTCAAACCCGAGTCAAGGAGGCAAAATACCTACCCCAAATATCACCCAAGATCAAGCTTACACGGCTAAGCAATCAGCTACGACCACAAATCACAACAAACAAAATATTGGTTAGAACAAATGCAAAATCCAAATTTCTGAAAGTGACAGTACACCCATTTCAGTCACTAGGTAGCTCGCGCCTCTTTACGCATGCCCTTGGCCAGCAAGCAAACTTCACCGACTTGCTACCACCCCCATTTCTCTATAAATACCAACCTTCATACACCATAATCTCGACGCGAGAGTCCGCCCCCTCCTTCTCCCTTAAACTTCTAGACCCGACTTCTCAAGTCACAAAATCGACACGAGTTTACGACCTACCGATCGTAAACACAAGCCTTACACATCTTGTTTGGTACCGTCGCCGTGTATTCGACCGACCCATTCGACCAATTCAACATTAATCAACATATTTTCAACTCATTTTCAAAACAAAATCCTTTTTAAGGCACTCTTTTAAACTTTTTTGATCGTGAGTAGTCGCTACGAGAAAACCGTCTGTAAAGTTGTCTACGTCGCAAATATCAATACACGTAAGTTTGAGAGTATAAACAACTCATTTATTTCATGTCTTTACTGTTTTTGTGAGTTTATGAGCATGAACAATACATAGCGCGATTCAAATATAGGTTAGACGAGCCAAAATCGAGTTTTGGCCCGAGACAGAAGCCCTTTGCTATGCAAAGAGGCTCGCGCCTCTTGTGGGTTATCGGGTCAGACTCATTCGTGTTTGTTCTCGTCTTTCCTCTTTGTTTACTTCTTATTTGCAATCGGTTTTTACCATTTCAAATGCTTCAAATTGTTTTTATGACAAACTTTTTAACCATAAATCATAATCACCCTTGGTTCCATATACCATGACGGCTTAATCCGTGACTCGGTGATATTAATTGGTTAATTACAATTTAAAGGAAATTCTTTTCTTTTATTTACCATTTTAATTCATTTTTATGATAAACATATTTTGACCATTACAAAAATCATCCTTGGTTCCATATACCATGACGATTTATTCCGTGACTCGATGATATTATTGTTTAATTACATTTTAATGGGTATTTTAACTCCCTTTTCTTTTATTTACCATTTTTTTCTCATTTGTTTACATTTGAAAATATATTAGTCATAATTCATAATCATCCTTGGTTCTTTATACCATGTCGGTTTAATCCGAGTACGATGACAAACTTGACTAATTACAAAGAAATGAACTTAACATATTTAGTTCAAATCAAACATTTTACATTTTTATTTGTACACTATGCTTTTCAAAGTTACAAATCCGACAACGACTATTACTAACAGAATAGTAATTATTCTGAGTCATGCAAATCATATTTGCAAATCACTAATCACAAAAAATGGTTTTAAACAACCTTTTTAACAACCAGGAGAGACCCCGTGGGTCGTCGTCTGACTCGTGCCCCAAGAGGCCGTCTGCTTTCATATTTTAAAACCTGGGCAGAGCCCTTTCCCTCGCCAATAGGCTCGCGCCCCAATGGGGCTGCCTGGCACTGTTCTGTCTCATTTTGATACTTGCCTAGGACGATCCCGATTAAGGTTAATCCGAATACATGACGGATCAGATTGAATAGCTTGCATTTTATACTTTGCCTTTTAAACACACTTTTTCAAATAAATGGATCGTGTTAAGCATCATAACCCAAATTTGGTAAATGGATGTTTAATTTCCGTTTTCACATGAAATCAATCTAAATCCAACTTTGACACGAATTTCTTGGTACATGGATAAATAAACCGACTTAGGAAATGCTCACATGTTAGGTTAAACTTTTGGATGTGCATTCATGCATATACACCGTCTTATCAACTTTTGCACTTAAACAACCACGATCGACCAGTAGAGGCCGCTAATGCGGCGGGATTGGGTGTCCGATAAAAGGTCTTATCAACTTTTGCACTTAACCCTCACCTCTTAGTCAGAACCTTTGGATAGTGGATGGCCTTATCTAGGGCGTACGAGAGTCATTTTAGGCATATAATGCTAAAAGGGGGACGAGTCCTTATCTTTAGTACCTATGTCAAACACTGCTTTGTGCTTCGTTTGACCGAGGTATAAAGTGGATTTCGAATGGTTTCCAGGCATCCCATAATTGCTTGGTGGCGACTCCTAACATCTCAAACATCGTTTCGTGACCTTTGACGAGACGAAACCGACCGATCTAAAGCGATCCGATCGAAAGTATTTTTACGCCACCGAGCATGGCTTTCAGACCGCTTCATGTCCACAATTTGGCTTCGCGTGCAGGGGGCCCGTGTCAAACGGACCGGTAGGCGGCGTCGCGCCCGTAGACCGGCCTGTGGCCCATGTCCACAGTGGGGGTCTTCATCATTGCCCCATTTACTTGATTTATTAGTTTAGGCCTTTAGTGTTAATGTCCTCTTTGGTGCTTGGTCGTTATATGTTATCAATTTAGCTCCGCTTTACTCCATCTAGTCAAGTTAGTCCTCTTCTCCTACAAAGGACACCAAACCTCATAGAATATGCATATAAGGAGGCTAAAGAAAAGAAACGACCCTAATATATACTAAGTATAGGAACTAGGCTAGTTAAGGGACTAAATGTGCGTAAATAGGAGTCACATCAAATATCCCCAAACCGAACCTTTGCTCGTCCCGAGTAAAGAGGTGACTAGAACTAGACCTTATTTAAACTATCCTAATAATAATATAGCCGATGTGAGACAATTAGCGGGTCTCACTTCGCCCCTTCAACTCACAAGAAGACATCCATGAGGTAAGATGCCTTCTTGCAAGGCAAGGTGGGGCTTGCCAAAATGGCGATACATCCAAGCATCAAGCACAGAAAACAAGTAATGGATGCATCTACAAAATAATAGCCACATCCCTCATCTATGTGGCAAAAATCATCTAAAAGGGAAGCAATCTAAGGGTACACACTCCATCATAGATATTATTTCTCCAAGTCACTAAGTCTAAGAGGATACAAACAAATCACCTCCTAGATGTGTCAAACTAGACTACTTTTGTCCTCAATCGCTAAATGCTTTCGTCAAGAGTAGACTCCCTATGGGGTCTATAAACACTGTACGATCGCGGAATTCCCCCTCTTGCCTAGACAAGAAGAAGGGTCGTCCCCTCTCTACCATGCAACAAAGATAGGATAATCAAGGATAAATGTATGAGTTTCATGATGGTAGTTTGATTTTGGATTTATTTACCCCCCCCCCCATTTTTGTAGCATTTGACATTGTAGAACATTTCTTGCCATTTTTTATGTGTTGGCATTTTGATACTTGACAATTTCAATTTTTGCATTTTTGAACATTTTTCAAAGTAACCTCATTTTGTAGCAAGGGTACTTTTATTGAAGCATAGGAGTCTATTTTTGCTCCTCTTTTCGTTGATGCAATTTTTTCAAACATTTGATTTCGATTTGGTACTTGAACTCAATTTGACATTTTTGTGCCCATTCCCTTTTTGTTGACAAAATATGATGATAGTTGTGTAAGGACAGTTGCATGGCATCAAGGGTCACCTTGGAATAAACGGTAGACAAGGAGTTATCACACAACAAGGTACTCTTGACTATGCCTTAGTCCATTGGTCAAACGATACTAGTATGACACATCCTAGGGTGTCTTGAGGGTATAGCAAACAAAGTCTCAAGAAGAAAAATTATCTACAAGGGCCTTATATACACTTGTCAAGCATCCCAAATAGGCATTTTCACAAAATTTTCTAACCATGCAACTATAAAATATACAACCTAATGCATATGCTTCTATCAACTATTATGTCACATAAATTAAATGCAATCCTAATATCACATAGGTACAAACCGCAACTATAAAAAAGAAGCCACATTGTTATTAACATGTCAGAGGAAAAAGGAGATTTGGAAAGATCATACCATGTTGTCTTCTATTTCCTTCGTGCCTCGAATATGGCATAGTCGACCCAATGTGATAAGAGGGACAAACAAACAAACAAATATATACAATATATACAATTCTACACTACAAAGGAAAGAACATGTTTATGGTTTTTGAAATTTTCAAATTTTTATGGGTTTTGTTTTTATGAAATTAAAGAACATATTTTTGAGTTTTTTCGAAATTTCTCAATTTTTATGTATTTTGGAATATTAATTCCCATCCCCGCTTTGTTTTGGACATTGTCATCAATGTACATGTAGGAGTAGGAATGAAAAAGAAATACATGTTTTTGGATGTTTAAAGTTTTATGGAAATGAAGTACAAATGCAAATGCAATGATATGAATGAATGCATGCTCTAAGTAAATGCAATTCTATATGACATATATAACAAATGAATGCAATCTACACTACACTAAATGATGCATGTTCTAAGTAAATACTTAGGTCACCTATGATCAAACCTCCCCAAACCGATTTAAGCACTATTTGTAGTGTAGGAGAAATGAGGTTTTTGGCCATTAGTGACTATGCAAATTTAACTATATGCATTAATTATATGGGATATGTGAGATATATTACAATGCAAGCTATACTATATGATTAACTATGATGTATGTTACTTCATGGTTTAACAACCTAAAACCGATTTTTAAGCACCATTGCTAATATAGGAAGAAAGAGGTTTAGTCATGAGGTAACTACATAAATGCAACTACACATGAGAGATAGGGAAAGAAAAGGTTCTTACAATCATGATCTTCAATGGTTTGTATATTGTAGACGATGAAGATGGTAAATAAGATGCATATATAGTCATGTCATGAGCCAAATGAGAAAAAAAGTGAGATTTTAGCATCAAACGGCTTGAGTTAATTATGACGCGCTCGAGTTGAGGCTCGAGATGCCCATTTTCACAGGAATCCGCCCGGATTCTCAGGCAGGAAGAATTTTTTTTCTTACCTCTGATTTTAACTCGCACGAGTTGGCCTCGCTCCCTACGGATTGATGCAAGAATTTGCCCAAAACTCGAATCCTTCATTTTCTTCATTTCTTTGCATTTCTTATCTTCTCGTTTTCATTAGTTTCCTTCAAGATGCTCAATCTAAATATGGGATCCCTCCTTTTCATCTCTCATGCGATGAATGCATGCAAGATTACACTAAATTAAAGTATAATAAAAATGGTGGTTTGAGATAGGACTCCACCAAACTAAGTCAAATGACAAATTTCATTCTCCATGTAGCTTAATGCTCTTAGTAGGCGATCAAAGGCTTTTGAATAGGCGTCAAATAAGCACAAGTAGGACCTTGGCCACTTCAAAATAGAATAGAGCCAATCGTCCAGAAGGGGTTTCTCATTGAAATTTCTGCCCCTCACTTTGGCCTTTTCATTATAGCCTTTTTGGCTCTCCAAACAAGCAATCTTTGAATTCTTGTCATCGGGAGGCTTGCATTCTCTCCCGTCTACCTCAAATATGGTGATGATGATAGCATTCGGATTTATCAATCCTTCAAGAATAGAAGTATAATTCTCATAGTATAGATGACAGGGTAGCTTAGGAATTGAGATTGTGGGTGCTAAGTCTCCACAAGTAAGCTCATTCGTAGCTTTGTTCTTGAGCTTCTCCACCAAGTACCTTTTATATGACAATTTGACCTCTTGGAGAAGGTTTACCATATCATCTCCAACAATCATAGGTTCCGTGGTGGATACAAAAAGGTCTTCATAGTCAATAGGAAAGAGACATTCATCTTCTCCATGGAATCATACCTCAAACTTATGAAAGATGGGCTCCTCAAGTGAGGCAATCTCACAACTCCATTCGTCTTTTTCATTCCATATATCATTGCATGATACATGTTGTGCATAAGCTTCTTCCATAGGCTTATCATCATCGCTATCTCCATACGAATCATAGATAGGGGCTTCACTCCTCCTCATCAACTCTTTCTTCAACACCTCAATGTTCACATCAAATGACACACCCTCATACTCACTAAGGCTAAGAGTATTTGGCTTACTCAACCTCATATCTTCTTCATCAAATACCACACTTTCAGACTCACAAAAGCTCAAGGAGATTCGCTCTTCCCACTTCACATCTTCTTCATATAAGGTCATTACCTCAAATTCACATTAATGGTCAATGCTCAAGAATTGGTGACGAGTGGTTGCTTGGGTGGTTGCTTAGGATTCCTTGATTTGGACAAATTCGAATTGCCAACTCCTCACCATAGGTAGCAATGCTTTGAAGAACATTGTCCCTACTTTGGCTCTCCTCTAGCACTTGTTTGAAGAAATTTTGTTGATCTCCCATCATTTGGAGAACCACATTTTGAATGTCAAAGTTTGGGTCATATTCTTATTGTGTGTGGGTGTAACAGTGGTCATATTGGGGCATTTGGAATTGGTTGTAAAGTGAGTCTTGGGTGGGTGGTTGTTTTGGATATTGGGTGTGGTGATTTTGGTGGGGAAAGTTGAAAGATCATAGATCCTAATTAGACTCTCTAATTAAAAACAAATTATCTCATAAGATGTTCATTTAGTGATCTATGTAACATGCATGCAAATATAAAAACATAAAATTAAAGATTAAGGAAAAACAATTTCCTTACATTGATATTTATGGTAATATGGGCACAATCAAGATTTCCTATTTTGATTGTTCTTCAGCTTAAAACAAAAGGATGATCCTCCTAGAAAAACTTTCAAAAAGAAAGTCTCCTTCAAGTTACACCCAGGAACAAATCACCCAAATAATCTTACACTTATTAACTAGATATTTGTAAAACTTAACCTTGATAATATTTGTAATAGTATTTTGATTACTAACTCTTAGTAAATGATGTATAATAATTTTAGAGAGAAATACCAACAAGTTTTATTCACATGCCAAATAGTGTACAAGTGAAGTAGTGTAAAAATGAACAAAACTTGGAGTATATAGGAGGAAGTGGCGGGTGGAGTGTGTAGTAGTGGAGTGTAGGATTCATTTTCCTTATTTTATTGTCCAACACATTATGACACACATAATGATCACATGACAATTATGGAAGAAAAATAAGCAAAGTGTAATGATCATGATCATCCATTACACTCCATTTACACGGTCCAATGTCCTATTTACGGGTCCATTTTGGTTCTTATATTTGTCGCACAAATACGTGTAAATTTTATTTAAACATCGATTCATGTTTAAATGCTTCCAATTAATTTCGTCCAAATCACTCTGTAAATATATGTGTACTGCTACACATATTATTTACGTACTAATATTAATCACATTAATCAATTAGTACAATTTTAGTGTATTAACAATTAATTAACTAAAACCCGTCTCCCATAATTTATTATTCAATTATCGCATAATTAAATAATAACTGCCGCTCCTCGAGTTCACAACTCGAAATCTCTCTAAAAATAATTGACTAACCTTTTAGTCTATAAATCAAGGGACTAAATAAATTGTATCTCATACAATTAATTAGTTGTCAATTGGGGTTCGTTCCTTTAGGTGTGACCGAAAGGGGTAAGTTGATCAACGCCGTCTCACGACAATAACGTCAAACTCTAGTCAGCCAACCGTTATCGATTTACGTTAATCAACTGACGAGGCTCAAATAATTAAATATCTGATGATATTCCTTTAATGAGATTTATTATGTAAACGCACTATTGTGGAGGACACTAACTCCAACAAATGTTGGGGTAGTAGTTAGGATTTTAATTGTATGAGTAGTAAGGTAGATTTGTGTTGACTTGCTCCTCAAACTCCCCATACCCAGTGTAGTCATACTCAAAAGATCCACCACATAGTCCATGTACCAAGTCTTGGGTCATCATCATAGCCAAGATAAAGATACAATTACAAACATGGAAACTACAATAAAACAGTAAAAACGACCTTGAGGAACAAGTTCCTCAAGGTTAAAGCACAATTAAAAGTAGACAAACAAGTAATAACTTAATCACAACGGCGCCATTTTGATGAGCGTGTCGTTATTCACTCAATCAAACACATTTATATTCTCAACAAACAACTAGTAAGTGGCTAAGTTGAGGTTAATCCATAGGACGGTGTGCTTTGGGTTCTAAGCCTATCTATCTCAATTTATGCTAGTGTCACAATTGTTGGGGCTTGAAGTTGATGAGTCTAAACTAATGAAAGAAATAAAGTGAAACAAGCAATAAATTAAAAGATGTAAACAAATGATAAACAATACTATGGGATCATAGGGGAATTATGGTAAGATAGCATAAATGAATCATGTAGATGCAAGCAATTATTATTGTTGGAATCAATTTAGTGTATCTCTTACAATTTGTAGGGTAAACTTAGGTCTCGGAGCCGAGTCGGTCAAGACTTTACAACACCTACAAGTCAACTTGCTTTTCTCTATTCATAGTGAGATAACATAAATGAGTCCTAAGAAGGGGTTCCGGAGCCGAGTCGATCAAGATTGTACAACACCTAAAATCGACTTAGTCCTTCCTAATCAATTATATGCATGGTCTAACAAACCTTAAGTTGGTTTATATCTTACAAGTCTTGTTGAAAGGATAAGAGAAACATGCTAGGTTGTCAATCAAGCATTTCATCAAACATGACATGTGTATAAGTTGGAAAACAAGAAGCAGGAATTTATATGAAATTATTAAGCATAAATCTTCCCCGTGATTAACTCCCCTAATCCCCCACTAATCCCTAGTTAGGAAACAACTCACTTATGATCATGGAAAACATGCTAACAAGGGTGCCAATCATATTAACAAGTCTAAACATGGTGAAGGAGTAAAACAATAAACAAGGATTAAGTAAAGAGTAGAGAAATTGTACCAACTTAGGATGATCAACTAGAAAGCAAGGAATAATAGATGAAAACTTGATTGATTGATCAAGAGTTGTCAATTCTCCAATAATACCCAATATTCTTCAATTACCCAATAATAAATCTTGAACAATAATTATGGAAAGATTAATGTGTAATTTGTAGAAAGATTAAAGACTAATCTATTCTAATCTTTTCCTAATGAGAGCTTAATCTAAACTAAGGAAGCTTTTCCTACACTAAGAGGACTTAATGTCCTCTAAATACAAAAGGGGTATATATAGTAGCACAAGCATTAGGTTAACTAAGGGCTTAAATGACGATTAGACCCTTTTAAAAGAATATTAGAGCCTTGCAAGTCCCACGAGGAACCCCACGTCTTGCCTTTGTTTGGATGCTTAATTTTCAGGTAGAGACGCTCGTCCTATGCTCGGGATGCTCGGGTTAATCATTGTGACGCCCGGTCTATGCTTGGGATGCTCGTATCATGGGCCAGGAAGGTTTCCTCTTCTTTGACTGCCTCAAGATCCGTGGGATCGTTGAGGGGTCTTGGGGGTCTTCACCATTGCCCCTTTTACTTAATTTATTGGATTAGGCCTTTAGTGTTAGTCTCCTCTTTGGTGCTTGGTTGTTATATGTTATCAATTTAGCTCCGCTTCACTCCATCTAGTCAAGTTAGTTCTCTTCTCCTACAAAGGACACCAAACCTCATAGAATATGCATAGAAGGAGGCTAAAGACTAGAGAAGACCGTAATATATACGAAAAAGGCATAGGAACTAGGGTAGTTAGGGGACTAAATGTGCGTAAATAGCAGTCACATCAAGTCACTTGTCGTATCGTGCGGCAAGGAGCATGGTAAACTTTAATCTTGTCTTGCGTCATATTTAAATCTTTTAATATTACCTGCTTTACTTAGCTAGAAAGATAAATATAACTTTGAAAATGCAGGAGGCCGGGAACATGAGGTCCTTTTCCGGGTACACCACAATGATGGAGGGTCTATGAGAAGTTGTCAGAGGAAGAGAAGGCGATCATTGAGTGTGGGGCCTTCGGATCCTTAGTGAGGGGTTGGCGAGAGATCAATAGAAAGAAGATTTGGGCCAACATGTGCCTGTTTCGAGCTTTCATAGATCGTTTCTGGGACAAAACCTCGACTTTTAATATGCCTTTTGGATAGTTCAGGGTCACTCTACAGGACTACAGCATGATCTCTGGCTTGCCTTGCGGGGTGGAGCCGATAGTGTGGCCTCCGACGGCTATGAGAGCAGATTCGGCCGAGGCTAGGAGTTTGATCGGCTGGAACATGGCCAAGGCTGCGGCTAGGGTACCCGGCATAGTCCAGAGTTCTTACGTCAATGAATACTTTGATGGTAGGACTCCGACGAGGGTTCAGATGACTGCAGGTGGTAGACAAACATTGTTCCGGGACTATTCTTGGGTGTACCGGGTCTGTTTGTCAGACCATATCATTGCTCCAATTCCGGACGATTCAATAGGTGCAACGGTGAGCGATATGTGGTGCGAGAGCAACAGATGGAAATGGGAACAATTCGCTGACTTGTTACCACAATCGATACTACAGAAAATTGCATCTATATCACTTGTTCCAGACCCCGAACTAGAGGACACACTCTACTGGCAAGGAACTTCTTCAGGCAAATTTTCCCTCAAGACGGCTCAGGTTTTTTAACCTAATCAAGCAACCCACAAGCACCTGAAACTCCGCTATGTCGAACCATTTGGAGACTCCCTCTACAACAAAAGATTCAAATATTCTTATGGCTCGCTGCTCACGACCGCTTAATGGTTAATATCAATAGATTTAAAAGAAATATGGGGGATAATTCGCTTTGTCCACTATGCAATGAAGAAGACGAAATGACCGAACATTTACTCCGCTCTTGTCAGGTATCTCGACATATTTGGTATCTCTTAGGGATTAGTCCCTCTAATAATTTTTTCTTTAATACCCCATTTATTACCTGGGTAACCAAGAAGGCGAGTAATAATGTGGAAGTAAATGCGGTGGACTGGCCTCTTATCTTCGCTGTTACTAATTGGTGGATTTGGAAATGGCGAAATAATATTGTGTTTGAAAGAGATGGTGAAAACCCGAGTCAGCCGCATTTGTTTTTGCGTCAACAATTTGAAATTACGATACAAGCTTTCAACAACTTAGACATACTTATTCCACCACCGAGATCTTCAAATATTGAGATTTATGTTCGTTGGAATCCGCAACCACATGGTTGGATACTCTTGAACACGGACGGTGCCTCGAAGGGCAATTCAGGACCTGCCGGCGATGGTGGAGTGTTTCGAGATGAGTTAGTTGATTTCGTATCAGCTTACTATTTCTCGTTTGGTATTTGCACATCTATGAAAGCTGAACTCCTTGCCTTACTCTGTAACACCCCGATTTATAAAGGAGCCTCTAGCAAGACATTCCCTAATAAACCGGACTGTTACCATCTCGGTTTCCCGAGGTAGTGAATAACAAATTAAACTCCAAGGCAAATTACATAATTTCTTTAACTTAACTTTTTACAAAACCTCATTTACAACAAAATTACAAAGAACTAACATAAATAAAAGTGAAAGTCTTCTAAATGATGATCTAGCTACTAAGTCTTCTGATCCAGTGTCTCACGCCCATCAAGCTCCCATCCTATCTCTTAAACCTATCAAGTCTGCTCCCCAATATTTGGATCGTCACAGGTGTTCACGAATACACAGGGTCAACCACGAGGTTGAGTAGGGAATACAATGAAATAACAAAATATGATATGCATGTTCCTCCGTCACCTCCACCTCCATCTCAACTCATATCTCATAACCCGGAACGCCCAGCCATACCGATCCCCGGTAGACTATATATCGACCGTAGCCGATCTGCCAGCTCGCAGTTGAGGACACCAGGGCAAGTCCTGCAGAACCCGCCTGGGCCTTATCACAACATCATCTTCACCACACCACATCACCACCACATCCTCCATCTTCAATGCATATGAATGCTCAAAAGAAATTAATGCAACACAATATATATATTATTGAACTGATTAATCATAAAATCATGCCGGTTACCAAATGTTGTGATAACATACTCAATACGATCAATTCAGTCAATCACCTCCCAGCATATGAATCATAACGTAAGTCAACAACCACGAATCAAGTCAGCATTCACAGTTTGGTCATATGAAACACAAACAAGTCAACACAATTCAACATCAACGATAATAAGTCAAGTGTATTCCCTACCTCAGTACCGCAGTCAAATGGACAGATGCTCAATAATATTCCACAACCAATTCGCCCTCTGAAAGATAAATAAATGATAAAGGATTACTTAACTATTCCCGTTCCCAAAATAGAAGGTTACTAAAAATAGAAACTTCCTAACATGGAAAGTTTCCTTAAATGGAAACTTCCCCGATATAGCAGTTTTCCATTTTAACCAACCCGACTCAAAACCCGTCTCTAATTATATAAATGACTCGGGAATTAAATTAAATAACGAATACGATAAATAAAAGATTAAACGAATTATCTCAATATCGATTTCAAACTCAATTAACTCAATAACTCAATAACCGTGGTCACGCTGGACCATAAAGATAACTCGGCTCAAAGGCCCCATAACTCATAACTCAGTACCAGTAACCAATTTCCATCTCAATTTCAATTCAATATCGTCAAATATTCCATTGAAGGAACTGCTTAACACTTAAAGTACAAGACTTTAAGCTACTCACCCGCGAGTCAAGGTAAAAGAGTACGACAATAGTAACACAATACAACAAAACAACCATACTGTCAAAATAATTAACTCAAGCTTAACAACAAAATAACAAAATTTAATCCTTAAGATCACTCCCAGGACATCAAACTTAGCACTTTACTGGCTCACTTTACAACGTACCTAACCTAATGCTCTAGTGCTCATAATAATGAATTTTCACGCTTAAGGACATTAACAATTTCAATAATGTCCGAACTAATCCAATTTAGTACCGTGTAACAAATCTCAGACCATTCACACCTCATAAATCAACCCATCTCACAAACTAGACGGAATAATGGAAAACATAATAGCTAGTATTATAAATAGTTCGAGTAACAATAATCAATGTCCATATTTAATAATAAAATAAGCACATATAACACAAATAAATAACACATAACCATATAACCCCGAACAATAATAATTATAATAGGATCGGTAGAATCGTGTTACCTTAAATTGTAAAATCAACCGAAAATCGTTAACAAGACATTCTGGCAACAAATAAATCAAGGAGAGTTGAATTGGCAGTGGTCCATAATACAAAAGCATATGGCCGAGTAACGAGCAGAAGGATGAAATAAAGCACTAAGTGATCAATGAGGATTTGATGTTTATGATCTGAATTCGGGGAACACCATAGATTTTTAAAAAGCAAGAGCAATAGAAAACGGCAGAGAGGTTTTATATTTGAAAAATAAGGGTAACAAAACTAATGGATTTATAAAACCATTCACAAGGGTTAAGAGACCGACATATAATATATATTATAATGATTTTTTTAAAATTATTTTAACATATAAAATACCCAAAATATTTCGTGTATTACATACTCGCCGGTTTGGAAATAGCCAAGGCAATGCACATCCCGCAATTGTTGATCAACATGGACAATTATCCATGTGTTAAGTTAATTAATGAGGATCAATTTGTAATACCCGCCCTTTTAGGGACCCTTTGACCAGCATTGGCTGACCTTGGGAGCAGGAATAGTTCTTAGAAGTGCGTGCCAAAGCCATCTTGGGTTACGAGTTATGGGTGGTACTCGATAGAGTAGAGGCTACTCGATCGAGTAACGTGGTTACTCGATCGAGTAGGGGGTCACTCGATCGAGTTTGTGTGCTACTCGATCGAGTATCGGGGTTTCAGCGAGGGTTTTTAATCGCGTTTTGTTAAATCCGCAAATCATTTCCGCCTCATTCCTTCTATCCTCTAGTCGCCCCTTTCCCTCCCCTTCACCATAAAACCTCCATGGAAGCCTTTTGAAGGTCCTTGTGCCTTAGGAGAGCATAACTTGAGTCGGGTAGCGGTCTTTTGCTGGGTTTCTCCTCATAGGTATGCCGTCATCATCATCCATATCCTTGTCTTTGCAGTTAGGGTTTGCTTGATAGGAATCAGGGTCCGCTTATTCCGTCGGTATTTCAATTTACTGACAGAAATTCCGTCAGGAAGCAGGTAAACCGAGTTGGGTAATTTGTTGTAGCATAGTATGGCATAAGCCTTAATTGTTGAGATGATATGGTAAGCTTGGGTAATAATGGTAATGCGTGAGTAAGTGTGATGACTAGTGTCGAATTCCGAACTCAGTTTGGAATCGACATGCGGTATTGTTTTTGTAGGAATCTTCGATTTATCTCGTATTTCTGACCGAGTACTTAACTATACTTGACCGAGTGCGAGTGCGTACTAGACCGAGTAGACCTCACTCGATCTAGTTAGGAAGTTATGACGTCGGGATGTGGAAAAATTTCTGCAGATACTCGACGAAATAGCTCCTACGCGATCGAGTAGGGTGGTACTCGATCGAGTACCATAGACAGTCGATCGAGTAGGCTACAGTACAGAGCCACTTACGAGTTTTTTAAAACCCTATTCTTCCTTATTCCTCTCATTCCTCCTTCTTATTTAGAACCCTAATCCTATATTCCTCTCAAAAGCTTCCTCATCTCTTGTGGTTGTGGTGACTAGTTTAGGTTAATTACTTGTTAGTTTTGTTCTTTTACTTGCCTATTTAATCAAGGTATGATCTTTCCTCTATTTACATGCTTTTATTGCTTTAAATTTGTTGGAATGAAGGTGTAATCTGAAATTTTCGATTCATGTGGATAGATTATTGCTTTTAATTGTTTTAATATGATTCACATGCCTTCTTTTCTTGATTGTTGGTGATTAATTGCTGTAAAATAGATTAGAAATCACGAAATTTGGGGGCCGAAATTTCTAGGGTTACGAAATCAAAAATTTATTTTGGTTGTTTTACATTGATTAGATGATGGAATTGAGTGCTATACATTATATATATCATGTTGAAGGATGAGTTTTGATGATTTTCACCTTAAAAGATGCCTTAAAACTCCGTCTTAAAAGTGCCCCAAATTGAAATTCGTCTTCTATATTTGAAATTTGGTGATGAATATGAATGTTTAGGTAAGGGATAAACTTCAATATGATAGTGGTAATGTTAATTGATGGGGAATATGTCAAAATTGTTACAGCTGTAGAGACCGTCTGACAAGCCTAATTGAATTGTTTTGTGTCTAATAACGAAAGTTGATGATGATATGTTCTAAATTACTTTTCTATGAGCATGTACAAGTACCTCACATGTTATTAAAAGTGTGTATGGAGTAACATTGAATCATGCTAGGATGTTAGAATTGGTTGGGTATATGTGTTCGCCATGATAAACTTTTCACAACTATTGAACATGAGTGGCTATAAACTGAGTTGCATATTAAATTGGGAATTCGTTGGTGACGTGTGTACCTAGCTTCGCATTCAAAGTTCAAATGTATGAATTATGTGCTTCACATGCCTATACAAATTTGTTTAAGGTATATGCTGAAACAGATGCCGAGACCGAACGTAGGGACCCGTCAGAGTAAACGAGGAAGGGTGACACAGCCTGAGATTGGGGAAGGGAGTGGACCTGTGGTACCCACGGTACCGGAATACCCTTTAGTAGTGTTTGTACATATCAAACAAAGAGAGTGTTTTGTAGCATTGCAAAACCGCAAAATGAGACCAACGAGGTGTGTGGATACCACACTTCTGACTGAGTTGGGAATAGAGACGGATGTCCGTCACATATTTGAGACCTTGGGCTTTACGGTTTTGTATCGGCTGAGGAAACACTCCTACCCTTTTCTTACCTTGGAGTTTATGAGCTCCTTTAGCTATGACCCAGCTGCCTAGACCGTTGAGTTTTGGTTGATGAATACCAGTTTCTTGCTTACTATGGACCTTTTTGCTTCTCACCTTGGGTTGGCCAAGCCTCCCAAGGATTCTATTACTGATATTCCTGCTGAGTGCGGTGTCTGCCGCATAATGCCTTGTCTGGCCGGAAAGCCGGCTCCCACCTCAAGTAACATGCTGATTAATGACGTTCAGTATGTTACATTGAGGATCTTTCTTCGTTCTCTTTCAAACCTCCTTTATGATAGACCGGATATCAGTAAGCTGAATAACCATGAGGTGTTGCTTTTGATGTCTTACTTGAACCCGGAGCGGGCCCGGAAGGTGGTCTTCAATGCTCCTGCCATCGTCTGCGCTAACCTTGCTTTGATGGCTACTGCCTCTTCCCGGTACCTGAGTTGTGGTGCTATCGCCACTCGGTTAGCTGAAAAGCTGACCTCTTTTGAGGCTTCTGCGGAGTATGTGCCTCTGGCTACACCGGTGCCTAAGATGGACCGTGACTACTACCTCGACCTGAAATGGTTGAGAACTTTGGCCGACGGTAGCCTAGCCTGGAGAGTGTGGGGGATGAGTTGGATGGGGATCCCGGCTCTTGAGCACCTTCCACCGACCGAGCCGTTAGAGCCGATGGTGATAGCTGTTGACTCCGACGAGGAGGAGGAGGATGATGACGTGCCCCGCCAGTTGCAGACCTATCTCATCGACGACGTGATTCTCCAGGTGATGCCCGAGCCGAAGAAGGGGGAGAACGCGGCGGTCAGGGAGGAGAGGCCCAGGTTGGGGAGAGGTCCCCGTAGAGTGAGAGAGAGGACCGCTGAGACCTAACCACGGCCGGTAGCACCACCACAGCAGCACCCTTTCCCGTGCTACCCTTACCTCGACACCCCGGAGATGCGATCGAGCTACTTAGCAGAGAGAGTGTCATCTACCTTGACACTCCGGAACATGCATGAGATGGCGTACTCCCAGGGAATTGGGACTGAGGGACCGCATCCGGTTTGGTGGAGTAGAGTCGGGGACTACAGTGGGGTTTTCCACTCTTACGGAGTGGATCATTCAGCTTGGGGGACGCCTCAGTCCTTTCCCTATGGTGGTTTGACCACATGGCACGTAGGTCCGGGAGATTGAGCGGGAGTTGATGCAGGGATCGGGTCATCGGGAGCGGGCACCTCGGGAGGTGATGGTTTTGGTGATGAGGTGATGGAGGAGGAGTAGCAGCAGCAGCAAGAGTGATACTCCCATTTCTTTATCTTTGTTATGATTGTTGGTCTTGGATGTTGGTAGTTGTTGGTTGTTAGAACCTTTTATTTTCGGATTTGTATGCTTGGCCATAAGGCCGGATTTACTACTTGACTTTGTTGCAGGATTTTGTGAGTCGGGAGGTCATTCCGACTCAAGTTATGTGACGATTTTGTATATATATGTGTGGTTATGGCAGGTTTCCCAAAAATTTCGACCTATAGATACTCGACAGAGTACCCTGTACTCGATCGAGTAGATATAGGTGTGGCAGAAAAGAGAAATTCTGATCTCAGGGCTACTCGATTGAGTAGCCAAGACACTCGATCGAGTAGCACTGTTACATGAACTTTTCGTAAATTAAAATTGTTTAATTGTTATATAATTGCAAGTTTGGTGTCTAACGTGGTTATTAGTGAGTAGTAACATGTTCGGACCGTTCAATTCATATGTTGGAAGTCGTGCCTAGTTTTAATGGCGTATTTGCTTCGAATAGTGGAGTTGTAATTATTCTAATTGCATTCATTTTACATCCGTTTAGTCTGCAAGTTATATTTCACCGAATTCAATATATATATACAAATTCCAATGATACGCTTAACATGCTTTCTCGACGGCGGCTAGTTCTTCAGATGAGTTGTGTATGTTTTTCTAATTTAATGAGAATATAATTATTGAGTAATGTTCGTAATAAATAATATGGTTTTAATTTATGACATGATACAAGTAATAGGTAATATGTGTGGTAATTTGGTGGTGAACTTCGGGGACGAAGTTCCATTTTAGAGGGGAAGAGTAATGTCACAAAATAAAAAGGCTGATTTTGAGACTATGTTGTTGTTCGTTTATAATGTCTTGTTGATTATTTGCAAAGTTTTGTTTTACCGTGGTTACTTTGATTGTATGAAGTGAAAATTGGTTACTTTAGTTCGTCGAGTAATTCAAACGTTGAAGTGAAAATTGATAGCATGTTTAAAAGTTGGTCGTAAAGAGATAGTTGTGGTGCAATGTGTCGTAGTAGAATTGCGTTGTTGAGTAACATAGTGGTATAGTCGTGCGGCATGAAGTTGATATGAGATATGTTTCGTATTGATAGTTGTTACTAGTGAATGGAGTAGTCCCGTAATATGACGGGCGATCGTTGTTGGTGTTGGTTTGCATTGCAAGGTCGGTGTTTTAGACGATGGTTTGTAAGAGCCGATATACATATACATATACATGTACATATACTTAGTACGTTAGATAATGATGATGATGACATGGGGGATGGCGTTTCAAGAGAGTAGGTGACTTGTGTCGGAAGAGTGGTGAGATCGTTGTTCCCGTGTCTTATGTGTTGAGGTAGGTGAGTTTAACTTCGGGGACGAAGTTCTTTTTAAGGAGGGAAGACTGTAATACCCGCCCTTTTAGGGACCCTTTGACCAGCATTGACTGACCTTGGGAGCGGGAATAGTTCTTAGAAGTGCGTGCCAAAGCCATCTTGGGTTACGAGTTATGGGTGGTACTCGATAGAGTATAGGCTACTCGATCGAGTAGCGTGGTTACTCGATCGAGTAGGGGGTCACTCGATCGAGTTTGTGTGCTACTCGATCGAGTATCGGGTTTTCAGCGAGGGTTTTTAATCGCGTTTTGTTAAATCCGCAAATCATTTCCGCCTCATTCCTTCTATCCTCTAGTCGCCCCTTTCCCTCCCCTTCACCATAAAAACTCCATGGAAGCCTTTTGAAGGTCCTTGTGCCTTAGGAGAGCATAGCTTGAGTCGGGTAGCGGTCTTTTGCCGGGTTTCTCCTCATAGGTATGTCGTCATCATCATCCATATCCTTGTCTTTGCAGTTAGGGTTTGCTTGATAGTAATAGATGGTTGTGTTGTGGTCATAGGCTTTGCTTGATTGCTGGATATGTCATATGTTGGCATGGATTGGTTAGAGTTGCTTAAAGGTAGGTTCGCCTACTCAGTTTCTGTAGATAGTCTAGTGTGTGTCGATTGTTGTGTCGTTGTTGATTGGTCCAGACGGTTGTTGATGTTGCATTGTGATTGCTGATTGTTTGTCTCTGGTTCTCGAGATGCGTTCTCGGCTGAGTGGAGTCACTTGCGGGAGTGGCTTTACGCCCTAGTTTCGCCCTTCGTGGAACCCGCCACGGAAGGGGATGTGCACATTAATGGGATAGGGTTATCGCTCGGTATGATGAGCGGGGATTTGGTGGGTACGGCTGCGGTCCCCCATTGGCAGGGCTGGTCCAGTGGATAGTCGGTGACGGAGAATTATCGGTGTGGGTGTGCTTGTGTTTGACTGATTGTGTTGTGTTGTATTGTTAGGTGTTGTTGGCATTGTTGTATCTTATCTCAGTACTGACCTTGTGTGGTTGTCTTGTTGTTTTATGTGTCTGTCGTGATCCCTTATGGTGAGCAGTCTGTCTTAGCAGGTGTTGTTATCGTTGATAGCTGGAGTCCGGGCAGGGATGAGTCTTCACGAGATTTGATGGTTATAGCGAGTAGTTTTTGGGTTGTATCATTTATTTCATCAGTTGGTTTTAAATCACTTGTAATATAACATAATAGTTCTTTTATCGACATTTGATTATTACTGTCCTCGGGCAACCGAGATGGTAATGCCCTTATATGCTAAGGAAGGCCTAGTTAAGGCTCCTCTGGATATGGGGGTGTTACACAATTAGTAAGTAACAATCTAAAATTTATAATTGGGAGATGCAAAGAGCTGATTCGAAGCACTACATGGGTGGTGAAGTTGGAGCATGTGTATCGAGAAGCGAATAGAGCAGCGGATTTATTAGCTACTCGAGGAATCAATTCAAGTACCATTCCTACTTATGTAGACGTCCCTTTTAATGAGCTACGTACTACCCTTCGAGAAGACGTTTTTGGGGTAGCGATGAAGCTTCTTCCTTTCTTTACTTACTTGAGTAGCCTAGGTCGCTTGGACTGGGTTACTCCTAGTTTTGCAGTCCTCATACGGTACATGAGGGCCATGGTTCATCCCGAGCTGATGGAGAAGGGGGCATCTCCTGCTACTGTCAATCCATGTCTCATTTTGGAGGTATGAACCTTCTTTTATCTTTTCTTTTAATTCTTAGAAATTATAGAGCCTCTTATAAATGAAAGATCATTCAGAGGCATGAAATAATATGAATGGAATTGGATCGGGAGGGATCATTTTGAATTGATTTGAATTGAAGATTTGACTTGCTTTGGGATTTGACTTGAATTTGAATAAAATTGAACTTGAGATTTTTGACTTGAATCTCAATTTATTTGAAATTTTGGATTGAACTTCAATTGAATTTTGAATTTTTAATTTGGAATTTTTTTTGAATTTTGAATTTTGAATTTGAAATTTTTTTTGAATTGAATTTTCAATTGATTTTAAGTAGAAACTTGAATTTGAATTGTTTTGAAATTTTTTAATTGAATTCGAATTGGATTTGACTCGAAATTTTCAATTGGATTTGAATTGAACTATCAATTTTGGATTTGAACTGGAAATTAAAGTTTGGAATTTGGAATTGATAGACCGAGTAGAGATAGAAACGATGGATCATTTTGATTTGATATATCATTTTGATTTGATTTGATATAGGAATTTAGAAAAAATGAAATTTTAAAATTGAATAAAGGATTACTGTAATCATTTCTTCTTTTCAGGCATGGGTATACTCGGACTTCCCTGGCTTTGCTCCCAAAAGGGTTGCGGACGTGGGGGAAATAGCATCCCGTAGTTAGATACCGGATCGTGTGTCGGTAGAAGAGCCAGCGGCCTTCTCACGACACCTATATGAGTGGTGTCAATGCTGTGCAGCTTGACGGTGTAAGCCTTTTTCTTACTTTTACTTGTTTTGAAATAATAGTGATCATAGGAATGACCGCCTGGTATCCTTTTCAGTGGGTGCCGAGACCTTGAGAGGACTACACTAGCGTTCCAGCCTTCGTAGCCAACGTTCTCCGACTTAGGAGTTCGAGTAGGTTGCTTCTGGCGACGCCTATGGGACCTGTGTGGTACCTAGGTGAGCGGTTCGCTCGACAGTACCTCCGTGACGATTTTGTGGTTCTCATCGATCCCCCAAGAAAGATGTTTAGGGAGCCTTCAGAGGCTGAGAGGACAGATGATCTTATAGGAGCAAGCAGTGACGCTCTTTTCCTTCCCGAGCTCGAGTACTCAGAGTTTGTGCGGAGGAGCCTGGCGTACTGGCTGATCGGTGGTAAGTATACCTTCTCTTAGCTATTTGAATTGACGTATTCAAATATAGCTTGAAAATGATAAATTTAACTTGGCAAGAGATCGAGGTGGCGGGTAGCGAGTACCCTGGATCGGCTGGTACGACGGTGCTAATGGAGATTCCGTCTTTTAATGAGGCGGTGATAGAGCCGGACTCGACGAGTGGCAGCACGTCGTGAGGAGGGTAAGCCGCCAGTTTAGGTTATTCTCTCTTCTTTGAAATGATCGTGTAAGAACACGATTTTAATCATTGCTTTATTTGTTGCAAAACAGGTGGCACCATCGAGGCATGTGGAGCTGTGGAGGATGGCCAACCGGCTGCGAGTGACAGCTGTGGAGGCTCTTTCTGCGGCTCGAGTCGGCAGGTATGAACCTCTTTTTTCTTCTTTTTTATATGCATGAACATTTCAAATTACTTTTAAAGTGCTTGTATTTATCGACTTTCTTTTCCTTTCAGAGGGAATGTGAGTTGGACGAGTCACGCGAGGAGACGGCCCGCCTGTCGAGGGAGCTGGAGGTTCGAGATGCCGACATTGCCATTGTTAAGGCTATGGTTGCAGAGTTGAGGGGTCGTCTAGATGACCATATTGGCTAGACTTGTATATTTGTTTTGCTTTCGGGCATGAGCTCGAATTTTTGTTGTACAAATGATTGTTTGGTTTTATATATATCACGGCGTGCGAGCCATTTGCTGCTGTTGGGTGTAAAATGTGTTGGTACATGCAGGTTAGCTTGGAAACAGGTTTGGCATTATGACGGTTTACGCCGTCATGCTGCCGAAATTCACATAGAGAAACAATCATAACGCAAATAGCATTAAAATTTGGCCTTAAATAGCACAAAATGTATCTTTAATCAAGTCGAAGAGAAAAAAAAATGCCCCATTAGTGAGCAAAAAAATGACTCGACGCGCGATGAATAATGGGAGTGCTTCCCCCTAAAAAAAATGAAAGAAAAAAATAATTTTAGAAAATCTAAAATGAAAGAGGGGTCGAAATGATTCCCCGAAAATAAAAAAAAATAAAATAAAATGGGTAAGTGTGCTTGTGATGAAATGTGAAGTGACGATATCATCTCGAAAAGCGAACCCATGTCGAAATAGGATTACACAATGGATTTGGAATATATAAAAAAAGGTAAGGAAATAAGAATTTCTGTATATCACTAAACATATTCGTATAGGAATAGCAAAGTTTAAGCCAAAATCGAATTTAGGAAAGATCCTCGCGGAAATCGCAGGAAATCGAGCTGTGGAAGAGGCGCATGAACAGCTGCGATGCTTCCAGAGGGCGCAACATTTCCTACGTTATTTTCCCAGGTGTTCTCTTCCTGAGCGATTTTAAGAAAGGCCGAATAGTATAAATAGAGGCCTTGGTTTAGCTTCTATTCTCACAATTTTTCCTTCTATCACTTCATAATTCATCAAATATAATATTTCTCTCAAAAAATATTTACAAGAAAAAATGAATGCTTTTGAATCTCGACTCAAGGAATGGACCAATGAGTTCTCAAATGCGGAGAAGTATGACATGGGTGTCTTTGGATCAATCATCAGTTTAAACAAGTGAAAGTGGTAAGACCGTTTCTTGATGCTTGTCTTGAATATTGGAACCCGGAGTATCATGTTTTCGCCTTTCCTGGAGGTGAAATTTGTCATTTTCCCGAAGAATTTACAGCAATTGGAGGGTTGGATACAGAAAGTCTTCCAGCCTTACCGTCTAGGTCTCAAGGTTATAAAAATAAGTTTAGGGACCTTCTAGGATTGACCAAAGTTGAAGTAGATCGTCTTGTAACCTCCAAGGTTGTACGGATTTTCGACCTTATGGACCGTTTTATAGATAGGGAAGACCCTTCTATTTCTTATGCTGCGAGGCGCAGAGCCTTCGGATTTTTCCTTCTTCATTGTTTTGTCCTAAATAGCCACGTTGACGCGGAAATGAGAGGTGACCCGCGGTTTCTGGGAATCGTCGAGCAAATGGAACTGTGCAAGAGCCCAGCTTGCTTGGTATTAGGAGAGACTATCTCAGGATTAGATAATCAAAAAATGAATCGTGAGCTCCCGTATCTTGGATGTCCTTGGTTCGAAGGTTTAAAACTCGTCGTCAAAAGTTACCCAACCAAAACAATATTTATAACTTCACCAACTACCCTTAGTAAAGAGGCAAGTAAAGGTCAGATCCCAAGGGACGGGTATTGATATAGGATTTTCAGTTGTAAATGGTCGTGTCTTAGGGTGTCACAATTTGAGGTTGAGATAGGAAATCAACTAGAACTAATCAACAATAAAAACAAAGCAAGGTAGATAAAATGAAGGTGTAAACAATTGATTAAAAGCACTAGGGTATCATGGGTTCATGGGGGAATACATGGGAGTTGATCATACACACATATTCTCAAATTATAAGCAAGCAATTATTATTGTAATGGAATCGAGTTAGTGTATATCTTACAATCCCTAAGAAGGTTTGGGTCCCGGAGCCGAATCGATTAGATTGTACAACACCTACAAGTCGACTTAATCCTTCCTATTCAAAATTATACATGGTCTAATGAGGCTCGAGTTGATTTATGTCTTACTAGCCCCAATGAAAAGATAAGTGATGGGTAAAAAATGCAAGGATTCATAGGCTCGCATTTCATCAAAGATAACATGTGCATAAGTTTGAATCACAACAAGCAAGCAAATAAATTATGTGAACATATTAGAATAAGAATGAATCATTTCCCATGTTGGTTTCCCCTAATTACCCATTAACCCTAGCTAAGGAAACTACTCACTCATGATCAAGTTTAACATGTTAACAAGGTTGTCAATCACATTAACAAGGCAAAACATGATGAATGAATGAAAATGATTAACAATAATTAAAGCTAGGATTAAAAGAATTATACCTATGGAGATTTCAAAATAATAATGCAAAGAATAATAGAAGTACTTGATGATTGATGGAAGGTTGTCAATCTCCCAATAAACCCAAATGATCTTCTAATTACCCAAAATAAATGATGAACAATAGAGAAATTAAAGAAAGATTAAGTATTGAGATTTGTATTAAGACTAAATTAAGAGTTGATTACAAGATTAAGGAATGATTACTAATTGATTACCACTTGATTCTAATCTAAGTAGTACAAAGGGGTATTTATACTAAAGATTAGGTACAAAAATTAGGGTTACTAAGGGCTTAAATGACTATTAAGTCCTTAAGAAAAGTTGAGGAAATGCTCCTCTCGAAGGAGATGAGCATCTCCCTTTTAATGGTTTTGGCACGGGACGAGCGTCTTGCGGATAGGCATGGGTTCCCTGTAGTAAGATCCGAGCGGATTGTCAGGGCAGACGCTCGTTTCATCTTGCTTCAGGACGAGCGTCTTCAGCAAGGGACGCTCGGATTGTGGTGAAGGGAGACGCTCGGATCGTCTGTGATCCGCTCGGATCCCATGGCAGACAGCTTTTCTTCTTTTTTTCCTTCATAATCTGCGAGGATCAATCCGGTGATGCAAGGATCCTTTCGTCACTGCCCAATCTACTTCATTATCTACATAGGCCATCTAGTATTGTCTTCCACTTGATGCTTAGTCATTAGGTGCGATCAATTTAGTTCCATTTCGCCATGTAAATGCAAGGTTTGCATTCCACTAAATGTGCTCAAATATGAGTCACATCAAACATCTCCAAACCGAACCTTTGCTCGTCCTGAGTAAAGATATGACAAAAACTAGGACCCTTATTCAAACTAACCTACTAATATAGCCGATGCGCGACAATTAGCGGGTCTCACTCCGCCCCTTCAACTCACAACAAGACAACCATAAGGTAGGATGCCTTCTTGCAAGGCAAGGTGGGTCTTGCCAAAATGGCGACACATCCAATCATTAAAGCACGTAAAAACAAGTAATGGTTGCATCTACAAAGATGAATAGCCACTTCCTCATCTAAGTGGCAGAAATTATCTATAAGGGTACACATTCCATTATAGATACAATTTATTCAAGCTACTAAGCCTAGGACGATACTAATAAATCACCTCCAAGTTGTGTCAAACTAGGGTACTTTTATCCTCAATCGTTAAATGCTTTTGTCAAGAGTAGTCTCCCTATGGTGTTAGAAACACTGGAGGATCGCGGAATTCCCCTTCTTGGCTAGACAAGAAGAAGGGTCGTCCCCTCTCTACCATACACAAAAGTGGATTCGATGGATAAAGGGATCATTTGTATTTGAGTTTCATATGGGAGTTTGCTTTTTGTTGTTGTTTTTTCCCTTCAATTTCTTGTGGCATTTGACATTTGAGAACACTTTCTTTTTGCCATTTCTTTTGATGTTTGGCATTTCAATACTTGACAACTTTCAACTTTTTGCATTTTCTTTTGAACATTTTCAAAGTCACCCCAATTAGTAACGAGGGTGCCCTATATTTGAAGCCTAGGAGTTCTTATTTTTGGACTCCTCTTTTCTTTGATGCAAATTGCAAACTTTTTCATTCTTTTATTTTCTCGAACTCAAATTTGAACTATTTTTGTGCCCATTCCCTTTTGTTGACAAAAATGTGGTAGAATATGGAAGATGGTTGCATGGTTTCAAAGGTCACCTTGGAATAAACGTTAGCCAAGGAGTTATCACACCACAAGGTACTCTTGACTAGGCCTTAATCCATGGGTCAAACGATACTAGCATGACACATCCTAGGGTGATTTACAAGTATTCTAACAAGCAAAGTCTCGAGAAGAAAAGTATCTACAAGGGCCTATATACACTTGTCAAGTTTCCCAAGGAGACGTTTTCACAAAATTTTTCCTAAATGCAACTATATGCCATGATGCAACTATCATATATACAACCTAATGCATATGCTTCTACCAAATATTATGTCAAGTAATCTAAATGCAATCCTATAATCACATTGTTTATACCGCATCAATCAAAATAAAGCCACATAGTCATTAACATAAAGTGGAAAAAGGAGATTAGAAAGATCATACCATGCGGTTTTCAATATCCTCATGTCTCGGATGTAGCGTAGTCGATCAATGTGAGAAAGGATAAACAAACAAGCAAACAAACAAGTATATACAATTTATACAATTCTAAACTATAAGGGAAACAAACATGTTTTTGGGTTTTTGCATTTTTCAAATTTTTATGGTTTTTATGTTTTTATGAAATAAGAAAGACATGTTTTTGTATTTTTCAAAAAAATTCAATTTTTTTATCATTTTTGTTTTATAAAAGTCATGTTAGAATTTCCCATCCCCATGCTAGTATGGGCATTGTCCCCAATGGCCAATACGATAGGAAATTATGCAAACTATATGAAAATGCATGATTTCTATACTAAATGCAAACTATATGATATATATACAAAAGTGAATGCAAACTAAGCTATGATATATGATGCATGAATTTTTGTTTGGTTGGAGAGCATAATTTAAATCAACTTCCAATGCATATGCTTGAACTTCCTCAAACCAAGTGAGAGTGAGGGAGTTCATGCATAAAAATGCTATGCATGAAACTAAATTTGTCATTTTGGATTTTTCATGTGGGAACAATTTAATCTATCATCACCCAAATGTTGCCTAGGTGGAAATATAGTCCTTCAATTTTACAAGGACACCAAGAATGAAACAATTAATTGTGAAATGAGTTAACAAAACATAAAAATCTTATCATGAAATTGAAATGATGGGGGAAAAGAGAGACTTCACTTTGGCCTTGGTGGGTGCCTCGTGCCCGCTCCACCTAGCTCATGAAGTATTCCTCAAAGGTCATCATCATCCCCTCCGAAGTCGTTATCCCAAGGCTCTCTTGATGCATCACTCTCATGAAAGTCCATGAATTCATCCTCCTCACTATTTAACTCCACAGTATCACCACCACCCGATTTTTCACCCTCTTCTTCTTCTTGACCATGCGCTCCACCACTGGCATTTTCCGAATTCGGAAAGAGGATATTCATTTGGTCCCAAAAGGGAAGAATTCCTTCCTCACTAATGTGTCCTTGCCGGCCAATCGGTGGAATTGAGGATACAAAGCATAGTAGTTATCCACATTGGCCTCAAATTGCCATAGATACATGTCTTGTAGTATGCCCGTAACAAAATCATCGCTAAGGAGGATGAAAGGGTTCGGGTGATTGTAAGGTTGGTATTGGAAGGCGTATGGTGGGATCACAACTTTTTCATTGTCATTTGCTTGGGTTTCTTGTTGTGGAGGTGGAGTAGGAGGTTGGTCTTGGTTAGCCCGGTTCACATTTGTCGGGATGAGGTAAGACGGGACTTGAGAGAGGGGTCCTCTTCTAGGTGAAATTCTTGTCAGTCCTTCCATGGGAAGGTAAATAGAGGTGCTCCCTTTGATGATCCATTTTATCCTTTTTTCAAGGCCCTCAAGGGCTATCCAATGATGTTGCTGTAGGAGTAACATTTCATTGATCCTTGTTTTTCCGGGAAGAGGGGTGTAGGCATTGTTGTGATTAAAGTTGGGGTTAAAGTGTTTTGCAAGCTTGGTTACTAACCCTCCATTAACAATATGTATCTTGCCATCATCGTCCCCATTCCTAAACTTGGCCCATTTCTACTAGGGGTGCATTAAAGTGGTAACCACTCCGCCCTTGTATTTTGAGATAAGATTCCATGAAAACAATGTCAAGTTCATTGACGACCGCGGGATCGCGGCGGGCTAGAAGTGTGCCCGTTAGAAACTGGTAAGTGTATCGAATGATGGGGTCTTGGATGTATGAGGCCGAGCATTCTTTGATGTAAGTAAAGTCGCGACCGGTTAAAGCTCGCCAAACTGGTGTTATAGAGTAGTTTTGGGGTCTAGATGTTCGGGTAGGCGAAACATCGAGACCTAGCACACTAGCAAATTCTACCAATGTCATTATCCGGGTTTCATTCTCAAGACGGAATTGCACACAAATTGTATTGTTTATAGTGGAGATCTTTAGGAAGCTCAAAAACTCAAAAACCAAAGGTTTATAGGTGAGCTCGTGCATATTGAACATATAAGAAATACCAAATAGCTCGAATAGTGCCTCGGATTGATCGTAGATGCCAAGTTTTCTCAAGGTGTTATGGCAAACAAATTTAGTTGAAAGAATATTCTTACCGAGTAAACGATGAAAGACAAGCCTTTGGACGTCATTAACAAATTCAATGTTGGAGAATTCAATGAGTCTTGAGAGATCTACAACTTCTTCATTTTCCCGTCTTAGAGTGTTGAGGTGGAAAGTTAAGGAACTTCCAATCACTCTTCTAGCCCTCCTCCTTTCTCTAGGTAAGGACCTTGTGTTGGAATAAGTGTCCTCCGACAATAATGCGATCACAGCTGTTGATCATGATGATCACATGTTTAAATCTCATTTTAAGAATACATGTGAGATGTAATATTTTACAGTCAACTGGTCCACACATATCGGTAATGATTGGCTGACTAGAGTTTGACATTACTTTCGTGCGACGGTGGTGATCAGTTGATCCCCTTAGGTCATACCTATAGCGAAATACTCTTAATTTATTATTTAATTAATCGTATGCCGATACGAGTTAATAAAATCACTTAAAATTGACGGATGATTTTGTGAGTAAAGTTAACGTGTCTTATTGTAATTCGATTAAATTGGATACGGTCTAAGTAATCGAATTGTTTTATTACTTAGATAAAATTATTGTTTACGAAACAATTGAAATTGAAATTGAATGAATAATTTATTATAAATACAAGATATTGTAATTTATAATTTGATAAACCGTTTTGGTACAAGTAATTACAAATTACTAGTCGATTTTGTATATGACATATTTTATGAGTATATTGATTTTTAATATGTTAAAAATACATTACAATTTCACATGTCAACTAACATGTCACATTTGTCACAATTGATAAATGACAAAATAAAATGGACCTCCCATTTTATTTAAGTGTGCCGAAAATGGAGGAAGTGTTGGGTTGATATTGTGTTTTTATCTTAGTGGAAAACATAATGATAAAAGACTACCATCTAGCCATGCATGCCTAGTCTTGCCTTAAGAAGAACAAGACCATGCATTGGCTCCCCAATATTGACCCCCCCTCCCAGCCGGTTTTCTATAGAGAGCAACCATATGGATTTCTCAATTTTATTCATTCATTTTTCACCTAATATTTTCTAGAGTAAGAAAATCAATTCTCTACTTTTGTGAAATATTTTAGAGATAGAAAACTCACATTATCATTTCCTCTTGACCGAAATATTCAAGAGCATTACAAATTATTTTGTATCAATTTTTAAGTATGACTTTTATTATTTTCTAGTACAAAATAATATTAGTTATTAAGAGGTTTCCTTGGGTATTCACTTTTGGGAGGGATTCTACTTTGGATCCTTTGTTCATCCTTTTTAAGGAAAGCTCAAGAACAAGTAAGAAGGAGATCTTACTTGTGCCCTTTAATCCGAATTCCATAGTAAGAAAGACGATTTCTTTACTCTTTTATTTTAGTTTGCATGCATAAGATCTAGAATTTATTTTATGACTAAATAAATTTGAACATATATGAATATGTAAATTAATGAGATTAATAATTTCTAACAAGCGGTAACATGAGCCTTAGGTTGTTTGCATGCAAATCGGTTATTGTTTTTCGGAGTTATAAGATTAACAAACAAAACTTATAAATTTGTGTTTATTATGACATATCACGAAATTTATTTTCATGTTAAAGTTTCTTGTCCTAAAATGTATTTCGGATATTTTTGTTTATTTATGGATTGTATTGTTCATTTTATATAATAATGGCATTAAAATGTGATTTTTATGATAAAAATGTCATTTTTGGACTAAAAATAGCTAAACTTCGACTTTTTCAGTGGTTTTTGGATATGTTTTCACATATAGCCTGTAAATTTTCATAATAAAATGAGTTGTATTGCTCGAAATATGGATTTTTCAAGTTAAAATCGTATTTAAATGGGAAAATAGGTTAATATGAGTTATATTTCGAATCTGGTCATGGAAATTTAGTATGTTGTCACATGCAATTTTACAAGATGTGTGTAAAATATTTGGCTATAATGAAGTCTTTATGCATGATTTATGAATTTTTGATGAAAAATCACATAAATAGTGACTTTATTTAGTAAAACTGCTAAAACATACTTCATGACTAAGGAAAAACGTCACATGTTGTATTTTATCATATATTTCAGATCTAAAAGTGAAAAGTTAATAAAAATAATTTTTCTCATTGGTGATAATTGTTAAAATCGATAAACCGCAACATTGTTTTTCTCGATAAATTTTCGAAATTTTTTAACCTAAGTTTTGAACATTATGAGTGTCATGGTATTTTTCCAGAATGTTCATGAGTTTAAATTTCAAATTTTGAAATTATTTGAAATTTTTATGATTTAATTTGAAGTTTATGACATAATTTTGTATTTTAGGTCCATTCATGAACAATATTAAGAAATCTAGGTTAATTATTGTCAAATGTTAGTGGAGACTAATTTTGAGACCTAAGATGGTTAGGGTAATTAACTTGTACATAGATATGATTTTATGTAATTATTGTGATTTTAAAAGGTTAAATCACGCAAATCCGTAAAAACCGATTACTATACGATATTGGCTCCTTAAAGGTGATTTAGCATAAAATTGGGCATGTTCATACATATTATAATGCTGCATTTTATTTATGATTGTCATATTTTAATTTTATGTAATTTATTATGTAATTTTACTTAGTATGGCCTTAGTTTTAATTGATATTACCCGAAATGTATCGGAATATCGATTCAGTTGTAATTTATTGTGATCTCGTATCACCGTTTTGTAATTTAATAGATTTATTTTTATTTTTTAATTAAAAATGAATAATAGGAAATTATGTAATTTATTATGTAATTTATTTATTTCGGAGTTCCTTGAAGACGGTGCCACTCGAGAAGGCGATCCATCAAAGAATGTATTGCCTTGAAATGCGTGCCAAGACCGAAGTTCAAGGGACCAAAGGAGTTGGTTTCCGAATTTGTAATAGTTTATGAGATTTACTATTTTAGGAAGGCCATACTAGGATTTTATTTTTATGCTTTGCATTTTAATTATAGGTTGCATGCATCGCTAAATCGTCATAACTAAACATGCATGTTAATCGAGTTTATCGACCGTGTTAATTACAGTTATCGTACTTCACTTAAAACGTGATAGATAATAAATTGACATGATCTCTCGCTAAAATAAACAATTGAGACTTAGCCTTACCAAAAAGTAGAAACCATGAAAACGTATTTTGTGAGGGAGTGCGCTCGGCCACACCGGGGTACAAACCTTGTTACGTAGGGGAAGTAGTGATAAATGTCTATCCACCGAATTCATGTTGATAAGGAATGAATAGGCTACCCCGTGCCCAAGTTAATGTGAATTTGGATCATGGAGACATTTATTTGAAATTTGGATTCAGCTCAACGGAAGTATTCGTGACCGTAGTCGCATGTGTTCCGGGCTATAGATAAATATTAGAGTAATTTTATCGACCGAGAGTTGTAAAAGTAGAATCGATTAAAAAGTTAATCCACCGAGTTATATTGATGAGGGATGAATCGGTTACCCCGTGCCCAAGCTAATATGAATTTGGATCTTGGAATCATTTATCATAGTTGGGTAGAGGTCACTATGTAAATGCTTTACTTGTTATTTACAAGTATTAATAAAACGATAAATGTTAAGTTTTCCACTATTCCGTTATCATATTGTTCTATTTCTTTACCACAATTCATATACGATATCATTTCGATTTTTGATTCAAATCTCCATTAAAATATCATAACTAAAGACAAATATGAATTTGCTTCTAAAACCTCATATGAACCATTGCTAAAGATCTTTTTGTGAAAAGTGTAGATAGAAGTTATTCATTATCAAAAAGGCTTTGGATTATTGACTAACATGTCTAATCACAATGGATAGTTATTCATATACTTAATTGAATTAAGTACTTTAAAATGTTAAATTGTTTTGGTAATTAGATTTGTAAGAAATCGTAATTGACCAAAATAACGCAAACACTTCAATGAAAGTTTTAAGACTAAACAAATAAATTGAAGAGTAGTCTTCATGAAATTAAATTTTTGATTCTCTAAGCAAAGATTCATTAAAATGAGTGGGAGCATTCTCTTAAACCGGGTGAGGTTCAAAGAAGTAAAATTAGAATGGAATTGATACAAGGTTATGATAAAAGTAAAGTTATTGAGAATAACGATACTAAACGTATTAATCCCGACCGATAAAGTTTCGATTGTCTTAAATGTTGGACATTAGAAAGGAAACTACCCCAAATTATTGAAGAATCAACAAGTTAGTTGTGGGACATCTAATGGGACCTTCTTCTTTAAATGTTTATTTGATTAACATAAATTTTGTTAGTACTACTTCGTCAAAATTAGAAACCAGTGGAGGTTTTCATCATTGTATTTGATACATAGGATGATAAGAATATGACAACTAGCAACAATGATGTTGAGAGATAGAGTCATTGTGTACTCAATCTAGTTTTTGAGTTTAAAGTTGTACTTAATTGTGACTATTAAGTGCATAAACTCCAAATAAGAATATAAACTTGTTAAGATAAAAAAGAGGTTTCACTTTTGTGACCCTATACACCATGATTTGATGTATAGCTAGCCCATTATCAAGGTGATTATATTCTAAACCAAACTAGAATGATACATCATGTAGATGATACAAGACTCAAATTGGTATCCCAAGATTAAACCTTAAATTCTGGAATGATGAACGCAAAGAGTTATCGAGTACTCTTGAAACCATTAGATTGTTAATCTTATGGTATATGCGTATCTTGTATTCAAAGCAAGATGTCTCGTGCCTTTTGGTTGAAAAGGAGATCGAGGTTGTAAATCATTGATCCAAAATAGGTTGATCATTTTCTTTTACCAATGATTTAAGTTGACGCTAATGTGTTCACTTAATAAGGTAAATAGAGAAATCTTTGAAGAAGTTCAAAGAGTTCAAGGAATCACGATTTAGTCGTGATGGGATTATCAAAGTGAAGACTTTGATATAAGCCAAATGAAATGTGATATAGTATCACAAGTTAATCTCTCTTAACACACATTATGGGATAATGTGTGGTTGGATAAAGAAATCAAACGCTATTCGATATGGTTTGGACTTCAACCAAGTTACTTGGAGTTACTTGATCCTTTTTGGGGATTTTATCATTTTGTCTAAAATATTTTTTCCACTAAATCTAAAACGAATCATATGAGATATGAAATGGTAGGGTACCATTCTTGTAAGTTTTCACAAGAAACAAATGCTCATTTTTCCTTACTATAATCACGAGTACAACGAGTTTGTGGCTCGTAAAGCTGTCTTTCTAGAATACAAGTTTATTTCTAAAAGACAGAGTGGGAGAATTATTTCAAGAGCCATAAAGAATGTTATGTCGCAAGAAACTGGTCTTTCTTGGCTACATGAGACGTTTTGTGTAAAACGTTGTTTCTTCAAAACCTAGGAGGTTAAAGTCATCACTTGTTGAAGATGATGAATTAATGTTACTTTTAGAAAGTAAAGAGCTTGCAACTTACAAAGAAATTCTTTGATTCAAGTTACTTCTAGAAACTAATGATCATATGACTTAAATAAGAGTGTTTAAGTCACAACTCAATACAAGGCTTAGAGCCATGAAAATCCGAAATAAATTCCAAGTGAATTGTTAGATATCAAAGCTTGATTGGTGGCAAAGGGTTTTGCACTAGTTGAAATGCTTAAGTCTATTTGTATCTTCTTAGGGATTGTGTTTCATTATGATGATATACATATAGCAAGTGAATCTAAAACCCACTTCTTCAATTAGAAGGAATGTATTCAATACATGTCTTGAGTTTTGTAGATTCTTGCAATCCTAAGATAATGTGAAACTTAAGAGAGGCTCTTAAGTAGGACATCAATGAGTTGGAATCAATGTTTTGATCATGTTATAATACTTTTCTCGATAAGTCGAGAAGTTGTGTTTATTCATGGAGTTTAGTGAGAGTTACGGAAATTTTAATTAGTCTTATATGTGGATGACATATTGATCATTGGGAATGATTTGACACTTATGGAGTATTATAATAAATCTTTAATATCCGGATTTATGGAGATAAATCTACATGATATTTGCGTCAAATAAGAAGTCTTATGTTGATAAGATTCATGATTAGTTCAATCGAGTTGAACATATTTGATTAATTCCATTTGCTTCCCCTGTCGGATCAATTAAATAGGAAATGATGTATAACACTTCATATACTTTGAGTATGATGAATTGTTTCAAATTGAATTGAAGTAATAGTTACCAAGTAAGCCATAAATATTACCCTTAAGTGCTTGCAGAAGCATTGAGGATGTAAAGCAAAGTGTTTTTAATGCAATTTTGTGTAAGGGTGTTACACAAATGATTGACAATTGAGATTGCGCATGGTTTCCGACAAAACCATAATCAAAACACATTAAGGATGGTTAAGGAACCATTATGGCTATGTTATTTAAGAAATAGATTTGCTAGAATCGTTCTAGGCAATAAAGAACAATAAGAAATATTTACAACGGAAATTGAGTACACTTGCAATCATCGGATGTGCAAGAGGGATGAGTCCCGCACACTGTGAAAACAGTGGGAGCTATTCTAAGGCTAGAGGGCATATGTCTAGATTGGATCTAGACACGTACTCAGAAAGTTTTGTAATGCAAATGTATACATTACAAAGGAAAACGAGTATGTAGTAAGGTTGAGTTAGGTACAAGAATTTGATAAAACCTACTAACCAAAGCCTTCTCATAGGCTTAACATGATGAGTCATGTCCTATGTCATTTCAATTGCATTGAGATGAACAACTACATATAAGATAAAAATGGATTATAAAAATATGAAGTAATAATCAGGTATTGACTATTCATATGTGATAAATCACAATTGTCGTTCGAGTTTTTAAATCTGAAAACTCCTTTTATATACTTTGTTACATCCAAACGGGTTGTAGAGACAATATTGAACCCCGTTAAAGTGAACCCGGATTAACATGGTATTCGCCTATAGTCACTTGTATGAGGTGACGTCTCGAAGTGACTAGAGTGTGATGCGATTGATGGCAAGTTCAAGTGCCATAGAGTCATGTGAGATGACTAGTCGATCACATAGGCAGACTGTTAGGAACACTTTGTCGGGCCTTATGACCGCTTATAGATTTCTGGCAAATTTATATAGCTTGGCCGTGGCGAGAGCTACTATAGTATTCTAATAAGTCGATTCTTTTGACTAAAGACTGTTTACCTAAGGTGGCACAGTTTCAGATTGACTTTGATTTATATTAATACGACCTTTATAAATGGAGTAAAATGGGTATATTTTTGGTTATGATGGTTGTGGCTAGTCGAACGGAATAAGTGCAATAGGAATTGTCCACCCCCTTGTCAGGGTTATAACAATATCTCAAGGCCACTCGAGGTGTAATGAACTAGAAATGCGTGGCCACGCCCGGAAGTTATCTATGGTAGATGATTCCGGCCAATCAGTTATTCTCCAGATCGAGGAAACCACTCTCGATATGATCACTTGCAAGTACGACATGAAAGACACCTTGCATTGAGTGGGAGATAGTAATAGGACAAGAGAATTGGTGACGCACACTTGTCCAAGAAAAGTGGGAGATTGTTGGAATAAGTGTCCTCCGACAATAATGCGATCACAACTGTTGATCATGATGATCACATGTTTAAATCTCATTTTAAGAATACATGTGGGTTGTAATATTTTATAGTCAACTGGTCCACACATATCGGTAATGATTGGCTGACTAGAGTTTGACATTACCGTCGTGCGACGGTGGTGATCAGTTGATCCACTTAGGTCATACCTATAGGGAAATACTCTTAATTGATTATTTAATTAATCGTATGCCGATACGAGTTAATTAAATAGCTTAAAGGTCATGGATGATTTTGTGAGTGAAGTTAACGTGTCTTATTGTAATTCGATTAAATTGGATACGGTCTAAGTAATCGAATTGTTTTATTACTTAGATAAAATTATTGTTTACGAAACAATTGAAATTGAAATTGAATGAATAATTTATTATAAATACAAGATGTTGTAATTTATAATTTGATAAACCGTTTTGGTACAAGTAATTACGAATTACTAGTCGATTTTGTATATGACATATTTTATGAGTATGTTGATTTTTAATATGTTAAAAATACATTACAATTTCACATGTCAACTAACATGTCACATTTGTCACAATTGACAAATGACAAAATAAAATGGATCTCCCATTTTATTTAAGTGTGCCAAAAATGGAGGGAGTGTTGGGTTTATATTGTGTTTTTATCTTAGTGGAAAACATAATGATAAAAGACTACCATCTAGCCATGCATGCCTAGTCTTGCCTTGAGAAGAACAAGACCATGCATTGGCTCCCCAATATTGACCCCCCCCCCCCCAACCGGTTTTCTATAGAGATCAACCATATGGATTTCTCAATTTTATTCATTCATTTTCCACCTAATATTTTCTAGAGTAAGAAAATCAATTCTCTACTTTTGTGAAATATTTTAGAGATAGAAAACTCACACTATCATTTCCTCTTGACCGAAATATTCAAGAGCATTACAAATTATTTTGTATCAATTTTTAAGTATGACTTTTATTATTTTCTAGTACAAAATAATATTAGTTATTAAGAGGTTTCCTTGGGTATTCACTTTTGGGAGGGATTCTACTTTGGATCCTTTGTTCATCCTTTTTAAGGAAAGCTCAAGAACAAGTAAGAAGGAGATCTTACTTGTGCCCTTTAATCCGAATTCCATAGTAAGAAAGACGATTTCTTCACTCTTTTATTTTAGTTGGCATGCATAAGATCTAGAATTTATTTTATGACTAACTAAATTTGAACATATATGAATATGTAAATTAATGAGATTAATAATTTCTAACACCTTGTTGGTCTCATCTTGAAATAGATCTTGAATTTGATTTGTTGATGAGAATGTTCTTTGTAATTTGGCGTCCTTTTTGAAAACCCTGGGTTTTGGGGGTTTTTGAATTAGAGAGATAAGTGGATGTATTTTGATGTGTTGTGGGTTATATGTGAGGGGGTTTTATGTTTTATAGAGGAAGGAAGGATGAGGTGGAACAAAATGTGTGGTGGGGAGGTGTTTTAATTGTTGAGAAAATAGAAGAGCAGGACGACAGGGAGACGAGCGGATCGAGCACGGGACGCTCGGATCATAGCTCCAGGAGACAAGTGGATCGAATACGTGACGCTCGGATCCGTGGTCAGAGTAAAATCCCATATTTTGAAGTATGCAGGACGCTCGGATTCCCAACGAGACGAACGACTTTTCTTGAGACGAGCGGCTTATTCTGGGGACGCTCGGATTGCTTGTCAGTGTAGTTTCTCCAACTTCCAGGTACTCCAAGATGGGCGGATGGCGCCTAGGACGCTCGGATATATGCCTAAGGCGCTCGGATCCATACTGGGACGCTCGGGTTGCCTGTTTTTCTCACGGGCTCAGGTCTGCCCGTGGGAATCTCTTCCTTTGGTCTTCTTCTTCCAAAATTGATAAGAGTGCCTCCCCACACTTGAATTTCTAAATCCTTCATTCATCAAAAAGGTTTAGTGACCCCCCATCACCTACTGTCATGTCAAGAATCATGCTTCTTATTAAAATGTAGTAAAGTTAAAAATATAAGTGAAAAGAGTTAGTATATTTACAAATGGTGGTTTGGAGAGGACTCCACCAAACTCTCTTTCTTTGATGATTTTCTCATTGAGGGGGAGGTCCGAGGTAGGTGACCTCGACTTCTCCAATGAATGCTCCTTCATAATACGGTTTCAACCTTTGGCGATTGACTTTGAATTTGTTCCCATCTTCCGACTTTATCTCAAAGTCTCCATATTTTCCTACCTCGGTAATCACATAGGAACCCATCCATCTAGAATTCAACTTCCTGGGGAAGAGCCTATATTGGGAGTTAAATAGAAGGTCTTTGTCTCCCTTGTGCAAGGCTTTTTGCTTGATTCTCTTATCATGGAGTAACTTTGTCCTTTCCTTGTAGATCTTGGCATTCTCATAGGATTGTAGTCGGAATTCCTCCAACTCTTGGATTTGCATTATCCTCTTTTGGCCACTTAGCTTAAGATCAAGATTGAGAGCTTTGATTACCCAAAAAGCTTTGTATTCTAGCTCAATTGGTAGATGACATGCTTTTCCATAGAAAAGTTTGTAAGGGGAGGCTCCTATGGGAGTCTTATAGGGCATCCTATAAGCCCAAAGAGTACCATCAAGCTTCATACTAAAATCCTTACGGGTCTTGTTAACAACCTTCTCAAGAATTTGTTTGATCTCTTTGTTTGAAACTTCAACTTGACCGCTTGTTTGAGGATGATATCCCAAGCCGGTTCTATGTTGAACACCATATTTTGCCAAAAGGGATGTGAGATTCTTCTCATGAAAATGTGTCCCTCCATCACTTATGATTGCCCTAGGAACTCCAAATCTTGGGAAGATAGTTTTCTTGAGGAGTTTAGTGACCGTTTTGGCGTCATCGGTTGGAGTAGCAATTGCTTCTACCCACTTTGATACATAATCAACGGATACAAGAATGTACTTGTTTCCTTGAGATGATACAAATGGTCCTTGGTAGTCAACTCCCCATACATCGAAAATTCCTACCTCCAATATTCCTTGTTGTGGCATCTCATTCCTCCAAGAGATGTTCCCGGTTCTTTGGTAAGGATCACAATGGAGAATAAATTCTCTAGCATCTTTAAACATGGTAGGCCAAAAGAAACCCGATTGAAGGACTTTAGCAATAGTTCTTCGTGCTCCATGATGTCCTCCATATGGGGACGAATGGCATCTCTCCAAAACACCTTGAACTTCCCATTGTGGTATGCATCTTCGGTAAAGTCCATCACTACATTCCTTGTAAAGATTGGGATCATCCCAAAAGTACCTTTTTACTTCAAACAAGAATCTCTTCCTTTGATTGTAAATCAAATTTGGAGGAAAGACTCCTCCCACAATGTAGTTAGCATAATCGGCAAACCATGGTGTGTTTTGCCTCTCAAGTTGTGATTGAATGGCCATTAAGATATCATCGGGGAAAGAGTCATTGATCGGTGTCTTTCCCTCATCAATATGGAATCGAATTCTTGACAAGTGGTCCACTACCATATTCTCGACTCCCTTTTTGTCTCTTATCTCTAAATCAAATTCTTGGAGTAGCAAATTCCATTTCAACAATCTTGGTTTTGCTTATTTCTTTATCAAGAGATGTCTAAGAGCACGATGATCCGAGAAAACAATCACTTTCGATCCAAGCAAGTAGGAACAAAACTTGTCTAAGGCATAGACAATGGCAAGGAGTTCCTTCTCGGTGGTATCGTAGCTCACTTGTGTAGAGTCAAGAGTCTTGCTTATGTAATAGATAACATGTAAAGCCTTTCCTACCCGTTGGCCAAGAACCGCTCCAACAGCGTAGTTACTTGCATTGCACATGATCTCAAACGGTAATTCCCAATTTGGTGGTTGGATGATTGATGCAGAGATAAGTGCTTCCTTGATTCTATTAAAGGCTTAAACACACTCATCAGTGAATTGGAATTGGTCATCTTTGAGCAAAAGTTGAGTGAGGGGTTTCGCAATTTTTGAAAACTCTTTTATGAAACGGCGATAAAAACCCGCGTGACCAAGAAAGCTCCTGACCCGTCTAACATTCACGGGAGGTGGAAGTTTCTCTATCACCTTAACCTTGGCTTTGTCAACTTCGATGCCCTTTTCCGAGATTAAATGACCCAAAACAATACCTTCATTGACCATGAAGTGACACTTTCCCAATTCAAAACAAGACTAACATCTTCACATTTTTGCAATACAAGAGAAAGATTATGCAAGCATGAGTCAAAGTCTTTTCCATAAACACTAAAATCGTCTATAAAAACTTCCATTATGGTTTCTAGATAATCGGAGAAAACACTCATCATGCATCTTTGCAAAGTAGCGGGGGCATTACATAGCCCGAAAGGCATTCTCCTATATGCAAAAGAACCATAAGGGTATGTGAAAGTGGTCTTGTGTTGGTCATCCGGGTGTATCGGGATTTGGAAGAATCCCGAGTACCCGTCAAGGTAGCAAAAGAATATGTTAGAGGCTAACCTCTCAAGCATTTGGTCAATGAATGGTAGGTGGAAATGATCATTTCTTGTTGCGTAATTCAATTTACGATAGTCAATACACATACGCCAACCGGTGATTTTCCTTGTGGGTATTAGCTCATTCTTATCATTTGTTACCACCGTGGTACCTCCTTTCTTGGGTACCACTTTAACGGGGCTAACCCACATAGAATACGATATAGGATATATGATTCCCGCATCAAGTAATTTCATAACCTCCGCTTTTACAACTTCTTGCATGTGGGAGTTTAATCTCCTTTGGGATTGAATTGTAGGCCTATGTTCCGCTTCTAGATGAACTCTATGCATGCAAAAATTGGGACTTATCCCTTTAAGGTCATCTAGACTATAACCTATAGCCTTTTCATGTTGTTTTAACACATCAAGCAAACTTTCCAATTGGTTCTCATCAAGTTTGTCATTAACAATCACGGGTTTAGTTCTAGATTCATCAAGGTAAGCATATTTCAAATTTGGGGGAAGAGGTTTTAGAGTTGAAGTTGGTGCCTCACTTTCCTCCATTGAAGTATCATTAAGGATTTGCTCCTTTTCCATTATACACTCCATCCTCATAGCATATTCGACTTGTTCTTCAAGCTCATCAACCTCATCATACTCAAATTCCATGACAAATTCATCTACCTCTTCGGCTTGTGTGGTATGATCTTTGATTGCTTGTTCTTCAATGGATTGGGATGCTTCTATGAGAATGTCATGTATCAACGTGGATTGCTCATAAGTAAGTTCTTTGTTAGCTAGAGCGGCCTCAAGGAGATCTACTTCCAATTCCCAATGCTTATTTTTGGCCTTACTTGCTTCTAAGGCTTCCAATGCTTGCAAAGGGTCTTTGATGAAATGGATACTCATGTGGTCCTCAACAAAACAATCTATATATCCATCTTACAAAATATACTAAGAGAAAAAAGGTGAGAAGTACCTTGAGGATTTTTATTTCCCCAAGGTAAAGAAAGACACAACTAAAAACAATTAATGAAAATCAAATCAAGTTAACACCTTCCCCGGCAACGACGCCATTTTTGGTTCCAAGGTTTAAAACTCGTCGTCAAAAGTTACCCAACCAAAACAATATTTATAACTTCACCAACTACTCTTTGTAAAGAGGCAAGTAAAGGTCGGATCCCAAGGGACGGGTATTGATGTAGGATTTTCAATTGTAAATGGTCGTGTCTTAGGCTGTCACAATTTGGGGTTGAGATACACTACTACAGATACAGGCTATAACAGCGGGTAAAAACCGTTGTTAAAACAAAAAGCGGACGTTGTTAAAGAGGCCGTTGTAAAAGGTATTTACAACGGTTAGGTTATTTACTAAAACCGTTGTGGAAAATATTCACAACGGTTAAATGCCGTTGTTGTTGCGAGTATGTCGTTGTGGAAAGTTTGAAAAAATTTTGGTGGGAAGGATATAACAACGGTTATCATATAAAAAACCGTTGTTGTATCTTTCCCACCAAAATTGTGAAGACTTTTAACAATGGGTATACGTAAAATAACCGTTGTTGAAATTGTTAGTAACAACGGTTCTTCATTTAAAACCTGTTGTTGAATATTATGCGCGGGTATTTGTGAAAGGTATTTACAACGGTTCTTTTTTTAAAACCTGTTGTTGAATATTATGCGCGGGTATTTGTGAAAGGTATTTACAACGGTTTTTGTTTTAGTAACCGTTTTTATTACCTTTTCGTAATTTTTTTAAACATTAAATTTGTTTCATGCCATTCAAAATCCTGCATATATCAGCAGCAGCAAATATCAGCACCAACATAAATCAAAGCTGGGTTCATCAGAACTCAATAGATTCAATTCAACCACAACAGCAGCATCATATATACTTACAATTTGATCACTTTACATGAACTAAGATTCCTAAAACTGTGCATCCCCCTAGCTCTATCTACAAAGATCATTCCCTAACTTCAACAAAAAATTTACTAAGCTGATCTAAGCTCTAAGTATCATTCATTTAGTCTTTATTGCAATGTTCTAAGACGTATTTACCCAACAAATCCCTTACCTCGTCTATTTGGTGCTTTTTGTACTCAGGTACTTGTGGCGCGTTGATTACATACTACGAAAAAAACAAAGACAAGACATTATTGATTGACAGCAGCATTAGTGTTGTTCATTAGTGTAACAACATACATCATTCAACATAGCAACATTCTGGTATAGCAGCAAGCAAGACAACATCAGCTCTAATTTAAAAAAAGTAATAAACACGTTATTAAAGTGCTAGCCTTTTCTGGAATAATGATATATCTTCGCATAATAACCTCCAACATGAACCGACAAACGTAGTATCCACATTGTATGCTATCCGGCTGGAGAGGGACCTATTATTACATAAAAAACGAAGAGACGAGAAGGCCCACATCAGAATCTTGCACTTTAGGTATTGTATTTGCGCACGTATTATTATTAAAGACAGATTTTTGCACTTAAGGTATTGTATTTGATCACGTACCCCTGTTATTGTAACAAAAGTAGGGCCATCATCAAAACCTTTCGTGGGTTGATCCTCGTTAGCTTTTTTCTTCTCAAAGGCCCTTTTTTTATATATAAAAAAAGGAGGCAGAAACTCATATTTTTGGGGCAAAAATGAGCTTTTTGCTATAAATAAAAATTGAAACTTAATGTTATTATAAATAAATCAGTATTATAAACTTACTTAATAATCAAGCCCTTAAAGATCTCGTTTGGTTCTCTATGCAAAGAGTCCAACCAAAAAACTTTCTTCTTGGTCGGCATGATGGCTGCTAGCACCCAATGACTCTTACATCAAGAGACATCATCATTATTAACAAGTACATATATTAGTTATGAAAATGCAAGTGTAGGTGGAATCGTAATATTAATTTGTTTATTACCCGATTTCATTATAAGGGGCAAATATGATCTTTTTGTTTGTCGCCAATTCCCGAGCAATATAATCTACGTGATCTTCGTACGGAATCAACACGATATGCATAGATAAAATATAGGGGCACATGAATCCGTATTGATCACATTGAATCTTTTTCTCGGGGATCACTCTCGATTTCAAGAACCTACATTATTACGGTATTAATTCCGGTACTTAAAACACTATCTAATCAGAATATTAGAATATGAAATGATTTATTAAGAAACTTACTTCATCCAAACAAATAGGTGTTGGACATCAATCTCGTCAAGGTCAGCCCAAATGGCTAGCAGCTCCCAAGACAGAATTGCTTCGTGCTCAATCCCTAAAATATCCTCATCGAGCGAAATAATTATCAATTGCTCGTTTTCTATGCGACGGCTAGCCTCCAAATACAGTTTCCTCATCGTCCGCGTTCTTACTTTTAGCATGAAATCGCTCCCAGAAAAATTAGTGGAGTTTATACTTCTAACATCTTTCAGTGCGGGGAAATAATGCTTTTCTCTTTTTGTGCTACTACCACCAGCCTATATATGTAGATAAATAAAATAATAAAAAATCCAAAGGTAACTTATCCTAGCTTGAGTAAAAAAAATAAAAGACTACTTAACTAAATACCTCATCAACCTGCTCTTTTTTGTCCCCCTACACAAAATTTACATGCTTTTTAGAAATACAGAAAAAATATAAATGAAGGGAGGTTTTTAAAAAAAATGGAGAAGTTAATTAAATACTTCATCAAGTTGTTGTTTCGACGAGGTAGTTGGCATGTCTGGGGACTTAGGCTTATCCGGCTTATCCGTGTTTTTTATTCCCTACAAAAAACAAAATTAACATATAAATTTAACATATAAAAACATTTAACATATAAAAATGTAACATATAAAGGTATTTTTTGTAACCCCAACTGCTTTCGGTCGAGGCGGAGATGAACGAGCCAGGAAGATGTGAGATTTCGGCCATTGGATGAAACTTCAAACCGCATTTGCCAGAATGGTAATGTCGTCACGAACTGGGACGGGCAGTTGAAATTTTTCATGGACTTCTAAGATTTGAGTTATCTCCACTTTTCTATGATTCGGCAAAAGTTTTTCGCCATGAACCAATAAAGTTTCCGCTGATTTGGTGGGAAAGTCTATGAGACCCCGGCCAACACGCACAGGTTTCGCGGATTTAGGGTCAGCAAGAATAACTACCTTCCTGTTTACGGCCTGAAGAATACACATACATTATATATTATATCCAAAAAAATTAATAGAATTCATATAAATTTCACTAATTAAAGACTTCATGCATACCTTGCCGAAAACGGTGACCTGATTTGAAGGAGATGTATGCTCCTGTTTTCCATCAGCCGTCTTCTCAAGTTGCATCCCCTGATTATTGTCAGCTGTGGCGGATAACTCAAGTTGCATCTCCTTTTCAGACTCATTTACCTAATAAAATTAACCAATGGCACGATGTCAAAAGTTATAGCATTAGAGCTGGCAGGGAACACACCCCCTGATCTTACCCAAAAAAAAAGAAAAGAAAAATAAGGAAGTCATATATTTACCTTATAGGCTTTAGTTGTTACAACTTCAGAAGCAGTAGGTACCTGATCTTTCTGAATCTCGTTGACCGATACTTCATTCTCATGTATTGCCAAGGTAGTAGTGTTCTTGGCCTCTTGACCAATCTGTTGTACCTTACCCCTTTTAATGACATCCTCCATCATCTTCAATTCTTCTTCGGAAGGCTTGCCTTCAGAATTCATCTTTAGTATCATGGATGCCAATAACTGAACCTGCGTGCCAAGAATGTAATGTTTCAGCAATTTGTTTAAAACAATAACATGTGATCTTAAATAAAAATAATAGAATAAATGGTACCATGTCAGCCTTCTTAGCCTTAGCCTTCCTTTTATTCTTTTTCGGGGTAGTTGCCCCATAATATTTCGTGACTCCAACCTGTAACGGGACGCCCCTCAATCGACCTGGATGTTCGGGTCGGCCGATCGCTCTAGCAAGAACGTCATCACGACCATTGGGAGTGAATTTCCTTTCTTCTACCTCTTTCAATACCTTCTCCTATAATATATTAAATAAACTTCAAATTATATTTGCGACTAAAATAATAAAGTTAGTAATGAACTCGTCTTAATAAAATAATGCTTACTATGTTGGCCAACACTTCCTGATCATATTTGTCACACGGTCGGGATCTTTTAGGCGTGTGCCCTTCTTTATAAGTTACATGCCGATTCAAGTTGGTCACCCCTTTGCCACCTACACATTAACATGGTAACAGTTATATATATAAATGTGTATCAAGTCCAAGTGTGATTAAAAAAATCAAATAAACAGGGGGATGCATGCTACTTACGAGTTGGTCTTCTATCAATTTGTAACCGCCTCGAGAACCATACCATTTCCCCTTATTGCATGAAATGTTAGCACGATTTCTTTTGCTAATGGCCTTCAAATTATATAAAAGCGCAAATAGATGAGATAATAAAAAGATTATAGAGAACTCATTAATTAAAAAAATGATAGGTAAATCATTAAAAGGCGAGGATATTTAACCTCAAACTTCTCACTAGTTCGAATCGCTTTGAAAAGATCCCATTGTTCCTGAGTGATGGTGGGACACTTGTTTGACGGTGGGCTCTTACGCATCTCCCCCGTCTCCTTGTCCATATACAACCAATACTTACCAACGTCATACTTCCACTGCCTGAAGACACTCCCTGCCTTCTGTATTAAATACTTATCATAGCATTCGGCAATATCAAAGGCTTCCTTTATACGATCTAAGAATAACTCTGCCAATTTTGGATTCAAATTCCTAATTTCATCTAAATGGATAGGCACAAACTGTCTTGTGCAACATCCAATCCAAGTGGATAAATCTTTCGCATTTGGACAAGTAGGGAAACCCTTCGCGTTCCATGTTATTTTATGCGGCTGTTTAGCCGCTATAGCTGCAAGGGCTGTAGGGCACTTCGTAGCACCCCTCTCACCAGGCTTATTATCCCCAGGCTTATTATTCTTTTGACTTCTTTTCCGTTTTTCACCTATGATAATCCTAAAATCCTAAATATGAATGAAATAGGAAATGAACAATGACATGCAGAGTATCTAAAACCCTAAAGAGGAATGAAAATTTAAAACAACAGTTTGAGCTTCTAAAATCCTAAAACCCTAATAAGAGGAATGAAGTAGATGATGCGGGATGATAATGATAAGAAAGAAGATGAAAAACAAAAAAGATGATCTTAAACCCTAATGACGAAACACAAAATTGAACATACCTAATGATGATGATGATGATAAAGAGAACGAGCAGGATGATAAGGGAAGGTAACAGAATCTGGGCGTCGGAATCTGGGCGACGGTCAGCAATGAGAATGTAGAAAGCGGGGGAGAGAGAATAAACTCAGGATACCAACGGTTGAACTGATGTTGTGTGTGTTTGTGTGGTATGTTGTATACCTGTATGTGTTTGTAAATTAATTTTTTATTAAGACAGACTATTAACAACGGGTCCTTAAAACAAAATCGTTGTGATATGTTAAATAACAACGGGTCAATAAAAGTCAATCGTTGTCATAACTTTATTACAACGGTTAAAATATACCCATTGTAATATAAATTCACCCAATTTGCGCCAAAATGAAATATGTCTAAAAAACCATGACAACGGGTAGAAGTACTACAGCCGTTGTTGAAAGTAATAACAACGGGTAATGTCAATATAACCGTTGTTGAAAGTAATTACAACGGCTAATGTCAATATAACCGTTGTTATTGTTTAACACTTTTTTTTAAAAAAAATTACTGTAATTGCATTACAGTCCAAACCTGTAACAATACAGCAGCATAACAACTTTAATCAGCAATTTCAACAACAGCATCCACATCTAATAATAAGATCAAGAAAATAAGACAACACCACCAGCATGCATATACTGCATATATACAAAATTTACCATGCCATGCAAATTTGGGAATCTTTAACAATGACCATTGCTTCTATTGGCTTTTTAAAGCTACGAAAAGCTAAAGACAACATACATACACTCTAGCAACATATCTCAAACTTGCTATAAATTCAGAAGCTCGGCATTCCATTAGCTCAGTATCCATTAGCTCCCTACAACTCACAAATAAATTAAACCATCAAATTACTGGTCTGAAAATGACTCAAAATTTTGGTCGTCCATATCACTGTGTCCTGATGAATGCCCCAGGCCATATAGATATAGACAATGGAAAATTTGCTGCCAAAAGCTTTAATCCTTTGAGGAATAAGCTTATTGAGTGGATACTCGGTCGGCCAAAAAAATTAAGCCACAATGGCGGCCATGGGGATTCACAGGGAGTCTACTCATTCAGTTTGGAACATCACGTGCACATGCGAATCGCATTTAAGCTTGACATGATGTTTCAACTCGGAGGCCATGGCGGAACGACCGAATGCTCCGAATAGATCAACACTCGAACCATACCTTTGGGTAGCCACAGACGAGGATGCCGAGCTTCTGAAGAATACCGTGGACTATGTCCAAGTGCCGTATGCGACCATCATTGATGGGCAGCAGTCAGCCAAGTCAGAAAGCGTCGATGCCTACAACCAGGTTGTGGCTGTTTTCCAAGCAATGTACCCCTAAAACCCCTACAAAATGTGTCCGTGTCTGTGGCTGAAACTTCTAAGCAACGTCGTGTGTTATTTGTTGAGTGTCAAACTTTGTGTGTCTGTATCTGCCTATCATAAGCAGTGTCGTGGGCCTGTATGAAAAGGCAACTTAAATAAAGGTAATGTGTAACCTTGTGGTCTTGTAAGATTTCCAGTACTGTTGTATAAGTAGCGTCGAGAGTATCAGTGCTTTACGTTTGTATTAAATATGCAGTTCCTAAATGCAAATCTGTTCAGTGGAGATAATTATTTAATAAAAAAATTAAAAAATAAAATAAAAGGAAGATATATATATATTTAAAAAATAAAACTAAAAATAAAAGCTAATAACTTACATTATAGACCATCTCAGGATCGGGGACGTTTCTTGGATGTCATAGTTTCTTCGTTAACCCAAATACCTTCACCATGGTCATCACACATATAGATGCTTTCAGTGTCCTCATGATCAGTGTCAACATCGTCAAAATAAGATATAGTGGTAGAGTGATCCATTCCCTCAAAAATGACATCCTAATAATCATCACCATTATCGGATGGACTACTCTTTCTACTCCTTATAGACAGTACAACAGACCACTTCTTATCCATAGGATTGGTGACATAGAACACTTGTTTAGCTTGGAATGAAATTATGAAAGGATCATCCTTATTATTGCCAACCTTACCCAGATTGACCAACGTAAATCCCATATTATCCTTTCGGACACAATGGATGTTGTTATCAACCCAGTTACATCGAAACAAAGGCATTGTGAAATCAGTGTAATCTAATACCAATATTTCTTGAATAACACCATCATAAAGGCATTTTCCCAAAATAGGCTTTTTATCGTTTGAAATAGTAAAGTGCATTGCCTCAAATTCAAAACTCACACCACTATTTTGCATTGTGCTCAACTCATCTTGCTCGCGGGTGTAAAAAGTATATCCATTAATGGCAAAACTGCTGTAAAAGGTGACCCTGATATTTGGACCTAAACCAAGACGTAGTAACCTAGGAGAGATGTCATCACCAGTTTGATTCGTATACTCTAAGACAATATTCCTAAACCACTCTCCAAACGTCTTCGTATGCTGATTTGCAATCCACTTCTCGGTCTTGTTTGGGTGATCGTATTTGAGCTCTTCTTTGTGTTGTTGAATATAAGGTTGCACCTCATCTTCGTTGTTTAGCACATACGTATGTGCTAAATGCAACATTTCACGTGTCACAATTTTTTCAACCCGACCCCTAATACCTTTTCCGGTCATCCAGTCACTATGACAATTCTTAGGAACGCCAATCAAATCCTCAGGGGAGAGATGAGCGTAACAATATGAAAGAACTTCGTCTAAAATAGCGCGTTCAGCAATACAACCTTCCAGACGATACCGATTAGATGTATAGCCCTTGTTGACTTTCATCAATCTTTCGAAAGGATAATGGTATCTCAAGTACATGGGCCCAAGGTACAAAATCTCCCTAACCAAGTGAATGGTCCGATGAATCATGATAGTGAAGAAAGAGGGTGGAAAATACATTTCCAACTGACAAAGGGAGGTTACAACGAGGTCCTGCAATGAATCCACGTCATCGGGATTGATGACTTTCTCGCATATGGACTGGAAGAAGAGACATAATCTAGTTATAGCATATCTTACCTTTTCAGGTAAAATGGAACGATTAGCCACAGGTAGTAATTGTTGCATCAAAGTGTGACAATCATGTGACTTTAACCCATTGAGTTTTAGGCCTTGCATCGACACTAGGCTTTTGATGTTCGACGAATAACCATGTGGCACTATAATTCCATTCAAGCATGCACATAACGCTTTTTTCTTATTCCGTGAAAGGGTATAAGCTGCTGGCGGTAAAAATGTACAATTACCTTTCTTCTGTTGTGCCAACTCTAGCCTAATACCCATCATTTCCATATCTTCCCTAGCTGCGGCGTTATTCTTTGTTTTACCGGGAACAATCATAAGGGTATTGATAATATTATCACATACATTTTTCTCAATGTGCATGAAATCGAGGCAATGCCTGACCTCCAGGTCATGCCAATATGAAAGTTTATCAAAAAATATGGATATTTTCTTATACCCACGAATAGACAATTTAGAGCCGCTCTTCTTCCCATAATCTATCTCAATATGCTTTACTTTCTGATAAACTTCATGCCCACTCAAAATTCTAGGAGGTTGACGAAGTTCTTATCTTCCATTGAATGCTTTCTGCATCTTGCGATAACAATGGTCATGATACAAGAACCTCCTATTTCCCATATACACATACTTACGAGATGACTTCAAGTATTCAGACTCGATATCCTCCCCACACAATGGACAAGCCTCTTTCCCATGAACTGTGTGCCCAGAAAGGTTGCCATAAGCCGGATATTCAGATATTGTACACAATAACATCGCTCTCAAATTGAAAGTTTCGTTCTTATATGCATCAAATACTTCTATCCCACTATCCCACAACATTCGCAAATCATCTAAAAGAGGTTCCTAATAGACATCTATATCATTTCCAGGTTGTTTAGGGCCGGAAATTAACAACGACAACATCAAATACTTTCTTTTCATGCACACATATGGAGGCAAGTTATAAATAGCCAACACTACTGGCCAAGTACTATGTTGGCCACCCATGTTTCCGTGTGGGTTCATTCCATCAGTGGACAATGCTAGACGAGTTTCTAGGTTCATTGCTGAATTCAGGATACTTAGCGTCGAACCATTTCCATTTCATACCATCTGCCGGGTGTCTTGGCTTTCCATCATTTATTCTTCTAGTCTCATGCCAAGGTAACATTTTGAATCATCGGGATTCGCATAAATCCTTATGAATCTTGGTATCACTGGAAAATACCACAACACCTTAGCCGGGATGCCTTCCTTATCCTTATAACGCCACTCCAAACATTTAGGGCAATTGGTTAAGTTTTGATATAATTTCCGATACAATATGAAATCATTTGGACATGTATGTACTTTCTCATATTTCATACCCACTCCTTTTATTAGTTTTTTAGCCTCATATGTCTTAACAGGTAGAACATTACCATCTGGAAGCAACTCCTTTATCAAGGCTAAAAAACTAGTGAAACACGTGTCACTCACCCCATTTGCCCCCTTGATATTATACAACTTCAACACAGCCGACATTTTTGTGAACTTACAACCAGGATACAGAGGTGCTTCAGACTCACACAACTTCTCATACATGTTGTTAAGGTCATCCCAATTAATAGTGTCATCACCTACATCTTGAAAAGCATTCGACTCATCATCATTCTCTTCATTATCTATAGACCCAACCTTCAAGTGGTCTGCACTTTCACAAGGACATGGAATACTAGAAGAACCTTTCAAATTGTTCGCAACGACTTCATAAAATTCAGCTAAACCATCCTTATAGTTGGGGTCACTCATATTTGCAGCAATCATCGAAGTTCGAGTCATTTTTCTACATTCGTAATATATAGGCAACTAATTCAGAAAATCCAATAATAGGCAAACAAATAAACGAAATTCAGAAAATCAACTAAGCTAAATTATCAACAAATTAGATAATAACCCAACAAATTCACAAATTCAAAAATAATCGACATTCATAGGCCAGGAAATTGAACAATCCTATATCCATATATAGCTTGAAAATCTTAATAAGAAATAGTTAATAAGCTAAGAAACATATATACCTGATTGATAAACACGATGAGGGAGAGAAGACGGTGACAACAGTGACGGAGATGAAGACAGAGAGAGACGATCATGGAGGATTGGAGGATGATATTTGTGTAGCAGTATTAATTAGCTTTTGTTTGTGTTTTGTAGCGTATAGCAGAATAAAGCGATCTGTTGTTCTTTAGAACTAACTTCAATAACAACGGTTATTGCATCTACAAACGTTTTTAAAATATAATAACAGCGGGTACTAATATAACCGTTGTAATTACTTTTCACTAATTTTGGGCCAAATTATTAACAACGGTTATAATGTATTACAGAGTAAACTATTGTTATTAGTTTTTATATTAACAACGGTTTTGCAAGTTTGACCCGTTGTTAAAACCAATAACAATGGTTAACGACACATAACCGTTGTAATTAAGTTTAGTAAAATTTCGCGCAAAGATAATTATCCATTCTACTACGTCTTTTGGTGATTTTCGTGAATAAGAGTTGTTAAAGGGCCGTTGTGGTTGCCTGGATTTGTAGTAGTGATAGGATATCAATTAGAACTAATCAACAATAAAAACAAAGCAAGGTAGATACAATGAAGGTGTAAACAATTGATTAAAAGCACTAGGGTATCATGGGTTCATGGGGGAATACATGGGAGTTGATCATACAAACATATTCTCAAATTATAAGCAAGCAATTATTGTTGTGATGGGATCGAGTTAGTATATATCTTACAATCCCTAAGAAGGTTTGGGTCCCGGAGCCGAATCGATTAGATTGTACAACACCTACAAGTCGGCTTAATCCTTCCTATTCAACATTATGCATGGTCTAATGAGGCTCGAGTTGGTTTATGTCTTACAAGCCTCATTTAAAAGATAAGTGATGGGTAAAAAATGCAAGGATTCATAGGCTCGCATTTCATCAAACATAACATGTGCATAAGTTGGAATCACAACAAGCAAGCAAATAAATTATGTGAACATATTATATTAAGCATGAATCATTCCCCATGTTGGTTTTCCCTAGCTAAGGAAACTACTCACTCATGATCAAGTTTAACATGTTAACAAGGTTGTCAATCACATTAACAAGGCAAAACATGATGAATGAATGAAAATGATTAACAATAATTAAAGCAAGGATTAAGAGAATTATACCTATGGAGATTCTAAAATAATAATGCAAAGAATAATAGAAGTACTTGATAATTGATGGAAGGATGTCAATCTCCCAATAAACCCAAATAATATTCTAATTACCCAAAATAAATGATGAACAATTGAGAAATTAAGGAAAGATTAAGTATTGAGATTTGTATTAAGACTAGATTAAGAGTTGATTACAAGATTATGAAATGATTACTAATTGATTACCACTTGATTCTAATCTAAGTAGTACAAACGGGTATTTATACTAAAGATTAGGTACAAAAATTAGGGTTACTAAGGGATTAAATGACTATTAAGTCCTTAAGAAAAGTTGAGGAAACGCTCCTCTCCAAGGAGATGAGCATCTCCATTTTGCTAGTCTTGGCACGGGACGAGCGTCTTCGGGATAGGCAAGGGTTCCCTGTAGTAAGATCCGAGCGGATTGTCAGGGGAGACGCTCGGATCATCTTGCTTCAGGACGAGCGTCTTCAGCACGGGACGCTCGGATTGTGGTGAAGGGAGACGCTCGGATCCCATGGCAGGCAGCTTTTCTTCTTTTCTTCCTTCATAATCCGCGAGGATCAATCCGGGGATGCAAGGATCCTTTCGCAATTGCCCAATTTACTTCATTATCTACATAGGTCATCTAGTTTTGTCTTCCCCTTCATGCTTGGTCATTAGGTGCGATCAATTTAGCTTCATTTCGCCATGTAAATGCAAGGTTTGCACTCCTCTCCTACCAAGGGAACAAAACCTCAAAGAATATGCAAAATGGGAAACTAAAGATAGTAAATGACCCAATCATGTACAAAAAAGCATAGGAACAAGGCTAATTCGGGGACTAAATGTGCTCAAATATGAGTCACATCAGTCCTATCATCTTACAGGTAAAAATGCTCTCGTCTATTTCTCTCTTTCTTTTGTTTTTTTCATTTTTCATTTTTTTTATTGTTTATTCTTTTTCTTTTTTTCGAGAGACGGGGACATTAATACATGTCTCCTTTCGCATATTTGGCTGATGGAAAGGCTTCGATTGATCGAGCCCCCAGTTTACGTGCCTGGATATCGATCACGATCGATCGTGATGAGGACAAGGTTGTACATGGTTGATTTTAGTCGAGTTTGCAACTATTGGGAGAACAAACTAAACAATGAAGGAGGCCCATTGATTAGATGGATTATCCCTTGGGGGCACCTCAGGGCGTTGACTAGATTATCATCTTTTGATCATTCTCGATCTGTTCGTATTACAGGCCTGGAGTTCATGATCCATATCTTCCCGGAGAGGCTAATGAGGAAAGTTGGCATGAGACAGAAAATCCTTAAGCTTGACACCATTCCACAAGCTGTTTTGGCACATACTTCTAAGACTTGCCGTGACTGGGCTTTGCGCTAGGCTTAACGGAACATGTGGTTATGCCTATCCCAGCTGGTTCGTTGTGGGTGTCAGATTCTTATTTGCATTGGGTCAAGGCTAGCACCTTAGAAGAGTGCGAGAAGTTGAGGAAGCATGAGCCGATTGACTACAAGATTCATGAAGTAGCGAAAAAGAATCAGAAATACTTGACTGAAGAAGAAGAAGAAGAAGCTGGATTCCGAGTTGTCCGACCTAAGAAGAAACCAAATAATGCTTCCGTTGACAAGATTATTGTATATCGAAATGGAAAAACTAGCCCTCGAGAAAGACTGTTGTTAATTAGCCAGAGATAATGCAAGAGCGTCCCCCTCGAGGTTGAGACAAGAAGTATGACAAAAGTGACAAAGGCAAAGGGAAGATGGAAGAATAGAAATAGCCTCAGTCTTTATATTATTTACTATTAATAATATCATTTGTAATACATGGTGAGATTTTTAAAATCCTAGTCTAGCATTTTATTTCAGCATTTATATATTATGTGGCGTATTATTAATAGATGAGTAAACTGATCGTTTTCAGGTAGGAACTTAAAATCAGCTCCCCTTTATTTATTCTTTCGAATTACAAGTGCCAAAGCAAATGTCCTTCTATTTACATTTTGGTTATAAATTGATTGGGTTGTGTCATGTGAAGGATTGCCTACGTATTCATTGAAAATTAAATCAAACCCAGAACATAGTTTGAAAATAGAAAATATAAAAGAATAAATGTTCGAAGCAAGAGCTTGTAGTGAACATAGGGAATAAGTATGGTGCTTTACTTACTCTTAAAAATGCAGCTAAGTTATGTTGATGATACTCAGGATAAATAATAATGCCAAAACACAAGAGCGAGGTGGCACGAGTATCGATATTCGGCTGGTGCCATGTATTTCGTGTGGTAAGAGCGGCACGTGGGTCCCGCGTTGCGTGTTTTTAGTTCTACTCTAAGGGTAATACCGCTTGAGTTCGTCTAAATTAGTCGGATTTGAAAATTTGTTCCCGTCTATGTCTGTAATTTTAACCGCACCCCTTGAGAGTATGGCTTTGGCTGAGTAAGGATCTGCCCAATTAGGTTTGAATTTTCCCCTTGGGTCGACTAGTAGAAGAGCTTGAACAGATTTAAGCACTAGATCTCCCTCTTTGATGTCCCGAGGTTTGACCTTCTTGTTGAAGGCTCTTCTAATCCGCGCTTGATATGTTTGAACATTAGGCAAGGCACGTAGTCTTCGTTCGTCCAAGAGGACGAGTTCTTCATATCTGTCCCTATTCCATTCTGCTTCTGGAATTTGTCTTTCGAGTAGAGTACGTAGAGATGGGATCTCTAGCTCTACTGGGTATAAAACTTCCATGCCGTAAGTTAGATAGAAAGGAGTAGCCCCAGTGGGCGTTCTTGACTGAGGTTCGATATCCCCATAACGCGAAGGGTATCTTGTTAGGCCAATCTCGATAATTATCGATCATTTTCTTGAGGATCATGATGAAATTTTTTTGGCTGCCTCTACCGCACCATTAGTCTGAGGTCGGTAGGGCAAGAAATGGTGGTGCTTGATTTTGTACTTGGCCAACAACTGTTCGGTTTCGGCTCGAAAATGGGATCCGTTGTCATTGATTATCTCATGTGGATACCCATGCCGACAAATGATATTGGTTTGTATGAACTTAGACACGTGCTTGGATGTTAAGGTAGAATATGACGCTACTTCAACCCATTTTGTGAAGTAGTCGATGGCTACCAAAATGAAACAATGACCACGCGTCCCAGCTGGAGTGATCTTCCTGATGATGTCAATTCCCCCAAGTGGAAAATGGCCAAGGAGATGTCATTGTATATAGCAGAGATGGTTGAACGTGTTACACATTCACGAAGATCTGGAAATTATGACAATGCCTTACGTATTTGATGAAATCTGTCTCCTTCATTGTCCAATAGTACCCTAGACGCAAGCTTTTATTTACCATCATTGTCCCACTCATATGAGGACCACATTCTCCATCATTGACTTCTTCCATAAATTTCTTCGCTTTTGAATGATCAAGGCAAAGCAAAATGACGCCTTGTGGCATTCTTTTGTATCACTCCCATTGATTTAGGACACATTGAGATGCTAATAGACGAATCGTTCATTATCCCCTCTTATACATATCGGGTGGGTATATGCCGTCGAGCTTCTAGTTTAGGATGGCTTGGTACCAGGGTTCCTCTTGATTTTCGTTTCATTGGTGATAAAATGCACATAGGCTGGCTCAGATCGTCGTTCAATACATAACGACATCTCTATCATGTCATCGGGCATGTTGATCAAGGATGCAAGTTTCACAAGAGCGTCTGCAAACTAATTTTCTTCTCGAGGCAGATCTAAGTAAATAACTTGGTCGAAGAATTGAGCCACTTGATCTATCCTGGCTTGATATGGCGCAAGACTTTCACTTCAGATTTTCCAAGATCCAGTGATTTGATTGATGTTTAAAGATAAGTCGCCATGGACTCGGAGTCTTTTGATACCTAGACTGACTGCTGCTTGTAAACCGATGAGGCGCCTCATATTCTGCTGCGTTATTGGTCACCTCGAAGTCGAGTTTGACAGAAATGGGTGTATGCTCGCCTTCAGGAGAAATGAGCAACACTCCTATACCATATCCTCTTAGATTAGAAGCCCCATCAAAGTAGAGATCCCACGATTCTGCATCGGTGTGTAAAATATCTTCATCTGGAAATGACCATGTATCTATTACTTGGGTATCATGAATGGGATTGTCTGCGAAGAATTTGGCTACTGCCCATCCTTTGATGACCTTCAGGGGTACGTACTTGAGATCGAACTCTAAGAGCATCAAAGTTCATCTTGTCAAACGTCCATTTAAGACAGGCTTCTCGAAAATGTATTTGACATAATCCATCTTTGAGTACACCTTAACGGAATACCTAAGCATATAATGGCGTAGCTTCTTGGTTGCCCACACAAGAGCGAGGCATGTCTTCTCAAGTGGTGTATACTTAGTATCATATTCAAAGAACTTCTTACTAAGATAACAGATAGCTCTTTCTTCCTTCCCGACGACTTGTGCGAGCATGGCCCCCATGGCCGTTTTCGTGACTGTGAGGTATAGAGATAAGGGTTGATCTTTCTCTGGTGGCATTAGGACTGGTGGTTTAGCCATATCTCCTTGATTATGTCCAAAGCCTTTTGACAATCGTCGTTCCACATCGTGTGGTCCGTTTTCTTGAGCTTTCTGAATATAGGTTCGCAAATCATGGTGCGTTTCGAAATGAAACGACTAATGTATTGTACCTTGCCCAGGAAACCCTGAACTTTCTTTTCTGTCTGTGGCTGTGGCATCTTGATTAGAGCCATGATCATGGATGGATCAATCTCTATTCCCCTTTGACTGACTACATACCCCAATAGCTTACCGAAAGTGACTCCAAACGCACATTTCTGAGGGTTAAGTCGCATGTTATACTTGCGCAATATGAGAAAGAACTTGCGAAGGTTGGCGATGTGACCTTGCCTATCATTGGACTTGACAATCATGTCATCAACATATACCTCCACTTCTTTGTGCATCATGTCATGTAATAGGGTAGTCGCGGAGCGTTAATACGTTGCTTTAGCATTAATTAACTCGAATGGCATAATGGTGTAGCAATAAGGACCCCATTGGGTGACGAACGCTGTTTTGTGCATATTTTCTTCAGCCATTTTGATTTGATTATACCCCGCGTATCCATCCATGAAAGAGAGGAGTGCATGATCCGCTGTATATATTATCTACTAGTATTTCGATGTGTGGGAGTGAAAAATCGTCTTTTGGACTGGCCTTGTTTAGGTCCCTCAAATCAACACAAACCTGGATTCACCCATCCTTGTTGGGTACGGGGACTATGTTAGCCACCGAGTTTGAATACTCGGAAATATTGATGAACCCAACTTTGAACTGTTTGTCCACTTCCTCCTTGATCTTGAGAGCCCATTCTATTCTCATTCGACCAAGTTTTTGTTTTACCGGCATGAAACTGATCGGTCCGTTTCGTGTTCACAATTGAATAGATATTGTCGTTGGGTCACGTCCGAATCAAAACACAATTTATAGCTTCACAAACAACTCTACAATTAGTAAAGAGGCAAGTAATGGTCGGATCCCAAGGGACGGGAATTAAGATAAGATTTCTATTGAAACTAGTGGTGTCTTAGGGGTGTCACAATTTGGGTTGATGTAGAAGGTCACTAACTAAATAGCAATGAAAATAAATAAGCAAGATGAATTGAAAGGGTTGTAAACAATTGATAAAAAGCACTAGGGTATCATGGGGTCATAGGGGAATCATGGAAATTGATCATACAAACATGTTCTCAAATTATAAGCAAGCAATTATTGTTGTGATGGATTGAGTTGGGTTATATCTTACAATCCTAGGAAAGTTTGGGTCCCGGAGCCGAATCGATTAAATTGTACAACACCTACAAGTCGACTTAGTCTTTCCTACTCAGCAACATGCATGGTCTAATGAGACTCGAGTTGGTTTATGTCTTACAAGTCTCATTGAAAAGATAGGTGATGGGTAAAAAATGCAAGGATTCATAGGCTCACATTTCATCAAACATAACATGTGCATGAGTTGAGATCAAAACAAGCAAGCAAATAAACCATGAAAGAATATTAATTTAAGCATGAATCATTCCCCATGTTGGTTTCCCCTAATTACCCATTAACCCTAGCTAGGTCACTACTCACTCATTATCATGTTGATCATGCTAGCAAGGTTGTCAATCATACCAACAAAATGAAACATGATGAACAAATGAAAGTAATTAACAATAATTAAAAAGGGATTAAGAGAATTATACCTACTAATGATTCCAATAATAATGCAAAGAATAAAAGAAGTACTTGATGCATGATTGAGAGGTTGTCAATCTCCCAATAATAACCCAAATAATCTTCAATTACCGAAAATAAAGGATGAACAAAGGAGAGATTAAGGAAATAAAACTTGTATTAAAACTTGATTAATTGTTGATTACAATACTAAAGAGAGATTTGATTGATATTAACTACTTTAATAATTGATAAGAAGAACCTTCTCTTCTAATTAGACTAATGGGGTATTTATAGTGGAAATTAGGTGGATGCATTAGGGTTAACTAAGGGCTAAACTAGTAATTACACTTTCTAGATTGAGCAGGGAGAAGCCGGTATTTTTCGAAGGAAGGGCTTCTTTCACGGATGCTTGAAGAAGACGAAATTGTGCTGGACTGGAATCCGTGCGTATTGGTGTCGGGACGGGCGGATTGTAGCAGGGGAAGACGGGCGTCTTTGGGAGAAGACGGCCGGATTCTGGTGGCTGCTTACCCGGGCGTCTTTGGCAGAAGACGCACGGATTGTGCTGTGGAGAACGGGCGGATTTAGGGCAATCCGCACGGATTGCTGCTCAGCTTTGTTCCTTCTTCTTTTATTCCCTTTTCTTCATAAAATCCTTGGGGATTTCCTTGGGGATGCAAGGATCCTTTCTCGTCATTGCTCATCTACTATAATATGTACAAAGGCCTTCTAATCTTGTCTCTCCTTGATGCTTGGTCATTGAATTCAATCAATTTAGTCTCGTTTTGCCTTGAAAATGCAAGATTTGCAGTCCTTTCCTACCAAGGGATCAAAATCTCAAAGAATATGCAAAACAAAAAACTAAAGACAATAAATGACCCAAATATGCACTAAAAAGCATGGGAACAAGGCTAATTCGGGGGCTAAATATGCGCTAATTATGGTCACATCAAATATCCCCAAACCGAACCTTTGCTCGTCCCGAGTAAAGAGGTGACAAAGACTAGGACCATTATTTAAACTAACCTAATAACATAGCCGATATGAGACAATTAGCGGGTCTCACTCCGCCCCTTCAACTCACAACAAGGCAACCATGAGGTAGGATGCCTTCTTGCAAGGCAAGGTAGGTCTTGCCAAAATGGCGACACATCCAAACATTAGGCACACAAAATCAAATAATGGATGCATCTACAAAAGGAATAGCCACTTCCTCATCAAGTGGCGGAGGCACTAAAAGAGAACAAATTTAAGAGCATATAATCCGTCACAAATACTAGTTCAACAAATTACTAAGGCTAAGAGGATGGCACTAAATCACCTTCAAATGGTGTTAAACTAGACTACTTTCGTCCTCAATTTCCAAATGCTTTCGTCAAGAGCGATCGGATGGTGGTGGAATGATGATCCCTATGATGCTAGTAGCATATGACATGACAAGTCTCGAATTCTCTACAAAAGTAAAGGTCATGGATCGTCCCAAGCTCGACAAAGTGGTTTGACAAAAGGCTTTTTGGGAATGAAATGCTCAAATCTTTATAAACAAAGGGTGGATATGACTAGTATTCAAAATTGTCCTCATTTAACTTTCACATTTCAAAAATTTAAGATGGGGTTTTTCCCTTCCGGGCTAGTGTCCTTTGCTTTCGCCAATCGCTTATTAGGCAACCGGTTAACCTCTAGACAATAGCTTTTCGGGGTGATAGCCACTCTGTCTCTGAGCGGTCGAATTCACAACCGTGTGGGGGCCCAATTCAATGGATCCCTCTCCAAAGCACATCGAAGTGGTACGCCTCCATCAAAACAACTAAATTTCTCAACATTTCAACGTTTCATAACATTTGAGGTTTCCTTGGCAATAAATTACTTCCACATGACAAAATCATCGAAATGAGCACTTCAAACTTATTGATAGAAAAGTATTTTTGGGTTGCCTTACCACAAGGTCAATCAAGGTCACCTAGACAAGTTGACTAAGTCCACATCGCATCACGGGGTTGGAATAGGTGACTCACATGCAAACCCTTGACTAGGCTTTGGATCATGGGTCAAAAGACACTAGTATGACACAATCTAGGGTGTTTTACAACCATTCTAGTAGGCAAAGTCTTAAGTTGAAAAAGTATTTGTAATGGCTTAGTTGCTCTTGTCAAAGTTCTCAATTAGGCACTTTTTCAAAATATTTCATCTAAATGCAACTACATGCCATGATGCAACTATTATATACATCCTAATGCAAGTGATTCTACCAACTAATATGACATATAAACTAAATGTAAGTCCTAAGTTCACATTGTTATACCGCATCAATCAAAATAAAGCCACATAGTCATTAACATAAAGAGGAAAAAGGGGATTGGAAAGATCATACCATGCGGTCTTCATGATCCTCCAGTCTCGGATGTGGCGTAGTCAATCAATGTGAAAAAGGATAGAACAAACACTATATACAATATATACATAACTACACTACCAAAGAAATAAACATGTTTTTGGGTTTTTCAATTTTCAAATTTTTATGGTTTTTCGAATTTTTTCAATTTTTTTGGATTTTTGAATAAAAATTAAGTTAGAATTCCCCATCCCCACACTAATATGGGCATTGTCTTCAATGGCCAAAATGATGGGAAATTATGCAAAAATGATGCATGATTTCTACACTAAATGCAAGCTACACTAATCTACACTACATGATGCATGGTTTTTGTTTATGACGGAGATGATAATTTAGATTACCTCCCGTTGTGTATGCATTAAATTCCCCAAACTGATCTAGACATTATTGCTAATGTCTTAAGGTTGGGTGTAGTTCATGCACACACTATGCAATGCATGAAACTAATTTTGTCATTTTGGATTTTGAAAGGTGGGAACAATAAAATGAGAACACCTCAATGGGGCCGAGGTGTTAGTCCTCTATGGTGCTAGGACTACTCCAACAATGATCAAGATTAATAAATAGAACAAAGAGAGAAATAGACAAACCTGAGGAGGGTAGGAGCCTCTAAAGCTTGCTATTCTTCCATCATATCATCATTATCTTCACCTTCCTCACTAGAAATGGTCTTATCACCACTTTCTTCTTCACTTTCTTCTTCACCTTGCTCATCATCCTCTTCTCCTTCTTCACTAGCTTCTTCATCAATGTTATCATCAACCTCTTCATTACCGACAACCTCATTATCACCCGGAACAACCCTAGATGCACTCGGAAAGAAGACTTCTCTATCCGCCCAACTAGGCAAAGGACATGATGGGTCAAGTAGTCCTTGCCTAGCTAAGTGTAAGAGGGGTGGATATTGGGCTAAGTAAGCATTTTTCCGATCCTCCAAAGCTTGCTTGTGCATCTCTTGCATGAGAAGAGTCAAATAATCATTTCTTGCTTCAACGCCTTCGGGCTTGAACTCTTGGTACTCGAAAGGGTAGGGTGGTGTGACAATGGAAGAGGAGGGCATTTCAATTTCACCCTTTTGTTGTCGGATAATGTACTCGACCTCTTTTGAAAAGGGAAGTAGATAGTTGGTCCGGTGGACACTCAATCGACAAATCTTTGAAGGCAAAGTGAAAGATCTAGCCTCACTAGTGAGCCATCCATACTTGGTGTCAAGAGGGTTATGGGTAACCCACTTGTACTTGTATATCATAGTATTAATATCAATGAGATGACCACCCTCTTTCGCCTCATACTTGTTATCTTTGTTGAAGTTTGGATCGAAGTATTTAGCTAGGATAGTGACTAGGCCTCCATTCACAATAACGGTAGTGCCTTTCTTCCCACAATCAATATTTAACCATCTATCAACCAAAAGCCTTAGAGAGTTGAAAGGCTTGGTGAATTCCATACCAACGTTCAAAGCCGACTCAAGAAGAACAAAATCGAGTTTGGTGAAATGGTTGGTGTCTTTTCTTGCAATGATGGTGTTCCCTACGACCTTGTGCCATACTCTAATGCTCGGATGGTGAACTAATAGAGCGCGACTAGCATGAAAGTCTTCAAATTTCCTTCCGGAAATCGCCTCCCAAAGAGGGTCGGGGTCATACTTGCCAACATTCTTAAAATAACTCGGTGAATCACTAAGACCCAAAGCTTTACCCATTTCCTCAAAGAAGATGCGCCTACTAACATTAGCTAGACGAAACTCGATGGTCTCCATGGTCTCAACCTTGTTAACTTTCAAAGAACTCAAAAATTCTAAGGTAAGGGAGGGGTATGTCAATTCTTTTGATTCAAACAATTTCTCCAACCCATGGCTTTGAAGAAGGCTCTAGTTTGCTCAAGGACACCCAACTTTTCTAAGGTATCTTCATAAATAAACTTGGTGGATACAAATGATTTCCTAGAAAACTTGGCAAAAGTGTCCCTATGGGATTTGGAAATGAAAATTACCTCCGGATAATTCGAAAGTTGAGCAATTTCCGGAGTAGAAGATGTTGTTGCTTCCATGGAAGGTTGTTGTTGTTGTACTTCCAAGTTTGGGTTAGCTACCACCATAGCCAATGCTTTCTTTGCTTGAAGACTCTTTTGTCTTGATGATAGTGCCTTTGCCTTTGGTGCCTTTGCCTTTGTTGCTTTTGTTGCTCCCTTAGTCCTTGCCATTGATGAATAAACCAAGAAAAGAGTGAAAAATCTTCAATTTCTAGTGCACCCAAATCGATTTAAAGATGAAAGGCTTTGCCTTTATGAATTCAAAAATCGACTCAAAGGTTGAAGATTTTGTGCTTGGTTTTGATTTTTTGTTGAAAGAGGAGTGATTGATTTGTTGTTAAAAGGATGTTTTGATTTGATTTTGGTGAATGTTGTTGAGGAATCTTGTTTTTGTAATGGAGAGGATGAGGGTTTTTGAGTTATGAGTAGTGTTATGAATGAAGGAATGAAGAAATGAATGTGGGAGGGGGTTTATAAAACCCGAAAAATTTGAAATGCAGGGGCAAGACGGGCGGTTTCTGCTCGGGAAGCCCAGATTTGGCCTTTTCTGGGTTGGGAAAAACTCGCCTAAAGACGGGCGTCTTTCAGTGAAGACGCTCGGATTTGCAAACACGGGACGGGCGTCTTCTACAGAAGACGGGCGGATTCCTTTACAGGGATTTTTCTTGTTTTCTTCAGCTAAGAAGATGGGCGTCTTCCTTTCAGGACGGGCGGATTTTTAAAGACGGGCGGATTCGAATGCAGGACGCCCGGATTCGTTGACAGTCAGAAATTTCAAAAATTCAGCTTATGTTGGACGAGCGTCTTCTATCCAATATGCCCGGATTGCCTGAAGACGGGCGGATTCTCTTGAATCCGCTCGGATTCGACCCCTTTGTACCCGGATTCAGTTCCATCCGTGTACTTTGCCAATCCCTTGCCATTTTTCCATTCTTCATCATATCTCGTGTTCTTCATTGTGGGGGCACTACTAAGGCATCGATAGCCTAGGCAATTGCCATTCCCACACTAAGCTAAAGCACTACACATTAATTGAAATTATTAGTCCCTCCCTCACTTCTCTCAAACATGATAATTATCTTGATCAAAGTATAAAAATCCAAGAATAACAAAAAATGTAATATAAGAATTGAAATGTAAGTTAGGGAGTTAGAAATATTTATAAATGGCGGTTTAGGGAGGACTCCACCAAACTCTCATTCTTGATGAGATGTCAAGGGGGCATGTTCAAGGTGTTGTTGATGTTGCTCAACACCTTGAAAAAGTAATCAAAAGCTTGTTCATTATCATGATAGAGGTCTTCAATAGACCTTTGCCCTTGTTGTCGGTCTTGATCGATGGCATTACCAATGTAGGGATTAAAAATCCCTTCAAATTCGTCGTCCCAAAGACCACATACTTCATTAAGTTGATCATTGAAAATCTCTTGATTTGATGGAGACAACTTTCCCATTTCCTTTTCTTGGCCAATAAGGCCATCCTCTTTATTGCTTGACTTTGGTGAGCTTTGCAAGCTCTCTTTGTCACAATTCACTTGCTCTTTGAATGGAGCATCTTCAATTTTCTTCTTCCATTGGAGTTCCGACTTCTTCCTTTCATCCTTCCGACTATAATGATCGATCATAAAACACGGTTCATGTAAACGGGGAGCTCTCATAGTCTTGTCAAGATTAAAAGTTATACTCTCATCTCCCACTTATAGAGTGAGCTCACCATGTTTTACATCAATCACTGCACCCGCGGTGTGTAAGAAGGGTCTTCCTAGAATGATTGGAATGTTGGAATCTTCCTCCATATCAACAATGACAAAGTCCACCGGGATGAAAAACTTCCCAATTTGTACGGGGACATCTTCCCATATCCCTAATGGCGGTGTCTTCGTCGACATATCGGCCATTTGGAGTGTGATATTGGTGCTTTTAAGCTCTCCTATCCCCAACCTTTTACTCACCGAGTACGGCATAACACTCACACTAGCCCCTAGATCACATAAGGCTTTGTTGATCGTGGTGTCGCCAATGGTGCACGGTATTGAGAAGCTTCCCGGATCCTTGAGTTTTGGAGGTGAACTCCCTTGAAGTATTGCACTACTCACCTTAGTGAAGGCGATAGTCTCAAGCTTCCGGATCGACTTCTTCTTTGTGAGGATGTCTTTCATGTATTTCGCATAGGCCGGCACGTGATTGATTAATTCCGTGAAAGGAATTGAGACTTCCAAATTCTTCACGATTTCCATAAACTTTCCAAGTTGGTCATGAAATTTGGGCTTGGCTTGACGACTTGGAAAAGGAAGTCTAATCACACTGGGCTCCTTCTCCTTGACCTTGTCTTCATTTTTCTTTGAAATTTCTTCTTTTGATGATTCTCCATCTTTGGAGTTTTGCACAATTTCTTCCTTATCACTAGCTTCCACAACTTCATCCTCAACTTGCTTCTTCGGTGCTTCATACCTTGTACCACTTCTCAAGTGAATGGCACTAACCGTTTTATGTCTTGGGGGATTACTTTGAGGTGGTAATTGCCCCTTTTGTCTTTGTGAGCTTGACGATGCTAGTTGAGTCAATTGGGTTTCCAACATCTTGGTGTGAGCTAGAATGTTGTTGATGGTGGTTTCCTTTGCTTGACTAACTTTTTGCATTTGAGTGAAAAACTCTTGTTGATTCTTTTGCATTTGGAGGACCGCTTTTTGAACATCAAAACCTTGGTCAGTTTGGTGATTGTATGGATTTTGATTTTGGTAACCTTGGTTTTGGTTGTAAAAGGGTCTTTCATTTTGGTTTCTCATGGGAGGTGGGGTGTATGTTGTTTGAGGGTTTTGAATGTTTTGTCTTTTGTATGAGAGATTTGGATGAAATATGGTGTTTCCATTGTAATAGTTGGAATAAGGGGTACCACTTTTGTATGCTTGGAAAGCATTCACTTGTTCATTTGTTCCCCTACATTCACTTTTGTCATGTCCCAAAGTTCCACAATTCTCACATATCCCACTTGGGATTGATCATGGCATTAACATGGTGCTTTGGTGATTTCACTACTACAATTTTACTCAAAGAGGACGCCCCTTAGAGTACGGTTGGACACGGAACCGTCTTATATCAGTCAAAAATTTTGGCGCCATTAGTGAATACATACTTAGGACGGTTAATAGAGACAACCGTCCTCGTTGTAAAAGTAACAAGGACGGTTGGTCAATTAAACTGTCTTCTTATTAAAATACAAGACGGTTATATTACTCGACCGTCTTCTTGTATTTTAATACTGATGATCGAAATTCCCAATCCTATAACCCCTGCTTATTCAAACAATACGATATACACAAAACCCTTGTTGTTTATACCCTAAAGAACATAAACCACCTCATCGCCTGTCGTTCAACTCTGACGCAACCACCAGCGCCTCGCAAACCACCGCCTCAACATTCTTCTTCATCATCGCCTTAAAGCAACAGCGTAGCACGATCACCGTCAGTCGTTCATCGCCTTATCGAGGTGTGTGTCAATCGTCATATTCTTCATTATGTATCTGATATATCGTTTAGTTATTACAAATAGATTTCGTGACTATCATAATTGAACAATGAAATCAATTCTATATATCATATTCTGCATTTAATTTCTGACAATTCGTTAATTGCTTGTGCTATATTGCTCCAATTTTTCGTTAATTTGCTTGTGCTTATCCCCAATTCCCTTACTCTGCTTGTGCTTATATGCTTAATTGTTGATTTTGCTGTATTTATCAATCTTTCTTACTGCAAGCTCTTTCGTATAAGACAGTTTTATAGTTAGATTATCATGAGACCGACCCTTATAATGAGAAATTGATTATCATTTGCCATAAAATTGGTGAATTATGGTAAACGATACACAGGCAACAATAGTTTTAGATTCTTCAATAAAGTTTAGTTCCTATTCTTCAACTATTAGTTTACCATACGTCGTTACAAAGGCGCTAACCCTCATCAAGGTCAGGCTGATGACTTGGTTAAACATGGAATGCCTCAATTTGAAGAATCATATCCAGGGTGAAGTACATAGCAAGAGCTCCTCAACTGTAATGAACAGGCCTCGTCCCTTACTAGCCGAACATGAGTATGTCTTTTTTACGAGCCTTGTATGCGGCATAGTGGTTATCTTATGCTTACATCCGGTAGATACAATTAAAATAGTGTTGCGATCTTGTCAAGTGAATGAAGTCTCTTTGTTACATTGGGCAATCAATAATAACCGAGAGAGGTATGTTCTCGAAGCGGTATAACTAGCATCCTTTCTATTGGCAATGGTTTTACGCCATGCTAGGGTCGATTCTTTGAAAAATATTTTTTTCTCATTTAAGAAGCTCACTTTATTGTGAAACAATAATCGTTTGATGAAATATTCGACATAATTGTCGTTAGGTTCATCTGCAAATAACCCCCCTGTGTTGTTAATAAAGGGGTAAGCCCGCCTTTGACGGGAGCATTCAGGATTTATGTTTGGTGGTGGTGGTGTTGGTGGTGCATTTATGAAGCTGTTTTTTCATTTAAGTGCGATTACGGGATTATCTGGTCTCTATCGTGGAATAAGTAGCAATATCACATCGTCTGCACCTATATCTGCCATCTACACTTTCATATATGAATCGGTGAAGGGATTTTTGCTTCCTTCTTTGGCTAAGGTTGTTACTTCTCTCTTTCCAATGTTGATTAAACATACAGCTGCTTTTTATCAATACACTTTTGGGTGGCCCTCAATTGATAATAGCATATGCAGATCTAGACAACATATCTAGTCCTTACTAGTATTCAAATTTTACCTGTCAATATTACTTTAAATATTTCATCTTAATTTTCTCATGTAATTTTTTACGTTTTATTCTTGTAGGAGCATTGCTCTATTGGTCATTGCACGGCAGGTGCTTGCGCAAGCATCGCCACATCTTTCATCTTTACTCCTAGTGATCCTATAAAGCAACAGATGCAAGTAAACTCAAATTAGGCGCTGTTCTTCAACTATTAGTTTTCTCAGTTTTAGATTCTTCAATAAAGTTTAGTTCCTATTCTTCAACTATTAGTTTACCATACGTCGTCACAAAGACGTTGTTCCGACTCTGATCTTCTGTGTGAGTGAGTATGCCTCATTAGAACTGCAATCCTTAAACTGTAATCCACAACTGCATTAAAATCAAGAGTCCTGCAGAGAATGCTATGATAATTTACAGCACTTAGTCTTTATATGGCTTTTGTTACTTGTTAGCTAAATATACTCAAGTATACAAGTAAGGACTAACAAGGAATTGTCATACTCTGAAAAATTGCAGGATTAGTTAACAGCAGACAATTGCATTTGAGCATGTTCTTGAGGCCCAACAGGTGAGTTTCAGTAGCTTCAAGTTGCTTTCTTGACAATAGCTCTAATGTTTTGCCTATTTGAACTCTTGGAATATATTGTCTTCAAAGAAAGGTTGTATTGAGAGATTTTATTGTTCTCCTTTTACAGTCCGAGGCTGAAAAAGATCTCAATTCATAATTACAGATGGGAAAACTTCACTACGTAATGGTAACATCCAAATTTTGTTCTTATTCTATTCTCTTTAATGGTTTAAAATATGTTGCTCTTATTCTATTCTCACAAATGGTACAGAGGAGGAACTAAATATGTATACTTTCCTTTCTAATTGTCAGGTGATTATTATTGGCTGCTCTCTTAGCTGCTATCTCACAGATATAACCCTCGTGCTTTTCAAGGAGATGATGAATTTGATATTGGTAGTGGAGGAAAAGGTATATATATCCTACTATGTCCTAATGATTGCATCGGTTTTCTTTTTCATTCATCATTTAGTTTGACGCATGGCCCTTGATTTATCTAATAAGGAATCTTCAATCTTCTATGCCTTGATTTCAACTTATTTAACATTGGGTGAGCCCTTCCGTCCACATCGCCAACTACTTGCAAGCATTTCAACTAACTAATCCCATTTATCAAATAAGGAAAACAAATAAAATCACCTCTCATTTAGTCATTTGCTAAATCTAATTATAATTGAGGCTGCTATTGTTCAACTTTAGTACATCTCTTCCTTTTCCTTAACTCTTAAATTTCATACTTACTGGATTTCAAATTTTATTAATTAATAATTTGCTTGAAACCCATTTAGTATGATTACTTTTCAAGTTTTGGGTTATAAAGATTTCGATGTGTAACTACTTCATCAGCTAGAAAGTTGACGTCTTTTATCATATTAGACTAAAGATCTTGATTGTGTAATCTTTGCTCGATTGATGGTATTGTTTTTTGGTTTTACAAGTGCTTCTTGTTTCTTCTATCTTGGATTATTCTTGGTATTTTAATGAACTAAATGAAGAGTGTTACATTATATTTTGTATATGCTTTTCTTAGTTTCATTTTAATTATATCTTTGGTAAAGTTTGATTTACTTGCTATCGGGGTTCTTTTTTATTTTATATTTCAACAAAACTACAATATGCAAGTATTTTTGTGTTCTTTTTGTGCTCATTATGCAAGTATTTTTTGTGTGGCCATTATTTTTGCAGTTGACAAACACGACAATATGTAGCTTATTTTCCATTATTTGTGTGTTGAATGCAGAATTACTAGTAGGCGTGTGGTTGGCTAAGATGGCTAAGATGGAGATGCTGCTAGGCTTATGGTTGGCTGAGATAGTGTTGCTCCTAGGTGCATCTAGAGTATTTAGTGAAACTTTTTCGGTTTTAGAGTATAATTGTAAGAATATTTGCTGGATTTTTGGAAATGTAGCCAGATATAATATTTAAGCTATACGACTATTGTCGTATACGGTATGAATAATGAAATAATTTTCTTTTCAAAAATCTGGTTGTGTGAAAGCGAATGGATGTGTGCCAATATTGTGCAGGGTATATTCGTAAATTGGCGTAAAATTGATTTGAAAAATTTGCGTGAATTTGATTTGAAAAATTGGCGTGAATATGATTTCAAAAATTGGAGCAAAAATGTGTAGAAGACGGTTCCTTGACAAAGCGTCATAAAGTTGGCACAAAAATTGTGCGAGCCATATATCAAAAACAAGACGGTTCAGATTAGCAACCGTCCTCTTAGAAAATAAAAAGAAGACGGTTCAGATAAACAACCGTCCTGCTTTTATAAACGAAACAAGACGGTTTGACTTAGAGTTAACCGTCCTCTTAGGCAACGAGGACGGGTGAATTTAGGACGGTTGGATTAACAGTTAAGGACGGTTTTGAACCGTCCTCGTTGAGAATAATTGTAGTAGTGAATTTTGAGGCTTCTTCAAGTCTAGTCATAGGTTTTTCAAACTTCAAATTGATTTTGTCAATGTGAGCACTAAGTTGAGCACCCAATTGAGTAACGGAGTCCACTTCATGCCTTCCTCCTCTAGTAGCCTTCCGAGGTCTACTATATTGTGAGTTATGGACCGCCATTTCCTCAATCTTGTTCCATGTTTGATTGTCATCAACTTCGGTGAACATTCTATTTGATCCCATGTTGAGAATGTTCCTTGAATCTTCATATATACCGTTCCAAAATTGTTGTACCAAGAACCACTGGCTAAGTCCATGGTGAGGACATGAGCGACAAATTCCCTTGAACCGCTCTCAAGCTTCATACAAAGATTCTTCATCCCTTTGCTTAAAACCCGTAATTTGAGCTCTTAGCATGTTAGTCTTTTCCGGTGGGTAGAACTTTTTGTAGAAAGCTAGAGCCAACTTCTTCCAAGAATCAATTCCGAGAGTGGCCTTATCAAGGCCCTTCAACCATTGTTTCGCGGTGCCAATTAGAGAAAAAAGAAATAAGACCCATCGAATTTGGTCTTGAGTTACACCGGTTTGAGAAATCGCATCACAATAGTCACAAAAGGTTTCCATATGAGAATGAGGGTCTTCACTAGGCATCCCCCCAAATTGGCTCCTTTCAACTAATTGGATAAAGGCGGATTTGGCAATAAAATTTCCGGTAAAATGTTGTGGTGTGGGAGTACCATTTGGTAGGTTCTCCTCGGTGGGTACGGAATGTGATGAAAACTTAGGCATTGTAGGTTGATTTTGTGGGGTATTTTGTGTTGGGTTCTCCTCACCTTCTCTTGCAAAAGGGTTGATGAACTCAATAGTTGGTTGAATATCCACAACCTCACTAATACCTCTCAAATTCCTCCTAGCAAATCTCCTATTGTTTGTCAAGGTTCTTTCAATTTCGCGATCAAAAGGTAACAAATCAGCTTGTGACCTTCTAGACATGCAAAATATCAAACAACTCGAAAACAATTAGAACAAACCTTGAGGAGTTTTACTTCCCCAAGGCAAAGAAAGACACAACTAATAACAATATAAGAATATCTAAATCAAGTTAACACCGTCCCCGGCAACGGCGCCTTTTTGATCGGTCCGTTTCGTGTTCACAATTGAATAGATGTTGTCGTTGGGCCACGTCCGAATCAAAACACAATTTATAGCTTCACGAATAACTCTACAATTAGTAAAGAGGCAAGTAAAGGTCGGATCCCAAGGGACGGGAATTGAGATGAGATTTTTATTGAAACTAGTGGTGTCTTAGGGGTGTTACAATTTGGGTTGATGTAGAAGGTCACTAACTAAATAGCAATGAAAATAAATAAGCATGATGAATTGAATGGGTTGTAAACAATTGATAAAAAGCACTAGGGTATCATGGGGTCATAGGGGAATCATGGGAATTGATCATACAAATATGTTCTCAAATTATAAGCAAGCAATTATTGTTGTGATGGATTGAGTTGGGTTATATCTTTCAATCCTAGGAAAGTTTTGGTCCCGGAGCCGAATCGATTAGATTGTACAACACCTACAAGCCAACTTAGTCTTTCCTACTCAACAACATGCATGGTCTAATGAGACTCGAGTTGGTTTATGTCTTACAAGTCTCATTGAAAAGATAGGTGATGGGTCAAAAATGCAAGGATTCATAGGCTCACATTTCATCAAACATAACATGTGCATGAGTTGAGATCAAAACAAGCAAGCAAATAAACCATGAAAGCATATTAATTTAAGCATGAATCATTCCCCATGTTGGTTTTCCCTAATTACCCATTAACCCTAGCTAGGTCACTACTCACTCATTATCATGTTGATCATGCTAGCAAGGTTGTCAATCATACCAACAAAATGAAACATGATAAACAAATGAAAGTAATTAACAATAATTAAAAAGGGATTAAGAGAATTATACCTACTAATGATTCCAATAATAAAGTAAAGAATAAAAGAAGTACTTGATGCTTGATTGAGAGGTTGTCAATCTCCCAATAATAACCCAAATAATCTTCAATTACCCAAAATAAAGGATGAACAAAAGAGAGATTAAGGAAATAAAACTTGTATTAAAACTTGATTAATTGTTGATTACAATACTAAAGAGAGATTTGATTGATATTAATTACTCTAATAATTGATAAGAAGAACCTTCTCTTCTAATTAGACTAATGGGGTATTTATAGTGGAAATTAGGTGGATGCATTAGGGTTAACTAAGGGCTAAACTAGTAATTACACTTTTTAGATTGAGCGGGGAGAAGCCGGTATTTTTCGAAGGAAGGGCTTCTTTCACGGATGCTTGAAGAAGACGAAATTGTGCTGGACTGGAATCCGTGCGTATTGGTGTCGGGACGGGCGGATTGTAGCAGGGGAAGACGGGCGTCTTTGGGAGAAGACGGCCGGATTCTGGTGGCTGCTTACCCGGGCGTCTTTGGCAGAAGACGCACGGATTGTGCTGTGGAGGACGGGCGGATTCAGGGCAATCCGCACGGATTGCTGCTCAGCTTTGTTCCTTCTTCTTTTCTTCCCTTTTCTTCATAAAATCCTTGGGGATTTCCTTGGGGATACAAGGATCCTTTATCGTCATTGCTATCTACTATAATATGTACAAAGGCCTTCTAATCTTGTCTCTCCTTGATGCTTGGTCATTGAATTCAATCAATTTAGTCTCGTTTTGCCATGAAAATGCAAGATTTGCACTCCTTTCCTACCGAGGGATCAAAAGCTCAAAGAATATGCAAAACAAAGAACTAAAGACAATAAATGACCCAAATATGCACTAAAAAGCATGGGAACAAGGCTAATTCGGGGGCTAAATATGCGCTAATTATGGTCACATCAGAAACCTCGTTTGATTGGGACTCGATGTTCTGCAATATCCCTGTATATCCCTGGCATATCCTTGTAGGACCAAGCGAAGATGTCTTTGAATTCATGAAGAATCGATGAAGCGAGCTCTTTCATTTGGGTCTAGGGTCGTCCCTATTCTAAGTTCTTGATGTTCTAAGTCTGTCCCTACGTTGATAGGTTTAGTGCCCCTTTACCCTCCTCTAGCATTTCTTTAATTATGTAGGGAGGTAGTTTGATTGAGTGTGGGTCAGGATCATCCTCAGTATTATCATAAATAGAATTGCAATCATGATAACACGAAGAGTAAGCAGAATCCGATTTATTCATATTAATGTTTGAAAATAGCTGAAACAAAGAAGCCATATGTGGTGTAGTCAGTGGCGGTAAAGGGACAGTTGCTGGGGCATTCCCTGAACTAGTGTTACTAGACAGTGCTAAACTAGGAGAAACAAAGGGATGAGGAGCGACAACAGGAGGAGACTCTATAATGACTTCCCTAGCCTTAGACTCAGTTTCCGACTCCGACTCAGACTCAGATTTGAACTCGTCGTCTTCTAGTTCTCCTTTGAACAACTCTCATTCTCCAGTTGTGAGCTTGAAGAGCCTTCCTTGATTGTTGGTCCATTTGATTTACTTTCTCTATCCTTTCTGTTGATTGGCTAGGTTTGCATTCGTGATAGAGTACTGCAGGGTTGAAATGGTCATCCCGAAGTATCATGGTAATTATCATGTCTTGGGCTACCTTAACGAATCGATCTTCTCCAAATAAGAGGCTAATGGCTTGTTCGTCGAGACAAGGTGTGTGACGATTTTTTACGGTAGGAACCGTTTCCTGAGGAATGAAATAGCAATCGTGGAACACTTCGATTCAATCTACCTTGTTGCCTTTGAACATCCAAGGTTCTGGAAATCCGTGAAAAGCTTCATGGTCTCCTTCCTTAACGAAGTACCCATTCAGTGTTGGGTGATATGGTTGCATTTGTATTCCTCGATTTTTGCGATCGTGGACTTGAGTGAGCATTTCGATAGCCTCAGCTATGGTAGGGTTGTATCCCAAACCTTGTGGTATCTTCTGGGAATGGCCTTCTTTGAATGGTGGGAAAGTGTTGTTCCGGATAGGGTTTAGTGGCATTCCTGGGAAGTATCGCTCGGATTTGAGTATATGGTTAACCACTAGTTTAGAATAGGGGTTGAAGTATAGAGGTGCCAATTCACTTTCCACAAGGTTTATGATTTGAAATCCTCCTAACTCGTGCAATGGGTCTGACATGACCTAATTGCTGGACATCTTTTCGATGACTGCCTTGATAGGCGACGAAGTGATCGTCACTATTCGGCCATATAGAGGAATTTTGATATTTTGATGAAGCGTGGATGTTACAGCTTTGGAGCGTGAATCCATGGCCTTCCTATGAGTATTTTAAAGGATGCCACGATGTCTAATTTTTGGAATTTGACCTTTCTTTTGATTTGTCCAGTGGCTATAGTAAGAGTGATGAGACCTATCACTTTGCCCTGCGTCCCATCGTATGCGCGAACACCTTGATTAGTTAGAGTCCACTCGGGCTCTTTCATGCTTAGCTTGTAAGCTGTCTTCAGTGTTATGACGTTGATTGCGGAACCATCATCCACTAGTGTCATGGGTACATTCATTTTTAGACATGTGACCGTAATGTACAAGGCTAGATTATGAGTGACACCGAAAGGTGGCAAGTCTTCATTTGAGAAAGTAACTGGGTTACTTAGCTTGATTGAGTCCTGGAGGACTAGGTTGACCACATCATCTGGAGTAGAGTCATGTGCTATGTTGAGTTTAGCCAATGCTTGTAGCAAAGCTTGTCGATGTGGAAATGAACTAGCAACTGGATGCCAGACTGAAAGATCAGCCTTGTCTTCTATAGTTGCTTCATAAGGTGGTCAGTAGCTGAATCTTCATTATTCTCTCTTGGAGATATGACATTCCCATTTGTAGCTGAATTATTTATTTGCACTAGAGTCACATTTTGGTATCGGCGACCATATCGACTTAGGTGATCTACGTCAGGATCCCCTAAGGTCTTGACCAAGGGATGTACTTTCAGGAAAAATCTTCGTCATCGTCGGCCCAAACACCATTGAGAGTATTGAGCTCTTTGAGGTATAGGATTTCGGATTCCAGATGGATAATCTGTTGAACCAAATCGTCAACTACCATGATGACTTCTTGCATTGTAGATTCATAGGATAAGGTGATGTCCATTTTGTGTGGTTCTTGGTGCTGGGAGTTTTGACATTCGCAAAGATGATACGACATCTTCTAGTTCAGCAACCTGTTTACTCACATTTCTTGCCCATCCTACAAATTCTGCAATGGTATAGTAGGCTTCTCCATGGTCGACCATATTGATCTCATCTTCGACTGAAGAGATAAGGTGTGAGCAATCCAAAGTGGATTCCTCATCCGAGATCGTTAGAATCCCAAAAAGATTCTTTGTATTGTTAGGCTTACTTGCAGGAGAGATAGGCAAACGTCCATCTTCAATCATATCTTGGAGGGCATGTTTCAGCCTATAACAGTTTTCTATGTCGTGTCCTTTGCCCCTGTGATACTCGCAATAAGCATTATCATCCCAGAATTTGGACTTTTTTCTGGGTCAAGTGTAGGTCCTATTGGTTGAATTATTCCTTGCTTCATCAACCTTTTCAGCGCATTTGTGTATGTGTCATCGATGTCGGTGAATTTCCTTGGTGTATTATTTTTCTTGGATGACTCGACGAGGTTGACATCGTCAGTCTTGCTGGTGGAGCCGTAGGAACGACTTTCGGTTGATATGGACCCTTGATATCCGCGTCCTACTGTTTTGGACAAGATTCCTTTCCGAATATCATCTTCGATTCTTGTACCTAACACTGTTAAGTCTTTGAAAGACTTGATGTTTTGGTACCTCAAGTGATTTGTATAGATAGGCCTTAGGTTGATCACGAAATTTTCCACAAGAGTGGCCTCGTCTGGACGCTCAATAAGTTGGGTACTAGTCTTCCTCCACCTACTTAGGAAGTCGGTGAACCCTTCCTTTTCATTTTGGGTAAGAACCTCTAGAGTGCGCACGTTGACTTGAATCTCGGCATTATCTGCGTATTTCTTAGTGAACTCGATGGCCGCATCATCCCAAGTAGATATCTTCTTATGGTTTAAAGAGTAAAACCACTGTTTGGGAATGGTGTCAAGAGATGAACGAAAAATCCTTAAGAACAAGCCAGAAGGTTTTAGTGCCCCTTGAAGCTTGGGATGTGAGTCATGTTGAAGTTGGTTTGTAGTTGGGCATTTACTGCTTCATACTTTCGGTTATTTTCCCTGTAAATGTCATCCCCTTTGAGCTACATCAGTTGCTCTTCTAAGTATTGAAGACGCTTTTCAGCTTCAGTGAGGATTAGGGAAGAATCGTTTACAAAAGGGGCAGGATCATCATTCAATGGGACATTGGGAGTGTGATTCTCTGTAGGAGGGAGCCTAACTTCTACGGCCACTATGCGACTTTCGATCATTTGGAGACGAGTATAGGCAACATCCTTACTAGCATGACGACAGAGTAGTGCGGCCAGGAGTTGACTATTACCATTTTCTTCGGGACCATGGACGCTTGTTACGCTTTCATTTGTTCTGACCATATTGGACTGAGGATAAGAATCGACGACAAATTAATACACATTCGACTACTTCGCACACTTACCCAAACAAGGCTAGACTCGTGGATTGACTAAAAAGACACGTGTGTGTCAAGGGAGTTGAAAGAAAGTTGATTTTGAAATGTTGTCCTAAACAATCATTGTGTGTGATTATAGGAGTGTTGACTTTGAAATATGATTTTTGAAATGGTTGACTTTTTTGAAATTTTGACAAAGTTTCGACTTGACTTTGTTGATTTTGAGCTTTTTAGACCATTTTGAAAGATTTACATTTTTTATTTTGAAGAAAGATTTTTTTATTTTGAAGAAAATTTTTTTGAAAATCTCATCATGGTTTTGTTTACATAAGGTGATAACATACAAGTTACAAACACAAACATAGGCATTATAACGATATGCTGAGTGCTTTTAGAAGATATTAGTTTAAAGGGTGGGTTGTCATACCAAGCCATCATACCATGGTCTGTGGAGAGGCCCGTGCCAAACATGAGTCGGGTCGGTTCCTAGTCCATTCGCACGAGTAGTGAAAGCCTGACACGGCTATCGCAACCCTATCAAAGATAAAACCTAACGGTCTCAACTAAAATGTAGCAGAGGCAATCGAGTATCGAATCCACAGGGAGGTAATGCAACTATAGCTGTCTATTTCTAATCCTATGGTAACAATTGGGGGTTTGTTTGAAATTGGTTCTAAGCTACGAAGTTGAAAGGAAAGAGAAATAAGGCAAAGAGTAAACAAAGCAATAAAATATGATTAAACTATCAAGAAGACAGGGACATGTCGGGATTTCGGTTCACTACGGTAGTCCAATAACTCAGCAGTAAATGACTCAGACGAACTAATGTGAGACGGATCTTAAAAGGTCCTTTCGGTCCACTTTCTATCCTAAAATACCACTAACTTAACTTTCGTCCTCATTAGGGTAGTCTACTGTTTATAGCAGGCCTATTTAGTCCAATCTTTCGATCCAGGATTAATTTTAGCCAGTTTAATGGGTGACATAGAAGCGTGCACTCAACTAGGTCGGGAATTACAGTTAAATTGCTATAGTGACAGAGTCTCTTAATCAGTTCATCTAATTCATTCACTACATCGTCATCTTTATACCGCAGATCCGCTAATCCCAACATGAAGGGGTTTAGCTACTCATGTTCGTAATTAAACTAACAGCAATTAAATTCCCAGCAGAAGACATAATGAAATAACAATAAATTGCAATAATGGAAATTAGGGCAAAGGAAAACAAGAACATAAAAGAGAAATTAAAGCAACAAATGATTATTGTTAATAAAGGGAGAGAAAAGATTACAATCAGTGCGAATCCGGCGTAAAGAACAACTGAATCCGAGCAAACAATAACCCAAAGCAAAGCAACAGTGAAGAGAATAAAGTAACGTGCTAAAGTTTCCGTCGTTTTCTAGTATGAAAGATAGTAAAAAGAGATGCCAATAATCTAATAAATCATAGGTTAAATAGCAGAACAAACAATGTTTAGCGAAATAATTAAACACACGGACTGAATTAAAGCCCATTAGGACGAAACCACTCGATCGAGTGCATTAATACACTCGATCGACCAACTTCTCAGCAAACATTACTCGATCGACCATCAGGTTACTCGATCGAGGACTTGTCTCTGTGCGGCTTACTCGATCGATCGAAACCTCTCGATCGAGCATTAGGGTGTAGGAACCACTCGATCGATCGGGAAACCTCTCGATCGAGTGATTATGTCTTCATTTCAGCTCTCGTCTTCACCCAAGTGCCTCGTAATGCGTGCCATGACGCTTCCAAGTGCGATATCTTACTGCGGACAATCCCGTCTCCTCTAAATGCATGCAAAAAGGACAGAAAGGGGTATGGTTCCACTACTTTCGCGATCATTCCTACAAAAAGGACAAAATACACCAAAGTAGCCAATTCGGGGCAAAATACCATAAAAACAGTATAGAAATGCATAGAAATACGTGCTGAAATAGGCCAAAAAGACTATACATTAGGCACGTATCAAAGCCCTTGATGCGAACATGAGTAAGCATCGTGGTATGGTTGACGTCAATCACTATCCATCTTTGGATGCAAATAGGAACTTGCACCGTCCAGACAGGACGATTGGTCGAATTGGTTTGGGTTAAAACCCTAGGAAGGCTGGCTAAAACGATCTAAAAAGGTCGAGTAATAAAAACTGACAACTGTCTCTTATAACCTATTCCCTAACCTTGTTCAAGTTTCACCCTAGGTAATACTAGACTTAGCCTAAGTGTATCATCCCCAGCGAAGTCGCCAAACTATTGACACAGCCACCCGTGCCGCGTCTACTCGCGCGTTGGTTTCGAGGTTGCGACACTTCTCCCATGGAACTCCGACACGAGGCCGAGGCACCTCATGGGCCGTTACCGATTTGAAAGGCATTGAAACCGGAGAAAGGTTTGACAAGCCTGCATTTATGAAGTCACCACCAATTTTTATGGAAAATTGGAACCGTTCGAAGATTTCGCGTCATGTCAAGACACAAAGTAGTGACATGAACACTAAGAAACTCGTTACCCTTAGCATTCTATGTCTATAATGACTCTCGTGATGCCAATGAACGCGGATGTTCACAGAGATCTTGAGTAAGGGGTGAGAGTATATGTATTAGGAAGCTCGTTTATTTGAACACCTAAACCCGCCCACCTCGATGGCGGGCTCTACTAATGATCGGGGAAGTTGTTTATACTTGATATATCGTCAGTTATATGCATGCTATGCTATATCCAACGTTTTAACTAGCATGCGAGATTAGACTAAGTCGGTAAACAAACAATTTTAGCAATTAATTGAGTCAAAGTAGGAGGTTAGATTAATTACATGCGATTTCCAAGTAAATAAATCATACATAATACGAAATAAATAAATAGATACAAGAAGAAATAAAGTTACAATTGAGTTACAATAGAATAACTTGAATTTACGTCACAAGCACGATCGAAAAAAGAAGGATTTTGAAAATAAAACAAATAAAGTATGAAAATATGTCGAATTATTAGTGATTATACAAATAATAGCCGGTAAAACCTAATTAGAAAGCCTACGTGTGAACGAGATGAGTTCAGAGGCAGAAACCACCTCAGAACAGGCGCAGCATCTGCTGCGTCCCCTAGAAGAGGCGCATCAAACCGTGCATCTCATCTCGAGTTTGGCTCTGACTGTGAAAGTCAGACTCGTTAATTGTTATCGTTCGTTGGTTGATTAAAGTTGATTATTGTTATACAACTCGAGTGAAAGTGATTTAATCAGATTACATGCATTAAGGACCGTCATAAAGCGATAAAAACCAATTTGAAACGAAAGATTATAAGCAAGTTGTTATGCGATGTCGGAAACGGATTTATATACATAAGTTGAACTAAAGACGGAAAGGGGAAGATAAAAATTGATGAAGAAACAGAACCAAAATTATGTATCAAAGACAAATTCAAGGGACTTGATATGAACAAATCGAGCCTCTTAAATCCGGGTTTGAATTTAATGACGAAAACCCACAAATATCAATTATAAGGGATTTAAGTCGGAATTACTGAAAAGTATTTTATAAAACAAATTTTGAAACGAGAAAGGATGAAAACTTAAAAGGAATAAGGAATAAAACGGTAGAAGACCCTCGAATGAAACAATGAAGAAACACGAAAAAGAAGAAGAAAAGCAACAACGGCTAAGCAGCCTCTAGAATAGGCGCAACAGGCGCTGCAAATGTTCTTGGAGGCATAACAGCTGTTGCGTTTCTTCCCGACGGTACCTTTGTACTGTTCCGTTAAAAAGGTTTTAAAACGTGATTTTAAAAACTGTTTTGAGCGTGCTTATGACATAAACTCGTATATTAATTGATACAAAATAAAATACAGTAAATTATTAGGGATTTACACCCTCGGACTTACATGTTTGACGAAGCGAGATTAACTAAGTTGTCGTATTAGTGATTGCTCAACTCGATGTAACATGTAAGTGCCCTCTAAATAATATTTAGAACAAATTGATTGAGTTGATTAAAGCAAAATGGTCAAATTGGTCGGTCAAGCAAACGTGACTGGTACTCAGTACGAACTGAGCTTACGTGGTTGAATTGATCAAGCACGTAGGCTTCGAAAACTAAGAGCGCGGTCTTAGAACGCAAAGGGAGAAGAGAAGGGCGGACACTCACGTGAGAAATATGTGAGGCAGAGGCCTCTTTTCATACTAATTAGCGTAATTAAACATGCGGCCCAATCATCACTGGGTGGTTGGCGGGAGGTGTAGAAACGAGGTATCTACTGTAAGTTGTAATTATTGTTAATCGGTTTTTTTTATCGTTAAAAGTTTGTGTAGACCCTAATTAGGGGTTCATTTGGGGGATTTGGAGTAATTAGTTATAGACCTTGATTGAGTTGCATGTATATCATTGTATTGGTGACGATTTCATAGAAGAGCAGTTCTAGACCGTCTTGCTTTACTTTTGGAGTTATAAGGTAGGGTTTCCCTATACAGTACAATTATGTGGTTAATTGCATTGGGTGATTGTTGTTATTATAGTATTGTATTTTGTGATTGTAATTGTTGGAGACTTTAGTTTGAATATTGTGAGCCATGTCGGGAGATGGTTTCACCCCCTTGTTTCGCCTCTTGTAACTCCCGTCACAAAGGGGGATGTTTACATTAACGAGCTTTGGTTCGCTCGTTGCGATGAGCGGGGATTTGATTACCACGCTGCGTTTTGGCATCGGCAGGGGTGGGTTACCTGTTGAGATGGGTAACCTGGTAGGGCCTCGTTTCGATGAGAGCCAATGATAACTATGGAGTTTGGAGATGGTAGATCTGATTGTGTATCTTGTGTTGCACTCCGTTTGTGTGGTTGTAGTTGATCGTGTAATTGTACTTACCCTTCTTTTTTTTCAAAATTATTGTGAACCATTTGATATTTTTGGCAAATAGGGAGTAGTGTGATTAGTAGGTGTTAATTGTACTAACCCTTCCGTTACTAGCTTCCGCTGAGTCTTAAACAGTTATTCTTTGGTAGTAGTTTAGTACTTTGTTTTGAGGATTTTGGAACAACGTAATCATTAAACTTTATTCTACTTTAATAAATGGTTTATCATGGTCTATTTGATATATACTACTCCGGGTAACCGAGATGGTATCACTTTCATGTGCTAAGTGGTCCTTCTTAAGACACTTTAGTAGATGGGGGTGTGTTACACCCATCATCAACTTTACCATCAACACCACCCAACCACAATCATACTTACCACTATAAGCCTTTGCAATGTTTGCTTATAAAATTGCGAGCAAAACTATTGCTAACCGGCTTAAGAAGGTCCCACCACAGCCGATTTTATAAAATCAAAGCGGCTTCGTACCCGGTCATCAAATCACAAATAATATCGTAGTATTTCGAGAAGCCATTCATACTATGCGCAAGAAAAGGGCGGTAAAGGGTATATTGTTATTAAAATCGATCTTGAAAAAGCTTATGATCGTCTGAGATAGGATTTTATCAACTCTTATTGGCATGTGTTTTCCTACACTTATCATCGACACGATTATAGAATGCATCACTACTTCGACTATGCAAATTTTATGGAACGGCGAGCCTACTAAGAAATTACTCCTACAAGGGGAGTTAGACAAGGTGACCCTCTATCTTCCTATTTACTTGTCATGTGTTTGGAGAAACTATAGGAAGCGATTGATGAACGGGTCAGGTACACCGATTGGTTACCAATTCCTATTTGTAAAAATGGTCCCAAGATATCCAACCTTTTCTTTGCTGACGATATGATTTAATTTACGGAAGCGAGAGCCGGTGAAGCACATGTTATTAAATATGTTCTTGATAATTTTTGTCGTGCTTCGGCAGAAAAAGTAATTGTAGCTAAATCAAAAGTTTTCTTTTCAGCTAATACATCATTGACAAATAGAGAAGAAATTTTGAATATCCTAGTCTTTGAATTTACTCCGGACCTTGGCACCTATTGGGTATACTGAGCATTAATGGTCGGGTGTTTAAAGAGACTTTTGCCCATCTTGAAGAAACTTTTAATAAGAGACTAGCAGGTTGGCAAACAAAGAATTTATCGGAGTACTCTTGTCCAATCTACATTATTGTCCATGGCAAATTATCGTATGCAAATCGCTAAGCTACCACGATCACTCTAATATAGTATTGATCGTAAGACTAGGCGTTTCCTATAGACGCGGTAATGACGAGAAGAAAAAGGTACATCTTATTTCTTGGGAAACTTTACAGAAACCTAAGTCGATGAGGGGTCTTGGGTTCCGCTCTTCTCGCCATGCCAACACCGCCATTTTAACTAAACTTCGCTGGAATGTCCTCTCGGAGTCGACGAGCTTTTGGGCGCGTGTCCTACGTAGTAAGTACTATAATGGGAGATGTGATATCGACATGTTCAAGCCTAATACAAACATATCGAATGTATGGGCAGGAATTACAGCACATGCCAAATATATTTACAACGGTACATCTCTAGTTGTAGGAAATGGGCGGAGAACACTTTTCTGGGATCATTCATGGGTGGATAAAGGGTGTCTATCGGATAAAATGATACAACCCAATTCTGAGTCTATCCTTGGAGCTATATTTAATGAGATGTGGGATGAAAATTCAGATTGAAAATGAGATATTTTCTCAAATTACCTACCTCAAGAAGAACTGAAGAAAATTGTTGCTTATTCCCTAACTACAGACCCATATGTGGAAGATGAATTTTATTGGAACGGTACGTCTGATGGCAAGTTTTCTATTAAATTCGCTCTTGTATTACTTAAACATGCAAATATTCCACCGGAATCAAATCCTATAACTTGGCACCTTATTTGGAAATTACCGGTACAACAACGTATTCGAATGTTTATTTGGCTCACTGCACATGGTCGTCTTATGACAAATTTTAATCGAGTAAGGCGTGGGCTGACAGATGATCCTATTTGCCAAAGATGTAATTTGGAGGATGAAAATACTAATCATCTTCTCCGTCGATGCCCGGTTTCGGATGACATATGGTCACAATTTGGAGACTAGGCTTCTAATAACGCCTTTTGTATAGATCCATTCCCGGTTTGGGTTTCAAAAAATGCAAGCAATGGTTCTTCCCTTGCCTCTTCAATCTGGTCATGAAGTTTGCCATCTCTTGCTGGTGAAATATGGCGTTGGAGGAACAGTAACGTTTTTGGTAATAAAGCACAAGATAATCCAACTGACCCGATCAGTTTCCTAAACCAACAGTTTGAAATGTCAAAAAAGGCATGCGACCCCTTTTTTATTTATCCCGAGTCCAGGATCTGCACTTGTGGAACGTTATATACGGTGGAGTACTCGTCATGGTTGGGTTCTCCTCAACACCGACGAAGGTTCCAAAGGAAACTCAGGCCTAGCAGGAAGCAGAGGTCTATTTAGAGATGATGCGGGTAATTTTCTTTCAGCTTTTATCTTTTTAATTTCCATTTGCACTTCTATGCGGGCTGAAATGCGTGCTCTTGTCGTCGGGCTGGAACAGGCAAGTATGCCAGGATTCCTGAAGGTTTTGGTCCATATGGACAATAAAACCTGTGTTAATTTTTTTCGACAAGATCACCTTCTTAGTAACAATTTGCGACCCCTTGTCCTTCATTGCAAAGACCTCATTGGTTTAGACGGCTGGACGATTCATGTTGATCATGTCTTTAGGAAAGCTAATCGTGCAGCGGACTGGTTAGCGAATGCTGAGATTCATTCTGCTACTTCTACTACGTTCATTGACGATCTACCTTACGGTTTTCGTACTATACTTAAAGAAGATTCATTGGGGGTTGCATTCTCTCGTTTAGTTGCTAGTTAGTTCGTTTTCTCTTTCGGGGCTTTGCCTCTCTTGCCGACCAAAAAAATAAAAATAAAATATTGATAATAAATTGAAAATGTTACCTATTCGTTACGATGAATTATTTACGTTTATTTTAGGCATGACCATAGGAGAGTTGTTGTTTATCATACAATGATCTCCTTCATTAACCACACAGTGACATTTTCATAGTACCATTGCTTAGACTCCAAACCAAGTTTAAGCATCGTTCCTCATTCAAAGATACTAATGAGTCATAAAAATGATCAACGGTGAAGTTTAAAATTGTGATAAAAGTTGAAGAGTAAAAAATATCCGTGACGAAAGTAACATGTATCGTAAATTGTAAATTTGTGAATTAAAGAACTCAAAACAATTTTATTCGATACAAAGAAAATTTAGAAATTGGACATAGATATGTCGACAGGGGTCGGGTACCATATATATAAACGTATTAATTATATATTTTGTAATGATCAAATATATCATATAACATTTTTTTCAAAAAATTACTAAATAGATTTAATTTCTAAAAATTAAAACAATCCTGTGAATTTTCACGGGTGTTATTAGACGTGAACTTTGGTGCGGGTCAGCTCGGCCCGCATTGGCCCGACTCGCCCAATCGGGTCAACATTCCCTCAGCCCGTTGGCCCGCTCCCCTGGCCCGCCCAGCCCGTCCCTATACTCCGGCCACCCCGGCTCCTCTACCCCAAAGACACACTACCCAAACCCGCCCACCCCGCCCGGCCCGCCGCTCTTTCCCCATTTTCCCAACCGGCCGATTCAGAGCCATCACTTCCGAGCCCGCCCGCCCCACCACACACCTCGGCCCAGTGGTGTGGGTCGGGCACCCTCTCTACCAACCCGACCCGACCCGCACCGAACCGGCCCACAGTCCACCTCTAGGTGTTATACTAATTTCATATGAGTTTAAAGACACTCAAAATATGGTAAATTTGGGCAGATCTTCAAACAAACCGACTGGGCAACCAATAGTTTAGAAAAAGATTTTTTGTTAAACACCACCTTTAATATAAGGCACTTTGTAAAACACCATCTTAAAAAAAATTCTGATTTTTTACCACCTTTTAAATTTTGTTTTTGTTAAACAGTACCAAATGGCTGGAGATTGACTAAAATTAAAATAATTCCGGCATTGACTTCATATTTGACTACCTCCTCACTCCGTCACTTTCCTTCCTCATCATTATCACCCTCCTTCCTCGACACTCCTTCATCCTTCTTCATTTGTCTTCACCTTTTTCTCTTTTCTTATGAGTTTGTGTTGGTATCTAATGTTTCTTTTTCCCCTAATTATCTTCACCAATTTCTTAATTCAATACCAAAAGTTAAAATTATTCATCTTATCTTATAATTCACTAGTCCACTTCTTACATTTGAGGTTTAATCTATCAAAAGCTAAAGAAGCAAGAGTGAAGTGGGTTGTATCTCTTCAATATCTGCTAAATGGAGGGTAAATTTGCAAGTCAATGTCGGAGTTTTTTTTATTCCTGCCCAGATTCCGACCATTTGGTATTGTTAAATAATTATTTATTTTTAAAGGTGGCAAAAAACCAAAAAAATTATTAAACGTGGTGTCTCGCAAAACACATTTTTATAAGGTGGTGTTTGACAAAAAAAACCTTTAGAAAAAAAAGATTGGTAATCACACTTTATAATTTTGATATTATATATACAAAAATAAGATATTTAACAACAAAGTCAATATGTCCGAGTGGTTAAGGAGACAGACTCGAAATCTGTTGGGCTTTGCCTGCGCAGGTTCGAATCCTGCTGTTGACGCTTTTAGATTTCTTTTTGTAGCGCAGGTTCGAATCCTGCTGTTGACGCTTTTAGATTTCTTTTTGTACCAATTTCGTTTAGATACGGCCAACACTAGCACTCTGGAGCTAGTACAGAGGTATTCATTATGGTTCTACTGCTACTATTTCTAATGTCACATAATCACATAACAACTTATGGAGTTAAGAAGTTGCCCATGTGGCCTGTGATTACGGTTTCGTACGGCTAAATTAAGATTTTATCAAGTAAGGAACTACATATATTGAATCATTTATTATTGAATATATTGATACTTGATAGTATAGTACTCTACTGTGAATACAAGTACTACTGCTACTACGAGGCTTGGATGAACGCAGTCATGCAGCCTTATCTAGATGTTAAACCGACAAAAAAAGGTTGTTTCCGGATAACCAATCGAGAATGGTGATACTATGGGTATTAAGAATAATATATATCAGTACTGTATCTGTTTAGATATCGAAATATAAGATTTAAGGGTTGTGTACAAAATTAAATGTAAGATATATGATCCATATATAGCATGGAGAAACTCAGTGAATGAGATAATATTTGCCCGTCTTAAATTCTATCAGATTTCAGCCTAGGACGAGGTTCTCGAACCGGGCTCTTAACTCCACAAACCCTGTGTTTCACTCGCCAAGGAAACAAGACTTCAAGTCCACAACCCTTTGATGAAGAGTATGCTTCACCTGCCACCCTTGGAGTACATGGTCCTTCCTTACTGATACTACTGACTTTACTACCCCTGTAGATTTTCCTCTTTTTATTGTCATCCGATAAGCCAGACAATGACGATGCAGCTAAGGCCGCAGCTGCTGGAAGAAATCTTTCAATCATGAAACTCGGTGACAAACTTCCATAATTCTTCTCATCATCAATGTCGCTCTCGTTCTCATCTACATCATCTCTTTCACTAGTCGTATTCAGTGATCCGACTAGGGAGAACAAGTCTATGCCAATGTCGTCTTCTTCTTCCTCGTCATTATCTGGGACTACTTGCCAACGAATAGGCGGTGGCTTTGGAAGAGGCAAGCCTTTATTTTCTACTACTATACTTTCTCTGCTTGCATTGTGTTTAGGTTTCCCAGGACTCTGCTCCCACAGAAACGGCACTCTATAACAAGAGTCATTCAGCGAATTTGAGCGTGAAATTTTAAGACTCGCCATGGCTGCGAGGTTGGAGCGTCTTGCTGATAAAAGGGGAGCATCGAGATCTAATTTACTCGGTCGTTTTGTATTGATTGTCTTCATTTCAACCCTATACTAAGTTTTGTTTTACAAGAAGTATGATTTATGCAGTTTGATGACAAATGAATAAATAAGGTGGTTATATCAGTTTATTTGTAAAGGACATGAAACTATGGTTTCTCGTGCATATAATTGAGTCTTTTTACTTTTTGGTACGTCGCATGTGATTAACTTGATGCATAGCTTAAAAGAACCTCAGTTGTCAGTAGCTAATTGTGGTTGAGAAGAAGTACAATTAATAATGATTTTATTTGTCAAAGTTGTGTAAATCAATTACCTGATTTTAAGAAATCAATGCCGATTATATAAATTGACTGTTAGTGTAGCAATGGCCATAATTTCAGGTTGTATCGAATAATTTTTATTTTTTATTTTTTTTTATAGCCGTAAAGAAAGTTTTTTACATAAAGCACATAAGACTCGATAGGTCCGGTGCTAATACTACATTATTGATATAAAAACTTAAACTTAAATTGAATCCGTTTTTAAAATAATGCTCAAAAATAAAATATTTGTCGTTTTGGGTCGGTTTTGAAAATATTTGTCAAAATGGTGTCCACGTAGGCTCGGGTTTTCAAAACCTGAAATACGGAACAAACACGCCATTGACAATGGCGTGTTATAAGTTAGTAAGAAGGTCAGTCGTAAAATAAAATAACAAAGCAAGACACGCCACTACGAATGGCGGGTTTTATCCAAGAAACACGCCAAGGCTATTGGCGTGTTTGTTCAGTTGCAATGAAAACCAAACCGTCCCTCATAAAGTATACTGCAACTTTTCCAATAAACCAAGTCAAAGTGTAAAAATCAACCATTCTCTTCAATTCATCCTCTCAACCACTTCATACCTCCATAAATCCTCAACTTCATACCTTCATCTACTGTTAACTTCCACAACAAACCAAAACACCTCACCTTTTCATAAATCCGGCCACCAGACCAAGTTGATGGCGATTGGAAATGGTGATTGATGTCGATTCGAAATATTGATTGATATCGAGTTTGGGGATCCGAAAATTGGCAAGAGGAGAACGGTTGGTGGTTCGCTTGTGGTTGATTTAGGGTGGGGCCATGGTGGCTCGATTGCGGTGACGGCGAGTAATCGAAGGTAGAATTGGCCCTCAACGTCTTAATCATCACTGAGCTCACAAATTACAACAACATAATAGAGAAATTCAAGGAACAAAATTCACCCACTTTAGGTGTAATTTGTTCCCTGACATCAAACCTTAATTCAAAGGGGGAGGGGAAAGTGGTTTTTGATGGGTAAGATCCAATATGGGACAGTACTAGAAGATGAGAAGTGAGAGACTCATTTATTTATGCATCAGATTTTAACGTCTATGATACACGCCATTGCAAATGGCGTTTGTGTTACCATAGACACGCCAGTCCCAATGGCGTGTCTGTTTTGATGCACTTTCTGCCAGTCTGCCTTTCTTGCTCCCTTGAAACACGCCATTGGTAATGGCGTGTTTGTTCCGTGTTTTAGGTTTTGAAAACCCGAGCCTACGTGGACACCATTTTGACAAATATTTTCAAAACCGACCCAAAACGACAAATATTTTATTTTTGAGCATTATTTTAAAAACGGATTCACTTAAATTTGGGGTGGGGTTACTTAACACACGAGGTTTCTTCAAAGAGTTGTTGTTGGAGTAACACATTGAGGATGTTGGTCCTTTTCTTTTCTTCAGTAATTGAGCTTTAGGAGAGTACCTACAACAAGACACACTCACGTCACGAGAACGTGGAAATTTACCTGGGTAGATATAAACATTGCATCTTGGAGATTCTTCTCTTCGACCTTGCATTTTTGTTGATTGTCTTCTACCATGAAACATGATACCGTCGTAGAGTACCAAAAAAAAAATTTATAATCCAAACTACTACTATAGATAGTGGCAGTCAGGGTTGAACCACAAGGAGGCAAGCAATTTAAAGTTGTCTAATCTAAGTCTAAAGTAACAGTTTCGGGGGGTTTGATTTGAATGAGCTATAACTAAAGGGCAATAAAATTAAAATTAAACTAAAGCAAATAAATGAGCAATTAAAGAGAATAAATGAATCAAATATTAAAAGGATGCTAATATGGTCGGTTCACTGTAGTTTCGACGGCAGTAACTCTAAGTAAACTGATTTAAGCATGTTAGACGGGAAAATAAAAAGTCCTCTCGGTCCAATTTAACAGGTAACAACCTTTCGGCCTAAGCTACGGGTCCCTAAGTCTCACTAATACTAACTTTCGTTCTTGATTAATGATACTTAAAGCTTAAATTAACTTATCTCTCGATCTTATTAATTTAGTCGTCTTAATTAAGTAGTCTATTTCCCTCCACTATCTTTCGATCTATCGGGTCGGTCAATTCCTAAGCATTCAACTAGTCGCGTGCACTCGATTCCTCAAATATAGGAATTAAATTAATTAAATCGAAGCTAATCTAACACGTGGCAGTCGATCAACCATGCAGGGCGGTCGATCGACCTACGGACCCAGTCGATAGACCAACGAAGTCAGTCGATCGACCGGAGCCCGATAACAGGTTAACTATTGTTGAAACCGTCTAACCTACAGATCCCCTACATCTTAGCACATAGGATTTAGCTACTCATGATGGTGATAATAACAACAATAGAATTAACAAATAAAGCAATTGAATTCATAATTGAATTAACTAAATAAATAACTAACATGAAACGAGGATTTGGCTTTGGGAAATCTAAACTCGCAATTCTAAACTACGGAAGAATTAAAGCAACGAAATTGAACAAAGGAACAGTGGAATACCGTAAAGAAGAATTGAAGAGAAAAGCCCAAAACCTAATGCGAAAAGAAAACTTTATTGATGAAAACTAATCTAGACTAATGAAATAATCCAAAATTCAACTACTGTGTATTGAACCCTAATTCATTCGATCCCGAAAATAACCCGATGCCCGTTCTGAAACATAGGGTTCACGTTATATAGGAATATAGCGTGATTCTTATTCCTAAAACCTAATTACAAGTGGGCTTCTAACTCTCGTCTTTTAATTTGCGCGTCAGTCTCGTGGTGTGGTCGATCGACCACTAGGACCAGTCGATCGACTGGCTGCTCTTTCTGCAGTCAACTGTTGAGCATTCTGACAGTCTATAGACCATGTAGTTCAGTCTATAGATTAAGTTAGCTGGTAATCCGCTTCTGAAACTCTCGCAAATATATCTTTCAGGCCTTGCTACGCGCAGCAAGTTCATTTCCCGAGTCAAATCTTCATGTCAAATCCTATGCCAAGCACTTAGGGACGGATTCGGCTCGATTTCCGCTAGATTCTTCACATTTCTGCAATATTACACAAAAACACGAAAGTAGACGGAAATAGGGAAAATAGTAGCATAAACTACATAATTGAGCTCTTAAATGCGTGTGAAATAGGGTGTAAAACATCATATTTAGGACACGCATCAAACTTCCCCAAACCAAACCCTTGCTTGTCCCCAAGCAAGAACTAGACTCGATCCAAAAACCTAATGGAACGAGTTCAATCTCAGAGCGAAATGCAACTATAAAGCCTAAACCAGTTTAATGCAACAACTAACAATCAATTAGCAATATGAATCATGCAAACGAGTTATGTAGTCGTTAAAAATTGCTGAACTGTCAACTATAGAGACTTATCATTATGGACTCTCACGGGTCGCTCATATCACACATAAGCACAGGTGAATATATGTAAAAGATAGAAAGAAGTAATTTTGTAATGACACTCACCCAACTACGACCTATAAGAACATGCCTGCAATCTAATATGAAAATAATCTCTACAACCGTACATTTGCATTCCAACCATAAAAGACCATGACACATGCCGAGGCAATTTTGGATATGTGAGGTATGGATAAGAAGGGGCTAAAATGAATTTGGGAAAGCAGAGTTATAGCCAATCTAGTAATTACTGAAAACCAAATTATAACAACATCCCAACTTTAGACTCAAAATAAATTAAAACGGTGCTTATACTAGCACAATTCTCACAATCTCCAATAATAACTGTAATTCCCCAAATGATAATAATAAAACATGGGAATAAAATCACCATCTACTCAAAACTTCAACCATGTGATTTTTCGAATTTTCATCCGCTAGTGCAGCAAGCAGTCGATCGACCAAGTGGGACGGTCGATCGACTGATCCTCTCTTTTTTTTTTCCGAATTCCTGTTTTCTGTTTTTTTTTTCTTTCCCTTCAACATTTCACCAACATATTCTCAACACGAGACATAAAAACCAAAATGCAATAAGATATTCCCGAACGACTACCAATACTAGCTCAGCAAGGGTAGGCTAAATATGGAATGTAGCTTATGGGACAAAAAAAAAGCAAATTTGGCTTTTTTGGGGCTTATGGGTAAAATGAATAAAAGGGGAACCTCTTCCACATGTGTCAACTGACCACAAACCCGAATGCATACAGGTATTAAGCAGATTAAGTTCATATTTATGCATATTGATATAACATGTCTCATAAGGAGTAACTACTCACATTCATAAATGAACTGGTCATGGATGTCACCAGCTATAGGGCTCTAAAACTCAGAATATAATGTAGTTTGCCAAAAATCTTAGTGAAGTCTCAAGATTCAGCGAATAAATTAACGAAAACTCGTAGACTATGCAAAAGATTCTACGAATAACATGTCAATTTAGCACGGCTTAGGCATAAACAGATGAAAATGCAATGTCATCATTGAAATACTACCGTTCCGACTCAACCTATATGCTAAAATAAACATGCATTTTTTGGATTTTTGAAATTGAATTTTTTTTGGATTTATCTTGTATATATAAGAAAATAAACAACAATGCAAGACAAAAGTGTAAACGTGAATGCAAAGCAGAATGAATGCAACGCAAAACCCTTCCCCAAACCAAATCACACAATGTCCCCATTGTGCAAAATCATTTAAGAAAGATAAGCAAAGGAAATTGGGATTTTGCGAAATTATAACTAAAATTAACATAAAAGAAGGACTCGGAAACTCACAAGACTTTAGGCACAGCAGGAAACCTCCCAAAACCCGAGTTAGCTAGGAGGTTTCAGTAGCCAGCAGTGCTACCGTAGGTACCTGAAAAGAAACAAAAGTACCACGCGTAAGTCCGAGAAAAAAATTTGGGGCGACTTTGAAAATGTTCGAAAGAAATGCAAGAAAAAGTTGAAATTGTCAAGTGTTGAAAATGCCAAACATCAAAGAAATGTTCTCAAAATGTCAAATGCCACAAATTGGGGGGGGGAACCAACAACAAAAAGCAAACTCTCATATGAAACTCAAGTTCTATTGATCCCTTTTCCATCGTAACCACTTTTGTGCATGGCAGAGAGGGGACGACACTTCATCTTGTCTAGACAAGAAGGGGAATTTCGTGATCCTCCAGTGTTTCTAACACCATAGGGAGTTTACTCGTGACGAAAGCATTTAACGATTGAGGACAAAGGTTCCCTAGCTTGACACAACTTGGAGGTGATTTATTGGTATCCTTCTAGGCTTAGTAGTTTGAAGAAACCGTATCTATGATGTAATGTGTACCCTTAGATTGCTTCCCCTTTAGATAATTTCCGCCACTTAGATGAGGAAAGTGGCTATTCATTTTTGTAGATGCATCCGTTACTTGTTTTGTGTGCTTTAATGCTTGGATGTATCGCCATTTTGACAAGCCCCACCTTGCCTTGCAAGAAGGCACCCTACCTAATGGTTGTCTTGTTGTGAGTTGAAGGGGCGGAGTGAGACTCGATAATTATCTCACATCGGCTATATTAGTAGGTTAGTTTGAATAAGGGTCCTAGTTTTTGTCGCCTCTTTACTCGGGACGAGCAAAGGTTTGGTTTGGGGATGTTTGATGTGACTCATATTTGAGCACATTTAGTCCCCGAATTAGCCTCGTTCCTATGCTTTATAGTGCATAATTGGGTCATTTACTATCTTTAGTTTCCCATTTTGCATATTCTTTGAGTTTTTGTTTCCTTGGTAGGAGAGGAGTGCAAACCTTGCATTTACATGGCGAAATGGAGCCAAATTGATCGCATCTAATGACCAAGCATCAAAGGGAAGACGATACTAGAAAGCCTATGTAGATAATAAAGTAGATTGAGAAATGATGAAAGGATCCTTGCATCCTCAACAAGATCCCCGCGGATTTTTGAGGATTAAAGAGAAAATAAGTGTCTGACCAAGATCCGAGCGGATTGCCAGCAATCCGGGCGTCTCTCTGCACCACAATCCGAGCGTCCCGAGCGTAAGACGCTCGTCTTGAAGCCATAGAATCCGAGCGTCTCCCCTAATGATCCGCTCGGATCTCCTAACATAACCCACCGTGCCAGCACCAAGCCGCTCCGGACGAGCATATCCATACGGGACTAGCAAAACGGAGATGCTCATCTCCTTGGAGATGAGCATTTCCTCAACTTTTCTTAAGGACTTAATAGTCATTTAAGCCCTTAGTAACCCTAATTTATGTACCTAATCTTTATTATAAATACCCCTTTGTAATACTTAGATTAGCATGCTCTCTTAATGCTCTCTTAATCAAATTCTAATCAATTAGTAATCATTCCTTAATCTTGTAATCAACTCTTAATTTAGTCTTAATACAAATCTCAATACTTAATCTTTCCTTAATTTCTTTACTGTCCATCATTTATTTTGGGTAATTAGAAGATTATTTGGGTTTATTTGGAGGATTGACAACCTTCCATCAATCATCAAGTACTTCTATTATTCTTTGCTTTATTATTTGGAATCTCCATAGGTATAATTCTCTTAATCCTTGCTTTAATTATTGTTAATCATTTTCATTCATTCATCATGTTTTGCCTTGTTAATGTGATTGACAACCTTGTTAGCATGTTAAACTTGATAATGAGTGAGTAGTTTCCTTAGCTAGGGTTAATGGGGAATTAGAGGAAACCAACATGGATATTGATTCATGCTTAATCTAATATGTTTTCATAATTAATTTGCTTGCTTGTTGTGATTCCAACTTATGCACATGTTATGTTTGATGAAATGCGAGCCTATGAAACCTTGCATTTTTTACCCATCACCTATCCATTAAATGAGACTAGTAAAACATAAACCAACTCGAGTCTCATTAGTCAATGAATATAGTTGCATAGGAAGGACTAAGTCGACTTGTAGGTGTTGTACAATCTAATCGATTCGGCTCCGGAACCCAAACCTTCATAGGGATTGTAAGATATACACTAACTCGATCCTATCACAATAATAAGTGCTTGCATCTAGTAGAGAACATGTTTGTATCCCTAGTGCTTTTAATCAATTTTTTACATCTCATTCTAATCATCTTGCTTGTTTTTATCACTTTACTTTTATATTGTTGATTATTTTAGTTGATCTCCTATCTCAACCCTAATTGTGACACCCTTAGACACAACCATTTGCAATTGAAAATCCTACATCAATACCCGTCCCTTGGAATTCGACCTTTACTTGCCTCTTTACCAAGAGTAGTCTGTAAAGTTACAAATATTGTTTTGGTTAGGTGACTTTTGACAACGAGTTTAATCACGACCAAAGATTAACAAACTTGTTGGTGATTTCAAAAATGCGTTCGTATCTAGAAGAAGTGTTGCTGATATTATCCTTATTGCTAATGAAATCTTCCACAAGATTAACTCTTCATAATTTGCAAAGAAGAACAAAATGGCTTTTAAAGCCGATATGAGCAAGGTTTATGATAGGTTGAATTGGAATTTCATTAGAGCTACTCTTTCAAAAATGGGGTTTCCGGTGCGTCTTATTGTTCTTATTGTGAAATGTATTTCTTGTGTTTCTGATGAATTACGCCTTAATAGTGTTCCTACAAAAAAGATCAAGACGCAATGTGGATTACGTCAAGGAGATCAGTTATCCCCATATATTTTTGCGTTATGTACGGAAGTTTGGTCTCAGAACATTATATATGAGACAATACTCAGTAACATCAATCGTATTAAAATTAGTCGACAAGTGGAAGCGGTCTCCCATCTCCTATTTGCTGATGATTCTATATTTTTTATGTAAGGTAGTCCGCAGTATTATTAAACGATATGGTAAAGCTTCAGATCAGGTGATCAACGACAAAAAATCGGCTATCATTGTAAGTCGGGGTCCAATTGGCATTTTGGCAGAAAGTGTTTTAAGCTCTTTAATGTGTCCTCAAAGGCAACTATGGGTTCTTATCTAGGTACTCCGACAGATATCTAGTAAAAGACCGTCCCACTTCACTTTTGAACCTAGGTAAATTGTGGACCAATCGGAAATCGACAACACATACACCACTCACTCACACTCTATACTTAAATTGATTCTTTATTCTCACTCTCACCCTCACACACTCCCGTACCTACCTCCGTCCTCCTTTCTTTTGTTTTCGAAAAATCAGCAATAATGCAGCAGCAACAAGCACACAGTAACAATCAAAACAACACCACCACCATTAATCGTCCTCCTTCAACCTCAGATTTCTCCCTCATTTCTCAACCGTTTCCTTTGATTTTTGCGCCATTCTTTTCCCCTTTCCGTCCTTCAACTTTCTAATGAATAATTTGAAGACCCGGAGAAAAACGCATGCCTTGTGGACCATTTACTTAAAGATTAAAAAGCTTTCGAGGTAACGGTGATAGGTTACTCGACAAAGTGTTGATATTTCGCCCTTTTTACTTGGTTTTATACTCTTATTTGTCGTAAAGTTTAGTTCTTTATGTCTTTCTCGTATGTGTGGTTGAATATGTGGATTTATTAGCCTTTCACATGCTTGCTGAAGTAAGTTTCCATAGTTGTTTCGGTATGATTTCGGGTATGAAGGGTATATTAGTGACTGAAATTCCGTCTTAGAAACGACCTGTTTTACATGACATTTTTCGAGTATGGTTAGGATGAATTAAATGATTATTATTCACGTTTTAGTCGTACTTGTTTTCGTCTCAACTTTTCTTTCATTTCCGTCTTAATTTAGAATCAATTAGACTGTTTTCTACTCTGTTTTTGGGAGCCGTGGAAGGGGTGTTTGAACTCTGTTTTTGGGCGGTATTTGGAGACCATTTTAGATGGTGTTGGGTGTTGTTGCGGTCTGTAAGATGTTGAACTTCCGTCTCATGTATATATTTGCGTGCTTTTACCTTGTTAATGTCGTGTTAATATTTCATATTGGCTAGGTCGTTGTAGTATTTGCTAAACCCGTCTTTTGGCTTGGTGTTGGCCTCGGCTTGGGAGAGTGTTGGGCGGCGTGGCCTGGTTGTGCAGAGGCCACGGCGTGCTTTTATTACAGGTTGCAGTCGGGTTGAGCACGGCTGAGTTGGTGGGTAATGGTGACTGTTTGGGCAAGGGTAGGGGCTGTTTGGGTCTGGGCAGTGGCCGTGTAGCCTAGCCGTGGCATGGGCAGTGGCTTGGCTGGGGCACGGGTTGTGGCTAGGGATGATTGTAGCCCTAGTCGCGGGTTGAGGTGTGACCAAGTTGAGCCATGGCCTAGCCTCGTGTGGGATGTTTTTTTTGTGTCGATTTTAATCCATATTTAATTTATTTGAACTTCCATCTCGTGTTTTGTACAACGTAATTCGTTAAATATCGTTCATTTATATATATTTCTCACATGATTTATGATTGTGGAATTCATCATTTAGTTATGCCATTTATATATGAAATGATATTTTTTTCATTATAGTATGAGTTCAATTTATTTATTCATGCTTAGTAAGTAATAAATGATTTATCTTGAATTTGGGTAATTTATAGTTCAATTCTTACTTTGCTTAATATAAATGGCCTATTTCTATTTATTTCCATTTTTATTCAATTGACAAGTATTTAAGAAATGAGTTACTTATTCATGTTTATGAGTATAAATTGGCATGGTATATCCCACTTGAATTACTATTGGCTCTTAACATTTATTCTTCTCACTCAATCGAATTATGTCGTTTGGAATATTTATTTGGATGAGTCGTATTCTTGTGAAAATGCCATAATGCTATGCCTTCTTGCTTGACTTATATTTACGCCCGACTTGTGCTGATTCTGGCAAGTACGGGTTTGTCCACTTGTGCTGATCTGGCAAGTGAGTTTATCTTAGTCTTTCCGCCACTTTCGTGCTAATCTGGCGATTGGGGTACTTGATTTTCATTTTGTCATAGAGTCCTAGATGCGTGCTGATTCTGCCGCATGTCGAATCGAAACTGTACATTCCGAGAGTCTGGCCAGGTTTAGACTAGGACCATATTATTACCGTAGTCCTACCCGGAGAAAATTTAGTCTAAGAGTAGTAAATGTCTTGCTTGGTTATGATCATTTGCATATGTCTTTCTACACGAGAGTTTACGTCTTATGTGGTTGAATGTCAAAGTCTTGGTCCTATCGGATACTAGAAGTGAGATGCAAGCCTTCCAGTTGCGATATGATCGCCGGGATTGATGTTCCCATCCGTTCTTATGGTGAGACGTAAGCCATAAGTATGAATGTGACATTAGTAGCCACGTCCTGTGCAATGTTTGATCCCTTCACTACTACAGATACAACCTATAACAACGGGTAAAAACCGTTGTAAAATAAAAAAGCGGACGTTGTTAATGCGGCCGTTGTAGAAGGTATTTACAACGGTTTGCTTATTTAGTGAAACCGTTGTCTAAAGTATTCACCACGGTTAAAAGCCGTTGTTGTTGGGTGTTCTCCGTTGTGGAAAGTGTTTCAAAATTTTGGAGGGAATAATATAACAACGGTTGTCGTATGTATAACCGTTGTTGTAACTTTCCCTCCAAAATTATGAAGTCTTTTGACAACGGGTTTATGTTACATACCCGTTGTTGAAATTGTTAGTAACAACGGTTCTTTGTTTAATACCCGTTGTTGTAATTTTACCTCCAAAATTGTGAATACTTTTAACAACGGTTCTTTGATTAAAACCTGTTGTTGAATATTATGCGCGGGTATTTGTAAATGTCATTCACAACGGTTTTTTTTTAGTAACCGTTTTTATTACGTACACCTAATGTTCGAAAAATTAAATTTGTTTCATGCCATTCAAAACCTGCGCATATCATCAAGACACCATATACCAAAGACCAAAGATATAAATCATAGTCAAGTTCATCGAACTCAATAGATTCAATTCAACCACATACAACAGCAGCATCATATATATATATATATACATAATTACAAGGAGTTGAATTTACATGAACTAATTAATCATTCCCTAACTTCAACAAAAAAATTATACTAATAAGCTGATCTAAACTGTGAGTATAGTATCATGCATTTCTATCTATATATATATTCTAAGACGTAGTTGCCCCACATGTCTCTTACCTCGTCTATATCTATACTTGAGTATTGCTCAATCTGTTGTGACTGGTTGATTACATACTGCGGAAAAAACAAAGAGAATACATTATGGTATATATAGCAGCAAGCAAGACAACATTAGCAACATCATGGTATATATAGCAGCAATTGCAAGACAACATTAGCTCTAATTTAAAAAAAAGTAATAAACACATGTTTAAATTATTACTAACCCTTTCTGGAATAACGAGATATCTTCGCCTAATAATCTCCAACATGAACCGACAAGCGTAGTATCCACATTGTATGCTATCCGGTCAAGCGAGGGGCCTATTATTACATAAAAAAAACAGACGAGAGAAGGCTCACATCGGAATCTTGAACTTTAGGTATTGTATTAGTATTAAACACGGATTTTGCACTTAATGTTATTGTATTTGAGCACGTACCCACTGTTATCGTAAAAAAATCGGGGCCAACATCGAGAATCGTTCGTGGGTTGATCCTCCTCGTTTGCTCTTTTCTTCTTAAAGGCCCTTTTTTTAAAAAATAAAAAGGAGGCGAAAACTAATTTTTTTAGGGGCAAAAATATGAACGAGCTTTTTTCTATAAATAAAAATTGAAAATGTTATTATAAATAAATCAGTATTATAAACTTACATTTTAATCAAGTGCTTAAAAGTCTCGCTTGGTTGATGATGTAAAGAGTCCAACCGAGAAAACTTTTTCTTTGTCGGCATGATGGTTGCTAGCACCCAATGAGTCCTACATCAAGAGACATCATCATTATTAACAAGTACATATATTAGTTATGAAAATGCAATTGTAGGGGGAAACGTAATATTAATTTGTTTATTACCCTTTTTCATTATAAACGCCAAAAATCGACTTCTTGGTTGTCGCCAATTCTTTGAGCAATATAATCTACCCGTTGTTCGAACGTGAAATCCGGAATAAATAAAGATAAAACAAAGGGGCACATGAATCCGTATTGATCGGATGGAATATTCTTCTCGGGATCACTCGGTTTGCAATATCCTACATTATTACGGTATTAATTCCGGTATTTAAAACACTATCTACCTAGTAGTCGAATATTAGACTATGAAATTATTTATTAAGAAACTTACTTCATCCAAACAAATATGTGTTGGACATCAATCTGGTCTAGTCCATTTATACGGCTAGCGATCCCATGATATGGATGCATGGCGCTCGGCCCTAGAATATCCTCCTCGAGCGGAATAATTATCGGTTGCTCGGAGGCTATGCGATGGCCAGACCTCCTCATACATCTCATCATCGTCCCGTTCTTACTTTTTGCATGTAATCCTTCCCTTTATATTTTGTGGAGTTTATACTCCTAACTTTCACTACGGAAATAATGAGTCTTTGATGTGGTGCTACTACCGTGACCTACACATGTAGTATAGATAATTAAAATAATAAAAAATCCAAAGGTAACATATCCTAGTTGGAGTAATAAAAATAAAAGCGTACTTAATTAAATACCTCGTCAACTTTGCTCTTTCAATGATGAGGTAGTAGTAGCAGTAAGACCGGGACTTAGGCTTATCAGTCTTTTTTGTCCCCTACACAAAATTACCATGCTTTTTATAAATACAGACAAAATATAAATAAAGGGGCGAGCTGAGGTTAATTTTTAAAAAAATGGAGAAGTTAATTAAATACATACCTCATCAAGTTGTTGTGAAGTCGAGGTTGTTGGCATGTCTGTGGACTTAGGCTTATCCGCCAAAGCCGCCTTTTTTGTTCCCTACAAAAAAAAAATAACATATAAATTTAACATATAAAAACATTCAACAATTAAAAATGTAACACATATATATAGATATAAAGGTATTTTCTAACCCCAATCTGCTTTCCATTGCTCGGGCGGAGGCGGCGGAGATATCTTCGCCAAGTAGATGTGAGTATCGAGGCCATTGGATGAAACTTCCAAGCGCATCTCCCGAAATGGTAATGTCGTCACGAATCGGGACAGACGGTGGAAATTTTTCATAGCCTGGATTGACTGTAGTTATCTCTACTATTCTATGATTCGGCAAAAGTTTTTCGCCATGAACTACGATTTCATTGCTGCTGGTTTTGTTTTCTACGAGACCCCGGCCAACACGCACAGGTGGCTTTTCGATTCTATTAGGGTCAGCAAGAATAACTGGCCTATTGTTTACGGCCTGAAGAATATACACATACATATACACTAGTTTTATACCCGTGCAAAATTTGCACGGGTTTGCTAGTATACTTATAAAAAAATTGATTAATTGTATAATTATTTCATTAATTTCTAGAATTTTAACCTTCTAATCAATATCATTAAACAAACAAAATTTATAAAAAAGTATTAATTTCTATGTTGCTAGAGTTTTATCGACCAAAAGTGTTAAAGACATATTAAAACAGATAATGATGATAAAAAAATTTAAAAATAAAAAATTTGTAATAATAATAATAATAATTTTAATATAAACAATACAACAACAACATCAGAGCCTTAATCCCAAAATTTTAATATAAACAATAAACTAATAAATTATACATTTATGCCATAATAATATTCTCAACTTATTTTAATATTATTTAATACTCCGTATTATGTCATTTTATCATTTACCATTTTACTACCTCCACAACTCTTATTCGTGTGCATTTGGGGCCAATTCATTTTGTAGAGTGCATCTTATTCATGTACATTAAGCCCAATCTACATATTATTCTTATTTCAGCCTTAATTGATATATAAATAAAATAATAAACCTCATCATATATATACAACTACAGAATCTTCCTTATTTAATTACCTAAACCCTACCTCATACTTACCCCCATGCTCACCCTCTTTCACTATTTTCATTTTAAATTCTTCCTCAAACTCACCTTTCTCCCTCTAAAGTATGACTCCGCCGCCGCCTCCCTCCCTTCTAACCGTACCACCTCCGCAAGATCACCCACCTACCTCCCCTCATATTCTCAGTACTTAACCAAACCACCATCGCCTCGCCCCCACACTTAAAAAATCACCACCACCTTCATATATAGAAAAACAGAGGGAGTATTTTATTTTTATTGACAAATTTTTTAGATCTACTCATTTTAATGGTTAAGATTTTTCTTTTAAAGAATGTTTATAACAAATTGCTTTTGTGTATTATTTTAATGGAATGCTCTAAAATCTAATAGATCTCAATTTCAAATTCAAAAATTAAAACAGTATTTATTATTTTTTGTTGAAAAATATATCTTATTTTAAAATATTACTCTGAACCGGAATATTTTGAAAATTTACTATTATGTGGGTTAAAATATTAGAGTATAAAAGTTTGTAAAATAATACTCCATATAGCATATTTTCGACATAATTTATTTTGGGTCGAGGAGTATTTTTAAGCCCGAAATCAGATTATTTTATTTATTTACTAAAATAATTTTTTTATTTTTATTTTTTGATTATTTTTATTTGTAGACTAAACTCAGATTGTATAAACAATAATTTGATCATGTTTTGGGTATTATATAGAAATGAGTAAGAATAAGTAAGAATGAAATGTGTTAAGTAATGAGAACATTAGTCAAAAGACTCCATATTAATATAACAAAAATATTGAGATCCAATATTATTTCTGCTAGATTATAGCAATCTCGAGTTATAATACGTTTTTTTTTTTTTTTTTCGAATTGCATGTGGTAAATACGTACCATGAGCAATAAATTTGAAATGGTGGTGTATTATTTATACAACACAAATATATAATATATGGTTTTTGTAAATTTGTGATTAAATAAGGGTAAGACTTAGGAGAGTAATAAGAGTAATTAATTCCATACGTAGAACGTGGGTTTCCTAATGAGAAAAAAAAAAGTTCCTCCCTAAATTTCAGGAGCCAATTAGAAGCATTTAAAGGCTTCAGCTTTTATAGATAGGGGATTATTATATATATCTTTGCAAAAACGCTTCAGCATTCAAAAGATTTTGCAAAAACGCTTTCTGTCTCAGGCCGATTTTTGCACAAACTTCAGCATTCATATAAATTTAACTAATTAAACACTTCATGCATACCTTCTGAAAACAGGAACTGACTTGAAGGGGATGTATCTTTGTTTTCCATCACCGTCTTCTCATCAAGTTGCATCTCCTTTTCAGACCCATTATTTACCTAATAAAATTAACCAATTCAATGGCACCATGTCGGAAGTTGGCGGTGAACACACCCCTGATCTTACCCAAAAAAAAACAAAAGAAAAATAAGGAAGTATATTAGGTACCGATCGGCTTTAGTTGTTACAACTTGAAGCATTATTAGGTACACAGATCTTTCTGAATCTCGTTGACCGATACTTCCTTCTCATGTATTGCCAAGGTAGTAGCGGCCTCTTCACCAATCTGTTGTACCTTATTATTACCCCTTTTAGAAATGACATCCTCCATCATCTTCACTTCTTCTTCGAAAGCTTACCTCCAAAGATTCACTTTAGTAGTACGGATGCCATTAATCAAGTCAAGCTTGCAAGAATGTAATGTGTCGGCAATTTTTATCCCAACAATAACATGTGAATTGAACTTAAATGAAAATAATAGAATAAATGTTACCATGTCAGCGTTCTCGGACTTAGTCTTCCTTTTCTTCTTTATCTGGGCAGTTTTCCCATAATATTTCGTTACTCCAACCTGTAACGGGACGCCCCTCAAACGACCTGGATGTTCGGGTCGGCCGATCGCTCTAGCAAGAACGTCATTACGACCACTGGGAGTGAATTTCCCTTCTTCTACCTCTTTCACTACTTTATCCTATAATATATTAAATAAACTTCAAATTATATTTGTGACTAAAATAATAAAGTTAGTCATGAACTCGTCGAATAAAATAATGCTTACTATGTTGGCCAAAACTTCCCGATCATATTTGTCGGGCGACGAGGATCCTTTAGGCGTGTGCCCTTGTTTATAAGTTACATGCCGATCCACCTCTTTCACTCCCTTTGCCACCTACACATTAACATGGTAACATTTATACACGTAAATGTGTATCAATGCAAGTCCAAGTGTGATTAAAAAAATAAAGTCTCACGGGGCAATAATGCATGCTACTTACGAGGTCCTCTTCTATCTTTCTCAGAATCCGCCTCGAGAACCATAGAATTTCCCCTTCTTGCATGAAATGTTAGCACGATTTCTTTTGCTAACGGCCTTCAAATAATTATATAAAAGCGCAAGTAGATGAGATAATAAAAAGATTATATAAAGGACTCATTAATTAAAAAAATGATAGGTAAATCGTTAAAAGGCGAGGATATTTAACCCGAAACTTCTCAGTAGTTCTCATCTTTTTGAAAAGATCCCATTCTTCCTGCTTGATGGTGGGACACTTGTTTTCCGGTGGGCTCTTACGCATCTCCCCGTTGCCTTGTCCACATACAACCAATCCCTAGCAACGCCACACTTCCACCGCTGTGGACATCAGTTTGCCTTATGCATTAAATACTCATCATGACTTTCATCGGGTATAATAAAGCCTTCCTTTATACGAGCCAAGTATAACTCCGCCAATTTTGGATTCAAACTTTTAACATCCTCTAAATAGATAGGCACAAACTGTCTTGTGCAAGCACCAATCAACTGGAGAAAAGACCCGCATTTGGACCAAGAGGGAAACCCTTCTCACTCCATGTTATTTCGAACGGTTTTTTTAGCGGCTATAGCTGCAAGGACTTTCTTGCACTTCGTAGCACCCCTCTCACCAGGCTTATTATCACCAGGCTCATTATTCTTTTGACTTCTTTTACGTTTTTCACCCATGATAATCCTAAAAACCAAATATGAATGATATAGTGGATATGAACAACTTAACAACGTACATGCTGAGTATTATCTAAAACCCTAAACCCTAATAGGAATGAAAATTTAAAACAACAGATTGAGCTTCTAAAATCCTAAACCCCGATAAGAGGAGTAAAGTAGATGATGCGGGATGATAAAGATAACAAAGAAGACGAAAAACAAACAAATGCATGAAAAAGAAACAAGATGATCGTCTTAAAACCCTAATGACGAAACACAAAATTAAAGTGAACATACCTGTTGATGATGATGATAAAGAGAACGAGCGGGATGATAAGGGAAGGCAACGGAATCGGGTTTTAAAAGCGAGAAATGTAAAAAGCGAGGAAGAGAGAAGGATTAACACAGGATACCAACGGTTGGAGTAATAATGTTGTGTGTGTTAGTTTGTATATGGCATCTTTGGATGGGTTTCTATATTAGTTTTTTATTAAGACAAACTATTAACAACGGGTGCTCAAAGAAGAACCGTTGTTATATGTTAATAACAACGGGTCAATAAAAGTCAACCGTTGTCAAAAGTTTATTACAACGGGTAACATATACCCGTTGTAATATATTTTCACCAAATTTGCGCCAAAATGAAATATGTCAAAAAATAATTGACAACGGGTAGAGGTACTACACCCGTTGTTGAAAGTATTAACAACGGGTAATTTAAATATAACCGTTGTTATTGTTGAACCTCTTTTTTTTTAAAAAAATTACTGTAATTCCATTACAGTCCAAACCTGTAACAATACATTATTCAGCAATTTCAACACCAGCATCCACATCTAATAATAAGATCAAGAAAATAAGACAACTTACACCAGCATGCATGCATATACTGTATGTGTCCGATGAACTATCTCGGGATCGGGGGCGTTTCTTGGATGTCATAGTTTCTTCGTTAACCCAAATACCTTCACCATGGTCATCACGCATATAGATGCTTTCGGTGTCCTCATGATCAGTGTCAACATCGTCGAAATAAGATACGGTGGTAGACTGATCCATTCCCTCAAAACGACTTCCGATCATCATCATCATTATCGGATGGACTACTCCTTCTTTTCCTTATAGACAGTACAACGACCACTTCTTATCCATAGGATCGGTGACATAGAACACTTGTTTAGCTTGGGATGCCATTATGAAAGGATCATCCTTATTATTGCCAACCTTACCCAGATTGACCAACGTAAATCCCATCTTATCCTTTCGGACACAATGGATGTTGTTATCAACCCAGTTACATCGAAACAAAGGCATTGTGAAATTAATGTAATCTAGTACCAATATTTCTTGAATAACACCATAATAAAGGCATTTTCCCCAAATAGGCTTTTTATCTTTTGAAGTAGCAAAGTGCATTGCCTCAAATTCTGAACTCACACCACTATTTTGCATTGTGCTCACCTCATCTTGCTCGCGGGTGTAAAAAGTATATCCATTAATGGCAAAACTGTTGTAAAAGGTGACCCCGGCATTTGGACCTAAACCAAGACGTAGTAACCTAGGAGAGATGTCATCACCAGTTTGATCGTTAATTTGTAAGACAATATTCCTAAACCACTCTGGAAACGTCTTCGTATGCTCGTTCGCAATCCACTTCTCGGTCTTGTTTTGGTGATCGTATTTGAGCTCATCTTTGTGTTGTTGAATATAAGGTTGCACCTCATCTTCGTTGTTTAGCACATACATGTGTGCTAAATGCAACATTTCACGTGTCACAATTTTTTCAACCCGGCCCTAATACCTTTTCCGGTCATCCAGTCACTATGACGATTCTTAGGAACGCCAATCAACTCCTTCGGGGAGAGATGAGCGTAACAATATGAAAGAGCTTCGTCTAAAATAGCGCGTTCAGCAATACAACCTTCTGGACGATACCGATTAGATGTATAGTCCTTGTAGACTTTCATCAATCTTTCGAAAGGATACTGGTATCTCAAGTACACGGGCCCAAGGTACAAAATCTCCCTAACCAAGTGAATGGTCAGATGAATCATGATAGTGAAGAAAGAGGGTGGAAAATACATTTCCAACTGACAAAGAGAGGTTACAACGAGGTTCTGCAATGAATCCGCGTCATCGGGATCGATGACTTTCTCGCATATGGACTGGAAGAAGAGACAGAATCTAGTTATAGCATATCTTACCTTTTCAGGTAAAATGGAACGAATAGCCACGGGTAGTAATTGTTGCATCAAAGTGTGACAATCATGTGACTTTAACCCGGTGAGTTTTAGGTCTTGCATCGACACTAGGCTTTTGATGTTCGACGAATAACCATGTGGCACTTTAATTCCATTCAAGCATGCACAGAACTCTTTTCTCTCATTCCGTGAAAGGGTAAAGGCTGCTGGCGGTAAAAATGTACGATTACCTCTCTTCTGTGGTGCCAACTCTAGCCTAATACCCATCATTTTCATATCTTCCCTAGTCTGCGACGTTATCCTTTGTTTTACCAGGAACATTAAGAAGGGTATTGATAATATTATCACGGACATTTTTCTCAATGTGCATGAAATCGAGGCAATGCGACCTCCAGTCGAGCCAATATGGAAGTTTATCAAAAAATATGGATCTTTTCTTATACCCACGAGTAGACAATTTAGAGCCGCTCTTCTTCCCATAATCTATCTCAATATGCTTTACTTTCCGATAAACTTCATGCCCACTCAAAATTCTAGGAGGTTGACGAAGTTCTTGTCTTCCATTGAATGCTTTCTGCATCTTGCGATAACAATGGTCATGAGACAAGAACCTCCTATTTCCCATATACACATACTTACGAGAAGACTTCAAGTATTCGGACTCGATATCCTCCCCACACAATGGACAAGCCTCTTTCCCATGAACTGTGTGCCCAGAAAGGTCGCCATAAGCCGGATAGTCGGTTATTGTACACAATAACATCGCTCTCAAATTGAAAGTTTCGTTCTTATATGCATCAAATACTTCTATCCCACTATCCCACAACAATCGCAAATCATCTAGAAGAGGTTCCAAATATACATCTATATCATTTCCGGGTTGTTTAGGGCCGGAAATTAACAACGACAACATCAAATACTTTCTTTTCATGCACACATATGGAGGTAAGTTATAAATAGCCAACACTACTGGCCAAGTACTATGTTGGCTACTCATGTTTCCGTGTGGGTTCATTCCATCGATGGACGGTGCTAGACGTAAGTTTCTAGGTTCATTGCCGAACTCGGGATACTTAGCGTCGAACGATTTCCATTGCTTACCATCTGCCGGGTGTCTTAGCTTTCCATCATTTATTCTTTCTGTTTCATGCCAAGTTAACATTTTTGCATCATCGGGATTCGCATAAATCCTTATGACTCTTGGTATCACTGGAAAATACCACAACACCTTATGCGGGATCCCTTCCTTATCCTTATAACGCCACTCCAAACATTTAGGGCAATTGGTTAAGTTTTGATATAATTTCCGATACAATATGCAATCATTTGGACATGCATGTATTTTCTCATATTTCATACCCACTCCTCTTATTAGTTTTTTCGCCTCATATGTCTTAACGGGTAGAACATTACCATCTGGAAGCAACTCCTTTATCAAGGCTAAAAACTAGTGAAACACGTGTCACTCACCCCATTTGCCCCCTTGATATTATACAACTTCACCACAGCAGACATTTTTGTGAACTTACAACCAGGATAAAGAGGTGCTTGGACTCACACAACTTCTCATACATGTTGTTAAGGTCATCCCAATTACTAGTGTCATCACCTACATCTTCAAAAGCAATGGACTCATCATCATTCTCTTCATTATCTATAGACCCAACATTCAACTTCTCTACTTCCAACTCTTCCAACTCAAAAACTTCGGCAAACTCGGGATCATCGATTAGCCTTTCGTGTACATCAACATCATCTTCTTCAGAGTTATTCTCTTCCTCTAATGATTCCCCATGAAAAATCCAAAGTGTATAGGATCGACTAAATCTCCACTTTTCTAGGTGTATTTTAACGTCCTGAAAAGCCATATAGCTAATATTACCACATCTTTCACAAGGACATGCAATACTAGAAGAACCATTCAAATTGTTAAAACGAATTCATAAAATTCAGCTAAACCATCCTTGTAGGTGCGGTCACTCATATTTGCATCAATCATCCAAGTTCGAGTCATTATTCTACATTCGTAATAATAGGCAACTAATTCAGAAAAATACAATAATAGGCAAACAAATAAACGAAATTCAGGAAAGCAATTAAGCTAAATTATCAACAAATTAGATAATAACCCAAAAAATCCTATATCTAGTTATAATAAGCGTTGCTAAGAAACATATATATACCTGATTGATAAACACGCGCGATGAGGAGAGAAGACGTGACAACGATGACGGAGATGAAGACGAGAGACGATCGAGGGAGGAATGGAGGATGATATAGTAGCGATATTAGCTTGTGTTTGTGTTTGTAGCGTATAAACGAGAATAAAGCAATATGTTGTTCTTAAGATTTTCATAATATTAATAACAACGGTTATTGAGATTACAACCGTTGTTAAAAAGTATTAAAAACGGGTTCTAATATAACCGTTGTGATTACTTTTCACTGATTTGGCGCCAAACCATTAACAACGGTTAAAATTTAACCGTTGTTATTAGTTTTTTCATTAACAACGGTTGTTTAAGTATGACCCGTTGTTAAAACAAATAACAACGGCTAACAACACATAACCGTTGTAATTAAGTTTGGTAAAATTCGCGGAATAAATTCTACAACGTGTTTTGATGATTTTCGTGAATAAGCGTTGTTAAAGGGCCGTTGTGGTTGCCTGTATTTGTAGTAGTGCTTACTCACCTACGTCATATGATTCGAATCCTAATCTCATATCTATGTCATATTTCCTTGAAATGTGTGCTTTTGCCTAAATTACCGTATTCTGGTCTTTCATATTATTTAATTATCTCACATGAATAGTCAAGTCTTTATCATGCTATATTTACCTATCTTGTTCCATCTCATTTAATTGTAATGTTTAAATATAAATTTTGATCTTCATGTCATTTGTAAGTATCTTACATGATTTACCTATTTGAGTTCCTTGTTATGTTTGTTTTGATAATTTGTGGCTGGGAGAACCTTGAGTTACTCCCCACTGACTGTGGCTTTCATGTTTACATGAATGACAGGTCTGGGAATATGCATTTGTGGTGTTTAGACGTGTGGGCTAGCGAGCACCTTGGATTAGTAGTCTATCTAGTAGAATTGCATAGACTCACCCTTTATCGTCTTGTCATTCGAGGGATATATTTTCCCCCATCTTTGACTATCACGTTTGTATAAACTTAATTTTATTTCCGTATATTTAATCCATGTTATAGGTTTTATTGAACCCGCGCTTTAAACTTTAAAAAGTTTCAAAAATTTCCTAAAATTCCGCATTTTCTTATTATATTTTCTTTGCGATTTTGCGGGGGTTCACACTCTATCTAAGGTCGTCACAGCCAACAACACTCTATGAAAGACTTTGACTACCATAGTCTCAGATGATGATCTGGATTACGACCTTTTAAATCTTTGAAAAGTATACAAGTGTAAGCTTATGTTGGGAAATGTGTCCTCAACAATAGTGCGATCATATGATTTAAATATCATTTTAAAGAATACAATTGGGAAGTATTTTTACTGTCAACTGGTCAACATATATCGGTAATGATTGGCTGACTAGAGTTTGACATTACTGTCGTGTGACGGTGGTGATCGATTGACCCCTAGGTCATACCTATAGGGCAACACTCTTAATTGATCATTTAATTAATCGTATAATGTTACGAGTTAATTAAATTACTTGAAAAATTGACGGACGATTTTGGAAGTAAAATTTACGTATCAAATTGAAATGTGATTAAATGAGATACGGTCTGAGTAATCGAATTGTATCATTACTCGGATGAAATTATTGTTTAAAGAAACGATTGGATTTGAATGAATTATTATTATAAATGCGATTTATAAAGGGTAAAATATTTTGGTACAAGTAATTATGAATTACTAAGTCGATTTTGTATATGACGTATTTTTATTAATACGTTGATTTTTAATATGTTAAAAATACATAAACAATTTATGTTACATATGACATGTGACATATTGACATTTGACAAAAATAATATGGAATCCATATTACAATATGGACCGAAATATTGGGCATAATTAACATATTGTGTTAATTTAGATTAGTGGAATTCATCATTATTTCTCTAATTTAGGCATGCACACCTAGTGTCTTTTGTGTAAGAGCACAAAGACCATGCATTGGCCATCTCCCTTCACCCTACCCGGTTCTACATAGAAAAGAACAAGGGTTCTTTTACTTATTATTTTTATCATTCACTATATGGAGTAGTGTGTAAAAAATTATTATTCATTCTTATCATAAAATTATTTTAGTGAGACAAAAATAAGTCCTCTTCCTCTCCTCTTCTCTCAACCGGTTTTGAGAGCCTAAAACCAAACATTTTTGGTTCAATTTTTCACAAGATTAATATTATACTAGATCAAATAATATTAATTAGATTAAGGGTTAGCTTTGGGTATTATTCCTAAGGAGAGATCCTACACTTGGATCTTGTTCTTCCATTAAAGGAAAGCTCAAGAACAAAAGAAAAGGAGATTTCTTTTGTGCCCATTTGAACCGAAATTTCAATGTAAGGATATGATTTCTTCTCTATTTTATTATATTGTTTGCATGCATAAAATCCACATTTAATTTTATGACAAATTAATTTCGACATATATGAGTATGTTAGTATGTATATAAATCTACATTTCCTTCAATCGGTATCAAGAGCCACGGTTGTTTGCATGCAAATCGGTTAAAAGTTTTTCCGAGTTATAAGAATAACAAATAAAACTTGTAAAATTTGTGTTATTATGAGATATCACGAAATTAATCCATGCATGTTAATATTTCTGGTCCTAAAATGTTTTAGGATATTTTGGTTAATTTTACGGATTTTTATTGTTCATATTTTACAATAATGGCATTTAAATGTGATTTTATGAGTAAAAATGTCATTTTGGTCTAAATTTAGCTATACTTCGAATTTTCACTTGGTTTTTGGATATGTTGTCACATATATTATTTTGAGATAACCTGTAAATTTTCATAATTTTTGGACTTGTTATGCTCGAAAATTGAATTTTTCATTATTAAATTCGGATTTAGGTGAAAAATAGGTTAATATGAGTTAAATTTCGAATATGGTCATATAAAATTTATATGTTGTCACATGCAATTTTACAAGATGTGTGTAAAATAATTGGCTATAAAGAAGTCTTTTTGCATGATTTATGGATTTTTGAAGAAAAATAGCATAAATAGTGACATTATTAGTGAAAAATTAATAAAACATAATCTATGACTTAGGAAAAACGTCTAATGTTGCATTTTCAGATCTAAAATTGAAAAGTTAATGAAAATAATTTTTCCATGTTTTTATGATTATTTTATTAAAAATCGATAAACCGCAACATTGTTTTTCCGAAAAAATTTCGAAATTTTTAACCTAAGATTTTGAACATTATGAGTGTCATGGTAATTTTCCAGAATGTTCATGAGTTTAAATTTCAAATTTTGAATTTATTTGAAATTTTGTGATTTATTTGAAGTTTAATAGCTTATTTTTGTAATTTTTGGTCCATTTATGAACAATTTTGTTAATATGGGTTAATTATGGTCAAATTATTAGTGAAGACTATATTTTGAGTCCTAAGAGGTTAGGGTAATTAACTTATGCATAAATATGAGTTTATGTATTTTTGTGATTATAAAAATGTTGAAATCACGCAAACTCGTAAAACCGAAGTAATATACGATATTGGCTAATTTAAGGCGATTTAGCATAAAATTGAGCATGCTCATACATATTATAATGCTGCATTTTCTTTATGATTGTCATAATTTTAATTTATGTAATTTTGAATTATGTAATTTTACTTAGTATGGCCTTAGATTTTAATTGGTATTTCCCGAAATGTATGGGAATACCGATTCGGTTGTAATTTTTATTGTGATCTCGTATCACCGTTTTGTAATTTAATAGATTTATTTTATTTTAGTTACAAATGTATAATAGGATATTATGTAATTTATTATGTAATTTTATTCATTCCGGAGTTCCAAAAGACGGATTTCTTCAAGAATGGCGATACATAAAGACGGTGTTACCTCGAGATGCGTGCCACAACCGAAGTTCAAGGGACCAATGGAGTTGGTTTCCGGATATGTAATAGATAAATAGTTTTTCTATTTTAGGGAAGGCCATACTAGGATTTATTTATTTTTATGCTTGCATTTTATTTTATGTCACATGCATCGCTAAATCGCCATAACTAAACATGCATTGTCATTTTATCGAGTTTATCGACCGTGTCAATTAAAATTATCGTAGTTCACCGCTTTAGTTCACTTAAAACGTGATAGATAATAAATTGACATGACCTCTCGCTAAAACAATTAATTGAGACATAGCCTTACCAAATAGTAGAAACCATGAAAACCTATTTCGCGAGGGAGTGCGCTCGGCCCCACCACCGGTACAAACCTTGTTACGTAGGGGAAGTGGGTGATGAATGTTAATCCACCGAATTCATGTTGATAAGGGATGTATCGGCCACACCGTGCCCAAGTTAATGTGGGTTTGGATCACGGACACATTTATTCGAAATTTGGATTGAACTCAACAAAAGTATTTGATAAGGGATGTAACGGCCCCACCGTGCCCTTGTCGATGTGTTTTGGGCTATAGATAATTGTTAATGTAATGTTATCGACCAAGAGTTCTAAAAGTAGAATCGATTAAACGTTAATCCACCGAGTTATATTGATAAAGGATGTATCGGCCCCACCGTGCCTAAGTCGATATGAATTTGGGTCTTGGAATCATTTATTATAGTTGGGTAGAGGTCACTATATAAATGTTCATATCTTGTTAAATTTGCAAGTATGATTTAAAAAGACAAATGTTAATATTTCCTTTTTCCTCGATATTTGTAGTTCTTTACAATGAATCCATCAAATGCTACCGCACCGATAACTATTGAGTCATATCACAATGTTCTTGACGACGTTTGCTCCAACAACAATTTCGATACAACTAGAGAACTTCATTTTGGGATAGGTTCGGATGGAAACCTTAACTTCATCACTTCTTCTAAACCACCCACTACTACTAGACCTCGTGTGAGTCCGTCTCAGGAAAACTACCTCATACGATCTATAGGGTCTTTGTCTCTGGAAGATAAAGATGCCAAAGCTAGTGGGAGCTCTAGCAATCAAGTTCTTGCGTCAAAGGGCAAGAGGTTCAAGAAGAAAGGAAAGAAAATCAAAAACTTCAAGCAAGTTAATGATGAGTGCCATTATTGCTATGGCATGGGACATTGGCTTAGGAATTGTCCCGTGTATTTGCGAAATATAAGGGAAGGACTCATTACTCCAAAAGGTACAATTCCTAAAGAAATTTATGTTATTGATATAAATTATACTTCCACTACAACATGGGTACTAGATACCGGTTGTGGTTCTCACCTTTGTAATCATTTACGGGGTTTAAGAGATGTGGAGAGGCTTAGCAAAGGAGATGTGGATCTACGCCTTGGAAATGGAGCTCGGGTAGCGGTCGAATCCAAGGGAACTTATGTTTTAGCTTTGCCAAATGGATTTGAGTTGTATTTGCATAATTGTTTTTATGTGCCTACGCTCTCTAAAAACATTATTTCAATCGCCATGCTAGACATGGACGGTTTTTGTTTTGTCATTAAGAACAATCGTTGTACTATTTCTAGGAATGATTTGGTTATTGGCCAAGCTTCTTCCATTAATGGCATATACATTTTAGAGACCTCAAATCCAACAAATGATATTTATAACATTCAATCAAAGAAACTCAAATCAAGTGACCCAAGTGAAGCGTTCATTTGGCATTGTCGATTAGGTCACATAAACGAGAATCGCATCAAAAGATTAATTTCAACTAATGTGATTACACCATTTGATTATCAATCATTTGGTACATGCGAATATTGCCTACTTGGCAAAATGACTCGTAATCCTTTTAGTGGTAAAGGGACACGAGCTAGTGAACTATTGGGACTCATACACACCGATGTATGCGGACCAATGAGTATCACCGCTCGTGGTAATTATGACTACTTTATAACCTTCACCGATGACTTGAGTAGATATGGGTATATCTATTTAATAAGACACAAGAGTGAAGCGTTTGAGAAATTCAAGGAATTTCAAAACGAAGTAGAGAACCAATTGAACAAAAGGATTAAGGCACTACGATCCGATCGTGGTGGTGAATACCTTAGCCTTGAATTTGATTCACACTTGAAAGGTTGTGGAATTATATCACAACTTACTCCACCCGGAACACCACAACTCAATGGTGTTGCCGAAAGGAGGAATCGAACCCTACTTGATATGGTTCGCTCCATGATGAGTCAAACCGAGTTACCGAACTCGTTTTGGGGATTTGCAATTCAAACCGCAATTCGATCTTTGAATAATAGCCCCACTAAGTCACCCGAAAAGACTCCATATGAGATGTGGACGGGAAAAGTTCCCAATATATCCTATATGAAGATTTGGGGATGTGATGCTTACGTCAAAACTAAGAACGACAAGAAGCTTGCCCCAAGATCCGAAAAATGCATCTTTGTAGGTTACCCCTCGACCTCTCGAGGATATTACTTCTACAAACCTCAAGATCATAAAGTGTTTGTGTCTTGCGAGGCTGTCTTCTTAGAAAGAGAATTTATTTCTAAGAAACAGAGTGGGAGAAATTTTGAACTTGATGAAGTTCAAGAGCCACAAACCGAGATAGAGACGCAAGAAGATGTTCTTTCGTCGTCTAACGCGGTTGTACCTCCTCCACTAAGAAGGACGGGCCGAGTAATTCGCCATCCAGATCGATATGTGGGACTTATCGAGGAAGATGGAACACTCGATGTGTTACTTATGGAAAGTGACGAGCCCGCCACCTACAAGGCCGCAATCTCTAGTCCAAATTCCTCCTTATGGCTTGAAGCCATGAAATCCGAAATGGATTCTATGCATGAAAACCAAGTTTGGGACTTGGTAGATTTGCCTAAAGGGGCAAGACCCCTTCAATGCAAATGGATATTCAAAGTCAAGAATGGCATAGAAGGACATGATGATGTCTACAAAGCTAGGCTAGTGGCAAAAGGATTTACCCAAGTCCAAGGTCTCCATTATGATGAGACATTTGCCCCCGTAGCCATGCTAAGATCCATACGGATTTTGTTAGCGATCGCCGCATTTCATGATTATGAAATATGGCAAATGGATGTCAAAACCGCTTTTCTAAATGGGCATTTAGAAGAGGAGGTGTACATGATACAACCCGAAGGTTTTGTTGATTCTAAAAATCCTAACAAAGTGTGCAAGCTTAAGAGATCCATTTATGGTCTTAAGCAAGCATCTAGAAGTTGGAATCATCGATTCGATCATGTGATAAAGGAAAATGGTTTCACTCGAAGTGTTGAGGAACCATGTTTATACATGAAATTCAGTGGGAGCAATGTTGTGTCCTAATCTTGTATGTCGATGACATACTACTCATTGGAAATGATATTCCAATGTTGTCTTCCATTAAGAAGTGGTTAGGTAACCACTTCCAAATGAAGGATTTAGGAGAGGCACAACGCATATTAGGTATCCGGATCTATAGAGATAGATCCAAGAGGATATTGGCACTAAGTCAAGAGTCTTATGTCGATAAGATTCTTCGACGGTTCAACATGGACAAATCCAAAAGGGGTTTGGTACCTATGGTAACCAGGACGATATTGAGCAAGACTCAATCTCCCTCCGAGCCCCATGATGTTGAACGCATGAAGTTGATCCCTTATGCTTCCGCTGTTGGATCAATCATGTATGCCATGATATGCACACGTCATGATGTCTCGTATGCCTTGAGCATGACGAGTAGATATCAAGGAAATCCAGTGAGAGTCACTGGATTGCGATCAAAGAACATCCTTAAGTACTTGAGAAGAACTAAGGATTCTATCCTTGTGTTTGGAGGAGACACCGAGTTGCGTGTTAAGGGATACACGGACTCAAGTTTTCAAACAGATAGAGATGACTTGAAATCACAAGTCGGTTTCGTGTTCATGCTCAATGGTGGTGCCGTAAGTGGAGAAGCTTCAAGGAAGTCAGAATCAGCGGATTCTACAATGGAGGTGAGTACATAGCAAAGATCGAGAAGGCTGCCAAGGAAGCTGTGTGGATCAGGCAATTCACGGAAGGTCTAAAAGTAGTACCTACCGCCAATGATCCCATCACTCTCTATTGTGATAATAGTGGGACGATCTTCCAAGCTAAGGAGCCAAAGTCTAGTAATAGATCTAGACATGTACTTAGAAAGTATCATGTAATAAGAGATTTCATTGAAAGAAAGGAAATTGCGATTTGTAAGGTTGGGACGGATGACAACATAGCCGATCCGCTCACCAAGCCTTTATCGCAGGCTAAACATGATGGACATGTTACGTCCATGGGACTTAAACGTGTACCAAGTTTTTGTTAGATTTTGAAATGAAATAAAAGTGTTGTTTTTGTTCATGTTCATAATCACATTTGTCTTTTATCTTTAATTTATACATTGTTACATCCAAACGGGTTGTAGAGACAATTGAACCCCGTTAAAGTGAACACGGATTAACATAGTATTTGCCCATAGTCACTTGTATGAGGTGACGTCTCGAAGTGACTAGAGTGTGAGGCGATTGATGGCAAGTTCAAGTGCCATAGAGTCATTTGAGATGACTAGTCGATCACATAGGCAGACTGTTAGGAACATTTTGTCGGGCCTTATGATCGCTTATAGAGTTCTGGCAAATTTATATAGCCTGGTCGTGGCGAGAGCTACTATAGTATTCAAATGAGTCGATTCTTTTGACTAAAGATTATTCGCCTAAGATGGCACAGTTTCAGATTAACTTTGATTTGTGTTACTACGACCTTCGTAAATGGGATCAAATGGGCATATTTTGGGTTATGATGGCTGTGGCTAGTCGAAGGGAATGAGTGCGATAAGAATTGTCCACCCCTAGTCAGGGTTATAACAATATCTCAGGCCCACTCGAGGAGTAATGAACTGGAAATGCATGGCCACGCTCGGAAAGTATCTATGATAGATAAGTCCGGTCAATCAGTTATTCTCCAGATCGAGGAAACCACTCTCGATATGATCACTTGCAAGTACGACCTGAAAGACACCTTGCATTGAGTGGGAGATAGTAATAGGACAACAGAATTGGTGACGCACACTTGTCGAGGACAAGTGGGAGATTGTTGGGAAATGTGTCCTCAACAATAGTGCGATCATATGATTTAAATATCATTATTAAATCTCATTTTAAAGAATACAATTGGGAAGTATTTTTATCAAACTGGTCAACATATATCGGTAATGATTGGTTGACTAGAGTTTGACATTCTACCGTGTGTGACGGTGATCAGATTGACCCCTAGGTCATACCTATAGGGCAACACTCTTAATTGATCATTTAATTAATCGTATAATGTTACGAGTTAATTAAATTACTTGAAAAATTGACGGACGATTTTGGAAGTAAAATTTACGTATCAAATTGAAATGTGATTAAATGAGATACTGATGCGAGTAATCGAATTGTATCATTACTCGGATGAAATTATTGTTTAAAGAAACGATTGGATTTGAATGAATTATTATTATAAATGCGATTTATAAAGGGTAAAATATTTTGGTACAAGTAATTATGAATTACTAAGTCGATTTTGTATATGACGTATTTTTATTAATACGTTGATTTTTAATATGTTAAAAATACATAAACAATTTATGTTACATATGACATGTGACATATTGACATTTGACAAAAATAATATGGAATCCATATTACAATATGGACCGAAATATTGGGCATAATTAACATATTGTGTTAATTTAGATTAGTGGAATTCATCATTATTTCTCTAATTTAGGCATGCACACCTAGTGTCTTTTGTGTAAGAGCACAAAGACCATGCATTGGCCATCTCCCTTCACCCTACCCGGTTCTACATAGAAAAGAACAAGGGTTCTTTTACTTATTATTTTTATCATTCACTATATGGAGTAGTGTGTAAAAAATTATTATTCATTCTTATCATAAAATTATTTTAGTGAGACAAAAATAATTCCTCTTCCTCTCCTCTTCTCTCAACCGGTTTTGAGAGCCTAAAACCAAACATTTTTGGTTCAATTTTTCACAAGATTAATATTACACTAGATCAAATAATATTAATTAGATTAAGGGTTAGCTTTGGGTATTATTCCTAAGGAGAGATCCTACACTTGGATCTTGTTCTTCCATTAAAGGAAAGCTCAAGAACAAAAGAAAAGGAGATTTCTTTTGTGCCCATTTGAACCGAAATTTCAATGTAAGGATATGATTTCTTCTCTATTTTATTATATTGTTTGCATGCATAAAATCCACATTTAATTTTATGACAAATTAATTTCGACATATATGAGTATGTTAGTATGTATATGAATCTACATTTCCTTCAGCTTATTGGTATCAACTATAATTGTATCCAAACTATCATTCATGTGGACGCTGCTTGGAAGGATGATAAAAGCACTGGACTTGGATGGTACGTCAAATATAGGAATAACGACTCCTATTTCTGTACCAAATGTGGACTCTTCTCTTTCTTAGCGGATCAAGCGGAAGCTGCAGCTATCCTAGAAGCCCTTAAATGAGCATTAGAAAGAAATATCTACCATATTAGTATCTTCTCTGACTGCTTACAGGTGCTCGTTCAAATCATGGACAATTTGAAGATTGGCTTGAAGACTAGAGTTCTAGTGACAAACATCCTTAATTTATGTTCTATGTTCCATTGTATTTCATTTTGTTTTATGTAAACTTACTCTTGCTAATTAATATGTAAACTTACTCTTGCTAATTGTCAAAAAAACAAAATATTACAAATTGTAATGTTTGTGATAAAAAAGTGTCCAACAAACCAAGCAAAACAAAGTAACAAATAACACCACAAGGATTTTATCCTTCGTTCGAATTCAAACTCGAGTCTATATTTAAGATCTATGTGTTCGCGCTTAATTTAGTAAATGTAATAAATTTATTTTATCAATAGTATATGGGCCTAATTTAACGAATAAATAGTAGGTCTAAATAGATATTTGAAGTATGAAGTGGGGAGGACCTAAAGAACAAGTGTCGGATGGAGAAAAGAGAATGGGCACTCGAAAGGAAGAAAGTGGCTGGTCAACAGTTATTTAACCACCGCCAACTAATGAAGGTCGTTAGTAGTGATTAATCGAAGATGGGAAAACCTATTGTAACACCCCCTTCTTACCCGACCAAAGTAATTGGGAGATGTTACCGTCTCGGTTTCCCGAGGCAGTGAAATCGGAATTACAATTTCGAAACTCTTTATATAAATAACAACTTGTAGATACCCGATATCTGTTGAAACCCCAACAAACACCCGATGATTATCGAACTACAACATGCTTAGGAATCTCTATGTTTAATCAACAGTTTATATAACTACTATAGACACCTCGTTTCTGCACCTCCCGCCAACCACCCAGTGATGATTGGGCCGCATGTCTGATTATGCGGAGCGATTTATGACATTTCATAAGTTCATCGACACATGATTGCTCAAACAGTCGAGTCAACCTCATGGTCATCATCTACGCGCCAATTCGTTCGTTTTGACAGTAATTCGAGGTCATTTAGAGTCCGGGTCAAAAACCGCTTCCATTTTCTAAACCGTCTATAACCCGAGTCGGAATATTCCGCAATTTTCTGGAGAAGGAGAATATTCTATGGATATGGATCACTCACACAGAAGGAGAACCAATCTAGGGAAGGAAATATCTGGTGCAAGAGGGTTTTCTATTTCATGGCAACAAACTATGTGTGCCAAGGGGATCTTACAGCGATTTTCTGATAAGGGAAGTCCGTTCAGGAGGACTAGGGGGACATTTTAGGGTCCATAGTACCCAAGAGATTTTACAGGATCAATTTTATTGGCCAAGAATGATAGGTGATGTTCAGGCAGTCCTTAGAAGGTGCTCAACATGCCAGAAAGCCAAGATTTCCTTCCAAGCAGGATCATACACTCCATTGCCTATCCCTGAAAAACCATTGGAAGATGTGAGCCTTGATTTTATTGTGGCACTATCTAGAACATAGAGGGGCAAGGATTCAATCGTGGTAGTTGTTGATAGGTTCAGTAAGATGTCTCACTTTATAGCCTGCAGAAAACTGAGGATGCGACTAGTGTTGTTGAATTATATCTGAGGGAAGTGGTGAGGCTCCATGGGGTTACTAAGACAATTGTCTCAGACAGGCATACCAAGTTCATGAGTTACTTCTGGATAACCCTATGGAAGCTTCTGAAGACAAAGCCCTTGTTCAGTACCTCCTACCACCCATAAACAGATGGCCAAACTGAGGGCACCAACAAAACTTTGGGGAGGATATTAAGGTGTCTAGTCAGCAAAACCTTGAAAGATTGGGATCTAAAGCTAGCTGAAGCTGAATTTGCATTCAATAGAGCACCTTCTACTACTACTGTTCACAGTCCCTTTGAGGTAATCTATGGGGTTAATCCACTTATGCCCTTGGACTTGTCTTCTGTCCCAAGGGAATAACTGAATCCATATGCTAAGAACACTGTTGAACAACTACTAAAGCTACATGAGTCTGTGAGAAAGCATATTGAGAGGTCCAATGAACTTTACAGAAAGCAATCTAAGAAGCCTAGAAAAAAGAAAGAATTTGAGGCAGGAGATCTGGTATGGTTGCACCTAACTAAAGAAAGATTTCCAGCCAAGAGAAAGAACAAGCTTATGCCTAGGGCAGATGGACCATTTGAGGTCTTGGAAAGAATTGGTCTAAATGCTTTCAAGATTGACTTGCCAGGGGACTATGGGGTTCATGGAATGTTAAATATGGGTGATCTCAGTCCATTTTATGAAGATTCTGAGGAGGAGGAGGATCCAGGCTTGAGGACAAGCCCTGTTCAACCAGGGGGGTCCAGCAAGAGCTGATAACCAGGTCACTGATCATTTGAAGGAAGGCCAGGGACAACCTAGACATAACCTTGCCTTACCAGAGCATAGCCTAGGATTACCAAGCACAGGCCAGGCCACATGACCCCCAGCAAACCAGATTCAGGCTAACAACAATCACAGCAACAATGATCAGGCAACCTCAGCTGTTAGTCCAAGTTCATCAGGTCACAAGTGCACGATTCAGGCTAACCACCAGCTGCCAACTTGACCAGCTGAATCTTTATTAAACTAAGATTAAATTAATCCTAGGGAGCCAGGCTCGATTCCTAAAGCATTCACAGAAAATCAAACTGAAAAGCAAGTTACAGGAAGGGTAAATTGGTTAAAGTAGAATTGCTATTTTTGGCAAAACAAGGGAAAACTCTTAGCAGAAGGACTCTTGGCTTGTTCCAGCTTTCCTTAGATAGGACCTTGAGCAATAGTTGGTTCCTAAACCAAGACCATTTGACCTTCACACACCCAGCCAAAGAAAGCAGCAATCAAAGTACAACCTGTCACCATCATACCCGCAACTCTTTTGTTCTTATTTCAGTTTGTCGTAATTTATTTCGTAACCATTGTAAAATATTTACACTGATTTTTTTTGCTTCCTAAGACTAATACTGGTCCTTAGATGGAGATATCTAGGTTTTTATTGTACTGAACTTCAACAGGAAGGCCTATAAAAGGACCCTGTTTTACTCAGACTTGATTAATGAAAAACCTTGAGATTTCTCTCAAAATTTGGAAATCTTATTAACTTTGCTGAGTATTAGTTGTAAGTCAGACTTAATATCTTCTTATGCTTGCTTAGAAGGTGATTAAGGATCTGTGGTGTACCTTAGAATTGGTCTGTGCTTGCTTGAGCTATTTTAAGTTGCATTGTCTGTCTTAGTTTGAGTTATTATGTGCTTGCTTGAATAACTTACTCTTTCCCCAAATTATTAAGTTTAACCTCTGTGCTTGCTTGAGGGTGAATTTGATAATTATATCCTGATTCCTAGCCACATTAAGAGTCACTCAAATCTACTGAGAAAGTTGTCTAAGAATCACACCATTTTAGTCTGGTTTTCTAATTATTAAAAATACTTGAGTGCATGTATAATTCAGAATTTTGGCTTAGTCGTAGTTTACTATTTTAACTAAAGTGGCACCAATTTTCGTGATTTATCAAGGTCGTTTGCTATTTTTACAAAAATCCTAAGGTTCATTGCATTCCCTGAAAATTATCCTTTGTCTGTTGTCAGGGTTTATCAAATTGTATGAGCCCTTGCATATTACACTGCATTGTTCCTTACTATAAAACATAATGAACACAAGCATTTTGTTTGTTAAACACTTGTAATTAAACCATCGCTAATTCGCATTCTTACCACGTTGTATAGGCATATTAACTCAATTAACATGTTCATATAGCGCTGGACATACAGACTATACTTGCACTAGGTTTTTTCCATGTAATTCAAGCATTTGGTGATTTAATGTTAAATTTATTTAGTAGTGGTCGCTAATTTATCTATTGATAACATAGTCGGTAACATAAAAACTTGGTTGGTATCAAAAATTAGATAGTTTAATAAAACAAAATAAAAATCACGTTGTGGACCAAGCCACCCGCGCAGCGCGCATCTGCGCGTTGTTAGTTTAAGGCGACGAAACTTCTCCCACGGAACTTTGTAAACAACGTACGTCATGGGCCGTTACTGAATTAAAAGGCTTAGAAGCCGGAGAAAGGTTGAACAAGCCTGCATTAAATGAGTCGCTACCAATTTTTGTGAAAAATTGGAAACCGTTCGAATAATTCACGCCTTGTCAAGACATAAAGTATTCACTTGAACACTAACAAAATCGCCACCCTTAGCATTCTATGTCCGGAATAACTCTCGCGATGCCAATAAACACAAGTGCTCACATATATCTAAGTTAGGGGTGGGGTACATACTAGGAAGTTCTTTAATCGAACAACTAATCCCGCCCGCCACGATACGGTCCTCTACTAATGATTGGGGAAATCATGTATACTCAATATTGTTGATTAATTATATACATGCAATGCAACAAATACTGTATTAAGTCCTAACATTTGAATTATCTATGTCGGTGAATTAGACATATAAAATTAATGGTCGAAGTATAAATTTACGTTAATTGAATGTGAATGGCATAAAAGATAAAATACAAACGAATTACAAATTAATATGACGAATGTACATCATATAAATACCAAAGACGGGATTTGAAAAGAATAAAAGAAAATAAAATAAAGAAATAAAAGAAATAAGGAAATAAAAAAGAAATAAGGAAATAAAAGAAATAAGGAAATAAAAAGAAACAAGGAAACAAAAGAAATAAAGAAATAATAGAAATAAGGAAATAGAAAGAAATGTGGAAAAAAATAAAGAAAAAAAATAAGGAAAAAGTGACGAAATAAGTTAAAAGACTCAAAATATGGTTAAATAGGTGATAATGCGAATAATATTCGATTAATATATATACTATGTCAAAACAGGAATGAGTTCAAGGGTAGAAACCGACTAGGGGTAAGTGTAGATATCCAGTATCTGCACCTTCCAAAAAACATCTAAGGATAATCAGACTACAAGGTGCTTTTGATATTCGTGCGTGGATTGGTTATATATGAGACGGTCTAATGCGTTACTCGACCATGAAAAATAATTTCAGAAATGGTTTTCTAGCTTAATTTACATTAAAAAATCACTATTTAGAGTTAAAACTGATTTCAAACCCAAAACCGACTTAGAAACCGACAACCCAAGTGAACCTGAATCAACCCGAGTCTCGAACATCAAAAATAATGGAACAAATGTTTTTATCACGTCAATTGCATTAAAATAACACTATATAGAGTTACAACCGATTTCGGGGCTAAAACCGACTCAAAATTCAAATCCCGACTCAACACAAATCAAACCCGAGTCAAACACATAAAGTACCCACCCCAAATACCACACAAAAGAAAGCCTACACGGCTAAGAAAACACAAATCACAACAAAACCAAACCATAAGTCGAACAAAGGGGGAAATCCAAATTGGCGATAAGGACATGACGACCTTTTCCCTCGTCGTTTACCTCGCGCCCCTTCTGGCCTTCTCCAGAAATGTCTCATGAATTTGACATCCCTGTCAGAAACAATGGTCTTTAGAACTCCATGAAGCTTCATAACCTCTTTGAATTAAAGATAAAAAACACTCACTGCATCTTCAGTGTTGGTGCAGGCAATGAAGTTTACCATCTTGCTGAAACTGTCTACCGCCATCATGATTGAATCCTTGCCTCTTTGTGTCCTTGGAAACGCAGTGATAAAATCCATGCTGACATTTATCAAGGCTTGTGTTAGACTGTTAATGGTTCATAAGGACCAGTTTGAAAATAGTATTTAGATTCCTGGCATGGTTCACACCTCCTGATAACATCCTTCACATCTCCCAGCATCTTTGGCCAATAGAATTGCTCACGCAAGATTTCATAAGTCTTCTTTGATCAACAATCTTTTATAATCTTCCTTAGCAACGCACAACCTATTTCCTAAGAACAAGAATCCATTTTGAACTAGATTGTAACACCCCAATACACCAAGGTGCCATGCCAAGGCCACCCTAGCACCGGGAGAAACTCATATTCGTATGCAATCACATAAAAGCATGTTACTAGTATCGCCTAACAATAAAAGCATTTTCCATCACATAATCATACTTTTCACATATGACTCATATTCGAATTCAATCACATATTACCACCATTTCCAATCAATTCATCCACTTTACCTACACAACTCATGCAACACTACATCATAAAACAACAATAAACAAGTAGGGATCCCATGACAGCCCCATAGTGACCGGTTCAAAGTTGTAACGGCAAGTTCGCGAGTTTAAGACGTCTCATAAACCTTTGAATTAGCTCCTAACAACTCCTACCCTGGTTCATTTTAATTTTACTCTCTACATTCATTAGATTTATTGGCTACAGGTTCCAAAATCGTTGGTCTGATACAACTTTGTAACACCTCTATACATCAAGGTGCCTTTGCAAGCCCATCCTAGCACATGAAGATGCTACACTCTCAGTTACACGAGTTATAATAATCAAAGAAGACCATAAAGAAACATACTTTAAGTTTAAATATTTAAAAAGCGTACAACTTATAAAACCAAACTGAGTATAAAAATACAACTGTCTCAATTTGGAATCCAAAACTGAAATAAAACTGTCATATACTATCATCGGAAGACTAAAAGACTCGGACTAGTGATCACTCCATCCCCTGTTAGATCTCGCGCGTAGTCCGTAGAATTACGAGCTAATCAACTACTCACGATCCCCGAATGCATCACCATTGGTCGGACTATTTCGGAGCTATATTCTATTTTTCGGAACAATTGTCGTTGGAAGCACCTAGACCAAAACACAAATTATAACTTCACAAAAAACTCTACAATTAGTAAAGAGGCAAGTAAAGGTCGGATCCCAAGGGACGGGAATTGAAATGAGATTTCTATTGCAACTAGTGGTGTCTTAGGGGTGTCACAATTTGGGTTAATGTAGAAGGTCACTAAACTAAATAGCAATGAAAGTAAATAAGCAAGATGAATTGAAAGGGTTGTAAACAATTGATAAAAAGCACTAGGGTGTCATGGGGTCATAGGGGATTCATGGGAATTGATCATACAAACATGTTCTCAAATTATAAGCAAGCAATTATTGTTGTGATGGATTGAGTTGGGTTATATCTTACAATCCTAGGAAAGTTTGGGTCCCGGAGCCGAATCGAATAGATTTTACAACACCTACAAGTCGACTTAGTCTTCCCTACTCAACAACATGCATGGTCTAATGAGACTCGAGTTGGTTTATGTCTTACAAGTCTCATTGAAAAGATAGGTGATGGGTAAAAAATACAAGGATTCATAGGCTCACATTTCATCAAATATAACATGTGCATGAGTTGAGATCAAAACAAGCAAGCAAATAAACCATGAAAGCATATTAATTTAAGCATGAATCATTCCCCATGTTGTTTTCCCCTAATTACCCATTAACCCTAGCTATGGAACTACTCACTCATTATCATGTTGAACATGATAGCAAGGTTGTCAATCATACCAACAAAGTGAAACATGATGAACAAATGAATGTAATTAGCAATAATTAAAAAGGGATTAAGAGAATTATACCTACTAATGATTCCAATAATAAAGCAAAGAATAATAGAAGTACTTGATGCTTGATTGAGAGGTTGTCAATCTCCCAATAATAACCCAAATAATCTTCAATTACCCAAAATAAAGGATGAACAAAAGAGAGATTGAGGAAATAAAACATGTATTAAAACTTGATTAATTGTTGATTACAAAACTAAGGAGAGATTTTATTGATATTAACTACTCTAAGAATTAATAAGAAGAACATGCTCTTCTAATTAGACTAATGGGGTATTTATAGTGGAAATTAGGTGGATGCATTAGGCTTAACTAAGGGCTTAAATGACGATTAAGTCCCTACTTAGGGAAACGCCGGTATTTTCTGAAGGAAGGGCATCTTTCTTGAAGCTTGAAGAAACGGATTTGCGCTGTCTTGGAATCTGTGCGTCTTAGGCACGGGACGACCGGATTCAGGAGTCTCTGCCCGGGCGTCTTTGAGAGAAGACGAGCGTCTTCTAGGTGCTGCTGCCCGGACGTCTTTGGTAGAAGAGGCACAGATTGTGGTCCTGGAGGACGGGCGTCTTCAGGGGAAGACGGGCGGATTGCTGCTCAGCCGTGTTTCTTCTTCTTTTCTTCCCTTTTCTTCATAAAATCCTTGGGGATTTCTTTGGGGATGCAAGGATCTTTCCTCATCATTGCCCAACTACTATAATATGTACAAAGGCCTTCTAATCTTGTCTTTCCTTGATGCTTGGTCATTGGATTCAATCAATTTAGTCTCATTTTGCCATGAAAATGCAAGGTTTGCACTCCTTTCCTACCAAGGACACAAAACCTCAAAGAATATGCAAAACAAAGAACTAAAGACAATAAATAACCCAAATATGCACTAAGAAGCATGGGAACAAGGCTAATTCGGGGACTAAATGTGCGCTAATTATGGTCACATCAACCATAGTTTTCAAAACATTTAAACGGGGTCAGTTACTGAATAACCAAAATAAGCAATGCAACAACATCCACTTACATAAACACATTCCTCCAACTCCAGCTCATCACCAATCACCTGACGACACACTAATGGGTATAGACCCGCCAGAATTCACATCATGGCCACCAAAGCCCCGCTCAAAACCGTATAGCGAATAGCCCAATGACCAGTAATGTGCACATTCCCCTTGTGACGGTAACCACAAGAGGTGAATCAAGGACGTGAAGCCATTCCCGAAAATGAGTCCACTTAGCCGAGGGCGCACCTCGCGAACCACACAAAATTACAACTAAATACCACAGCACTGATCATAATGCCAATATCAAGAAATACAATTAACAATATGATTCAACTACCATAACACTTAATTCATGTATACAATAACCGAGTAGGGAAAACCCTACCTGAAATGGAATCACCAACAACAAAAGCAGCAGATCAAAAAGCCTCTTCTACGAAATAACCTCCTATAACAATAATGCATACAATTACGATCCACTAGAAAAATTACACCAAAACCCCCAAAATACCCTAATTAGGGTTTAGACAAATCTACAATACTGATATAAAAATTACACAGGTTACTTACCCAAACGATGACGATCACAAAGGTATAACGATCTCAGAAATCCAGCAACCCTAGCCTTGATTTGATAGCAAAAGAGGAGAGAACTGAACGTCGTAGAGTTTTCTTGTGAAAAGTTTATAAAATAAAGGTAAAAGTGACAAAGACTGATAATCAAAACATTAAATACCACTCCATGTTTACTATCAAACCCGGCCGAAAAGTCTGCAAAACCCGAGTTACTCAATCAAGTAACTAAGGTACACGATCGAGTACCGCTTACTCGATCGAGTTGTTTCCACTCGATCGAGTACATTCAAAGCAGAATGTACTCCAGAATCTATAAATGATCTATTCGACAGAGTAAGTCCTATTCGATAGATTACTCAACAACTCAAATAACCGAGGTATTACAGTCTTCCCTCCTTAAAACTGAACTTCGTCCCTGAAGTACAAACCCATACTGAAAACAAAACTAACTATACTCAACTATAACGTAACGACACAACTATAACTCAAGGCAAAACATAAAACCGAACTTAACAAACCAAAACATACACTACACTTGACCAAAACTGACTAAAAATCGCACCAAAGGCTTATGCGATCATCTCCTACCCCTTAAATAAACATGGTTACGTCCCCGTAACCACACATGCCTGATAAAAAAGAAACCGATAGCGCTCCTTTATAGCTTCTTCCACCTCCCAAGTTGCTTCCCTTGTGATTGGACCACTACACCTTTAGTAATACAGTCTCCCCATTCCTAGTCTTGCCAACCTTGCGATCTAGAATCTCCTTTGGTACTTCAAAATAAGATAAGGATTCATCCAACTCATTGTCCTCAACCTCTAGCACATGAGAAGGGTCACTCACGTACCTCCGGAGTTGATGCGCATGAAACACATTGTGTACTCGATCCAAAGCTGGTGGCAAGGATAACCGATAAGCAACCTCGCCAACACGATCCAAAATCTCAATAGGGCCAATGAATTTCTGACTTAGCTTCTCTTTCTTACCAAATCCGCATAACTCTTTTGTCGATCATGGGCAGCCTTCATCTTTTATCGAATCAACCTCACTTGCTCAACCATATCTTGCACCTTTTATGGTCCTAAAACCACTGCCTTTATGCTATCATCCCAACAAATCGGACTACTACACCTCCTCCCATACAACGCCTCAAATGGAGCCATCCGAATACTCGTATGGTAACTGTTATTATAAGAAAACTCCATCAGATCCAATCTGTCTTCCCAACTACCACCAAATACCATCACACAAGCCCTTACCATGCCCTCCAAAGTCTTAACTGTTCTCTACGTCTGCCCATCTGTCGCAGGATGAAATGCGGTACTCATCTTCAGTGTAGTCCTTATCAATTCCTGTAACTCTTGCCAAAATCGAGAAATGAATCTCGTATCTCAATCTGAGACAATATCCTTCAGCAACCCATGTAATGTCATCACATTCTTCTTATAGCCATTCGCCAACTGAACCTTACTTCACGTATCTTTCATGGGAATAAAATGAGCTGACTTGGTCAATCGATCAACGATCACCCAAATCATATTATTACCTTGCTGAGTTCTCGGTAATCCCATAAAAAATCCATGGAGATAGATTCCCACTTCGACTCAGGTCCCTCAAGAGACTAAATCTTGCCTTACGGTCTTTGCTTGTCCCCTTTAAGTGTAATACCCCGTAACTTAATAATTAATGAGAATAATTTATGTAATTTAAATAATTAATTAATAAGATTTCTAGTAATAGTTGCGAGAAAGACGTTAATTAAATAATAAATAAATAAGCAGATCGGGAATTGGGTTTAGCTAGTAATAAGTCTTGGGCCGTGTGTTGGGAATAAATGAGCTGATTATATTAGGCCTAGTATGAGTAGTAGTCGGGAATTAAAGCGGGATTTAATAATAAAATAATAAACATAATAATAAATTGGTAGTTCCTATAATAATTAAAAAAAGACAATAATTTCCTAATTGGTCTCATATACTCCCTAAACCTAGTCTATAAATACTTAATAAATCTGAAAAGTAATTCATAAAAGAAGAAGGAGGAGATTTAAGAGACGGAAGGAGCAATTAAGCGATAAAGGTAAGACCGTCTTATAGTTTAATGTATCGATTTTATAACTTATATAAATCGTAATTTAGACCGCCTCTAGACTAGCTAAGACCGTCACTATGACCGTGGATCACCAGGGGGTTGACCGGACGTCAGTTTGACCGTCGTTGACCGATAGGGATGGGTGTTTGACCGACTATAAATAGGTTGTTATGGGTGGTGGTTAACACGTTTTATATAGTTTAAAACCCCTTTTTCAGTCGTGACTGACCTAGGCGTGGCTAGGGTTGGTTTCAGGGTGGTTAGTCGACCACTTTGGGATGGTCGTCGGTGGTGGTTTGTGCGGTTGGTGGCCGGAGGAACGAGAAACAGGGGAAAACAGGGGAAGGGGTATGCGTGTGTGCTGCTGTCGTTGTTGGGTGTTTCTGGTGGCGGTTAGATGGGTCGAGGGGAGTGTGGGGCCGCCTCTGGGATCCCCGTGGACCATTGGTGGCAGTGGTGGTGGTCATATGTGGTGTAGGTTTGTGTGGAGGTCGGTAATGGGTTGTTTTAGCGGTGGGTTGAAGAGGTTGGTTGAACACGGTTTCAATCGTGTATGGGGTTTTTGTTGTTGCGTGGATATGACGTGGTTGGGGTAGTGTGGTTGTGTCATGGGTGGCTGCTGGTGGTTGGTCATAGGACAGTTTTGAGGTCGGTGGTCGTCTTTAGTGTGGTGGTGGTTGTCATAAATAGTAGTTATACGTGAGTTCGTATATGTCGGGTTTTCGGTATAGGTAGCTTCGTGGTAGTGTTTAGGGCGAGGTTGTGTGGTCTGTTCTGGGCGGTTTAGCTGGTGGTAGGAGGATGTCGGGATTCGTCTTAGTGCAGGCAAGAGGAGTCAGGCGATGGTGGTGTCATTGGTGGTTGGTAGTGTCGGAAGAAGGCGGTTAAAGGATGGGTGTCGGATGCGGTTTTGTCGTCTGTAATAAGTGCGTATGTGGGTTTTTGTATTAACGTGGTTTGTCTTTGGTAGTTTGTGTTGTTCACGTGTTTTGGGTATTTGGTTATTTGTTTAAGACGGGTTTTATTTGGATGACTCGAGATTGAATTTGAATCGGGTTTTAATATCATGGACCTTTAATAATAATAATTAATTAATTTGAATAATGAATATATTTTATAATTATTAAATAAAAATGGAAGGAAATAATTAAATTGAAAATTTTAATATTTTGTATAGGTGACGGAATTGGTTGAACGGATTCATTGAAGAATAATAATTCTAGTTGATTGCTTTTATTGGATTGCTGATCAGGTAGGATAACTACTCAACTCGTCTTATCTTTGTTGGTTTGTGGAAATTATAAAAGTATTGTGGACTCCGGCGAATTAATGGATGTGGATTATATGTTGTCGGATTGTTTATCGTTTAATTATTTATATTGGGAATTTGTTTGGATTGGATACCTCAGCCTCGTGTCTGAGATGATTTTTTGTTGGCATGACGTATAATTATAATTGAATACCTCAACTTCGGTTGGGATGAAGAATACCTCAACTTTGGTTGGGATGGTGAATACTTCAACTTCGGTTGGAATGATGAATACCCCGGGCCAGGGATTGGCAGGATGAATGGGTGTTTCGGGTGATGAGCTCAGTTGTTTTGGCATTATATATCATATCATTTCACTTTGACTTGTTGTTGGTTTTCCTACTCAACCTCGTGGTTGACAGTGTATTCGTGAACATCTGTGGTGAACCTTAATGGGAGCGATTTGGACAGTACTAAAGATTAGGCGGCTTGGGAGCTTATGGGAATGCGTGAGGACTTGGCCAATCTACCTAGAAGTCTAGACCACATAGAATATTTAATCACTTTATTTATTTCCGCTGCGAGTTGTAATTATTTTATATTAAGTTTTAGTTGGTTAAGTTGTAATAAACATGTAATCATTAAGTTTTAATTTAAAGTACTTTGGTGAGTTGGACTTTGTTATTCACTACCTCGGGAAACCGAGATGGTAACAGTTTTATTTATTTGGGAATGTCTAGCTAAAGGCTCCTGAATAAATGGGGGTGTTACAAAGTGGTATCAGAGCAAAACGATCCTCAGGCCTAACCAATGAACATAATAATGAACATAGGATGTGTCTAATAAAATGAACCCGGATAGAAACTGTTAGGAGCCCACTTAAGGCTTGGGATGAGTTAGGGGCTCCCTCACACCAAACTTCTGGCGCTTTCAGTTTTGAACCGGTTTCCGTTGAGAGATATTACTGAGTGGGGTAATTTAAAATGAATATTGTTTATTTTGTCGTAGGAGTTTTGGTTGCTTTGTTTGAATATTGTTTTCATTGATGACTTAGTTTACGGGACGTAACCTTGATTTTAAGGGGTGTGGAATGAATGAAATGAGGAGTTGATGTTGAATTATTTTGATCATGAGCATGAATGTAATTATAAATTGATATTGATTATATGGTTGAACGTTGTGTGATAGTAGAATCATGTCTAGTGATATGCGGTTGTGTGAATCCCAAAGCCATGTTATTTAAAATATATTATGAAATGATTAAGCTTGTGATATGAATGCTTTAGAGTATATACTAGTTGTGTGTGAAAGTTTATCGACCAAGTTGTGTTGATATAGGGGTAGAAGGGTGTTAATAAAGGCTTGTGACCTAGTAGAAAGGAACCTAGAGCTGAACTTTATTCCGTCTGATTTTCCCTCTATTAGATTTAGTTGCCATTTGACCTCCATTTATCATACATGGTTGAAATATTTATGAGTGATAACCCAGTGAGATAGCTTACCAATTCCGTTGGTTTCATGTTTAAAAGTTTTATGGTTTGGGAGAAATAAATAATTTAGTGGACAGTGGTCAGAATGTTCCTGTGCAGTTATGTTTTCGACAAACAATTTTGCAAAATTTCTCATTTAATACCTACTTAGTCTTTTTGATTAATTCCAACTCCACTGTTTAAAAGATTCAAATATGTATCCAAATTGATAAGGAGCGTTGCAAGGTAAAGTTTTGACAATTAATAGTGATTTTTACAAGTTGACCCAAGGTTTTGGCAAATTGCTGATCGGTTTCTGTTTGGACCCACTGAATTGTAAAATTTTTTATAAAATGGTCGTTCGAGATTTGGACTTGATTCTTTTTCTCATGATTTGAAAACTCTTTATATTTTCTGGAAAGTATAAAAACTCAATGTAGAATGTAACGGTTATTTAATGGTGATTTTTGAAAGTTACAGCTTGACTTTGATTCCGAAAAAAAAACGCGAGTTTACCAAAAGTTTAATATGAATGTTTTGTCGATTCCTAACTTATGATAATTGGGAGGTAGGAGTGATGATAGGAGGACCTAAAGAGGGGTGAGAAAGGATAGAATTGACCAAACCTTGTTTTGTAAGTATAGAATATTTAAAAATGTTGAGCCATCTTTTCCTCGGGTAGAAACTTATGTTGTCTTGTTTTGCTTTTATAGAACCATGCCTCCAAAGAGATCTACACCTACACCCTCTACCATGTCCCAAGAGGAGATTGACCGTTTGATATCCATGAATGAGGCTTTGACTGCGGCATTGAAGGCTAAGGGGTCGATTCAGGATCCAAAAAAATGAGTGCTAGTATTGCAAGGCACAACCCGACGAAGTATGACGGATTAGGTGAACCATCCTTACTAGGAGATTGGCATAGGGAGTTTGATAACCTTTTTGAGTTGCTAGGATGTCCTGCGGAGATGCAAGTAGATCAAGTTGCTTACTATTTGAGGGGAAAAGCGGGTTTGTGGTGGAATCGTAGTAAGGAGGTCTTAAGGGAAGCTTGGAGGGAGAGTGAGGAACCTTTTATCACTTGGAAAGGTTTTAAGGAAACTATGAGAGCTGTATTTGTGCCAGAACATATTAGGAGTAAGATGAGAGCTGAATTTGATTCTTTCAAGATGACTGATGAGATGACAGTAGAGACTTATTATAACAGGTTTATGGAATTGTCAGAATATGTAGCTGATTTGAATTTTAGTGATGAGATGTTGGCACTTAGATTTGAAAAGGGATTAACAACCACTATTAAGAAGAGGCTTGCAGCTGGTCAGCCAAGTACCATGGATGATGTTTATCAATGAGTGGGCATGCGGAGAGGATTGCGGATATGTTACGGGAAGAGAAGAAGGAGAAGAAAGAGAAGGGTGAGAAAAGAAAGACAGAGACTACGGGTGGGAGTGTAGGAGAAAGTAAGAAGCAGAATACAAACCAGTTTCGGTCCTATGCATCAGGAGGAGCGTCGTTTGGGGGAAACTTCAGTGGTAGAGGAGACCAATCTTATTTCAGTGGGCTGAGTGGAGGTGAATGTTTCAGGTGTGGAAAGATAGGTCATAAGGCCGTGTCTTGTAGGGTATTTAAGGGTAATCAAAATAACAGTTATGGAAACGAAAATAGAGTTTATGGAGTGGGAAACCAAAGGCTTTATCAAACCCCAATGCCAAGTATTGGAAGTAATAGGAATTCGGGACAGTGGAGTAACCAGAGAAGTTTTAACAATAGACAAGGCAATGGAGGTGATCAGAGTAATGGTGGAAAAATATTTGGAACAACTAGTACGGTGCAAGGGAATGGGGAGAAGGGTAACTAGTATTTATGTGAGAGGATTAGACTCTTGTTATTTATATAAGTATTAAGTTGTTAGTAGTTTTAATAAAGTAATAGTAGTTCCGAAACTTCGGGACGAAGTTTATTTTTAGGAGGGTAGAATGTGACACATCATATTTTAAGTTTTTTCTTACAATACATTCTTATGTTTTGGAAATTAGTTTTGTGATACATTCTAATAAGTATGATACGATTTTATAATAATTAAGTGAGTTTAATAATTAGTTTATTTTATAATTGATTATGTTGAATGATGCGTAGTATTGCGATAGTAGTTGTGGGTGAACTTCGGGACGAAGTTCATTTTAAGGGGAGAAGACTGTAATTGTAACACCCCCATACTCCAAGTGCCTTACCAGGACCACTCAGGTGCAAGGATGCCACCATCTCGGTTACCCGAGGCATGATACTCATAAGACAATAACGAAACAACTTTAAATGATATAACTTTAGTGAAAAGTACAACCAAGGCCAAATCCCAAAATACGGGTACAAGTTCTCAAACCTACTGTCTAAACGACTAAATGCAAAGTTTATAAAACTACTAAGCTACAGCGGAAGACTTCTATCATCAGACAGTGGCACATCCCAGCAATCCCATGTGACTCAACTCAAACCTGCTCAATTACTGCTCATCATCCCCGAATGGATCACCGCAGGTTTTACAAAACAACAACCGGGGTCAGTACTAATAACACAACTTATATATATCAACAATACGATAAATGACATGACAAACTTAACCGTCACACACACACACAATCACACCAGTCCCATCAATCTCAATCACCGATCGTCCCACTGGACCAGCCGCCCGATGGGGGACCGCACCGTACCCACCAATTCCCCGCTCCTCATAATGAGCGATAACCTGTCCATTAATGTGCACATCCCTTCTGTGGCGGGTTCCACAGAAGGCGAAACTAGGGCGTGAAGCCACTCCCGCAAGTGACCTCACTCAGCCGAGGACACGCCTCGAGAACCAGAGACAAACAATCACAATCAACAAACCGTCACAACACAATTACTATATTATTCAATCAACCACAACACATCAACAATCATCCCATTATGGGACTAATACTGAGTAGGAAATCCTACCTGAAAGCACAACAATCGACGGTCTCAACAAATTTGTATCAAAAGCCTCTTCTACAAATCCTTCTCCTATCATACATACACATAATCACTACCAATCATTATCTACAGCAAAACCCCCAATTCCCCATATTAGGGTTTAAACAATTTAAAGGAAATACAACAAAAATGGTACATAGATCTTACCCTCGACGCAAGGATCTCAACGGTATAAAGAAAGGTGAAATCCGACCTTCCAAACTCCGGGATTTGCTAACAATGCGATAGATGCGAAGAACGATGTTTTGTTTTCTCTCTTAACAGTAATTAGGTTTTGAAAAGTGTTTAAGAACAATGACGGAAAAGATTATATACCTAATCGCATTATTAACAAAACCCGAGAAATAACTCCCCGTAAACCGGCTACTCGATCGAGTAGCTACGGTACTCGATCGAGTGCCCCCTTACTCGATCGAGTACCCACGTTACTCGATCGAGTACCCAACAGATCAGAAACTATTTTAAAACGCAACTCACCCTTACTCGACAGGGTAAGGCCTACTCGATAGAGTACCCGGAGACTCATAAATATAGAGTATTACAGTCTTCCCTCCTTAAAAAGAACTTCGTCCCCGAAGTTCAACCCATGCATGAAACAACCATGCTAACTCAACCAAGACACAACAACATAACTAAGAACTCAAGAACTCGACCAAACATAAAACATGAACTCTTAACAACCACTCCACCAACTATGTTTACTTCCTTAACATGACTCACGATATCGTATCCACCACATATATATCTCTCACGACACCAACTCCATCCTCTAACGCTGCTAGCTCCATAGTATCATCCACTATCAAATCCAAAATCAAGACACTCATAGACATCAAACGGAATGTTACATTCTACCACCCTTAAAAGGAACTTCGTCCTCGAAGTTTACTCAGACTCATAACATCATCCTCCAACTGTCAACACTATATAAAATATTCTCACACTCTAAAGCATCACACTACTACAAGCACGGCCATGGCCTTTTATAAGTATCATCCACAAAACAAATCCCTCCTTTACGCTACGCTAACACTCTACTTCCAATTATATTACAACATGCATAAACATGAAACTCTCTTTTATCGCATCTTACTCCTCTTAAGACAAATGTTACGTCCTCGTAACTCACTAATACTAAATCCTTAGCTATATCATCTCATTATCCTCATCACCACCGCATGTCAAGGATAACCACCTATAATCTAAACACTCGCCATGCATATATCCAAGGCTCTCTTACTTAAACATTTCTCATACCTCAACTCATTCGGCACACCACCTAACCTATACCATAAAACTCGTAGCAAAAACACCATACTAATTCTCCATTATTGCTGCAAAACAACATACCTCTCTATGTAAAGCACCTATCTCCCAAAAGCATAACTCACGATCCACACTCGTTACGTACACTCACACTAGATCCTCAAGTTCTTTCCTTCATTACCGCAAAACTCATACATAATTTAACATGACACTAACTTCCCCAACACCCTACACTCACTGTCTCAACAAAGGATTATGAACCACCTGCATCTTTCAGGTCATTACCACACATGTTTTACGAATCACTTCCCATTACCGTGTCCACTAAAGCCTTATCTAGAACAAGATCTAAATTACTGTAACAACCTCTCACAACCGTGTCCCATCAACAGAATATCACTATACCATGACAACAGCGAAAACATATACAACTCGATTACATATCATACTTTACCCTCATCCCCAACTTAACCTGGTAAAGAAAACATCAATAAACAAGACAACTGTCTATCTGCACCAACTGAAACTCGCAGGGAGCAACATCAAACAAAACAACAATCTATGTATAACTGGTATGTACTTTCGAAACTCGAATCATAAACATCCTGCCTACTCTACCACATCCGGTGACGACATCACAACACCGGCACCAACTGCCACACCGCAGTGCGAAAATACCCGCATCACAACACTAAATATCGTGCCCGGATCACCACCCGAGGCACCACAACCACATCGATAGTCATCACAATTTACTCAATCCCATAAGTACTGGCTCAACATAACTTCTCGAACAAGAAAAACTTACTCAAATCCACTTTACTAAATCACAAGCAACATATTATATGAATTAAACAGATAATAACCTCGTGAATATCATCCCCTTACCATATCACAGTTTAACATGTATCATGAATACATACAAGTATAGCCAGTCATGCCAGATCACTCAAATTATTACCTTTTTGAATATCATTCAATTAGATTAGCGTACTCAACATGCATTACAGAACATTCAAATAACAACTTTATAATAATCACACCATACCACGTCTTGTGAGGTCAAAACCTCACACAAACATTTATATATCACAGACCCGTAATCACATCCAACCAGTCAATCCTGATCACGTAAGTTACCACTCGATAAAGGTTACATGTCGCCCGAGGTTAACTCATATGCCCCTCATAACATATTTTCCCATTCGCATAACCATCACCTCATGCCATACCATTAATATTCAACCACTAGCGCTCGCCTCATATAACCACATCTTATACTCCCTTACCACCATACATATCAATCCGGCCTTTGTAAAATCAACCTCTCTAGGACTGCTGTCTTTCTTATCTATCATCACCCTTAACCACTAGTGACAACACCACAATACCACCACTGCTCGTATATCAAACCTCTTACACTCATATCCAAACAACACGGTTTTTCTCCTATCTTTGGTTAACATCCCCAAATAAGGAACATCAAACCCATCAACAAAATTACCTCAACATTATTCCCAATACGATCTTAATTGTATCGTCATCTAACTTTCCACAAAAAAATCTCATATCGTGTAAATACTCCACCAACTCTTACTCCCTTAATTCCTCGAAACTCATTATTAATCATGTTGTCCTGAAGCTCCCATATAACCATTAACTAACATCCTCATGATAATATCACACATTTCGATGATTCCTTACCTTAATATCACATAACTCCGGTGAAAATTTTCCTTAGCTTACTTTTTACTCTTCTTTTCTCTTCACATTCAACAATACCATTTAATAGCTCAACTCCTTATTACTTCTATCTAATTGTTTAGTGCTCCGGTTACCTTCTCATTCCGCCAAAGCTCAAATCCCATTATTTCATGTCGATATCATCTCACTCTTTCTTACCATGGACCTTCTCTTATTATGCTATCGCTCACACTTGTCACTAACCTATCCATAAAATCAACGTTCACTGTTTAAACAACTTCATTTCATACCGTTAAATGCCCAAAGAAATCACACGTAGTTTCACCTCTTAATAAACCAAATCTCCCAAACTCACTCACTGTTCTACAAATCCACCTCGCAACATGTCTCCATAAAGTTCACTATATACCACTCTTCTCAACCCCTTTAAAACGAACTTTCACTACATATATTCTTGACCCACACGACTCCTAACCATCTCACTCCATAATTCTTTACACATCTCAAGTTGCCACTATCCAAACCTTCCTTTCAATCTTTTCATTCTCACGTTCCTTAGATCCACATCATCCCTTACCCACTTTCACTTACTTTTACATCACTCAATTTCGCGAATAAATCACTCACCACGTCTCACCAAAACTTGCACCATGCCTCAATCAGCTCATCAATTTTCTTTTTCTTTTTCCACTTCTCAGCACAACCACATATAGCTCATCTCCTCCCACCAAACTCATACTCACCATGAGGTGCCACTCACCACCCCATAAGATTGGGTAACTTACGTATCAAGACCAACTTACATGCAAAACAATGCATAAAGAAGTAAAATAACACTTTGAATTAAACATAATATGCAACGAATGTCAAAAGATAAGCATATGACCCAAAACAGGGGTCACTAGATCGAGTACCGGCCACTCGATCGAGTAAGGGACTTACTCGATCGAGTAGGTGAAGATCAGAAGCACGTAAAACAAATCACCAGAGCTACTCGATCGAGTAACTAATGTACTCGATCGAGTTCCCCCTTACTCGATCGAGTACCCCAATTCTCAGCACTGTCCAGTTTTCGTAAAACAGTCATAACTCACTCATTACTTGGTCGTTTTGGGCGTGTCACCTATCGTTAGAATCGTAAAAGGACAAGCTATCACCTCCAATTGGACTCACATCAAAATCATTTATGCATCTCAAGTTATAACAGTTTAAAGACAACCCCTTTATAATCGAAAAAAACACAACTACTTGATTTTACTTCCAAACAACTTAAACAACAACCAAGTAAACAAAACAAGTCCAAAACTCATAAAACCAGTATTCATAATCATATGTTACTATTTTCAAAAGCCAAGCAACAACATTAATCATGCACATAGATTATTTAACTTGTCAATCACGATTTACCACATGCTTTTATTTTATAACTTTACGTACACAATAACATAATATACAACATAAAATCCCCTATTCACATGTTACAAACATTGCCATATTATTAAAATCCATTACCCACATAAACATGTTCCACACATGAATTTCATATTTTTATGCAATTACTTACTTTATCTCTTTCAACCAATTCATTCATTACAGCTACACACTTCTTACCACATATACACATGAACAATAGTGGACAAGTACATAAACTTATCATGCAACCTTATGCAAACCAAATATACGTATACGACACAACATTCCTATGCACATGTTATTATTATGCCAGATTATGAATCATCCATCCTGCAACATCATCATTCATCACATATTATCACATATGAACTACTTCCTTTTTCTACCACATCATTCATCATTCTCATATACTTTTCCTACAATTCAAAACAACATTGTAAACCATCATACTTTCAATCAATAGCTTACGAAATCACATCTTCACCATCTTTTCTACACATTCCCCATTCTCCACATACATATATCCACCGATTCATGCCATACATCACCATATAGGTACACAATTCACAAGATAAACACATAGCAATCCCGACTCATATCCCATGGTGACCGGTTCAAAATTGTAGGGCGAGTTCGCGACTTTAGAACGTCTCCCAAGCCTTTGCATTAGCTCCTACAACCTTTACCCCAGGTTCATTTTAATTGACTCCCTATATTCATTAAATTCATTGGTTACAGGTTTCAGGATCGTCGCTCTGATACCATTTGTAACACCCCCATACTCCAAGTGCCTTACCAGGATCACTCAAGTGTAAGGATGCCACCATCTCGGTTACCCGAGGCATGATACTCATAAGACAATAACGAAACAACTTTAAATGATATAACTTTAGTGAAAAGTACAACCAAGGCCAAATCCCAAAATACGGGTACAAGTTCTCAAACCAACTGTCTAAACGACTAAATGCAAAGTTTATAAAACTACTAAGCTACAGCGGAAGACTTCTATCATCAGACAGTGGCACATCCCAGCAATCCCATGTGACTCAACTCAAACCTGCTCAATTACTGCTCACCATCCCCGAATGGATCACCGCAGGTTTTACAAAACAACAACCGGGGTCAGTACTAATCACACAACTTATATATATCAACAATACGATAAACAGACAGCTTAACCATCACACACACACACAATCACACCAGTCCCATTAATCTCAATCACCGACTGTCCACTGGACCAGCCCTGCCAGTGGGGGACCGCAGCCGTACCCACCAATTCCCCGCTCCTCATAATGAGCGATAACCCTATCCATTAATGTGCACATCCCTTCTGTGGCGGGTTCCACGGAAGGCGAAACTAGGGCGTGAAGCCACTCCCGCAAGTGACCTCACTCAGCCGAGGACACGCCTCGAAAACCAGAGACAAACAATCACAATCAACAAACCGTCACAACACAATTACTATATTATTCAATCAACCACAACACATCAACAATCATCCCATTATGGGACTAATAATTTGAGTAGGAAATCCTACCGGAAAGCACAACAATCGACGGTCTCAACAAAATTTGTATCAAAAAGCCTCTTCTACAAATCCTTCTCCTATCATACATACACATAATCACTACCAATCATTATCTACAGCAAAACCCCCAATTCCCCATATTAGGGTTTAAACAACTTAAAGGAAATACAACAAAAACGGTACATAGATCTTACCCTCGACGCAAGGATCTCAACGATATAAAGAAAGGTGAAATCCGACCTTCCAAACTCCGGGATTTGCTAACAATGCGATAGATGCGAAGAACGATGTTTTGTTTTCTCTCTTAACAGTAATTAGGTTTTGAAAAGTGTTTAAGAACAATGACGGAAAAGATTATATACCTAATCGCATTATTAACAAAACCCGAGAAATAACTCCCCGTAAACCAGCTACTCGATCGAGTAGCTACGGTACTCGATCGAGTGCCCCCTTACTCGATCGAGTACCCAACAGGTCAGAAACTATTTTAAAACGTAACTCACCCTTACTCGACAGAGTAAGGCCTACTCGATAGAGTACCCAGAGACTCATAAATATGGAGTATTACAGTAATACCCCGTAATTTAATCATTAATGAGAATAATTTATTTAATTTAAATAATTAATTAATAAGATTTCTAATAATAGTTGCGAGAAAGACGTTAATTAAATAATAAATAAATAAGCAGATCGGGAATTGGGTTTAGCTAGTAATAAGTCTTGGGCCGTGTGTTGTGAATAAATGGGCTGATTATATTAGGCCTAGTATGAGTAGTAGTCGGGAATTAAAGCGGGATTTAATAATAAAATAATAAATATAATAATAAATTGGTAGTTCCTATAATAATTAAAAAAAGACAATAATTTCCTAATTGGTCTCATATACTCCCTAAACCTAGTCTATAAATACTTAATAAATCTGAAAAGTAATTCATAAAAGAAGAAGAAGGAGATTTAAGAGACGGAAGGAGCAATTAAGCGATAAAGGTAAGACCGTCTTATAGTTTAATGTATCGATTTTATAACTTATATAAATCGTAATTTAGACCGCCTCTAGACTAACTAAGACCGTCACTATGACCGTGGATAACCAGGGGGTTGACCGGACGTCAGTTTGACCGTCGTTGACCGATAGGGATGGGTGTTTGACCGACTATAAATAGGTTGTTATGGGTGGTGGTTAACACGTTTTATATAGTTTAAAACTCCTTTTTCAGTCGTGACTGACCTAGGCGTGGCTAGGGTTGGTTTCAGGGTGGTTAGTCGACCACTTTGGGATGGTCGTCGGTGGTGGTTTATGCGGTTGGTGGCCGGAGGAACGAGAAACAGGGGAAAACAGGGGAAGGGGTATGCGTATGTGCTGCTGTCGTTGTTGGGTGTTTCTGGTGGCGGTTAGATGGGTCGAGGGGAGTGTGGGGCCGCCTCTGGGATCCCCGTGGACCATTGGTGGCAGTGGTGGTGGTCATATGTGGTGTAGGTTTGTGTGGAGGTCGGTAATGGGTTGTTTTAGCGGCGGGTTGAAGAGGTTGGTTGAACACGGTTTCAATCGTGTATGGGGTTTTTGTTGTTGCGTGGATATGACGTGGTTGGGGTAGTGTGGTTGTGTCATGGGTGGCTGCTGGTGGTTGGTTATAGGACAGTTTTGAGGTCGGTGGTCGTCTTTAGTGTGGTGGTGGTTGTCGTAAATAGTAGTTATACGTGAGTTTGTATATGTCGGGTTTTCGGTATAGGTAGCTTCGTGGTAGTGTTTAGGGCGAGGTTGTGTGGTCTGTTCTGGGCGGTTTAGCTGGTGGTAGGAGGATGTCGGGATTCGTCTTAGTGCAGGCAAGAGGAGTCAGGCGATGGTGGTGTCATTGGTGGTTGGTAGTGTCGGGAGAAGGCGGTTAAAGGATGGGTGTCGGATGCGGTTTGGTCGTCTGTAATAAGTGCGTATGTGGGTTTTTGTATTAACGTGGTTTGTCTTTGGTAGTTTGTGTTGTTCACGTGTTTTGGGTATTTGGTTATTTGTTTAAGACGGGTTTTATTTGGCTGACTCGGGATTGAATTTGAATCGGGTTTTAATATCATGGACCTTTAATAATAATAATTAATTAATTTGAATAATGAATATAATTTATAATTATTAAATAAAAATGGAAGGAAATAATTAAATTGAAAATTTTAATATTTTGTATAGGTGACGGAATTGGTTGAACGGATTCATTGAAGAATAATAATTCTAGTTGATTGCTTTTATTGGATTGCTGATCAGGTAGGATAACTACTCAACTCGTCTTATCTTTGTTGGTTAGTGGAAATTATAAAAGTATTGTGGACTCCGGCGAATTATGGATGTGGATTATATGTTGTCGGATTGTTTATCGTTTAATTATTTATATTGGGAATTTGTTTGGATTGGATACCTCAGCCTCGTGTCTGAGATGATTTTTTGTTGGCATGACGTATAATTATAATTGAATACCTCAACTTCGGTTGGGATGAAGAATACCTCAACTTTGGTTGGGATGGTGAATACTTCAACTTCGGTTGGAATGATGAATACCCCCGGCCAGGGATTGGCGGGATGAATGGGTGTTTCGGGTGATGAGCTCAGTTGTTTTGGCATTATATATCATATCATTTCACTTTGACTTGTTGTTGGTTATTCCTACTCAACCTCGTGGTTGACAGTGTATTCGTGAACACCGTGGTGAACCTTAATGGGGAGCGATTTGTGGTACTAAAGATTAGCTGACTTGGGAGCTTATGGGAATGCGTGAGGACTTGGCCAATCTACCTAGAAGTCTAGACCACATAGAATATTTAATCACTTTATTTATTTCCGCTGCGAGTTGTAATTATTTTATATTAAGTTTTAGTTGGTTAAGTTGTAATAAACATGTAATCATTAAGTTTTAATTTAAAGTACTTTGGTGAGTTGGACTTTGTTATTCACTACCTCGGGAAACCGAGATGGTAACAGTTTTATTTATTTGGGAATGTCTAGCTAAAGGCTCCTGAATAAATGGGGGTGTTACATTAAGTCTCTGGCAAGTCAAACATCGAGCCACAAAATCAGCTGTCTCCCTCTTCATCCCAGGCCACCAAAACATCTACATAAGATGCATATAGAGCATGTTACTACGTGGATGGACTGAATACGGAGTGCAATGAGCCTCCGCCATGATTACCTTCTTCATCTCCTCATCCTTAGGTACACACTATCTCCCATCAAACCGAACACTCCCATCAGAATGAATAGAGAACCGAGACACTATCCCTTCACTACTCTATCCCTCCACTCCTGAATCTTAGGATCAAGAGCATGTTTCTTCCTAATATAATCATAAAGCTCTGGTTCAAATGTCAAATTTCCCCTAGCATCCCCCTTCTGGATCACATATATCCCTATCTTGGTCACTTCATCTTTCAACCTCATTAGTGACATAGCTGTGCATAGGAAATGCACACAATTCCTACTCAACGAATCTGCCACAACATTCGCCCGCTCTTCATGGTATATAATATACATGTTATAGTCACCAATTAGCTCCATCCACCTTGTATGTCGTATATTCAACTCCTTCTGAGTATAGATGTACTTCAAACTTTTGTGATTAAAAAACATCTTAAAGGTCATGTAATACCCCGTAATTTGATAAGTAATTATATGAATAATTTATATAATTTGAGTAATTAATTAATGAAATTTACATTTATAATAATAAGTGCAACTAAGACGGTAAATAAATAATAGAATAATTGATGAGTCGGGAAACATTAAGCCGTAGAACAATAAAATTGTAACACCCCGGCCCAAACCGGGTCGGGAGCGGTTACTTATGATAGCTTACCAGGCTATGTACATGGCCCACAGATCAACACAAGTCCTTTATAGCGCATTTTGTCCTCACTCATGCGCATCCCGGAACCTTCCCAGGAGGTCACCCATCCTAAGACTACTCCCAGCCAAGCACGCTTAACTTTGGAGTTCTGTCGCATGGATGACCATAAAAGAAAGTGCACTTTGTTGATATGAGTAGTACTTCCAATCCCTTTAAGCACTAGTCATTTAAGCCTATCACTGAACCTCTTCACTTACCGTGGGGTGTTACAATCACCCCCACTTGAAGAACGCAACGTCCTCGTTGCGCCTGGGAGCATAACCACTAACCCAGAATCCTCCACCGCTAGGTGTGTGATCACAATGTAGCGTATAACCACTGCCTCCGATCAAAGACACGGTCGCGGGGGTTGCTCTGATACCACTTTTAACACCCCGGCCCAAACCGGGTCGGGAGCGGTTACTTATGATAGCTTACCAGGCTATGTACATGGCCCACAGATCAACACAAGTCCTTTATAGCGCATTTTGTCCTCACTCATGCGCATCCCGGGAACCTTCCCAGGAGGTCACCCATCCTAAGACTACTCCCAGCCAAGCACGCTTAACTTTGGAGTTACACGCATGGATGACCATAAAAGAAAGTGCACTTTGTTGATATGAGTAGTACTTCCAATCCCTTTAAGCACTAGTCATTTAAGCCTATCATCGAACCTCTTCACTTACCGTGGGGTGTTACAATCACCCCCACTTGAAGAACGCAACGTCCTCGTTGCGCCTGGGAGCATAACCACTAACCCAGAATCCTCCACCGCTAGGTGTGTGATCACAATGTAGCGTATAACCACTGCCTCCGATCAGCACACGGTCGCAGGGTTGCTCTGATACCACTTTTAACACCCCGGCCCAAACCGGGTCGGGAGCGGTTACTTATGATAGCTTACCAGGCTATGTACATGGCCCACAGATCAACACAAGTCCTTTATAGCGCATTTTGTCCTCACTCATGCGCATCCCGGGAACCTTCCCAGGAGGTCACCCATCCTAAGACTACTCCCAGCCAAGCACGCTTAACTTTGGAGTTCTGTCGCATGGATGACCATAAAAGAAAGTGCACTTTGTTGATATGAGTAGTACTTCCAATCCCTTTAAGCACTAGTCATTTAAGCCTATCACTGAACCTCTTCACTTACCGTGGGGTGTTACAAAAATAATAAAAGTACTCGTGCAACATTAGTATTAATAATAATAATCGTATTGATATAATAATAGTAATAATACCAGTAATAGTAATAGTAATAATATATAGAATATAGAATAATATAATAATAGTATAGGAAACCTAACAAGAAAGCTTGTAATCCTACATATATAAATATAAACTAGACCAAACCCTTACCCTTATTTGGGTAATCAAAACACACGCAAAACGCAAACAGGGGATGCCGTACCAGACAAGCAACCGAGACAATAGTACAATCATCATCATCACCCTCCCTTCGTCGGTTCTATTTTGCTATCGCCATCTTCCCCTAACCTAGTTAAGGTAATCCTACTTTTCTTTTATTATAGCATATACGAGTCTTATTTTGAGTCCGTTAAGCCGATTAAATATTGGAGTCATAGTGGAGTCGCTTAAATGTTTCGGTGAGGTGTTGGAAGCGGGTCTAGAGTCATGTTTGGAGTGGTTCCATATTTACCCAGGTTGCAGTCAAGAGTAGTAGTTGCTCTATTTTGATACGGTTCCGACGGAATTTCATCAGCGCCGTGTGCAACGTATATCTCGGGTCAGGGGCTATTCTTTCCATGGAAGGTTATATTGGTGATGAGGATCATAATAGCTTTGGTTTCAGTCCAGTTCTCTGTAATTGCGGTATCGCCATTTCCCCCTGTTCCGGCCAAGTGTTGTCGGGTGGGTGGCGCAAACCACGGGGCTGCAGTTGGGTACTTATTGGTGGGGCGTAGGGTTAACAATTTAGTTCTGGTGGTTAAGGTGGTGTTGTGCGAGAGCTACAAGGGGACGAGGCATATTGATGGGTAAGGTTTAGGTATCGTGAAGCCTGCACGTTTTTGCTGTCTTGTTCGCGTGTCGGCGGTTGTTATCGTGCTGCTCGATAGTGGCCATAGCAGGTACTGTGTGGAGTGTGGGGATACCGTGGTGGTTGAGCTCTCGGAGGTGTATATTCCTGGATTGTATGGCAGGTATGGCGGGCATGAGCAATACTTGATGAATGGTATGATCACCATATGTTAGCTGTTAGTGCGTGGTCCTACAATATCTATAGGGTAGTTTGGTTAGTAAACTTGGAATTTCTATCGTGATTATCTAGTTGGGTTATTAGGTAATGGGAGTGAGAGTTTATATATTTAACCAATGAACTTATTAATTAACTCGTAATTTATTTTAGTTAATTAGTAAATTAGTTAGTAGTTTAGTTACAAATTAATATATACATATTATAATTATAGGATTCGACTTTGTAGAAGATCGTTATTAATTTGGCTTGTGCGCTCGGGATTTGCTAAAAGGTAGGAATATCCTACTCAACCTTGTGTTATGTTCTTATATGACGGAGTTCTATTTGAGATATGTTTTAAAGAGAATTGTGGTTAAGAGTATTATATTAAATGTTGAGATGGATGTCACTGTTATTTATACTGTTACGATTATTATTGATAAGTCATACGAGTATTGTGATGAGTTGTGCATAGCAGGAGAGACGCTACTGCCAGTTCTGCATAACAAGAGAGTTTTTACTGCCAGATGTGCATAGCACGGAGGGTACTACTGCCAGTTGAGCATGGTATGAGAGTATCACTTCCAGTTGACTTAAGCATGGCACGGTGCTAAGGGGGTTGTGCTACAGCCAGTGAAATCATTGAGTTAGTTACGGTATGGTTGGATGAGTTAGAAATGACTGGATATCTGTTGGTTGTGTTTTATATTGAATAATTATTGTTGGTTAGTTTATTCCTACTCAACCTCGTGGTTGACAGTGTATTCCTGAACACCTGTGATGAACCGTAACTGGGGAGCAGACTTGGCAGGTACTTGAGACCAGCTGGCTAGGAGCTTAGGAGGCATGTGAGGATATGGACTGGACGACTTAGCTTTAGCTCACTATTTAGTTATTTATCATCACTAGTTGTCTTTTAATTCCGCTGCAGTATTGTATTGTTTTTATTTTGAGAAGAAAAGAATATGTAAAAGACATTTGAGTTTAATTTATTTAAATTGCCTTGGTTTGCTAAGCTCTTTTATGCACTACCTCGGTCATTCCGAGATGGTACCAGTCTCAGTTATCTAGGAAGGTCTAGTTAAGGCTGTTAGATAAATGGGGGTGTTACAAAGTGGTATCAGAGCGAACGATCCTCAAGCCTAAACCAATGAACAATAATGAACATAGGTTGTGTCTAATAAATTGAACCCCGGGATAGAAACTGTTAGGAGCCCCATCTTAGGCTTGGGATGAGTAGGGCCCCTTACTCCAAACCATTGGCCCACTCAGTTTTGAACCGGGAACCCTGAGAGAAAATTTGAGTATGGGGTAGTTATAAAGAGGTATGTCATATTTTAGAGGATATTTGATATGAAGTTACTAGCATTGCTGGAGGGAGAGATTACGGTAAGTATTGCACATGATTGTTGGCTTGGCCATAAGATGGGAATTAATATTATTTATTGGATGAAATGAGGATTTGAGGTTGATTTTTTTTTTTGTATCATAAACATGAAAATAATTGTGAATTGATATTGATTATGTGGTTGAATTTTATAGTAGTATCATGTCTAGCGATATGTGGTTATATGAATCCTGAAACCATGCTATTTACAATATTATAAAATGATTAAACTTGTGATATGGATGCTTTAAAGTAGATGCTAGTCGGGTGTGAAGTATGATGACCAAGTTGTGTTAATACAAGTGTAGGAGGGTCTTAATAAGGGTGTAGGACCTAGTAAAAAGGAATGTAAAAGATGAATCTTATTTGTCAGATTTTACCCCTATTTGATTTATTTGTCGTTTGACCCTATTTATTGTCTAAGGTCGAAAATTTTATGAGTGATAATCCAGTGAGTTAGCTTTCCAATGTCGTTGGTCTCATATGTAAAAGTTTTACGGTTTGGGAGAAATAAATATTTAAGTTGACAGTGGTCAGAATTTTCCTGTACAGTTATGTTTTCGACAAATAATTTTGTAAAATTTCTCAATTAATATGTACTTAATATTTTAGCCTAATTCCAACTCTAATGTTTAAAAGATTCATATATGTTTTCAAATTGATAAGCCACGTTGCAAGATAAATTTTTGAAAATTAATAGTGATTTTTACAAGTTGATCCAAGTTTTTTACAAATTGCTGATCAATTTCTGTTTTGAACCACTGAATTGTAAAAATCTTTATAAAATGGTTATTCGATATTTGGGCTTAATCCTTTTTCTCATGTTTTGAAAACTCTTTATATTTTCTGGAAAGTATAAAAACTAAACATAGTATGTAACGGTTATTTAATGGCGGTTTTTGAAAGTTACAGCTTGACTTTGATTTCCGAAAACACTAGTTTTGCCAAAAGTTTAATATAAATGTTTTATCATTTCTTAACCTATGATAATTGGGAGGTAGGAGTGATAATAGGAGGACCTAATGAGGGGTAAGAAAGGATAGAATTGACCACACCTTATTTTTATAGGTATATAATGTTTAAAAATGTTAAGCTATCTTCCCTCGGGTAGAAACTTATGTTGTCTTGTTTTACATTTATAGAACCATGCCTCCAAAGAGATCTACACCTACACCCTCTAACATGTCCCAAGAGGACATTGACCGTTTAATATCCACGAATGAGGCTTTGACTGCGGCACTAAAGGCTAAAGGGCCAGTTGAGGATCTAGCAAAGATGAGTGCTAACATTGCAAGACACAACCTGACGAAATATGATAGATTAGCTGAACCATCTTTACTTGGGGATTGGCATAGGGAGTTTGACAACCTTTTTGAATTGTTGAGTTGTCCTGCAGAGTTGAAAGTAGATCAAGCTGCTTACTATTTGAGGGGGAAAGCCGGTTTGTGGTGGAATCGTAGCAAGGAAGTTTTGAGGGAAGATTGGAAGGAGAATAATGAATCTTTTCTCACTTGGAAGGGTTTCAAGGAGACTATGAGAGCTGTATTTGTCCCAGAACATATTAGGAGTAAGATGAGAGCTGAATTTGATTCTTTTAAGATGACTGATGAGATGACGGTGGAGAGATATCACAATAGGTTTATGGAATTGGCAGAATATGTGTCAGATTTGAACTTAAGTGTGGAGATATTAGCACTGAGGTTTGAGAACGGGTTAACAACAACTATTAAGATGAGGGTTCCAGCTGGGCAGGAAAGTAGTATGGATGATGTTTATTAAAGAGCTGGGCATGGAGAGAGGATTGCTGATATGTTACAAGAGGAGAAGAAGGCGAAGGGGGGAAAGAGGAAGACTGAGGCATTAAGAGAGGGAGTTGGGGGTAGTCAGAAGCAAAACAATACTCAACGTAAACAATTTTCGACTGGAGGGTTTAGTTTTAGTGGAAGTGCGACACGAAGTGAAGGAGGAGGCTCAGGCCAAAACCCAGTTCGAGGATGGAGGTGTTTTAACTGTAATAAAATGGGGCATATAGCTTTTGAATGTAGGAGTGCTGATGGTGAGATTTTGTGGTGGGAGGCCTTCCTCATCATCATCATCATAGGAATCCCAAATTGGGGAAGCAAGGCTAGTGTGGGAGTTAGATACATGAGGCAATTTAGACAAAGTGCTTGTCTCATAATTGGCCTCCAATTCACATTCACCATTGCTCTTCTCTCCAACTTCATCATGCTTCAATTAATCATCCACTCTTGGTCCATAATCAATCAAGCACTCCTCTTCCTCAAAAGTTACATCTTCATATTCACATCCATCGTGAATTCTTGTAAAGTTGGGTACAAGTTGGAATATGGGATTTTCAATACTTATGAATTTAGGAGGTGGTGGGGGTTTTACAAGAGTAGCTTCTTAATGCCATCCAAATTCTTCTTCACCCTCATTATCTTCCCCTTCTTCTTCATTGAGCATTTGGGTGGCTTCCATTTGGTTAATTTGATTTGGCAACTTCTCACCATTGGTAAATATGTTTTTGAGAACATTATCCCTAGCTTGGCTCTCTTCTAGAATTTGCATGAAGAGATTTTGTTGGTCCCTTAGCATTAGGAGAACCACACTTTGCATGTCAAAATTATGCCCATTCTCTTATTGTGGGTACATGCGAGATTGGGGGTATGGGTGTTGGTTGTAGGATGGCATTTGGCATGGATTGTAAAGTAGGTTTTGGGAGGGTGGTTGTTGTGGATATTGGATGTGGGGGCTTTGGTAAGAAAAGTTGGGTAAGTGGTTAGGACTTTCATTGTATGAGTTGTAAGGTAGGTTTGTGTTGACTTGCTCCTCAAACTCCCCATACCCATTGTAGTCATACTCAAAATATTCACCACATACTCCATGATGCGAATGGCGAAACGATAAATTAACTACCACGCATCATGAAGAATTAAGACGGGTCTAAATTTAATTAAGTAGTGTCGTAATTCTTATTTTAGTTAATAACGGTCTAATGGGGTCAACTTGGGACGTATGGAATCAAATTATCATTAGCATTTAGCATGGTATTCATTAGAATTTATGGGTAATTAGTATTATATTAATTAGTCATTAAAACCATTAATTAGGAATTAAGGGAGGGATTTAAGAGGTCCTAATGACCGTGCGTTTAGTAGTCTAAGGGTCAAGAATTAAGCTATAAGTAGCTTGCATGGCATTTGTACACACACATAAGAATTTTGATAAAGAAATCGACTTTTGTTTGTGTTAAACAAATTTCATCGGATTGTTGCGATAATCCAAAACTAGTGGTTGTTTAGGACGCGTTTCCTATCTATCGATCGATTGGAACCAATTGGTGTTGGTTAGCCAATCTCTTTCATCGAATTATCGGTGTAATTCGGTGTCTGCTTATCCTTGTTACTCTTTATTTGTGTATTTTACGACAATGGAACCTCAAGTTCATAAAATGAACAGTCACTCCGACTGTTTCAACCAAAAAAATCCGCTTCCGCATTTTATTTCACATCACTCCATATGTCAAGTCTTGAGCCATCATTGCTAAGACAAGGAAACAACTACAAGCATGGAAACTACACAAAAACGGTAAGAACAATCCTTGAGGAACAAGTTCCTCAAGGTTAAAGCAAAATTTGAAATAAACAAACAAGTAAAAACTTAATCACATAACACCGTCACCGGCAACGGCGCCATTTTGATGTTAAGTTTGTCGTCATGTCTCCCAATCAAACACATTTATATTCTCAACAAACAACTAGCTAGTGGTTAAGTCGAGGTCGATCCATGTGGCGGTGTGCTTTGGGTGCTTTATCTATCTATCTCAATTTATGCTAGTGTCACAATTGATTTGGGTTTGTAGTTGGTGAGTCTAGACTAATAGAGCAATAAAGAGGAAGGATGTAAAACAAGCAATAAAGAGGAAGGATGTAAACAAATGATTAAGAGTGCTAGGATATCATGGGTTCATAGGGGATTCATGGGAGTTGATCATACAAACATGTTATCTACTAGATGTAAGCACTTATTGTTGTGATGGGATCGAGTTACTGTATATCTTACAATCCCTAAGAAGGTTTGGGTCCTGGAGCCGAATCGATTAGATTGTACAACACCTACAAGTCGACTTAATCCTTCCTATTCAACATTATGCATGGTCTATTGAGGCTCGAGTTGGTTTATGTCTTACAAGCTTCATTGAAAAGATAAGTGATGGGTAAAAAATGCAAGGATTCATAGGCTCGCATTTCATCAAACATAACATGTGGATAATTTGAAATCACAACAAGCAAGCAAATTAATTATGAAAACATATTAGATTAAGCATGAATTATTCCCCATGTTTTTTTTTTTTTTTTGCTAAATGGTAAGCTTTCATTAAAATAACAAGCATTACAATATGAATTTTTAGGACAGTAGCATGTTGACACTCTAGTGCTAATTTGACTCTAATTGCACTCTAATCAACCGAGCTCTATCCTTACTCGACACATTACAAGATTTATAAAGACAATAACGACTTCTAATAGCCTGTTGAACTTAAGAAATAACTACAGCAGGCAACACTATGCATTGATTAATTCTGGCCTGATTCCTCTGCAACCAGACCGCATACCAGCAATGAAATACAGCAGCACATCATATCCTCTTCCTAAGTCTACCCCATCTACTTCTTGCAACTTTCAACAAAATATCTGACTGAGTAAGAGCAGAATGATGCCACTGACCAACCCCTTGCAGAATTTGAGCACTATACACACATTGATGAAATAAATGCGCATGATTTTCTTCCTGTAGCTGACAGATACAACAGAGATTATCTGGAGCAATGTGCAGCTAAAACAGTCTACTCTTAAGCATTAAGGCATTGTTGGTGATAAGCCAAGCAATAAAAGAGTGCTTGGGGGCCCCATATTACTCCAAATGATCTTGCACCACCAGACATCCTCATGCTTGTTTCTCAACCAATTATAACAACTCTTAACCGTGAAACCCTCAGGCCTTATCTTCTAAACAGTATCCTCAAAACAGTCTATCAACATCTCTTTTACCTTGCAAATTTTCTTCCAATACCAACTGGTATCAGAATGAGGGGTATAAGAAAGAAAAGACTGCCCTTTTAAATAAACATGGTGTACCCATTGGACCCAAAGTGTATCTTGCTTAACAGCAATCCACCACACAAGCTTCCCTACCAAGGAAGCATTCCAAATCACACTTTTCTTAAGGCCTAACCCTCCTTCCTTCTTTGGCATACAAACATTTGTCCAAGCAATTCTAGGAGCTTTGGAATATTTTGTACTCCCTTCCCATAGGAAATTCCTGCATATTGCATCAACTCTATCCAACACCCCTTTTGGCAATATGAACATAGCTGCCCAGTAATTATATAAGGTAGAGAGGACAGAAGTGACTAAAACCAACCTGCCTGCATAAGAGAGCTTCTTAGCTCCTAAACTTCTTATCCTTTCAACAATTTTATCAATAAGCACAGTATAATCTCTCTTCTTTAATCTTTCTGCTGTGATAGGCACTCCTAAATATTTGAATGGAAGGGTGCCTTCCTGAAAACCTGAAACACTTAGAATTTCTCTCTTGAGCTGATTGCCTACCCCATTAAAGTAGGCATTAGATTTCTGAGCATTCATCTTTAAGCCAGAAGCAGTAGAAAAAGAAGCATAAGCTCTTAGCAACACCATGATAGAAGTAGCATCCCCTTTACAAAAGAGCAACAAGTCGTCTGCAAACATGAGATGAGTGAGCTTCATTTATTTGCATAAAGGATGGTAGCTGAACTTCATCTTCTCAGTAGCAACTCTCAGAATTATGGTTAGATACTCCATACAGAGAGTAAACAGAAGAGGAGAAATTGGATCTCCTTGCCTCAGTCCTCTCTTACTAGGGAAGAACCCAAAAACTTCACCATTCACTGCAATAGAGAAGGTGGGACTGCTAATACACTCCATAACCAGATTACTGAACGATGGGGGAAACAAAAAGGCATCCAGGATCTCCTTAACATACTGCCAACTGACTGAGTCATAAGCTTTCATCAGATCCATCTTAAACATACATCTGCGAGTGCAAGCTTGTCTATTATAGAGCCTAACAAGATCTTGACACACCAGAATATTCTCAATGATGCTTCTGCCTTTAATAAACCCACCTTGATTCATACTCACTAGTTCAGGCAAAACTCCAGCAAGCCTATTGCACAGGATCTTGGATATGCACTTATAAAGGACATTGCAACATGCAATGAGCCTAAACTGGGTGACATGAGTAGGTACAGTGCATTTAGGTATGAGAGTTAAAATAGTAGAGTTCAATTTCTTGAGAATTTTGCCCGACCTAAAAACATCCAAGACAGCTTCACAAACTTCATCTCCTATTATGCTCCAGGAATCTTTATAAAAACCACTGGAAAACCCATCAGGGCCAGCTGCCTTATGTTCAGGGATAGAAAATATAGCTTCTTTGATTTCCAGCTTAGTAACAGGCTTCAGTAACATATCCCTATGATTCTCTGAGCAAAAAGTACCCTTCCTTATGATGAGTGAGTTGACAGGAGAAGTTTCTACTTCAGTACCCAATAGGTGCTTATAATAATGCAGGAAAGCATCCTGTATGCTCTGAGAGTCATCACACTCCTCACCCTTCATGTTTTTAATATAGATGACTTGATTTCTCAAAAATTTACTTTTAATCACCCCATGGAAATATTTAGAATTACAGTCCCCATCCTTAACCCAAGCTGTCTTAGCCTTTTGACTTAAAAACTGGTTAGAAGCATCCAAAAGCTCTTTGTATTCCAGGCTAGCAGCTTGCTCCTTTTCCATCCAGAAGACATCCCCAGGATTGCTTGCAATTTGCATTTGGATATATTCAAGGTTCTTTAAAGCAATCCCAGTACTATTCTCAATATCAGAAAAATGGTCTCTATTATATCTCCTGAAATGATGCTTGAGATTTTTAAGCTTGCTAACTAATTTATACATTTTAGTACCCTGAGTTTGAAACTCCCACCAATCAGCTAAGTGAGTGGAGTAATGTGGTGCTTTACCCCACATATTAAAATACTTGAAAGGCTTCCTAGACCTCAAACCCTGACTCTTGCTTTTTATAATACAAGGGGTATGATCAAATATACCTTCAGGAATGAAGTTAGCATAAACATCAGGCATACTCTGACTCCATTCAGCATTAATAAGAGCTCTATCCAATCTGCTATATCGCCTAGACTCTATACCTTGCTTGTTGTTCCAAGTGAAAAAGGAGCCCATTGTTGGGGCATCAGTCAGACCACAACAGTTTAAACAGTTCTGAAAATCGTCAATCTCTTGATCACAAGTAATACCCCCTAGTCTCTCTGCATAAGACAAAACACAATTGAAGTCGCCACAAACCAGCCAAGGCTCATGGACAGTGGCAGCAAATTGAGCTAGTTGATCCCAAAGACTCTTCCTTCCATTTAAATCATTGAAGGCATACACCATTGAAACACAAAAGGTAGTACTTGTGGCTAATTCAGTAACTTTCATATTTATGCATTGAGGAGAGTAGTCATAAAAATCTACACTAAAAACAGCAGGATTCCACAAGACCCACACTCTCCCCCCTTATGGCAACTATTATTTGTTATTAAGCTCCAACCATCCATAAGAATGCTATTTAAACTATTCTGAGACAAGGCTTTCACCTTAGTCTCAAGGAGTCCAAACAAACCAACCTGGTTACTAGGCATAAACCATTTGACATATCTTTGCTTGGCAGGTTTGTTAAGACCCCTAACATTCCAGAAGCCGATGTTATACATTCCCCACCAATTGGTGAGGAACACTACCACTTATCCCAATCCCTTCCTTGGGTGTAGAAGAATTATTCAAGACTTCCATGAATGTTACTTGACCAAATTTATGCACTGTATAGGCTTCATCCGTCACCTCTTGCCTATTTAATCTCATGATTGGACGAGCAGGAGTATATCCCATAGAGTATTTGCCTGATCTATGCCACACAACAGGAGTTTGTAATGGGATATCCACGGGTTTTGTAGTCAGATCTTCAGTGTCATCCATTGGCTCTTTTCCCTTACTCAGTTGAGTGACTGGCTTAACTACAATCTTTGGTCTCCAAACTTGAGTGAGATTTTTCTTAGGTGGTGGAACTGCCTTGGGAGGGCCTTTTTTACTTTTCCTGCACTCATTCTCAGCATGCCCTACTCTTTTGCATCCATTACACACTAATGGTTTCCACTCAAATTCAACCTCAATACTCAGTAGATTACCATGCTCATCCAAAAACTGAACCTTTTCAATGATATTGTCACCAAAACCTACTTCAATCATTACTCTAGCATACCCGAACCTGGTTTTGTCCTCAGTGGCAGGGTCACACTTAATAAATTTACCAATGAGTCCTGAGATGCGAGAAATCCCTTTCCCCTAGAATTTCAAAGGTAAATTGTGAAGCTTTACCCACACCGGAACAGTTTTCACGTCATGTTTAACTAGCTCAACATCAGCAGACCAAGGTTTTACGATAAGGGGTTTATTATCAAAAAGGAAATGACCCTGCCTGAGAACTGCATCTCTTGCAGCACGATTCTTAAAACAAACAAGGAAAACACCATTTGGTAAAAAAGATAGCTTATCTACCTGGTGGTTAACCCAAAGCCGCCTTATAAAACCGTCCACAATCTCCGAAGGAGGATTAGCACCGAGGATGAAGCAATAAATAGAATTACGCAAATATTCCAGTTCTACTTTAATCTGCTTCTGTGAACTGCAGCATCTTCACTGGTTCCTCCCGGGTAACAGTCTGCACCACAGTGTCAATACCAGTATCCTCCTCCATTTCAGCTTCCTCCTCCTCTTCTTATTCCCCATGTTGGTTTCCCCTAATTACCCAATAATGCTAGCTAAGTTACTACTCACTTGTTATCATGGAAAACATGTCATTAATGGTGTCAATCATCACAACAAGTATAAACATGATAAGAGAGCGAAGAAATAAACAATAAAGAGTAAAGAGTAAAGAGATTATACCAAACTTAAGATGAACAAATGGAAAGGAAAGAATAATAGAAGAAAACTTGATTGATTGATAAAGAGTTGTCAATTCTCCAATAATAACCCAATAATCTTAAATTACCTAATAATAATAAAGTTGAACATTGATTAAGGAAAGATTAATGTGCAATTTTGTGGAATGGTTGAGATTAATCTATTCTAATCTACTCCTAATCTAATCTAAGAGAACTTTCTACTATGGGAACTTGGTCCTTTTGGTTATTACAATTGGAGTATATATAGTAGTACATCATTAGATTAAGCAAGGGTAGATTAGTAAATATAATTGCTAAGTGTTTAGTAGGGAAATGCAAGTCTCAAAGGGAGATGCGCATATCACGTTGCTAGTCCCGCCACAATATGCTCGTCCCGCGCGTCTGGAGTCTTGGCACGGAGGTCCTGTCTCATGATCCGAGCGGATCGTGGAGGAGACGCTCGGATTGTCTGACTGCAAGACGGGAATCTTGGCTGTTGGACGCTCGGATAGTAGGAAAGGAAAACGCTCATCTTGAAGGGGAGACGCTCGTCTTGGGTCTACGGACGAGCGTCTTGAGTCTCGGGACGCGCGGATTGGTGGACAGCTTGTTTATTTGAGCTCGGATCGTAAAACTGACGTCATTTCCTCATCCGGACACCTATTGGAGTGATTCAAAAGCCAAGACCACTTGATTTTTCGACACCGTTTCATCTAGCATACTTTCAGAGCCAAAGGAGCAACTATTGGTTTGGTTCCAAACAATTTCTTCTTGTAATGGCTTCCTTCTCGTCGTCTCTACTTTTAAGCCTATGATCCTTCTATATACTCTTTATTCGTACATCCTTGGTCATCATTCTTGCCTCTTATTCATAATAATCCATCAAAGATCGTCAAAAATCTTCCAAATATGCTTGGGAGATGGGAATTCCGCCTCGTTATCTTCTTTCCAACAAAACATATACAATGCAATAAGAAAGCTAAATAAGAAGGAATTGACCGATAAAATGGTCATGAAATGCTATAATAGTATGGAAAATAGGTTCAATTAGGGGACTAAATGTGCGCAATTAAGAGTCACATCAAACATCCCCAAACCGAACCTTTACTCGTCCCGAGTAAAGAGGTGATTAGAACTAGACCTTTATTTAAACTATCCTAATAATATACCCGATGTGAGACAATTATCTCCGTCCCTTCAACTCACAACAAGAAAACCATAAGGTAATATGCCTTCTTGCAAGGCAAGGTGGGGCTTGCCAAAATGGCGATACATCCAAGCATTAAAGCACACAAAACAAGTAATGGATGCATCTAAAAAAATGAGTAGTCACTTTCCTCATCTAAGTGGCGGAAATTATCTATAAGGGAAACAATCTAAGGGTACACATTCCGTTATAGATACAATTTATTCAAGTTCCTAAGCCTAAAAGGATACTAATAAATCACCTCCAAGTTGTGTCAAGCTAGCGTACCTTTGTCCTCAATTGTTAAATGCTTTCGTCAAAAGTAGACTCCCTATGGTGTTAGAAACACTGGAGGATCGCGGAATTCCCCTTCTTGCCTAGACAAGAAGAAGGGTCGTCCCCTCTCTACCATGCACAAAAGTGGATACGATGGAAAAGGGATCAACAGAACTTGAGTTTCATATGAGAGTTTTCTTTTTGTTGCGGTTTTTCCCCCCAATTTGTGGCATTTGACATTTTGAGAACATTTCTTTTTGCCATTTCTTTGACGTTTGGCAATTTCAACACTTGACAATTTCAACTTTTTGCGTTTCTTTTTGAACATTTTCAAAGTGACGCCATTTGTAGTGAGGGTGCTTATATTTGAAGCATAGGAGTTTTCATTTTTGTTACTCCTCTTTTCTTTTGATGCATTTACAAACTTTTTGACTTTTCATTTCAATTCTTGAACTCAAATTTTGAACAATTTTTATGCCCATTCCCTTTGATGACAAAATGTGGTAGAATATGGATGATGGTTGCATGGTTTCAAGGGTCACCTTAGAATAAACGGTAGCCAAGAAGTTATCACACCACAAGGTACTCTTGACTAGTCCTTAATCCATGGGTCAAAGGATACTAATATGACACATCCTAGGGCGTTTTACAAGTATTCTAACAAGCAAAGTCTTAAGAAGAAAAAGTATCTACAAGGGCCTTATATACACTTGGCAAGCTTCCCAAATAGATGCTTTCACAAAATTTTTCCTAAATGCAACTACATGCCTTGATGCAACTAACATTTATACAACCTAATGCATATGCTTCTACCAACTAGTATGCCAAATAATCTAAATGCAATCCTATAATCACATTGTTTCATACCACATTAATCAAAATAAAGCCACATAGTCATTAACATAAAGAGGATAAAGGATATTGAAAAGATCATACCATGCGGTCTTCATGATCCTCATGTCTCTGATGTGGCATAGTCGATCAATGTGAAAAAGGATAGATAAAAAAACAAACAAGTATATACAATATATACAATTATACACTATAAAGGAATGAACATGTTTTTGGTTTTTCAAATTTTCAAATTTTTATGGGTTTTGTTTTAGTGAAATTAAAGAACATATTTTTGGGATTTTCAAAAAATTTAATTTTTTTGTATTTTTGGAATATAAATTCCCATCCCCCACTTTATTTTGGACATTGTCCTCAATGTACATGTAGGAGTAGGAATGAAAATTAAACTACATGTTTTTTGATTTTTAATTTTATGGAAATGAAGTACAAATGCAATGATATGATATGAATGAATGCATGCTCTAACTAAATGCAATTCTATATGACATATATAACAAATGAATACAATCTAAACTACACTAGATGATGCATGTTCTCTATTAAACTATGGTCACCTACGATCAAACCTCCCCAAACCGATTTAAGCACTATTTCCAGTGTAGAAAAGAATTGGATTGGTCATTAGTGACTATGCATGAATTCTAGTTTATATGCAACTAACTATATGAATCATGTGTGATATAGTACAATGCAAATTATACTATATGAACTAACTGATATAAATGCAATATGAAATATAATACAAATGAAAGCCAAATGTATATGTATATTTACTTAATGCAAGTATAAATGTAATGCAAAGTCAAAGGATAGGATATCTTACAAATGGTGCTTTAAGGTAGGACTCCACCAAACTCATTCCTTGTTGCCATGTTCATTAGAATTATCCATGTTGCTTAATGCTCTTAGCAACCTATAAAAAGCTTTTTAATGGTCTTCAAATAAGCACAAATATGAGATTGGCGATGTCAAAATGTAGTTTAACCATCTTGGCTTGCAATAGAACTTGCCAAACACTCTCCCATTTGTTTTGACCTTGGCACTTGGCTTCTTACAATGCTTCAAACCAACAAGGACATGATTCTTGTCAATACAATGTATGAAGTATTGCACATTTTCATCCGGAGGCTTCCACTCTTTACCATTTCTTTCAAATTCTATGATGATAAAGCATTGATTCATCAATCCTTCAATAGTAGAAGGACCGTTCACATTTCTTTGATGAGGGGATAGTTGAAGGATAAGATGTGGAGGAGTCAACTTCTCACCATTGAGGTCATTCATGCTTTCATTTTCTTCACTTTCTTCTTGACCTTCCTTATAACTTACGCCATTTCCAAAGAAAAGAGCTTCAATTTCTTCCAAACTATGATCAAAGATGCCAACATCATAGTTTTCCTCTTGGCCCCTCAATTCTCTAAAGATAGCAAGTTCAAATTCATCAACCTCTTCTTTCCAAGTTTTACCTTCACCCCCATAAGTGTCAAGGGAACACACTTCCTCTACATGGGTCATAGAGGAAAATTGTGGTAGGAGGCGTTCCTCATCATCATCATCATCATAGGTATCCCAAATTGGAGAAGCAAGGCTAGTGTGGGAATTAGATACATGAGGCAATTTAGACAAAGTGCTTGTCTCATAATTGGCTTCCAATTCATATTCACCATTGCTCTTCTCTCCAACTTCATCACGCTTCAATTAATAATCCACTCTTGGTCCATAATCAATCAAGCACTCCCCTTCCTCAAAAGTTACATCTTCATATTCACATCCATCATGAATGCTTGTAAAGTTGGGTACAAGTTGGAATATGGTATTTTCAATACTTATGAATTTAGGAGGTGGTGGGGGATTTATAAGAGTAGCTTCATAATGTCATCCAAATTCTTCTTCACCCTCATTATCTTCCCCTTCTTCTTCATTGAGCATTTGGGTGGCTTCCATTTGGTCAATTTGATCTGCCAACTTCTCACCATTGGTAACGATGTTTTTGAGAACATTGTCCCTAGCTTGGCTCTCTTCTAGAATTTGCATGAAGAGATTTTGTTGGTCCATTAGCATTTGGAGAACCACACTTTTCATGTCAAAATTATGCTCATTCTCTTGTTGTGGGTACATGGGAGATTGGGGTTATGGGTGTTGGTTGTAGGATGGCATTTGGCATTGATTGTAAAGTAGGTTTTCGGAGGGTGGTTGTTGTGGATATTGGATGTGGGGGCTTTGGTAAGAAAAGTTGGGGTAGTGGTTATGACTTTCATTGTATGAGTTGTAAGGTAGGTTTGTGTTGACTTGCTCCTCAAACTCCCCATACCCATTGTAGTCATACTCAAAATATTCAACACATACTCCATATGTCAAGTCTTGAGCCATCATAACTAAGACAAGAAAACAACTACAAGCATGGAAACTACAGAAAAACGGTAAGAACAATCCTTGAGGAACAAGTTCCTCAAGGTTAATGCAAAATTTAAAATAGACAAACAAGTAAGAACTTAATCACATAACACCGTCCCCGGCAACGGCGCCATTTTGATGTTGAGATTAATAGAAGCAATAAAGTAAAACAAGCAGTAAAGAGGAAGGATGTAAACAAATGATTAAGAGTGCTAGGATATCATGGGTTCATAGTGGATTCATGGGAGTTGATCATACAAACATGTTATCTACTAGATGCAAGCACTTATTATTGTGATGGGATCGAGTTAGTGTGTATGTTACAATCCCTAAGAAGGTTTGGGTCCCGGAGCCGAGTCTATTAGATTGTACAACACCTACAAGTCGACTTAATCCTTCCTATTCAACATTATGCGTGGTCTAATGAGGCTCGAGTTGGTTTATGCCTTACAAGCTTCATTGAAAAGATAAGTGATGGGTAAAAAATGCAAGGATTCATAGAATCGCATTTCATCAAACATAACATGTGCATAAGTTGAAATCATAACAAGCAAGCAAATTAATTATGAAAACATATTAGATTAAGCATGAATTATTCCCCATGTTGGTTTCCCCTAATTACCCAATAATCCTAGCTAAGTAACTACTCACTTGTTATCATGGAAAACATGTCATTAGTGGTGTTAATCATCACAACAAGTATAAACATGATAAGAGAGTGAATAAATAAACAATAAAGAGTAAAGAGTAAAGAGATTATACCAAACTTAAGATGAACAAATGGAAAGGAAAGAATAATAGAAGAAAACGTGATTGAAAGAGTTGTCAATTCCCCAATAATCTTAAATTACCCAATAATAATAAACTTGAACAATGATTAAGGAAAGATTAATGTGCAATTTTGTGGAATGGTTGAGATTAATCTATTCTAATCTACTCCTAATCTAATCTAAGAGAATTTTCTACTATGGGAACTTGGTCCTTTTGAATATTACGATTGGTGTATATATAGTAGTACATCATTAGGTTAAGCAAGGGTAGATTAGTAAATAGCATTTCTAAGTTTTGAGTAGGAAAATGCAAGTCTCGAAGGGAGATGCGCATATCACGTTGCTAGTCCCGCCACAATATGCTCGTCCCGCGCGTCTGGAGTCTTGGCACGGAGGTCCTGTCTTATGATCCGAGAGGATCGTGGAGGAGACGCTCGGATTGTCTGGCTGCTAGATGGACGTCTTAGCTGCGGGACGCTCGGATAGTAGGAGAGGAAGACGCTTGTCTTGAAGGGGAGACGCTCGTCTTGGGTCTAGGGACGAGCGTCTTGAGTCTCGGGACGCGCGGATTGGCGGACAGCTTGTCTATTTGAGCTCGAATCGTAAAATGGACGTCATTTCCTCATCCGGACTCCTATTAGAGTGATTCAAAAGCCTAGACCACTTGATTTGTTGACGCCGTTTCATCTAGAATACTTTCAGAGCCAAAGGAGTAGCTCTTGGTTTGGTTCCGAGAAATTTCTTCTTGTAATGGCTTCCTTCTCGTCATCCTTGCTTTTAAGCCTATGATCCTTCTATATACTCTTTATTCCTACATCCTTGGTCATCATTCTTGCCTCTTCTTCATAATAATCCATCCAAGATCATCAACAAGCTTCCAAATATGCACGGGAGATGGGAATTCCGCCTCATTATCTTCTTTCCTACAAAACATATACAAGGCAATATGAATGCCAAATAGGAAGGAATTGACGGATAAAATGACCATGAAATGCTATAATAGTATGCAAAATAGGTTCAATTAGGGGACTAAATGTGCACAATTAAGAGTCACATCAAGTGCACCTAGGGGGAGTAGTGAAGGTAGGAACCAAGAGGGTTATCAAACTCCAGCACTAAGTATTGGGAGCAATAGGAATCTAGGACAATGGAGTACCTAGATGAGCTACAACAATAGGCAAGGCAATGGGGGTAATCAGAGTAATGGTGGAAAGACATTTGGAACAGCTAGTACAATGCAAGGGAATGGGGAGAAGGGTAACTAATATTTATTGAGGGGATTAGAGTCTTATCATTTATAAGTATTTAAGTTGTTAGGAGTTTTAATAAAGTAGTAGTAGTTCTGAAACTTCGGGACGAAGTTTATTTTTAGGGAGGTAGAAAGTGACATCTCATGTTATGAGTTTGTTTTGAGATACATTTCCGTGTTTGACTCTATTTTATGACGCATTTTTATAATTTGATATAGTTTGATAATAATAAATGGTTAATTGTATTGCAAATGATCAGAAGTTGGTATGGTTCCCAGTTGTAAGGGTGTTTACAGAAGTTTTTTGTAGTATTTCTGGGTGAACTTCGGGACAAAGTTCTTTTTAAGGGGGGAAGACTGTAATACCCCTTAATTTGATAAGTAATTATAAGAATAATTTATATAATTCGGGTAATTAATTAATGACATTTACATTTATAATAATAAGTGCAACTAAGACGGTAAATAAATAAATAAATAATTGAATAATGGATGAGTCGGGAAACATTGAGTCGTATAACAATAAAATAATAAAAGTACTCGTGTAACATTAGTAGTAATAATAATAATCGTATTGATATAATAATAGTAATAATACCAGTAATAGTAATAGTAATAATATAATATATAGAATATAGAATAATATAATAATATTATAGGAAACCTAACAAGAAAGCTTGTAATCCTACATATATAAATATAAACTAGACCAAACCCTTACCCTTATTTGGTTAATCAAAACACACGCAAAACGCAAACAGGGAACGCCGTACTAGACTAGCCACCGAGACAATAGTACCATCATCATCATCATCACCTGCCCTTCGTCTGTAATATTTTGATATCGCCATCTTCCCCTAAACTAGTTAAGGTAATCCTACTTTTCTTTTATTATAGCATATACGAGTATTATTATGAGTCCGTTAAGCCGAGTAAATATTGGAGTCAAAGTGGAGTCTCTTAAATGTTTCGGTGAGGTGTTGGAAGCGGGTCTAGAGTCGTGTTTGGAGTAGTTCCATATTTACCTAGGTTGCAGTTAAGAGTAGTAGTTGCTCTGTTTTGATACGGTTCCGACGGAATTTCGTCAGCGCCGTGTGCATCGTATATCTCGAGTCAGGGGCTATTCTGTAACACCCGCGAATTTCTCATTTTGACATTTAAAATTTATTTAACCATTTAATTACTTTATTTTATATTTTTGAATTATTTAATTTAATTGGATTTATTTTTAAACAAGAATTTTTATAAAAGTAATATTTAAAGCTTAATTTATATAAAAATACGTGTTTTAGTCGGATAGTAATAATAATAATAGCGATTATAATAATAAAATTCCGTCTTAAATTATAGTAGGTTTAAGACGAACCTCCGTCTAGCTAAGAACCGTCACATGCTCACATGTGAGACTAAACTTATCTACTCTCGACCTATCCCGGGTCGACAACACGCCCCTCAATTTTGGCACCCAACTAATATAATAATAATAGATTCACTCTCCCTCACACTCTCTGACCAATCATAACCAGCCAACACCCTATTCTTTTCGAAATTTCCTGTGGGATTTGCATAAAGCACCTGCACAACAATTCTGCAACTAAAAAAACGCAAAACCAGAACAAACTCAAAAAACCCATTAATGGCGGTCCTAAAATCCTAGATTTCTCGCTCAATTTTCGACCAAACTCAATAATTCTTGCACCATTCTTCTCCTTATCTCTTCCTTCATCTTTTGAGGTAAGAAAAACATAGTCTTGTGGAGTTTTCATCTCGACCCGTCTCATAAATGTGACGTTTTTAAACTAACTCGGCTCTTATTACGGTTTTTAGGTGAAGACTTTGAGGACTCCGAAGGAAACTCGTTCATAATAGACCATTCCCTTGAAGATTGAAGAAAGTTAAGGTAACGGTGATAGGTTACTCGACAAACGTCGGGAAACTCGCCTTTTCTACTCGACTTTTCTGTGTTTATAGTAAAAGTTTAAACCTTTGAATGATTTCTCGTGTATAGAAGTGTTCTTTGAAGTACATGTGGTAAACTTCCATGGTGGTCGTGTTTCACTAATTGTTCCTTCTCTTTTACCCGGTTTCGAGTTCGAAAATAGTGTATGGCTTGCTTCTTACTGAGTAAATTGTATGTTCATATCTGCTGGATTTTCTGAGTTCTCTTATGCTGAAGATGATGGCTTTATTTACTCCCCTTGTGTGTTTATACTGTCCTAACTTGCCTGCTTGTTACGTCTCGAGTTCGTTCTAAAATAAGCTGCTGGAACTCGGTTTTTGTGCTGTGCATTTGACGTTTTGCTGCTGTTTTTGGGGAGGGACAAATCAGTCACTCGAAATGGTTTTGGTGCACATTCTATTCATGTTAGGATCGTCACATGTACACATGTTTTCCCCGTTTTAATCTCGTCTTAAAACGGAGTTGAAATGAGAGCTTTAAACCACGGCTTTAAATTGTTCCATGCTAGTTTCGAACTCTGTTTTGAGACGAATTAATCGGTCCCTCGAATCGTTTTTCCTGTTTGTGTCCTCACGCTAAAGCCGTCCCATGTATACTCGTGGTTTCCTCGTTTTGAAAACTCGACTTTGGATTGTGGGTGCCCTGTTTTTCACGGGCTTTGGACTGCTTTGCCCCTGTTTTGGGGACTGTGTTGGTGCGGAAAGGTGAAGGGTGGTTTGGCTGCGGCATGGAGGCTGACTGTGAGTGGCAAGGCTAGTGGTTGTGCGGCCATGACATGGCTGACGGCCTGGCTGTTGGTCACAGTGCCGAGCCATACTCTCCCCTTACTCCTTCCGCTGTTGTTTTGTCTCATTTCGGGCGAAAGTTGGTGTGGGCTCACAAACTTATAAATGTTGGGTTCACAAACTTGTAAGTGTTAGGCTCAAATTCTTATAAATTTTAGACTCAACTCCTTATAAATTTTGGACTCAAATTCTTATCTTATTTGGGCTCACTACCTTTGCATATTTGGGCTCATCTTGTCACATATATTGGATTTGTGTGCTTTCCGTAAATTTCCACATGACGTAAGTCACCCATTACCGCTTGTTATATTTTATTTAACCGGTTTGTTAATTATAAAGTGGAATAGTTATTAATGTAATACAAGTATGCGTTATTTATTATAAGTACTCGTAAGAGTCATATTCTTGATAATGTCTTGTATTGTTCTGCTGTGAGAGTCTTGGTCCTATCGGATACTAGGGGTGAGCTATAAGCCCTCTAGTTGCGATATGATCGTCGGGGTTGATGTTCCCATCCGTACTTATGGTGAGATGCAAGCCATGAGTATGAATGTGACATTAAAGATCCCGTGTCATATGATGTTTGCATGATCATTCTTACTCCTATTGTGGCTCAAGTGTGACGTTTTACATTGTGTGACTACTTGACATTCCTTATTTACCCCTTTCGGACCTTTGGTTACGAGTGTGTGCCATGTTTCCGGTTTGGGTTATCTTTCCTCTTTCGGACCTTTGGTTACGAGTGTGTGCCATGTTTCCGAATTAGGATATCCTTCCGCCTTTCTTCGGACCTTTGGTTACGGGTGTGTGCCATGTTTCCGATTAGAGGTTACTCGACCTTTGGTTACGAGTATGTGCCATGTTTCGAGTCTTGGATACGATTAGTATATCGTTTGTCGAATCGGGTGACGTCCATCCCGAGAGTCTGGATCCAGGTTTAGACTAGGACCGTATTATGATCGTCGTCCTACCAAGAGGTTGGAGTCTAAATGGTTGTCTTGTGAGTTCATACTAGGTATATGTCTTACACTTGATGAGTCGGTCAATATGTGTCGGTTGACTTTGTTTTTCTACACCCTCGATTGGATATTCATTCTAACCTACCATGCCTATTCCATTAAGAAAGTAATATGCCTATCTCATCTTGATTATTCATTATATCTTCTTGTTCTTTATTGTTCATATATGATGCATGATTAATATGTTTAATTAAGTGTTTGTTACTTGCATTTCGACATTTTGTGGCTGGGAGAACCTTGAGTTACTCCCCACTGACTGTGGCGTTCATGTTTACATGAATGACAGGTTGTGAAGATGCTTATATGGGGTTTGACGTGTGAGCTAGCGAGTACCCCGGGCTTTTAGATTTCTTATTCACCGCTTAGACTCACCTATTTCTTTATGTCATTCGAGGGATATATTTTCCCCACTTTTGACCGTTTTATTTGTTTGGACCTTTGTTTTTATTTCCGTTTTTTTCCTTCTGTCGAATGTTGGTGACTCCCGCATGCTAAACTCTATCTTCTAAATAGAAGTTTTAAAAACTTCACATTTTTCGCATATATTTTGTAGTTTACTTTCCGCTTTATCGCGGGGTGTCACATATTCTTTCAACGGAACGTTATAATGGTCATGAGGATCATAATAGCATTGGTTTCAGTCCATCTCTCTGCCATTGTGGTATCGCCATTTCCCCCCTGTTCTGGCCGTGTGTTGTCGGGTAGGTGGCGTTAACCACGGGGCTGCAGTTGGGTAGTTATTGGTGGGGCGTAGGGTTAACAAGTTAGTTCTGGTGGTTAAGGTGGTGTTGTGCGAGAGGTAGAAGGGGACGGGGCATATTGATGGGTATGTTTTAGGTGGTGTTGTGCGAGAGGTAAAAGGGGGCGAGACAAATATGAGTCACATCAAACATGCCCAAACCGAACCTTTGCTCGTCCCGAGTAAAGAGGTGACTAAAACTAGGACCTTTATTTTAACAAGCCTACTAATATAACCGATATGAGACAATTAGCGGGTCACACTCCGCCCCTTCAACTCACAACAAGAGAACCATGAGGTAGGATACCTTCTTGCAAGGCAAGGTGGGGCTTGCCAAAATGGCGATACATCCAAGCATTAAAGCACACAAAAGCAAGTAATGGATGCATCTACAAAAATGAATAGCCACTTTCCTCATCTAAGTGGCGGAAATTATCTAGAAGGGAAGCAATCTAAGGGTACATACTCCATCATAGATATGGTTTCTTCAAATTACTAAGCCTAGGAGGATACCACTAAATCACCTCCAAGTTGTGTCAATCTAGGGTACCTTTGTCCTTAATCGTTAAATTCTTTCGTCAAGAGTAGGCTCCTTATGGTTTTAGAAATACAGTAGGATCGCGGAATTCCCCCTCTTGCCTAGACAAGAAGAAGGGTCATCCCCTCTCCACCATGCACAAAAGTGGGTTCAATGGAAAAAGGGATCAATAGATTTTGAGTTTCATAATGGGAGTTAGCTTTTGGTTTTGTTATTCCCCCCCGAAATTCTTGTTGCATTTGACATTTTTGAGAACAATTTCTTTTGCCATTTCTTTGATGTTTGGCAATTTTGATGCTTGACAATTTTCAACTTTTGCATTTTTTGAACATTTTCAAAGTCACCCCAATTTTTAACGAGGGTGCTTATATTTGAAGCTTAGGAGTTCTTGTTTTTGTACTCCTCTTTTCATTGATGCAATTTGCAAACTTCTCGATTTTCTTTTTGGTATTTGAACTCAAATTTATAATTTTTGTGCCCATTCCCTTTTTGTTGATAAAAATGATGACAGATATGGAACGTGGTTGCATGGTTTCAAGAGTCACCTTGGAATAAACGGTAGCCAAGGAGTCATCACATCACAAGGTACTCTTGACTAGGCGTTTGTCCATGGGTAAAAGGATACTAGCATGACACATCCTAGGGTGTTTTAGAAGTATTTTAATGAGCAAAGTCTCGAGAAGAAAAAGTATCTACAAGGGCCTTATATACACTTGTCAAGTTTTCTAAATAGATGTTTTCACAACATGTTTCCTAAAATACAAGTAAATGCCATGATGCAACTATCATTTATACAACCTAATGCAAATGCTTCTATCAACTAGTATGCCATATAAACTACATGCAACTCCTACGATCACATTGGTTTGTACCGCATCAATCAAAATAAAGCCACATAGTCATTAACATAGAGAGGAAAAAGGAGATTGGAAAGATCATACCATGCGGTCTTCATATTCCTCATGCCTCGGATGTGGCGTAGTCGATCCAATGTAATAGGACAAACAAACACAAGTATATACACAATATACAATTCTACACTACAAAGGAATGAACATGTTTTTTATTTTTTCGAAATTTCAAATTTTATGGTTTTTGTTTTTATGAAATGAAGGAACATATTTTTGTGTTTTTCAAAAAATTTCATTTTTTATCATTTTTTATTTTAAAAGTTAAGTTAGAATTTTTGCCATCCCCACACTAGTAAGGGCATTGTCCTCAACGTCCAATACGATAGAAAATTATGCAAGTTAAATGAGAATGCATGATTTATACACTAATATGCAAACTACATGACATATATACAAATGATGCTATCTATTCTACTCTATATGATACATGATTTTATTGGTTGGAGAGCTAATTTAGATTAACTCTCATTCCTTGTTTTTGAAGTTCCCCAAATCGAGTAAGACACTATTTCTAGTTTAAAAATAGGGAGGAAAATGCACAAGTATGCGATGCATGAAACTAATTGTCATTTTGGATTATACAAGTGGGAACAATAAATGAGACACCTCAATGGAACCGAGGTGGGAGTCCTTTGACTGTTGCTAGGACTCAAAACAAGTGATCAAGATTAAAATTTTAAAACAAGAGATATAAACAAATCTAGAGGAGGTGTAGGAACCTCACAATGGAATAGGTTTTTGTCAAGTAATCAACCCCGCATATGTGGCATCCTCCAAATAGCTTGTGAGCCCTCAATTGTCGCTCATTGCGACATCCCCATCACCATCATTGCTTTCATCATCAACTTCTTCATCATCTACCTCCATTGACCTGGAGGCTTCACCATCTTCATTATTAACTTTTGAACTTGAAGCTTGCTCTTTCTCTTCTTCTTGTTCTTGGCAAGAATAACTACCTTCCCCGTCTTCAACAACAACAATCTCCTTTCCACTAGCAACTCGACTATCCATGTTGACATCTTTACAAGCACTTGGGAAGAATGCCTCTCTATCCGCCCAACTAGGCAAAGGACATGAAGGATCAAGTAGTCCTTGCCTAGCTAGATGTAGTATGTTGGAGTATATGTCCTTAACAATAGTGCGATCACATTATTAAAACTCATAATAAGAATACATAAAGGGATGATTCATTTTTATACGTCAACTGATCAACATTAATCTGTAATGATTGGCTGACTAGAGTTTGACATTACTGTCGTTTGACGGTGGTGATCAGTTGATCCCTTAAGTTCACACCTAAAGAACAATTCCGTTAATAGATAAATTAATTAATTGTATAATGATACAGATTAAATAATTCCTTAAAATTAAACAATTTACATATGTGAGTGAGAATATGAATCTTATTTTAATTCGATTAAATAAGATTCGTTTTAGTAAATAAAATGTTTTATATTACTAGAACTTTGTTTATGAAATAATTAAATTAAGAATGATCGGTTAATTATAATTGCAATCTGTTGTAGATTATATTAACGTAAATCATTTTCTATGCTTGTAATCATGAATTACTAGTCAATTGTTATATATTATTGTATTAATATATGTAATGATATTTAATTGTTAAATTTGCATTAATATTATTAATAACATGTTACATGTTACATGTTACACATTATATAACAAAATAACAATTGACAAAATTAAAATGGACTCCATATTATTTAATGGGCGCCGTTTTTTGGTGGGTAAATAGGGTAAAATGGTTAATTATTTTATATTGTGGAAAACACAATGATTACCATTTTACCTAATCTACACTCTTGCTTGTTTTTGAGAAGAACAAATTGCAAAAGTAAAATGTGCATGCATTGGCTCTATGGCAACTCACCCCCCCCCTAAGGTTTTCTCCCCTCTAAATGAATAAGAATTGTTCTTATATTCATTATTCATTCTTACATTTTTTTTTACAACTCACACTTCTCTCTTTATCTCTCTAAAATAAGTTTTAGAAAATAAATTGTTCAAAATGTTATATTTAGATTACTAAAAGTAGTAATAGAAATTATAATAAGATTAAGTTTAAGGTCTCTAGTTATATATATCTAGTTAATATATTAATTAGAATTAAGGGTTTGTCTTGGTGCAATTGAAAGGAGGTTCTCACAATATTGGGACAAAAGAGGATCATCCATTTATTTGAGGTCAAGAACAAGTAAGAAAGGTGTTCTTACTTGTGCCCTATAAACCATTTTTCTCATTGTCAGGAACTTTATTCTTAATCTTTGATTTATTTATGTTATGCATGTATAAGATCTACATCTATTTTAATGAGTAATTTAGATATAAAATTAAAGAGTTTAATTTGACGGTTAATGAATCCTTTCTAGTGGTATCATGAGCTTTGGTTGTTGCGTGCATAATCGGCTTAGTTTTTCCGACTAAATTAAAACTAGAAATTTGTGATTTATATGATTAAGTCACGAAAATTTTCGCATGTCATATATTATGGTCCTAAAATTGAATTTAGGTCATTTTGATGATTTAGGGTAACTTTTTGCTCATTTTAATGATTTTAATAATTTTATTACATTTTAATGTATAAAATGGTATTTAAAATGCGAAGAATAGTTAGACTAAGTTTCTGACCTTGAATTTTTTATATACCCTCACATGCATATTTTACGTATTGTATATAAAATTTATTATAAATTTGATTTATTTTGCATGATTTATGATTTTTATGAGATAACAATGACATAAATAGAGGTAAAATGGTTAAAATTAGCTAAACTTTGAAACAGGCCATGAAATTTTAATATGTTGTCACATGCACATTTTAATCACTATGTGTAAAAGTTTAGATGAAATTGATTCATTTTGCATGATTTATGAATTTTTAGTGAAAAAATGACATAAATAGTGACTATTTTAGCATAAATAGCTCAAACAAATAGAATGGCATGACACAATTATTTTAGGTTGCATTTGTATCCCACATATAAGATATAAAGTTGGAACATTGATTAGATTAATCTTCATATGCTTTAGATGTTTTATTAAATAAAACCGATAAATTGCAATTATATTTTTCTCGAAATAAATTCGAAAATTTTAACCTTGATTTTTGACATTATGAGTGTCATGCAATTATTCCAGAATGTTCAAAAATTTAAAATTCAAATTTTGAAATTATCGTAATTTAATTTGGATTTATTCATAAAAGGTTAGGATATTAAGGTAAAAAATGAGCAATCAAGTTGAATTACTGTCAAAAATTGAGTAATGACTAATGTTTGAGTCCTAAAAGGTTAGGATAATTAACTTGGACTAAAATTAGATTTTAGTATTATTTTGTGTAAGTTCAATAAGTTAAAATTGCGAATATCCATAAAACCGGATTATATTTACGATATAAGTTTAAATAGGGCGATTTGTCACATAATTTGGCATGTTTATTACATATTATAATGCTGCATATTTTATTGATGAATGTCATATTTCGTTTATATAATTTTGCATTATGTAATTTTATCTTAGTATGGCCTTAGTTTTAGTCGATATTACCCCTAATGTAAGGGGATATTGATTCGGTTGTAATTTAATGTGATCTCGCATCACTTTTATTTTTATTAGATTTTTTTTACAAATGTATAATAGGAAGTAAAATGTACAGTTTATTATTTAATTATTTGTAATTCCGGAGTTCCCAAAGACGGTGCCATTTGGAAAGGAGTTCCGATCGAGACAATGTTTATCCTTGGGAGGCGTGTCACGTGAAGATTCAAGGGACCAAAGGAGTTGGTTTCCGAATTTGTAATAGAATATAAAATTTTCTATTTTTAGGAAGGCCATACTCGGAGATTTATTTTCTTTATTTGCTTGCGTTATATGTTTGCATGCATTGCCAAATCGCCATAACTACACATGCATATTTAATTGTTTTATCGACTATTGTCAATTATAATTATCAAGTATTCATCGATTTAGTTCACTCAAAGATGATGGATAATAAATTGACAAAACCTCACACATATTTAAAATTGTGATTAGCCTTTCCAAATAGTAGGACTCATGAATCCCTTTGACATTTGGGGCAGATTCGGTTCCCCAGGGTACTTTCATTTATCATTGGGTAAGTGGGGTAATAAGACATTATTACACGCGAAATTTGGTTGGTCTCAACGGGATATAAAGACTAGTCTTATGTTCCGGGGCTAGAGATGTATTTTATGAAATACATCGACCGAGAATTCTATAGTAGAATCAATTAAAGAGTTAATTCACCAAATTTATGCAAGTATGGGATGTATCGGTTTCCCGTGCCCATGTTTGTGTAAAGATGGATCTCGGAATCATTTATATAATTTAGGTGCGAGGTCATTATATAAATGCATATTTTCTTTAAAACCTTGTTAAAAATGTTTACAAGTAAAATGATAAATGTTAATTGTTTCTTTCAATTCCTTTTTGTAGTCAATTTGATTAATTTGCAATGGCAACTCTGATTTTATCCACTTCCACAAGTGGAACCGCTCCACCACTCACTAATGCTTCTTGGCTACGATCCTTTATGGATCGATGTAAACTTGAAAAGAATGGGACTAACTTTGCCGATTGAGATGCGCAACTCCCCTTGGCCGCGGAAGGTGACGAGAAGCTTCGTTACCTTAACGAAGCCGCTCCCGCTACACCTACTACTAGGTCATCCGCCACGGCTAGGGAGGCCTATGAGGCTTACCTAAAGGAATTGGCCGCTATCAAGAATGTCTTGATCTTCTCTATCGATGTCGATCTCCAAAGGAGTGCTATTAAGATAGGCACCGCCTATGAGATCTACACCAAGCTTTTGACCATGTTTTCACAAGCTCCTAGGATCATCCAATATGAGGCGGCCTCCGCATTCTTTGAGCTCAATATCAAAGAGGGTCAAAAGGTTATCCCTCATGTGCTCAAATTGATTGTGCATGTTGAGACGCTCAAATTGCAAAAGGTTGAAATTCCCGAACAACTCGTTATTGGCCGAGTTCTCCATTCCTTGAATAGCATCAAAGCATATGTTCAGTTTAGGGTAAAATACAATATGCAAAACATGAAAACCTCTCTCCATGAATTGCACAACTTGCTTGTACAAGCTGAGAGAGACACGGGTCTCAATGTGAGTACGACCAAGGATGTGCTCTATATTAATAATAAGAGCAAAGGAAAATTCAAGTAAACCGCTAGAAAGGGTAAGAAACCCACTCCCAACAAGGGCAAGGGGAAAGGTTTTGTGAATAGCTCATCCAAGCCCAAAAAGGGTGCATCTTCCGAAGATAAGTGCCACTATTATTGTGGTACGGGCCATTGGAAACGTAATTGCCCGAAGTATCTAGAAGATGTTAAAGCTGGACGTGTGACTCCAGTAGGTAATAAGTTCTCTAATTTATTGTGTGATTGATATAAATCCCAACTTTGGTATTTTGATACAAGTTGTGATTCTCACCACCTTTAATGCAATTTAGGGCATGTGAGCAAAGACAAAGGCAAGGAGAAGCAAGCTTGAAGAAGATCTTCAACAAAGGGATGCTAGGGTAGCCGCCGATAATAGAAGACCTATGGAAGCTTGGCTTTTATTTTGTATTGTCTTATTAGTATTATTGTATTTTGTCTTATTGTTTTAGAACTTCTTTTGATTTCCTTGTTGCACATTGAAGTTTGTTTTAATCCATTTTGCAAACAATGGTTGTATGAATTTTAATGACTTGGCTTTCAACCCAAGTCATTCGGTTTATAGAATTTTCTTTGTTCTAAAAACTTGTCATTATGCACCTTTTACATCAATAACATAAATTGATTTGACTCAAATTAATCATAAAAGAATTACAACGATTGGATCATTTTAATGAGATCATAAGCCATGAATTTGATTCCCTCTTATGCTTTTATGACTAAATATCACATCTTATTTGAGATAAGATAGAAAGATTGTAAAGTCAAATAGAGTTATTTGAACTCAAGTTAGGGAATTAATAAACCAATTGATAACACCACTTATTGTTAAGACTTGTAACCACTTATAAGACTCCATACGAGCTATGGGAGGGTTTAAAACCCTAAAATTTTATAAGACGTGGATATGAGTCTAATCCTTTATCTTATGAAGGTTAGTCTATTACAAGAGGGTCACTTATTAAGGTCATAATGTGCGACATTTTCTCCTGAGAATTGATTGTTGCTTACATAGCTATCTTTCGAGAAAAATAGACGTATTTTTCAGAAGATAGAGTGGGAGAAAATTAGCAATAAACTCGAGACTAGTGAGGAGACCAAAAGAAAGCTTTTTAGGTCAAACTCGAGACTAGTGAGGAGACCAAAAGAAAGCTTGTTAGTTCAAACTCGAAACTAGTGAGGAGACCAAAAGAAAGCTTGTTAGGTCAAACTCGAGAGTAGTGAGGAGACCAAAATAAAGCTTGTTAGGTCAAACTAGAGACTAGTGAGGAGACCAAAAGAAAGCTTGTTAGGTTAAACTCGAAACTAGTGAGGATACCAAAAGAAAGCTTGTTAGGTCAAACTTGAGACAAGTGAGGGGACCAAAAGAAAGTGACTAGAAAAGTGTTCTAGTATCAATCATTGCAAGTTCTACAAATGGAGTATGAGTACATTGTGATAAGGTGGTTTATAAAGGGACTATAGGTAGTTCCTTCCAACAAGTATTTTATAACAAGTTATATGATGACATTGGGAGCATCTTTCATGTTAAAGAGCCCAAGTCTAAGAAGAAGTCTAGACATGTACTTAGAAAAGATCATGACACTAGAAATGACATTAAACAGAAGGAAATAACAATTCATAAAGTTGGACTGAATGGATATATGGTATATACACTAATCAAGCTTAAATTGCACCTTGACAAGTGTTATATATACACGTTAGATTATAAGATATGAAGTAGTAATTTAGCATTGACTTTTCATATGTGATAATCCCATTCATCGTTTGAGTTTCTTAAACTTATCTATTACCTTGTTATATCCAAATAGGTTGTTGAGACAACATTGAAACCTATTAAAGTGAACTGGATTAACATAGTAATTGCCTCTGGTCACTCATATGAGGATACGTCTATAAGTGACTAGAGTGTGAGTCATTGATGGCAAGTTCAAGTGTTATAGAATCATAAGAGATGACTAGCCGATCACGTAGACAGACTGTAAGAGACACTCTGTCGGGCAGTGACCGCTCATAGATTTTTGGTAATTCATATAGCCTGGTCGTGACGAGAGCTACTATAGTATTCTTTTGAGTCAATTCTTTGACTAGAGACTATTCGCCCAAGTTGGCACAATTTTCGAGTGACTTTAAATTATGCTCTATGACTATCATAAATGAGGTCAAATGGGCATGTTTTGGGTCATCATGAGCTGTGGCTAGACAAAGGAAATAGTGTGATAGGAGTTGTCCACCCCTTGTCAGGGTTATTTATAAAATCTCAGGGCCACTCGAGGAGTAGTGAACTGAAAATGCGTGGCCACGCTCGGAAGGTATCTACGGTAGATAATTCCGATCAGACAGTTACTCTCCAGATCGAGGAAACCACTCTTGATATGATCACTTGCAAGAACGACCTGCAAGACACCTTGCATTGAGTGGGAGATTATAATAGGACAAGAGAATTGGTGACGGACACTTGTCTTGGACAAGTGGGAGATTGTTGGGGTATGTGTCCTCAACAATAGTGCGATCACATTATTAAAACTCATAATAATAATACATAAAGGGATGATTCCTTTTTATACGTCAACTGATCAACATTAATCAGTAATGATTTCCTGACTAGAGTTTGACATTAATGTCGTTTGACGGTGGTGATCAGTTGATCCCTTAAGGTCACACCTAAAGGATAATTCCCTTAATAGATAAATTTATTAATTGTATAATGATACAGATTAATTAATTCCTTAAAATTTAACAATTTACATATGTGAGTGAGAATATGAATCTTATTGTAATTTGATTAAATAAGATTCGTTTTAGTAAATAAAATGTTTTATATTACTAAAACTTTGTTTAAGAAACAATTAAATTAAGAATAATCGGTTAATTATTATTGCAATCTGTTGTAGATTATATTAACGTAAACCATTTTATATACTTGTAATCATGATTTACTAGTCAATTGTTATATATAATTGTATTAATATATGTAATGATATTTAATTGTTAAATATGCATTAATATTATTAATAACATGTTACATGTTACACATTATATGACAAAATAATAATTGACAAAATTAAAATGGACTCCATATTATTTTATGGGCACCGGCTTTTGGTGGGTAAATATGGTAAAATGGTTAATTATTTTATATTGTGGAAAACACAATGGTTACCATTTTACCTAATCTACACTCTAGCTTGTTTTTTAGAAGAACAAATTGCAAAAGTAAAATGTGCATGCAATGGCTCTATTGCCAGTCACCCCCCACCGGTTTTCCTCCCCTCTAAATGAATAAGAATTGTTCTTATTTTCATTATTCATTCTTATATTTTTTACAACTCACTCTTCTCTCTTTATCTCTCTAAAATAAGTTTTAGAAAATAAATTGTTCAAAATACTATATTTAGATTACTAAAAGTAGTAATAGAAATAATAATAAGATTAATTTTAAGGTCTCTAATTATATATATCTACTTAATATATTAATTTGAATTAAGGGTTTGTCTTGGTGCAATTGAAAGAGGTTCTCACAATATTGGGACAAATGGGGACCATCCATTTATTTGAGCTCAAGAACAAGTAAGAAAGGTGTTCTTACTTGTGCCCTATAAACCGTTTCTATCATTGTCACGAACTTTATTCATAATCTTTGATTTGTTTATGTTATTCATGCATAAGATCTACATCTATTTTAATGAGTAATTTAGATATAAAATTAAAGAGTTTAATTTGAGGGTTAATGAATCCTTTCATAGTAGGGGTGGATATTGAGCACGGTAAGCATTGACCCGATCTTCATGAGCTTCTTTATGGATTTGTTGCATTAGTTGGGTAAAAATGTAGTTGCCTACCATGACATTGGAGCCAATGGGTTTGAATTCTTGGTAGGCAAATGGATATGGTGGAGTCACAATGGAGGAGGAGGAGGGCTTTGCATTTGGTTCCCTATGTTGCTTCATTATCACTTCGGCTTACTCGAAGACGGGTAGTAGGTAGTTTGGGCTACGGACGGCGATGCGGCATATTTTGCTAGGCAAGATGAAGGACTTAGCTTCTTTGATGAGCCACTCATACTTGTTGTCAAGATTGTCATTCTTGACCCAATGGAATTTGTTAATCAAAGTGCTCTTATCAAGGAGGTTGCTCCCTTTAACCGGTTTGTAGGTTTTATCTTTGTTGAAATCCGAGTTAAAGTGCTTGGCTAACCTTGTTACTAAGCCTCCATTTACAATGAAAGCCGCTCCATCTTTCCCATTATTAATCTCAAGCCACCGATTAAACAAAAGTTGAAGGATGTTGTATTCTTTGGTGAACATTCCATTGATATTCATGGTAGACTCAAGGTAGACAAAATCAAGCTCGGTAAAGTGATTGGTGCCTTTTCTAGCAATCAAGGTATTTGCCACAAACTTGTGCCATATTCTTATGCTTGGATGGTGAACATATAGAGCATGGCACTCCCGGAAAGAGTTAAATTTTCGCCCGGTAATCGCTTTCCAAAGGGGTGCGGCATGATATTTTAAAGGCTTCTTCGCATAATGATCATGTTGTAAAAGACCAAACACTTCACCAAACTCAATCAAAGCCATTCTTCTACTCTTGTTCTCAAGACGGAATTCAACATATTTTCGAGTTTCTATCTTAAACACCTTTAAGGAGTTTATAAACTCCTTGGTTAGTGAAGGGTAAGTCAATTCTTCCATTTCAAAGAGGGCTAATAACCTCATGGACTCGAAAAATGTTCTAGTTCTTTCAAGCACACCCAATTTTTCCAAAGTGTCTTGAGATATAAACTTGGTAGCCACATTAGTCTTTATAGTAAGGGATAAAAATACATTCCTATGAGCATCAGTTAAGAAAGTTACCTCCGAAAAATTTGACAATTGTTCTATAACCGGAGTAGGTGTAGTAGCTTCCTCAATAGGAGTTGCAATTTCTTTGATTTTCACCCTTGGTTGTACCACTACCAAAACCTTAGATGCAAGAAGAGCTTGTTGTCTCTTTGATAAATTTGTAGTCTTGGGTGCCTTGTTTTCGCCTTTTGTTCTTGCCATTGTGTTCTCCTTCTCAAATTTGTATCAACAAACCAATATTGTGCTTGAATGCTCCTTGTTTCCTCAAACTTCAATCAATTCCTCAATCAATTTTAGGATTTTCGAATTTGTACCCAAACCCTAGAAAATTGATTCAATTTGTGAGGATTTTGATGTTTAGATGTTCTTTTGTTGATAAAGGAGTGGTTTAATCTTGATTTGATCAAGTTCTGTTTTGATGGTTGTGATTTTGGTTGAGAAATTGGTGTTTTTAAATAAAGGGATTGAGGGTTTAAGTTGGAGAAGAGGTGTGTGTTTGTGTTTGTGAAAGATAGAAATGATTTGGGAAGGAAGGGACGAGTCCCGTGTTTTGTTAAATGCCAGCTCAGGACGCTCGGATTCAACACGGGACGCTCGGATTCTCAGAAAGTACATCCTGAATTTGCCAACCCGTGCCAGGACGTGCGGATCTTGCCCAGCCTGAGCGGATTCTTCCTGGGGACGCTCGGATTTAACACGGGACGTGTGGATTTTCATACAATGTAAACTCATGAACTTGAAGCATGCCAGGACGTGAAGATTAGTCTCAAGACGAGTGGCTCATAGTCAGGGACGAGCGTCCTGAGGATGATCTGCTAAGATTCTGATACAGGACGCTTTCTTCAATTCAAACCTTGCCAGGAACCGCGTCCTAAGGCCAGGATGCTCGGATGCTCCTCAGGGACGCCCGGATCATCTTCAGCTCCAACGGGCTCAGGTCTGCCCGTAGAGGTTCCTTTTCGCGTATCATTCCGTCTTCTTTTCCTTTGCTAAACGTTGTGGGTGCACTACGAAGGCCCGGTTAGCCTAGGCACTTCTATCCCCACACTCGATCAAACACTACACATCAAAACATGTTAAAATACCTCCCTCACTTGCTCTCATGTCAAAAATCTTGATCTAAGCAAAACAATGCAAATCCAAAAATGATAAAATGCAATAGAGGAAATAAAATACGAGTTATGGGGTTAGAATATTTACAAATGGTGGTTTAGGGAGGACTCCACCAAAATCTCATTCTTGGATGAGATGTAAAGGGGGCAAAGCCAACGTGTTGTTGATGTTGCTCAACACCTTGTAGAAGTAGTCGAAAGCTTGCTCATTTGCATGATAGAGGTTTTGGGTAGACCTTTGCACATTGTTTTCTTCATTGTTGTATCCCAAGTCAAAGTTATGACAAGGATCCACAAAGCCTTGTTGTAAGGTCGTAGCATTTCCAATATAAGGATTGACTAATCCTTCAAATTCATTGTCCCATAGACCGCATACTTCACTAGCTTGTTCCCCAATGATGTCATGAATTGACAAGGGCAACTCCTCTTTCTTGTTGTCATGGCCAAGGAGACCTTCTTCATTGATTGTCATGATGGGTGATCTATTCAAGCTCTCATTGTTGTTGAAAATTCCTTGCTCTCCGGATAGAGTCACTTGAAGGTCATCCACTTTCTTCTTCCATGTGGGTGGTATTTCTTTACTCATGGCTTGATCCTTGCATAGAGATTCTAGCTTCTTCCTATCACTTTCTCGGCTATAATGATCGATCATAAAACATGGCTCATGTAGTCGGGGAGCTCTCATGGTTTTGTCAAGATTGAAAGTGATTGTCTCATCTCCCACTTCAAGGGTGAGCTCTCCATATTTGACATCCATTACCGCTCCAGCGGTATGCAAGAAAGGTCTTCCTAAAATGATAGGAATGTTGGAATCCTCTTCCATGTCTACAATGACAAAGTCTACCGGGATGAAGAATTTGCAAATTCTCACGGGCACATCCTCCCATACCCCTAAAGGTACCTTTGTTGATCGATCCGCCATTTGAAGAGTGATGTTGGTGCATTTGAGATCTCTCATTCCTAGTCTCTTACATACCGAGTATGGCATGACATTTACACTTGCTCCAAGGTCACATAGTGGTTTGTTGATTGTAGTGTCGCTAATGGTACATGGGATAGAAAAACTTCCCGGATCTTTGAACTTTGGAGGGGAACGGCCTTGAATAATAGCACTGCTCACTTTGGTAAAGTTAATAGTCTCCAACTTTCGGATGGATTTCTTCTTGGTAAGAATGTCCTTCATATACTTTGCATAGGCCGGAACATGATTGATCAATTCGGTGAATGTGATTGAGACTTCTAAGTTCTTCACAATTTCCATGAACTTTCCAAGTTGATCATCAAGCTTAGGCTTAGCTTGTCAACTTGGGAATGGAAGTCTAATCACAATAGGCTATTGTGACACCCCCATACTCCAAGTGCCTTACTAAGACCACTTCGGTATAAGGACGTCACCATCTCGGTTTCCCAAGGCAATGATAATCATATGACAATAACGAAACATACTTAAAAGTAAATAATGTTTAACGTGATTACATGCCAATACCAAAACTGTTAAAAAGAAATACAAGTTCTCAAAACGGTCTACTGTCAAAATACTATCAAGGGTCAGACACAGCGGAAGACTTCTAAACTGCAACGTGGTGACTCATCCCAGCTATCCCACATACGCATCGTCCCATACCTGCTCAATAACTGCTCACCACCCCCGAATGGATCACCACAGTTTTTAAAACGTTTAAACGGGGTCAGTACTATTTACATAAAAACAAGACACAACAAATCAAATGCCAAAACAGCTCAACACACAACAAACCCCAGTCTCCATAATCAATCTCCACACAACTGACTACACACTAAAGTGTGTAGCCCTGCCAGAGTACACATCGCAACAGATACTCCACACCGCCAGTGGGGGTCTGCAGCCGTTCCCACCTAAGCCCCGCTCATCTCCATCGAGCGATAAACCCATGTTCATTAATGTGCACATCCCTTATGTGGCGGGTTCCACAGAAGGCGAATCAAGGGCGTGAAGCCACTCCCGCAAGTGACTCCACTCAGCCAGGGACGCACCCCGAAGATCACAGACAGATAAACAGTAATCACAATACAAACCAACAACCGTCTGAATCAATCAATAATACGAAATCACAACCGTCTGAATCAGTCAACAATCACTAACTACAGCACAATCACCACACATTATGTAATTAATACTGAGTAGGGAAACCCTACCTGGATAGCAATCACCAAGATCGTCATAATCAGCTAATCACAATCGTTCTTCAACGAAATCATCTCCTATAAACACACAATCATACAATCACAATCTAACATCAACCATACTCCCAAAAACCCCCAAATTACCCAATTAGGGTTTCAACTAAAATAAATAAAACGATATAAAAACTATACTAGGATCTTACCCACAAAGTGACGGTCTCAACGGCGTAAAGAACTCAACGATTCGACGACTCTAGCCCTCAGGATTTGATAGCAATGCGAAAGAGGAGAGTAACGTAACATGTTTTTACTCTTTAGGAAACTTATAAAAGGGTAAAATGAAGAGAAACTGATGAAAGATGATTTTATATCCTTCTCGCGTTACTATCAAAACCCGACAAAATAACCCGTAAAACTCACTTACTCGATCGAGTAAGTAACCTACTCGATCGAGTGCCCCTTACTCGATCGAGTGTCACACATACTCGATCGAGTACCCATCAGACAGACTACTGATTCGTATAAAAACATACTTCATCGACAGAGCAAGCCCCACTCGATAGAGTACCCATAGACATAGAAAATCGTAGTATTACAGTCTTCCCTCCTTAAAAAGAACTTCGTCCCCGAACCATACATAAAAACAAACATACTAACTCGATCAAGACACCACAACGCAACTAGGAACTCAAAACGAAACCCCACCTATCAAACAGGAACTCTTAACACCAACTCCACCAACTATGCCTACCTCCACAACAAGGCTCACGATATCGTATCAACTACATTATAGTCTCTCTCGACACCAACTCCAAACACTACCAAATACTATCCACAAATGCTGCTAGCTCCGTAACACATTATCCACTAGAAAATGCAATATCAAGACACTCATAACATCAAACGGAATGTTACATTCTCCCACCCTTAAAAGGAACTTCGTCCTCGAAGTTCACTCACACTCATAACCTCATCCTCCAGCTGTCAACACTATAAAACTCATATACATCATCATCCAACTGTCAGCACTATAGAACTCATAAACATCATCATCCAACTGTCAACACTATCAAAATATTCTCACACTCATAAGCATCACACTACTACAAGCACGACCATTGCCCTTTTAACAATATCAACCACAATATATACAAGTCCATTCATTATGTTACATCAATACTCTACTTCCAATTATACTACAACATGCACAACCAACAAACTCTCTTGTATCACATCCTACTCCTCTTAAGATAAATGTTACGTCCTCGTAACTCACTATACTAAATCCTAGCTATATCTTCTCATTATCCTCATCACCACCGCATGTCAAAGATAACCGCCTATATTCTAAACACTCACCATTCCTATATCCAAGGCTCTCTTATTTAAACAGTTCTCATACCTCCATTCACTCGGCACCCCACCTAACCTATACCACAAGATCTTTAGCTTAACCAAAATGTCAACTGTTCCCTATTACCGCCAAAACGACATAGTCCTCTATACATGCATCTATCTCCATACTCATAACTCACGATCCACAATTATTACACACACTCACACTAGATCCTCAAGTTCTTTTCTTTCACTACCGCAAAACTCATCCATAACTTACCATGATACTAATTTCCAACACTCTATACTCACTGTCCCAATAAAAGATTATGAACCACTTGCAGTTTTCAGATCAGTACAACACATGTCCCACCATTCACTTGCCATTACTAAGTCTACCAACGCCTCCTCTAAAAGAACATCACAATTATTCCAACAACCTCTCGCAACTGTGTCCCATCAATAGGATGTTACTATACCATGACAACAACGAAAACATGCACAACTCTCTTCCATATCATACTCTACCCTTACTACCAAACTAAAACTGGTAAGAAACATCAATAAACAAAACAACCGTCTATATGTATAACCCGAAACTCACAGAAAGCAACATCAAACAAAACAACAATCTATGTATATCTGATATGTACTTTCGAAACTCGAATCGTAATCATCCCGCCTACTCCACCACAACCAATGACGGCATCGCAACACCGCCACCAACAGCCGCACCGCAGCGCGAAAATACCCGCATCACAATACGAAGTACCGTGCCCGGATCACCACCTGAGGCACAACAACCACGTCGATAGACATCACAACCACATAAAATTCCCATACAGACTTTAAAGAAATGAAATAAAAGGCTTTACATACCTTTTAAATGTCATTAACCAAATATTATCACCGAAACACGGATTTAACCGTCATGGTATGAGGAACCAAGGGTGAAAAATTTTTTATGGTTAAAAACAAATAAAATAAAATAAAAAAGGTTTGAAAATATTTGAAATGGTAAAAACCGATTACAAATATGAGAATGGATTAAAGCGGAAAGACGAGAACAAAGACGGTTGAGTTCTGACCTGGGCACCCCATTGAGGCACGAGCCTATGTGCACAATAAGGGGCTTCTACCTCAGGCCAAAACTCATTTTTGGCTCGTTTATCCCATGTTTTGGATCGTGTTATGCATGTTTTAGCATGTTATAGTCATAAAACAAATGAAGACATGATAAAAGAAGGATTTTTACACCCTCATGTTGGGCTTCATTAATCTCATTAGTATACATATTCATAGTATGATAGTTTAATTTAGTCATAAAATTAAAACAAGATCTTATGCATGCAAACATAAAACAAAGTAGAGAAGAAATCGTCCCTTCTTACATTTGGTGTTTCGGATTTATGGGCACCAACAGATGTCCTACTTGTTAGTTCTTGAGCTTTCCAACAATGGATGAACAAAGGTTCAAATTAGAACCTCTCCCAAAAGCTTATACCCAAGGAACACCCTTAATGACTAATATTATTATGAGCTAGTAATAATACTAATCTTACTTAAAATTTGGACACAAAAATGGTATTTTGTTCTCTTGTATTTCGGTCAAGAGAGGAGAGGATTTGTGAGCTTTCTTTCTCTTAAATTATTTTACAAAATGTAGAGAGTTGTATTTTCTAACACTAGAAAATAGCATATATTGAAGTAGTGAATAATGATAGAAAAACCCGTGGCTTTTTTCAAGTAGAAAAACCGGTTGGGAGGGGGGACTAGTGGCCAATGAATGGTCTTGTGTCCTTCTCAAGATAAGACTAGGCATGCATGGCTATAATTAGACTATAATCATTGTGTTTTCCTTATTAAAATAATCAACACAATATATCCTCTAATACTCCCTCCATTTCGTCACATACACGTAAAATGGAAGGTCCATTTTATTTTGTCATTTGTCAATTTTGTTATATGTCACATGTTGCATGGCATGTTACATTATAATATATTTTAACATATTAAAAATCAACATATTAATAAAATATGTCACATACAAAATTTAACTAGTAATTCTTGATTACTTGTACCAAAATGGTTTATCAAATTATAAATTACAACAACTTGTATTTATAATAAATTATTCATTCGGTTTCAATTGTTTCGTAAACAATATTTTATTCTAAGTAATAAAACAATTCGATTACATAGACCGTATCTAATTTAATCGAATTACAACAAGACACGTTAATTTTACTCACAAAATCATCCGTCAATATTAAGATATTTAATTAACTCGTATCGGCATACGATTAATTAAATGATCAATTAAGAGTATTTCCCTATTGGTATGACCTAAGGGGATCAACTGATCACCATCGTCGCACGACAGTAATGTCAAACTCTAGTCAGCCAACCATTACCGATATGTGTGGACCAGTTGACTGTAAGATATTACTTCCCACATGTATTCCTAAATATGAGATTTAAACATGTGATCAATATGATCGACAGTTGTGATCGCATTATTGTCGGAGGACACTTATTCCAACAATCTCCCACTTGTCCTCGACAAGTGTGCATCACCAATTCTCTTGTCCTATTACTATCTCTCACTCAATGCAAGGTGTCTTTCGGGTCGTACTTGCAAGTGATCATATCGAGAGTGGTTTCCTCGATCTGGAGAATAACTGATTGGCCGGAATTATCTACCATAGATACCTTCCGAGCGTGGCCACGCATTTCCAGTTCATTACTCCTTCAGTGGCCCTGAGATATTGTTTTAACCCTGACAAGGGGTGGACAATTCCTATCACACTATTCCCTTCGATTAGCCACAACCATCATAACCCAAAATATGCCCATTTGACCCCATTTATGAAGGCCGTAGTAACATAAATCAAAGTTAATCTGAAACTGTGCCACCTTAGGCGAACAGTATTTAGTCAACGAATTAACTCATTAGAATACTATAGTAGTTCTCGCCACGACCAGGCTATATAAATTTGCCAGAACTCTATAAGCGGTCATTAGCCCGACAAGGTGTTCCTACTAGTCTGCCTATGTGATCGACTAGTCATCTCACATGACTCCATGGCACTTGAACTTGCCATCAATCGCATCACACTCTAGTCACTTCGAGACGTCACCTCATGTAAGTGACTATGGGCGAATATAATGCTAATCCGTGTTCACTTTAACGGGGTTCAATTGTCTCTACAACCCGTTTGGATGTAACAAAGTATAAAAGGAGTTTTTAGATTTAAAAACTCGAACGACAAATGTGATTATTACATATGAATAGTCAATACCTGATTACTACTTCATATTCTTATAATCCAATTTGATCTTTGTACGTAGTTGTTCATCTCAATCCAATTGAAATGACATACGACTCATCATGTTAAGCCTATTAGAAGGCTTTGGTTAGTAGGTTTTATCAACTTCTTGTACCTTACTCAACCTTACTACATACTCGTTTTCCTTTGTAATGTATACATTTGCATTACAAAACTTTCTGAGTACGTGTCTAGATCCAATCTAGCCCTCTAGCCTTAGAATAGCTCCCACTGTTTTCACAGTGTGCGGGACTCATCCTTCTTGCACATCTCATGATTGCAAGTGTACTCAATTTCCGTTGTAAATATCTCTCATTGTTCTTTATTGCCTAGAACGATTCTAGTATCTCTATTTTTTAAATAACATAGCCACAATGGTTCCTTAACGATCTTCACGTGTTTTGAATATGGTTTTGTCTGAAACCTTTCTCAATCTCAATTGTCATTTGTGTAACACCCTTACACAAATTAGTTAATTGTATCAAAAACACTTAACTTTCCTTCCTTAATGCTTCCTCAAGCACTTAAGAATAATCTATATGGCTACTTGGTAACTATTACTTCAATTCGATTTTGAAACAATTCATCATACGCAAAATATATGAAGTGTTATACATCATTACTCATTTAATTGATCCGGCAGTAGAAGCAAATGGAATCAATCAAATATGTTCAACATGATTGAACTAGTCATGAATCTTATTAATATATGACTTCTTATTTGACGTTAATATCATGTGCATTGACCTCCATAAATCCGGATATTGAAGATGTATTATAATACTCCAAAAGTGTCAAATCATTCCCAATGATCAATATGTCATCCACATATAAGACTAATTAAAATTTTCGTAACTCCCACTAAACTTCATGTATAAACACAACTTCTCAACCTATTGAGAAAAGTTTTATCACATGATCAAAATGTTGATTCCAACTCATTGATGTCCTACTTAAGACAATCTCTTAAGTTGCACATTATTTTAGGATTGCAAGAATCTACAAAACTCATGACATGTATTGAATACATTCCTTCTAATTGAAGAAGTGGGTTTTAGATTCACTCGCTATATATCATCATAATGAAATACAATCCCGAAGAAGATCTGAGTAGTGCAAAACACTTTGCAACTAATCAAGCTTTGATATCTCTCTTTTATATCCAACAATTCCATATGGAATTTATTTCGGATTTTCATGGCTCTAAGCCTTGTATTGAGTTGTGACTTAAACACTCCCATTTAAGTAATATGATCATTACTTTCCAGAAGTAACTTGAATCAAACAATTTCTTTGTAAGTTGCAAGCTCTTTATTTTCTAAAAAGTAAAACGAATTCATCATCTTCAACAAGTGATGAGTTCAATCTCCTAGGTTTCGAAGAAACAACATCAAGTAGCCAAGAAAATACAGTTTCTTGCGGCATACAAATTTCATACAATTTTAGACACAATTCTTTTGTGGCTCTTGAATATTTTCTCCCACTCTGTCTTCTAGAAATAAACTTGTATTCTAGAAAGACAGGTTCACGAGCCACAAACTTACAAGCATGGTACCCTACTTATTCATATCTCATATGAATCGTTTTAGATTTAGTGGAAAAATAATTTAGACAAATTATAAAATCCCCAAAAGGATCAAGTAACTCAAAGTAACTTGATTGAAGTCCAAACCGTATCGAATAGGGTTTGAATTCTTTATCCAACACAACATTATCCCATAATGCGTGCAAAGAGAGATTAACTTGTGATACTATATCACATTTCCTTTGGCTTATATCAAAGTCTTCACTTTGATAATCCCATCACGATTAAATCGTGATTCCTGGAACTCTTTGAACTTCTTAAAAGATATCTCTATGTACCTTATTAAGTGAACACATTAGTGTCAACTTAAATCGTTGGTAAAAGAAAATGATCAACCTATTCTGGATCAATGATTTACAACCTCGATCTCCTTTTCAACCAAAAAGCACGAGACATCTTGCTTTGAATACAAGATACGCATATACCATAAGATTAACAATCTAATGGTTCCAAGAGTACTCGATAACTCTTTGCGTTCATCATTCCTGAATTTAAGGTTTAATCTTGGGTTACCAATTTGAGTCTTGCATCATCTACATGATATATCATTCTAGTTTGGTTTAGAATATAATCACCTTTGATAATGGGCTAGCCATACATCAAATCATGGTGTATAGGGTCACAAAAATGAAACCTCTTTTGTATCTTAACAAGATTATATTCTTATTCAGAGTTGATGCACTTAATAGTCATAATTAAGTACAACTTTAAACCCAAAAACTAGATTGCGTATACAATGACTCCATCTCTCAACATCAATTGTTGCTAGTCGTCATATTCTAATCATCCTATGTATCAAATGCAATGATGAAAACCACCACCGGTTTCTAATATTGACGAAGTAGTACTAGCAAAATTTATGTCAATCAAATAAACATTTAAAGAAGAAGGTCCCATTAGATGTCCCACAACTAACTTGCCGATTCTTCCATAATTTTGGGTAGTTTCCTTTCTAGCGTCCAACAATTAAGACAATGGAAACTTTATCGGTCGGGATTGATAGGTTTAGTATCATTATTCTCAATAACTTTACTTTTATCATTACTTATCATTACCTTGTATCAATTCCATTCTAATTTTACTTCTTTGAACCTCATCCTTTTCTTAACGGTTTAAGAGAATGCTCCCACTCATTTCAATGAGTCTTTGCTAAGAGAAGCAAAATTGAAATTCATGAAGACTACTCTTCATTCGTTTGTTTAGTCTTAAAAACTTTCATTGAAGTGATTGCGGTATTTTTGGTCAATTACGATTTCTAACAAATCTAGTCACCAAAATGATTTAACGTTTCAAAGTACTTAACTCAATTAAGCACATGAGAAACATTTCATTGTAAGTAGATATGTTAGTCAAAAATCAAAATCCCTTTTGATCACGAATAACTTTTATCTACACTCTTCACAAGAGATCCTTGCAATGGATAATACGAGGTTTTTAGAAGAAAATTCAAATTTGTATTTAGTTACGTTGTTTAATGGAGATTTGAACTAAAATCGAAATGATATCGTATATAATTTGAGGTAAAGAATTAGAACAATATGATTAACGGAATAATGAAAACAAAACATTTATCGTTATAATAATACTTGTAAATATAAAAACAAGTAAAGCATTTACATAGTGACCTCTACCCAACTATGATAAATGATTCCAAGATCCAAATTCATCTTAACTTGGGCACGCTTTGGCGATACAACCGTCATCAATATAACTCAGTGGATTAACTCTTTAATCAATTCTACTTTTAGAACTCTTGGTCGATAAACTTACATTAATATTTATCTTTAGCCCAAAACACATCCGGCTATGGTCGAGAATCCTTTTGTTGAGTTCAATCCAAATTTCGAATAAATGTGTCCATGATACAAATTCACATTAACTTGGGCACGCTTTGGCGATACAACCCTCATCAACATGAATTCGGTGGATAGACATTTATCACCCACTTCCCCTACGTAACAAGGTTTGTACCCCGGTTTGGCCGAGCGCACTCCTTCACGAAATAGGTTTTCATGGTTTCTAATTTTTGGTAAGGCTAAGTCTCAATTGTTTATTTAGCGAGAGGTCATGTCAATTTATTATCTATCACGTTTTAGGTGAACTTAAGCGGTGAACTACGATAATTGTAATTGACACGGTCGATAAACTCGATTAAAATAGAATGCATGTTTAGTTATGGCGATTTAGCGATGCATGCAACATATAAATAAAATGCAAAGCATAAAAATAAACTCCTAGTATGGCCTTCCTAAAATAGTAAATCTAATAAACTATTAGAAATTCGGAAACCAACTCCTTTGGTCCCTTGGACTTCGGTCTTGGCACGCATCTCGAGGTAACACCGTCTTCATGGAAACTCTGGGAAAATTAAAAATAATAAATAAAATTACATAATTTCCTATTATAAATTTGTAAGAAAAATAAAAATAAATCTATTAAATTACAAAACGGTGATACGAGATCACAATAATTACAACCGAATCGATATTCCCATACATTTCGGGTAATACCAATTAAAAACTAAGGCCATACTAAGTAAAATTACATAATTCAAAAATTATATAAAATAAAAATATGACAATCATAAATAAAATGCAGCATTATAATATGTATGAACATGCTTAATTTTATGCTAAATCGCCTTTTAAGAGCCAATATCGTATAAGTTATCGGTTTTTATGGATTTGCGTGATTATTATAACTTGTTAAAATCACAAAATGTCTCATAAATTCATATTTATGTTCAAGTTAATTACCCTAACCATCTTGAGACTCAAAACTTAGTCTTCACTAATATTTTGACAATAACTCAACTTGATTTCTTAATATTGTTCATTATGGACCAAAAATACAAAATTATGCTATAAACTTCAAATTAAATCAAAATAATTTCAAATAATTTCAAAATTGAAATTCAAACTTATGAACATTCTGGAAAAATACCATGACTCTCATAATGTTCAATGCTTAGGTTAAATATTTCGAAAAATTATCGAGAAAAACAATGTTGCAGTTTATCGGTTTTAACAAATATGACCATTAAAATATGAGAAAATTTATTTTCATCAAATTTTCACTTTTAGATCTGAAATATATGATAAAATGCAACATGTGACGTTTTTCTTTAGTCATGAAATATGTTTTGGCATTATAACTAATTATAGTCACTATTTATGTGATTTTTTATCAAAAATTCATAAATCATGCATAAAGACTTCACTATAGCCAAAACTTTTACACACATCTTGTAAAATTGCATGTGACAACATTCTAAATTTTCATGACTAGATTCGAAATATAACTCATATTAACCTATTTACCCATTTAAATACGATTTAAGCTTATAAAATCCGTATTTCATGCAAAATAACTTAGTTTATCACGAGATTTAACATGTCATTAGTAGATAATATATTTTAAAACATATCCAAAAACCACTAAAAAATTCAAAGTTTAGCTATTTTTTGTCCAAAAATGACATTTTATATTCAAAAATCACAATTTTATGTCATAAATTAAAAAAATGAACAATAAAATTCATAAATAAACCAAAATGTCCTAAAAATCACTTAGGACCAGAAACTTTTAACACGCAAAGTTATTTTTAGGTTTATCTTCATAAATCCAAATTAATTAGTTTTGTATTTTAATCTTATAACTCGGGAAAACCATAAACCGATTTGCATGCAAACAACCTATTGCTCTGATACCACTTGTTGGGCTTCATTAATCTCATTAGTATAAATATTCATAGTATGATAGTTTAATTTAGTCATAAAATTAAAACAAGATCTTATGCATGCAAACATAAAACAAAGTAGAGAAGAAATCGACACTTCTTACATTTGGTGTTTCGGATTTATGGGCACCAACAAGATCTCCTACTTGTTAGTTCGTGAGCTTTCCAACAATGGATGAACAAAGGTTCAAATTAGAACCTCTCACAAAAGCTTATACCGAAGGAACACCCTTAATGACTAATATTATTATGAGCTAGTAATAATACTAATCTTACTTAAAATTTGGACACAAAAATGGTATTTTGTTCTCTTCTATTTTGGTCAACAGAGGAGAGGATTTTGTGAGCTTTCTTTCTCTAAAATTATTTTACAAAATGTAAAGAGTTGTATTTTCTAACACTAGAAAATAACATATATTGAAGTAGTGAATAATGATAGAAAAACCCTTGGCTTTTTTCAAGTAGAAAAACCGGTTGGGAGGGGGGACTAGTGGCCAATGCATGGTCTTGTGTTCTTCTCAAGATAAGACTAGGCATGCATGGCTACAATTAGACTCTAATCATTGTGTTTTCCTTATTAAAATAATCAACACAATTTATCCTCTAATACTCCCTCCATTTCGGCACATACACATAAAATGGAAGGTCCATTTTATTTTGTCATTTGTCAATTTTGTTATATGTCACATGTTGCATGACATGTTACATTATAATGTATTTTTAACATATTAAAAATCAACATATTAATAAAATATGTCACATACAAAATTTAACTAGTAATTCTTGATTACTTGTACCAAAATGGTTTATCAAATTATAAATTAAAACAACTTGTAATTATAATAAATTATTCATTCTGTTTCAATTTTTTCGTAAACAATATTTTATTCTAAGTAATAAAACAATTCGATTACTTAGACCGTATCTAATTTAATCGAATTACAATAAGGCACGTTATTACTCACAAAATCATCCGTCAATATTAAGCAATTTAATTAACTCGTATCGGCATACGATTAATTAAATGATCAATTAAGAGTATTTCCCTATAGGTATGACCTAAGGGGATCAACTGATCACCACCGTCGCACGACAGTAATGTCAAACTCTAGTCAGCCAATCATTACCGATATGTGTGGACCAGTTGATTGTAAAATATTACTTCCCACATGTATTCTTAAATATGAGATTTAAACATGTGATCATTATGATCGACAGCTGTGATCGCATTATTGTCGGAGGACACTTATTCCAACACCTCATACTTACATGTTTGGTTATGGCGAGAAACCAACGTAAGTGTAACAACTCGTTTGGTCGGAAAAGACTCGGTTGAAAACCGGTTTGGTAAGTAAAAAGAATGTTTTATTAAGATTAGTGACGGTGTAGTAGTCGAAGTGGTCGGTCAATTGATTTAATGCACGATGATGGTACCAAACAATGTCTAAGGCTTGTATTTACGATCGGTAGGTCGTAGATACGCGTCGGATTGTGACTTAAGAAGTCGAGTCGAGAATTTTAAGGGAGAAAAGAGGGGGCGGACACTCGCGTAACTTCTCAAATGGGGGCATTTGAGGGGTATTTATAGGAAAATGAGTGGTTGTGTGAGTTTTGAGCGACGTGACCACCTGGCCTGCTCAAAGAGGCGCGAGCCACGTCGCGGGTCTTCAAGTTGTCTTGTCGCTTTCACACAAGTGCAATCATAATTTGTTCTATCCTAGGATTTGTAGTCACATGTTTGGTACTTGACCATTCATGAATCCGGGAAATCTTAGCATAGAAGGCTTTGAATGTTTTGTTTTTGGTGGTTGACTCGTTGTTGGAGTCGGGATTTGAATTTTTGAGTCGGTTTTTGGTCCGGTGTCGGTTTTGACTCTAATTAGTGTCATTGCGACCCCGTCGTCGTGCATTAAACATTCCAGGTACTTTTGAAAAGTTTTGAAATGTTTTATTTTCTAAATCGTTTTAAGTTTTCCGATGTAAAGTTGTACACAAACTGTCGATCAAACGCCGCGATTCCAAAACATTGTATAGTCCGATAAACATCGGGTGTTTGTTGGAGTCTCAGCAGATACTGGGTATCTACAGAGCCCCCACTTTGACTGAGACTTGGACAGGGCGAAAGTTAAAGTAGAGCCCCCAATTCAATCGAAGATTACAACCTGGAGACCCAAGCGACGTCGAGGCGGCTCGAAAGGATTCGGGCCAGGGACCTGCCGTCGGGAAGGGCGACGCCAAGGCGACTCGAGGGTACAAGTCAAGGACCTGTCGTCGGGAACAGTTTAAAGTCTGTCGACTTTCTGTGCGGGTCGTTTAAAGTCCGTTAGAATACGTACAAAGGCTCGCCAGCTATAAGAAGGAGTCATAACTCATACCTGAGGCATCTTCGGATACGTCCTTGCACGTTTGCGGATAAAGGCTCGCCAGCCATGGTGCGTAGTAAGGCTCGGCAGCTATGGTGCATATATGAGGAGGGCTCGCCAGCCGCTGTGCGTTGTAAGGCTCGCCATCCATGGTGCGTACATGAGGAGGGCTCACCAGCCGCCATGCATAATAAGGCTCGCCAGCCATGGTGCGTACATGAGGAGGGCTCGTTAGCCGCGATGCGTAATAAGGCTCGCCAGCCATAGTGCGTACCTGAGGAGGGCTCGCCAGGCGCGATGCGTAATAAGGCTCGCCAGCCATGGTGCGTGTTGGAGCTTGTGTCCTCCACAATTAGTGTGATAACATTTATAAATCTCTTATAGGTTCACAAGGGTATACTTAGTATTTTATCAGTTGATTAACGATTACCTAATAACGGTTGGCTTGCTAGAAAGTTTGACGTTATTATCATATTGATGGCGGTGATCAACTGGTCCCTAAAAGTCACACCTAAAGGATGTGTTTGAGAAATGTGAATATGGAAATGTAATCACATTGATGCCTTATATGACTAAAAGGTTAGTCCATGTGTTTGACTAAACAGTTAGTCAATGTGATGATGAGACGATTATTTAATACAATTAAATAATATTAGCTGAGACGAATTAACTGTCAATTTGTAAATTGAATATAAGCTGTTATATTTAATTAATGTATATAATGTTAGCTTAAACGAATTAAGATGTTAATTCGTGATTAAATGTAACCAGTTATATTTAATTAGCGAATTATAAATATGTTATATTTATAGTTAATGTATATATTATGCGGAATTGTCATAATAAAATGTTGACAGACCGGTATTAATAAATCGACTACAAACTGTTGATTATGGACTTATTAAATACATGTTAACATAATTGACAATAGATAAATATACACATTATATATAATTAGATAATAACCGAAAATAATAGGATTTTATCTTATTTTGGTTGTTGCTAAAACCGAAAAAAAGGAAAGAAAAATCTCACCTAACACTCTCCCTCACACGGTTTTAAGGGGAGTAGGGGACTCATTTTTCTAACCTAATTCACTTGACCTAATTCTCTCATCATTCACAAAAACCATAAAAATTAATTTACATTTTGGGGATCTATTCTAGCAAGAACAAGAGGCATTTCTCATCACATTTTGGGTGCAACGATTAGGAGAATATCAATTTGATATTGTTCTTAGGCCTAATTTTCTAGGGACAAAGGTTGACTCTTAATCTTTACTATTTTGTTTATGCAATTTCATTTATGACTAGTTTTCATTATCATAATTTCGTTATAATCCTAATAATCTTAAAGGAAGTATACCGATATTTCATACAAGTGGTATCAGAGCCAAGGCCAAGAAATTATTTTGTATGATTTTCATAAATGATTTAAACAAAAAAAAAATTGAAGAATCGAAAAAAAATAATTTTCGGCCGAGAAGAATTTTTTTTTTGCCGTGACAATTTTTTTTTTTTTTTCAGCCGAGATGATTTCTGTTTTTTTTTTTTTTTATGTTTTTGTTCCATTTGATTTATTCATATTGTTGTTTTAATTAGTTAAGATGATAATATGATAAATTTGTAGATGTTTTGATTTAATTAAAATTAAATTGAAATGTAAATGGAATTATTTTGATTAATGATGATTATTTGTTTTTGCTATATAGTTTTTGGCACACATGATGTTAAATTGTAGTTTAAGGATCATGTTTTATTAATTTAATTGTTGATGATTATGCCAATCTTGTTCTAATAGCAACTATAAACAAATTTGTTCATCTTAATGTTTTTTTTTGTTTTGATAATTAAAAAAAATTTAAAAAAAGGGGTTGTTTCGTTTTTTTTTTAATTCAGCCGAGAGAAAGAAAAAAAAAACTATTTTTTTTAAATTAGGGCAAAATGCCGAGACAAATTAAAAAGAAAAAAAAGGGTTTCGTTTTTATTTTTTGTTAGTTTTTGGCCAATAATAATTATACATTAAATTTATAATGTATGATGTTTGTTGTGAAAAGGTTCACAAAATTAAAGATACCTAATTATTTTAAAGAGGTTTAAAATAATGTTTGATTAATTCATATTGCAAGATTAATATGTATTAAGATTAAAATTATTGTGAGTAATTGAGGAATTATCAAATAATTTGATCATTTAAATAGGTGGTTTGGATATATTACTCTACATAATTAAGGAATTATGTCTTGAATGTTTAATTTATAGTTGATGCATTTTTATATAGTTGAATGAATCGTTGAATGATTTTATTTACGTATTTTTGCAATCGGTTGTAATTTGTAATACCTAGTGTGACCTTAGTTAAATTATGTTTTCGTAATGATGGAAACGTAATTTTTATGTAATTTTGAGATCTCGAATCTCCTTTAATTTTCTTTAAGTATTATGGTTTTGAAATTAGAATGTAAATAGGTTATTATGTAATTTTTAAATTGTAATTTTAAGAAGACTAAAGATGGAGATTCGATTGCTCACTCCCGCTACATGGACCAAGATGGAACATCAAGACAAGCTTCTCGGGTCCAAGGACGGATTCCAAAGTTGTATTTATGTTCATTTTGGTAGATAGGCCACACTAGGACTTTATTTTGTTTTACGTTTTTTCATTCTTATTGCTTTTCATTCGCATGATAGTTAGTGCATCATTTTCCGCCTAAACCAAACCACCTACTAAAATGCATGAAAATTGACTCATATAGGTTGAATATTAGTTTTCATAGACATACAGATGTCACACACATCTTAAGCCATCATCTTAGTTTATTCATTCACGCATGCTAGATATTAGTTCACTTAAAATGAATTAAAATAAAGTTGATGGGATCTTCCTCTAAAACTGAAATTGGGAATAGTCTTTATAAGGGCAAACAACTATGAATCCCTTCTTCGCGGTAGGCATATAGGACCTTACTCTCCATATGACCCCTTCTACATTGGGTAAGTAGTTTGTGTTAACTAAGTTTACCTCAACATTATAATCCGAAGAGTTTCTCGTGATTATGATGGACTATATATAGAATTTACAGAAATTTATCGACCAAGAATTCTAAAAGTAGAATTAGCCAAAAGGTTGGCTTATCAATTTACAGATAATTGAGTCTTGGAATCATTTATATAATTCTTGAGGGAGGTCAATTGTATAAATGCTTGAGTCTTCGTGTCATAACAGTATTGCATTAGACTTAAATCATAACGATGAGAATGCTTATTATATTTTTTCTTCTTTTCGCAGTGTAGAATACGTTTTATTTTGATAATACTGTTACAACAAATGGCTGGAAATAACGAAATCCCAATGCCAAGTGCCACACTTGGACGCGATTCCTGGCTAAAAGCTTTCATGAACCACATGAATCAGTTCACTCGGCTGAAGAATGATGGGTCCAACTTTGCGGACTGGGAGGCATCATTACGGAATGCTGCCATTGCTGACGGTAAGCTCAAGTACTTAACTGAGCCAATACCGGTAAACCCAGGCCCCAATGCAGGAGTTAACGAGTCATTTTCTTATAGTGACTTCGTCATAGAAGCGGGTGCGATAAAGAACGTACTCATTTTTGCAATGGAAACCAATTTGCAAAGACGCTTCATTGCCCAAGGTGCAATCAAGATTTTCACCACGCTCACTAATGAGTTCTCAAAAGCACCGAGAATTGTTACTTATGAGCATACCTGTCGCTTCTTTGATGCGAAACTCCAGAAGGGCCAACCGGTTAGTCCACACATTTTTAACATGATTGAGAATGTCGAGAAATTGGAGGCACTTGATTGCAAAATCAGTGAGAGCATAGTCATTGACCGTATGCTTCATTCACTTCATGATGGTTTTGCCCTTTTCAGGGCAAATTACTACATGAATGACATGAAAAAAAGTCCTCATGAGCTACACTCACTTCTCGTACAGACCGAGAAGGATATGAAATTGAGTGGGAGCGTGAAGCAAGATGTTCTCATGATTTCCAACAAGAATAAGGGTAAGGGCAAAGCTCCGTGACCTAACGTAGGAAAGCCAAAGTTTAAGAAGCCAGGAAATGGTAAGAGTGGGCCTGGTGAGACTAGTGGCTCACAAGGCAAGACAAAGAGCAAGGGCGGTGACATTGAGTGCCACCATTGTCACAAGACTGGACATTGGAGGAGGAACTGTCCCGTGTACCGTGAGGACATAAAAGCAGGTCGCGTCACTCCTGTTGGTATTTCATCTTATATTCATATGATTGAGATTAACCATGCAAGTTTCGGAAATTGGGTACTTGATACTGGTTGTGGTTCTCATCTGTGTAATCATTTGCAGGGCCTAAAAAACATCACACCTCTCGGAAAGGGTGATGTGGACCTGCGAGTCGGGATTGGAGCTAGAGTTGCTGCAGTCTCAAAGGGAACATACGTAATCCAACTCCCTAGTGGTTTTGAGTTATATTTATATAACTGTTACTATGTACCCAGTTTGTCTAAGAACATTATTTCTGTTTTCGTACTTATTAAAGACGGTTTTTCATTTTCAATAAAGGATAATAGCTGTATTTTCTCTTTTAATGAAATGGTTTATGGCAAAGCAGTTTCCATGAATGGAATTTACATCTTAGATCAAACCACGGATATATTACACGTGAATAATACGAAATTAAAGGTTGGTGACAAAGATCAAACTTATCTATGGCATTGTCGAATGGGGCACAAAAATGAAAAACATGTAAGGAAACACGTCGAGAATGGGACTATTCCCGCATTCGATTTTTCTACATTTGGCACGTGTGAATCATGTCTTATCGGCAAAATGACTCAAATTTCCTTCAAAGGTGTTGGAATGCGCGCTAGTGACCTATTAGGATTCATACATACTGATGTATGTGGACCTATGTCAATTACCGCTAGAGATGGCTATAGATATTTTATCACTTTCACGGACGATTTGAGTAGATACGGATATGTCTACTTAATGAAGCATAAAAGTGAGTCCTTTGAAAAATTCAAGGAATACCAGAACAAGGTTGAGAACCAACTGGGAAGAAAGGTTAAAGCATTCCGTTCAGATCGGGGTGGCGAATATCTTTCAAATGAGTTTGATCAACACCTTAAAGACTGTGGAATCGTTTTACAGTTAACTCCACCTGGAACACCTCAATTAAATGGTGTGTCCGAACGGAGAAATTGAACACTACTTGATATGGTTAGATCCATGATGAGTCACACGGTAGTACCTGATTCATTATGGGGTTTTGCTCTTTTGTCAGCTGCTCTTATACTTAACCGAAGTCCGACTAAAGCTGTCGACAAGACTCCATATGAAATGTGGAAGGGAATGGTCCCTAACTTGTCCTTTATTGGGGTTTGGGGTTGCGAGGCTTATGTCAAGTGGAGACACGAGGATAAGCTTGGCCCGCGATCGGTCAAGACATACTTTATTGGTTATCCAAAAGGAATGTTTGTTCATTACTTCTATTCGCCTACCGAACATCGAGTTTTTGTTGCGGCTAGTGCGACGTTCTTAGAGAAAGAATTTCTCAAGAACAAGTAAAGTAATAGAACCTTCGAGCTGTCGGAGATTCAAGAACTAATAACTGAGGAACAGATGGAGGAAGTTGTTCCTTCAACTGATGATACGGTTAATATTCCTCAGGAAGCTAGGAGGTCGGGTAGAGTCTCTAATCCTCCAGACAGATACATTGGTATGGTCGAGGAGAATGACATTTTGCTCCTAGAGAGTAATGAACCCCTACTTATAAAGGTGCCATGACATGTTCCGACTCAAAGCTATGGCTTGAAGCCATGCAATCCGAGATTGACTCCATGTATGAGAATAACATATGGGATCTTGTTGATTTACCCAATAAGGTAAAACCTCTACAGTGCAAATGGCTTTACAAAATAAAGTGTTCTGTAGACGGGCAACCAGATACCTATAAGGCACGACTAGTGGCAAAAGGTTTCACTCAAGTGCACGGATTGCATTATGATGAAATTTTTGCACCTGTAGTTATGCTACGTTCCATTCGGATAATCTTAGCGATTGCCGCGTTTCATGACTATGAAATTTGGCAAATGGATGTGAAAACCGCCTTCTTAAACGGTTATTTGGAGGAAGAGTTGTACATGATGCAACCCGAAGGTTTCATAGATCCAGAAAATCCTAAGAAGGTGTGCAAGCTTAAGCGTTCCATTTATGGACTTAAGCAACCTTCTTGGAGTTGGAATCATCGTTTCGACCAGGTGATAAAAGAGTATGGTTTCACTCGATCGGTCGAGGAACCATGCTTATATATCAAGTCGAGTGGGAGCAAGATTGTTTTCTTGATATTGTATGTCGATGACATACTCTTGATTGGGAATGACATTCCTCTCTTATCTTCGGTTAAAGGATGGTTGAAGAACCATTTCCAGATGAAAATCTGGGTGAGGCACAACGCATATTGGGAATCCGTATCTATCGAGATAGATCACGACGGACGTTATCATTGAGTCAGGAGTCTTATTTGGATAAGATTCTTGAAAGGTTCAGCATGACCAACTCTAAGAAGAGGAACCTTCCAATGACTTCTGGGATGCATTTGAGCAAGTCTCAGTCACCCACGACGCCTGAAGGGGTTGAACGCATGAGTCGTGTTCCTTATGCATCAGCCATAAGATCAATCATGTATGCCATGATATGCATACGTCCAGAAGTGGCATATTCATTGAGTATGACGAGTCGGTACCAAAAGAATCCAGGTGAAACACACTGGATAGCTGTTATAAACATCCTTAAGTACCTACGGAGGACTAAGGATAGGGTATTGACTTATGGAGAAGATACTAAGCTATGCGCAATCGGTTACGCAGATGCTAGCTTCCAAACGGATCGAGATGATTCCAAATCTCAGTCCGGGTTCGTCTTTACTCTTAATGGTGCTGCGGTCAGCTGGAAGAGTTCCAAACAGAATGTTGTAGCAGATTCTACCACTGAATCCGAGTACTATGCCGCTTCGGAAGCAGCAAAGGAAGCTATATGGATGCGTCAATTCTTACAAGGACTTACGATAGTTCCTAGTTCGAATGACCCGATCACCATATATTGTGACAATAGAGGTGCCATCTTCCAGGCTAAGGAGCCTAAGTCTAGCAACAAGTCTAGACATGTACATCGGAAGGCTCACCTGATCCGTGATTACGTGGAGCAAGAGGAGATAGTGATTGACAAGATAGCTTCGGATGACAACATCGCGGATCCTCTCACTAAACCATTGAATTATGATAAGCATGAAGGGCACGTTATTTCCATGGGAATTAAACGTGTTCCTGAGTTGTAGTAGTTGATTTTGGATTCGATACATTATCTTTTTCATATACTATTTATAACATCATCGTTTTATTTCATATTTTGTTTTTCATGTGGATTGTACTGACAACATTGAACGCCACAAAGTGAACTGAATTACAATATATTTGTTTTGGTCCGTAATCGCCTACATGAGCTGATAACTCTGGCTATTATATCGTGCAGTCGATTGATGGTGAGTTCAACGAGCTATAAGTCAAACAGTTGGCTGATCGATCACAGATACGAGTTATAACGATATCTCATAGGACAAAAATTGTGACAACGTAATGGAGGCCTAAATGTTTAAAAACATTCGGTGTCGGGTCGTGGATTGGACGTCAATTGTGTTCCTAGAGTCGATTCTTTTGACTATCGACTATCTCTTGAGATTAAGGCAGTTTTTGGGTGACTTTGGTTTCTTTCTCATGGTCGACCGTAACTGGAGGCTAAGTAGATTTTTTCTGTGTCATTTCATACTGTGCTTATATCTGCAGGATTCGAGTTGAAGAAAATATCCAACCTTTATCAGGTATAGTTATTTCTCAGCGCCACTCGAGGAGTTGTAACTGAAATGCATGGCCATGCTCGGATGATGATTCGTTTATCAGTTAAGTTACTCTCTAGTCGGGGAACCACTCTTGATATTGATCACTTGTAAAATACGACCTTTGTGAATACGGATTTTGCAAATTGTTTTACATTGAGTGGGAGAAATTTTAGGATATGAGAATTGGTTATCGCACATACACTTGTGAGGACAAGTGGGAGATTGTTGGAGCTTGTGTCCTCCACAATTAGTGTGATAACATTTATAAATCTCTTATAGGTTCACAAAAGTATACTTAGTATTTTATCAGTTGATTAACGATTACCTAATAACGGTTGGCTTGCAAGAAAGTTTGACGTTATTATCATACTGATGGCGGTGATCAACTGGTCCCTAAAAGTTACACCTAAATGATGTGTTTGAGAGATGTGATTATGGAAATGTAATCACATTGATGCCTTATATGACTAAAAGGTTAGTCCATGTTTTTGACTAAACAGTTAGTCAATGTGATGATGAGACGATTATTTAATACAATTAAATAATATTAGCTGAGGCGAATTAACTGTCAATTCGTAAATTGAATATAAGCTGTTATATTTAATTAATGTATATAATGTTAGCTTAAACGAATTAAGATGTTAATTCGTGATTAAATGTAACCAGTTATATTTAATTAGCGATTTATAAATATGATATATTTATAGTTAATGTATATATTATGCGGAATTGTCATAATAAAATGTTGACAGACCGGTGTTAATAAGTCGACTACAAACTGTTGATTGTGGACTTATTAAATACATGTTAACATAATTGACAATAGATAAATATACACATTATATATAATTAGATAATAACCGAAAATAATAGGATTTTATCCTTATTTTGGTTGTTGCTAAAACCGAAAAAAAGGAAAGAAAAATCTCACCTAACACTCTCCCTCACACGGTTTTAAGGGGAGTAGGGGACTCATTTTTCTAACCTAATTCACTTGACCTAATTCTCTCATCATTCACAAAAACCCTAAAAATTAATTTATATTTTGGGGATCTATTCTAGCAAGTACAAGAGGCATTTCTCATAACATTTTGGGTGCAACGATTAGGAGAATATCAATTTGATATTGTTCTTAGGCCTAACTTGCTAGGACCAAAGGTTAACTCTTAATCTTTACTATTTTGTTTATGCAATTTCATTTATGACTAGTTTTCATTATCATAATTTCGTTATAATCCTAATAATCTTAAAGGAAGTATACCGATATTTCATACAGTGCGTACATGAGGAGGGCTCGCCAGCCGCGATGCGTAATAAGGTTCGCCAACCATGGAGGGTCGGTTAATTGACCGTGAGAATAGCCGCGTCGGATGGCCTTGTTTTGAAAGTAACGGGCTCGCGATGCCGCCGTGAAAATAGTGAATTTGAATTTTCACTACTGTTGTTTTTGAAATGAGCGGGTTCTGTGAGGAAGCCCCCTGTTCACATTTGAAGGAATAGCGAATTTTGAACTTCCACTACTCTTTTTTGGATTTGAAGTGGCGGTTTTAATCGCCGTTTGTTTGAGTTTTTTGAAGGAAATAGCAAATTTTAAATTTCGCTATTACGACTGAGGTGACGGTTTATGTGCCGCCGCTGACATAAGAAGGAAATAGTGAATTTGGAATCTTCACTATTATTTTGAAGTGACGGTTTATGTGCCGCCGTTAACATATGAAGGAAATAGTGAATTGGGAATCTTCACTATTACGTTTGAAGTGACGGTTTATGTGCCGCCGTTGACATGTGTGGTGAAAATAGTGAAATTTAATTTCCAACTATTATTTTGAAAATGACGGTTTTAACTGCCGTCGTTTGAGTTTTGAGGGAAATAGCGAATTTTGAATCTTCACTATTATTCTTGAAATTGAAAATTGAAGAAATAGTAAATTTTGAATTTTCCACTATTATTTTGTTTTTGAGATTGACGGTTTTAATCGCCGTCATGTTAATTTGAAGAAATAGTGAATGTTTGAATGTTTCACTATTATTTTGGAAAAATGACGGTTTTAATTGTCGTCATTGAAATTTGAAGAGATAGTGAATTTTGAACTTTCGACTATTATTTTGAAAAAATGACGGTTTTAATTGCCGTCGTTTGAAATTTGACGAAATAGTGAATTCGAATTTTCACTATTATTTTGAAAATTGACGGTTTTAATTGTCGTCGTTGAAATTTGACGAAAGAGTGAATTTGAATTTTCACTATTATTTTGAAAATGGACGGTTTTAATTGCCGTCATTGAAATTTGAAGGAAAATAGTGAATTTGAATTTTCACTATTATTTTGAAAATTGAAGCAATAGTGAATTTTGAATTTTTCACTATTATTTTGTAAATTGAAGTGAAAATGGCGGTTTTGATCGCCGTTTGTTTGAAATTTTTGAAGGAAAATAGTGAATTTTTATTTCACTATTTGTTTTTTGTATTTCAAAAATGACGGTCCTTAACGTCGTCATTGGAAATTTGAGGTTTATTATGGGAAATTGGGCCAAAGCCCAAAATTTCGCTGAAAGAGCAGAGAACACCTGATTGAGGAGCGAGCTACTTAGCGCACTAAGGGAGCTTCCCTATTTTTCTGTAAAAGACGCGAGGATGATTCGCATGCCATTCCCTCATTTCGTCTTCAACCTTCGACATAAACACACCAAAAACCGCCATTGAAGGTCTCTAGCTTGCTTCCATTAGTGCTATCATCAACAATGTCATCTCAAGGTATGTATTCCCTCTTGAATCCATTTGAATATGTTGGTCCTTTAGCTAAATTGAATCAGGGCGAAATTTTACCCTAGAAAATCGATTTGGGCGTTTTTGATTGAGCCAATTTCGAGTGAAATTGATGATTGCATTAGGTTAGAAACCTGTTTAGGAGTATAGGGGTGCTTTTAGTTTGCATTTTGGTCCCCGTTCCCGCTCCTTATGTTCGAAAAACGTGAGTGAGGTGGAGAAACCGTCTCATCTCACAATGCCAAATTTATTTGCTTGGGTAATGGGTCCCACTCGGTTGCATTCTAGTCGGGAAAGACAATATTTGCCATTGTGGACCTTTGTTGGGTATTGTGGGGAAAGTTGTAATTTTGGCCTTTCGTGACGGTCTTATTGGTCGTGATCCCTCGTGGGGTTTAGTTTTCAGTACTTGTCGTTAGGAGCACCTAGACCAAAACACAATTTATAACTTCACCAACAACTCTACAATTAGTAAAGAGGCAAGTAAAGGTCGGATCCCAAGGGACGGGAATTGAGATGAGATTTCTATTGCAACTAGTGGTGTCTAAGGGTGTCACAATTGGGGTTTGAAGTAGAAGATCACTAAACTAAATAGCAATGAAAGTAAACAAGCAAGATGAATTAAAAGGGATGTAAACAATTGATAAAAAGCACTAGGGTGTCATGGGGTCATAGAGGATTCATGGGAATTGATCATACAAACATATTCTCAAATTATAAGCAAGCAATTATTGTTGTGATGGATCGAGTTGGTTTATATCTTACAATCCTAGGAAAGTTTGGGTCCCGGAGCCGAATCGATTAGATTGTACAACACCTACAAGTCGACTTAATCTTCCCTACTCAACTATATGCATGGTCTAATGAGACTCGAGTTGGTTTATGTCTTAAAAGTCTCATTGAAAAGATAAGTGATGGGTAAAAAATGCAAGGATTCATAGGCTCACATTTCATCAAACATAACATGTGCATAAGTTGAGATCACAACAAGCAAACAAATAAATTATGAAAATATATTAAATTAAGCATGAATCATTCCCCATGTTAGTTTCCCCTAATTACCCATTAACCCTAGCTAAGGAAACTACTCACTCATTATCATGTTGAACATGCTAGCAAGGTTGTCAATCATACCAACAAAGTGAAACATGATGAATAAATGAAATTGATTAACAATAATTAAAAAGGGATTAAGAGAATTATACCTACTAATGATTCCAATAATAAAGCAAAGAATAAAAGAAGTACTTGATGCTTGATTGGAAGGTTGTCAATCTCCCAATAATAACCCAAATAATCTTGAATTACCCAAAATAAAGGATGAACAAGAGAGAGATTAAGGAAATAAAACTTGTATTAAAACTTGATTAATGTTGATTACAAAATTAAAGAGCGATTTGATTGATATTAACTACACTAAAGATTGCTAAGAAGAACATGCTCTTCTAATTAGACTAATCGGGTATTTATAGTGGGGATTAGGTACATAAATTAGGGTTTACTAAGGGCTTAAATGACGATTAAGTCCTTGAGGAATCGCCGGTCTCTAGGGAGACTCCGGTCTCTTTTTCGCCGGTCTTAGAAAAAGATGTGCATCCTTCCTTGTAGCTTGTAGCAGACGAAAGTACTGTCTGAGAATCCGGGCGTTTTTGGCACGGGACGGGCGGATTTGGGAGCTTCTGGACGGGCGTCCAGAGGGGGAAGACGGGCGTCTTGTGGAGGTTTTGCCCGGGCGTCCAGCAGAGGAAGACGCTCGGATTGTGGGTGAGGGACGGGCGTCTTCGGGGCAATCCGCACGGATTGTCAAACAGTTTCATTCCTTCTTCTTTTCTTCCTTTTTCTTCATAAAATCCTTGAGGATTTCCTCGGGGATGCAAGGATCTTTTCTCATCATTGCCCATCTACTATAGTATGTACAAAGGCCTTCTAATCTTATCTCTCCTTGATGCTTCGTCATTGAATTCAATCAATTTAGCTCATTTTGTCATGAAAATGCAAGGTTTGCACTCCTTTCCTACCAAGGACACAAAACCTCAAAGAATATGCAAAACAAAGAACTAAAGACAATAAATGACCCAAATATGCACCAAAAATCATGGGAACACGGCTAATTCGGGGACTAAATATGCTCTAATTATGGTCACATCAAATATCCACAAACCGAACTTTTGCTCGTCCCGAGTAAAGAGGTTACAAAGACTAGGACCATTATTTAAACTAACCTAATAACATAGCCGATATGAGACAATTAGCGGGTCTCACTCCGCCCCTTCAACTCACAACAAGACAACCATGAGGTAGGATGCCTTCTTGCAAGGCAAGGTGGGTCTTGCCAAAATGGCGACACATCCAAACATTAAGCACACAAAATCAAGTAATGGATGCATATACAAAAGAATAGCCACTTTCCTCATCTAAGTGGCAGAAATTATCTATAAGGGAAGCAATTCAAGGGTACGTACTCCTTCATAGATGCAATTTCTTCAAACTACTAAGACTAGAAGGATACCAATAAATCACCTCCAAGTTGTGTCAAGCTAGGGTACTTTTGTCCTCAATCGTTAAATGCTTTTGTCAAGAGTAGACTCCCTATGGTGTTAGAAACACTGGAGAATCACGGTATTCCCCCTCTTGCCTAGACAAGAAGAAGGGTCGTCCCCTCTCTACCATGCACAAAAATGGATACGATGGTTAAAGGGATCGATAGAATTTGAGTTTCACTTTGGGAGTTTTCTTTGTTGATGTTTTTACCCCCAATTTATTGTGGCATATAACATTTGAGAACACTTTCTTGCCATTTTTTTGATTTTTGGCTTTTCAACACTTGACAACTTTTCAACTTTTTGCATTTTCTTTTTTTTGAACATTTTCAAAGTCACCCCATATGTAGTGAGGGTGCCTTATATTTGAATCATTAGGAGTCTATTTTTGATCCTCTTTTCATTTGATGCAATTTTTGCAAACTTTCTTTCACATTTCATTTCATTGAACTCAAATCAATTTCTTTTTGTGCCCATTCCCTTTGATGACAAAAATATGGTAGAACATGGATGATGGATTGATGCATGGTTTCAAGGGTCACTTTGGAATAAACGGTAGCCAAGGAGTTATCACACCACAAGGTACTCTTGACTATGCCTTAATTCATGGGTCAAAGGATACTAGCATGACACATCCTAGGGTGTTTTACAAGCATTCTAATAAGCAAAGTCTTAAGAAGAAAAAGCATTTACTAGGGCCTCTATACACTTGTCAAGCTTCCCAAGTAGACGGTTTCACAAAATTTTCTAACATGCAACTACATGCCATGATGCAACTAATATATAAACATCCTAATGCAAATGATTCTACCAACTAATATGCCATATAAACCAAATGCAAGTCCTAAGTTCACATTGTTATACCACATCAATCAAAATAAAGCCACATAGTCATTAACATAAAGAGGAAAAAGGAGATTGGAAAGATCATACGATGCGGTCTTCATGATCCTCATGTCTCGGATGTGGCGTAGTCGATTAATGTGAACAAGGATAGAACAAACACAATATATACAACAATATATATATGACTACACTTGATGGGTGATGTCGTCGTTTCACATCCAATCAAACACATTTATAATACTCAACAAACAACTAGTTTGTGATAAGTCGAGGTCGATCCATGGGACGGTGTGCTTTGGGTTCTAAGTCTATCTATCTTAATTTATGCTAGTGTCACAATTTGTTTGGATTTGTAGTTGTGTCTAGACTAATGCAAGCAATAAACTAAAGCGAACAATGAAAGAAAGAGTGTAAACAAATGATTAAAAGTGATAGGATATCATGGGGTCATAGGGGATTCATGGTGTTGATCATACGAACACGTTTACAATTATAAGCAAGCAATTAGTGTTGTGGGGGAACCGAGTTGGTTTATGTCTTACGGTTCTTAGGAAGAGTTGGGTCCCGCAGCCGAATCGATTAGATTGTAAAACACCTACAAGTCGACTAACTTTCCTCCTAATCAACTTCTATGCATGGTCTAACAAGACTCGAGTTGGTTTATATCTTACAAGTCAAGTTGAATGGGTAAGAGATGGTTGTAAATGCAAGGATTCATAGACTTAGCATTTCATCAAACATAACATGTGCATAAAGTTGACATCACAACAAGCAAGCAATTTAATTATGTGAACATATTAGATTAAGCATGATTCAATCCCATGTTTGGTTTTCCTAATTACCCACTAATCCTAGCTAAGAGACTACTCACTTATTATCATGGTAAACATGTCATTAATGGTGTCAATCATCACAACAAGTGTAAACATGATAAGAGAATGAGAAAATAAACAATAAAGAGTAAAGGGTAAAAGAATTATACCAACTTTAGATGATTCAAATAATAAAGCAAGGAATAATAGAAGAAACTTGATTGATTGATGAAGGGTTGTCAATCCTCCCATAATAACCCAATAATCTTCAATTACCCAAAAGTAACAAACTTGAACAATAATTAAGGAGAGATCAATGTGAGATTTGTGGAAAGATTAAAGAATAATCTATTCTAATCTACTCCTAATTTGATCTAAAAGGAATTTCTAATGTGGAGGCTTAATCTAATCTCCAACTCCCCTCTATGATTATTTACAAATGGGGTATATATAGTAGAGCTTCATTAGGTTAAGCAAGGGTAAAATAGTAATTTAACAATGCTAATTGTTGGGTAGGGAATCGCCGGTCTCAAGGGAGACTCCGGTCTCCTTTTCGCCGGTCTTTGAAAAATATGCGCATCCTTCATTGAATAAGAAGAACACGAAAGTTGGTGTAAGGGAATCCGGGCCTCCAAGGCATGAAGACGGGCGGATTGCAGGAAGACGGGCGGATTGTTGGGAAGACGGGCGGATTGTTCTCGGTACGCTGTGATTCTGGGCTTTGTATTTATTTTTTTCTTTCTGTCTTACAATCCGAGCATCTTGAGGGGACGACGGGCGGATTGGGTCTCAGGAATCCGAGCGTCTTGAGTCTCGGGACGAGCGGATTGGCGGACAGCTTCTTTGTTTGACCTCGGATTGTAAAACGGACGTCATTTTCTCATCCGGACTCCTATTGGAGTGATTCAAAAGCCTAGATCACTTGTTTTTTCGACGCCGTTCCATCTAGCATACTCTCAGAGCCAAAGGAGCAACCCTTGGTTCGGTTTTTGAGCAATTTCTTCATGTAATGCCTTCCCTCTCGTCATTCTTACTTTTAACCTTATGATCCTTCTATATACTCTTTATTCCTACATCCTTGGTCATCATTCTTGCCTCCTCTTCATACTAGTCCATCTAATATCATCAATAAGCTTCCAAATATGCACGAAAGACGTGAATTTCCGCCTTATTATCTCCTTTTCTACAAAACATATGAAATGCACTAGAAAAGCAAATAGGAAGGTTTTGACGGATAAAATGACCATGGAATGTTATAATAGTATGCAAAATAGGCTCAATTAGGGGACTAAATGTGCGCAAATAATGTTCATATCAAATATCCCCAAACCGAACCTTTACTCGTCCCGAGTAAAGAGGTGACAAAAAGTAGACCTTTATTTAAACTATCACTACTACAGATACAGCCTATAACAACGGGTAAAAACCGTTGTAAAAACAAAAAGCGGACGTTGTTAAAGCGGCCGTTGTAGAAGGTATTTACAACGGTTTGGTTATTTAATGAAACCGTTGTCTAAAGTATTCACCACGGTTAAAAGCCGTTGTTGTTGGGTGTTCTCCGTTGTGGAAAGTGTTTCAAAAATTTGGAGGGAATAATATAACAACGGTTGTCGTATGTATAACCGTTGTTGTAACTTTCCCTCCAAAACTGTGAAGTCTTTTGACAACGGGTTTATGCCACATACCCGTTGTTGAAATTTTTAGTAAAAATGGTTCTTAGTTGAAGGAAACCGTTGTTGTAACTTTACCTTCAAAATGTGAAGACTTTTAACAACGGTTCTTCGTTTAAAACCTGTTGTTGAATATTATGCGCGGGTATTTGTGAAAGTCATTCACAACGGTGTTTTTTTTATTAACCGTTGTGAAAGGTCTTCACAACGGTTTTTTTTAGTAACCGTTTTTATTACGAACTCCTAATGTTTTGAAAAATTAAATTTGTTTCATGCCATTTCAAAAACCTGCATATATCAAAGACACCATATACCAAAGACCAAAGATAAATCACAACTGGGTTCATCAGAACTCAATAGATTCAATTCAACCACAACAGCAGCATCATATATATATATATATACTTACAAGGAGTTGAATTTACATGAACTAATCATTCCCTAAATTCAACAAAAAATTTACTAATAAGTTGATCTAAACTCTGAGTATCATGCATTTCTATATTCTAAGACGTAGTTGCCCCACATGTCTCTTACCTCGTCTATATCTATACTTGAGTACTTGCTCAATCTGTTATGACGGGTTGATTGCATACTCATGGGAAAAACAGAGAGAAGACATTATGGTATATATAGCAGCAAGCAAGACAACATTAGCAACATCATGGTATATATAGCAGCAAGCAAGACAACATTAGCTCTAATTTAAAAAAAGTAATAAACACATTATTAAATTACTAACCTTTTCTGGAATAATGATATATCTTCGCCTAATAATCTCCAACATGAACCGACAAGCGTAGTATCCACAATGTATGCTATCCGGTCATGAGGGGCCTATTATTACATAAAAACAAATGCATTTAGAGAAGGCTCACATCAGAATCTTGAACTTTAGGTATTGTATTAGTATTAAACACAGATTTTGCACTTAATGTTATTGTATTTGAGCACGTACCCATGTTATCGTAATAAAATAAGGCCCAACATAAGAATCTTTCGTGGGTTGATCCTGCTCGTTTGCTCTTTTCTTCTCAAAGGCCCTTTTTTTTAAAAATAAAAAAGGAGGCAGAAACTCATTTTTTTAGGGGCAAAAATGAGCTTTTTTCTATAAATAAAAATTGAAAATGTTATTATAAATAAATCAGTATTATAAACTTACATATTAAGCAAGCGCTTAAAAGTCTCGCTTGGTTGATGATGTAAAGAGTCCAACCAGAAAACTTTATTCCTTGTCGGCATGATGGCTGCTAGCACCCAATGAGTCCTACATCAAGAGACATCATCATTATTAACAAGTACTTATATTAGTTATGAAAATGCAATTGTAGGAGGAAACGTAATATTAATTTGTTTATTACCCTTTTTCATTATAAGCGCCAAAAATCAGCTTCTTGGTTGTCGCCAATTGATGAGCAATATAATCTACCCGTTCTTGGAACGAGAAATCCGCAATAAATAAAGAAAAAATAAAGGGGCACAGGAATCCGTATTGATCAGATGGAATATTCTTCTCGGGGATCACTCTCAATTTCAATATCCTACATTATTACGGTATTAATTCCGGTATTTAAAACACTATCTAGTAGTCAGAATATTAGAATATGAAATTATTTATTAAGAAACTTACTTCATCCAAACAAATACGTGTTGGATATCAATCTGGTCTAGGCCAGCCCATACGGCTAGCATATCCCATGATAGAAGTGCTTGGCGCTCAACCCCTAGAATATCCTCCTCGAGCAGAATAACTATCAATTGCTCGGTGGCTATGCGATGGGCAGCCTCCTCATGCAGTTTCCTCATCGTCACCGTTCTTACATATCCCATGTAATCCTTCCCTTTATATTGTGTGTCGTTTAAACTCCTAACTTTCAATGATGAGGTAGTAGTAGCAAGTAAGACTGGGGACTTAGGCTTATCAGTCTTTTTTCTCCCCTACACAAAATTACCATGCTTTTTATAAATACAGAAAAAATATAAATAAAGGGAGCGAGGTTTTTAAAAAAATGGAGAAGTTAATTAAATACCTCAAGTTGTTGTCTCGACGAGGTCGTTGGCATGTCTGTGGACTTAGGCTTATCCGCCAAAGCCGGCTTTTTTGTTCCCTACAAAAAAAAAATAGCATATAAATTTAACATATAAAAACATTCAACAATTAAAAATTTAACATATATATAAAAGTATTTCTTCTAGCCCCAACTGCTTTCCGCTTCTGAGGCGGAGACGTCCGAGCCAAGTAGATGTGAGTTTCAGGCCATTGGATGAAACTTCCAAGCGCATCTCCCAGAATGATAATGTCGTCACGAACTGGGACAGGCAATTGTAAGTTTTCATGGCCTGGTAAGACTGTAGTTATCTCTACTTTGGTATGATTCGGCAAAAGTTTTTCGCCATGAACTACGCTTTCATTGCCGCAGATTTGGTGTGCATTTCTACGAGACCCCGCCAACACGCACATGTGGCTTTTCGGTTTTAGGGTCAGAAGAATAATCGCCTCTTGTTTACGGCCTGAAGAATATACACATACATTATTATATCTTTGCAAAAACGCTTCAGCATTCAAATGATTTTGCAAAAACGCTTTCTGTCTCAGGCCGATTTTTGCACAAACTTCAGCATTCATATAAATTTAACTAATTAAACACTTCATGCATACCTTACTAAAAACAGGGAACTGACTTGAAGGGGATGTATGCTGTTTTCCATCAGCCGTCTTCTCAAGTTGCATCTTCTTTTCAGACCCATTATTTACCTAATAAAATTAACCAATGGCACCATGCCAGAAGTTATAGAACACACCCCCTGATCTTACCCAAAAAAAAAGAAAAGAAAAATAATGAAGTATTAGGTACCTGATCGGCTTTAGTTGTTACAACTTCAGAAGCATTATTAGGTACCTGATCTTTCTGAATCTCGTTGACCGATACTTCCTTCTCATGTATTGCCAAGGTAGTAGCGGCCTCTTGACCAATCTGTTGTACCTTATTATTACCCCCTTTAGAAATGACATCCTCCATCATCTTCACTTCATCTTCGGAAAGCTTACCTCCAACATTCAGCTTTAGTAGTACGGATGCCATTAACTGAAGCTGCTTGCCAAGAATGTAATGCATGTGTCAGCAATTTTTATCCCAACAATAACATGTGAATTGAACTTAAATGAAAATAATAGAATAAATGTTACCATGTCAGCCTTCTCAGACTTAGTCTTCCTTTTCTTCTTTATCTGGGCAGTTTTCCCATAATATTTCGTTACTCCAACCTGTAACGGGACGCCCCTCAAACGACCTGGATGTTCGGGTCGGCCGATCGCTCTAGCAAGAACGTCATTACAACTACTGGGAGTGAATTTCCCTTCTTCTACCTCTTTCAATACGTTGTCCTATAATATATTAAATAAACTTCAAATTATATTTGTGACTAAAATAATAAAGTTAGTAATGAACTCGTCTTAATAAAATAATGCTTACTATGTTGGCCAACACTTCCTTATCATATTTGTCACGCGACCGGGATCCTTTAGGCGTGTGCCCTTCTTTATAAGTTACATGCCGATCCACCTCTTTCACTCCCTTTGCCACCTACACATTAACATGGTAACATTTATACACGTAAATGTGTATCAATGCAAGTCTAACTGTGATTAAAAAAATAAAGTCTCACAGGGGAATAATGCATGCTACTTACGAGGTTCTCTTTCTATCTTTCAGAATCGCCTCGAGAACCATACCATTTCCCCTTCTTGCATGAAATGTTAGCACGATTTCTTCTGCTAACGGCCTTCAAATAATTATATAAAAGCGCAAGTAGATGAGATAATAAAAAGATTATATAAAGGACTCATTAATTAAAAAAATGATAGGTAAATCGTTAAAAGGCGAGGATATTTAACCTGAAACTTCTCAGTAGTTCTCATCTTTTTGAAAAGATCCCATTGTTCCCGGTTGATGGTGGGACACTTGTTTTCCTGTAGGCTCTTACGCATCTCCCCCGTTGCCTTGTCCACATACAACCAATCCCTAGCAACGTCACACCTCCACTGCCTGTGGACATCTGCTGCCTTATGCATTAAATACGGATCATGACTTTCATCGGGTATAATAAAGCCTTCCTTTACACGAGCCAAGTATAACTCCGCCAATTTCGGATTCAAATTTCTAAAATCATCTAAATGGATAGGCACAAACTGTCTTGTGCAAGTACCAATCCAACTGGAGAAAAGACCCGCATTTGGACCAGTAAGGAAACCCATCTCACTCCATGTTATTTTGAACGGTTGTTTAGCGGCTATAGCTGCAAGGACTTTCTGGCATTTCGTAGCACCCCTCTCACCAGACTTATTATCACCAGGCTTATTATTCTTTTGACTTCTTTTATGTTTTTCACCCATGATAATCCTAAAACCCAAATATGAATGATTTAGGAAATGAACAACTTAACAACGTACATGCAGAGTATTATCTAAAACACTAAACCCTAATAGGAATGAAAATTTAAAACAACAGATTGAGCTTCTAAAATCCTAAACCCTAATAAGAGGAGTGAAGTAGATGATGCGGGATGATAAAGATAACAAAGAAGACGAAAAACAAACAGATGCATGAAAAAGAAACAAGATGATCGTCTTAAAACCCTAATGACGAAACACAAAATTAAAGTGAACATACCTGATGATGATGATGATAAAGAGAACGAGCAGGATGATAAGGGAAGGCAACAGAATCTAGGCGTCGGAAATTGGGCGACGGCCGGCAACGAGAATGTAGAAAGCGAGGTAGAGAGAAGAATTAACTCAGGATACCAACGGTTGAACTAATAATGTTGTGTGTGTTTGTGTGCATGCTGTATGGGTTTCTAAATTAGTTTTTTATTAAGACAAACTATTGACAACGGGTGCTCAAAGAAGAACCGTTGTTATATGTTAATAACAACGGGTCAATAAAAGTCAACCGTTGTCAAAAGTTTATTACAACGGTTAAAATATACCCGTTGTAATATATTTTCACCAAATTTGCGCCAAAATGAAATATGTCAAAAAAATCATTGACAACGGGTAGAGGTACTACACCCGTTGTTTAAAGTATTAACAACGGGTAATTTAAATATAACCGTTGTTATTGTTGAACCTTTTTTTTTTTAAATTACTCGTAATTCCATTACACAAACTCAGAATAATACATACTGTAATAACAGAAGCACCATATACTGCAACATTATTCAAGAATTTCAACACCAAAGATCCACATCTAATAATAAGATCAAGAAAATAAGACAACACCAAAGATGCATGCATACTTTGCATATCTAAGCTACAGGATTTACCATGCCATGCAAATTTGGGAATTTTTATTTAACAATATAATGACCATTATTGATTTACCAATAAATTAAACCATCAAATTATTGGTCCGAAAATGACTCAAAATGTTGGTCGTCCATATCACCGTGTCCTCGATGAACTATCTCAGGATCGGGGACGTTTCTTGGATGTCATAGTTTCTTCGTTAACCCAAATACCTTCACCATGGTCATCACGCATATAGATGCTTTCGGTGTCCTCATGATCGTGTCAACATCGTCGAAAAAAGATACAAAGGTAGACCGATCCATTCCCTCAAAAACGACATCCTGATCATCATCACCATTATTGGATGGACTACTCCTTCTACTCCTTATAGACAAGACAACAACCACTTCTTATCCATAGGATCGGTGACATAGAACACTTTTTTAGCTTGGGATGCCATTATGAAAGGATCATCCTTATTATTGCCAACCTTACCCAGATTGACCAACGTAAATCCCATCTTATCCTTTCGGACACAATGGATGTTGTTATCAACCCACTTACATCGAAACAAAGGCATTGTGAAATCAATGTAATCTAGTACCAATATTTCTTGAATAACACCATAATAAAGGCATTTTCCCCAAATAGGCTTTTTATCTTTTGAAGTAGCAAAGTGCATTGTCTCAAATTCAGAACTCACACCACTATTTTGCATTGTGCTCAACTCATCTTGCTCGCGGGTGTAATAAGTATATCCATTAATGGCAAAACTATTGTAAAAGGTGACCCTGGCATTTGGACCTAAACCAAGACGTAGTAACCTAGGAGAGATGTCATCACCAGTTTGATCAAGACACTCGTAAGACAATATTCCTAAACCACACTGGAAACGTCTTCGTATGCTCGTTCGCAATCCACTTCTCGGTCTTGTTTTGGTGATCGTATTTGAGCTCATCTTTCTGTTGTTGAATATAAGGTTGCACCTCATCTTCGTTGTTTAGCACATACATGTGTGCTAAATGCAACATTTCACGTGTCACAATTTTTTCAACCCGGCCCCTAATACCTTTTCCGGTCATCCAAATCACTATGACGATTCTTAGAACGCCAATAAAATCCTCAGGGGAGAGATGAGCGTAACAATATGAAAGAGCTTCGTCTAAAATAGCGCGTTCAGCAATACAACCTTCCGGACGATACCGATTAGATGTATAGTACTTGTAGACTTTCATCAATCTTTCGAAAGGATACTGGTATCTCAAGTACACGGGCCCAAGGTACAAAATCTCCCTAACCAAGTGAATGGTCAGATGAATAATGATAGTGAAGAAAGAGGGTGGAAAATACATTTCCAACTGACAAAGAGAGGTTACAACGAGGTCCTGCAATGAATCCGCGTCATCGGGATCGATGACTTTCTCGCATATGGACTGGAAGAAGAGACAGAATCTAGTTATAGCATATCTTACCTTTTCAGGTAAAATGGAACGAATAGCCACAGGTAGTAATTGTTGCATCAAAGTGTGACAATCATGTGACTTTAACCCGGTGAGTTTTAGGTCTTGCATCGACACTAGGCTTTTGATGTTCGACGAATAACCATGTGGCACATTAATTCCATTCAAGCATGCACAGAACTCTTTTCTCTCATTCCGTGAAAGGGTAAAAGTCATGGCGGTAAAAATATACGATTACCTCTCTTCCGTGGTGCCAACTCTAGCCTAATACCCATCATTTTCATATCTTCCCTAGTGCAGTTATCCTTTGTTTTACCAGAACATTCGAAGGGTATTGATAATATTATCACAGATATTTTTCTCAATGTGCATGAAATCGAGGCAATGCCTCGACCTCCAGTCGGCCAATATGGAAGTTTATCAAAAAATATGGATCTTTTCTTATACCCACGAGTAGACAATTTAGAGCCGCTCTTCTTCCCATAATCTATCTCAATATGCTTTACTTTCTGATAAACATCATGCCCACTCAAAATTCTAGGAGGTTGACGAAGTTCTTGTCTTCCATTGAATGCTTTCTGCATCTTGCGATAACAATGCTCATGATACAAGAACCTCCTATTTCCCATATACACATACTTACGAGAAGACTTCAAGTATTCAGACTCGATATCCTCCCCACACAATGGACAAGCCTCTTTCCCATGAACTGTGTGCCCAAAAAGGTCGCCATAAGCCGGATAGTCAGTTATTGTGCACAATAACATCGCTCTCAAATTGAAAGTTTCGTTCTTATATGCATCAAATACTTCTATCCCACTATCCCACAACAATCGCAAATCATCTAGAAGAGGTTCCAAATATACATCTATATCATTTCCAGGTTGTTTAGGGCCGGAAATTAACAACGACAATATCAAATACTTTCTTTTCATGCACACATATGGAGGTAAGTTATAAATAGCCAACACTACTGGCCAAGTACTATGTTGGCTACTCATGTTTCCGTGTGGGTTCATTCCATTAGTGGACAGCGCTAGACGTAAGTTTCTAGGTTCATTGCCGAACTCGGGATACTTAGCGTCGAATGATTTCCATTGCTTACCATCTGCCGGGTGTCTTAGCTTTCCATCATTGATTCTTCCTGTTTTATGCCAAGTTAACATTTTTGCATCATCGGGATTCGCATAAATCCTTATGACTCTTGGTATTAATGGAAAATACCACAACACCTTAGTCGGGATCCCTTCCTTATCCTTATAACGCCACTCCATACATTTAGGGCAATTGGTTAAGTTTTGATATAATTTCCGATACAATATGCAATCATTTGGATATGCATGTATTTTCTCATATTTCATACCCACTCCTCTTATTAGTTTTTTCGCCTCATATGTCTTAACAGTAGAACATTACCATCGTGAAGCAACTCCTTTATCAAGGCTAAAAACTAGTGAAACACGTGTCACTCACCCCATTTGCCCCCTTGATATTATACAACTTCACCACAAAACATTTTTGTGAACTTACAACCAGATACGAGGGTGCTTCGTACTCACACAACTTCTCATACATGTTGTTAAGGTCATCCCAATTACTAGTGTCATCACCTACATCTTCAAAAGCAATGGACTCATCATCATTCTCTTCATTATCTATAGACCCAACATTCAACTTCTCTACTTCCAACTCTTCCAACTCAAAAAACTCGGCAAACTCAGGATCATCAGTTAGCCTTTCGTGTACCTCAACATCATCTTCTTCAGAGTTATTCTCTTCCTCTAATGATTCCCTATGAAAAATCCAAAGTGTATAGGATCGAATAAATCTCCACTTTTCTAGGTGTATTTTAACGTCCGAAAAAGCCATATAGCTAATATTACCACATCTTTCACAAGGACATGCAATACTAGAAGAACCTTTCAAATTGTTCGAAACGAATTCATAAAATTCAGCTAAACCATCCTTGTAGGTGGGGTCACTCATATTTGCATCAATCATCTAAGTTCGAGTCATTATTCTACATTCGTAATAATAGGCAACTAATTCAGAAAATACAATAATAGGCAAACAAATAAACGAAATTCAGGAAAGCAATTAATCTAAATTATCAACAAATTAGATAATAACCCAAAAAATCCTATATCTATAAGCGTTGCTAAGAAACATATATATACCTGATTGATAAACATGATGAGGGAGAGAAGACGTACGTGACAACAGTGACGGAGATGAAGACAGAGAGACGATCAGGGAGGAATGGAGGATGATATAGTAGCAGTATTAGCTTGTGTTTGTGTTTGTAGCGTATAGTAGAATAAAGCAATATGTTGTTCTTAAGATTTTCATAATATTAATAACAACGGTTATTGAGTCTACAACCATTGTTAAAAAGTATTAAAAACGTGTTCTAATATAACCGTTGTGATTACTTTTCACTAATTTGGCGCCAAACCATTAACAACGGTTAAAATTTAACCGTTGTTATTAGTTTTTTCATTAACAACGGTTTTTAAAGTATGACCCGTTGTTAAAACAAATAACAACGGTTAACAACACAGAACCGTTGTAATTAAGTTTGGTAAAATTCGCGGAATCAATTCTACAACGTGTTTTGATGATTTTCGTGAATAAGCGTTGTTAAAGGGCCGTTGTGGTTGCCTGTATTTGTAGTAGTGTATCCTAATAATATAACTGATATGCGACAATTAGCGGGTCTCACTCCACCCCTTCAACTCACAACAAGACAACCATGAGGTAGGATGCCTTCTTGCAAGGCAAGGTGGGTCTTGCCAAAATGGCGACACATCCAATCATTAAAGCGCACAAAATCAAGTAATGGATGCATCTACAAAAGGAATAGACACTTTCCTCATCTAAGTGGCGGAAATTATCTACAAGGGAAGCAATTCAAGGGTACACACTCCTTCATAGATGCAATTTCTTCAAACTACTAAGCCTAAAAGGATACCAACAAATCACCTCCAAGTTGTGTCAAGCAAGGGTACCTTTGTCCTCAATCGTTAAATGCTTTTGTCAAGAGTAGACTCCCTATGGTGTTAGAAACACTAGAGGATCGCGGAATTCCCCCTCTTGCCTAGACAAGAAGAAGGGTCGTCCCCTCTCTACCATGCACAAAAATGGATACGATGGATAAAGGGATCGATAGTATTTGAGTTTTATTTGGGAGTTTGCTTTTGTTGTTGTTCCCCCCCCCCCCCCCAATTTCTTTGTGGCATATAACATTTGAGAACACTTTCTTTTTGCCATTTCTTTTGATTTTTGGCATTTCAACACTTGACTACTTTTCAACTTTTGCATTTTTCTTTTGAACATTTTCAAAGTCACCCCATATGTAGAGAAGGTGCCTTATATTTGAAACTTTAGGAGTCTATTTTTTCTCCTCTTTTTTTTTATGCAATTTTGCAAACTTTTTCAACTTTTCATTTCATTTCTTGAACTCAAATTTGAACAATTTTTGTGCCCATTCCCATTTTGATGACAAAATGTGGTAGAACATGGATGAATGATGGTTGCATGGTTTCAAGGGTCACCTTGGAATAAACGGTAGCCAAGGAGTTATCACACCACAAGGTACCCTTGACTAGGCCTTAATCCATGGGTCAAAGGATACTAGCATGACACATCCTAGGGTGTTTTACAAGTATTCTAACAAGCAAAGTCTTAAGAAGAAAAATCATCTACTAAGGCCTATATACACTTGTCAAGCTTCCCAAGTAGATGGTTTCGCAAAATTTTCTAACATGCAACTACATGCCATGATGCAACTAACATATAAACATTCTAATGCAAATGATTCTATCAACTAGTATGTCATATAAACTAAATGCAACTCCTAACAACACATAGATACACAAAACGCAACAACAAAATACACCACATCCTCCTTGACATCTAAGCTCATCCTCCTCATATGAACAAAGAAGAAATGGAAGAGAAGTAGAGATTAGAGCAATCATATCGAGCGGTCTTCATTATCCCTTGCTAATGCCTCAAATGTAGTGTTGTATCTATGTGAGAAGAGAACAAAAGCAAAAGTATATACTACTAAATTAAAGAACATGTTTTTGGTTTTTGAAATTTTCAAATTTTTATGGATTTTTGTTTTATGAAATTAAAGACATATTTTTGTGATTTTTTGAAAATTTTCATTTTTTATGCATTTTTGGAATATAAATTCCCATCCCCCACTTTATTTTGGACATTGTCCTCAATGTACATGTAGGAGTAGGAATGAAAAAGAAAGTACATGTTTTTGGATTTTTTTGATTTTATGGAATAAAGTACAAATGCAATGATATGATATGAATAAATGCATGCTCTAAATAAATGCAATTCTATATGATATATATAACAAATGAATGCAAACTAAACTATATTATATGATGCATGATTTCTAGTCTACTATGGTCACTTATGATCAAACCTCCCCAAACCGATTTAAACACTATTTCTAGTGTAGAAAAGAATAGGTTTGGCCATTGGTGGCTATGCATGAATTCTAGTCTAAATGCAACTATCTACATGAATCATGTGAGCTATATTACAATGCAACTATACTATATGAACTAACTAATGTAAATGCAATATAAAATATAATACAAATGCAAACTAAATGTAAATGTATATAACTAAATGCAAGTATAAATGTAATGCAAAGTAAAAAGAGAGGATATCTTACAAATGGTGGTTTGGTGGAGGACTCCACCAAACTCATTCCTTGTTGCCATGATTATTGATGTTGTCCATGTTGCTTAATGCTCTCAATAACCGGTCAAATGCTTGGGCACAATCCTCAAACAAGCATGAATACGGTTTGTTCTAATTAAATATGAAGCTTGGCCAAGGGAGCTTGTCATCCATTCTCTTCTTCACCTTACCCTTAGCACTTGAGCCTTTGCAATGCTTCAAACCGATAGGCCCATGATTCTTGTCAATACTAGGTATGAAGTATGGCTTATTTTCATCCGGAGACTTCCACTTGCCACCTTCTCTTCTAAGTTCGGTGATGATGATAGCACTTTGATTTGTCAATCCTTCCAAAGTAGAAGGAGAATTCTCATAACATTGATGACCGGATATCTTAGGAGTTGAGATTGTGGGTGCTAAATCTCCACAAGCACGTTCACTTGCAAGTTTGTTCTTGAGCTTTTCCACCAAGTACCCTTTATATGATGATTTGACCTTTTGGAGAAGATCAACCATATCATCTCCAACAATCATAGGTTCCATGGTGGGTGCGAAAAGGTCTTTATGGTCAATAGGAAAGAGACATTCATCTTCCTCATGGAAGCATACTTCAAACTTCTCAAGGATAGGCTCCTCAAGCAAGGTGATATCACAAGTCCATTCTTCTTCCCTATTCCAAAGGTCCTTGTAAGACACATATTCCGCATAAGCTCCTTCCTTAGGCTTGTCATCATTGCTATCTTCATACGAATCATAGATAGGGGCTTCATTCTTCTTCAATAATTCTTCCTCCAACACCTCAATGTTCACATCAAATGACACACCCTCATACTCACAAAGGCTAAGAGTACTTGGCTTACTCAACCTCATATCTTCTTCATCAAATACCACACTTTCATACTCACAAGAGCTCAAAGAGATTGACTCTTCCCACATCACATCTTCTTCATCAAAGGTCATTGCCTCAAATTCGCCTTCATGTTCAATGCTCAAGGATTGGTGGGGAGTGTTTATTTGGGTTGCTTTCATTTGGGAAATTCGAATTGCCAACTCCTCACCATGGGAAACAAAGCTTTGGAGAACATTGTTCCTGTTTTGGCTCTCCTCTAGAATTTCTGTGAAGAAATTTTGTTGGTCTCCCATCATTTGGAGAATCATATTTTGAATGGGTTCATCATCTTGTTGTGGGTGGGTGTGAAAGTGGTTGTATTGTGGCATTTGAAATTCATTGTAAAGTGGGTATTGGGTGGATGGTTGTTGTTGATATTGGATGTGGTGATTTTTGTGGGAAAAATTGGGGTAGTAGTTAGGATTTTCATTGTATGAGTTGTAAGGTGGGTTTGTGTTGACTTGCTCCTCAAACTCCCCATACCCATAGTCATACACAAAAGATCCACCACATACTCCATATGACAAGTCTTGAGCCATCATAGCTAAGACAAGGAAATAACTACAATCATGGAAACTACACAAAAATGGTAAGAACAATCCTTGAGGAACAAGTTCCTCAAGGTGAAAGCAAAATCAAAATAGACAAACAAGTAAGAACTTAATCACTTTAGCACCATCCCCGGCAACGGCGCCATTTTGGTAGGTAATGTCGTCGGGTCACATCCAATCAAACACATTTATAATACTCAACAAACAACTTGTTAGTGGTATGTCGAGGTCGATCCATGGGACGGTGTGCTTTGGGTTCTTAGTCTATATATCTTAATTTATGCTAGTGTCACAATTTGTTTGGATTTGTAGTTGTGTCTAGACTAATGCAAGCAATACAGTAAAGCGAACAATGAAAGGAAGAGTGTAAACAAATGATTAAAAGTGCTAGGATATCATGGGGTCATAGGGGATTCATGGTGTTGATCATACGAACACGTTTACAATTATAAGCAAGCAATTAGTGTTGTGGGGGAACCGAGTTGGTTTATGTCTTACGGTTCTTAGGAAGAGTTGGGTCCCGGAGCCGAATCGATTAGATTGTACAACACCTACAAGTCGACTTACTTTCCTCCTAATCAACTTCTATGCATGGTCTAACAAGACTCGAGTTGGTTTATATCTTACAAGTCAAGTTGAATGGGTAAGAGATGGATGTAAATGCAAGGATTCATAGGCTTAACATTTCATCAAACATAACATGTGCATAAAGTTGACATCACAACAAGCAAGCAATTTAATTATGTGAACATATTAGATTAAGCATGATTCAATCCCATGTTTGGTTTCCCTAATTACTCACTAATCCTAGCTAAGAGACTACTCACTTATTATTATGGTAAACATGTCATTAATGGTGTCAATCATCACAACAAGTGTAAACATGATAAGAGAATGAGAAAATAAACAATAAAGAGTAAAGGGTAAAAGAATTATACCAACTTAAGATGATTCAAATAATAAAGCAAGGAATAATAGAAGAAACTTGATTGATTGATGAAGGGTTGTCAATCCTCCCATAATAACCCAATAATCTTCAATTACCCAAAAGTAACAAACTTGAACAATAATTAAGGAGAGATCAATGTGAGATTTGTGGAAAGATTAAAGAGTAATCTATTCTAATCTACTCCTAATTTAATCTAAAAGGAATTTCTAATGTGGAGGCTTAATCTAATCTCCAACTCCCCTATATGATTATTTACAAATGGGGTATATATAGTAGAGCTTCATTAGGTTAAGCAAGGGTAAAATAGTAATTTAACAATGCTAATTGTTGGGTAGGGAATCGCCGGTCTCAAGGGAGACTCCGGTCTCCTTTTCGCCGGTCTTTGAAAAATATGCGCATCCTTCATAGAACAAGAAGAACACGAAAGTTGCTGTAAGGGAATCCGGGCGTCCAAGGCATGAAGACGGGCGGATTGTAGGAAGACGGGCGGATTGTTGGGAAGACGGGCGGATTGTTGGGAAGACGGGCGGATTGTTCTCGGGACGCTCGGATTCTGGGCTATGTATTTATTTTTTTTCTTTTTGTCTAACAATCCGAGCGTCTTGAGGGGAAGACAGGCGGATTGGGTCTCAGGAATCCGAGCGTCTTGAGTCTCGGGACGAGCGGATTGGCGGACAGCTTCTTTGTTTGACCTCGGATTGTAAAACGGACGTCATTTTCTCATCCGGACTCCTATTGGAGTGATTAAAAAGCCTAGATCACTTGTTTTTTCGACGCCGTTCCATCTAGCATACTTTTATAACCAAAGGAGCAACCCTTGGTTCGTTTTTCGAGAAATTTCTTCATGTAATGCCTTCCCTCTCGTCATTCTTACTTTTAACCTTATGATCCTTATATATACTCTTTATTCCTACATCCTTGGTCATCATTCTTGCCTCCTCTTCATACTAGTCCATCTAATATCATCAATAAGCTTCCAAATATGCACGAAAGACGGGAATTTCCGCCTTATTATCTCCTTTTCTACAAAACATATGTCATGCACTAGAAAAACAAATAGGAAGGTTTTGACGGATAAAATGGCCATGGAATGTTATAATAGTATGCAAAATAGGCTCAATTAGGGGACTAAATGTGCACAAGTAATGTTCACATCAACACTACAAAGGAAAAGAACTTGTTTTTGGATTTTCAAATTTTTCAAATTTTTATGGTTTTTCAAAATTTTTTGATTTTTTTGGATTTTTGAATAAAAGTTAAATTAGAATTCCCCATCCCCACACTAATATGGGCATTGTCCTCAATGGCCAAAATGATGGGAAATTATGCAAACATGATGCATGAATTCTACACTAAATGCAAGCTTTACTAATCTACACTACATGATGCATGGGTTTTTGTTTATGACGGAGAGTGTAATTTAGATTACCTCCCGTTGCGTATGCATGTACTTCCCCATACCGAGATAGACATTATTTCTAATGTCCTAAAGTTGGGGGTAGTTCATGCACACAACATGCAATGCATGAAACTAAATTTATAATTTTGGATTTTCAAAAGTGGGAACAATGAAATAAGAACACCTTAATGGGGCCGAGGTGTTAGTCCTCTATGTTGCTAGTACTCTCCAACTATGATCAAGATAGATAAATAAAACAAATAAAGAAGTAGACAAACCTCAAGAGGGTAGGAGCCTCCAAAGCTTGCTAGTCTTCCACCATATCATCATTGTCATCATCTTCCTCAATAGAAGTGGGCTCATCACCACTTCCCTCTTCACTTCCTTGCTCACTTCCTTCATCATATTCTTCTTCATTAGCCTCTTCCTCTTCATTTACCTCTTCCTCAATGTCTTAATCAACAACCTCATCACCAACTACCTCATCGTCACCCGGTATCCATCCCTAGATGCACTTGGAAAGAAGACTTCCCTATCCGTCCAACTAGGCAAAGGACATGAAGGATCAAGTAGTCCTTGCCTAGCTAAATGAAGGAGGGGTGGATATTGGGCTAAGTATGCATCTTCCCGATCTTTATAAGCTTGTTTGTGCATCTCTTGCATAAGTAGAGTCATGTAGTCATTGCTTGCTTTAACACCTTTGGGTTTGAACTCTTGATACTTGAATGGATAGGGTGGTGTGACAATAGAGGAGGAGGGCATTTCAATTTCACCCCTTTGTTGACGGATGATGCATTCGGCTTCCTTTGAGAGGGGAAGAAGGTAGTTTGTCCGATGAACACTCAAACGGCATATCTTGGAAGGCAAAGTAAAAGATCTAGCTTCATTGGTGAGCCACCCATATTTGGTGTCAAGAGGATTATGGGTAACCCATTTGTACTTGTTAATCATGGCAGCCATGTCAATGAGATGACCCCCTTTTTTCGCCACATGCTTTCTATCCTTGTTGGAATTCGGATCAAAGTACTTAGCCAAAAGAGTGACTAGACCTCCATTTACAATAAAAGCGGTGCCTTGCTTTCCACAATTAACATTGAGCCATCTTTCCACCAAAAGCCTTAGAGAATTGTAAGGCTTGGTGAATTCCCTTCCAATATTTAAGGCCGACTCAAGTAGAACACAATCGAGCTTGGTAAAGTAGTTAGTGTCTTTTCTTGCAATGATATTATTCCCGATGACCTTGTGCCATACTCTAATGCCCCGATGGTGGACTAATAGAGCGCGACTAGCATGATAGTTCTCAAATTTCCTCCCGGAAATCGCCTCCCAAAGAGGAGCGGGGTCATATTTTTTGGGCTTCTTGTAATAACTAGGTGAATCACTAAGACTTAATGCTTTACGCAAGTCATCAAAGGTGATGCGCCTACTCACATTGGCAAGGCGGAACTCGATGCTTTCTCTAGTCTCTACCTTAGTTACTTTCAAAGAACTCAAGAATTCCAAGGTAAGGGAGGGGTATGTCAATTCTCTTGTAGTAAACAATTTTCCCAACCCCATGGCTTCAAAGAAGGATTTTGTTTGTTCAAGGACACCCAATTTGTTCAAGGCATCTTCACATATGAATTTGGTGGGTAGAAAGGATTTCCTAGCATACTTGGCAAATGTATACCTATGGGAGTTAGAAATGAAAATTACCTCCGGATAGTTTGATAATTGAGCAATTTTCGGAGTTGTTGATGTTGTTGCTTCCAAGGGAGGAATTTGTTGTTGTTGAACTTCCAAGTTTGAACTAGCTACCACCATAGCCAATGAGGCTTTCTTTGCTTGAAGACATTGTTGTCTTGTTGAGAGTGCCTTTGCCTTAGGTGCCTTTGTTGATCCTTTTGTCCTTGCCATTGATGAAAATACCAAGAAAATAGTGAAAATCTTCAATTTCCAAGTATACCCAAATCGATTTTAAGATGAAAGGCTTTGCCTTTGTAATTTCAAAAATCGACTCAAAGGTTGAAGATTTTGGTGCTTGGTTTGATTTTTGTTGGAAGAGGAGTGATTAATTGTTGTTAAAAGGAAGTTTGGATTTGATTTTGTTGAATTTGGTTGAGGAAATCTTGTTTTGGTGATGGAGAGGATGAGGGTTTTGAGTTTTGGGGTTTATGGGTAGTGTTTTGAATGAATGAATGAAGGAATGAATGTGGGAGGGAGGGGGGGGGGGGGGTATTTAAAACACCCGAAAATTTTTAAACTGCAGGGGAAGACGGGAGTCTTTCCTTCGGGACGCTCGGATTCTGCCTATTTTGGGTTCAGGATTCTCGCCTAAAGACGGGCGTCTTTCAGCTGGGACGCTCGGATTCTGTGACTTCGGGACGGGCGGATTCTGCTGAAGACTGGCGGATTCTGAGACAGCAAGCCTTCTTGTTTTACACTGGCAAAAAGATGGGCGACTTCCTGCAAAGACGGGCGGATTTCTGAAGACGAGCATCTTCTCTTCCAGGACGCTCGGGTTCTTCGACAGTCCCAAAATTTCAAATTTACAGTTAAAATGGACGGGCGGATTCTAGCAAAGACGCTCGGATTTCCTGAAGACGAGCAGATTCCCCTTGAAGACGCTCGGATTCTCCCTGGTCTACCCGGATTCAGTTCCATCCGTGCACTTGCATATCCCTTGTCATTTTTCATTCTTCAAATCTCGCGTTCTTCATTGTAGGGGCACTACTAAGGCATGAATAGCCTAGGCAATTGCTATCCCCACACTAAGCTAAAGCACTACACATCAATTAAATCATTAGTCCCTTCCTCACTTCTCTCAAAAATGATAATTATCTTGATCAAAGCATAAAAATCCAAAATGACAAAAAATGCAATGTAAGAATTAAAATGCAAGTTAGGGAGTTAGAAATATTTACAAATGGTGGTTTAGGGAGGACTCCACCAAACTCTCATCCTTAGTGAGATGTCATGGGGGCATGTCCGAGGTGTTGTTGATGTTGCTCAACACCTTGAAAAAGTAGTCAAAAGCTTATTCATTATCATGATAAAGATCTTCAATAGACCTTTGCCCTTGTTGTCCTTCATGTCGGTCTTTATCGATAGCATTACCAATATAGGGATTGAAAATCCCTTCAAACTCATCGTCCCCAAGACCACAAACTTCATCTACTTGATCACTAAAGATCTCTTGATTTGAAAGAGACAACTCTACCACTTTCTTATCTTGGCCAATGAGGCCATCCTCTTCATTGCTTGACTTTGGTGAGCTTTTCAAGCTCTCTTTGTTACAATTCACTTGCTCTATGAATGGAGCATCATCAATTTTATTCTTCCATTAGAATTCCGACTTCTTCTTATCATCCTTCCGGCTATAATGATCAACCATAAAACATGGTTCATGCAAACGGGGAGCTCTTATGTTCTTGTCAAGATTGAAAGTTATGCTCTCATGTCCCACTTCTAGAGTGAGCTCTCCATGCTTCACATCAATCACCGCAACCGCGGTTTTTAAGAAAGGTCTTCCTAGAATGATTGGAATGTTGGAGTCTTCTTCCATGTCAACAATGACAAAGTCCACCAGGATGAAAAATTTCCCAACTCTTACGGGGACATCTTCCCATGTCCCTAATGGTGTCTTCGTCGATCTATCGCCCATTTGGAGTTTGATATTGGTGCATTTAAGCTCTCCCATCCCTAACTTTTTACTCACCGAGTATGGCATAAAACTCACACTAGCCCCTAGATCACATAAGGCTTTGTTGATCGTGGTGTCGCCAATGGTACACGGTATTGAGAAGCTTCCCGGATCTTTGAGTTTTGGAGGTGAACTCCCTTGAAGTATTGCACTACTCACCTTAGTGAAGGCGATAATCTCAAGCTTCCGGATTGACTTCTTCTTTGTGAGGATGTCTTTCATGTATTTTGCATAGGCCGGCACGTGATTGATTAATTCCGTGAAAGGAATCGAGAATTCCAAATTCTTCACAATTTCCATAAATTTTCCAAGTTGGTCATCAAATTTGGGCTTGGCTAGACGACTCGGTAAAGGAAGTCTAATCACAATGGGCTCCTTCTCCTTGACCTTGTCTTCATTTTTCTTTGAAATTTCTTCTTTTGATGGTTCTCCATCCTTGGAGTTTTGAACAATTTCTTCTTTGTCACTAGCTTCCACAACTTCATCCTCAACTTGCTTCTTCGGTGCTTCATACCTTGTACCACTCCTCAAGTGAATGGCACTAACCGTTTCATGTCTTGGGGGATTACTTTGAGGTGGTAATTGCCCCTTTTGTCTTTGTGAGCTTGAAGATGCTAGTTGAGTCAATTGGATTTCCAACATTTTGGTGTGAGCTAGGATGTTGTTGATGGTGATTTCCTTTGCTTGACTATCCTTTTGCATTTGAGTGAAAAACTCTTATTGATTCTTTTGCATTTGGAGGACCACTTTTTGAACATCAAAACCTTGGTCATTTTGTTGATTGTATGGAGTTTGATTTTGGTAACCTTGGTTTTGGTTGTAAAAGGGTCTTTGATTTTGGTTTCTCATGGGAGGTGGGGTGTATGTTGGTTGAGGGTTTTGAACATTTTGGCTTTTGTATGAGAGATTTGGATAGAATTTGGTGTTTTCATTGTAATAGTTTGAATAAGGGGTACCACTCTTGTATGCTTGGAAAGCATTCACTTGTTCATTTGTTCCCCTACATTCACTTAGGTCATGTCCCAAAGTTCCACAATTCTCATATATCCCACTTGGGATTGATGAAGATGCCGTCATGGCATTAACATGATGCTTTGATGATTTTGAGGCTTCTTCAAGTCTAGCCATAGCTTTTTCAAACTTCAAATTGATGGTATCAATGTGAGCACTAAGTTGAGCACCCAATTGAGTAATGGAGTCCACTTCATGCTTTCCTCCTCTAGTAGCCTTGCGAGGTCTACTATATTGTGAGTTATGGACCGCCATTTCGTCAATTTTGTTCCAAGTTTGATTATCATCAACTTCGGTGAACAGTCCATTTGATCCCATGTTGAGAATGTTCCTTGAATCTTCATAAAGACCGTTCCAAAATTGTTGTACCAAGAACCACTCGCTAAGTCCATGATGAGGACATGAGCGGCAAATTTCCTTGAATCGCTCCCAAGCTTCATACAAAGATTGTTCGTCTCTTTGCTTAAAGCCCGTAATTTGAGCTCTTAGCATGTTAGTCTTTTCCGGTGGATAGAACTTTTTGTAGAAAGCTAGAGCCAACTTCTTCCAAGAATCAATTCCGAGAGTAGCCTTATCAAGGCCTTTCAACCATTGTTTCGCGGTGCCAATTAGAGAAAAAGGAAATAAGACCCATCGAATTTGGTCTTGTGTTACACCGGTTTGAGAAATCGCATCACAATAGTCGCAAAAAGTCTCCATATGAGAGTGAGGGTCTTCACTAGGCATCCCCCCAAATTGGCTTCTTTCGACTAATTGGATAAATGCGGATTTGGCAATAAAATTTCCGGTTAAGTGTTATGGTGTGGGAGTACCATTGGGTAGGTTCTCCTCGGTGGGTACGGAATGTGATGAAAACTTAGGCATTGTGGGTTGATTTTGTGTTGTATTTTGTGTTGGGTTCTCCTCACCTTCTCTTGCAAAAGGGTTGATGAACTCAATAGTATTTGGTTGAATATCTACAACCTCACCAATACCTCTCAAAGTTCTCCTAGCAAGTCTTCTATTGGTTGTCAAAGTCCTTTCAATTTCGTGATCAAAGGGTAACAAGTTACCTTGTGATCTTCTAGACATGCAAAATATCAAACAACATGAAAATAATTAGAACAAACCTTGAGGAATTTTAATTCCCCAAGGCAAAGAAAGACACAACTAATAACAATGTAAGAAAATCTAAATCAAGTTAACACCGTCCCCGGCAACGGCGCCGTTTTTGGTCGTGATCCTTCGTGGGGTTTAGTTTTCAGTACTTGTCGTTAGGAGCACCTAGACCAAAACACAATTTATAACTTCACCGACAACTCTACAATTAGTAAAGAGGCAAGTAAAGGTCGGATCCCAAGGGACGGGAATTGAGATGAGATTTCTATTGCAACTAGTGGTGTCTAAGGGTGTCACAATTGGGGTTTGAAGTAGAAGATCACTAAACTAAATAGCAATGAAAATAAACAAGTAAGATGAATTAAAAGGGATGTAAACAATTGATAAAAAGCACTAGGGTGTCATGGGGTCATAGGGGATTCATGGGAATTGATCATACAAACATATTCTCAAATTATAAGCAAGCAATTATTGTTGTGATGGATCGAGTTTGTTTATATCTTATAATCCTAGGAAAGTTTGGGTCCCGGAGCCGAATCGATTAGATTGTACAACACCTACAAGTCGACTTAATCTTCCCTACTCAACTATATGCATGGTCTAATGAGACTCGAGTTGGTTTATGTCTTACAAGTCTCATTGAAAAGATAAGTGATGGGTAAAAAATGTAAGGATTCATAGGCTCACATTTCATCAAACATAACGTGCATAAGTTGAGATCACAACAAGCAAGCAAATAAATTATGAAAACATATTAAATTAAGCATGAATCATTCCCCATGTTGTCACGTGCTCCGTGCTTGGAATAGATGTCCAAATTTCGTAAGGACGAGGTTTTCGACTTGAAGTATCGAGAGGTTGGCAAGGCCAACCGTGCCTTCTTTAAGGAGTATGTTGATGGAGCTAGTCCCGATGTGATGAGACCACCAAAGAGGAGAAGCTCGGGTCCTAAGAACATGGTGGGCCGTGCATGGGCTCGTTTTGGGCCGAACATGGGGTCTTGTGCTAGACCGGAGGCCGTTGCCGCCTTAGATCCGTTGATAATCCGTTCCGAGGAGGAAATCAATGCTAGGCAGGCCAACAAGAAGAACAAGGGGAAGATGTTCCCCGAGGGAAAAGGCAAGGGTGGAATGGAAGAGTGAAGACCTCCGTTACCCATTTTATTATTATGTTGTATTAGTGTTGTGAGTTTTTATTATGTTCTATTAGCTAGTTATTGTGTGTTTTGTGTTAGTTTTATTATGTGAGGTGTTTTTGTTGACACCTTAGCTTTGACAAGTTGTAGACTCGTTGAGCTTTATTTGTTGTTGAAATTGTAATCCCTCCCATTATTAATTAAATAAGAGGATTACTTGTATCAAAACCTCTGAACGTTTGTTTTTTCCATCCATTTTGTAAAGGCAATTCGATTTGAATCGTCCTAAACATTTGCACTTGGGAAAGTGGGATTTTTGTAGGAAGGGAGAAAGGCTACTTTTTGTATTTTTGTGGGAAAGGGAATGGTTCTCCTTTTTCTCCTCTTTTGATGGGGATGTTTTTTTTCTATGTGGGTGATGTTTTTTATTATGGGGATGGTTGCATCCTTCTTGTGTAAGAAAGGACTGCCTACGTATCCACCTAGAGAAGTGAAATCAAACCATGATCGTAGTTCGAAATGTTTTGTAAATTTGATTGGGTTTTTTGGTTGTATCCCTCATGCATAAGAGGGACTGCCTACGTATCCACCTGAAGAGGTGAAATCAAACCATGCTCGTAGTTCAGGGGTTTTTGTTTGTTTTAGTGCAAATGGATGTTGCCTTTGACAGATCAACGGACATTCGAAACGGGCAAGGTGCCGCAACTTAGACTCGATAAAACATGCAATTTCAAATCAGAACGTGATGAGGAACTTGACTTGAAAAGGGTTAATGTGGTTGCTAGTTGTAGAACTAGGCTTGGATCGTTGGTTGCTATGGTTCAAGGGTAGTATTTCTTGAGTTGGTATAGGTTGGTTGGGTTTGTAAAATCCTCCCCATCTAGGTCACTCAGTCTCACTGCACCCCTCGAAAGTATTTTCTTGACCAGGTATGGCCCGGCCCAGTTGGGTTTGAATTTTCCATCGGATCGACGGGTAACGGTGCTCGAACTAACTTGAGGACCAAATCGCCCTCCTGTATGTTCCTGGGTTTGACCCTCTTGTTTAATGCCCGTTGTATACGTCGGTTGTATAGCTGGACGTTGTGCAAGGCGTTAAGCCGTTGTTCGTCTACAAGAGTGAGTTGCTCGTACTTTTGACGGGTCCATTCCGCCTCAGGAACTTGACTCTATAGTAGGATGCGCAGAGATGGGACCTCTAACTCTATCGGTTGAACTGCCTCCATACCGTATGCTAGGTAGAAGGGTGTGGTGCCTCTCAGTGTTCGAATGGAGGTTCGGTATTCCCAGAGTGCGAATGGGAGTTTGCTCGGCCAATCGCGATAGTTGTCTTACATTTTCTTGATAATGGTGACAAGAGTTTTGTTAGCTGCCTCCACCGCTCCGTTGGTTTGGGGACGGTAGGGGGATGATCGATTTCGTTTGATCTTGTATTTGTCCAGCAAGGTCTGAGTTTCCGCCTGGAAGTGAGAGCCTTGATCGCTGATGATTTAATGGCGTACCCCATATCAACAGATGATGTTGTTCTGGATGAACTTGGCCACTTGTTTGGCGGTCAAGACTGCATATGATTGCGCTTACACCCATTTGGTGATGTAGTCGATGGCTACGAGGACGAAACAATGCCCCTTAGTGCCCACCGGGTTAACTTTCCCGATGATGTCGATGCCCCAGGTTGAGAAAGGCCAGGGTGACGTCATGGTGTATAAAAGGGATGGTGGTATATGATGTATGTTGGCGAAGATTTGGCAATTGTGGCAATGTTTGACGTAGTTACGGCAATCGGCTTCCATGGTGGTCCAGTAGTAACCTAGCCGCGTGATTTTTCGGGTAAGCATCATTGCGCTCAAGTGAGGGCCATATTCTCCATCGTGGACCTCTCCCATGACGTTTTTGGCTTTGTGATGGTCAATGCAAAGGAGGAGAATCCCTTGGGGTGTTCTTTTGTATAATTGGTCTTGGTTTATCATGAATTGTGATGCAAGTAAATATTGAAATTTGTGTCCTCCGAAAATAATGCGATCACAACTGTTGATAATGATGATCACATGTTTAAATCTCATTTTAAGAATACATGTGGGATGTAATATTTTACAGTCAACTGGTCCACACATATCGGTAATAATTGGTTGACTAGAGTTTGACATTACTGTCGTGCGACGGTGGTGATCAGTTGATCCCCTTAGGTCACACCTAAAGGGTAACACTCTTAATTGATTATTTAATTGATCGTATGACGATACGAGTTAATTAAATTACTTAAAATTAACGGGCGATTTTGGAAGTAATATTTACGTGTCTCATTGAAATTTGATTAAATAAGATACGGTCTAAGTAATCAAATTGTTTTATTACTTAGATAAAATTATTGTTTGCGAAACAATTAAAACTGAATGAATAATTAATTATAAATACAAGATGTTGTGATTTATAATTGGTAAACCGTTTTGGTACAAGTAATTATGAATTACTAAGTCGATTTTATACATGCCGTATTTTTATTAATACGTTGATTTTTAATATGTTAAAAATACATTACAATTACAAAGGACTAGTTACATGTGACTTTTGACAAATTGACAAAATAATGTGTAAAATGGACTTTCCATTTTACACAAAATGTACCGAAAAATAGGGTGGATTAGGGTTTAAATTGTGCTTTATATTTTATTTAAAAGTGTAATCATCACACTAATACCTACTCTTACATACCTACATTTTATGGGTAGAAGAAAGTGCCATGCATTGGCCTTGTTTCCCACCCCCTACCCGGTTTTGTCATAGAGAAAAGACCAAGGGTTTTTCTCTATATTTTTCCTAATATACACTACAATGAAAAGTGTGTTATTATTCATTCATTCTTTTTCAACATCTAAAACTTATAGAAATTTTAGAGAGAAAAATTACTTCTTCTTCCCTCTTCTCTTAACCGAAAAAACAAGAGACCAAAATAATATTTTGGTTCAATTTTTATTAAGATTAATATTGTTCTAGTATTAATAATATTAGTCTTTTAAGAGGTTATCTTGGGTATACATCTTTTGGGAGGGATTCTAAGCTTGAATCATTGTTCTTCCATATAAGGAAAGCTCAAGAACAAGTAAGAAGGAGATCTTACTTGTGCCCCTTAATCCGAAATTCCCATAGTAAGAAAGACGATTTCTTCTCTATTTCTAATTATGTTTGCATGCATAAGATCTAGATTTAATTTTATGACTAAATTAAATGTAACATATATGAATATGTTGAATAAAGAGATTAATATAACAAGCGGTATCATGAGCCTTAGGTTGTTTGCATGCAAATCGGTTATTGTTTTTCCGAGTTATACGATTAACAAACAAAACTTATAAATTTGTGTTTATTATGAAATATCACGAAATTTATTTGCATATTAAAGTTTCTGGTCCTAAAATGTATTTAGGATATTTTGATTTATTTATGGATTTTATTGTTCATTTTATATAATAATGGCATTAAAATGTGATTTTTATGATAAAAATGTCATTTTTGGACTAAAAATAGCTAAACTTTGATTTTTCCAGTGGTTTTTTTGATATGTTTTCACATATAGTATCTAATGATGGCCTGTAAAGTTTCATAATAAAATGAGTTGTTATGATTGAAATATGAATTTTTCAAATTAAAATCGAATTTAAATGAGAAAATAGGTTAATATGAGTTATATTTCGAATCTGGTCATAGAAATTTAGTATGTTGTCACATGCAATTTTACAAAATGTGTGTAAAATATTTGGCTATAATGAAGTCTTTATGCATGATTTATGAATTTTTGATGAAAAATCACATAAATAGTGACTTTAATTATTAAAAATGCTAAACACATACTTCATGACTAAGGAAAAACGTCAAATGTTGCATTTTATCATATATTTCAGATCTAAAAGTGAAAATTTAATAAAAATAATTTTTCTCATATTTTTATGGTAATAATTGATAAATCCGATAAACCGCAACATTGTTTTTCTCGATAAATTTTCGAAGTTTTCAACCTATGTTTTGAATATTATGAGTGTCATGGTATTTTTCCAGAATGTTCATGAGTTTAAATTTCAAATTTCAAATTTATTTGAAATTTTATGATTTAATTTGAAGTTTATGATATAATTTTGTATTTTTGAGTCCATTTATGAACAATATTAAGAAATATAAGTTAATTATTGTCAATATGTTAGTGGAGAATAATTGTAAGTCCTAAGATGGTTAGGGTATTTAACTTGTACATAAATATGATTTTATGTAATTATTGTGATTTTTAAAATGTTAAATAACGCAAATCCGTAAAAACTGATTAATATACGATATTGGCTCCTTAAAGGAAATTTAGCATAAAATTGGGCATGTTCTTACATATTATAATGCTGCATTTTATTTATGATTGTCATATTTTAATTTTCTGTAATTTTTGAATTATGTAATTTTACTTAGAATGGCCTTAGTTTTAATTGGTATTGCCCGAAATGTATGGGAATATCGATTCGGTTGTAATTTATTGTGATCTCGTATCACCGTTTTGTAATTTAATAGATTTATTTTTATTTTTAATTACAAATGTATAATAGGAAATTATGTAATTTATTTATTCCGGAGTTCCTTGAAGACGGTGCCACTCGAGAAAGCGATCCATTAAAGAAAGTATTGCCTTGAAATGCATGCCAGAACCGAAGTTCAAGGGACCAAAGGAGTTAGTTTCCGAATTTGTAATAGTTTATTAGATTTACTATTCTAGGAAGGCCATACTAGGATTTTATTTATGCTTTGCATTTTATTTATATGTTGCATGCATCGCTAAATCGCCATAACTAAAACATGCATTATCATTTTAATCGAGTTTATCGACCGTGTCAATTACAATTATCGTAGTTCACCGCTTTAGTTCACTTAAAACGTGATAGACAATAAATTGACATGACCTCTCGCTATAATAAACAATTGAGACTTAGCCTTACCAAAAAGTAGAAACCATGAAAACCTATTTCGCGAGGGAGTGCACTCGACCACCCCGGGGTACAAACCTTGTTACGTAGGGGAAGTGGGTGATAAATGTCTATCCACCGAATTCATGTTGATGAGGGATGAATCGGCTACCCCGTGCCCAAGTTAATGTGAATTTGGATCATGGACACATTTATTTGAAATTTGATTTGACCTCAACGGAAGTATTCGTGACCGTAGTCGCATGTCTTCCGGGCTATAGATAAATATTAGTGTAATTTATCGACCAAGAGTTCTAAAAGTAGAATCGATTAAAGAGTTAATCCACCGAGTTATATTGATAAGGGATGAATCGGCTACCCCGTGCCCAAGTTAATATGAATTTGGGTCTTGGAATCATTTATCAAGTTGGGTAGAGGTCACAAGATAAATGCAATAAAATTTGTTTAAATTAAATTTACAAGTATTATTATTATTATTCTGGAAACGACAAATGTTTTATTCCTTCTATTTTCGTTTTGTAGACCACTTTTATTTCTCATAACAAATGGCCGCACCAAACACCAACGCCGCACCTCTCACTAATGCTTCATGGCTCCGATCCTTCATGGATCGTTGTAAACTTGAAAAGAATGGGTCAAATTTCTCCGATTGGGATGCCCAACTCAAATTAGCCGCCCAAGGTGACGACAAGCTTCGTTACCTCACCGAGGCCTCCCCACCCGAACCTAATGCTAGGTCGAGTGCCGCCACTAGGGAAGCATATGAGGCTTACCACAAAGAGTCCGCCGCAATGAAAAATGTGTTGATTTTTGCGATGGAGGCGGATATCCAAAGGAGAGCCTTTAAAATGGGCACCGCTAATGAAATCTATTCCAAACTTGTGACAATGTTTTCACAAACTCCGAGGATCGTCCAATATGAGGCAGCCTCGGCATTCTTTGATCTCGATTTCAAGGAGGGCCAAAAGGTTAGCCCTCACGTGCTCAAATTGTTGGAGCTAGTCGAGACTTTGAAAATTTAAAAAGTTGAAATCCCCAAAGAGCTCATTGTAGATAGGATTCTACACTCCTTATCCAAAGTCAAAGCATATGTTCAATTCCGGGTGAATTTTAACATGCAAGACAAGGACATGTCTCTTGAAGAGTTGCAGAAGTTACTTGTGCAAGCCGAAAGAGACATGAGGTTAAATGTTAACCCACCTAAGGATGTGCTTAACATAAGCACCAAGAGCAAGGGGAAGTTCAAGAAGAATGGGAAAAAGGGCAAGAGGCAAGCTCTCATGTCCACCAATGCTAAGACTTTTGAAGCTAGCACTTCCAAGACCAAGAAGGGTCCTCTTGATAAATGCCATTATTGTAATGGTGTTTGACATTGGAAAAGGAATTGTTCCAAGTATCTTGGTGACATCAAAGCTGGAAAGATCACTCAAGTAGGTAAATGACTATCCTTTCTTTTATGTTTCTAATTCAACTATGGTATTTTGATACAAAGTTGTGATAATGTATCCCTTTTTTATTGTAAATAGGGCCTCCTCCAAGCAAAGACAAAGGAAAGGAAAAGCAAGCTTGAGAAATCATCAAGGAGCTACGAGTAGCTTCCAATGAAGCTTGGCTTTTTATTATTGTCTTATTTTAAGTTATGTTTCGGATTTTTAGAACTTTTTTTATTTCCGTGTTCGACATGGAAATAGTTGATCCTTTCTAAACAATGGTTGTATTTTGGATTATGGTCGCTTGGTTTGCAACCCAAGTCACCCCTTTTATTGTATTTCTTTGTTCTAAAAATTCGTCTTTATATGCTTGCACATAGAAACATATGATCATCTACTTAAAGTGATCCAATAGACAATTATAATGATGGGATTCATTATATGTCCACAAGCTTAAGGCTTGAGTATGATCAATTATAAAGTGATGTTGAGTTGATGATGTTGGAGCTTGTGTCCTCCACAGTTAGTGTGATAACATATATAAATCTATTATAGCTTCACAAGGGTATACTTAGTATTTTATCAGTTGATTAACGTTTACTTAATAACAGTTGGCTTGCTAGAAGTTTGACGTTATTAACATACTGATGGCGGTGATCAACTGGTCCCTAAAAGTAACACCTAAAGAATGTGTTTGAGAGATGTGATTGTATGAAAATATAATCACATTGATGCCTGACTAAAAGGTTAGTCTATGTATTTGACTAAACAGTTAGTCAATGTGATGATGAGACGATTATTTAATACAATTAAATAATACCAGCTGAGACGAATTAACTGTTAAATTCGTAAATTGAATATAAACTGTTATATTTAATAAATGTATATAATGTTAGCTTAAACGAATTAAGATGCTAATTCGTAATTAAACGTAATCAGTTATATTTAATTAGCAAATTATAAATATGCGATATTTATAGTTAATGTATATATTATACGATATTGTCATAATAAATGTTGACAGACCGGTATTAATAAATCGACTGCAAATTGTTATGAGTGGACTTATTAATACATGTCGATATAATAGACAATTGATAAAATATAGACATTATATATAGTTTGACAATAACCGAAAATAAGAGGATTTTATCCTTATTTTGAGTTGTTACTAAAACCGAAAAAAAGGAAAGAAATATCTCCCCTTATTCACTCCATCCTGCACGGTTTTAAGAGGAGGAGGGAGATCATTTTATTGACCTAATTCACTTGACCTAATTCTCTCATCATTTACACAAAACCATAAAAATTAATTAACAATTTTGGGGATCGATTCTAGCAAGAACAAAGGCATTTCTCATAACATTTTGGGTGCAACGATTAGGAGAATATCGATTTCGATATTGTTCTTAGGCCAATTTTGCTAGGACCAAAGGTTGATTCATATCTCTATACTTTTGTTTATGTAATTTCATTTATGATTCATTTTTCATAATTATAATTTCGTTATAATCCGAATATTTATAGAGGAAGTATACCGACATTTCCCACAGTTGAATTCTCCTAAAGGAATGTCAATTACCAAGTACACTCATCAATTCTAAAACTATTAGTCAATCCATGAGATAGTCCTCCTTGTACTTCAAAATCATTATTTGTGTCTCATAAGCTATCTTTGAATATATAGTGTATTTATTCTAAAGATAGAGTGGGAGAAAAATGAAGACACAAAGAATACAAAGATAATTTGTATACTTGAGTAAATGAGATCTACAAAAGAAAGAATGATTTGTATACCTAAATAGAAAGTATACACGAATAGATGAGATATATGGTCTCCAATAGACGAGATCTACATGACAAAAGAGACCAAGTGAAGTAATCAAAAGAATATGTTCTCAAGATAACTACACGAGGAGACCAAAAGAAAGTTTTGGAAGAAATTGACTAAAGAAAAATCTTAACAAGAGATTTGCCTAGTTTATGAACAACATTTGACCAAGAGTTTCAAATATTGGTATTTACTTAAGAGCCTAAATGAAACAAAGTTGCATCCATGAAAATAAATGAGATTTATGACTAAAAGTTGCAAAGAAATATATGCCGATATCTACAAGAGCTAAGTTAATTGTTAACCATGTTAGTGTCATTACTTAACCTCATTATGAAAATGAAGTGGTTAAACCTCCTTCCGGAAAAGGGTATTTTGAGAAGGACGTGTATTAAATGAAATTCACATTTAAATAATGACATTGCTACGCATCATTATAAAAATGAATGAGTTGGAGATTAAAATCTCTTTCCATAAGTTTAAGACTGAAACCTTTTCTAAATAGGTATTTTGAAAAGATATCTAGGGAACATATTTGGTTTTATCTTAATAATTTGGCAAAGCAAAATGTATTTCAATTCTTGAAATGTTTTGATTGAGTAGTCAATTGCGAAACATGTGGAATTGAGTGGGAGTTTGAAATTGTCATGTGAAGACATGGAATTTAGTGGGAGCAATCATCTTGTAAAATTTATAACTCATTACTCATTGAGAATGACGAGCTAGTACTATCTTTCACAAAGAAGTGTTTGAGTTTTCAATTCTGGATGAAAATGGACTATGATGAATCCAATCACATCATGGGATGTTGGATAGGTATTGAGATATACACATCAAATCAACGAGAAACGTAGGTTATTCATGTCAATGAAAATGGAATTACCATAAGCAGTCATGGTCATTCATTGAACCTAAGAATGGTTGATCACATGATTAAAGATTACTAATGTTTCCGCCATTAGAATAATCATTCACATGTCCAATAATGAATCATATGCTTAAGAGCATGATGAGTCATTGGCAAGCCATAGAAGAATCGTCATGAATTCTCGAGAAGAACTAATGAGCTATTCTAGTGTTTGACAGAACACTCTGTTATGTGACAAGAAGTTGCACATATTGAAGTTCGAACACACGTAAGGATTTATGAAAATCCTAAGCTATTCAAGCTAAAAGGAGAAATAAGAAGTTTGAAAAGATACTTGTTATAGTAAGCATTTACTCAAAACTAGTATTTTCTAATATGCTAGGAGTTATGAGAAGTGCTAGGCTAATCATCTTGACAATTGTTGCAAGACCCTACAAAACGTATACCTAGTGCATTGCGAGTTGGTAGAACACTTGACCAGTGCATGTTATATCATCCACCATAATTCGTTGGTTATGTGATAAACAACAAGAAAGTTCTTTCAAGATAAAGAACCTGAACCTAGGTTGGGAACCTAGATGTGTACTTGGTAAGGTTCACGCCATGTGAGACAAACATGAAAATAAAGGAAAATGAAATTCAAGAGTTTGAACACGTGGACACATGGTATGTTAAACTCATGTTGCAAACAACTAGTGTTTGCACACTTACGATATACATCACAAGGTTGTAATATGGTATTGACTACCCGAATGTGATGTCGACATTCGTCGTTTGAGTTATTATTAACTCACCTTATACTTTGTTACATCCAAACGGGTTGTAGAGACAATTGAACCCCGTTAAAGTGAACACGGATTAGCATTATATTCGCCCATAGTCACTTACATGAGGTGACGTCTCGAAGTGACTAGAGTGTGATGCGATTGATGGCAAGTTCAAGTGCCATGAAGTCATGTGAGATGACTAGTCGATCACATAGGCAAACTGTTAGGAACACTTTGTCGGGCCTTATGACCGCCTATAAAGTTCTGGCAAATTTATATAGCCTGGTCGTGGCGAGAGCTACTATAGTATTCTAATGAGTCGATTCTTTTGACTAAAGACTATTCGCCTAAGGTGGCACAGTTTCAGATTAACTTTGATTTATGTTACTACGACCTTCGTAAATGGGGTTAAATGGGCATATTTTGGGTTATGATGGTTGTGGCTAGTCGAAGGGAATTAGTGCGATAGGAATTGTCCACCCCTTGTCAGGGTTATAATAATATCTCAGGGCCACTCGAGGAGTAATGAACTGGAAATGCGTGGCCACGCTCGGAAGGTATCCATGTTGGATAATTCCGGTCAATCAGTTATTCTACAGATCGAGGAAACCACTCTCGATATGATCACTTGCAAGTACGACCTGAAAGACACCTTGCATTGAGTGGGAGATAGTAATAGGACAAGAGAATTGGTGACGCACACTTGTCGAGGACAAGTGGGAGATTGTTGGAATTTGTGTCCTCCGACAATAATGCGATCACAACTGTTGATCATGATGATCACGTGTTTAAATCTCATTTTAAGAATACATGTGGGATGTAATATTTTACAGTCAACTTGTCCACACATATCGGTAATGATTGGCTGACTAGAGTTTGACATTACTATCGTGCGACGGTGGCGATCAGTTGATACCCTTAGGTCATACCTAAAGGGTAACACTCTTAATTGATTATTTAATTGATCGTATGACGATACGAGTTAATTAAATTACTTAAAATTGACGGACGATTTTGGAAGTAATATTTACGTGTCTCATTGAAATTTGATTAAATAAGATACGGTCTAGGTAATCAAATTGTTTTATTACTTAGATAAAATTATTGTTTGCGAAACAATTGAAACTGAATGAACAATTAATTATAAATACAAGATGTTGTGATTTATAATTGGTAAACCGTTTTGGTACAAGTAATTATGAATTACTAAGTCGATTTTGTACATGACGTATTTTTATTAATACGTTGATTTTTAATATGTTAAAAATACATTACAATTATACATGACTAGTTACATGTGACTTTTGACAAATTGACAAAATAATGTGTAAAATGAACTTTCACAAAATGTACCGAAAGATAGAGTGGATTACGGTTTAAAGCGTGCTTTATATTTTATTTAAAAGTGTAATCATCACACTAATACCTACTCTTACATACCTACATTTTATGGGTAGAAGAAAGTGCCATGCATTGGCCTTGTTTCCCACCTCCTACCCGGTTTTGTCATAGAGAAAAGACCAAGGGTTTTTCTCTATATTTTTTCTAATATACACTACAATGAAAAGTGTGTTATTATTCATTCATTCTTTTTCAACATCTAAAACTTATAGAAATTTTAGAGAGAAAAATTACTCCTTCTTCCCTTCTCTCTTGACCGAAAAAACGAGAGACCAAAATAATATTTTGGGTCAATTTTTATTAAGATTAATATGGTTCTAGTATTAATAATATTAGTCTTTTAAGAGGTTATCTTCGGTATACATCTTTGGGAGGGATTCTAAGCTTGAATCCTTGTTCTTCCATATGAGGAAAGCTCAAGAACAAGTAAGAAGGAGATCTTACTTGTGCCCTTTAATCCGAAATTCCCATAGTAAGAAAGACCATTTCTTCTCTATTTCTAATTATGTTTGCATGCATAATATCTAGATTTAATTTTATGACTAAATTAAATGTAACATATATGAATATGTTGAATAAAGAGATTAATATTTTCTAACAGTAAACGGATGGCGCTTTGTCCTCTTTGGTCAGAGTTTGGAGGGAATTCGTTTTTGTAATTGAGTATGGCTTGGTACCATGGTTCATCATGGCTTTCCTCGTCCTTGTTAATGGCACAAATTTGAGCTAGCTCGCTCCTTCTCTCGACACATAGGGGCATCGACGTCATGTTGTCAGGTATGTTGACGAGCGCGGCAAGTTTTGACAGGGCATCAACAAATTGATTTTCCTCTCGCGGCAAATGGAAGTAGTCGACTTGGTCGAAGAACTCGGCCTATTGATTGATCTTTGCTCGGTAGGGAGCTAAGCTGTCACTTCGGATTTTCCCTGATCCGGACACCTGATTGAGGATGAGCCAGGAATCGCCGCAGACCCTCAGTCTCGTGATGCCGAGTGTAATGGCTGCTTGTAGGCCGATGAGGCATGCTTCATATTCAGCGGCATTGTTGGTGACGGCGAAGTTCAGCTTGACTAAGATCGGAACATGTTCTCCCTCTGGTGATATTAGGGAGATTCCTACCCTGAAGCCTTTCAGATTAGATGCACCATTGAAGTATAGGTCCCATGCGTCAGAATCGACACAAAGGATGTCTTCGTCAGGAAGTGACCATGTGTCGGTCGTTGGATCCTCGTTGACGGGATTTTCTGCCAGGAAATCGGCGACTACTCTTCCCTTAATAACCTTGAGGGGTACAAAATTGAGATCGAACTCGGGCAGCATGAGTGTCCACCTAGACAGCCTTCCGTTTAGTACAGGTTTTGCGAAGATATATTTGACCGGGTCCATCTTGGACTAGATGTGGACCGTGTAGCTGAGCATGTAATGTCGTAGCTTCTTTGTTGACCATACTAGGGCAAGGCATGTGTTTTCCAGCTGGGTGTACCTTGTCTCGTACTCAATAAACTTTTTGCTGATGTAGTAGATGGCTCGTTCTTCACCGTCGCCTGTTTGTGCTAGCATTGCCTCCATGGTTGTGTCTGTAACAGTCAGGTATAGGGATAAAAGAATCACCGGTTGAGGTGGCATGAGGACAAAAGGTTTGGATAAGATTTCCTTTATCACGTCGAAGGCCTTTTGACAGTCGTCGTCCCAATCGGTGTGATCGGTGGCGCGAAGTTTCTTGAATATTGGTTCACAAATCATGGTGAGCTAGGCAATGAAGCGACTGATGTATTGGACTTGACCGAGAAATCCCCGAATCTCCTTCTCGTTCCTAGGCCGAGGCATTTGCTGAAGGGCTTTGATTTTCGTTGGATCAATCTCAATGCCTCTTTTGCTGACGACATGTTCCAAGAGTTCTCTGGAGGTGACCCCGAATGCACACTTCAGATGATTTAGTCTCATGTTATATTTCCGCAGACGAGCGAAAAATTTTCGTAGGGCGTTGATGTGGCTGTCCCGTTCTCTTGACTTGGCAATCATTTCGTCAACATATACCTCTACCTCCTTATGCATCATATCATGTAGGAGAGTGGTAGCGGTTCTTTAATAGGTAGCCCCGACGTTGATGAGACCGAAAGGCATGACTGTGTAGCAATATGTACCCCACTGCGTAGTGAATGCAGTTTTGTGCATGTCTTCCTCAGCCATTTTAATCCGGTTGTACCCGGCATACCCATCCATGAATGATAGAAGAGCATGTTCGGCAGTGTTGTCTACCAGAATGTCAACATGTGGCAAAGGGAAGTCGTCCTTTGGACTCGCCTTGTTTAGATCCCTGAAGTCGACGTAAACCGAATTCTCCCGTCTTTCTTCTGTACAGGAACAATGTTGGCCACCTTGTTAGAGTATTCAAACACTTTGATGAAACCAGCCTTGAACTGTTTATCCACTTCTTCCTTGATTTTTAGGGCCCATTCAGGACGCATTCGACGCAGCTTCTGCTTCACAAGTTTAGCTCCGGGCTTAATGGGTATCCGGTGCTCTGCAATTTCCTTGTCAATCCCACGCATGTCTCTGTAGGACCAAGCGAATACGTCCTTGTATTCGTGGAGGAGGTCAATGAACTGTTGTCTTTCCGAGGGGTCCAGGGTTGCCCCTATCCTAAGTTCTTGAGGTGTGTTGTCGGTTCCTACGTTAATAGGTTCGGTCTCCTCAATGATTGGGGTTCTGGTTTCCCATTTGTCAAGTTCTTTGGCTAGGTGAGGTGGTTAGTCACTCAAGTCAAATTCCTCATAGTCATTCAGAATTGCATTGCAGTTAAATTGAGACGAGTCATAAGCAAACATAGCGTTCATTAATTTGACACAAGCGAATAGCTCGGAGAGGACAGACATCTCGTGGTCGGTCAGAGGCGACACAGCAGAGGAGCTGGCCCTGGAATAGGCTCTAGGTTGTCACCTTTCATGAGAGTTGGTGTGACTTTAGTAGACTCAGCCTCTGAATCAGCCACGACCTTGTGATAAAATAGTGGGAAGGGGACCTTGACTGGGATATTAGGAGTGTTAGGAGGTATGAGAGACTCTGACTCCGAGTCACACTCAGATTCAGATTCTTCTCCCATTCCCTCTTTGAACATAGGGCCTTCTCCAGTTGTGATTTTGAGAATGCGGCCTCATCGATCGGTCTACTTGACGGTTTTCCTCCAGCTTTGTGTAGCTTTCTCCGGGTCAGTTTCGGAGATCAAGGCAGTTGGGCCAAATCGGTTGTCCTTCAGGGCGATGTAGATAATGTCCTCATAGTCGAGGTGCTTGATGTTATCCTCTCCAAAGAGCAGGGTGACAGCTTGTCCATCGAGGCATGACGAGAGCTTAAACTCGGTTGATGCAGCTTCGGTGTTGTCGGGGATGAAGTAACAGTCCTGGAAGACTTCCACACCCAGGTACCTGGTTTTGGCCACAGAGTCATAGAGCGGCTCTGGAAAGCCACGGTAGAGCTCGGACTCTCCCTCGGGGACAAAGTATCCATTGAGGGTCAGATGATATGGAAAGAGGATAACCCCGTGCTTCTTGCGCTTCCGAACTAGGAGGTTTATCTCCTGGATATCTCCATCGGTAGGTTCATATCCCATTCCGAAGGGAATGTTGGGGACCTTAGCCTTTTTCAAGGGAGGTAAGGTGCTCTTTAGTGGATTGAGGGGCAAGCCCGGCAAGTAACCCTGGCGCATCATGATGCGGTTGACCGTGAGGTTGGCAAACGGGTCACAATCAAAGGGTGTTGATTCATCAGTTATGGCATTCACAGCTTGGAACCCCCACATTTCATTATCATCTTCCTCAATGGTCTTGGAGGCTATTCCCTTCCTCATGATAGCTTTGATCGGGGAAGCAGGAATTGTGATTGTTTTCCCGTTGAAGGGGACCATGATCTTCTGATGGAGAGTTGAGGTAACTGCCTTGACGGCGTGAATCCATGGACGTCCCAGGAGCATATTGAAGGAGGCGTCGATGTCGACCACCTGAAAACTGGTTTGCCTTTCCAGTGGTCTGGTTGCGACGGTCAGAGTGATGAGCCCAGCGACCTTGCGACGAGTGCCGTCGTAGGCGCGAACTACTTGATTTGTTGGGACCAAATCAGCTTCCTTAATACCCAGCTTGTTAGAAGTCTTGAGGGGAATGACATTTACCGCGGATCCGTCATCTACAAGGACCATGGGTATATTCTTCTTGAGACATTGTACGGTAATGTATAGGGCAAGGTTATGATTGGCTCCGAAGGGAGGGATATCCTCGTCAGAGAAGACGACCGGGTTGTTCAAATCAGGGGCGTTCCTCGTCATATGTGCCTCTATTTCGTCAGGGGAAGAGGTGGAGGGCACAGTTAATTTTCCCAAGGCCTGTAGCAAAGCCTGTCGATGCTCAAAGGATGTCGCAATCAGTTGCCAAATTGAGATTTCGGCTTTTGCCTTCTGAAGTTGCTTGAGGATCGAATTCTCAGGAGCTCTTAGTTGAGTGTCCGCTTCCGGGACGACTTGGTCGTTTGTTGTTAGAGCGACCGTTTAATTGTTCGGGTTCTGATAGGGGTGTCCGGACCGGGTAAGGTGACCAATCACTTTCGCCTTTTTCTCTTTCCCTGGGACAATATAGACATCTTCAACATCATCTCTCCAGATGCCATTGATTTCAGGATCTCGAAGGCACCTTGGAGGGGTATTCCTTGGTGTGCAGTTTTTGTGAGGGATATTTCTGTGAGGGTAATTTTTGTGAGGTTGATTATTGTAAGGGTGTGGATGTGGGCCCACCTGCGTATGCCCAGCCGATCTGTGGACAACGGCAGCGGTCTTTTTGAAAGCCACGCTCGGCGGCGTAAAGGTGCTTTCGACCGGATCGTTTTAGATCGGTCGGTTTCGTCTCGGTAAGGGTCTCGAAACAATTAGAGATGTTCGGAGTCGCCACCAAGCATTTGTGGGATGCCTGGAACCCGTTCGAATTCCACTTTATACCTCGGTCAAATCGAAGCACAAAGCAGCATTTTGACATAGGTACTAAAGATAAGGAAATCGTCCCTCTTTAGCATCCTATCTCTAGAATGACTCTCGTACGCCCTGGATAAAGTCGTCCACTATCCAAAGTTTCTGAGTAAGAGGTGAAGGTACGTATTGGGAAGCCCTTTAATCAGACACCCAATCCCGCTCGCGTTTAGCGGCCTCTACTGATCGATCTTGGTTGGTTGAATGCAAAAGTTGATAAAACGGTTTAAATGCATGAACACGCATCCAATGATTTAAACCTAACATGTGAGCTTTCTAAGTCGGTTGATTTAATCCAAGTATCAAGTATAAGATGTCGAGTTGGATTAATGATTGATTTGCATGCAAGACGGAAATTAAACATCCATTTACCGTATTAGGTTTAGGGTGCATAACATGATTCATTTGTCTTAGTAAGGCATTTGGCAAATGTGGTTCGAATAGTCATCTGATCCGTCCAATATCCGGGTTAACCGGAGTCGGGATCGTCCTTGACTAATGCTGGAAGGGAACAGGCCCTTTACCAGACGGCTACAAGAGGCGCGAGCCAGCCGGCGGTGTACGGGGCCTCCCTCTGGTTTTAAAAATGAGACGGAAAAGGCCTGCTTGAGGCGCGGGTTAGCCAACGGCTGTATGCCGTGTTCTGGTTGTTTAGAAAACGTTATGAAACGTGTTGAAAGTGGGTATTGGAACCCGGTTTGATCTTGAAAGGGTCGTTTAGACCGCATTTGTTGATTTGAAGAACTAGACTCGAATAATCATCATTGTTTGATAATATTCGGTGTCGAGTTCGGTTTGACAAGCTTGGCATGAATAGTTTTGAAAATGATTATGGACTAATTGTTTTAAGTCCGTTTTGAATGTAATTAGTCGTTACTCATCATCGCACCCGGGTTAAAATCCGGCATGGTATATGGAACCAAGGATGATTTCGTGTTGGTGACTAATATGCATGTTTTGCAAATGTAAAGAAATGAAATAAAAGGTTTTAAAATACCTCTTAAATGTTATTAACCAAATATTATCACCGAAACACGGATTTAACCGTCATGGTATGAAGAACCAAGGGTGAAGAATGCTTTATGGTTAAAACATGTAAAATGAAACAAAAGGGTTTCGAAAATACTTGAAATGGTAAAAACCGATTACAAATATGAAAAATGGATTAAGGGAAATGACGAGAACAAACACGGTTGATCTCTGGTCTGAGCACCCCATTTAGGCGCGAGCCTGTTGGCGACCTAAGGGGCTTCTGCCTCAGACCAAAAATCAGTTTTGGCTCGTTTATTCCATGTTTTAGTTCATGTTATGCATGTTTTAGCATGTTAAAGTCATGAAACAAATGAAAACACAATAAAAGAGGATTTTTACACCCTCATACTTACATGTTTGGTTGTGGCGAGTGACCGACGTAAGTGTAACAACTTGTTTGATCGGAAAAAACTCGGTTTAAAACAGTTTTGGTAAGTAAAAGAGTGTTTTAAATGTTTAGTGATGGTGTAGTGGTCAAAGTGGTCGGACAAGTAGTTTAATGCACGATGACGGTACCAAACAATGTGTAAGGCTCGTGTTTACGATCGGTAGGTCGTAAACACGCGTCGGATTGTGACTTTAGAAGTCGAGTCGAGAATTTTAAGGAAGAAAAGAGGGGGCGGACACTCGCGTAAGTCTCAAATGGGTGGCATTTGAGAGGTATTTATAGGAGAATGAGTGGTTATGTGAGTTTTGAGCGACGTGGCCACCTGGACTGGTCAAAGAGGCGCGAGCCAAATCGCGGCACTTCGAGTTGTGTTGTCACTATCACAACAAACGCAATCATGATTTGTTCTATCCTAGGTTTTGTAGTCACATGTTTGGTACTTGACCATTCATGAATCCGGGAACACTTAGTATAGAAGGCTTGACGATATTTTGTTTTTGTGGTTGACTCGGTATGACTCGTTGTTGGAGTCGGGATTTGAATTCTCGAGTTGGTTTTTGGTCCAGTGTCAGTTTTGACTCTAGTTAGTGTCATCGTGACCCCGTCGTTGTGCATTAAACACTCCAGGTATTTTTGAAATGTTTTGAAATGTTTTGTTTTCGAAATCGTTTTAAGTTTTCCGACGTAAAGTTGTACACAAACTGTCGATCAAACGCTGCGATCCCAAAACATGTTGTAGTCCGATAATCATCGGGTGTTTGTTGGAGTCTCCGCAGATACTGGGTATCTACAGAGCCCCCACTTTGACTGAGGCTTCGACAGGGCGAAAGTCAAAGTAGAGTCCCCAGGTCAATCAAAGATTACAACCTGAAGACCCAAGCGACGTCGAGGCGGCTCGAAAGGATTCAGGCCAAGGACCTGCCGTCGGGAAGGGCGACGCCAAGGCGACTCGAGGGTATGTGTCAAGGACCTTTCGTCGTGAACAGTTTAGAGTCTGTTGACTATTGGTGCGGGTCGTTTAAAGTCCGTTAGACTACGTGCAAAGGCTCGCCAGCCATAGGAAGGAGTCATACCTGAGGCATCTTCGGATATGTCCTTGCATGTTTGCGGATAAATGCTCGCCAGCTGCGGTGTGTATATGAGGAGGGCTCGCCAGCCGCGGTGCGTTGTAAGGCTCGCCAGCCGCGGTGCGTTGTAAGGCTCGCCAGCCGCGGTGCGTTGTAAGGCTCGCCAGCCGCGGTGCGTTGTAAGACTCGCCAGCCGCGTTGCGTTGTAAGGCTCGCCAGCCGCGGTGCGTTGTAAGGCTCGCCAGCCGAGACAAGGAAATGTACCCGAGGCATCTTAGTGATGTGTCCTTGAAAAGGTAAGGAAATGTACCCGAGGCATCTTCGGGATGTATCCTTGAAAAGGTAAGGAAATGTACCCGAGGCATCTTCGGGATGTATCCTTGAAAAGGTAAGGAAATGTACCCGAGGCATCTTCGGGATGTATCCTTGAAAAGGTAAGGAAATGTACCCGAGGCATCTTCGGGATGTATCCTTGAAAAGGTAAGGAAATGTACCCGAGGTATCTTCGGGATGTATCCTTGAAAAGGTAAGGAAATGTACCCGAGGCATCTTCGGGATGTATCCTTGAAAAGGTAAGGAAATGTACCCGAGGCATCTTCTGTACCCGAGGCATCTTCGGGATGTATCCTTGAAAAGGTAAGGAAATGTACCCGAGGCATCTTCGGGATGTATCCTTGAAAAGGTTGCGGACAAAGGCTCGCCAGCCGGGGTAAAGGTCGGTTAATGGACCATGGGAATAGCCGCGTCGAATGGGCTTGCTTTGAAAGTAGCGAACTCATGACGTCGCTTTGGAAATAGTGAGTATGGATCCTCACCATCACTGTTTTTCTGGAATGAGCGGGTTCCGCGAGGGAGCCCCCTGCTGGTATTTGAAGGAATAGTGAATTTGGAATTTTCACCATTCGATTTGAATTGACGGTTTATGTGCCGCCGTTGACTTTTGAAAGAAATAGTGAATTTGGAATCTTCACTATTAATTGAAGTGACGGTATATGTGCCGCCGTTGACATTTGAAAGAAATAGTGAATTTGGAATCTTCACTATTGATCGAAGTGACGGTCTATGTGCCGTCGTTTGCTTCAAAACAGCGAGTTTAGAATTTTCACAATTATTTTGAAATTGGCGGCTTTGATCGTCGTCTGCTTGAAAATAGCGAGTTTTGAATTTTCACTATTTGTTTTTGTTGGTTTTCGAGGAAATGACAATATTTGATATTGTCAATGAAAATTTTGAAGTTTTGTTGTGGGAAATTGGGCCAAAGCCCAAATTTCGCTAAAAAAGAAAGGGGGAGGCCTGGTTTAGGCACGAGCCACCTGGCGATGCAAGCCGGCTTCCCTATTTTTTGTTAAAAAGACGCGAGGTTGAGTTGCGGATGAACATTCATCTTCAACCTCGAAAATTCGCCCAAAATTGCCATTGACGGACCTTCAAGCTTGCTTTCATCCGTGCCATTGTCAACAAATGTCATCTCAAGGTAAGTATTTCCTCTTGAATCCTTTCAAATTTGTTGGTTGTTAGCTAAATTGAATTAGGGCGGATTTTGCCCTAAAAATCGAATTGGGGGTTTTTGCTTGAGCCAATTTCGAGTGAAATTAATGTTTGCATTAGGTTAGAAACCTGTTTAGGAGTATAGGGGTGCTTTTAGTTTGCATTTATGTCCCCGTTCCCCCTCCCTATGCTCGAAAAACGTGAATGAGGCGAGAAACCGTCTCATTTCATAATGCCAAGTTTATTTTCTTGGGTAGTGGGCCCCACTAGGTTGCATTGTACTCGGGAAAACCCGTATTTGCCATTTAAGGACCTTCATTGGATGTTTGTGGGCAAAATTGAATTTTTGCCTTTTGCGACGGTCTTACGTCTGACAAAATAAGCGCTTGTTTGGGCTTGAATTGAGTCAGTCTGCCTTGAAATGGACCTTATTGGTATTTTAGGTCACCTTGAGGCGTGATAAAATCACGTTTGCCTTTTTGCGGTCGTTTTCGAATTTTCGACCGGCTCGGGCTCAAATTAGCGTATGAATTGCCTTTTTGAACCGTAGAAAAATCCCCATTGTGTCGGGAATGTATTTTGGGTTGTTGGCAGACCTTGTACGGGTCTTGAAATGTCGTTTTTGTAGTTTTGACTCGTCTTTTGCTTGAAAAGAGGGGCGAGTCGTTTTTGTGTTGTTGTTTTTTGTGAATGGTTCGGGGCGGGATTGCCCCTTGTTTTTTGTATTGCAGGTTGTTTTTTGTTGTTTTTGGATTTATCCATTTCATGCCGTCGTAATGCCGAAATTTCGGCTGACGTTTTTTGTTTGCAGGAGAGTGTTCGGAGCAGGCCGGGTTCATGGCTGCGACTTTCGAGGAGTTGTTCGGGTCGGGCCCGGCTGGTACTCCGGTTAGCACTCCCGCCGTGGTCGTGGAGGACGTCACTGAGGAGGAGAGACCTCCTGAGCAGACTGTTGGGGCCTCCGGGGCCATTGAGGAGCGTGCAGAGCCCGTTGTTGGGGCTGTTAGTGTTGGTAGAGATCAGACTGGGGCTGAGGCAGGTACCTCCGGGAGGAGGATTACTTCGAGGGAGAGACGTCCTCGGGGGACTAGGCGGACGTTGCGGGACGTCAACAGGGTCGTTCAGTTGGGCCCTGTCCACCACGTCGAGTCTCGCGGTCACAAGAGGCGGAGAGCTGAGACAGCCCAGGAAGATGCTGACGTCGCGAGTTTCCGTGCCAGGCGAGTCACGGCCCCGCGGGGGTTGCTCTTACGGGCGGCGCCAGAGTGGGCCGAGGGTTTTGACGGTAGCCAGTTATTGCTTCGTCTGGACCGACACCTTTCCTACCGTGCTCACGAGGGCATGGTGAGTCACGTTCCCGGTTGAAATTTGTCATTCATTTTTGAAGTGTCGAGTCTAAACAGGCGTTCTGATGTTTGTTTGTTTTTGATTTCAGGAGATCGGCACCATGAGGACTTTCTCGGGATTTTCGACCTGCTTGGGCCTCTACGACGTTCTCCGAGCTGGGTCGAGAGCGTTGATAGAGAGGTCGGCGTTTGGGCCATTGGTGGCCGCTTGGCGGGATATTCATGGGTCCTCGATTAGGTCGAACCTGTGTTTGATCCGCGCTATGTTGGACCGATACTGGGATACGACGTCGTCGTTCCACATGGAGTTTGGGGAGGTCGGTGTGACTTTAGAGGACTTTGCCATGGTGTCCGGCCTTCCCTGTGGCGAGCTGCCCATTGAGTTTACCGCGACTCCGGAGAGAGTGTCCTCTCCCTGCGGTCACCGCTTGATTGGTACCGCTTTGCCCGAGCCTTCCGATGTCACTCCGTGCACTGATTGCGAGTTCTTACGTGAAGGACCACTTCACCGAGAGGGTGGCGGGTGTTGTTCCGGCGCCGTTGCTGGCGAACCCGGGAGGCGGGGCCGAGGCCGACGCGAGGGAGGCGCGGCTGTGGTTGTGGTACTTCTTGGGTGCCACGTACTTTGGCGACAAGGGCGAGCGCTTGTCGACCAAGGTGCTTCCTCTTCTTGCCGACCTTGACACTTTGGGTCGGTTTGACACGGTTACGCCGACTTTGGCGACTTTCACCCAGTACTTGCACGCAGCGGTGCGTCCGGAGACAGTGGGAGCGGGCAGTGCCCCAGCTTTGGTTGGTCCCGGCCTCATCCTTGAGGTACGAGTTTTTTTTGGTGGTTTTTTTTTTATTTTGATTTTGATTTTGGCAGTTTTTGAGAAATTGGCTAATTTGTGTTTGCTGTGTTTGATTACAGGCTTGGTTGTACGCTTACTTCACTCCTCTGCATCCGGGCACTGCAGACGGTGTTCCTTCGGCTTACCCTGCTGTGAGGTGTTGGACGGTTGGTCGGAAGAAGTCGACTAAGTCGACTTACGAGGACTGCAGGCGCCGTGTGAACAAGCTTCGGGTTGCTGATGTAAGTTTCTGCTTTCCCTTCTCCTTTATAGCAGTAGTTAGAGATAGGATGACTAGATAGCTTAGAAGCCCCCATTAGCCGAGTAGCTTGGTTTTGAATGCGCTTTGTTGGGCGGCCTTGGGAGCACTACACGGGTGTGCCGGCTGCTGTCACGGAGCGTTTGCGACCTCGCAGCTCCCTGCGCCTGTACTTAGAGACGGCGATTGAGCCGGTTTGGTACTTGGGCGATCGTCAAGTTCGCCAGTGCCTAACCGAGACTTTCATCGTGCCGGTTGACCCGCCTGGGGTGTTGTTCCAGGAGTCGACTCCTGATGAGGTTGAGGAGCACCTTCACGGTCGAGGAGGTGAGTAGCTGTTGCTGCGGGACGCTGACTACGACACCTTCCGGTTGTCGAGGCTCGCTTGGTACCCGGTCGAGGTATGTTTTCCTCTTTTCTTTGTTTTCATTGCCTCCCTTGATAGGAGGGTTCGTCATTTTTGATGTGGATCCAAATGGCAGGGAGTCGACCCGCTGATGAGGACTCAGCCCCCAGCTTTCCCGACGGAGACCACTTTTCAGGGGCCGAGTGGCGAGGAGCTTCAGTTGCGCTTACCGGAGCCTGCAGTGGCCGAGGTGGCCGACGCTGGCATGGAGTGGAGGTTGACTGTTCTGAGGGTGAGTTCCTGTTTTGAACATTTTCTCCATTTATACTTTGCCTTACATTGTTTTGAAGGACATTTTTGTTTTGTAGGTGACGACTGTTAGTCACCAGAACTTGTGGCGGATGGCTAACCGCTGGAGGGCGCTAGCTAGTGACCTGGCTACGAGTGAGGCTCGGCTTTCTCAGGTACATTTTGTGTGTTGTTTTTGTATATTCGGTGTTGAATATCACGTTTTTAGATCTTGAGGATCTGTTATTGTGTTTGACAGGGCACAGCGGATCCGGCGGAGCTTGCTCGGGTCCGTGGTGAGTTGGAGGCGGCCATGTCGATGATCGAGGCCCAGGGGTTGGGGATTACCCGTCGAGACCAGGAGTTGAGGCGTCACGAGGACGAGCTGCGGAGTCGAGATGCGGAGATTGCCTCTCCGAAGGCTCAGTTGGCTGCAGCGGAGGAGGTTCACGTCGAGATGGAGCGTGAGACGCTGGAGAGTTCCCCGGAGAGGGAGTCTGAGCTGGTGATGGTGTCTGCGTTGGCGGCGACTCCTAGTGAGACCAGGACTGGTTCGACGGGAGACGTCGAGTAGTGGTTGTAGCTTGTCCGTGTCTTGGACTCTTGTCTGTACATATTTACCTTTTGCGTGAGGCGGTTTGTATATATGTGTTTTTGGACTGTGACTTGTTTTGTGATTTTGGCTTTTTTGTGTTGTGTTTCGGAGGAGCGTTGTTGGCTGTTGACTCTCCTTTTGCTTTGCACCAGTTCCTGCATCGTTAGTGTAGAAAAACCGTCAGCAGATAGCATGTAAACACGTAAAAGCATTTGATTGAAAATCACGTAAAACATTTGTTTGAAAATCAAAAATTAACCAAGATGACTTGAAGTTAAATTTTGAAATTCGAAACTAATTTTTGAAAATTCCGTGACAAGATCGTCATGTTTGGAATTCAAAAGAAATTGATTTGAAAATTTGAGCAATTAACTCGTGTCGTGAATTAGATTGCATCGAAATTTTGAAGATGACTCGAAAAATTCAAACTCAGACCGTCAGGAAAGAATTTTTAGAAAGGGATTTTTTGCGAGTACATTTGGCTTTTGAGGTCAAGACTCGAATTTGTGAGTGCTTGAATTTTGGAGGAAAATTGATGTCGTGTTATCAATTTTCGATTTGCGAAAAAGCGAAAAATTTTCGGAATTTCGACTGACATGAAAACGATCCGTCGCGGATCGGGGCGACTAGCCCTTCCCTCCTTAAAAAAAGAAAGAAAAATCCGTATGTTTAAAGCTGCGTCATGGAAACCGTGTTGGATTTCGTAAAACGCGAAAATAAGGAAATGTGAGTGTGAAGAAACACAAAATTTCCCGGATCATCCCGAAGAGGCGCGAGGTTCCTGGCGGGAGGTTTGAGGTGTCAGGAGAAAACACATGTTGAAAGAGACAAGTCATCAGCGAGAATCTTGGGGAAGCCTCAAAGAGGCGCGAGCGTCTTGGCGATGGAAGCCGGCTCTCCTCTTTTTCTGAAAAATGCGCTGATCATTTTGTATAAATAGAGATGTTTGCGCTTCATTGTTTCAGCATCCGAAACACAAAAACGTCTCTACAAAACCTCCTCTTCTTCCACAAAAATATTTCATGGATGCTTTGGAGAATGCATTGCGATAATGGTGCCGGGATTTGTCGCCTCCCGAGAAGTATCAACTCGATTGCATGGGAGTTGGTCAATTGTTGGTGCTTTGTCAAGTCAAGGTGCAACCCTCGTTTCTTGAAGCATGTTCTCGGTTTTGGGATTCGAAACATCATGTTTTCGTTTTCCCGAAGGGCGAGATTTGTCCTCTTGCCGAAGAAGTTGGAGTTATTGGTGGGTGGCCGGGTTGTACTCCTGTGCTTCCTCCGACTCGGTTGTGCTACAAGGAGAAATTCCGCTCCATGTTGGGCTTATCAACAAGCCAAGTCAACTTTCTTCTTGCTCCACATGGTGTGGATATGTTGGCTCTTATTAACATCTTCTCGAATCGGTTAGATGCTAATGTCTCGGAGGTTGCCAGGAGAAGGGCTCTTGCATTTTGCCTTGTCCATGTGTACCTCTTTGTTGATGTCTTGAAGAAGGAGGGGCCGAGATGCCATGGTAGCATGACCCTTATCCATGTGATTGAGCAAATGGAGCATGGTAGAGATCCATCATGGTTGGTGCTTGGAGATATTATCCAAGCTTTGGACAAGGAAGGCTCTTGTGGAGAAGCTCCCTCTTTTGGATCGCCAAGGATCCTCCAAGTGTGGCTATTGGAGAGGCTAAGGTATGTAGAGCCTCCGGTTAATCCTTCTTCTTACTCCTTTCGTCACCTTACCATGAGGAAGAAGTTGTATCCGGATAGTTTTGCTTCCACCGAGGCCTATTGGGCCGCAAGATTGGCGGAGGAGGTTGGTCCTCATATTCGTTGGGTGGTGCCGTGGTGGCACTTGAGGTCCTTCACGGGGTTGCCCGCTTCGGGTGCTAGTCCTCGTTCTTTTATGGCGGTGGGTTTGAATGTTGTTTCCTTCATTTATCCCGAGAGGCTCATGAGGCAAATGGGGCGTCAACAAAAGGTGCCCGCTCAAGATACTCTTGTCCAAGAGAATGTTTTCCGGAACTCCGAGCTTGTGGAATTCTTTGAAAGGTGGTGGGCCGCTCGGCCGCTTTGGGAGGTGCCAAACCCCGCTGCCACAACATGGGTGACTCCCGCTTATGTCAAGTGGTCACGTGCTCCGTCCTTGGAAGAGAGATCCAAACTCCGTAAGGACGAGATTGTCGACTTGAAGTACCGAGAGGTTGGCAAGGCCAACCGTGCCTTCTTTGAAGAGTATGTTGATGGAGCTACTCCCGATGTGATGAGACCACCGAAGAGGAGGAGTTCTGGTCCCAAGAGTATGGTGGGCCGTGCATTGGCTCGTCTTGGGTCAAATATGTGGTCTTGTGCTAGACCGGAGGCCGTCGCCGTCTTAGATCCGTTTAGGATCCGTTCCGAGGAGGAAGTCCATGCTAGGCGGGCCAACAAGAAGAACAAGGGGAAGATGTACCCCGAGGGAAAACGCAAGGGTAGAATGGAAGAGTGAATACCTCCATTACCCACTTTATTATTAAGTTGTATTATTGTTGTGAGTTTGTATTATGTTGTACTAGCTAGTTATTGTGTGTTTTGTGCTAGTTTTACTATGTGAGGTGTGTTAGTGGACACCTTAGCTTTGAGAAGTTGTAGACTCGTCGAACTTTATTTGTCGAAATTGTAATCCCTCCCATTATTAATTAAATAAGAGGATTGCTCGTGTCGGCAAGTTGTGAACGCTTGTTTCTTCCATCCATTTTGTAAAGGCAACTCGATTTGAATCGTCCTAAACAATTGCACTTGGGAAAGTGGTATTTTGTGGAAAGGGAGAAAGGCTCATTTTTTGTACTTTTGTGGGGAAAAGGGAATGGTTTTCCCTTTCTCTTTTTGATGGGGATGTTTTGCATGTGGGATGGTTGTATCCTTCTTGTGTAAGAAAGGATCGCCTACGTATCCACCGAAGAGGTGAAATCAAACCATGATCGTAGTTCGAAATGTTTTGTGAATTTGAATTGGGTTTTGTGGTTGTATCCCTCAAGCGAAGAGGGATCGCCTACGTATTCACCTTAAGAGGTGAAATCAAACCATGCTCGTAGTTCAGGGGTTGTTTTTGTAGTGCAAATGGACGTTGCCTTTGACAGATCAAAGGACATTCGAAACGGGCAAGGTGCCGCAGCTTAGACTCGATAAAACATGCAATTTCAAATCAGAACATATTGAGGAACTTGACTTGAAAAGGGTTGAGGTTGGTGCTAGTTATAAAACTAGGCTAGGGTGTTTGTTGATAGGGTTCAAGGGTAGTATTTCTTGAGTTGGTCTAGGTTGGTCGGGTTTGTAAAGTCCTCCCCATCTAGGTCACTCAGTCTCACTGCGCCCCCCGAATGTATTTTCTTGACCGGGTACGGCCCGGCCCAGTTGGGTTTGAATTTTACCCTCGGATCGACGGGTAATGGTGCCCGGACTAACTTGAGAACCAAGTCGCCCTCCCGGATGTTTCGGGGTTTGACCTTCTTGTTGAATGCCCGTTGTATACATCGTTGGTATAGCTGGACGTTGTGCAGGGCGTTGAGTCGCCGTACATCTAGAAGAGTGAGTTGTTCGTACCTTCGACGGGTCCATTCCGCCTCAGGGACTTGACTCTCCAATAGAATGCGTAGAGATGGGACCTCTAACTCCACCGGTTGAACCGCCTCCATACTGTATGCTAGGTAGAAGGGTGTGGCGCCTGTCGGTGTTCGAATGGAGGTTCGGTATCCCCAGAGTGCGAATGGGAGTTTGCTCGGCCAATCGCGGTAGTTGTCTTGCATTTTCTTGATAATGGTAATAAGAGTTTTGTTCGCTGCCTCCACCGCTCCGTTGGTTTGGGGACGGTAGGGGGATGATCGATGTCGTTTGATCTTGTACTTGTCCAGTAAAGCTTGAGTTTCCGCCCGGAAGTGAGAGCCTTGATCGCTGATGATTTCATGGGGTACCCCATATCGGCAGATGATGTTGTTTTGAATGAACTTGGCCACTTATTTGGCGGTCAAGACTGCATATGACTGTGCTTCCACCCATTTGGTGAAGTAGTCGATGGCGACGAGGACGAAGCAATCCCCTTGGTGCCTATCGGGTGGACTTTCCCGATGATGTCGATGCCCCAGGTTGAGAAAGGCCAGGGTGATGTCATGGTGTGTAAAAGGGATGGTGGTATGTGTTGTATGTTGGCGAAGATTTGGCAATTGTGGCAATGTTTGACGTAGTTACGGCAATCGGCTTCCATGGTTGTCCAGTAGTAACCTAGCCGTATGATTTTCCGTGTAAGCATAATTGCACTCATGTGAGGGCCTCATTCTCCGTCGTGACTTCTCCCATGACTTTGTTGGCTTTGTGATGGTCAACGCAAAGGAGGAGAATTCCTTGGGGTGTTCTTTTGTAGAGTTGATTTTGGTTTATCACGAATTGTGATGCAAGTAAACGGATTGCTCTTTGTCCTCTTTGATCAGAGTTGGGAGGAAATTCGTTTTTGGTTTTGTAATTGAGGATGGCTTGGTACCAAGGTTCATCATGGCTTTCCTCATCGTCGATAATGGCACAAATGTGAGCTGGCTCGCTCCGTCTCTCGACACATAGGGGCATCGACGCCATGTCGTCAGGTATGTTGACGAGCGCGGCAAGTTTTGCCAGGGCATCAGCAAATTGATTTTCCTCCCGCGGCAAGTGGAAGTAGTCGATTTGGTCGAAGAACTCGGCCTCTTGATTTATCTTTGCTCGGTAGGGAGCTAAGCTGTCAGATCGGATCTTCCACGATCCGGATACCTGATTGATGATGAGTGAGGAATCGCCATGGACCCTCAGTCTCTTGATGCCAAGTGTGATGGCTGCTTGTAGGCCGATGAGAAATGCTTCATATTCAGCGGCATTGTTGGTGACGGCGAAGTCTAGCTTGACCGAGATCGGAACGTGTTCTCCTTCCAGTGAAATTAGAAGGATTCCTACCCCGAAACCTCTCAGATTAGATGCACCATCAAAGTATAGGTCCCATGCATCAAAGTCGGCACAAAGGATGTCTTCGTCAGGAAGTGACCATGTGTCGGTCGTTGGATCCTCGTTGACGGGATTTTCTGCTAGGAAATCGGCGACTGCTCTTCCCTTGATAACCTTGAGGGGTACAAACTTGAGATCAAATTCGGACAGCATGAGGGTGTCCACCTAGATAGCCTTCCGTTTAGTACGGGTTTTTCGAAGATGTATTTAGCCGGGTCCATCTTGGAGTAGATGTGGACCGAGTAGCAGAGCATGTAATGCCGCAGCTTCTTTGTTGACCATACTAGGGCAAGGCATGTCTTTTCCAGTTGGGTATACCTCGTCTCGTACTCAATGAACTTTTTGCTGATGTAGTAGATGGCTCGCTCCTCGTTGCCAACTGTTTGTGCTAGCATCGCTCCCATCGCTGTGTTGGTTACAGTCAGGTATAGGGACAGAGGAGTCCCCGGTTGAGGTGGGATGAGAACATGAGGTTTGGATAGGATTTCCTTTATCCTGTCGAATGCCTTCTGACAGTCGTCGTCCCAATCGGTGTGATCAGAGGCGCGAAGCTTCTTGAATATGGGTTCACAAATCATAGTGAGCTTGGCCGAGGCATTTGTTGAAGGGCTTTGATTTTGGTTAGATCAATCTCAATGCCTCTTTTGCTGACGACATGTCCCAAGAGTTTTCCGGAGGTGACCCCGAATGCACACTTCTGAGGATTTAGTCCCATGTTATATTTCCGCAGACGAGCAAAGAATTTCCTGAGGGCATTGATGTGGCCGTCCCGTTCTTTTGATTTGACGATCATGTCATCGACATATACCTCTACCTCCTTGTGCATCATATCATGTAGGAGAGTGGTAGCGGTTCTTTGATAGGTTGCTCCGGCGTTGATGAGGCCGAAAGGCATGACCGTGTAGCAATACGTCCCCCACTGTGTAGTGAACGCTGTTTTGTGCATGTCTTCCTCAGCCATTTTAATCTGGTTGTACCCGGCATACCCGTCCATGAATGATAGGAGAGCATGCTCGGCGGTGTTGTCTACCAAAATGTCAACATGCGGCAAACGGAAGTCGTCTTTTGGACTTGCCTTGTTCAGATCCCTGAAGTCGACGCAAACCCGAATTCGTCCGTCCTTCTTTGGTACCGGCACAATGTTGGCCACCCAATCCGAGTATTCAGACACTTTGATGAACCCAGCCTTGAACTGTTTGTCCACCTCTTCTTTGATTTTTAAGGCCCACTCAGGACGCATCCGGCGTAGCTTTTGTTTCACAGGTTTAGCCCCGGGTTTGATGGGTATCCGGTGCTCTGCAATTTCTCTGTCAATCCCAGGCATATCTCTGTAAGACCAGGCGAACACGTCCTTGTATTTATGGAGGAGGTTAATGAACTGCTGTCTTTCCGAGGGGTCAAGGGTTGTCCCTATCCTAAGTTCTTGAGGTGTATTGTCGGTTCCTACGTTAATAGGCTCGGTTTCCTCAATGATGGGGGTTCTGGTTTCCCGTTTGTCAAGTTCTTTGGCTAAGTGAGATGGGTAGTTACTCAAGTCAAATTCCTCATGATCATTCAGAATTGCATTGCAGTTAAAATGAGACGAGTCATAAGCAAACTTAGCGTTCATTAAGTTGACACGAGCAAAAAGCTCGGAAAGGACAGACATCTCGTGGTCGGTCAGAGGCGACACGACAGAGAAAGTGGTCCCTGGAACAGGCTCCAGGTTGTCACCTTTCATTGGAGTGGGGGTGACCTTAGTAGACTCAGCCTCTGAATCGGCCACGACTTTGTGATAAAACAAAGGGAAGGGGACCTTGACCGGACATCCGGAGTGTTAGGAGCTATAACGGACTCGACTCCGACTCATACTCGACTCGATCCTTCAAAGACTTTCCTTCTTGAATATAGGGCCTTCTCCGATTGTGATCTTGAGAATGCGGCCTTGGCGATCGGTCCACTTGATGGTTTTCGTCCAGCCTTGGGTGGCTTTCTCCGGGTCAGTATCGGAGATCAAGGCGGTTGGATCAAACTGATTGTCTTTCAGGGCGATGTTGATGATATCCTCATAGTCGAGGCGTTTGATGTTATCCTCCCCAAAGAGTAGTGTGACAGCTTGTCCGTCGAGGCATGGTGACGGTTTGGACTCGGTTGATGTAGCTTCGATGTTGTCGGGAATAAAGTAGCAGTCCTGGAAGACTTCCACTCCCGGGTATCTAGCCTTTGCCACAGAGTCATAGATAGGCTCCGGAAAGCCGTGGTAGAGTTCGGACTCTCGCTCGGTGACAAAGTATCCGTTGAGAGTCAGGTGGTAGGGACAGAGGATGACTTCGTGCTTCTTGCGTTTTCGGATTAGGAGGTTCATCTCCTGGATGTCTTCATTGGTAGGTTCGTATCCCAGCCCAAAGGGAATGTTGGGGACCTTAGCCTGTTTCAAGGGAGGCAACGGGTCCTTTAGCGGATTGAGCGGAAAACCCGGGAAATAACCCTGACGCATCATGATACGGTTGATCGTGAGGCTGGCGAACGGGTCACATTCAGAGGTTGTTAGCTCACCAGTTATGGCGTTCACGGCTTGGAAACCCCACATTTCACTGTCGTCCTCCTCAATGGCTTGGGAGGCTACCCCTCTTCTCATAACTGCTTTGATTGGGGAAGCGGGGATCGTGATCGTTTTCCCGTTGAAGGGGACCCTGATCTTTTGGTGAAGCGTTGATGTGACTGCCTTGACGTCGTGAATCCAGGGACGTCCCAGGAGCATGTTGAAGCATGCGTCGATGTCGACCACTTGGAAACTGGTTTGTCTTTCTAGTGGCCCGATTCGGCGGCTATAGTGATAAGCCCGGCGACCTTGCGGCGAGTGCGTCGTGGCGCGTACTCCTTGATTCGTTGGGATTAAATCGATTCGTTAATACCCGACTGTGGGCGCTTTTGAGAGGAATGACATTCACGGCGGAACCGTCATCCACGAGGACCATTGGTATGTTCTTTTGGAGGCATTGCACGATGATGTATAGGGCGAGGTTATGGTTGGCTTCGAACAGGGGGATATCCTCGTCGGAGAAGACGACCGGATTGCTCGGATCGGGCGTCTCTTGTCATGTGTGCCACTATTTCTTCTGGAGAAGAGGTGAAGGGCACGGTTAATTTTCCCAAGGCCTGCGCAGCAAGGCTGTCGATGCTCAAAAGACGTTGCGATCGGTTGCCGATAGAGATCTCGGCTTTTGCTTTCGGAGCGGTTTCGAGGATTGACTTCTCGGGAGCCTTTGGTTGAGTGTCCACCTGGGACGATTTGTTCATTCGTTGTTGGAACGACCGGGGTTGCTCGGATTACGATAGGGGCGTCCGGATCGGGTGAGATGTCCGATTTCCTTCGTCCGCTTCTTCTTTCGTGGGACGACATAGACATCCTCAACATCATCCCTCCATATGCCGTTAATTTCAGGGTCTCGAGGATACCTTGGAGGGGTATTCCTCGGTGGGTAGTTCTTGTGGGGAATATTTTTGTGAGGGCGATTTCTGTGAGGGTAGTTATTTTGAGGGTAGTTATTTTGAGAGTAATTCTCATGAATGTGGTTATTTTGAAGGTGGTTTTCGTGGGGTCTATGCCAGAATGGTCGCGGGAGCAATCCATCCTGGGGTGGGTAGTTTTGAATGCTTGTGGACGTGGTGCCGGGGGATTGAAGATGAGTCGACGGTAGGCGTCGTCGAGTCGGGTGATTCTCTCAGAATGGCTGGCAATGGCCTCCTCAACTTGCTGAAACATAGTGAGCATAGTGGCAGTACTGAACAAGAACACTCCGTCTGAAGGGTCCTTTTCCAGAGCATTTATCTCATCTTCAATTGGCAAGATGAGATGAGAGCAGTCTAGGGTCGGCTCATCGTCAGAGATGGCGTGAATTCCCAGAGGATTCGTCTTGTTGTTTGGCTTAGTTGGTGGGGGTATAGGCAAGTCTCCCTTCTCAATCATGTCTTGAATGAGGTGCTTGAGTTTGAAGCAATTTTCGGTATCATGCCCTTTCCCTCGATGATCTTGGCGTGGCGTTGGGATTCCAAAATCGGGGTTTCTTGGCGTCGGCCGGGTCCGGGGTGGGCCCGATCGGTTGTAGCTTCCCTTGGTCCATGAGCCTTTTCAAGGCACTTACATAAGTTGACCCTATGTTGGTGAACACTCTCTGGGGGCGTTCAATTTTCTTGGCAGATGGTTCGACGAGGTTGACCTCATCAATCTTGTTTGTCTGACCGTAAGGGCGAGATCCGGTTAAGGTGGATCCTTGATAACCCCTGCCTGTGGTCTTTGCTAAGACACCCTTTCGGAGGTCGTCCTCAATACGTGTCCCCAGAATCTGCAGATCTTGAAAAGTTTTGATATTCTGATACCTCAGCAGGTTGGCATAAACCGGGCGGAGGTTGTTGACAAATTTTTCCACCAGAGTTGACTCACTCGGCTTACTAACCAACTGAGTACTCACCCTCCTCCAACGGGTAGGAACTCAGTGAATCCTTCCTTGTCGTTTTGGGTTAACACCTCGAGATTACGGGTGTTGGCCTGGATCTCGACATTGTCGGCATACTATTTGGCAAACTCAACTGCGATCTCATCCCAGGTGGTAAGGTTTTTTGGGTCCAAGGAGTAGTACCATTGGCGAGGAATTGGCTCAAAAGAGGATGAAAAGATCCTGCTAAAAAGTTCCTGTTTGACCCCCTTCATGGCCATGTAGTCTTTGAAAGCACGGATGTGGTTGAGTGGGTCCTCCACTCCCTTGAATTTAGGCACATCAGTCAGGGTGAAGTTGTCAGGTAACTGGTCCCCAACAGGTTCGAACCTTCGGTTATTTTCAAGGTGGATGTTGTTACCCCGGGCTAGGAGTTGCTCTTCCAAAAGTTTCAGCCTCTTCTCAGTCTCAGTCAGAGGTGGGGTATTATGTTCCCCAATTTCATTGTTCTCCAAGCCGTCGATACGGGTCTCGATTCGATCTAGGGTGACCTTAAGAGCGGTAAGTAGGCTGCCTAGCTAATCAGTAGTGACATCTCTGTTGTTATCATTGTTGTTGTTGGACGAAGCTGAAGACGGGGCCATGGCTCTGAGGCAGAAAAACGGCACACATTACAACTCAATCCGACACGGTTCCAAGACTGAACGCAGACAACACAGAGGACGAGGCCAAGATCGACTCAACAAGACGGGGTGACCGTGTGTGGTCCCTCGGTGCTGACTCGATTTATGACGTGACGGTGTTTGACCGAACCTTTGACACGGGTCCAACATGACGGCGTGACGCCACTGGACGGGTCTCGTGGCCAGACGACTCATAAGTAAAGACCCATAAGTATGTTTGCTTTGACTCGATAGACACGAGGTGGAATTGGAATGGTGGACTGAAGTTTTCGAAAATAGAAATTTTCAAAAGATTCATTTGTCGCTTTAAAGGGCGGCTTCCGAAGATAGAGATCTCTGTAAGTCGATCAGTTGAAAAGGGTTGTCTTAAGTTTATTTGCAAAAGACTGGTTTGAGTTTGAGTCGGCTCGGGAAACGGAGTGTTGCTTCCCAAGACGGTTTTGAAATTCAAAATTGCATGTTTTGAAAATCGAGTTTGAAATGTTTGAAAAGGTCTCGGGGACGGTGTATGGTCCTCGGGATCCCGAAAGTGTCTCGAGAAAAGGGTGTGTGCTTTTCTCGGGTTTTGAAAGAGCCATTGTCGGCGCGAAACGGGTTAAAATCCGTGTCTAGACGCGGCGATTATAACAGCGTAAAAAGGTGATTTTGAAATGGTTGTACAAAACCGGGTTTGAAAATCATCATCACGACGGCCTAGAAAGGCGTGTTGAAATGGTTATACAAAACCGGGTTTGAAAATCATCATTATGACGGCCTAGAAAGGCGTGTTGAAATGATTATACAAAACCGGGTTTGAAAATCGTCATTAGGACGGCCTAAAAAGGCGTGTTGAAATGGTTATACAAAACCGGGTTTTAAATCGTCATTACGACGGCCTAGAAAGGCGTGCATCGGTCGGCGAAAGACCGAGGTTTGAAATGGCCATTATAACGGCGCAAAAAGGTGTTTTGAATGTTTTCAAAATGACACGGAAGGACTTATGATCAAGTAGCACATAAGCACTCACAGTTTCATTATATTATGCATCATGTTGACACGGGTTTTGGCTTAAAAGGGTGGGTTACACACCAAGCAATCAAACCCCGATTTGCGAGAGGGATACCAATCCAAACAAAATGTGTAAGGAGAGTGCCCTAGCCTCGTGCTCGAAAGTGATGAAAGCTCTTTGACGAAACAGAAATGTGTAACGTCAATGGTATGCTTGACTCAATTGGGATTCGAACCGCGGGGATGAGAAAACTCACGCCGACGAGACGAGCCAATTGGTCGATAAAGGTAAGGTTGTGGGCCCGGATAAGGAACCCGACCGTGACCGTAATATCAATTAATGCATTCCAACCAAAACCTCGTTCGAGTCTCACCATCTAGGGATCAAAAATACGTAAGTGTCCTAGTTTTCCCCAACGGAGTCGCCAATCTGTGGACGTGGGCCCACATGCGTATGCCCAGCCGATCTGTGGACAACGGCAGCGGTCTTTTTGAAAGACACGCTCGGAGGCGTAAAGGTGCTTTCGACCGGATCGTTTTAGATCGGTCGGTTTCGTCTCGGTAAGGGTCTCGAAACGATTAGAGATGTTCGGAGTCGCCACCAAGCATTTGTGGGATGCCTGAAACCCGTTCAATTCCACTTTATACCTCGGTCAAATCGAAGCACAAAGCAGCGTTTTGACATAGGTACTAAAGATAAGGAAATCGTCCCTCTTTAGCATCCTATCTCTAGAATGACTCTCGTACGCCCTGGATAAGGTCGTCCACTATCCAAAGTTTCTGAGTAAGAGGTGAAGGTACGTATTGGGAAGCCCTTTAATCAGACACCCAATCCCGCCCGCGTTTAGCGGCCTCTACCGATCGATCTTGGTTGGTTGAATGCAAAAGTTGATAAAACAGTTTAAATGCATGAACGCGCATCCAATGATTTAAACCTAACATGTGAGCTTTCTAAGTCGGTTGATTTAATCCAAGTATCAACTATAAGATGTCGAGTTGGATTAATGATTGATTTGCATGCAAGACGGAAATTAAAAATCCATTTACCGTATTAGGTTTAGGGTGCATAACTTGATCCATTTGTCTTAGTAAGGCATTTGGCAAATGTGGTTAGAATAGTCATCTGATCCGTCCTATATCCGGGTTAACCGGAGTCGGGATCGTCCTTGACTAATGCTGGAAGGGAACAGGCCCTTTACCAGACGGCTACAAGAGGCGCGAGCCAGCCGGCGGTGTACGGGGCCTCCCTCTGGTTTTAAAAATGAGACGGAAAAGGCCTGCTTGAGGCGCGGGTTAGCCAACGGCTGTATGCCATGTTCTGGTTGTTTAGAAAACGTTATGAAACGTGTTGAAAGTGGGTATTGGAACCCGGTTTGATCTTGAAAGGGTCGTTTAGACCGCATTTGTTGATTTGAAGAACTAGACTCGAATAATCATCATTGTTTGATAATATTCGGTGTCGAGTTCGGTTTGACAAGCTTGACATGAATAGTTTTGAAAATGATTATGGACTAATTGTTTTAAGTCCGTTTTGAATGTAATTAGTCGTTACTCATCATCGCACCCGGGTTAAAATCCGGCATGGTATATGGAACCAAGGATGATTTCGTGTTGGTGACTAATATGCATGTTTTGCAAATGTAAAGAAATGAAATAAAAGGTTTTAAAATACCTCTTAAATGTCATTAACCAAATATTATCACCGAAACACGGATTTAACCGTCATGGTATGAAGAACCAAGGGTGAAGAATGCTTTATGGTTAAAACATGTAAAATGAAACAAAAGGGTTTCGAAAATACTTGAAATGGTAAAAACCGATTACAAATATGAAAAATGGATTAAGGGAAATGACGAGAACAAACACGGTTGATCTGCAGTCTGAGCACCCCATTTAGGCGCGAGCTTTGTTGGCGACCTAAGGGGCTTCTGCCTCAGACCAAAAATCAGTTTTGGCTCGTTTATTCCATGTTTTAGTTCATGTTATGCATGTTTTAGCATGTTAAAGTCATGAAACAAATGAAAACACAATAAAAGAGGATTTCTACACCCTCATACTTACATGTTTGGTTGTGGCGAGTGACCGACGTAAGTGTAACAACTTGTTTGATCGGAAAAAACTCGGTTTAAAACCGTTTTGGTAAGTAAAAGAGTGTTTTAAATGTTTAGTGATGGTGTAGTGGTCAAAGTGGTCGGACAAGTAGTTTAATGCACGATGACGGTACCAAACAATGTGTAAGGCTCGTGTTTACGATCGGTAGGTCGTAAACACGCGTCGGATTGTGACTTTAGAAGTCGAGTCGAGAATTTTAAGGGAGAAAAGAGGGGGCGGACACTCGCGTAAGTCTCAAATGGGTGGCATTTGAGGGGTATTTATAGGAGAATGAGTGGTTGTGTGAGTTTTGAGCGTGGCCACAGGGTGGTCAAAGAGGCGCGAGCCAAATCGCGGCACTTCGAGTTGTGTTGTCACAATCACAACAAACGCAATCATGATTTGTTCTATCCTTGGTTTTGTAGTCACATGTTTGGTACTTGAACATTCATGAATCCGGGAAAAATTAGTATAGAAGGCTTGAAGATATTTTGTTTTTGTGGTTGACTCGGTTTGACTCGTTGTTGGAGTCGGGATTTGAATTCTCGAGTCGGCTTTTGGTCCGGTGTCGGTTTTGACTCTAGTAGTGTCATTTAACGACCCCGTCGTTGTGCATTAAACACTCCAGGTATTTTTGAAATGTTTTGAAATGTTTTGTTTTCAAAATCGTTTTAAGTTTTCCGACGTAAAGTTGTACACAAACTGTCGATCAAACGCTGCGATCCCAAAACATGTTGTAGTCCGATAATCATCGGGTGTTTGTTGGAGTCTCCGCAGATACTGGGTATCTACAGAGGGTGATTATTGTGAGGGTGATTATTGTGAGGATGATTATTGTGAGGGTGATTATTGTGAGGTGCATGCCAGAATGTTCGCAGGAGCAATCCGTCCTGGTGAGGGTAGTTTTGGGCGCTTGGGGGACTCTCCCTCGGGCGTGGTGGTGGAGGATTGAAGATAAGCCGGTGGTAGGCATCGTCAAGTCGGGTAATCCTCTCGGAGAGGCTGGCTATGGCTTCCTCAACCTGCTGGAACATGGTGAGCATAGTTGCGGCACTGAACACAAATACCCCGTCCGAGGGATCTTTCTCCAAGGTGTTCACCTCATCATCAATTGGCAGGATGAGGTGAGAGCAGTCAAGAGTTGGTTCATCTTTGGAGATGGCGTGGATTCCGAGAGGGTTTGTTTTGTTGTTTGGCTTAGTCGGTGGGAGTAAAGGCAAATCCCCTTTCTCAATCATGTCTTGGATGATGTGTTCGAGTTTGAAGCAGGTTTCTGTATCATGCCCTTTCCCTTGATGGTACTGACAGTAGGTATTGGGGTTCCAGAAGCGGGATTTCTTAGCATCGGTCGGATCCGGGGTGGGTCCGATTGGTTATAACTTTCCCTGGTCCATGAGCCTCTTCAGGGCACTTGCATAAGTTGACCCTATATTAGTGAACAATCTCTGGGGGCGCTCAGCTCTCTTGGCGGTTGGTTCAACGAGGTTGACCTCATCAATCTTGTTCGTTTGACCATAAGGGCGAGACCCAGTTGATGTGGATCCCTAGTAGCCTGTGCCAGTGGTCTTGGCCAAGACACCCTTCCGGAGGTGATCTTCAATGTGTGTCCCTAGAATTTGCAGATCTTGGAAGGTCTTAATATTTTGATACCTCAGTAAGTTGGCATACACTGGGCGGAGATTGTTGACGAACTTTTCCACCAAAGTTGATTCACTCGGCTTGCTGAGCAGCTGAGTACTTACCCTCCTCCAACGGGTTAAGAACTCGGTGAATCCCTCCTTATCGTTCTGGGTTAGGACCTCAAGGGTATAGGTATTGGCTTGGATTTCAACATTGTCAACGTATTGCTTAGCAAATTCAACTGCGACCTCATCCCAGGTAGTAAGGTTCTTAGGGTCAAGGGAGTAGTACCCTTGGCGAGGGATCGGTTCCAAGATTGATGGGAAGATCCGGGTGAAGAGCTCCTATTTGACCCCTTTTATGGCCATATAGTCTTTGAAGGCTCGAATATGATTGAGCAGGTCCTCTACTCCCTTGAGCTTAGGTACATCAGTTAGGGTAAAGTTGTTGAGCAATTGATCCCCAACAGGTTCGAACCTTCGGTTGTTCTCAAGATGGATATTGTTACCCTAGGCTAGGAGCTGTTCTTCCAAGAGCTTTAGCCTCTTCTCGGTTTCAGTCAGAGGTGGAGTATTATGTTCTCCAGCTTCCTTGTTTTCAAGGGCGTCGATACGGGTCTCGACGCGATCCAGGGTGACCTTAAGAGCGGTGAGCAGGCTGGCTAGCTGATCAGTCGTGACATCTCTATTGTTATCATTGTTGTTGTTATTGATAGACGAAGTTGAAGACGGGGCCATGGTTCTGAGGCAGGAAAATAGCTCACATTACAACTCAATCCGACACGGTTCGAAGACTAAACACAGACGACATAAAGGGCGAGACAAAGATCAGACTCGACAAGATGAGGGTGACCGTGTGTGGTACCTCGGTGCTGACTCGATTTATGACGTGACGGTGTTGACCGAACTTTTGACATGTGTAGAACGTAGCGACGTGACACCATTGGGCGAGTCTCGTGGTGAAACGACTCATAAGTAAAGACTCATAAGTACGTTTGCTTCGACTCGATAGACACGAGGCAGAATTGGAATGGTGGACTGAAGTTTTCGAAAATAGAAATTTTCAATCAGATTCATTTGTCGCTTTGTGGACGGCTTCCGAAGATAGAGATCCTCGCAAGTCAGTCAGTTGAAAGGGTTGTCTTAAGTTTATTTGCAAAAGACGGTTTTGAGTTTGAATCGGCTCATAAGACAAGGTATTGCCTCCCAAGACGGTTTTTAATATTCAAAATTGTATGTTTCGAAAATCGAGTTTGAAATGTTTGAAGAGGTCTCGGGGACGGTGCATGGTCCTCGGGATCTTAAAAGTGTCTTGAGAAAAAGGTGTGCTTTTCTCAGGTTTTGAAAGAGCCATTGTCGGCGCGAGACGGGTTAAAGTCCGTGTCTCGACGCGGCGATTATAACGGCGTAAAAAAGGTGATTTGAAATGGTTGTAAAAAAACCGGGTTTGAAAATCGTCATTATGACGGCCTAGAAAGGCGTTTTGAAATGGTTATAAAAACCGAGTTTAAAAATTGTCATTACGACGGCCTGGAAAGGCGTGTTAAAATGGTTATAAAAAACCGGGTTTGAAAATCGTCATTACGACGGCCTAGAAAGGCGTGTAACGGTCGGCAAAAGACCTAGGTTTGAAATGGCCATTATAACGGCGCAAAAAGGTGATTTTGGATGTTTAAAAATGACACGGAAGGACTTATGATCAAGTATCACATAAGCACTCACAGTTCATTATATTAGGCATTACGCTGCACGGGTTTTGGCTAAGAAGGGTGGGTTACACACCAAGCAATCAAACCCCGATTTGCGAGAGGGATACCAATCCAAACAAAATGTGTAAGGAGGGTGCCCTAGCCTCGTGCTCGAAAGTGATGAAAGCGGGATTCGAAAGTGTGACATCAATGGTATGCTTGACTAAATCGGGATTCGAAACGCGGGGATGAGAAAACTTACGCCGACGAGATGAGCCAATTGGTCGAAAAGGTTAGGTTGTGGGCCCGGACAAGGAACCCGACCGTGACCGTAATGTCAGTTAATGCATTCCAACCAAGACCTCGTTCGAGTCTCACCATCTAGGGATCACAAAGACACAAGTGTCCTAGCTTTCCCCAGCGGAGTCTCCAATCTGTGGACATGGCCCACCTGCAAGACTAGCCGATCTGTGGACATACAGCGGTCTTTTGAAAGCCACGCTCGGCGGCGTAAAAATGCTTTCGACCAGATCATTTTAGATCGGCCGGTTTCGTCTCGGTAAGGGTATCTAAACGATTAGAGATGTTCGGAGTCGCCACCAAGCATTTGTGGGCTGCTTGGAACCCGTTCGAATCCACTTTATACCTCGGTCAAACGAAGCACAAAGCGGTGTTTGACATAGGTACTAAAGATAAGGAATCGTCCCTCTTTAGCATCCTATCTCTAGAATGACTCTCGTACGCCCTGGATAAGGTCGTCCACGTATTGGGAAGCCCTTTAATCAGACACCCAATCCCGTCCGCGGTAGCGGCCTCTACTGATCGATCTTGGTTGGTTGAATGCAAAAGTTGATAAAACGAATTTAATGCATGAATGCGCATCCAATAATTTAAACCTAACATGTGAGAGCTTTCTAAGTCGGTTAATTTAATCCAAATATCAAGTATAAGATGTCGAGTTGGATTAATGGTTGATTCGCATGCAAGACGAATGTTAAACATCCATTTACCGTATTAGGTTTATGGTGCATAACGTGATCCATTTGTCTTAGTAAAGCATTTCGCAAGTATGATTTTCGAATGAGCAAATGGCCATCTGATCCGTCCTATACCCGGGCTAACCGGAGTCGGGATCGTCCTAGACTAATGCTGGAAAGGTAACAGGCCCTGTGCCAGGCGGCCATTTGAGGTGCAAGCATGCCGGCGGTGTAAGAGGGCCTCCCCTGGTTTTGGAAATAAGAGAAAAGGGGCCTGTTTAGGCGCGGGTCAACCAACGGTTATATGCCGTGTTCTGACCATTTGGAAAACGTTTATAAAACGTATTGAAAAATGGGTATTTGACCCGACTTGGTTTGAAAGGGTCGTTTAGACCGCATTTGTTTTTTTGAGGAACGAGACTCGAATAATCATCATTATTTTGATGGTATTCGGTGTCGGGTTTGACTTGGCAAGCTTGACATGAATAGTTTTGAAAATAATTATGAACTAATTGTTTTAAGTTCATTTGAATATAATTAGTCGTTACTCATCATCGTACCTGGGTTAAAATCCGGCATGGTATGTAGAACCAAGGATGACTTTGTGTTGGTGACTAATATGCTTGTTTTGAAAATGTAAAGAAATGATGAAAGGCTTTAAAATACCTCCCAAAATGTAAAGAAATGAAATAAAAGGCTTTACATACCTTTTAAGTGTCATTAACCAAATATTATCACAGAAACACAGATTTAACCGTCATGGTATGAGGAACCAAGGGTGAAAAATGTTTTATGGTTAAAAACAAATAAAATAAAAAAGGTTTGAAAATATTTGAAATGGTAAAAACCGATTACAAATTTGAGAATGAATTAAAGGGGAAAGACGAGAACAAACACGGTTGAGTTCTGACCTGGGCACCCCATTGAGGCGCGAGCCTATGTGCACAATAAGGGGCTTCTGCCTCAGGCCAAAACTCTGTTTTGGCTCGTTTATCCCATGTTTTGGATCGTGTTATGCATGTTTTAGCATCTTATAGTCATAAAATAAATGAAGACATGATAAAAGTGTAGGGTAATATCCGTATAAAACCCCTTAAAATTAAGGACTATAACGCAAATTATCATGTGATTAATTGTCATAAACGAAAAACAAGAGAAACGATAAAAGAATAAGAATCAACCTTGGGTCCAATGTAAAAACGCGGCCTAAGAACAGAAATCAAAGTAGATTTCCTCCTAATTATTGCACCCAAGATCGTCTGAGACTATGCCCCTTGTGCTAGAAATTACTCTCTAATTGCCTTGCAATATTGAGAGAGCTATTTGTGAGTTTTCTGATGTGAGATATAGAATTTCAGAGAGAAAATGCTCCAAAACCCTAATTTTTGTGCAAATGAGAATCATTAGGTCAAAAGGAGAGAGGGACTCTCCTTTTGTTCGGCCGTGAGGTTGCGTGGGCTTTCCACTTTCTCCTTATTCAACTCGTAGTCTTGCTAAATGTATATGACGGGTTTTAATTATAAATCGTCACTCGTTATCGGATATTAAAATATCGACTAATAACATGAATCAGTCGACATGTTAATACTTGTCCGACAATGACAATATTGTATAATTAATCAACTCAATATACATTAATTAAATATAACCGTTTATATTCAATTTGCGAATTAACCGCTTAATTCACCTTAGCCAGTATTATTTAATCCGTATTAAATAAATATCTCAACATCGCGTTTGACTAATTATTAGTCAATAACTCCGACTAACCGCTTAGTCATATTTGGCATCAACATGACTGTATTTTTCATACCGTCACATCTCTCAAACGTATCCTATAGGTGTGACTTTTAGGGACCAGTTGATCACCGCCATCTGTATGACAATAACGTCAAACTTATCTAGCAAGCCAACCGTTATTGATAAACGTGGACCAACTGATAATAATACAAAAGTATACCCTTTGATCCTTTTAGAGATTTATATGTCATTGCACTAACTGTGGAGGACACCAGCCCCAACAAGCTCCCACTTGTCCGTACAAGTGTATGTGCAATAACGTTATCCGCACTAACTGGAGGACACCAGCTCCAACAAACTCCCACTTGTCCGTACAAGTGTATGTGCGATAACCGATTCTCATATCCATTTAAAATTTCTCCCACTCAATGTAAAACAATTTGCAGATTCGTATCCGCAAAGGTCGTATTTTACAATCGATCTGTATCAAGAGTGGTTTCCCCGACTAGAGAGTAACTTAACTGATAAAACGAATCCGTATTCGAGCATGGCCATGCATTTCAGTTACAGCTCCTCGAGTGGCCCTGAGAAATATCGAGTACCTGATAAAGGCTGAATATTTCCTTCAACTCGACTCCTGCCGATCTAAGCACAGTATGAAATGACCCAGAAAAAATCTACTTGGCCCCCTGTTACGGATGACCATGAGAAAGAAACCAAAGTCACCCAAAATCTGCCTTAGTCTCAAGAGACAGTCGATAGTCAAAAGAATCGACTCTTAGGATCACCATGGAGGTCCTATCCACGACCTGGCACCGAATGTTATAAAACATTTAGGACTCCACGTCGTTGTCACAATTGTGTCCTACGAGATATCCGTATAACTCGCCTCTGTGATTGGTCAGTCAACCGTTTGACTTATGGCTCGTTGAACCCACCATCAACCAATGTCACAAAATAATTGCCAGAGTTATCAGCTCACTTGGGCAATTAAGGACCAAAAATATAATGTTTGTTCAGTTCACTTTGTGGTGTTCAAGATTGTCGTACAACTCCACATGAAAAACAGAATATATAAATATCAAAACGATGATGTCGTATAGAGTACACGAGAAAATGACACTAGTCCATAAAAAAAGTACTACAACTCAGGAACACGTTTAATTCCCATGGAAATAACATGCCCTTCATGCTTATCTTGTCGTAAAGGTTTAGTGAGAGGATCTGCTATATTATCATCTGTAGCAATCTTTTCTATCACTACCTCCTTTTGCTCCACGTAATCTCGGATTAGATGAGCTTTCCGTTGTACATGTCTAGACTTGTTGCTAGACTTAGGCTCCTTAGCTTGGAAGATGGCACCTCTATTGTCGCAATAGATGGTGATCGGGTCATTCGAACTAGGCACTACAGATAGTCCTTGTAAGAATTGACGCATCCATATCGCTTCCTTTGCAGCTTCAGACGCGGCATAGTACTCGGACTCAGTCGTAGAATCTGCTGTAACACTTTGTTTGGAACTCTTCCAGCTGACTGCAGCGCCATTAAGAGTAAAAACGAATCCAGACTGAGATTTCGAGTCATCTCGATCTGTTTGGAAGATAGCATCTGCGTAACCGGTTGCGCATAGCTTTTGCTCGCCTCCATAAGTAAATGCCCAATCTTTAGTTCTCCGTAGGTACTTAAGAATGTTCTTGACAGCCATCCAGTGTGATTCACCTGGATGCTGTTGGAATCGACTCATCATACTCAATGCATATGCCACGTCCGGACGTGTGCATATCATGGCATACATGATTGATCCTATAGCCGAGGCATAAGGAATCCGTGTCATGCGCTCTTTCTCTTCCGGTGTCTCTGGTGCCTGAGACTTGCTCAAATGCACCTCTGGAGCCATAGGAAGAAACCCCTTTTTGGAGTTAGTCATGCTAAACCTCTCTAGAATCTTGTCTATATAAGACTCCTGACTGAGAGATAACATCCGACGTGATCTATCTCGATAGATACGGATGCCCAAAATTCTTTGTGCCTCACCCAGATCTTTCATCTGGAAATAGTTCTTCAACCATACTTTTACCGAAGTTAAGAGAGGTATGTCATTCCCAATCAGGAGTATGTCATCGACATACAATATTAGGAAGACAATCTTGCTCCCACTCGACTTGATATATAGACATGGTTCCTCGACCGATCGAGTAAATCCATTTTCTTTTATCACTTGGTCGAAACGATGATTCCAACTCCGAGAAGCTTGCTTAAGTCCATAAATGGAACGCTTAAGCTTGCACACTTTCTTAGGATGTACAGGATCGATGAAACCTTCGGGTTGTACCATGTACAACTCTTCCTCCAAATAACCGTTTAAGAAGGCGGTTTTTACATCCATCTGCCAAATTTCATAGTCATGAAAAGCGGCAATCGCTAAGATAATCCGAATGGAACGCAGCATGACTACGGGTGCAAAAATTTCATCGTAGTGCAAACCTGGCACTTGGGTGAAACCTTTAGCAACTAGTCGTGCTTTATAGATATCTTGTTGACCTTCCACAGAATGCTTTATCTTGTAAAGCCATTTGCATTGAAGGGGACGAACCTTACGAGCAAGTCAACAAGATCCCATACGTTGTTCTCATACATGGAGTCCATCTCGGATTGCATGGCCTCAAGCCATAGCTTTGAGTCGGTACTAGTCATGGCACCTTTATAGGTTGCGGGTTCACTACTCGTTAAGAGCAGAATGTCATCTATGTCATGTTCCTCGACCATACCAATGTATCTGTCCGGAGGAATAGAGACTCTTCCCGACCTCCTAGGTTCCTCAGGAATACTAACCGCAGCCGGGATTGAAGGAACTGGTTCCTCCAATAGTTGCTCGGCATTTGGTTCTGGAATCTCTGACAGCTCGAAGGTTCTATTACTCTTCGCGTTCTCGAGAAACTCCTTCTCTAAGAATGTCGCACTAGCCGCAACAAATACACGTTGTTCGGTTGGCGAATAGAAGTAATGACCAAATGTTCCTTTAGGATAACCTATAAAGTATGTCTTGACCGATCGCGGGCCGAGCTTATCCTCGTGTCTCCACTTGACATAAGCCTCGCAGCCCCAAACCCGTATAAAGGACAAGTTGGGGACCATTCCCTTCCATAGTTCATATGGAGTCTTGTCAACAGCATTAGACGGACTTCGGTTAAGTATAAGAGCAGCTGACAGAAGAGCATAACCCCACAATGAATCAGGCAATACGGTGTGACTCATCATGGATCGAACCATATCAAGTAGTGTTCGATTTCTCCATTCGGACACACCATTCAATTGAGGTGTTCCAGGTGGATTTAACTGTAAGGCAATCCCACAGTCCTTAAGGTGTTGATCAAACTCGTGTGAAAGATACTCGCCACCACGGTCTGATCGTAGTGTTTTAATCTTTCTACCCAGTTGGTTCTGTACCCGATTCTGGTATTCTTTGAATTTCTCAAAGGACTCACTTTTATGCTTCAATAAGTAGACATAGCCATATCTACTTAAATCGTTCGTGCAAGTGATAAAATACATATAGCCTTCTCGTGCGGTGATTGACATAGGTCCACACACATCCGTATGTATGAGTCCTAATAGGTCAGCAGCGCGTATTCCAACACCTTTGAAGGAAATTCGAGTCATCTTACCAATGAGACATGATTCACACGTGCCAAATGATTGAAAATCAAAGGCCGAGATAGCTCCATTCTGTATGAGCTGTTTAACGCGTTTCTCATTAATGTGTCCCATACGGCAGTGCCATAGATAAGTTTGATCTTTGTCACCAACCTTTAACTTTTTGTTCATTACGTGCAATATTTCAGTGGTCTGATCTAAAACATAAATTCCATTCATGGAGACTGCCTTGCCATAAATCATATCGTGTAATGAGAAAATGCAGCTATTATTCTCTATTACAAATGAAAAACCAAGTTTGTCAAGTGCAGAAACTGAAATAATGTTTTTAGATAGACTGGGTACATAATAGCGATTATATAAAAATAACTCAAATCCGCTAGGAAGTGGATCACATATGTTCCCCTCGAGACGCGACCACTCGTGCTCCATTCCCGACACGCGGTCCACCTCACCCTTTACGAGGGGTTCGATTTTTCGGAGCCCCTGCACATGATTTCATAGATGAGAACCACAACCAGTATCTACTACCCAAGTTCCGTAACTTGCATGGTTAATCTCAATCATATGAACAAAAGTAGAAGAATAAGAAGACATACCAACAGGAGTAACGCGACCTGCTTTTATGTCCTCATGGTATACAGGACATGTACGCCTCCAATGCCCAGTCTTGTGGCAATGATGGCATTCCATGTTACCAGTCTTGCTCTTTGTCGCGCTTGGTGAGGTGCTCGACTCACGAGGCCCACTCTTACCCGATCCCGACTTCTTAAACTTCGGCACCCTCTGCTAGTCCGCTGAGCTTTGCCCTTACCCTTGCCCTTGTTTGACATAATGAGAACATCCTGTTTCGAGGCTCCCACTAAACTTCATGTCCTTCTCGGTGCATGCGAGAAGGGAGTGTAGTGCATAAGGACTTTTCTTCAAATCATTCATATAGTAATTGGCTCTAAAGAGCGCAAAACCATCGTGGAGTGAATGAAGCATGCGGTCGATCACGATGTTCTCGCTGATCTTACAATCAAGTGCCTCCAGTTTCTCGACATTCTCAATCATGCTGAGAATGTGTGGGCTAACCGGTTGGCCCTTCTGGAGTTTCGCCTCAAAGAAGCGACATGTATGCTCATAGGTCACGATTCTCGGTGCTTTGGAGAATTCCTTAGTGAGCGTGGTGAAAATCTTGTTTGCACCTTGGGCTATGAAGCGTTTCTGCAAATTGGATTCCATTGCAAAAATGAGTACGTTCTTTATCGCACCCGCTTCCATGACGAAATTGCTATACGTGGCGATCTCGTTAGCTCCAGCCGTGGGGCCTGGGTTTGGCGGGATGGGCTCTATCAGATATTTGAGCTTCCCGTCAGCGATGGCAGCATTCCGTAATGCCGCCTCCCAGTCCACGAAGTTTGATCCATCATTTTTCAGTCGAGTAGACTGATTCATCTGATTCATGAAGATCCGAAGCCAGGACTCACGGTCCAATGTGGCACTTGGCATTGGGTCGTTCATACGGCCAGCCATTTTGTTATTAGCAGTTTAAATGATCGTGTTCTACACTGAAAAAGAAAGAAAAACAAAACGAAATAAGCAACTCATCGAGGTGATTTAAGTCTAATTAAAATTCATTTTAACGTGTAGACTCATTGCATTTGTATAATCGATCTACCTCAAGAATAATACAAATGATCCCAAGACTCAATTTCTGTAAATTAATAAGCCAACTGTTTGGCAAGTTCTACCGTTAGAACTCTTGGTCGATAGATTTCCGTAAATCCTATCTATAGTCCACCATAATCACAGGATCGTACGAGTGACCATAGTGTTGAGATAAAATAGGTCAATCAGTTCCAACTTACCCGACGTAGAAGGGGTCATATTATGCCTACCGATGAAGAAGGGATTCATTGGAGTTTGACCTATAAAGACTATTCTCAATTTTTGGTTATACGAGGAAGATCCCATCAACTTAGTTTTAATTCATTTAAAGTGAACGAAAATCTAGCATTACGTGAATGAATTAACTTAGGTGATGGCTTATTAAATCCGTGTGACATCTATATGTCATAGAAAACTAACGCGTAACCTCTATATGAGTCAGTTTTCATGCAAATATTAGGTGGTTTGGTTTTAGGCGGAATATGATGCAAACTATCGTTACAATGAAAAACATAAAAAAAAAAATGCAAAACGTAAATAAAGGTCCTAGTGTGGCCTATCCTAGTAAAATAAAACATAATACAACTTTGGAATCCACCGTTGGACCCGAGAAGCTTGTCTTGATGTTCCATCTTGATCCATGCAGCGGGAGTGAGCATCCGATCTCCAACTTTGGTCTTCACAAAATTACAATTTAAAATTTACAAAATATAAACCTATTTACATTCTAAATTAAAACTGTAATTACAAGGAAAAAACCAAAACGGAGATGCGAGATCTCAAAATACAACCAAGATCGTGTTCCAATATTACGGTAACACGTTCTACTAAGGCCACACTAAGTTACAACCGATTGTAAAATTAAATACGCAATAAAAAACATTCATGGCATTCAAAAGTAACGATAAATAAAAATGCATCAACTAAAACAAAATTTATCCGTGACATAATTCTGTAATTATGTTAAATTTATCCAAACCACCTTTTAACGATTAAAATTATGTGACAAAACCGCTTCTATCAACTTAATTTTAATTCATGACAATCGTTTCACTATCAAGCGAGTGTACAACATCCGTATAATGTACATATTATGGCCAAAACAAAAAAATACCTAATTTTTTTTTTTTTTTTATTTCGGCTGGACCGAGAGCAAGAAAGGAAAAAAAATTCCGAAATATCAAAACCCTCGTGAAAAACGATTGAACAAAACAAAATCAATTGTAATTTTGATCTAATTCGTATAAAATTAAATCGACAATTGATAAAACCTTAACATATTGCTATAAATACCGATTATAATAACAATATGCAAAAACAAAACGAAAATAAAACTAATCGTTTTATGACTGATCAGCCTTGAGCCGTATGGCACGGTTTTCAAGGTAAAAATTATCAATTCAAATCGTTTTATGAAAATCACGATGAAAAATTTACGTGGCCTCGCTCTGATACCACTTGTAGGGTAATATCCGTATAAAACCCCTTAAAATTAAGGACTATAACGCAAATTATCATGTGATTAATTGTCATAAACGAAAAACAAGAGAAACGATAAAAGAATAAGAATCAACCTTGGGTCCTATGTAAAAACGCGGCCTAAGAACAGAAATCAAAGTAGATTTCCTCCTAATTGTTGCACCCAAGATCGTCTGAGACTATGCCCCTTGTGCTAGAAATTACTCTCTAATTGCCTTACAATATTGAGAGAGCTATTTGTGAGTTTTCTGATGTGAGATCTAGAATTTCAGGGAGAAAATGCTCCAAAACCCTAATTTTTGTGCAAATGAGAATCATTAGGTCAAAAGGAGAGAGGGACTCTCCTTTTGTTCGGCCGTGAGGTTGCTAGGGGAGGGAGTGGGCTTTCCACTTTCTCCTTATTCAACTCGTAGTCTTGCTAAATGTATATGACGGGTTTTAATTATAAATCGTCACTCGTTATCGGATATTAAAATATCGACTAATAACATGAATCAGTCGACATGTTAATACTTGTCCGACAATGACAATATTGTATAATTAATCAACTCAATATACATTAATTAAATATAACCGTTTATATTCAATTTGCGAATTAACCGTTTAATTCACCTTAGCCAGTATTATTTAATCCGTATTAAATAAATATCTCAACATCGCGTTTGACTAATTATTAGTCAATAACTCTGACTAACCGCTTAGTCATATTAGGCATCAACATGACTGTATTTTTCATACCGTCACATCTCTCAAACGTATCCTATAGGTGTGACTTTTAGGGACCAGTTGATCACCGCCATCTGTATGACAATAACGTCAAACTTATCTAGCAAGCCAACCGTTATTGATAAACGTGGACCAACTGATAATAATACAAAAGTATACCCTTTGATCCTTTTAGAGATTTATATGTCATTGCACTAACTGTGGAGGACACCAGCCCCAACAAGCTCCCACTTATCCGTACAAGTGTATGTGCAATAACGTTATCCGCACTAACTGGAGGACACCAGCTCCAACAAAAAGAAGGATTTTTACACCTTCATACTTACATGTTTGGTTATGGCGAGAAACCGATGTAAGTGTAACAACTCGTTTGGTCGGAAAAGACTCGGTTTAAAACCGTTTTGGTAAGTAAAAAGAGTGTTTTTTTAAGATTAGTGACGGCGTAGTGGTCGAAGTGGTCGGTCCAGTGATTTAATGCACGATGACGGTACCAAACAATGTGTAAAGCTTGTATTTACGATCGTTAGGTCGTAAATACGCGTCGGATTGTGACTTAAGAAGTCGAGTCGAGAATTTTAAGGGAGAAAAGAGGGGGCGGACACTCGCGTAACTTCTCAAATAGGGGCATTTGAGGGTTATTTATAGGAAAATGAGCAGTTGTGTGAGTTTTGAGCGACGTGGCCACCTGGGCTGCTCAAAGAGGCGTGAGCCACGTCGCGGGTCTTCGAGTTGTCTTGTCGCTTTCACACAAGTGCAATCATGATTTTTTCTATCCTAGGATTTGTAGTCAGATGTTTGGTACTTGACCATTCATGATTCCGGGAAATCATAGTATAAAAGGCTTTGAATGTTTTGTTTTTGGTGGTTGACTCGGTTTGACTCGTTGTTGGAGTCGGGATTTGAATTTTTGAGTCAGTTTTTGGTCCGGTGTCTGTTTTGACTCTAGTTAGTGTCATTGCGACCCCGTCCTCGTGCATTAAACACTCCAGGTAATTCTGAAAAGTTTTGAAATGTTTTATTTTCGAAATCGTTTTAAGTTTTCCGACGTAAAGTTGTACGCAAACTGTCGATCAAACGCCGCGATTCCAAAACATGTTATAGTCCGATAATCATCGGGTGTTTGTTGGAGTCTCAGCAGATACTGGGTATCTACAACTAGTAAAAGTAAAAGTGATACGAGATCACATAAAAATTACAACCGAACCGGTATTCCCTAACATTACGGGTAATACCGATCAAAACTAAGGCCATACTAATATGAAATTACATAATTTTTAATTACATATATAAAATATGACATTTAACAATGAAATATGCAGCATTATAATATGTATCTATCATGCCAAATAATGTGCCAAATCGCCCTATTTCACTTATATCGGTCATATAACCCGGTTTTATGGAAATTCACGATTTTAACTTATTAAAATCGTAAAGTAATACTAAAATCTAAATTTAGTCCAAGTTAATTATCCTAACTCTCTTAGGACTCAAAAATTAGTCATTACTCAATTTTTGACAATAATTCAACTTGATATAATGTTCATGCTCATTTTGACCCTACAGTCATAACTTTTATGAAATAAATCCAAATTAAATTATAATAATTTAAAAATTTAAATTTTAAAATTTTGAACATTCTTGAATATATCCATGACACTAATAATGTGAAAAATCATGGTTTAGATTTTTTGAATTTATTTCGAGAAAATGTAGTTGCGATTTATCGATTTTATCAAATAAAACATCTAAAGCATACAAAAATTGACATAATAAACTTTACAACTTTATATCTGATAAGTGGGATATAAATGCAACCTAAAATAATTTTTTCATGCCATATAATTTGTTTTAGCTATTTATGCTAAAATAGTCACTATTTATGTTATTTTAACACTAAAAATTCATAAATCATGTAAACTGAATCAAGTTCATCTTAAATTTTACACACAATGAGTAAAATGTGCATGTGACCAGATATTATAATTTTATGGCATGTTTCGAAGTTTAACTATTTTTAACCATTTTACCTCCATTTAATCCATTTTTATCTCATAAAAATCATAAATCATGCAAAATAAATCAAATTTATACGAACTTTTACATACAATAAATAAAATATGCATGTGGGTTCATATAAAAATTTCATGGTCAGAAACTATGTCTAACTATTTATAGCATTTTAAATACCATTTTAGTCATTAAAATGTAATAAAATAACTAAAAATCATTAATATGAGCAATAAAATACCATAAGTTATAAAAATGACCAAAATACATTTTCGGAGCAGAATATATAACATGCAATATGATTTCGTGAATTTATCTAATAAATCACAAATTTTTAGTTTTAATTAAGTTACTAATAACTCGAAAAAAGTATAAATCGATTATGCATGCAACATCCTATGCTCTGATACCAATTGTTGGGTTCATATACCCCTATTAGACTCATCTAATTCATTTTATAAATTACCCATAATTTATATTTATGTTGATTTAGTGCATGCATAACAAAATAATGAAATAAGGAAGAAAATCGAGTTTCCTTACATTGTAAATGTACCGAATTTTGGGTACAAGTAAGGTCTCCTACCTTCATTTGTTCCTGAGCTAATACATTGGAATGATCCTCCAACCTCAAATATAGAGATACTCCTTATAAATTGCACCCAAGATTTTCCCTTAAAACTAATATATAAATTAACTAGATTGATATATTAGTAACCCTTAAATGATTCTAATAGTATAAATTACTACACTAGTAATAATATTATATGATATTAGAATTAAGATGAATAACTTTTAAAGTTTCCAAAACTATTTTGAGAGATTAGAGGGGAAAACTACACAATACAATATTGTATATCAATAGAATGAATGAAAAATAAGAGCCAAGCCCTTATAGAGGAGGGAGGGTGCCGGTTTTTGGAGAGCCAAGAAAAGACCAATGCATGCCCTATCTTTTCCTTTTGTTCTTCACAAGAAAGTAGATGTAAGGCTACTTACAAATCGGTTATCACTGTGTTTTATTTAACAATTAAATAAAACACCCACTTACCTATAATCCCTCCATTTTTTCGGTCACTTTGGATAAAATGGACTTCCATTTTATTTTGTCAATTTGTCATTTGTCACACAATATGTCACATGTAGCATGTAACATGTTATTAATTAATTTAATGCATATTGGACAATTAAATATCATTATATACATTAATTAAATTACATATAACAAATTGTCTAGTAATACATAATTACATGGTATAAAATGGGATGTGTTAATATAATTCACAACATTTTGTAATTATAATTAACCATTCATTCTTATCACAATTGTTTCATAAACAATAATCATTTTTACTAATGAAAATATTTCAATTACTAAATGAATCTTATTTAATCAAATTACAATAAGATATAAATATTCTCACTCATAAAATTAATTGTTCAAATTTAAGGAATTGATTAACTTGTATCGATATACAATTAATCAACTTATCTATTAAGGGAATTGTCCTATAGGTGTGACCTTAAGGGATAAACTGATCACCACCGTCAAACGACAGTAATGTCAAACTCTAGTTAGCCAATCAGTACTAATTAATGTTGATCAGTTGACTATATAAATGAATCATCCCTTACGTATTCTTAATTTGAGATTTAAACATGTGATCACACTATTGTTGAGGACACATACTCCAACAGTACAAGCCCAAAATCTCCATTTTCTTCATTTCTTTACATTTTCTACCTTCTCATTTTCATCAATTTCCTTCAAAAAGCTCAATTAAAAACATGAGATCCGTCCCTTTAATCTCTCATGCAATTTATTAAATGAATGAATGCAAAATTACACTAAATGCATATATACAAATTAATGGTTATTGAGAAACTTCATCAAACCAAAGATTATCAATAAACAATTTCATGGAACATTATCACTAGCACTCAAAGCACGTAGAAGTCGGTCAAATTCTTGGGAGTGAGATATAAATAAGCATGGATAACAACATAAGATTATGCAATGAGATAATGCCCAAGTAATAGACCGAACAAGCATGTGTAGAATGTTATAACAAAATTCTTATTAGATGTGATGGATGGTAGGAACATGAAATGGGTAGTTGGTTGGCAATTCACTCAACTCGTCCTCCAAATAGTCAAAATCACAACATTCAATGCAAGTACTCTCATTATCATCTAAGGTGATTTCAAGGGTGTCTATTTGTGGTTCCCAAATGTCCTTATATTCTTCATCCCAACAAGGTCCGTTATCAAAGGGGTTGTCATAACAAGGCTCACCAAGTTCAACACAATTGTCTCCCTTTAATATGTCATCCTGAAAGGGTAAGTTATCACTTAAGATCTCATCCATCTTACTCGGAATTTGCCCATAATCATCAAGTTCCATGGAAGTTGGGTTTATTGTTACACAAGAAGAGTAGGATGACGGCATCCAAGCATTGGTTTCACAATCAAGAATGTACTCCCCATCATTATCACTCTCTTCATTTAGCACTCCATCTTCCTAAGGAGGGGCAAATTTGTGGGCATAGTAGGTTGGCTCAAGGTTATAGGAAGGTGTCTCATTATCACAAATCTTATTTTCAACATGGTTTTCCTCAATGAATTTTTGAAATGTGGTTTTTATCGCTTCTATACCTTCCTTGGCACTCTCAAAGATGTCGTGTACAATTTTCTTAAGACAATGGATGGCCATGAACTCAACAAATTCCCAAAATTCCTCACAACTCATCACACATATCCTACCACCACTCAAGTGAAATGCCAAGTTGCGGGTTTCAAGGTTCATTGTCATTATAAACAACACAACACGCTTCATAATTTTAGAGAGTAAAACCATGATGCCAAGCATGAGTCATATAATCTTCAAATCTTGCAATATACTTATCAAAAGACTCATTTTCATATTGCCAAAAAGTGAATGTAGACATGTTAAACATAGAAACTAGAACGAGTACAATAAAACTCAAGAATAAGAAGCACAACTAAAACTAGATCAAAGAACGATTCAAATACACAACACCGTAGGACGGGGGTATTTGAATTGTTCAATGTCATTGTCCGCCATCAAACACATTTATACCCAACTACTAGCATAACAAGCAACTCGGGGCCGAACCCGTAGGACGGGGGTATTTGAATTGTTCAATCTAATTGTAGTTGCACTTAAGTTTGTCACAATTGATTTGGTTTGAAGATTCTAAACTAATGAAAGCAATAAAGTAAATAAAGATGTAAACAAATAATAAAGGATACTAGGATGTCATGGGATCATAAGGGAATCATGGTAAGATAGCATAAATGAGTTATATAGATGCAAGCAATTTATTATTGTTGGAATTAAGTTAGTTCATGTCATATAATTCATAAGAAGATTTGGGTCCTGGAGCCGAGTCGTCTAGATTGTACAACACCTACATGTCGACTTAACTCTTCCTATTAAACTGCATGCATGATGAACCAATTCCTTGGGAAACTTACGTCTCAGAGCCGAGTCGGTTAAGACTTTACAACACCTACAAGTCGAGTTGGGTTTTCCCTATTCAACTCTATGCAAGGTCTAACAAGGCTTGAGTTGGTTTATATCTTACAAGCCTTGTTGAATAGATAAGAGAAGGGTAAAAAATGCAAGGTTTCATAGTCTAGCATTTCATCAAACATTATATGTGTATAAGTTGAAAAACAATAAGCAAGCATTCATATGAACTCATTAAGTACAAATCTATCACATGATTAACTCCCCTAATCCCCCACTAATCCTAGTTAAGTAACTACTCACTTATTATCAAGGAAAACATGTTATCAATGGTGTCAATCATTACAACAAGTATAAACATAATTAAAGAGTGAGGAAATAAACAATAAAGAGTAAAAAGTAAAGAGATTATACCAAACTTAAGATGAACAATTGGAAAGGAAAGAATAATAGAAGAAAACTTGATTGATTGATGAAGAGTTGTCAATTCTCCAATAATAACCCAATAATCTTCAATTACCCAAAAATAAACTTGAAAATAATTAAGGAAAGATTAATGTGTAATTTTGTGGAATGATTGAGATTAATCTATTCTAATCTACTCCTAATCTAATCTAAGAAAGCTTGATTTAATCTAAGAAAACTTGGTTTTTAGCTAGGTAATACAATGGAGTATATATAGTGGTACATCATTAGTTTAAGTAAGGGTAGATTAGTAAATAACAATGCTTAAGTGTTGAATAGAGCTTTGCAAGTCCCGAGAGAAATGCGCGGATCATGTAGCAACTCCCAAGAAAATCCGCGCGGATTGGCTTGAAGCACGGCTTATCCTGTGAGGGGATCCGATCGGACTGGGCATCGGGACGCCCTGATCCTGGTCTGGGACGCTCGGATCCTGGGACAGGGTTCTTCTCCATTCTTGACTGCCTAACAATCCGCTCGTCCTGAGTCCGGGATGCCCGGACTGAGTCTGGGACGCTCGTCTTGAGTCTGGGACCCCCGGTCTGAGTCTGGGACGCCCAGATTGAGTTCGGGACGCGCGGATCCTGAGACAGCTTGTCTATTTGAGCTCGGATTGTAAAACGGGTGTCATTTCCTCATCCGGACTCCTATTGGAGTGATTCAAAAGCCTAGACCACTTGATTTTTTGACGCAGATTCATCTAGCATATTTTCAGAGCCAAACAAGCATCTCCTGGTTTTGTTCCAAGCAATTTCTTCTTGTAATGGCTTCCTTCTCGTCATCCTTGCTTTTAAACCTATGATCCTTCTATATACTCTTTATTCCTACATCTTTGCTCATCATTCTTGCCTCCTCTTGATACGAGTCCATCCAAGATCATCAATAAGATTCCGAATATGTGCGAGAGACGGGAATTCCGCCTCATTATCTTCTTTTCGACAAGACATATACAACGCAATAGGAAAGTAAAATAGGAAGGAATTAACCGATAAGATGGTCATGAAATGCTATATTAGTATGCAAAATAGGTTCAATTAAGGGACTAAATGTGCGCAATTAAGAGTTACATCACATGGCTTCAAAGGTCACCTTGGAATAAACGGTAGCCAAGGAGTTATTACACCACAAGGTATTCTTGACTAGGCCTTAGTCCATGGGTCAAAAGATACTAGCATGACACATCCTAGGTTGTCTTGAGGGTATTCTAGCAAACAAAGTCTCAAGGAGAAAACTTATCTAAAAGGGCCCTATATACATTTGCCAAGCTTCCCAACTAGACATTTTCACAAAAAATTTCCTAATATGCAACTACATGCCATGATGCAATTATCATATATACAACCTAATGCATATGCTTCTATCACTAGTATGCCACAAAATCTAAATGCAACTCCTATAATAACATAGATTTGTACCGCATCAAACAAAAAGAAGCCACATTGTCATTAACATATAAGAAGAAAAAGGAGATTTGGAAAGATCATACCATGCGGTCTTCATATTCCTCACGCCTCGGATGTGGCGTAGTCGATCCCAAGTGATAGGAGTGAACAACAAATAAACATATATATACAATTCTACACTACAAATAAAGAACATGTTTTTGGAATTTTTGAAATTTTTCAATTTTTATCACTTTTCAAATTTTTGAGTTAGATGTTAAATGTTAGAATATTAGAATTTCTCATCCTCACACTTAGTATGGACATTGTCCTCAATGGACAAAACGATAAGAAATTGTGCAAATGCAATGACATAAAATGCATGAATCTACACTAGATGCATACTACATGGTGTATATTACAAAATGATGCAAGCTAAACTATTCTAAATGATGCCTTCTTTTTATTGTTTGGAGAGCTAATTTATATTAACTCGGATTCCTTATGAGTGAACTTCCCCAAACCGGACAAAACACTATTACTAGTGCAAAAAGAGGGAAGTTCATTCACAAGGCATGAATGCAATGTATGAATGAAATTTCTCATTTTGGATTCTTTGTAGTTGGAGCAAAAAGATAGACACCTCCATGTTCACTACTACAAATATAGGCAATAGCAACGACCCTTTAACAACGCATATTAACGCGAACTTGTAATAACGTTGTTAACTGTATTATTTTATTTTCGCGGAAATTAATAACAACGGTTACGAGAACCATAACCATTGTCATTACTTATAACAACGGTTATATAAATAATAACCGTTGTCATTCATAAAATAATAACAACGGTTGATCACGTAATATATAATAACGTTGTTAATTGGATTATATTATTTTGGCGCAAATCAGTGAAAAATAATAGCAACGGTTAATTTGTGACAACCATTGTTATTACTAATGACAACGGTTTATAATTTAATTAACCGTTGTCAATACTTTCAGTGTATAGAAAAATAAAAACAAACACCACAATACCACACAAACACAAACACAAACACAGAAACTGCACATACACAAACACAAACACAAACACACTCTCCCTCATGATCAAAACTCTCCCTCGCCGTAGCTCTGTCATCTCCCTTCACTGTCGCCGTCGTCGTCTCTTTATCATCGTCTCTGTCACTGTTCTTTCTCTAATTATCAGGTATATATCTATCTCTTAATTGTTTTAGGTTTTGTCATCTCCGTCATTATTGTTCTTTCTCTAATTATTTTTTTGTGTGTTTTTCTCCGTCAATGTTCTTGTTCTTTCTCTAATTATCCGATTAGTTTTTCTACGTTTATTAGTAAAACAAATCAAATAAAATAAAACAAAGAAGATGCATGATGAAGAGGATAGTAAAACAAATCCACATTTAATATTCATAAACTTTGTTAATGGATATACAAAATAAAATAAAAAACTAAACTAAACTACTACTTAGAACGGTTTTTACGAAGGCATTATCTTCTATGAGATGATCCTTTCCTCCTTTGCTATTTGGAGGTCTCATAAAGCAGATGCAATATCTATATGCAGCTGCTCCAACTCCGGCACCCAGCCACGAAGGGTGGCCTCCTTGAGTAGGATCTGAACATCATCAAGGAAGAGTCTGTTCTTCCTCTGGATTCCTGTAAGCGGCGTATGAAACACTTAATGTATTCGGTCGTTATTAATGGTAAACGAATGTTCTGATTCATTATAGAAGGAAGTTTGGAGTTTAGGTTTTGAAGATTTAGGGTTTGGAGTTTAGGGTTTTGGGGAGATTGAAGAAAAATGAGATAATGGATTGATTGAGATATATATATATATATTGGAATGAATTTATAATTAGTGTACATGTGTCCTTTCGTATTCCAAGAGTTGTTTTTTAATTAATATGTTGTCGTTTCATATGCCAAGAATTAATGAATTAAATTAAATTAATAATTAAATTATTATTTTTTTTTATAAAAAACTCCAATAACAACGTTTATTAAAACAAAACCGTTGTTATTAATTAATAACAACGGTTATAATAAAAAAACCGTTGTTATTAACATCCCTACAATAAATTATTAAGCGCGACATTACTATCAACAAAGGTTTTATGTCATGAAGCCGTTGTTATTAGTTTCCCACCAAAAATTTATTCAATACAGGGACTTCTTTTCCCAACGGATAATTAATAGAGACAACGGTTCTAAACCGTTGTTAAAACCTTTGACAACAGTTATTAGTAAAAAAACGTAACCGTTGTTAAAATTTTTAACAACGGCCCGAACAACAACGTCCGCTTTTTTTAATAACAACGGTTTTTAACCGTTGTTGTTGGCTAAATCTGTAGTGGTGGTTGTCAAGGTTTGAGTCCTTTGAATGGTGCTAGGATTCAAAAACTCATAACTACCAAGAGTCCAAACAACTCTATAAATGAGCTAAACTAAATGTTATTTAAGTTGTGCAAGTTATGTCAACATGAGATAAAAACAACAAAGTAAAAGGAGGGGTAGGAGACTCACAATGGAATAGGTCAAAATGCTAGCATAAACCATCAATCCCGCATTTGTGTCATCCTCCTTCATGCTTTGTTCAACCATCAATCCTCAATCATATCATCATCACTTTCCTCCATAAAACCGGAGGATTGACCATCATCTTCTTCTTCTTCTTCTTCATTTGAACTTGAACCTTGCTCTTCATCATCATCATTATGGCTAGACTTACTACCGTCCCCATCCTCATCATAAACAACCTCCTCAATCTCCCTAGTTTCCCGGGTATCCCCTTCTTCATCTCTAGAAGCTTGAGGAAAGAACACTTTCCTATCCACCCAATCCGGCAAATAACTCTTGGGATCAAGGAGTCCTTGATTAGCAAGGTGGTAAAGGGGTGGATATTGGGCGTAGTAAACGTTCACCCAATCATTGTAGGCTTATTTATGGATACTTCATGAATTGTACTAAGTATTCATTGCCCGTCACAAAACTAGGATCATTTGTTGTGAACTCTTTGTAGGCAAAGGGGCAAGGAGGTACCACTAGGGAGGAGGCTTCTTCATGTGGACATTGTTGTTGTTGTTTGATGATACTCTTGGGATTATTTGAGACGGGGAGAAGGTAGTTTCTCCGGTGAGCGGAAATGCGGCAAATCTTACTTGGCAAGAAAATAGAGTCGGCATCCTTGATAATCCATTCATATCCTTGGGCGGAATTCTCATGTTTTACTCAATGAAATTTGTGAATCAATGAGTTCATATCAAGGATATTGCTTCCTTTAACCAGTTTATATTCTTTGTCTTTGTTGAATTGTGGGTTAAAATGCTTTGCTAACCTTGTTATCAAGCCTCCATTAACAATAAAGGCCGCGCCATCCTTCCCATTTTCAATGTCCAACCATCTTTTAATCAGTAAATGAAGAATATTGTAGTCGTTGTCAGACTTCCCATTGGCATTCATGAAGGATTCAAGGTAGACAAGATCTAGTTCGGTCAAGTGATTAGCTTATTTTCGAGCTATCAAGGTATTAGCCATAAACTTATGCCAATACCTAATACCCGGATGATGAATGTATAAGAGATGGCATTCTCGGAAGGTGGTCAACTCACGACCGGAAATGGCTTTCCAAAGGGCTTCAGCATTAAACCCCAGAGGCTTTTTATAGAAGCTTCAATAGTCTTTAAGGCCGAATACCTCACCTAGATCACTTTTGCACATTGTCCTACTCTTGTTTTCAAGGCGACATTTGACCTATTTCCTAGTCTCAATGTTATATTCCTCAAAGAACTAAAGAATTCCAAGGTTAAGGAGGGGTAAGTTAACACATTCATCTCAAATAGGTTAGATAACCCCATGGACTTGAAAAATGCCTTGGTTTGTTCAAGCACACCCAATTTATCCAAGGTATCTTAATGCGATTTAAAACTTTGTCGTCTAAGCTAACCGATCAAAACAATATTTATAGACTTAACTAAATACTCTTAGTAGAGTGACAAGTAAAGGTCGGATTCCAAAGGACGGGTATTGAATCAAGTTATCGATTGTAGAAAACTATGTCTTACGGTGTCACAATTTGGGTTGAGTTTGAGGTTTGGAATCTAAAATACTTAACAATGAAATGTAAAGGAATGAAACTAAAACAAGCAAATGAGCAAATAGGGGTTTGTAAACAATTGATGAAGGCACTAGGGTGTCATGGGTTTATAGGGTATTCATGGTGGTGATCATACAAACATGTTTACATAGATGCAAGCAAATTATTGTTGTAGTGTAATCGAGTTAGTTTATGTCTTACAATTCCTAGGAAAATTTGGGTCCCGGAGCTGAGTTGGTCAAGACTGTACAACACCTAAAAGTCGACTTAGTTTCTTCCTATTCAACTATATGCATGGTCTAACAAGCCTTGAGTTAGTTTGTATCTTACAAGTCTTGTTGAATGGAAAGGAGAGCCATGCAAGGTTTTCAATCAAGCAATTCATCAAGCATAGCATGTTCATAAGTTGAAACTACAACAAGCAAGCATTCTTTATGAAAACACATTACATTAAGTATGGATATACCCCCATGTTTTAGTTCCCCTAATCCCCCATTAACACTAGCTAGAAGACTACTCACTCATAGTCATGTTAAACTTGCTAATAGGGGTGTCAATCATATTAACAATGTTAAACATGGTGAATGAGTAAAATAATAACTAATTAAGCAAGGGTAAAAGAGATTATACCAACTTAAGGATGATCCAAATAATAAGCAAAGAATAATAGAAGAATAACTTGATGGATGATGAACAATTGTCAAGTCTTTAACAAACCCCAAATAGTCTTCAATATACTCAACTAAATCTAAGAACACTTGAATGACTAAAGAAAAATTAAGATTTGATTAATATTGAATTGAGTAACTACAACTTGATTAGGAATATATACTAAACAAATTGGTAAATTAACTTGATTATCAATTGGTAAGACCTGGTTCTTAATCCCTTAAAACAATGGGGTATTTATACTAAGTACAAGAATTAGGGTAACTAAGGGCTTAAATGACGATTAAGTCCCTAAGAAGAAGATTAGTGCCTTGCAAGTCTCATAAAGAGCCGCCCGACTTGACCTTGAAGCATGCTCGTGCTGCCTAGGGATCCTCTCGACTTGACCACGGGACGCAAGGATTGTGGCTTGGGACGCCCGTTTTGAGCTCAGGTCACCCGGATCTTTGATCATCATTTCTTCTTCTTCTTTTGACTGCCTAAGGATCCGTGGGGATTGTTGAGGGGTCATGGGGGTCTTCATCATTGCCAATTCTACTTGATTTATTTACTTAGGCCTTTAGTGTTGGTCTCCTCTTAGTTTCTTGGTCATTAGATGCACTCCATTTAGCTTCATAAATGCAAGGTTAGCAATACTCTCCTACCAAGGACACAAAACCTCAAAGAATATGCAAAATAGGGAACCAAAGATAAGAAACAACCCTAATAAGTACTAGAAAGCATAGGAACGAAGCTAGTTCGGGGACTAAATGTGCATAAATATGAGTCACATCAAGTATCCCCAACCGAGCTTGACTTAGAAAAGCTCGCATCTAACCGAACCTTTGCTCATCCTGAGTAAAGAGGTGACTAAAACTATGACCCTTATTATTAATACTAGCCGATGTGAGACAATTAGCGGGTCTCACTCTGCCCCTTCAACTCACAACAAGACACCTATGAGGTAAGATGCCTTCTTGCAAGGCAAGGTGGGGCTTGCCAAAATGGTGATGGATCTTATCATTTAAGCACACAAGATCAAGTAGGGGATGCATGTACAAAATGAATAGCCACTTTCCTCATTTAAGTGGCAGAAATCGTCTAAAGAGGAAGCAATCTAAGGGTACACATTCCATTGTAGATATTATTTCTCTAAGCTACTAAGTCTAAAAGGATACCAACAAATCACCTCCAAGTTGTATTAAACTAGGGTACTTTCATCCACAATCGCTAAATACTTTCGTCAAGAGTAGACTCCCTATGGTGTTAGAAACACTGTAGGATCGCGGAATTCCCCCTATTGCCTAAATAAGATGAAGGGTGGTCCCCATTCCACCATGCTACAAAGAAAGGATCATCAATTAGATAAAAGGGATCAATATGTTTTGAGTTTCACAATCATAGTTTGCTTTTCATATTTCCCCCCAATTTCTTGTGGCAATTCGACTTGCATTTTTTGAACATTTTCAAAGTAACCTGTAGATACCCAGTATCGTTCGAGTCTCCAACAAACACCCGAATGATTATCAGACTACAACGTGCTTAGGAATCACATTGTTTAATCGACAGTTTTGTACAACTATACGTCAGAAAAATCAAAACGATTTCGAAAACAAAACATTTCCAAACTTTTCAAAAGTACCTGGAGTTTTTAATGCACGACGACGGGGTCGCAATGACACTAACTATAGTAAAAAAAACGACACCGGACCAAAAATCGACTCAAAAATTCAAATCTCGACTCCAACAACGAGTCAAGTCGAGTCAAACACAAAAAACAAACTTCCATGTTAAGTATTCCCGGAATTCTTGAATGGTCAAGTACAAATCATGTCATCCAAAACCTAGGATAGAACAAATCATGATTTCAATTGCGTGATAGTGATAAGACAGCTCGAAGACCCGCGAAATGGCTCGCGCCTCTTCGAGTAGCCCATGTGGCCACGTCGCTCAAAACGCACACAATCACCCATTTTTCTATAAATACCCCTCAAATGCCACCATTAGGAGGTACGCGAGTGTCCGCCCCCTCATTTCTCCCTTAAAATTCTCGACTCCACTTCTTAAGTTATAAACTGACACTTATTTTCGACCTACCGATCGAAAATACAAGCCATACACATGGTTTGGTACCGTCATCGTGCATTAAATCACTTAACCGCCCATCTCGACCAACTACACATTCACTAACCTAAACAAAACACTCTTTACATTGCTAAAACGGTTTCATCCGAGTTTTCCGACCAAACAAGTTGATACACTTTCATCGATTTCTCGTCTCAAGCCTAGAATGAAAGTATGAGGGTGTAAAAATCTTCTTCTTTCATGTTTTTCATCTGTTTTATGACTATAACATGCTAAAACATGCATAACATGATTCAAAAATAGGTTAGATGAGCCAAAACCGGATTTTGTCCGGAGACAGGGGATACTTACGTAGCAGGAGGGCTCGCGCCTCAATGCCCTCTCAGGCCTTAATCTAGCCGTGTTTGCTCTCGTCTTTCCTTTTCTATTTCATTTCTTATTTGTAATCGGTTTTTACCATTTCAAATATTTCAATTATTATTTATGATAAATTTTTAACCATGAAACATATTCACCCTTGATTCCTCATACCATGACGGTTTAAACTGTGTTTCGGTGATAATTTTTGGTTAATTACATTTTAAAAGGTATTTTAAAGCGTTTTATTTCATTTCTTTACATTTCAAAATAAACATATTAGTCATAAACACAAAATCATCCTAGCTTCCACATACCATGTCGGTTTTTAACCCGAGTAAAATGACTAACATTGACTAATTAAAAACAAACGAACTTAAAATAATTAGTTCATAAACATTTTTCAAAACTATTCATGTCAAGCTTGCAAAACCGAACCCGATATCGAGTATCGTCAACACAATGATGATTATTCAAGCCCTGTACTTCATATTGACATAAAAGCGGTCTAAACGACCTTTTCAAACAAAGATGGGTTCAAACACCCCTTTACAAACGATTTCAAACAGGTAGAAGACATCCTTTGGATTGTCCGCTGCCTCGTGCCTAAAAAGGCAATTGTTTTCCAATTTTCAAGCCAGGACACACCTGTTTACATCGCCTGACGGCTCACGCCTCAATAGGCTGCCTGATGAAGACCCCGCTTCTCTTCCAGCATTTGTTTGGGACGATCCCGACTTCGGCTAACCTGAATACAGGACGGATCAGTTGAAAAGCCTTCCCCTTTATATTGTATTTGCAAAACGCCTTTGTAAGACAAATTGATCACGTTATGCACCATAAACCTAACTCGGTAAATGGATGTTCAATTTCCGTCTTGCATGCATATCAACATTAAATCCAACTTGACATCAATTACTTAATATTTGGATAAACAACCAACATAGAAAGCTCACATGCTAGTTTCAAACTTGTGGATGCGCATTCATGCATTTACCCATTTTATCAAATTATGCATTTAACCAACTGTTGGGCCTGGAATTTCGCATTACTAACAGGATGGAATTCTACCATGGCCTGACGATCAGGGCAGGTCCGTCAGGGTAGTCCAAGTTTGGCACCAGTTGATGAGCCTAGACACCCACATAATCTTCAGGGTCATCTTCAGGGTGTCAGGACGTCAAGTCATCAGGGTGTAAGGACGTCAGGCTATCAGGGTATCAGGAGACAGGCGCCAGCCATGGAGAGGACAACGGTCAAGTGTAAAGTCAACATTTGACCAAGTTATAGACAATTATATGAGATTATTACCACATTAATATGGTAATTAAGAGTATATTAATGGTGAAGATTCTGTCATAAGCATTAATAAGCATTAATACGCAATAAAGATAGCAATTAAAGAGGAATATTCCGCATTAAGTACAAAGATTTGGCAGCCATTCAGCTTGGCTATATAAGGAGCATTTGAAGATCATTTGGCAAGACGAGACATACTTCAACATATACAACACACGCTCTATAAGATTACAAGCCATACAACACTTAGAGAAATATAACATACATAGATCTATTATCATACTTATATTCTCCCAATTACATAGTGAAATCCTCTCCTGGCTTGGTGCCCGTGGTTTTTTCCCATTCAAGGGTTTTCCACGTACAAATTACTTTGTCTTATTATTTACTTTATTTGCATTGCCTTTATTATTATCAACCATGTCTAGGTATGATCACGATAATAGCGAAATAGGATAATACTAGTTAACCCCCATACTATTCTACCCTGGTCATATTTCCAGCCTTGCGCAAAATATGAACAAAACAATTGGCGCCCACCGTGGGGCAACTAGTTTATTAATCCTACAAAAATGTTCACAAGATTTTCTCTTCTCACAAGTTTTAGAGCCTTGGGAAAGATTGATACAAGAGTTTCCATAATTCTCAATTGAAGAAGTGCTAGATCCGAGGGAAATATTACTAAAACAAGTCAAAATTTCTTCCACCGATCATAAGTGTTACAACCTGCGGTGTTGCCTAAGGAGAATGTTGAATTTAAGGGCATATTTGTCCCTAAAGAAATTCAAAGATAAGTTTTTCCTACACCTAATATATGTTTTGCAAAGTATAAGAAATATATCTTAAAATTTTGGTACTTGCTTTTATTCTACGGTGAATTTTCCTAATTAAAATAATTTGATGGTTTTAGGAAATGTAAACTTAAACTTCAAAGGATTCGAGCTTGGATGGAAAACTTAGTCCTGACCGGAACAGGCTTCCAAGTTAGTTATGAACAGTATCAGTGCAGGCCTGATCATCATTTCAAGCCTGAATATTCAGTTCAACCCTGGACGGTTATACCAAAGCCTGATTATTCTTAAGATCTGATCAGGACAGGTCAGCCCTTTCAAGGCAGGGAATGGTAGCCTGATTACTTGTAAGATTTGATCAGGTCAGGTAAGTCCTTCTACCGCCAAAACGCAAAAATGAATCATAAAGGTATTCAATTATTCCTGCAATGGTAAGTTGTTATTCTTTGCATAAAGTTTAAATAAATATGTCATCATACCACATATTGCAAAGTAGATATGAATTAAATATTTTTTAGTAGTGACCATATTACATATGGTAGTTTTTTGGGCAGTCCTGATATTCCAGGGTCAGTCAAGCTTAACCTGACCTGACTGACTTTTTGAAAGATGAATCAACCAGACCTAACTCATCAATCCTGATATACTTAGATCTATTATCATACTACTGTTATGAATCCTTACATGATTACTCATTAACTTTTCCTTAGTATATATCAAGCATGTCTAGCATGAGATTATAACCCTTGATCAATAGAATTTTTAATATTAACATGTTACACACATTATACAACATAAACGTTTGAAGACATAATCTATCCTGCCCTGCTAGTTAACATGGTTGTGATTTACAATTCATGTGTATCATTTATAAGCTACTCGTGATATCCTTGTAAGATATTTAAGTCCTGCCAAGTGCAACTTTATGTGACATGTGGTAAGTTTATGAGTTACATGGTGACCAAAGGAGACATAATAGTCAGTCCTGAACGGATTACAGTAATACTGGAGTTCCAATTACCAAAACCAGTCAGGGACATCCAAACTGACAGGCCAGATTCCGACCTGAACAAAAATCAGCCATGGACTATTATTTTGAAACCTTAAAGCCTTCCGAGTCAGGTAAGTTCCTCACCTAGCAATTACAGTACCCAGTTAGGGGGATATGTGTAGCATCATCCTGCATGGAAGTATATCAGGTATGAGTACCCTAACATGCATGTCCTAATAAGATCTCACTCCCCTAATTCTGTCAGGCCTGAATTAATAAGTTTCTAAAAAAAAATATATAAATATATATGGCTTTGCTTGATCTCATTTTTATACAATTGTAGTATATCCTAATGTTATAAACTATTGGCTCAATATTGACACATCTTTGAAGTTTATGCGACGGAAAAAGCGCAAATCCGCCCCTGAAAGAAATATAAACATCTACGAGGAAGTAAAAAAAACTCCTGAATACGAGGCAACATTATCCAAGGATTAGAAGCCATATTTTTAATCGTCTCCATTTTTACTGGCCAAGCCAGGAAAAGGAAAACCCCTGTCGGTTTATCCCTCTCTCATTGACAATACTGTCACTGCCTAGGTAAAGTACATGGAGGTCAGCAACATCATGTCTACGATGTAAGTAAAAGTCTACTAGATGCTAAAATGAGGTATGATTTACTTCAAAAATATGTTTTAGCTTTAATTATATCGTAAACCAAGTTGCGCCTTTATTTTTAATCTCGCCCCATATTAGTTAAGACCAAACTACCCATAAAAGTTGTCATGCAAAAGCCTGAACTGTCAGGTAGGTTGGCCAAATGGTAAATCCAGCTTAGCACCTATGATATCACCTTTGAACCCAAGACAGCAATCAAATCACAGGCCTTAGCAGACTTTGCGGCTGATTTAATCCCTAACCTGGAACCTGACCTGAAAAAAGAGGTTAACCAATTAGAAAATAAAACCCCAGACCAAAAATGGACTTTGTTCATAGATGGGGCATCCAATGCCATGGGGACATGGTTAGGACTAGTGCTAAAATCACCACAGGGGGACATGATATTTCAGGCTGTAAGCTGTGAGTTCAATGCTACCAATAATGAAGCAGAATATGAAACCCTGATAGCAGGACTCAAGGTATGTCTAGACCTTGATGTTCAAAACCTAAAGATAAAAACAGATTCACTTTTAATTGCAAATCAAATAAAAGGAATTTATATAGCAAAGAATGAAAAAATGATTTTGGAATATGCTAAAATACTTGCAATAAATTCATTTCATTTGATATTGAAAAAATACCAAGAGACCTGAATACACAGGCTGTTGCTTTGGCCAGCCTTGGTTCAAATTCACCCCTGCTTGGATAAAGTACCTATTGCGCATTTACTTGAACATGCCATCAGCAAGCCTGAATAGGCGAACCCTGTTAATATTGACAATGATTCATAGACTAAGCCTTATTATGATTGGTTCCTGCGAGATACAATACCCTAGGCCAGGCATATGGCTAGAACATTTAGAATTAGAGCTTCTACCTATTTTATCATCAATGATAATTTGTTTAAAAGATTTCAGGTCAAACCATACTTGATATTTCTCGTACCACATGAAGAAAAGCTAAGTTCTCAAGACTGGCTATATTGGCCAACCCAGAGGGCTGACTGCCTGGACTACAGCATGAAATGTGAAGCCTGCGATAAGCATACTCCGACTATTCATCAACCGTCTAAGTTATTACATCCAATCTCTACACCCTAGCCATTTTTGGAGTGGGGCATGGCTAACCTAAAGCAAATGGTCAAGCTGAATTAAATGAAAAGGTGCTCGTAAAAAAAAAAAAACAAAAATTTCCAGCCTTGGCAAACTCCCTATTCATTGGTTTATGGCTGTGAAGAAGCCATCCCTGCTGAAATCCATGTAGATATGGTTTGAATGTCTTTGAAGCAAATATCTGCCCGACCCTAACAGATCGAAGTACCTTACATGCTACAAACACTGCAAGGAAACATGATTTCAATATCTTGGAATGTCATCCACCTAAAAGCACAATCATACTTGTGGTAATTTCTGCCTTGCATGTTCTAGGTAAAAATTCCAAACTTATTCATCTAAATAAGTGCTATGACGTGCCTTTCTTGAACATATTACGTGACAATGTGCATTCTTTTCTTGCCTACTTGTTTGCGTTTTACATGCTGGATGTTCTAACCAATTTTTTTTTACTTGAATCCTGAACAATTATACATGATAAATGTTTATATGCATAAATATTCAGGATTGAGGACTACTCTACTGTATATCAATTTCTGAAACAAAATTTTGCACTTAATTGTGCCTAACGAGTTGGTAACCATCACCGGATACAGTAAATGTCAGGACCAATCAGGCATGAAATAATTGTCTGACCTGACTAGGTTTCCTGCTAATGTTTACAACTGGCTGGACGCAGCAAGACGGTGGAAGGGTGTGCCATCCCAACCATTTAGTCTAAAAGCCCTCCTGACAGGCCGAATACCAAGCCCTCCAGTCAGGCGGGGGACATAAGCCCTCTTGACAGGCCGGTTTTCCAACCCCTTCAACTACTATGGCAAAAACCATACATGGTTGAATTACTTACAACGACTTTAATCGCAAAACAGGAGCAAACACTAAAAAAAAAAAAAAAAAAAGAAAAAAAAAAAAAGAAGAAGAAGCAGGTTAACAGGTTTAAAGAAGACAGGTTAACAGGTTTGAAGAAAACAGGTTAAACAGGTTAATAGGCTTGAAAAGAATGACGGGATTAAACAAAGCAAGCCTGAAAAACGATATTTATATTATTAACAAAACCCTTACCCTCTGGGGCAAAGGTAGGAAAATGTATATCTATCCTATCAGGGATAATCTCTCTGACTAGGACAAACAAAATATAAAATTGTCTTTACAAGGACATTCCCCCGGGCAAATGTACAAAATATTTAATGATTCTACCAAGGACATTCTCCTTGGTTGGACAAAATACCATTGATTGACGTTTCTACGAATGACATTCCTCTTGTCAGGGCTAGATACTAACACCGATCAGAAATTATTCCTCGCCTGACCGAGCGCCATAATTCCTCTTTCTCAACAAACATACTTGCCTTCATCGGCTCAGGATACTTTTCCAATATAATCCTTGTCTTACCCTGGCTTGTCGCAACAATGAACATTGACTTAGACACTCCATGAATACACTTGATCAAAAATCAAACATTACTGATTCATATGGTGGGGCAAAGACAAGCCAGGTCAACTCTACGTAAGCTACATGACTGAATCATACGTACAGGGTAACATACTGGATATACCGAGTAGGAATGGCAAGGGTATCAGTCAGATCAATTAGCTTATCAAGATCAGCTCCGGTACTGAAGACAGGCCAACCACGTGTGAACTTTCCTGCTTGACTTTGGCAAGCCTGACATTTAAGTCTCACTGCTGGAAGTTGAAGCCCGAGAAGGCCTAACATGCTTAAGAACCTTGAGAAGACTCTAGCCTGCAAACAATGAAGAAAGCATTCCACCCTACAGCAGAATGGCCACGACCTCTCCACAAGAAAAATTGCTTTGAAAGAAGTTACCCTTTGAGAGGGATAATAACTATTTGATAGCTAATCGTCAACTCCAAGGAAGGTATATCTTGTTAAATATTTCCTGATTTCCTTTGAACTAACAGAATACATGCAGGACAAGCAAAAGTTGTAGGGTACTTATCACCAATGCATGCATCATAATTGAGATACGCCAGGTCAGGCCCAACCGAGTTGGCCCTGATACATATAACCAGTCCACCCAAATGGGAGAATATTCAGGAATCCACACGTCAGAATCAATAGGAATGATCCCTTCATCCTTCAAAATTTTATCAAACTCAGGTTTCAGATATTGAGGAAAAAGTGTTGTTCATCGAGAACCTTCATCGGCTCAAATTTTCTAGAAGATTATGACCTTATCAACAGCTAGGGAATGGGATGCATCTCCAAGAGTGATGGCTTGATTTCCAGAAGATTCAGGCTTATTTTCAGTAGTGGTCTCTTCAGGTTTGGGACGAAAGGTGTGGCAGGAGCAACAACAACCCTGGTTGATTTTCTTTTTACAGCCATAGTTAGATTTTCTGGTAATTTTTGGGAAAATAAACGAAGGTTGAAGACAAAGATCGAAGAAAGATTGGGAGAATTATAGAGGAATTAATCACGTTTTGGTGGATAATAAAGCAAGAAGTGAAGAAACTATTTATAGACAAGAAAGATTGGGATTTACTGCAACTAGCCGTTTTCTTAAAGATAAAGCACGCTGAATCATCCTGGAGAAGTTGACCAAAGATGAAAAGAGAAGGTTATCTCCTTATTACTGGCCTGACCAAGCGATAATAAGGAGATGAGGAGCAATTGTTGGGCCTGGAATTTCGCATTACTGACTGGATAAAATTCTACCCTAGCCAGACGATCAGGGCAGGTCCGTCAGGGTAGTCCAAGTTTGGCACCAGTTGATGAGCCTAGACACCCACATAATAATCAGGGTCATCTTCGGGGTGTTAGAACGTCAAGTCATCAGGGTGTCAGGACGTCAGGCTATCAGGGTATCAGAAGACAGTCGCCAGCCATGGAGAGGACAACGGTCAAGTGTAAAGTCAACATTTGACCAAGTCATAGACAATTATATGAGATAATTACCACATTAATATGGTAATTAAGAGTATATTAATGGTGAAGATTTTGTCATAAAGAGGTAGCATTAATAGGCATTAATGCGCAATAAAGACAACAATTAAAGAGGAATATTCAACAATAAATACAAAGATTTGGTTGCCATTCAGCTTGGCTATATAAGGAGCATTTGAAGATCATTTGGCAAGACGAGACATACGTCAACATATCAAACACACGCTCTACAAGATTATAAGCCACACAACAGTTAGAGAAATATTACATACATAGATCTATTATCATACTTATATTCTCCCAATTACATAGTGAAATCCTCCTGGCTTGGTGCCCGTGGTTTTTTCCCATTCAAGGGTTTTCCACGTACAAATTCCTTTGTCTTATTATTTACTTTATTTGCATTGCCTTTATTATTATCAACCCTGTCTAGGTATGATCACGATAGTAGCAAAATAGGATAATACTAATTAACCCCCATACTATTCTACCCTGGTCATATTTCCAGCCTTGCGCAAAATATAGACAAAACACCAACCAAGATCGATCAGTAGAGGCCGCTACCGTGGGTGGGATTGGGCGTCTGATTAAAGGGCTTCCCAATACGTACCTTCACCTCTTACTCAGAAACTTTGGATAGTGGACGACCTTATCTAGGGCGAACGAGAGTCATTCTAGAGATAGGATGCTAAAGAGGGACGACTCCTTATATTTAGTACCTATGTCAAACACCGCTTTATGCCTTGGTTAACCTAGGTATAAAGTGGATTCGAACAGGTTTCAAGCATCCCACAAATGCTTAGGGGCGACTCCGAACATCTCTTGCATCGTTTCGAGACCCTTGCCGAGACGAAACCGACCGATCTAAAACGATCCGGTCGAATGCATTTTTACGCCGCCGAGCATGGCTTTCAGATTGCTGCATGTCCAGAGACTGGCTGGTCGTGCAGGTGGCCCATGTCCACAGATTGGCGACTCTGCTAGGGAGAACTAGGACACTTGTGTCTTTGTTATCCCTAGATGGTGAGACTCGAACGAGGTCTTGGTTGAAATTCATTAATTGATATTACGGTCATAAGTCGGGTTCCTTGTCCGGGCCCACAACCTAACCTTTTTTAACCAATTGGCTCGCCCCATCGGCGTGACTTTTCTTATCCCCGCGTTTCGAATATCGATTGAGTCAAGCATACCTTTGACGTTTACACATTTGTGTTTCGTCAAAGAGCTTTCATTCCTTTCGAGCACGAGGCTAGGGTACCCTCCTTACACATTTTGTTTGGATTGGTATCCCTCTCGAAAATCGGGGTTTGATCGCTTGGTGTGTAACCCGCCCTTTTAAGCAAAAACTCGTGTCAGCATTATGCATAATATAATGAAAATGCGAGTGCTTATATGTTATGTGATAATAAGTCTTTCCGTGTCATTTCAAACTTTCAAAAAACACCTTTTGCGCCGTTATAATGGCCATTTCAAAACCTTGGTCTTTCGCCGATCGTTGCATTTCAAAAAGCACGCCTTTTTAGGCCATCTTAATGACAATTTTCAAACCTGGTTTTCTACAACCTTTTCAAAAAGCACGCCTTTTTAGGCCGTCGTAATGACGATTTTCAAACCCGGTTTTCTACAACCATTTCAAAAAGCACGCTTTTTTAGGCCGTCGTAATGACGATTTTCAAACCAAGTTTTCTACAACCATTTCAAAAAGCACGCCTTTTTACGCCGTCCTAATGACGATATTAAAAACCGGTTTTCTACAACCACTTTAAAAAGCACGCGTTTTTAGGACGTCGTAATGATGATTTTCAAACCCGGTTTTCATAACCATTTCAAAACACACCTTTTTTTGCAGTTATAATTGCCGCGTCAAGACACAGATTTTAACCCGTCTCACGCCGACACAATGCCTCTTTCAAAACCCGAAAACGGCACACACCCCTTTTTCGAGGCTTTTTCAAATCCCGAGGACCATACACCGTCCCCAAGACCTTTTCAAACCTTTCAAAACTCGGTTTTCAAAAAGCCGTCTTTGGAAACAGCACATTGTTTTCAAAGCCGCGTCAACTCGAACTCAAGCCGTCTTTTGGAAACAAACTTAAGACAACCTTTTCAACTGATCTACTTTCGAGGATCCCCATTCTTCGGAAGCCGTACATAAAGCAACAAACGAATCTTTTGAAAATCTCTATTTTCGAAAACTTCAGTCCACCATTCCAATTCTGCCTCGTGTTTATCGAGTCGAACCAAGCGTACTTATGGGTCTTTACTTATGAGTCCGGTCAACACTGTCATATCATTAATCGAGTCAGCAGCGAGGCACCACACACGGTTGCCCTCATCTTGTTGAGTCTGAATTATCTTTCCGTCTTTTGTGTTGTCTGCGTTTAGTTGTTAAACCGTGTCATATTGGGATGTAACGTGAGCCATTTTCTTCCTCAGAGCCATGGCCCCGTCTTCAGCTTCGTCCAACAACAAAGATGATTACAGAGATCCCACGACTACTGAGCTAGCCAGCCTGCCCACCGCTCTTAAGGTCACCCTGGACCGTGTCGAGGCTCGTATCGACACCCTAGAAAAAAAGAAAACCAGAGAACACAACACTCCGCCTTTGACTGAAACCGAGAAAAGGCTCAAGCTCTTGGAAGAACAACTCCTAGCCCGTGGTAACAATATCCACCTTGAGAACAATCGAAGATTCGAACCCGTTGGGGATCAGTTGCCCGACATCTTTACCTTGACCGATGTACCCAAGTTCAAGGGGGTGGAGGACCCACTCAACCTCATTAGGGCCTTGAATGATTACATGTCTATCAAAGGGGTCAAACAAGAACTCTTCACCCGGATCTTTCAATCGTCCCTGGAACCGATTCCCCGCCAATGATACTATTCCGTCGACCCCAAGAACTTTACTAATTGGGACAAAGTCGCCGTTAAATTTGCCAAACAATACGCTGACAACGTCGAAATCCAAGCCAACACCCGCACTCTCAAGGTCCTGACTTTGAATGATAAGGAAGGGTTCACAGAATTCCTAACCCGTTAGAGGAGGGTAAGCACTCAATTGGTCAGTAAGCCGAGTGAATCAACTCTGTTGGAGAAGTTTGTCAACAACCTCCGCCCTGTTTATACCAGCCTGCTGAGATATCAAAACATCAAAACTTTCCAAGACATACAAATCCTTGGAACCCGCATCAAAGACGACCTCCGCAAGGGTGTCCTAGCCAAAACCACTGGTAGAGGCTATCACGGATCTACATCAACTGGATCTCGCCCCTATGAGCAGACAAACAAAATCGATGAGGTCAACCTCCTCGAACCAACCACAAAGAAAGCTGGGTGTCCTTAAAGAGTATTCACGAACTTGGGAACAACCTATGCCAGTGCCCTAAAGAGACTCATGGACAAAGGGAAACTACAGCCAATTGGGCCCACTCTGGACCCGACCATGGTCGAGAAAACCCATTTATGGAATCCTAATGCCTACAGCCAGTACCACCAGGGTAAAGGTCATGACACAGAGGCGTACTTTAAATTGAACCACGCCATTCAAGATATGATCAAGAAAGGAGAACTACCTTTACCTCCACCCACCATACCAAATAATAAAATGAACCACTTGGGAATCCATGCCATCTGTGATGACGAGCCAACCTTGGATTGCTCACACCTCATCCTGCCAATTGATGACGACGTGAATGCCTTGGAAAAGGATACCCCAGACAGGATATTCGTTTTCAGCGCCGCAACCATGCTCACCGCGTTCCAACAGGTTGAAGAAGCCATAACCAGTCTCTCAGCAAGGATTACCCGACTTGAGGACACCTACCACCGGTTGATTTTCAACCCGCCAACACTGACACCACATCCAAGGGAGGGTCCTCCAAGCACTATAACTCCCCTCACCAGAAAGAATTGCTTCTGCGACCATTCTGGCACGCACCCCACAATAATCAACCCCACAAAAACTACCCCCACAAGAACATCCCCTACAAAAACTATCCACCAAGGAATACCCCTCCAAGGTACCCTCGAGATCCTGAAATCAACGGTATCTGGAGAGACGACGTAGAGGACGTCCACGTTGTTCCGGTAAAGGGCAAACAAGCAAAAGAGATCGGTCATCTTACCCGGTCCGGACGCCCCTATCAAAACCCGAACAGTACAATGGTTGTTCCAAAAACGAATGACCAAGTTGTCTTAAACATGGACACTCAACCAAAGGTTTCCGAAAACAAGCCAGTTTTCAGGTGGTCGACATCGACGCCTCTTTCAACATGCTTTTAGAACGCCCCTGGATTCACGCTGCCAAGGCCGCCACCTCAACCCTCCATCAAAATATCCGGGTCCCTTTCGACGGGAAAACAATCACAATTTCCGCCTCCCCGATCAAGGCTATCATGAAGAAGGGAATAAACTCTCTAGTCATTGAAGAGGACGACAGCGAAATGTGGGGATTCCAAGCTGTGAATGCCCTAACCGATGAATCAGCATCCTTTGATTGTGACCCATTCTCCAACCTCACAGTCAACCGCATTTTGATGCGCCAGGGTTACTTCCTGGGTCTACCCCTCAATCCGCTGAAGAGCACCTTGCCTCAAGGTCCCCAACATCCCCTTCGGGCTAGGCTATGAGCCAATCGTTGAAGACATCCAGGAGATGAACCACGTAATACAAAAGCGCAAAAAGCACGGAATTATCCTCCATCAATACCATTTGACTCTCAATGGATACTTCGTCCCCGAAGGAGGATCCGAGCTCTACCATGGCTTTCCTTAGCCAATCTATGACTCCATAGCTAAGGTCAAACACTCGGGCGTGGAGGTCTTTCAAGACTTCTACTTCATCCCCGACAACACCAAAGCTACATCGACCAAATCTGAGTTGACCCCATGACTGGACGGACAAGCCGTCAGTCTCCTCTTCGGAGAAGACAACATCAAGCACCTCGGCTATATGGACATCATCAACATTGCTCTAAAGGATAACCAGTTTGATCCCACTGCCGTAATCTGTGATACTGACCCAGAGAAAACTACACAAGGTTGGAGGAAAACTGTCAAGTGGACGAATCATGAAGGCCGCATTCTCAAGATTACAACTGGAGAAGGCCCTATGTTCAAAGAGGGAAGTGAAGATGAGAAGGAGTCTGAGTGTGAGTCAGGGCCAGAGTCTGTCTTAGCTCCTAGCATTCCTGATGTCCCAGTCAACGTCCCCTTTCCACTGTTTTATCACAAACTTGTGGCTGCTTCAGAGGCTGAGTCAACGAGGCTCATCCCTACTACCGCAGAAGGTAGCAACCTGGAGCTTGTTCCAGGGGCCACCTCCTCTATAGTGTCGCCTTTGACTGCCCATGAGATGTTTGTCCTATCCGAGGCTTTTGATCAAGTCGACTTAATGAACGCTAAGTTTGCATATGACTCGCCTCAATTTAATTGCAATGAGATTCTGAACGAATATGAGGAATTTTACTTGAGTGACTACCCACCTCACCTAGCCAAAGAACTCGGCAAACGAGAAGATAGGACCCCCATCATTGAGGAAACCGAACCTATTAACGTAGGGACCGACAATACACCTCAAGAACTTAGGAAATGGACCACACTTGACCCCTCGGAAAGAAAATAATTCATCGACCTTCTACATGAATAGAAGGACGTATTCGCTTGGTCCTACAAAGACATACCAGGGATCGACAGGGATATTGTAGAACACATGATACCCATTAAACCCGGGGCTAAGCCCGTGAAAATCAAGGAAGAGGTAGACAAACAGTTGAAAGCCGGATTCATCAAAGTGTCCTAATACTCTGACTGGGTAGCAAACATAGTCCCTGTTCCCAAGAAAGACGGGAGAATTCGGGTTTGCATCAACTTCAAGGACCTAAACAAAGCAAGTTCAAAAGACAACTTCACTCTGCCACATGTTGACATCCTGGTGGATAACACCGCCGAGCACGCCCTATTATCATTCATGGACGAGTATGCTGGGTACAACCAGATGAAAATGGCTGAGGAAGACATGCACAAGACTGCCACCACTCTCCTACATGACATGATGCACAAGCAGGTGGAAGTGTATGTCGATGACATGATCGTCAAATCAAAAGAGTGGGACGACCACATCAGCATCCTTCGGAAATTCTTCGCTCGCCTCCGGTTATACAACATGAGACATAATCTTCAGAAGTGTGCATTCGGGGTCACCTCCGGAAAACTTCTGGGACACGTCGTCAGCAAGAGGGGCATCGAAATTGATCCTACCAAAATAAAGGCTCTTCAACAAGTGCCTTGGCCTAAGAACAAGAAGGAGATTCGAGAATTCTTGGTCAGGTCCATTACATCAGCCGCTTCATACGCAAACTCACTATGATTTGTGAATCGATCTTAAAGAAGCTTCGCGCCTTCGATCACACCAATTGGGACGACGACTTTCAAAACGCCTTCGATAGGATAAAGGAAATCCTATCCAAACCTCATTTCCTCATGCCACCTCAACAAGGAATTCCCTTATCCATATACCTGACTGTCACCGACACAGCCATGGGAGCAATCCTAGCGCAAACAGTCGACGGCGAAGAACCAGCCATCTACTACATCAGCAAAAAGTTCATAGCGTACGAGATAAGGTACACCCAACTGGAAAAGACATGCCTTGCCTTCGTTTGGTCAACAAAGAAGCTCCGACATTACATGCTGAGCTACACGGTTCACATCTACTCCAACATGGATTCGGTCAAATACATCTTCGAGAAACTCGTACTAAACGGAAGGCTGTCTAGATGGACACTCATGCTATCCGAATTTGACCACAAATTCGTAACGCTCAAGGTTATCGAGGGAAGAGCAGTCGCCGACTTCCTAGCAGAAAACCCTGTCAACGAGGATCCAACGACCGACACATGGTCAATTCCTGACGAAGACATCCTTTGTGCCGATACCGATGCATGTGACCTATACTTTGACGGTGCATCAAATATGAGAGGCTTCGGGGTGGGAATCCTCCTGATATCACCATAAGGGGAACATGTTATGATCTCAGTCAAACTAAACTTTGCCGTCACCAACAATGCCGTCGAATATTAAGCATCCCTCATCGGCCTACAAGCAGCCATAACACTTGGCATCAAGAGAGTGAGGGTCCACGGCGATTCCTCATTCATCATCTATCAGGTGTCCGGATTATGGAAAATCCGAAGCGAGAGCTTAGCACCCTACCGAGCAAAAATCAATCAAGAGGCCGAATTTTTCTACCAAGTCGACTACTTCCACCTACCACGGAAGGAAAATCAACTTGCTGATGCCCTAACAAAACCTGTCGCGCTCGTCAACATACCTGACGACATGACATCGATGCCCTTATGTGTCGAGAGAAGGAGCGAGCCAGCTCACATCTACGCCATTAACAACGACGAGGAAAACCATGTCGAACCTTGGTACCAAGCCATCCTCAACTACAAAACAAAAAACGAATTCCCCCCCAACTCTGATACAAGAGGACAAAGAGCCGTCTGTTTACTTGCATCATAATTCGTGATAAACCAAGAACAATTATACAAAAGAACGCCCCAAGGGATTATTCTCCTTTGCGTTAATCACCACAAACCCAAAAAGTCATGGAAGAGATCCACGACGGAGAATGCAGCCCTCATTTGAGCGCAATGATGCTAGCTCAAAAAATCATGCGGTTAGGCTACTACTTGACCACTGATACCCGTCGTTGTGAGTACCAAAGATAAAATTTATAATTTCTATTAAGACTAACCTAGGCTAGTGGTAACAGGGTCGAACCACAAGGAGGCAGATGTAAATTCTAGTTGATTTATATTTAGTCTAAGGTAACAATTGTGGGGGTTGAGTTGATATGGTCTATAGCTAAGAACAAATAAAGATAATAAACTAAAAAGACGGTTTAACAGATAAAGAAGAGGTACTAGGATGATCGGTTCATTATAGCTTCGGCGGTAGCAAACTAAGTCGGTCTGAGTCAACACAGGTGTGGCGGGAAATAAAGAGGTCCTCTCGGTCCACTCTTAATAAATAGCATCTTTCGATCTCGCTATAGGTCCCTAATATCACTAATACTAACTTTCGTTCTGAAAAGTGACTAATGGTCTAAACTATACCTATCTTTCGATCTTAGCACAGTTTAGTCGATTCAATTGATGGTCTAACAACTTTCCCTATCTTTCGATCTAATGGGTCAGTCATAAAAGGGTATCTAACTGGTCGCATGCATTCGATTCGTTAAATACAACAATTAAATTCAATTAAAACGAAATAAGCTCACGAGGTCAGTCGATCGACCGGGTAAGGTGGTCGATCGACCAACACGCGGGTTCAGGCCGTGTCTAATCTAATGCCGCCTATGCTACAATTCGCCTACATCCTAGCACAAACTATTTAGCTACTCATGCTAAGGGTGAAAACAATAATAAGATTAATAAAGTAAACAGGGGAATTCATGCTTAAGACAGTAAAACAAATAATTAACATAAACAATGATAACGGTTGCGGGAATCTACTTAGCAGTTCTAAACTATTGATAAAATAAAGATGAACTAAAATCAGGGCAGAAGAATACCGAATTACAGAGGAAAGACTAGTTATTAAGAACCGAAAATCCAATGCTTAACAATCCCAAACCCTAACTATCTATCAAGAACCGTTTGCGGAAATTTAATGAAAATTACTGAATAAAACTTAGGTAGAAACTTGGATCAAAAACTCAATGTTCAACTAGGTATTCTCAGTTACGTTATATAGAAAGTGTACGTAACAATTATTCCAAAACCTAAACTTAACGGGCTTCAAGTTCCTCGGTCTTTTAATTCACGTCTGGAACAGCAGTGTGGTCGATCGACTAAGGTAGGTGGTCGATCGACCGGTCCTCGATGTCTGTAGCTTCGGAACCCGAACATTGGTCGATCGACTGAGGGTGATGGTCGATCGACTATTTGAGCTGCTACTTGACTTCTTAAAACTCGTGGACTTGTCTTTTGGGCCTTGAAATGCGCACCAAGCTCGTTCCTTAAGCGAATACTTCTCGTCACATGTAAAGCAGAATACTCGGGATCGGATTTAGCTCGATTTCCGCTGGATTCTTCACATTTCTGCAATAATGTACAAAAATACGGAAGTAGACGGAAATAGGGAGAAATGTAGCATAAACTACACGAATGAGCTCTGAAACGCGTGTAAAATGGGATGTAAAACATCATATAAAAGACACGCATCAAACTTCCCCAAACCGAACCCTTGCTTGTCCCCAAGCAAGAACTAGACTCGATCTAATAACCTAATAGAACGAGTTCAATCTCAGAGCGAAATACAAACTGTTAAGCCTAAACTAAATTTAATGCACAACCAACAATCAACTAGCAAATTAATCATGCAAACGAGTTATGTAGTCGTTAAAATTATGCTGAACTGCCAACTGTAGAGACTTATCAAATTGGACTCTCGCGGGTCGCTCAAATCACTCAATAAATTTAGGTGAAAATATGTAAGATAGAAAGAATTAATTTTATACTGACTCTCACCTAACTACGGCCTATAAGAACATGCCAGCAATAAAATATGAAAATGATCTCTATGACCGTACATATGCATTCCAACCAAGCAGATGACCAATGACACATGCCGAGGTATATATGGGATATGTGAGGTAATGGGTAAAAAGAGGCAAAACATTTTATGGTAAAGTGGAGGTACAGGTGATCAAGCTAGTACCAAAACGGAACCAAGTGGCAACATCCAACTTCTTGCTCATAATCAAACGAAACGGTGTTATAGCAAGCACAAAGCTCACAATCTCCAAAATACTAAATCAATAAACTCCCCATAAAATATAAATGGAACATGGGAGCAAAAATCGCCAAAAGATAAGGATTAAATTATGCGAATTGACTTTTTTCTCGGATCTTCAGTCGATCGACCCAATTAGGGCGATCGATCGATCGCTTGAACAAATCTGAGAACTCTTTTTTCTTTTCTTTTTTCGAATCATTTTTCTCTTTTTTTTCCTTTTGTTTCTTTCTTTCCTTTTTCATTTTCCAATCATCATCTCAACAGAGCATATGCCACCAAAAACGAGTAACAATCCCAAAAACTAAAATACTAGCTTGACAAAGGACAGGCTAAATGTAGGATGTAGTAAATGGGACAAAAAGGGATATTTTTGGTAGTGTGGAGCTTATGGGCTTAATAAGAAAAGGGAAACCTCTACCACATGTGTCGACAAACCACAAACCGAACGCATACAGGTATTAAGCAGATCAAGTTCATATTTATGCAAATTAAGGAAACATGTCTCATAAGGAGTACTACTCACATTCCTAAATAAACCGGTCATAGATGTCACCAGTTATAGGCTCTAAATCTCAGAAAAATGATGTAGCTTGCCAATTTTCTAAGTCAGGTCTCAAGTCCAGCAAATAATTAACGAAAACTCGTAGGTATGCATAAACGATTCTACTAATAACATGTTAGTCTAGCAAGGCTCAGGCAAAACAGGTGCAAATGCAAAATCATCATAGAAATACTACCGTTCCGACTCGACCTATATGCTAAAATAAACGTGCATTTTATGGGAATTTTTTGAAATTTTTCAATTTTTTTGTTTTTGATGTTTTCTGTATATATAAGATAAATGAAATAAACAATGCAAAACAGAATTAAACGTGAATGCAAGCAAATGATATGCGACGCAAAACCCTTCCCCAAACCAAATCGCACAATATCCCCATTGTGCAAAATCATGTAATGAAGAAAAGAGAAATGGGAATTTGTTAGAAAAGAAATAAAATATGACATGAAGTAAAGAAATCAGGAACTCACAAGACTTTAAGCGCAAAGGAAACCTCCCCAAACCAGCGTGAGCTAGGAGGTTTCAGTAGCTAGCAGTGCTACTAATAAGTACCTGAAAAGACAGAAAAATACCACGCATAAGACTGAGAAAACAATTTTGAAGCGGTAAAATTGTGCATAAATGAGAGAACAGAAGAAATATATAAATTTTACGGAAGATAAAAGTGGAGTAGAAGACTCCCTTAAGTCCGCATATCGACCAAACACAGCAGGGGAGAGGTCGTGAATAAGTACAACAGCATCAGCGGTCGATCGACCACTTAACCCAGTCGATCGACCAGGTATACATGAACAAAGTTGTCGCTGGAACTCGCAGATCGGTCGATCGACTATCGGAGCTACCGATCGATCGTGAAAGCACTTCTTTGCAACCTCATATTTCTTCGTAATTGCTCAATGATTTGAGCTAACAAGCTCTAAATACCTGCAAGTACACAATAAGACGCGCCCAAAATTGCGCAAAACCCAGAATAAAGTCTAAAGTACTTAAAAAAAATCCTAAATAAGCGAAATAAAATGCGAAGTTTTCGCGCACACAAAAAGCAATAAAAATTGTTTTAACAAAAGCAAATAAAATGAAGTTTATAACGAGCTCGATCAACTAATAGTTGATCAAGAAGGACCACGGTATGGCCCACTTCGTCGGCTTCTGGCTACTAGAGGTAGCCTCAATGGTGCTCATCTTATCAGCTGCACCCTTCTTAGCTTCAACAGTCGGAGAGCTCAACGGATCAATAGTCTCATCATCTCCCCAATCAAGGGTCTCCTTGGGCTCATCGGCATCCAAGTCGGACTCCTTTGCTTTGGCTGGCTCATCATCAACTATCTCATCAATTCCATAGCTCAGGCAACCAAGACCTCCTCTTTGAATGATAGGCTTTGTCGCAGCTAGAGTGACCTGCAGCGCATCCTTCCCCAAACCAGCTCCTGCAATGTCTAAAACAACAGATTCTTCCTCCTTTCTGCTCCCAATCTGGGGCGGAGGGGTTAGCACAGGAGTAGTAATAGAGACAGGCAATTCAGGAAGCACAAAGTACGATTTCTTTTCAGAAACCGTATTACAAGTAACAGGCCACATGGGGTCCTTTTTAGCAGGTTGGGCAAAAATGATAGAATGTTTCCCAACTTTGAAGGTCAATGTTCCAGAGCCTACGTCAATAACTGCACCAGCAGTGTGTTGAAACGGCCTACCTAAGATGATCGGTATATGGGCATCCTCAGGCATGTCAAGGACAACAAAGTCAACAGGGAAGAAAAACTTCCCTATTTGGACGGGTATGTCCTCTAGGACTCCTATAGGCTCGACCGCAGATCGGTCAGCCATCTGAACTGTCATGTCTGTGATAGCAAACCGGGTCAACTTAAGCTTCCTAGCTAGACTCAAGGGCATGACGCTTATACTAGCCCCTAGATCACACAATGCCTTCTCAATTGAGAAGGTACCTATTTTGCAAGGAACAGAAAAGCTACCCGGATCCTCTAACTTATGGGGCGCAGTGTGAGACAGATAAGAGCAAGACTCCTTAGTATGTGTGACAGTGTGCACTGTTTCAAGTGACCGCTTTTTGGACAAAAGTTGTTTCATAAATTTAGTATAAGCGGGCACTTGGTTTACTAACTCAAGGAAGGGGACTTGTACATTCAGACTACGGATAACTTTTTCAAATTTGCTGAAAGATACCTGTTCCTTGGTCGGCACTAGCCTCTCCGGGTAAGGGGCTGTAAGAAGGGCCTTAGCCCTCTCCTCCAAATCACGCGCGGCCGGCATCCTTGGACTTAGGCTGAAAGTTCGTCACCTTCTCTTTGTTGAAGCTAGACCCCTCTTCAGACCCTCTCAAATGTGAGCCATTAACCGTCATTGGGTCGAACTTCGGGACCGAGACTGACCCATCAGCACTCGGGTCTTGTCCTAAAGTCTTCGGGACTGTGGTACCCCGAAACAAGTGGTCTCGCAGATTATTTGGCATCAAAGGACGAAATTCCTCAAGATCGCGCCGATCTCAGTCGATCGACCACTTTCCTCAGTCGATCGACTGAGATGTACATTTCCGTAAGCTCCTCAGTAACCCGTGCTTCGATCGATCGACTAGGTATATCGGTCGATCGACCGATATACCCGACAGACTTGTTTCTTTGATTTATTCGTTGAGGCTTTCTTTTGACTTGTTTCCGGCTCATCTTTTTCAACAGCGTCCTCGACCATGGCAGGACCATCAAGGGTGGACCCGCTCCTCAAAGTGATGGCATTTAAGGTCTCCTTTTGGTCAGGTTGAGTCGGTAAGTGTCCGGGAGCTCGAGTGTTACTTTTGCTAGCCAATTGAGCTATTTGGCTCTCTAGTAGCTTCATCCCAGCCTCTCTTGCTTGGGACTCCTTTAGCAACAGTTCTTAAGCTCGAAAAATTCAGAATTCTCGATTGTTGTTGTCTGCGGCACATAAGGAGGTTTCTGATATTGTTGTTGCTTTTGATGAGGGGGCACATAGGGTTGCTGCTACGGCGGAGGTTGAGTTGGATTTAGGACATTTTGGCTCCTCCAACTCAAGTTCGGATGGGTATTCGGCTCATAGTAGGTGTTGGTCTCGCCTATAGTGTTGAAAGGCGACAAGATTCAAAGGGACTAGGGCAGTTTTTCGAGACATGGCCCTCACCTTTACACCTTTCACAGACGAAAGGACCGTCTGACACAGCATTTACCTGGTACATCCCACCTTTAGAAGCTCCTCCTAGCTCATACTTGTCAAATCTCGCAGTAAGAGCCTCAAGCGCAGCGACAGAGGAAGATTCAGCAGCTCTCCTCTGGTTCCCTCTAGAATTCCCATACTCGGCCTTGTGGGTAGCTAGATCGTCAATGATCTTCCACCCCTTGGTTGCTCCCAAATTCTCAACAAATCGTCCATTGGCTGCAAAGATCCAAAATGGCCCTCTGATCGTCGTACAACCCATTGTAGAAATGATTGCACAAGCTCCACTTTTCGAACCCATGGTGCGGTATGGTTCGCACCAACTTCTTAAATCGGACCCATGCTTCGTGGAAATTCTCATCTGGCCCTTGTTTAAAGCCCGTGATTTGAGCTCTAATAGCAATCGTCCTTGAAGCAGAAAAGTACTTCTTGTAGAATGCCAATGCCAATGAATTCCAATCGGTGATCCCCTGAACGGTCCGGTCCAAATCTCTATACCACTCCCTTGCGGCATCACGAAGAGAGAAGATGAACATGGTCTCCTTGATCGGTCTTCGGTCCACGCCGGTGGTGGGGGTATGGAACAGCAGTAGTCAATAAAGGTCTCCATATGCTTAGCCGCATCTTCATTTGCGCTCCCCGAACCGTTCTTCTCAACCATGCTAATGTATGAAGGCTTTGGTTCGAACTTCCTGGCATCTCCTGGTAGTTCGAACCCCTTATATAAGTTTTCAGCTGTCGGCTCAGAATGACTAGCTATACTCGCTTCCTCGGCCATGACTGGAATTTCTGGAGAAGTAACTGTCTCGGCTAAAGAAGTGGAAACGCGTGAAGACTGTGGGTCTTCTTCGAACAGATTGTTCTCGTAATAGCTTGACAGAGTACTCATCTCTTCCTCTGTCGGTAGTACTCTTTGTGTTCGTCTCAACTCGCGGAAGGATTTCTCTATCTCAGGGTCAAATGGCACTAGTTCACCACCCTGTGACCTGCGCATAAGAGGAAACTACAAAAAGAATATAAGAAAAGTTTAAGGAACAGAAGTCCCTTAAACTAAGAAAGACTAAAAATAAAACAACTAAAATTAGGACTATTGCCTCCCCGGCAACGGCGCCAAAATTTGATACCCGTCGTTGTGAGTACCAAAGATAAAATTTATAATTCCTATTAAGACTAACCTAGGCTAGTGGTAACAGGGTCGAACCACAAGGAGGCAGATGTAAATTCTAGTTGATTTATATTTAGTCTAAGGTAACAATTGTGGGGGTTGAGTTGAGATGGTCTATAGCTAAGAACAAATAAAGATAATAAACTAAAAAGACGGTTTAACAGATAAAGAAGAGGTACTAGGATGATCGGTTCATTATAGCTTCAAGGGCAAAACTAAGTCGGTCCGAGTCAACACGGGGAGGCGGGAAATAAAGAGGTCCTCTCGGTCCACTCTTAACAAATAGCATCTTTCGATCTCGCTATAGGTCCCTAATATCACTAATACTAACTTTCGTTCTGAAAAGTGACTAATGGTCTAAACTATACCTATCTTTCGATCTTAGCACAGTTTAGTCGATTCAATTGATGGTCTAACAACTGTCCCTATCTTTCGATCTAATGGGTCAGTCATAAAAGAGTATCTAACTGGTCGCATGCATTCGATTCGTTAAATACAACAATTAAATTCAATTAAAACGAAATAAGCTCACGAGGTCAGTCGATCGACCGGGTAAGGTGGTCGATCGACCAACACGCGGGTTCAGGCCGTGTCTAATCTAATGCCGCCTATGCTACAATTCGCCTACATCCTAGCACAAACTATTTAGCTACTCATGCTTAGGGTGAAAACAATAATAAGATTAATAAAGTAAACAGGGGAATTCATGCTTAAGACAGTAAAACAAATAATTAACATAAACAATGATAACGGTTGCGGGAATCTACTTAGCAGTTCTAAACTATTGATAAAATAAAAATGAACTAAAATTAGGGCAGAAGAATACCGAATTGCAGAGGAAAGACTAGTTATTAAGAACCGAAAATCCAATGCTCAACAATCCCAAACCCTAACTATCTATCAACAATCCCAAACCCTAACTATCTATCAAGAACCGTATTACTGAATAAAACTTAGGTAGAAACTTGGATCAAAAACTCAATGTTCAACTAGGTATTCTCAGTTACGTTATATAGAAAGTCTACGTAACAATTATTCCAAAACCTAAACTTAACGGGCTTCAAGTTCCTCGGTCTTTTAATTCACGTCTGGAACAGCGGTGTGGTCGATCGACTAAGGTAGGTGGTCGATCGACTGGTCCTCAGTGTACAGTAGCTTCTGGAACCCGAACATTGGTCGATCGACTGAGGGTGATGGTCGATCGACTATTTGAGCTGCTACTTGACTTCTTAAAACTCGTGGACTTGTCTTTTGGGCCTTGAAATGCGCACCAAGCTCGTTCCTTAAGCGAATACTTCTCGTCACATGTAAAGCAGAATACTCGGGGACGGATTTAGCTCGATTTCCGCTGGATTCTTCACATTTCTGCAATAATGTACAAAAATACGGAAGTAGACGGAAATAGGGAGAAATGTAGCATAAACTACACGAATGAGCTCTGAAACGCGTGTAAAATGGGATGTAAAACATCATATAAAAGACACGCATCAACCACCATGGAAGCCGATTGTAGAAACTACATCAAACATTGCCACAATTGCCAAATCTTCGCCAACATACAACACATACCACCATCCCTTTTATATACCATGGCATCAGCCTGGCCTTTCTCAACATGGGGCGTCGACATCATCGGGAAAATCAACCCGATAGGCAGAAAAGGGCATTACTTTGTCCTCGTCGCCATCGAATACATCACCAAATAGGTAGAAGCACAGTCCTATGTAGTCTTGACCGCCAAACAAGTGTCTAAGTTCATCTAGGACAACATCATCTGCAGATATGGGGTACCCCATGAAATCATCAGCGACCAAGGCTCCCACTTTCGGGCGGAAGCACAAGCCTTGCTGGACAAATACAAAATCAAGCGACATCGATCGTCCCCCTACCGTCTCCAAACCAACGGAGCGGTAGAGGCTGCAAACAAAACTCTTGTCACCATCATCAAAAATATGCAAGATAATTACCGCGATTGGCCGAGCAAACTCCCATTCGCACTTTGAGGATACCGAACCTCCATTCGAACACCAACATGAGCCACACCCTTCTACCTAGCATAATATATGGAGGTGGTTCAACCAGTAGAGTTGGAGGTCCTATCTCTACGCATCCTACTGGAGAGTCAAGTTCCTGATGTGGAATGGACCCGTCGAAGGTTCGAACAACTCACGCTTCTAAACGAACGGCGACTCAACGCCTTGAACAACGTCCACTATACCAATGACGTATACAATGGGCATTCAACAAAAAGGTCAAACCCAGAAACATCAAAGAAGGAGACTTGGTCCTCAAGTCGGTTCGAGCACCATTACCCGTCGATCCGAGGGGAAAATTCAAACCCAATTGGGCGAGGTCATACCTGGTCAAGAAAATACTTTCGGAGGGCGCAGTGAGACTGAGTGACCTAGACGTGGAGGATTTCACAAACCCGACTAACCTAGACCAACTCAAGAAATACTACCCTTGAAACCTAGTAACTACAAACATTACCCTTACTTCACAACTACTAACAACAATATCCTTTCCAAGTCAAGTTCCTCAACGCATTCTAATTTGAAATTGCATGTTTTATCGAGTCTAAGTAGCGGCACCTTGCCATGCTTCAAACAGCCTTTGATCCGTCAAAGGCAACATCCATTTTCACTCAAACAAAACACTTGAACTATGAGCATGGTTTGATTTCACCTCTTCAGGTGGATACGTAAGCAGTCCTTTCTTATACAAGAAGGATACAACCACAACACCCAAATAAAATTAACAAAACATTCGAACTACGATCATGGTTTGATTTCGCCTTTTCAGGCGGATACGTAGACATTCCTTTATTACACAAGAAGGATACAACCATCTCCACATACACAAAAAATCGCCCATATCAACTTCAAAATAAAAGAAAAGGAAAAACATTCCGTTTGACACAAAAAAACAACAACAAACAAATAGCCTTTCTCCCTTCCCCCAAAAGTCCTTTTCGCAGGTGCAATGTTTAGGATAATTCAAGTCAAATTACCTTTACGAGATGGATGGAAGAAACAAGCGTTCACAATTTCTTTTGACACAAGCAATCCTCTTATTTAGTTAAAAATGAGAAGGTTTGGATTACAAACTTGACAATAAATAAAGCTAAGCAAGTCTACAACTTGTCGAAGCTAGGTCGACTAAGACATCTCCCATAATAAAACTCGCACAAAATACACAATACGTAGCTAGTACAACATAATAAAAACTCACAACACTATTACAACATAATAGTAAAAAAGGTTAATGGAGATCTTCATTTTTCCATTTGTGGGCATAGCCACCTCCACGACCAGCCGATCTGAGGACATGCAGCGGTCTGTTTGAAAGCCACGCTCGGCGGCGTAAAAATGCTTTCGACCGGATCGTTTTATATCGGTCGGTTTCGACTTCGCAAGAGTCTCGAAACGATGCAAGAGATATTCGGAGTGGCCACAAGTATTTTTGGGATGCTTGATACCCGTTCAAATCCACTTTATACCTTGGTCAACCAAAGGAAAGAGCATTGTTTGACATAGGCACTAAAGATGAGGAATCATCCCTTTTTAGCATCCTATCTCTAGAATGACTCTCGTACGCCCTGGATTAGGTCGTCCAATATCCAAAGTTTCTGAGTAAGAGGTGAAGGCACGTATTGGGAAGCCCTTTAATCGAACACCTAATCTCGCCCGCGATAATGGCCTCTACTGATCGATCTTGGTTGGTTAAATGCAAACGTTGATAAAACGGGTAAATGCATGAATGCGCATCCACAAGTTTAAACCAAACATGTGAGCTTTCTATGTAGGTTGTTTAATCCAAGTATCAAGTATTTGATGTCAAGTTGGATTTAATGTTGATTTTCATGCAAGACGGAAATTAAACATCCATTTACCGAGTTACGTTTATGGTGCATAACGTGATCCATTTGTCTTAGAAAGGCGTTTTGCAAATACAATGTAAAAGAGCAGATTTCTCATCTGATCCATCCTGTATTTGGGTTGTCCGAAGTCGGGATCGTCCTAGATAAGTGCTGGAAAGAAACAGGGTTGCATCAGGCAGCCTATATAGGCGCGAGCCATCAGGCGATGAAAACAGGCCTGTCCTGGTTTGAAAGTTGGGAAATGGTTGGCCGATTTAGGCGCGAGTCAGTAAACGGTTGAGGGGACGTCTTCTGATTATTAAAATGTTTGTAAATTGGTTGAAAAGAGGGTGTTTGAACCCGTCTTGGTTTAAAAAGGTCGTTTAGACCACTTTTGTGTTGATATCGAGAACGAGACTTGAATAATTGTCATCGTATTGATAATATTCGATGTCGGGTTTGATTTTTCTAGCTTGACATGAATAGTTTTGAAAATGATTATGAACTAATTTTTTTAAGTTCATTTGTTTGTGATTAGTCAATGTTTATCATCGTACTCGGGTTTAAGACCGACATGGTATATGGAACCAAGGATAACTTTGTATTTATGACTAATATGTTTATTTTGAATATGTAAAGAAATGAAATAAATGGTTATAAAATACCTTTTAAAATATAATTAACCAAATATTATCACCGAAACACAGATTAAACCGTCACGGTATTAGGAACCAAGGGTGAAAAATATTTTATGGTTAAAAGTTTATCATGAAAAATGTTTTGAAATATTTGAAATGGTAAAAACCGATTACAAATATGAAATGAAATAAAAAAGGAAAGACGAGACCAACACGGATGGATTAAGGCCTGAGAGGGGGTTTAGGCGCGAGCCTTCCTGCTATACAAGCAGCCCCTACCTCCGGCCAAAATCCGATTTTGGCTCATTTGACCTATGCTTGAATCATGTTATGCATGTTTTAGCATGTTATAGTCAAAAACAGATGAAAAACATGATAGAAGAGCAGTTTTACACTCTCATACTTACATGCTAGGCTTGATATGAGAAATCGATGAAAGTGTAGCTACTCAGCTTGTTTGGTCGGAAAACTCGGTTTGAAAACCGTTTTAGCAATGTAAAATAGTGTTTTAAGTTTAGTGATGGTGTAGTTGGTCGAGATGGTCGGTCAAGTGATTTAATGCACGATGATGGTACCATACAATGTGTAAGGCTTGTGTTTTCGATCGGTAGGTCGAAAACTCGTGTCAGTTTGTAACTTGAGAAGTCGAGTCTAGAATTTTAAGGGAGAAATGAGGGGGCGGACACTCGCGTACCTTCAAATGGTGGCATTTGAGGGGTATTTATAGAAAAATGGGTGGTTGTGTACGTTTTGGGCGACGTGGCCATATGGGCTGCTCGAAGAGGCGCGAGCCATTTCGCGGATTTTCGAGGTGTCTTGTCACTATCACGCAATTGTAATCATGATTTGCTCTATCCTAAGTTTTGGATGACATGATTTGTACTTGACCATGAACCATTCCGGGAAAACTTAACATGGAAGTTTTGAAAAGTTTTGTTTTGTTGTGTTTGACTCGTTGTTGGAGTCGGGATGTGAATTTTTGAGTCGGTTTTTGGTCCCGTGTCGGTTTTGACTCTAGTTAGTGTCATTGCGACCCCGTCTTCATGCATTAAACACTCCAGGTACTTTTGGAAATTTTTGAAATGTTTTGTTTTCGAAATCGTTTTAAGTTTTCCGACGTATAGTTATACAAAACTGTCGATTAAACGCTGCGATTCCTATGCATGTTGTAGTCCGATAATCATCGGGCGTTTATTGGAGACTCGACAAATACTGGGTATCTACAGAGCCCCCACTTTGACTCAGGCTTGGACAGGGCGAAAGTCAAAGTATAGCCCTCAGGTCAATCGAAGTTTACAACCTGGAGACCGAAGCGACGTCAAGGCGACTCGAAAGAGTTCGGGCCAAGGACCTGTCGTTGGGAAGGGCAACGCCAAGGCGAATCAGGGATACGACTCAAGGACCTGTTGTCGAGAACAGTTTAGAGTCTGTTGACTATTGGTGCGGGTCGTTTAAAGTCCGTTAGACTACGTATGAAGACTCACCAGCCATAAGAAGGAGTCATACCTGAGGCATCTTCGGGATATGTCCTCGAGCTGTTTCTTGTTTGCGGGCAAAGGCTCGCCAACTGTGTTGCGGATATGATGGTGCTTGCCAGCCGTGTTGCGGATATGATGGGGCTCGCCAGCCGCGTTGAGGTTACGTTGTGAGGCTCGCCAGCCATGTTAAATGTGGTACATTTTGAGGCTCGCCAGCTATGTTGAATGTGCGTTGTGAAGCTCGCCAGCCATATCGAATGTGCATTGTGGGGCTCGCCAGCCATGCTGAATGTGCGTTATGAGACTCGCCAGCCTTGTTGAATGTGCGTTGTGAGACTCGCCAACCCTGTTGTATGTGAGTACGTGATGCGTTTTGAGGCTCGCCAACGAAGTTGAATGTGATTGACCGTGGGAGATAGCCGTGTTTGACGGGCCTATTTCGAGAGGTCATTTGAGTTTAGCGGGCTCCGTAAGGAAGCCTCCGATATCCTACTGGGGAATTTCGGTGTTTATATTGGATGTTTGTGGCGTCGGAAAGGAGTAGGCTCGTGAGCCTGGCTCCCGTGGTTGGCGGTGATTTTGAATCTCGAAGGGAGGTAACGTTTTTATTGCCGTTTGTTGAAAGTTTATAGAAAAGGGCAGATGTGCATTCTGCTATTCGATGCGTGTTTGAAATTCGTGAGGAGTAGTGAATTTGAATTTCACTATCTTGTTCGAAGGTGTGACAGTTTTTAATGCCGTTTGTTTGAAATAAAATAGCGAATTTGAATTCCACTATTCTTTTTCTGTGATTTTAAAACGACGTTGAAAATTTTGTGAAATAGCGAATTTGAATTTCACTATTTTGTATTTGTTTGAAAGTGACGGTTTTTAATGCCATCGTTGAAAATTTAAAATTTTTGGAAATAGCGATTTTGAATTTCATTATTTCGCATTCGTTTGAGAAACGACAGTTTTTAATTCCGTCGTTGAAATTTTGTGAAAATAGCGAATTTGAATTTCACTATTTTGTTTTTGTATTTGAAAAATGACGGTTTTTAATTCCGTCGTTGAAATTTTGTGAAAATAGCGAATTTGAATTTCACTATTTGGGGGGGAGAATATGGGTATTATGGGATGACAGTGTGTTTCAGGTGGAAGTTGTTAGGACTGAAGCACAGGTTATTCGTTGCAGAATAGTTTATAGACCTACTAGATAAGTTGGTTTATGTCTTTTGTGTATGGTTTTAACAGAATTGGGGATATAATTCCTCTTTGGGAATCTTTGGAGAATATGCACAGGGCTATCTCTGGACCGTGGATGGTGTGTGGGGATTTTAACAATGTCGTTGCTTATGATGAGAGAATTGGATCAGTATTGACTGAAGGGGAAATCAGGAGATTTTTGGAGTGTACTGAGAAGTGTGAGATTGTTGATATTCCTGCTCAGAGGGCTTTCTATACCTGGAGTAATAAGCAAGAGGAGGATGGGTGGAGATTTAGTAAGGGTCTTGGTCAACTTGGAATGGCTTATGACATTTCCAGATACCAGTACCACTTTTTTACCAGAAGGGTTGTTTGATCATAACCCGTGTGTTATAGAAATGTGGAGGCATCAACCTAGGAGGAAAGCAAGCTTCAAGTATTTTAATATGTGGGGTAGTGATGAGAAGTTCTTGGCTACTGTGGCACAGGTCTGGGATCAGAATATTAGTGGTATCATGATGTTTCAAGTAGTTCGGAAGATGAAACTTTGGAAACAGGGACTAAAATCTATTAATAGGGAAGCTTTTGCTAATGTTGAAGCTTCTGCTAGAATTGCTAAGGTGAACCTTGAACATATACATTGTGCCTTGCAGCAGGACGTGACTAATAGAGAATTGATGAGGCAGGAAAGAGAAGCTGGCTTACTGTATCAAGGTATGGATAAGGCTAGGACTGCCTATCTAGCTCAGAAAGCTAAAACTATATGGATGGAAGAAGGAGATGCCAACACACATTACTTTCATAGTGCTATCAAAAGTAAAAGGATTGTGAATAAGGTCTACTCTATTAAGGATACTTGTGGGAATAAGTGTGTGAATGAAGGAGAGATTGAATGTGCTTTCTTGGACTATTATAAGAAGCTCTTGGGGTCTAGTAAGAAAGTGAAGCAGGTGCATTTTCCTACAGTCCAACGTGGGAAGGTGCTCAATGATATGCATAAACAAAGACTGATGCAAGATGTTACTAATGAGGAAATTAAAACAACCCTTTTTTCTATTCCAGCAACTAAATCCCCAGGGCCAGATGTGTATACGAGCCAGTTCTTTCGTGATGCTTTTGACATTGTTGGGGCAGATGTGTGTCAGGCAGTGAAGGAGGTGTTCAGGACTGGAAAGTTACTTAGACAACTCAATTCTACTGTGATAACTCTGATACCTAAGAAGACTAGGCCTGAGTCAGTGGCTGACTTCAGACCCATTGCGTGTTGTAATGTACTGTATAAGTGCATTACTAAGCTCATTTGTAACAGGGTGGCTGATGTTCTTCCTGATATCATCAATGCCAACCAGAGTGCATTCATTAAAGGGAGAGAAATAGTGGATAATATATTGATTTGTCAGGATCTTGTTAGGCTGTACAACAGAAAGGCATGCTCCCCTAGGTGTCTAATGAAGGTAGACTTGAGGAAAGCCTATGACTCAATAGAATGGACGTTTATTGAGCAAATGTTATATGCTTTGGGTTTCCCTGAGAGAATGGTGAGGTTAATCATGGAATGCATTTCTACCCCTATGTATAATCTAGCTCTGAATGGGAATACATTTGGGTATTTTGAAGGTAAGAGAGGTATTAGGCAAAGGGATCTTATGTCTCCTTTACTTTTTATAGTTTGTATGGAGTATTTCTCTCGCATTTTGGATGTGGTTGTTGATAGAAGGGAGTTCAGCTTTCATCCACTGTGTAAACAGCTCAAGCTTTGTCATTTAAGCTTTGCAGATGACCTGCTTTTATTTTGTAGGGGAGACAAGGACTCTGTGCTGGTCATTTTGAGAGCTTATCTTACTTTTTCAGTTGCTTCAGGACTTGAAATGAATAGGGACAAGTCTAAATTTTTTTGCAATGGGATCCAAGGAGAGAATTTGCAAAGGACTATGAGGATGTCTGGCTTCAGTGAGGGTAAATTCCCTTTTAGGTATCTTGGGATACCTATCTCATACAAGAGGATATCTATTGGGGTGATGTGACCATAATTAGCGCATATTTAGCCCCCGAATTAGCCTTGTTCCCATGCTTTTTAGTGCATATTTGGGTCATTTATTGTCTTTAGTTCTTTGTTTTGCATATTCTTTGAGATTTTGATCCCTTGGTAGGAAAGGAGTGCAAATCTTGCATTTTCATGGCAAAACAAGACTAAATTGATTGAATTCAATGACCAAGCATCAAAGAGAGACAAGATTAGAAGGCCTTAGTACATATTATAGTAGATGAGCAATGTTGAGAAAGGATCCTTGAGTCCCCGAGGAAATACCCAAGGAATTTATGAAGAAAAGGGAAGAAAAGAAGAAGAAATGTTGCTGAGGCACAATCCGTGCGGATTGTCTACAATCCAGCCGTCCTCCTCAAGCACAATCCGTGCGTTTTCTCTCTAAGACGCTCGGGTTTGCAGCCACCAGAATCCGCCCGGATTCACCTGAAGCCGCCCGTGTTCCAGCGCCAGAATCCGCCCGTCCCGACTCCAAAACGCACGGATTCCTGTACAGCGCAACTTCGTCTTCTCCAAGTTACAAAGAAATAAGCCCTTCCTTCGAAAAATACCGGCTCCTCCCTGCTCAATCTAAAAAGTGTAATTACTAGTTTAGCCCTTGGTTAACCCTAATGCATCCCCCTAATTTCCACTATAAATACCCCATTAGTCTAATTAGAAGAGCATGTTCTTCTTATCAAGAATTAGAGTAGTTAATATCAATCAAATCTCTCTTTAGTATTGTAATCAACAATTAATCAAGTTCTAATACAAGTTTCATTTCCTTAATCTCTCTTTTGTTCGTCCTTTATTTTGGGTAATTGAAGATTATTTGGGTTATTATTGGGAGATTGACAACCTCTCAATCAAGCATCAAGTACTTCTTTTATCTTTGCTTTATTATTGGAATCATTAGTAGGTATAATTCTCTTAATCCCTCTTTAATTATTGTTAATTACTTTCATTTATTAATCATGTTTCCTTTTGTTGGTATGATTGACAACCTTGCTAGCATGATCAACATGATAATGAGTGAGTAGTCTCTTAGCTAGGGTTAATGGGTGATTAGGGGAAACCAACATGGGGAATGATTCTTGCTTAATTTAATATGCTTTCATGGTTTATTTGCTTGCTTGTTTTGATCTCAACTCATGCACATGCTATGTTTGATGAAATGCTAAGCCTTGTAAGACATAACCCAACTCGAGTCTCATTAGACCATGCATGTTGTTGAGTAGGTAAGACTAAGTCGACTTGTAGGTGTTGTACAATCTAATCGATTCGGCTCCGGGACCCAAAATTTCCTAGGATTGTAAGATATAATCCAACTCAATCCATCACAACAATAATTGCTTGCTTATAATTTGAGAACATGTTTGTATGATCAATTTCCATGAATCCCCTATGACCCCATGACACCCTAGTGCTTTTTATCAATTGTTTACAACCATTTTAATTCATCTTGCTTGTTTATTTCCATTGCTATTTTAGTTTAGTGACCTTCTACATCAACCCAAATTGTGACACCCCTAAGACACCACTAGTTTCAATAGAAATCTCATCTCAATTCCCGTCCCTTGGGATCCAACCATTACTTGCCTCTTTACTAATTGTAGAGTTGTTTGTGAAGCTATAAATTGTGTTTTGATTCGGACGTGACCCAACGACCACATCTATTTAATTGTGAACACGAAACGGACCGATCAAAAATGGCGCCGTTGCCGGGGACGGTGTTTACTTGATTTAGATTTTCTTTTATTGTTATTAGTTGTGTCTTTCTTAGCCTTGGGGAAGTAAAACTCCTCAAGGTTTGTTCTAATTATTTTCGAGTTGTTTGATATTTTGCATGTCTAAAAGGTCACAAGGTGATTTGTTACCTTTTGACCGTGAAATTGAAAGAACCTTGACAAACAATAGGAGATTTGCTAGGAGGAATTTGAGAGGTATTAGTGAGGTTGTTCAACCAACTATTGAGTTCATCAACCCTTTTGCAAGAGAAGGTGAGGAGAACCCATTACAAAATACCCCCACAAAATCAACCTACAATGCCTAAATTTTCGTCACATTCCGTACCCACCGAGGAGAACCTACCCAATGGTACTCCCACACCACAACATCTAACCGGAAATTTTATTGCCAAATCCGCCTTTATCCAATTAGTCGAAAGGAGCCAATTTGGGGGGATGCCTAGTGAAGACCCTCATTCTCATATGGAAACCTTTTGTGACTATTGTGATGCGATTTCTCAAACCGGTGTGACTCAAGACCAAATTCGATGGGTCTTATTTCCTTTTTCTCTAATTGGCACCGCGAAACAATGGTTGAAGGGCCTTGACAAGGCCACTCTCGGAATAGATTCTTGGAAGAAGTTGGCTCTAGCTTTCTACAAAAGGTTCTACCCACAGGAAAAGACTAACATGCTAAGAGCTCAAATTACGGGTTTTAAGCAAAGGGATGAAGAATCTTTGTATGAAGCTTGGGAGCGGTTTAAGGGAATTTGTCACTCATGTCCTCACCATGGACTTAGCGAATGGTTCTTGGTACAACAATTTTGGAACGGTTTATATGAAGATTCAAGGAACATTCTCAACATGGGATCAAATGGAATGTTCACCGAAGTTGATGACAATCAAACATGGAACAAGATTGAGGAAATGGCGGTCCATAACTCACAATATAGTAGACCTCGCAAGGCTACTAGAGGAGGAAGGCATGAAGTGGACTCCGTTACTCAATTGGGTGCTCAACTTAGTGCTCACATTGACACAATCAATTTGAAGTTTGAACAAGCTATGGCTAAACTTGAAGAAGCCTCAAAATCACCAAAGCATCATGTTAATGCCATAATGGCATCCTCATCAATCCCAAGTGGGATATGTGAGAATTGTGGAACTTTGGGACATGACCAAAGTGAATGTAGGGGAACAAATGAACAAGTGAATGCTTTCCAAGCATACAAGAGTGGTACCCTTATTCCAATTATTACAATGAAAACACCAAGTTTCACCCAAATCTCTCATACAAAAGCCAAAATGTTCAAAATCCTTAAACAACTTACACTCCACCTCCCATGAGAAACCAAAATCAAAGACCCTTTTACAACCAAAACCAAGGTTACCAAAATCAAAATCCATACAATCACCAAAATGACCAAAGTTTTGATGTTCAAAAAGCGGTCCTCCAAATGCAAAAGAATCAACAAGAGTTTTTCACTCAAATGCAAAAAGATAGTCAAGCAAAGGAAACCACCATCAACAACATTCTAGCTCACACCAAGATGTTGGAAACACAATTGACTCAACTAGCATCTTCAAGCTCACAAAGAAAAAAGGGGCAATTACCACCTCAAAGTAATCCCCCAAGACATGAAACGGTTAGTGCCATTCACTTGAGAAGTGGTACAAGGTATGAAGCACCGAAGAAGCAAGTTGAGGATGAAGTTGTGGAGGCTAGTGATAAGGCAGAAATTGTGCAAAACTCCAAAGATGGAGAATCATCAAAAGAAGAAATTTCAAAGAAAAATGAAGACAAGGTAAAGGAGAAGGAGCCCATTGTGATTAGACTTCCTTTTCCAAGTCGTCAAACCAATCCCAAATTTGATGACCAACTTGGAAAGTTTATGGAAATTGTGAAGAATTTGGAAGTCTCAATTCCCTTCACGGAATTAATCAATCATGTGCCGGCCTATGCGAAATACATGAAAGACATCCTCACAAAGAAGAAGTCGATCCGGAAACTTGAGACTATCGCTTTCACTAAGGTGAGTAGTGCAATACTTCAAGGGAGTTCACCTCCAAAACTAAAGGATCCGGGAAGCTTCTCAATACCGTTTACCATTGGCGACACCACGATCAACAAAGCCTTATGTGATCTAGGGGCTAGTGTGAGTGTTATGCCGTACTCGGTAAGTAAAAGGTTGGGGATGGGAGAGCTTAAATGCACCAATATCACACTCCAAATGGCCGATAGATCGACGAAGACACCATTAGGGATATGGGAAGATGTCCCCGTGCGAATTGGGAAGTTTTTCATCCCGGTGGACTTTGTCATTGTTGATATGGAGGAAGACTCCAACATTCCAATCATTCTTGGAGGACCCTTCTTACACACCGCGGGTGCGGTGATTGATGTAAAACATGGTGAGCTCACTCTAGAAGTGGGAGATGAGAGTATAACTTTTAATCATGACAAGACTATGAGAGCTCCCCGTTTACATGAACCGTGTTTTATGATCGATCATTATAGTCGGAAGGATGAAAGGAAGAAGTCGGAACTCCAATGGAAGAAGAAAATTGAAGATGCTCCATTCAAAGAGCAAGTGAATTGTGACAAAGAGAGCTTGAAAAGCTCACCAAAAACAAGCAAAGAAGAAGAAGATGGCCTCATCGGCCAAGAAAAGGAAATGGGAAAGTTGTCACCATCAAATCAAGAGATTTTCAATGATCAACTTAATGAAGTTTGTGGTCTTTGGGACGACGAATTTGAAGGGATTTTTAATCCCTACATTGGTAATGCCATCGATCAAGACCGACAACAAGGGCCAAGGTCTTTCTAAGACCTCTACCATGACAATGAACAAGCCTTTGATTACTTTTTCAAGGTGTTGAGCAACATCAACAACACCTTGAACATGCCCCCTTGACATCTCATCAAGAATGAGAGTTTGGTGGAGTCCTCCCTAAACCACCATTTGTAAATATTTCTAACTCCCTAACTTGCATTTCAATTCTTGTATTGCATCCTTGTTATTTTTGGATTTTTATACTTTGATCAAGATAATTATCATGTTTGAGAGAAGTGACGGAGGGATTAATAATTTCAATTAATGTGTAGTGCTTTAGCTTAGTGTGGGGATGACAATTGCCTAGGCTATCCATGCCTTAGTAGTGCCCCCCACAATGAAGAACACAAGATATGAAGAAGAATGGAATAATGGCAAGGGATATGCATTGTACACGGATGGAACTGAATCCGGGTACAAAGGGGTCGAATCCGAGCGGATTCAGGAGAATCCGCCCGTTTTCAAGAAATCCGACCGTGTTGGATAGAAGACGCACGTCCTGAATTGAGCTGAAGTTTTCAAATTTTTGACTGTCAGCAAATCCGAGCGTCCTACATCCTAATCCGCCCGTCTTTGAAAATCCGTCCGTCTTGAAAAGAAGACGCCCGTCTTCTTAGATGAGGAAAACAAGAAAAATTCCTGGACTGAAATCCGCCCGTCTTCAGGAGAATCCGGCTGTCCCATGTCTGCGAATCCGAGCGTCTTCCCTTAAAGACGCCCGTCTTTAGGCGAGTTTTTCCCAACCCAGAAAAGGCAGAATCCGCCCGTCTCGAGCAGAAACCGCACGGATTGCCCCTGCAGTTCGAATTTTTCGGGCTTTATAAAACCCCTCCCACATTCATTTCTTCATTCCTTCATTCATAACACTACTCAAAACCCTCATCCTCTCCATCACAAAAACAAAATTCCTCAACTATATTCACCAAAATCAAATCAAAACATCCTTTTAATAACAAATCAATCACTCCTTTTTCAATAAAAATCAAAACCAAGCACAAAATCTTCAACCTTTGAGTCGATTTTTGAATTCATAAAGGCAAAGCCTTTCATCTTTAAATCGATTTGGGTGCACTAGAACTTGAAGATTTTTCACTCTTTCTTGGTTAATTCATCAATGGCAAGGACTAAGGGAGCAACAAAGACAACAAAGGCAAAGGCACCAAAGGCAAAGACACTTTCATTAAGGCAAAAGACTCTTCAAGCGAAGAAAGCATTGTCTATGGTGGTAGCAAACCCAAACTTGGAAGTGCAACAACAACAACAACCTCCCATGGGTGCAACAACATCTACTACTCCGGAAATTGATCAACTTGCAAACTATCCGGAGGTAACTTTTATTTCCAAAACCCATAGGGACACTTTTGCTAAGTTTGCTAGAAAATCATTTCAATCCACCAAGTTTATATGTGAAGATACCTTAGAAAAATTGGGTGTCCTTGAGCAAACTAGAGCCTTTTTCAAAGCCATGGGGTTGGAGAAATTGTTTGAATCAAAAGAATTGACATACCCCTCCCTTACCTTAGAATTTTTGAGTTCTTTGAAAGTTAACAAGGTTGAGACTATGGAGAACCTCGAGTTTCGTCTAGCTAATGTTAGTAGACGCATCTCCTTTAAGGAATTGGGTAAAGCTTTGGGTCTTAGTGATGAACCGAGTTATTTTAAAAATGTTGGCAAATATGACCCCGACCCTCTTTGGGAGGCAATTTCCGGAAGGAAATTTGAGGACTTTCATGCGAGTCGTGCTCTTTTAGTCCACCATCCGGGCATAAGAGTATGGCACAAGGTCGTAGGGAGCACCATCAATGCAAGAAAAGACACCAACCATTTCACCAAACTCGATTTTGTTCTCCTTGAGTCGGCTTTGAACATTGGAAGAGTACACACAAGGCCTTTCAACTTTCTAAGGCTATTGGTGGATAGATGGCTCAACATTGATTGTGGGAAGAAAGGCACTACCGTTATTGTGAATGGAGGCCTAGTCACTATCCTAGCTAAATACTTTGATCCTAACTTCAACAAAGATAACAAGTATGAGGCGAAAAAAGGTGGTCATCTCGTTGATTTGCATACTATGATACACAAGTACAAGTGGGTTGCCCATAACCCTCTTGACACCAAGTATGGATGGCTCACTAGTGAGGCTAGTTCTTTCACTTTGCCTTCAAAGATTTGTCGATTGAGTTTCCACCGGACCAATTATCTACTTCCCCTTTCAAAAGAGGCCGAGTATATTATCCAACAACAAAAGGGTGAACTTGAAATACCCTCCTCTTCCATTGTCACACCACCTTACCCTTTTGAGTATCAAGAGTTCAAGCCGGAAGGAGTTGAAGCAAGAAATGATTACTTGACTCTTCTCATGCAAGCAATGCACAAGCAAGCCTTTGAGGATCGGAAAAATGCTTACTTAGCCCAATATCCACCCCTCTTACACTTAGCTAGGCAAGGACTACTTGACCCATCATGTCCTTTGCCTATTTGGGCGGATAAAGAAGTCTTATTTCCGAGTGAATCTAGGGTTGTTCCGGGTGACAATGAGGTTGTTGGTAATGAAGAAGTTGATGTTAACATTGATGAAGAAGGAGAAGAGGATGATGAGGAAGGTGAAGAAGAAGGTGAAGAAGCAAGTGAAGAGGGAAGTGGCAATGAGACCACTTCTAATGAGGAAGATGATGAAAGTGATGATATGATGGAAGGTTAGCAAGCTTTGGAGGCTCCTACCCTCTCAAAGTTTGTCTATTTCTCTCTTTGTTCTATTTATTTATTTTTCTTTATCATTGTTGGAGTAGTCCTAGCACCATTGAGGACTCACACCTCGGTACTTTTTGAGGTGTTCTCATTCTATTGTTCCCACTTTCAAAATCCAAAATGACAAATTAGTTTCATGCATTGCATAGTGTGTGCATGAACTACACCCATCCTTGGACATTAGCAATAGTGTCTAACTCGGTTTGGGGAAGTTAATGCATACACAACGGGAGGTAATCTAAATTATCCTCTCCGTCATAAACAAAAACCATGCATCATGTAGTGTAGACTAGTGTAGATTGCATCTAGTGTAGAAATCATGCATCATGTTTGCATATTTTCCCATCATTTTGGCCATTGAGGACAATGCCCATATTAGTGTGGGGATGGGAATTCTAACTTAAATATTATTCAAAAATCCAAAAAAAATTGAAAAACTTCGAAAATACATAAAAATTTGAAAAATTGAAAAACCCAAAAACATGTTTATTCCTTTTGTAGCATAGTTATATTGTATATATTGTATATATTATGTTTGCTCTATCCTTGTTCACATTGATTGACTACGCCACATCCGAGACATGAGGATCATGAAGACCGCATGGTATGATTTTTCCAATCTCCTTTTTCCTCTTTATGTTAATGACTATGTGGCTTTATTTTGATTGATGCGGTATAACAATGTGAATTTAGGACTTGCATTTAGTTTATATGTCATATTAGTTGATAGAATCACTTGCATTAGGATGTTTATATTAGTTGCATCATTGCATGTAGTTGCATTTAGAAAAAAGTTTTGAAAAATGCCTAATTGAGAACTTTGACAAGAGCAACTAAGCCATTACAAATACTTTTTCAACTTAAGACTTTGCCTACTAGAATGGTTGTAAAACACCCTAGATAGTGTCATACTAGTGTCTTTTGACCCATGACCCAAAGCCTAGTCAAGGGTTTGCATGTGAGTCACCTATCCAACCCCGTGATGCGATGTGGACTTGGTTAACTTGTCTAGGTGACCTTGATTGACCTTGTGGTAAGGCAACCCAAAAATATTTTCTATCAATAAGCTTGAAGTGCTCATTTCAAAGAATTTTGTCATGTGGAAGTAATTTAATGCCAAAGAAACCTCAAAAGTTATGAATTGTTGAATGTTGAGAAATTTAATTGTTTTGATGGAGGCGTACCACTTCGATGTGCTTTGGAGCGGGATCCATTGAATTAGGCCCCCACACGGTTGTGAATTCGGCCGCCCAGAGACTGAGTGACTATCACCCCGAAAAGCTATTGTCTAGAGGTTAACCGGTTGCCTAATAAGCGATTGGCGAAAGCAAAGGACACTAGCCCGGAAGGGACAAACCCCATCTTAAATTTTTGAAATGTGAAAGTGAAATGAGGACAATTTTGAATACTAGTCATATCCACCCTTGTTTATAAAGATTTGAGCATTTCATTCCCAAAAAGCCTTTTTGTCAAGCCACTTTGTCGAGCTTGGGATGATCCATGACCTTTAATTTTGTAGAGAATTCGAGACTTGTCATGTCATATGCTACTAGCATCATACGGATCATCATTCCACCACCATCCGATCGCTCTTGACGAAAGCATTTGGAAATTGAGGACGAAAGTAATCTAGTTTAACACCATTTGGAGGTGATTTAGTGCCATCCTCTTAGCCTTAGTAATTTGTTGAACTAGTATTTGTGAAGGATTACATGCTCTTAAATTTGTTCTCTCTTAGTTGCCTCCGCCACTTGATGAGGAAGTGGCTATTCCTTTTGTAGATGCATCCATTATTTGATTTTGTGTGCTTAATGTTTGGATGTGTCGCCATTTTGGCAAGACCCACCTTGCCTTGCAAGAAGGCATCCTACCTCATGGTTGTCTTATTGTGAGTTGAAAGGGCGGAGTAAGACCCGCTAATTGTCTCATATCGGCTATGTTATTAGGTTAGTTTAAATAATGGTCCTAGTCTTTGTCACCTCTTTACTCGGGACGAGCAAAGGTTCGGTTTGGGGATATTTGATGTGACCATAATTAGCGCATATTTAGCCCCCGAATTAGCCTTGTTCCCATGCTTTTTAGTGCATATTTGGGTCATTTATTGTCTTTAGTTCTTTGTTTTGCATATTCTTTGAGATTTTGATCCCTTGGTAGGAAAGGAGTGCAAATCTTGCATTTTCATGGCAAAACGAGACTAAATTGATTGAATTCAATGACCAAGCATCAAGGAGAGACAAGATTAGAAGGCCTTAGTACATATTATAGTAGATGAGCAATGTTGAGAAAGGATCCTTGAGTCCCCGAGGAAATCCCCAAGGATTTTATGAAGAAAAGGGAAGAAAAGAAGAAGAAATGTTGCTGAGGCACAATCCGTGCGGATTGTCTACAATCTGGTCGTCCTCCTCAAGCACAATCCGTGCGTTTTCTCTCTAAGACGCTCGGGTTTGCAGCCACCAGAATCCGCCCGGATTCACCTGAAGCCGCCCGTGTTCCACCGCCAGAATCCGCCCGTCCCGACTCCAAAACGCACGGATTCCTGTACAGCGTAATTTCGTCTTCTCCAAGCTACAAAGAAAGAAGCCCTTCCTTCGAAAAATACCAGCTCCTCCCTGCTCAATCCAAAAAGTGTAATTACTAGTTTAGCCTTTAGTTAACCCTAATGCATCCCCCTAATTTCCACTATAAATACCCCATTAGTCTAATTAGAAGAGCATGTTCTTCTTATCAAGAATTAGAGTAGTTAATATCAATCAAATCTCTCTTTAGTATTGTAATCAACAATTAATCAAGTTCTAATACAAGTTTTATTTCCTTAATCTCTCTTTTGTTCATCCTTTATTTTGGGTAATTGAAGATTATTTGGGTTATTATTGGGAGATTGACAACCTCTCAATCAAGCATCAAGTACTTCTTTTATCTTTGCTTTATTATTGGAATCATTAGTAGGTATAATTCTCTTAATCCCTCTTTAATTATTGTTAATTACTTTCATTTACTCATCATGTTTCCTTTTGTTGGTATGATTGACAACCTTGCTAGCATGATCAACATGATAATGAGTGAGTAGTCTCTTAGCTAGGGTTAATGGGTGATTAGGGGAAACCAACATGGGGAATGATTCTTGCTTAATTTAATATGCTTTCATGGTTTATTTGCTTGCTTGTTTTGATCTCAACTCATGCACATGTTATGTTTGATGAAATGATAAGCCTATGAATCCTTGCATTTACCACCATCTCCTATCTTTTCAATGAGACTTGTAAGACATAACCCAACTCGAGTCTCATTAGACCATGCATGTTGTTGAGTAGGGAAGACTAAGTCGACTTGTAGGTGTTGTACAATCTAATCGATTCGGCTCCGGGACCCAAACTTTCCTAGGATTGTAAGATATAACCCAACTCAATCCATCACAACAATAATTGCTTGCTTATAATTTGAGAACATGTTTGTATGATCAATTCCCATGAATCCCCTATGACCCCATGACACCCTAGTGCTTTTTATCAATTGTTTACAACCATTTTAATTCATCTTGCTTGTTTATTTCCATTGCTATTTTAGTTTAGTGACCTTCTACATCAACCCAAATTGTGACACCCCTAAGACACCACTAGTTTCAATAGAAATCTCATCTCAATTCCCGTCCCTTGGGATCCGACCTTTACTCGCCTCTTTACTAATTGTAGAGTTGTTTGTGAAGCTATAAATTGTGTTTTGATTCGGACGTGACCCAACGACCACATCTATTTAATTGTGAACACGAAACGGACCGATCATGGGGACTACTCTAAACTGGTGGAGAGAATGGTGGAGAGAATTAGAGGATGGGGGTCTAGAAAACTAAGTTATGCAGGAAGATTAGTCCTAGTAAAGTATGTATTGTCGCAGCTTCACTCATACTGGGCAAGAATTTTTATTATACCTAAGGGTATTATCAGGAAGATAGAGAGTATTTGCAGGAATTATCTATGGGAGGGAGTTGATAAATATCATAAAGCACCTGCTGTGTTGTGGGAGAGAGTCTGAGGAAGGGTGGTTTGGGGGTCATTAACTGCTTGGTTTGGAACACTGCTCTGATAGGAAAGTATACGTGGTGGGTGTCCTGTAAAGAGGATCACCTGTGGATTCGCTGGGTGCATCAAGTGTATATCAAGAATCAGGACTGGTTTGATTACCAACCTAATACTAATTCAAGTTGGGCATTGAGACAAATTTGTAAAGTGAAGGAGAAGCTGAAACCAGGATATAAAGCAGGCATCTGGGGGATTGATGGTAAGGGTTACAGGCTTGATGCAGGTTACAAGTGGTTGATGGGTGAGCATGAGAAGGTGGAGTGGTACCCTGTAGTCTGGAATAGAATGAACTGCCTTAAACACTCCTTTATTGCTTGGCTGTATGTATTGGGCAGACTACTTACAAAAGACAGATTGATGAGGTTTGGTGTTATCAGTCATGGAGAATGTGAGCTGTGTTGGGAGGAGCCTGAGACTGTAGAGCATTTATTTTTTAAATGTAATTACAGTCAGATGTGCTTGGCTCTGATTAATGCTTGGTTGGACAGTGCAATACCAGTAAAAGACTGTATAACGTGGTGTTGCGGATCAAGGTCGTCGTCATCACTAAAAGAAAATGATACACATGGTGGTGGTAGCTCTGATTTACCAGCTATGGAGTATGAGGAATCAGTGTCGTGTGGAGCATGTGGTATGGCATCCAAAGGTGTTAGTAAAGCATGTGCAGCAACAGGTTAAAACGCGAGCAAGTATGAAGATTTGGTCTGTCCCTCAGAGCTTAGATGATGATTGGTGTCTGAGATTCAAATGATGTAATAGTGTGCTAAAATTGTGGAGGAGTTAGGTAGTGGAATTGGCAAGAGTATTATGTACGGTGGTGAAAAAATGTGTACTTGATTTTTGATTAATTAATGATATTAACATTCCACCAAAAAAAAAGACATAGGCCACCCCGAAAATAGGTGACAATTACACAGACAGACAAACGTCAGTTTCAATAAACAAATACAGTGTGACTCAACTCAAAGTGTGTGAGTATGCAACATGACTAAAACATGAATGAACCGCTATCCAACAACCACCACGGTACCGGGACACGCCCAGACATACCGACAACCACACTGGTACCGGGACACGCCCAGACATACCGACAACCACAAACAGGTACCGGGACACGCCCAGACGTACCGGGTCCAGAAGGCAACCGGATCCCCTGTCAGGCGTCCTATCTCAACCACACGCGTCCCTCTAAACTCAAGCCATTAATGTGCACATCCCTCTTGGAGTGGGAAGCTCCAAGAGGCGACTCAAGCGTAAGACGGTCTTTCAACCACTAAACATGAATTATAACCCAACATACCACAATCATCCTCTTAATGATGCAATTAACCACTAAACATGTTATAATGCAAATGCCCTAATTTATGTGAGACTAATTACAACATAAACAACACCACATTATTGAAACTGAGTAGGATTAACCTACCTTTTAGCATACACCATAAGCTAATCCAGGACAACAAGAATCCATATCATAAAACCGTCTTATCCTACAATAATCACATAACAACTATCATAATACATCCTAATCTATTATACAATATAAAACCCCTTATTATTACCCTTTAATTACCCATAAACACATACTAATTGCTAATTAATCAACCCAATTGAAAACCCTAAACAGTTAGGGTTCATAAGACTAGAAAAGGGTAGATCTTAACTTACAAGTCAAGAGGAAGGAAGGAGGAAGGTGAGCAATCTACTAAACCAAGCTTTAATCCTCTAATATGGTGTTTGTGAGGGTTTTAGAGAGAAGGGAGAGAGTTTGGAGAGATAAGGAGGAAGGTGGAAATGATTTTAGGGTTAGGGGAGAAAGGGATAAATCCCGTGTTCTGAAAACAGCGGCACTCGATCGAGTGGCGTGTCCACTCGGTCGAGTGTCACTCACTCGGTCGAGTGCCGGTCCACTCGGTCGAGTGAACTTCACTTGGTCGAGTGCGACACAGTTCTCATCAATGACCAGTTTTCGTAAAATAGTCATATCTCACTCGTTTCTTGGTTATTTAGGGCGTGTGACCTACCGTTGGAAACTTAAGAGAATAAGCTATCACCTTCAATTGTGACAGTTTTAAGACGACCCTTCTATAAGCGGACATTATAACAACTCCACTAAGTCTAGTATAGGTTATACTCGGTCCACTTTATAGTTATACCTCGCTCCCAAGTCACCTCTAGTCTAGTATAAGGTCTCCTCACGCGTCCCAAGGTTCCTTTCTGGGTCCCACAATATCCAGGTATTACAATCTTCCCCCCTTAAAATGAACTTCGTACTCGAAGTTCGCCTCACTCTCTCTTTTCACAATTATTCCTCAATCTTCTCTCAGCATTGCTTCCTCTCATTCCGTACTTTCTCTTTCCTTAATTTTCGAGTTATTACATCCACTCCCCCTAAAACAGAACTTCGTCCCGAAGTTCAACTATCAAACCTCATAGCGTGCTCTCATACCATCCTTACTAAATTCCACAATTGACTATTTTCCAGGTTCAACACTCTCTCTTACTTATTGCAAATCCGTAATCAAATCTCACATCTTTATAATTCCATTGATATAATCCCCCATCTACAAGCCTCCCAAAGGTCAAGTGTCAGGTCAAATCCATGGTTCTAATCTATAATCCCATGACTAAGTTCCATTCATGTTGGTTATGTATACATATCTATCACGGGGTTTAACTCGATTATTACTATGTATCTATATCACGTCAAATCTCATACACTAACATGTATGCACATCAATCAGGAATATGCGGACTCCATGAAACAATTAATCCATGTAAAATTTCTCGTTATGTGACTCAACCATGATTAACACTTCCATTTCCACACACCATGCCACGCATGTACCGCGTCAAATACACCACATGATCACACATGTGTTTCCATATTCGTTCCCATCCATCATCAACACTTCCGCTTATACAGAAGACCATAATCACAATCATGCAAATGACCACTATGTTACACCAAATTTGCATATTTCCTCTTACTTTTACACAACCAAATAAAATCACGTCGATTAATATACATCAAACAAGGCTATGATATCATTTCTATCATCAATCCACTCGTGTCAAATCAACGATTTCCATTACTTTCAAAATTCTACACCATATGGTCAAACGTAAACAATTCACACATATCATACATGTAAGGTCAATCATGGTCATCCAACACAAGTCAACTAATATAAACCGCGAAATGAGGGTACATGCTTAATATTTGGTGGAATATCAACAAAACAAGGGTCAAGGCAGGCCACTCGGCCAAGTAGGCGACCACTCGGTCGAGTGCATGGTGCACTCGGTTGAGTGTCACCTGGGGCAGAATATTTTTATTCCCAACTCGGTTTCAAACTCCCCTTTTCATTACACAAATGCTAATAGACTCTGATAGTGACTAATACACTATCGAAGAAGCAAATTTTAACACAAGTTCTTGGCCTTATAGCCATCATTATTAAACCATTAAGATGAACTATCCGCATACTACCGACATGCCACAATATTTCATGGATATGGCCTAACCACTCATTATTCTCAAGGAATAATAACAACATTACCCTTCAAATGGACGCCACAACATTATCACGATGTATACCAAGGACGCTTTACTTGACGATTGAGAGGTAAGTTTACAAACGCGTCTATACTACCACTCATAGGGTCAAAGTCTCACATACATACTCATTCTCACACTTATCCACACCTGCTCAATTTAAACGATCATACCGTATAATGCAAGTAATCAAAATACTCTAACCACACAATTGGTCCACATGCATCACATATCGTACTCTAAGGTTCATAGCCGTGGAAACTAATTTGGTAGTGCTACATCTACAACTCTATCTCGCAAAATAACATTCCCCGAAAACCAACTCTGAATGGACAACCTCGTATTTTATTTAAAAAAAAAATACTCCCCGAAAAACCGACGTCGGTATAATAATAATATAACCACTCAATTTCCATATCACACGTGTAGAATAACTTTCTAATAGTTTCACCATTCATTTCTTACTACGACTTTTAACTAGACATTTCTCACCGTCCAATCCCATTGATCACCTCAAGTTCTGTCTAGTACTCTCTTATATTCTTATTTCCTAAATTTTTATTGCCATCTTTCAACTCTCATCAATCCTTAAATTCAATTTACATATTCCTACAACCATGAACAACCCAAGTTGTCATCTTACTTCACACTTAGGCACCTTAATTACTTTCTCATTGTTCCTCATTCACTATCCTTATGTTCAACACTCAACAAATATTGAACCTAGATTACACGTTACTCATTATCCACAAATTTCCTCATACAACCGTTTACTCAGTTTAAGACACCTTACGCAAGCTAAAGTCACTTTCTTCTATTCTTAATTCCCAAATATGATTCATACACTTACTTGCTTACACGGTTCAAATGCAACCCAAACGAATCTTACATTAATCCCAATAAAACACATGTTTCACACTCATAACCCTCAAATACAACACCACTCATCACAATTTATTAGCATTTGCCCAATCACCCTCGTCAAAATTATCACTCAACAAATTATCCACACGTCTTTACTCATCAAAAATATACGACCCAAAAGGTAAACAGAGCATTGATCCATATATAAGCAGAAAAAATTATTAACAACCATTGCAACACTACGAAACAATGAAACTAAGTTTCAAATACAAATTTTAAAACATAATCTTATACACCATGAAATATATATAAAATGTTGGGCAAAACTTTTAGGTGAGATTCTCGACTTAAGTCCATACATAACATTACTAATAGAAGTTGAAGTCTTGTTACTCAATTAATATCAAGAAAAGCTTAAGACAAGATTCTCAAATTTTGAGACCATGCCTAACATCATTAAACAACGTTTGAATCTCTATGACATAATTAGACAAAAGTAAATGGAGTATAAAAATCGGATTTAACGGTATAACTAACATAAATGCCAAAACTTGAAACGTTTTGTAAGGAAAAATAGCTAGCTTAATACAACACAATGCAACATCAACACACACTAAATGCGAAGAATTCGAGCAAGATTTCAAGGTAAAATTTTGATTCAATATGATACATACCGTCACTAGCAAGGATAATGACCTCATTGGTCAATTAAACTAAGTTTTTAAACATGAAGAATAAATTGAAACTCAAACACGAACATTAAGGCTTCGAAAATTTTGGAATAAAATTTTCATGACAAAATTTCAAATGTACAACAAAATTTAGCAATAACAACCAACTTTAGTCCTTATTAAATAATTAACCAAGCAATCAATACAAAAATTAAGTTTTCGACTGAAGAATATATATTTTCGAGCTCATAAAAAAAAATTGGAGGTAAAATTCAACATGAAAATTTCATATTTAACATCATGAGTGATGTAAAAACGTTATTAATATCATGAATCAAGCAAAATGTCTCATCAATTGACAAAATTTGAAGGGATTTGCATGGATTTAAACAAAATCAATTGGAACAAACTAAGAGTGATGAGAAAACCATTTAAATTGTTTAATTAGCAAGAATTAATAGGATACAATGGAGTAGAAAACTTAAGTCCAAGTAATAATCATCCATAATAGAGTTTTAGAAAAATATTTAGAGAGATTTTGGTATTTTTGCTATGAGAAATGATGAAGAAATGCAAGAAACAAGGTAATAATACAAATCTCGTGAATTTCACATCCCAGAAAATGGCACTCGGTCGAGTGCCAGTCCACTCGGTCGAGTGTCTACTCCACTCAGTCGAGTGACTCACTTCTAGAAACTTTCAAGTTTCTGAAAATTGGTCCATTCGGTCGAGTGACTGGTACTCGGTTGAGTACTAGCTCGCACTCGGCTGGGTGTCTCTTTGGTTTGCAATTTCCGACTAAGGAATATTTTTCTTATAGTAGCCACTATTTTATTATCAACTATTACTAATCACACCCTACTATGGCACTAGTAAAATTCAAATATATATACGGTATTAACATGCCAAAGGAAGGGGCTAGTGACCCTCACACACTAACTTGTATCAACCATTTTCAAAACATGTCATACACCTTACTTCTTTTCATCCAATTTTCACACATTAAAATGTACTAAATGAATAACTACATCATGCAAGAATCCTATCAATTTGTATAGAATGCATGTATTCACACCACATTTCACATAACTTTCACACACTGACAAATAACAACCATTTCTAAAATATGTTGTGCTCATCAATTATTTCACTCAACTTCCACACATCACTATACACCAAATGAACAAAGATATAATGCAAGAAATTTAGCAAAATTCTAACACACATGTTATCATGCAACATTTAAATTTACGTTTCCCGACTTAAAACCACCCACGTAGTAACCAACCGAAACAATAGGATCTAGTTTTCAAATAAGGGATCCTTCTCACCCAAAACTGACGTCTTATTGCACTCAAGTCATGTTCATTTTATTAGACACTCCTAGATTCATTTTGGTTCATTGGTTTAGGTTCCAAAATCGTCGCTCTGATACCACTTTGTAACACCCCAACTATCCAGCCAAGAAAATTGGAGTGTTACCATCTCGGTTTCCAGAGGCAGTGAAATCGGAATTACAATTAAGAAACTTTTTTAAATAAATAACAAGTTTAGTTATTACAAACATAACTATTGAATAAATGAAATACAACTCGTCTATGACTATGTCATCTACCTAGTAACTATGTACTCGACTCCAAAGTCCGTAGCGCGGACCGAATCCCGATTATGTCAACAAGCAGACTTGTACTTAACCTACTCCCGATATGATCGGAAATATCATATGGATCGACACAGGCCACCCCGGAAATAGGTGACAATTACACAGATAGACAAACGTTAGTTTCAATAAATAAATACAGTGTGACGCAACTCAAAGTGTGTGACTATGCAACATGACTAAAACATAAATGAACCGCTATCCAACAACTACCACCACGGTACCGGGACATGCCCAGACATACCGACAACCACACAGGTACCGGGACACGCTCAGACATACCAACAACCACAAACAGGTATCGGGACACGCCCAGACGTACCGGGTCCGGAAGCCAACCGGATCCCTTGCCAGACGTCGTGTCTCACAAGCGTCCCTCCAAACTCAAGCCATTAATGTGCACATTCCTCTTGGAGTGATAAGCTCCAAGAGGCGACTCAAGCGTAAGACGGTCTCCCTGTTGGAGCTTGTGTCCTCCACAAATTAGTGTGATAACATTTGTAAATCTCTTACAGGTTCACAAGGGTATACTTTGTATTTTATCAGTTGATTAACAATTACCTAATAACGGTTGGCTTGCTAGAAAGTTTGACGTTATTATCATACAGATGGCGGTGATCAACTGGTTCCTAAAGGTCACACCTATAGGATGTGTTTGAGAGATGTGGTTATGGAAATGTAATCACATTGATGCCTTATATGACTAAACAGTTAGTCAATGTGTTGATGAGACGATTATTTAATGCCGATTAAATAATATTAGTTGAGACGAATTAACTATCAATTCGTAAATTGAATATAATAAGTTATATTTAATTAATGTATATGATGTAAGCTTGGACGAATTAATATGTTAATTCGTAATTAAATGTAATCGGTTATATTTAATCAACAAGATGAATGTGTCATAGTGGTAATAGTAAGGGTACTCAAACCAAGAGGTTATGGGATCGATCCTCACTAGATGACAATTTATAAACAACACATTTTATACATTTTTGGAATAACCGAAAATAAGGATTTTTATCCTCATATTCGGTATATGCCAAAACCGAAAATAAGGAAAATATACTCATTATTTTCGGATTTTGGGCCGAGTTTTAGGAAAGAAAAACTCCCCTTATTCTTTCTCTTTTTCGGTTACAATAAGAGAAGGAGGGAGAATTTTTCTAACCTAATTCTTTTTCTCATTCTTGCCTCTAATCTAAAAACACAAAAACATAAACCCTAATTAATTTACTGAAATTTGGGGATCGATTCTAGCAACAAGTTAAGGGCATTTCTCATATCGTCTTGGGTGCAACTAATAGGCGAATATCATTGCGATATTGTTCTTAGGCCGAATTTGCTAGGACCGAAGGTTGATTCTTCATCTCTTTACCCTTTTGTTTATGTAATTTAATTTTATGACTAGTATTCATCATCTTATAATTCGTTATAATCCTTAAAGTTAAAGGGATGCATACAGATAAATCCCACAAGTGGTATCAGAGCCAGGTTACGAATTTTAATTTTGATGATTCTCATAAAATTGTTTGTAAACAATAATTAGGGTTTACGGAAAAAAAAAATCGGCTGAATTTTTTTTGTGTCGTGAAGAATTGTTTTTTTTACAGCCAATAGTTGCATTTTTGTTCTTGTTTTTTTGATTAGTTCCATTTAGATTTATTCATATTATTGTTTTAATAGGTTAAGATAATAATTATGATAATTTGTAGATGCTTTGATTTAATTCGGATTAAATTAAATTGTAAATGGAATCGTCATGTTGATGATATAAAATTCATTTTTGCTATATAGTTTTTAGCATATATGTTTAAATCACGTTTCATTAATTCATATGCTAATCGTGTTCTAATAGCAACTATAAACGATTTTCTTCATCTAATTTTTTTTGTTTTAGGGCATTTTTGCCGCAAGGAAAAAAATATATGACGGCTGGTTTTTTCTAGGGTTTGCCGAGCCAAAGAGAAAAAAAAATATTTTCTGTTTTCTTTTGGCTAAAACCGTGAAATAAAAAAAAAAAAAAAAAAAAAAAAAAAAAAAAAAAGGTGTTTTTCTTCTCGGTTTTTGCAGAATTGCCGAGGAGAAATTTTTTTTTGAGTTTCTGTTTTTTATTTTTTTTCAGCCGACATGATTAATAATAAAAAAAAAAATCTGTGTTTTTTCTGTTCAGCCGAGACCAAAGAAAAAAAAGGGAATTTTTGGTTTTGATTTTGGCCAATTAATTATTGTGAAGCTGTTCATAATTAATAGATACCTAATTATTTTAAAACAGTTTAAAATATTGATGGATTAAATTCATATTACAAGTTTAATATGAATTAAAATTAAATTTAATGTGATTAATTGAGGAATTGTCACTTAATTTGATCAACTAGATAGGCGGTTTGTATAAAATTAATCATCATAATTAAAGAATTATGTCATGCATGTTTAATTTTTTTAGTTGATGCTTTTCTTTTGTTGAATGAATCGTTGAATGAATTTATTTACGTATTTTTGCAATCGGTTGTAATTTGTATTACTTAGTATGGCCTTAGTTAATTATGTTTTCGTAATGAAAGAAACATAATTTTTATGTAATTATGAGATCTCGAATCTCCTTTATTTTTCTTTAGTTTTTGGGTTTTGAAATTAGAATGTAATAAATAGGTTTATTATGTAAATTTAGTTATTGTAATTTTAAAAGAAGGTTAAAGATGGAGATTGGAGCTCACTCCTGCTACATGGATCAAGATGGAACATCAAGACAAGCTTCTCGGGTCCAAGGATGGATTCCAAACTTGTATTTATGTTCATTTTGATAGGATAGGCCACACTAGGACTTTATTATTGTTTTAACGTTTTCATTCCTATTACTTTTCATTCACATGATAGTTTTTGCATCATATTCCGCCTAAACCAAACCACCTACTACTAAAATGCATGAAAATTGACTCATATAGATTGTATGTTAGTTTTCATGGACATACGGATGTCACACATTTTAAGCCATCATCTTAGTTTATTCATTCACGCATGCTAGATATTAGTTCACTTAAAATGAATTAAAATTAAGTTGATGGGATCTTCCTCTAAAACGGAAATTGAGATTAGTCTTTATAAGGGCAAACAACTATGAATCCCTTCTTCGTCGGTAGGCATAATATGACCCCTTCTACGTTGGGTAAGTAGTTTGTGTTGGCTTAGTTTACCTCAACATCATCGTCCGAAGAGTTTCTCGTGATTATGATGGACTAAAGATAGAATTTACAGAAATGTATCGACCAAGAATTCTAATGGTAGAATTAGCTAAAAGGTTGGCTTATCAATTTGCAGATAATTGAATCTTGGGATCATTTATATAATTCTTGAGGGAGGTCAATTGTATAAATGTTTTTGAGTCTCCGCGTTATGACAGTAGTTCATTAGACTTAAAAATATAAACGATGCACATGCTTATTATTTTTATTCTTCTTCTCGCAGTGTAGAACACGTTTATTTTGATTATATTGTTACAACAATATGTCTGGAAATAACGCAATCCAAATGCCTAGTGCCACACTTGGACGCGAGTCCTGGCTGAAAATATTCATGGACCAAATGAATCAGTTCACACGTCTGAAAAGCGACGGGTCCAACTTTGCGGACTGGGAGGCAGCACTACGGAATGCTGCCATTGGTGACGGTAAGCTCAGGTACTTAACTGAGCCAATACCGGTAAACCCAGGCCCCAATGCAGGAGTCAACGAGTCACTTGCTTATAGTGACTTCGTTATGGAAGCGGGTGCGATAAAGAACGTACTCATCTTTGCAATGGAAACCAATTTGTAGAGACGCTTCATTGCCCAAGGTGCGAACAAGATTTTCACCACGCTCACTAACGAGTTCTCAAAAGCACCGAGAATCGTTACATATGAGCATACATGTCGCTTCTTTGATGCGAAACTCCAAAAGGGCCAACCGGTTAGCCCACACATTCTTCACATGATTGAGAATGACGAGAAGCTGGAGGCACTTGATTGCAAAATCAGTGAGAGCATTGTCATTGATCGAATGCTTCATTCTCTTCATGATGGTTTTGCCCTTTTCAGGGCAAACTACTACATGAATGACTTGAAAAAGAGTCCTCATGATTTACACTCCCTTCTCGTACAGACCGAGAAGGATATGAAATTGAGTGGGAGCATGAAGCAGGAAGTTCTCACGATTTCCAACAAGGGTAAAGGTAAGGGCAAGGCTTATGGCGACCTAGCTGTAGGTAAGCCAAAGTTTGAAAAGCCAGGAAACGGTAAGAGTGGGCCTGGTGAGACTAGTGGCTCACAGGGCAAGGCAAAAAGCAAGGGCGGTGACATAGAGTGCCACCATTGTCACAAGACTGGACATTGGAGGAGGAACTGTCCCGTCTACCGTGAGGACATCAAAGCAGGCCGCGTCGTTCCTGTTGGTATGTCATCTTATATTCATATGATAGAGATTAACCATGCAAGTTTTGGAACTTGGGTACTTGATACTGGTTGTGGTTCTCATCTGTGTAATCATTTGCAGGGCCTAAAGAACATCATACCTCTCGAAAAAGGTGATGTGGACCTGCGAGTCGGGAATGGAGCACGAGTTGCTGCTATCTCGAAGGGAACATATGTAATCCAACTCCCTAGTGGTTTTGAGTTATTTTTAAATAACTGTTACTATGTACCCAGTTTGTCTAAGAACATTATTTCTGTTTCCGTACTTGCTAAAGACGGCTTTGCATTTTCAATAAAGGATAATAGCTGTATTTTCTCTTTCAATGAAATTATTTATGGCAAAACAGTTTCCATGAATGGAATTTACATCTTAGATCAAACTACAGAAGTATTGCACATGAATAATAAGAAGTTAAAGGTTGGTGACAAAGATCAAACCTATCTATGGCATTGTCGAATGGGACACATAAATGAGAAACGCGTAAAGAAACTCGTTGATAATGGGACTATTCCCGCATTCGATTTTTCTACATATGGCACGTGTAAATAATGTCTCATTGGCAAAATGACTCGAATTTCCTTCAAAGGTGTTGGAATGCGTGCTAGTGACCTATTAGGACTCATACATACTGATGTTTGTGGACCTATGCCAATTACCGCTAGAGATGGCTATAGATATTTTATCACTTTCACGGACGATTTGAGTAGATACGGATATGTCTACTTAATGAAGCATAAAAGTGAGTCCTTTGAGAAATTCAAGGAATACCAGAACAGGTTGAGAACCAACTGGGTAGAAAGGTTAAAGCACTCCGTTCAGATCGGAGTGGCGAATATCTTTCAAATGAGTTTGATCAACACCTTAAAGACTGTGGAATCGTTCTACAGTTAACTCCACCTGGAACACCTCAATTAAATGGTGTGTCCGAACGGAGAAATCGAACCTTACTTGATATGGTTCGATCCATGATGAGTCACACGGTAGTGCCTGATTCATTATGGGATTTTGCTCTTTGTCACCGCTCTTATACTTAACCGAAGTCCGACTAAAGCTGTCGACAAGACTCCATATGAAATGTGGAAGGGAACGGTACCTAACTTGTCCTTTATTCGGGTTTGGGGCTGCGAGGCTTATGTCAAGTGGAGACACAAGGATAAGCTCGGCCCGCGTTCGGTCAAGACATACTTTATAGGTTATCCAAAAGGAAAATTTGGTCATTACTTCTATTCGCCTACCGAACATCGAGTTTTTGTTGCGGCTAGTGCGACGTTCTTAGAGAAAGAATTTCTCGAGAACAAGACAAGTAATAGAACCTTCGAGCTGTCGGAGATTCCAGAACCAACAACCGAGGAACAGATGGAGGAAGTTGTTTCTCCAACTGATGATACGGTTAACATTCCTGAGGAACCTAGGAGGTCGGGTAGAGTCTCTCATCCTCCGGAGAGATACATTGGTATGGTCGAGGAGAATGACGTTTTACTCCTAGAGAGTAATGAACCCACTACCTATAAAGGTGCTATGGCCTGTTCCGACTCAAAGCTATGGCTCGAAGCCATGCAATCCGAGATGGACTCCATGTATGAGAATGACGCATGGGATCTAGTTGATTTACCTAATAAGGTAAAACCTCTACAGTGCAAATGGCTTTAGAAAATAAAGCGTTCTGTAGACGCGCAACCAGATACCTATAAGGCACGACTAGTGGCAAAAGGTTTCACTCAAGTGCACGGATTGCATTATGATGAGATTTTTGCACCTGTAATCATGCTACGTTCCATTCGGATAATCTTAGCAATTTCCGCTTTTCATGATTATGAAATTTGGCAAATGGATGTGACAACCGCCTTCTTAAACGGTTATTTGGAGGAACAGTTGTACATGGTGCAACCCGAAGGTTTCATAGATCCTGAACATCCTAAGAAAGTATGCAAGCTTAAGCGTTCCATTTATGGACTTAAGCAAGCTTCTCGGAGTTGGAATCATCGTTTCGACCAGTTGATAAAAGAATATGGTTTCACTCGATCGGTCGAAGAACCATGCTTATATATCAAGTCGAGTGGGAGCAAGATTGTATTCTTGATATTGTATGTCGATGACATACTCCTGATTGGGAATAACATTCCTCTCCTATCTTCGGTTAAAGAATGGTTGAAAAACCATTTCCAGATGAAAGATCTGGGTGAGGCACAACGCATTTTGGGAATCCGTATCTACCGAGATAGATCACGACGGACGTTATCACTTAGTCAGGAGTCTTATTTGGATAAGATTCTTGAGAAGTTCAGCATGACCAACTCCAAGAAGGGGAACCTTCCAATGACGTTTGGGATGCAGTTGAGCAAGTCTCAGTCACCCACGACGCCTGAAGGGATTGAGCGCATGAGTCGTGTTCCTTATGCATCTGCAATAGGATCGATCGTGTATGCCATGATATGCACACGTCCAGACGTGGCATATGCATTGAGTATGACGAGTCGGTACCAAAAGACTCCAGGTGAAACACACTAGATAGCTGTTAAAAACATCCTCAAGTACCTACGGAGGACTAAGGATTGGGTATTGACTTATGGAGGAGATACTAAGCTATGCGCAATCGGTTACGCAGATGCTAGCTTCCAAACGGATCGAGATGACTCAAAATCTCAGTCCGGGTTCGTCTTCATTCTTAATGGTGCCGCGGTCAGCTGGAAGAGTTCCAAACAGAGTGTTGTAGCAGATTCTACTACTGAATCCGATTACTATGCCGCTTCGGAGGTAGCAAAGGAAGCGATATGGATGCGTCAATTCTTACAAGGACTTACGGTAGTTTCTAGTTCGAATGACCCGATCACCATCTATTGTGACAATAGAGGTGCCATCCTCCAGGCTAAGGAGCCAAAGTCTAGCAACAAATCTAGACATGTACATCAGAAAGCTCACCTGATCCGTGATTACGTGGAGCAAGAGAAGATAGTGATTGACAAGATTGCGACGGATGATAACATCGCGGATCCTCTCACTAAACCGTTGAATTATGATAAGCATGTAGGGCACGTTATTTCCATGGGAATTAAACGTGTTCCTGAGTTCTAGTAGTTGATTATGGATTTGATACATTATCTCTTTCATATACTATTTATAACTTCACCGTTTTTATATAATATTTTGTTTTTCATGTGGATTGTACTGACAACTTTGAACGCCACAAAGTGAACTGAATTACATTATATTTTGTTTTGGTCCGTAATCGCCTACAAGAGCTGATAACTCTGGCTATTATATTGTGCAGTCGATTGATGGTGAGTTCAACGAGCCATAAGTCAAACTGTTGACTGATCGATCACAAATGCGAGATTATAACGATACCTCGTAGGACAAATTTTTGTGACAACGTAATGGAGTCCTAAATGTTTAAAAACATTCGGTGCCAGGTCGTGGATAGGACATCCATTGTGTTCCTAGAGTCGATTCTTTTGATTATCGACTGTCTTTTGAGATTAAGGCAGTTTTTGGGTGACTTTGGTTTCTTTCTCACGGTCTGCTGTAACTGGAGGCTAAGTAGATTTTTCCTGGGTCATTTCATACTGTGCTTACATCTGCAGGATTCGAGTTGAGGAATATATCCAACCCATATCAGGTATAGTTATTTCTCAGGGCCACTCGAGGAGTTGTAACTGAAATGCATGGCCATGCTCGAATGTTGATTCGTTTATCAGTTAAGTTACTCTCTCGTCGGGGAAACCACTCTTGATGCAGATCGCTTGTAAAATACGACCTTTGTGAATACGGATTTTGCAAATTGTTTTACATTGAGTGGGAGAAATTTTAGGATATGAGAATCGGTTATCGCACATACATTTTTGAGGACAAGTGGGAGTTTGTTGGAGCTTGTGTCCTCCACAAGTTAGTGTGATAACATTTGTAAATCTCTTACGGGTTCACAAGGGTATACTTCGTATTTTATCAGTTGATTAACGATTACCTAATAACGGTTGGCTTGCTAGAAAGTTTGACGTTATTATCATACAGATGGCGGTGATCAACTGATCCCTAAAGGTCACACCTATAAGATGTGTTTGAGAGATGTGGTTATGGAAATGTAATCACATTGATGCCTTATATGACTAAACAGTTAGTCAATATGTTGATGAGACGATTATTTAATGCCGATTAAATAATATTAGTTGAGACGAATTAACTGTCAATTCGTAAATTGAATATAATAGGTTATATTTAATTAATGTATATGATGTAAGCTTGGACGAATTAATATGTTAATTCGTAATTAAATGTAATCGGTTATATTTAATCAGCAATATGAATGTGTCATAGTGGTAATAGTAAGGGTACTCAAACCAAGAGGTTATGGGATCGATCCTCACTAGATGACAATTTATAAACAACAGATTTTATACATTTTTGGAATAACCGAAAATAAGGATTTTTATCCTCATATTCGGTATATGCCAAAACCGAAAATAAGGAAAATATACTCCTTATTATTTTCGGATTTTGGGCCGAGTTTTAGGAAAGAAAAACTCCCCTTATTTTTTCTCTTTTTCGGTTATAATAAGAGAAGGAGGGAGAATTTTTCTAACCTAATTCTTTTTCCCATTCTTGCCTCTCATCTAAAAACACAATAACATAAACCCTAATTAATTTACTGAAATTTGGGGATCGATTCTAGCAACAAGTTAAGGGCATTTCTCATATCGTCTTGGGTGCAACTAATAGGCGAATATCATTGCGATATTGTTCTTAGGCCGAATTTGCTAGGACCGAAGGTTGATTCTTCATCTCTTTACCCTTTTGTTTACGAATTTTAATTTTGATGATTCTCATAAAACTGTTTGTAAACAATAATTAGGGTTTACGGAAAAAAAAAATCGGCTGAAATTTTTTTGTGCCGTGAAGAATTTTTTTTACAGCCAATAGTTGCGTTTTTGTTCTTGTTTTTTTGATTAGTTCCATTTAGATTTATTCATATTATTTTTTCAATAGGTTAAGATAATATTTATGATAATTTGTAGATGCTTTGATTTAATTCAGATTAAATTAAATTGTAAATGGAATCGTCATGTTGATGATATAAAATTCGTTTTTGCTATATAGTTTTTAGCATATATGTTTAAATCACGTTTCATTAATTCATATGCTAATCGTGTTCTAATAGCAACTATAAACGATTTTCTTCATCTTAATTTTTTTGTTTTAGGGCATTTTTGCCACAAGGAAAAAAATATATGACGGCTGGTTTTTTCTAGGGTTTGCCGAGCCAAAGAGAAAAAAAAATATTTTCTGTTTTCTTTTGGCTAAAACTGTGAAATATATATAAAAAAAAAAAAAAGGTGTTTTTCTTCTCGGTTTTTGCAGAATTGCCAAGGAGAAATTTTTTTTGGAGTTTCTGTTTTTTATTTTTTTTCAGCCGACATGATTAATAAAAAAAAAAAAAAAAAAATTCGGTGTTTTTTCTATTCAGCCGAGACCAAAGAAAAAAAAGGGAATTTTTGGTTTTGATTTTGGCCAATTAATTATTGTGAAGCTGTTCATAATTAATAGATACCTAATTATTTTAAAACAGTTTAAAATATTGATGGATTAAATTCATATTACAAGTTAATATGAATTAAGATTAAATTTAATGTGATTAATTGAGGAATTGTCACTTAATTTGATCAATTAGATAGGTGGTTTGGATAAATTTAATCATTATAATTAAAGAATTATGTCATGCATGTTTAATTTTTTTAGTTGATGCTTTTCTTTTGTTGAATGAGTCGTTGAATGAATTTATTTACGTATTTTTGCAATCGGTTGTAATTTGTATTACTTAGTGTGGCCTTAGTTAATTATGTTTTCGTAATGAAGGAAACATAATTTTTATGTAATTATGAGATCTCGAATCTCCTTTATTTTTCTTTAGTTTTTGGGTTTTGAAATTAGAATGTAATAAATAGGTTTATTATGTAAATTTATTTATTGTAATTTTAAAAGAAGGCTAAAGATGGAGATTGGAGCTCACTCCCGCTACATGGATCAAGATGGAACATCAAGACAAGCTTCTCGGGTCCAAGGATGATTCCAAACGTGTATTTATGTTCATTTTGATAGGATAGGCCACACTAGGACTTTATTATTGTTTTTACGTTTTCATTCCTATTGCTTTTCATTCACATGATAGTTTTTGCATCATATTTCGCCTAAACCAAACCACCTACTACTAAAATTCATAAAAATTGACTCATATAGATTGTATGTTAGTTTTCATGGACATACAGATGTCACACATTTTAAGCCATCATCTTAGTTTATTCATTCACGCATGCTAGATATTAGTTCACTTAAAATGAATTAAAATTAAGTTGATGGGATCTTCCTCTAAAACGGAAATTGAGATTAGTCTTTATAAGGGCAAACAACTATGAATTCCTTCTTCGTCGGTAGGCATAATATGACCCCTTCTACGTTGGGTAAGTAGTTTGTGTTGACTTAGTTTACCTCAACATCATAGTCCGAAGAGTTTCTCGTGATTATGATGGACTAAAGATAGAATTTACAGAAATTTATCGACCAAGAATTCTAACGGTAGAATTAGCTAAAAGGTTGGCTTATCAATTTACATCCAATTTTATGAAAATCATCAAAATAAAATTCGTGGCCTTGGCTCTGATACGACTTGTGGGATTTATCTGTATGCATCCCTTTAACTTTAAGGATTATAACGAATTTATCGAGATGATAACTAGTCATAAAATAAATTGCATAAACAAAATTAGAGAATTAAGAAATAACCTTCGGTCCTAGCTAATTCGGCATATGAACAATATCGCAATGATATTCTCCTATCAGTTGCACCCAAGATAATATGAGATATGCCCTTGTTCTTTTGCTAGAATCGATCCCCAATTTCTGTAAATTATTTAGGGTTTTTTGTGTTATTCTGATGAGAGAGGAGGCTAGGTTGAAAAATTAGGTTAGAAAATGATCTACCTCTCACATACTTAAACCAAGTATTAGGTGAGTAATAGGGTAGATTTTTCTTCCCTTTTTTCGGCCCAAAATAACCGAAATAATAAGAGCATATCTCTTGTTATTTTTGGTTTCTTCACCTACTAAAATAAGGTGATTAAATCTCCTTATTTTTGGTAGTTTACAAAATGTATAAAATGTATATATATAAATTGTCATTGATTTAATTCCGTATTAATAAGTCTATACACAACAGCTTGCAGTCGATTTATTAAAGCCGGTCTGTGACAATATTGTATAATATATACTTTAATTATAAATACCGCATATTGATAATTAGCTTATTAAATATAACCGATTACATTTAATTACGAATTAACATATTAATTCGTCCAAGCTAACAATATATACATTAATTAAATATAACATATTATATTCAATTTACGAATTGACAGTTAATTCGTCTCAGCTAATATTATTTAATCGGCATTAAATAATCGTCTCATCAACACATTGACTAACTGTTTAGTCATATAAGGCATCAATGTGATTACATTTCCATAACCACATCTCACAAACACATCCTTTAGGTGTGACTTTTAGGGACCAGTTGATCACCGCCATCTGTATGATAATAACGTCAAACTTTCTAGCAAGCCAACCGTTATTAGGTAATCGTTAATCAACTGATTAAATACGAAGTATACCCTTGTGAACCTGTATCAGATTTACAAATGTTATCACACTAATTTGTGGAGGACACAAGCTCCAACAGGCATAAACCGTCATCTACCAAACATGTTCAAAGCTAACCTGCAGGTACAAACAAAGCAACGCAGTAGCAAAGGCACTCAGGCAATCATATATACAATTAAGAGGGGATATGTACGCAAAACTGGGGGCTCGAGCTCCAAAACAAAGTCTGAATGTCCAAAATGTTGGTCCTAAAAATGTACAAAATGTGCAAAAATACAGCCGAAACAAAAAACAACAGGCAAACTACTGCTGGTCGTCCTCTAGCTCAGCAACTCTCGCCTTGGGAGCAGCAACCTCGGTGTCACGAACTTCGAGCTCCCTCAGCAGGCGAGCTGTCTCCTCCCGGGACTGGGCAAGCTCTCGCTCCAGCTCACGCTCCCTCTGCAAACAACAAGAATTGGCTCTTGTCAATCATTTCAAACATAAGGAAAATTAGACAATTCGAAAATAAAGTAAACGGAAGGTTCATACCTGACGTCCTCGGCCGCCAGCAAGTGCCTCGATGGCAGTAGCCCGCAACCGGTTGGCTACCCTCCATAAAGCCACGAACCGGGACGGCGCAACCTGCATTTCAAAAGAAGATATTCTTAAACGATTGGACAAACTCAAGCAAATGTGTTCTTACACAAAATTATACAAGTTAGGAGACTCACCCTCCGAATCAGATGCTGCCACTCGTCCAAGCCAGCATCTCTCACCACCGCATCAAAGTCGTGCAGCTCGGAGATCATCGTCATCCCCGTCGCGTCAGTGTACTCAAGGGTCTCGAGGTACTCTGGGGGCTCGATACCCGCCGCCTCGACCTCCTGCAAAGTCAAATGATTTTCGTTAACCGATGATCATTCATCGTGTTCTCAAAATGATCAAAAATAAGAGTAAAACACTTACCACGACCGGCCAGTACGCCGGCTTCCCGTAGAGGAACGCCGAGTAGTCCTCGCCTGGAAGGAGGAGGGCATCACCACCAATGCCAGCCAGGTCAGCCTTCCTCTCAGCCTTAGAAGGCTCCCTAAACATCGTCCAACGAGGGTCGATGGGAACCGTCAAGACATCCCGAGAGCACTGACCAGCCAAACGCTCGCCTAAGTACCACACAAGACCCATCGACGTCCTCAGCAGCAACCGGCTCGAGCTCTTAGGTCGAAGGACCTTAGCCACAAAGGGAGGAGCGCCAGCGTAGTCCACCCAAGGCCTGGGCACCCACTAAGAAAAGCAAACGAAGGGTCATTCTTATGATCAGTTCCAAAAGTAAAGAAGAAAGACAAAGAACGCAAGGTGAAGTACTCACGCCGTCCAACTGAAGATCGTTCACCTCCCGTCGACAGACTTCGTGGAAGGAACGCTGGCTCCTCGTACGGCACATCACCCAATCCCTCACAACGGGATAGGCCCTCTCCACCGGCTCCGTCCTCTTGGGTGCGAGGCGCGGAAAGTAGGAGTACACCCACGCCTATAAAACAAGATAATCAACAACGATCTTTCGTGGTTCGATAAGAAAAGGAAATGATCTTTCATGAAATAAGATGAAGGTTCATACCTCCAACAGCAGCCCAGGGCCAACATCGGTTGGAGAAGACCCCTTCTCCATCAACTCCGGACGAACCATGGCCCTCATAAAGCGAATGAGGACCGCAAAACCAGCAGTGACCCAGTCCTAACGGCCTAGGTCGCTCAGGTCAGAAAGAAAGGGAAGGAGCTTCGTCGATAGCCCCTCTCCCTTGTCTCCGAGGTAGATCGAAGACAGGAACCACCAAAGCCACAAACGGACTCCCTGCTTTGCAGTACAGGGAGGAGGATCCGTCTCCCTCCCCTCGATCACCACCGACGCCAGGGTCTTCCCCGCAAAATAGTCCCGGACGTAAGAACTAGGCACCAATCTGGGCACCGCAGCAGCCTTCGGCATCAAGTTCCAGCCGATCAATCTCCTAGCCTCAGCCGAGTCTACCCTCATGGCTGTCTCCGGCCACTCCACCACCTCAGTTCCACACGGCAAACCATAAATTATGCCGTAATCCTCCAAAGTGACCCCCACCTCACCAAAAGGCATGTGAAATGTAGAGGTCGTATCCCAAAACCGATCCAGGAAGGCTCGGACCAGGCTAAGGTTAGCCCGAATCTTCCTCCTTGTGATGTCTCTCCAAGCCTGTACCAAGGCACCAAATGCTCCTCGCTCGATGACGGCTCGCTCCTTAGCCGACAGCCTCTCGTAGCACCCCATCGCCGTCGTGTAACACGAGAATAATCTGATGTTACCGGCCTCCTATTTGGATTCGAAACAAAAGCTATCTTTAGCTTGAATGAAGAAGAAAAGGAATAACAAAAGAAATGAAAGAAGATGAATAAAGAGCGATGAATTCGATTTACCAAGCTCTTCACCGTCCTGTAGGACAGGTGACCCTCTGCAGCCCAAAGTAGGTGCCTGCTGTCCCAAGTCTCAGCCCACGTAGGTGTTCCCCTTAGCTGGCGACCACCCTGTCTAACGTTGGCCCGTCTCGGGGCCTCCTCCTCCTCAACAACCTCCTCCTCAAGGACGTCGTCGTCAGCAGCCGTCACCGCGGCGGTAAAAGCCTACTCTAACGCCTCCTCAAGCAAACAAGAAGGGTCAATAGCAGTATCCACGTCCATGGGAGCTCTCTCTGACGTAGAAGCCTCATCACCTGCAAAATTAAAGTGAATTTAGGCCGCGTCAAGTGACGACAAGCCTTAATTAGGGGATTTTCGAGTTTTCGGAACTCCGAAATCGCTCTTTTCTCGCCATCTTTGGTAATTTTCCCATAAAACCATCCGCTCATGTGGTAATTTGGGTAAAGTCAAGCCTAAGTTGAAGCCTAGTCATGGGTTCGAGCCGGAATTTCGACAGCATTTCGTTATAACGGCGATTATGCACTAGGAAGTGTCCTGAAAAAGCCGTTACAAATCAAAATTCCGAAATTGTAGGAAGTTTACCCATCATACAAGGATTCAAAATATCAAGTTTCGTCACAAATGGGCAATCCTAAGGCTATTTTCGAAGCGATTTACGGTTTAGCTGTGAGACCGTCTCAATTTCACTCAAATGCTCAAAACTCAACGAAAATTCGAAACAAATACATGGTTACGATCCTTATACTACCAATTAGCCATTTACAAGGTCAATTTTGCAAGCCAAAATCATTTGGGGGAAAAGCCCCAAATTTTCGACAATATTAGGGTTGAAACCCTGATTTTGTCGGTCCAATTTGATCCATTATTGAAGATTGATGCAAGAATAATACACATACCTCGATTAGTCATGGCAAATGCGAGTTTTTGATCGAATTTTTACGGAAAATGGTTTGAATTTGAGAGAGTAATTAGAGAATTTGTATTTCGAAATAATGAAATAAACCCCTGTTTCATCGGGTTTTTACCCAGAAATGCCACGTTCAGGAAAAGACGCATCAGGTGTTGCACCTCTTCCAAGGGACACAGATCTTGCTGCGCCTCTTCCTCAGTTTCCCTCCATACGAATTTTCGAAGATTCGTTATAAGTTCGTTATTTTTTGGGCCCATCTTTGGCGCGTCTCTTCCTCGATGTCTCGCATATTTGGTCCGTCTGACATTTATTCTTCGCCCGGACCCATGTTTCCAAGCCAGCAGCAAACTGTTGCCATGTTTTTGCCTAGACCTTGCTTGTCACAACAAGCAGTTCTTCTTTGACAGGTGTTTCGACACACCTTTATTATGTTCCTCCAGCGAGAGTACACGGATATTCCCTCTCGAGACATGGAGATCAGTTCCCGATTATTTTCCCCCCAGCGAGAGTACATGGACAGACATTCCCTCTCGAGACATGGAGATCAACATCGACCCCAAGCTCTTCCGAAGTTTGTTTGAAGCCGACCCCAAGCAGATTTCTCCCAGCAGTTCCTGACTACGTCCTGCTGTCTCTTTTTATGGCTGGCGAGCTTCCTTACGTAGTCTAATGGACTTTAAATGACCCTCCCCGATAGTCGACAGACTCTAAAATGTTCCCGACGACAGGTCCTTGGCTCAGACCCCTTGAGCCGCCTCGCCTCGCTATAGTCGTCAGGTTGTAATCTTCGATTGACATGATGGCTATACTTTGTCTTTCGCCATGTCCAAGCCTCAGTCAAAGTGGGGGCTCTATAGATACCTCATTTCTGCACCTCCCGCAAACCACCCGGTGATGATTGGGCCGCATGTTTGGTATATGGAATGATTTGTGAGAGTTCGTAAGTTTATCGTCAAGTGGTCGCTCAAACACTTGTGTCTACCACTTAATTGTCATCTACGTGCCGATACGGTCGTTTTGGCAGTAATTAGAGTACATTTGGAGTCTGGGTTAGAAAATCATTTTCATTTTCTAAAACCGAGTCAGAATGTTCTGGAATGTTCCGGATATTTGTATTCCATATTTTCCAATCTTTTGATCTTTGGTAAAATATCTCCCGTAATATTCACACAAAATATTAAGGAAACGAGATTAATCCGCTATTCCATAATAGAAATGCGGAAATCTTTCTTCCGCGGAAGGAAACCTCTGAGGAAAGGACGTTGCAGGTGCTGTGCCTCTTCCAAGGGACGCAGCTCCTGCTGCGCCTCTTCCTCAGTCCTTTTCTACGTATTTTCCGTATCTTTTCGAGATTCACTTCCAAAGTTTCTCCGAAAACCCTACTTCCTCCATGTGATTAGTATAAATAGAGACCTTCGGTCTCACATATTTCTCACGCGAGTGTCCGCCCTTCTCTTCTCCTTTTGCATTCTAGACCACGTTCTTACTTTTTGGCGTCTACGTGCTTGAACTTTCGACCACGTAAGCTCGGATCTTTCTGAGTTCCAACCTCGTTTTGCATGACCGACCAATTTGACCAACTCCACAACAATCAACTTTAATCAGTGTGTTTAATTCCTCCTAGAGGGCACTTTCGTCGTACATTCGAGTCGAGCATCACTAAACGTTAAATTAGTTCATCTCGTTTCGTCAAACATGTAAGTCTGAGGGTGTAAATCCTTCTTTTATTTATTGTTATTTATTTTCGTAATCAATATTGTACGGTTTATGTCGAAAATATGTTTAAAACCGATTTGTAAAACCTTGTTTTAAAACTCTTTTTACGGAAGACAACCGTCGAGAAAGGACGCAGCAACTGCTGCGCCTCTTCGAAGGGACGCAGTGCTTGCTGCGCCTCTTCGTGAGGCTGCCGCAGTTCCTGCTTCCTTTCTTCTTCCTCCGTCTTTTGTTAGTCCGTTTGTTTTACTTTTGTTTTCAATTGTTCATATTTCTTTTCTAACGATAATTCTAATATAATAATTTTAACATGTAAATAATTCATTATTAATTCATCATAAATCCCGACTTAAATCCCTTATAATTCATATTTGCGGGTTTTCGTCATCAAATCAATTCGGGTTTTTAGAGGTTCGATTCATCCATATTGAATCTCTGGAATTCATCGTTGATATATTCGTATCTAATATTTATCGTTACCATCATTAATTCATCATTAATAACTTGTGTAATTCATTTAATTTGATTAGTTTGTTAATTTGTAAATAATCTTATAAATCTTGTAAATAATTCGTTCTAATTAATTTTATCCATGTTTTATCGTTTTTATGACCTCAATCACATGTAAATAATCTGTTAATCACTTCCATCTGAGTGAAATAATATTTATCGAACATTAAAATCACCAACGAACATTAACGATTTGCAATTCCGGCTTCACAGCCAGAACTGAGCTCAGGAACAGACGCAGTGAGCACTACGCCTCTTCCAAAGGATGCAGCTCTACTGCGCCTGTTCCCGATTGATTTATATCTCTGAACTCCCGTTTCTGCCTTAACCCTAGTTATTAAGTTTACGTATTTAATTCCCTATTACTCGTATTATCGCCTAATATTCTGTTTATTTATTTATTCTTTCTTTTACCAAATTATCCGTTTTACATGTATTTTCGACATAAATCAATTAATCCAATGTAATTATTGTAATTTTCTTTATTGTATTTATTATTGTATTTCTTTTATCGTATTGCTTGTATGCTTTCACATGTAATCAACATTAAATTTTTACTTTGACCCATTGTATGTTAAATTACGTGTTAACCGACCTAGTTAATTCTCACATGTTAGGATAAATTTAATGGATGTTGCATTGCATGCATATAATCGACAACATATCGAGTATAGACAATTTCCCTAATCATTAGTAGAGGCCGCTATCGAGGCGGGCGGGATTAGGTGTTCGATCAAAAGAGCTTCCTAATACGTACCCTCACCCCTTACTCCAGATCTATGTGAACATCCGTGTTCATTGGCATCCACGAGAGTCATTCTAGACATAAAATGCTAAGGGTAACGAGTTGTTGGTGTTCATGTCACTACTTTGTGTCTTGACATGACACGAGGTATTCGAACGGTTTCCAATTTTCCACAATAAATTGGTGGCGACTCCACAAATGTAAACGCTTGTTCCCAAGCGCCCCGTGGCCCATGTCCACAATATCATGGGATAAGGGGAGGTTAGGGTGGTGGTCGGAGGTAGCTGTGTGGTAACGGTGGTTAGTAGGGGTTGGGCGAGTGAGTGTGTTGTTGTTTATGTGGCGGTTAGGGCGGCGGTCTGGTGGTGTTGATGGTGGATGGGGAGGGCGTGATTGTGGTGGTTGTGATTACTATGGTGAGGTGGTGCTTGGTGGTGTAAGGCGGTAGAGTTAACCGAGTGTTTGGTTGGGGTTTGGGTAGCCTTAAGACGAGTTTTATTATTTAATTAATTATGTATTATAATTTAGTTAGATTAGTTAATGATTAAATATATTTAATTATCGTATTTAGATGCCGGTTTTATGGAGCGGTATTTATTATTGGATTGCTTATGGAGCTTGCTAAAAGATAGGTTAATCCTACTCAGTTTTAATATTTTTAAATGGTCATGTAAGTCTTATTTTAATGGTCATTGCATTATAACATGATATTGGTTAATTGCATTGAATAAGTCGGTAATTGGCATGTTATACGGTATCTTGCATTTACTATATTGTCTTGTATGTCGGAAGACTTGGTGGATTACTTGTTCTATGGAGACGGAACGCGGTTGGGAGACCGTCTTCTGCTTGAGTCGCCTTTGGAAATTCCCACTCCAAGAGGGATGTGCACATTAATGGCCTGAGTTACGGAGGGACTCATGTGTTTGAGTTATTACGTCTGGCAGGGGATCCGGTTGCTTCCGGACCCTGTACGTCTGGGCATGTCCCGATACCTGCTTGTGGTTGTTGGTATGTCTGGGCGTGTCCCAGTACCAGTGTGGTTTTCATTTGTCTAGGCGTGTCCCGGTACCGTGGTGGTGGTTGTTTGATAGTATGTCATTATATCATAGTAATGTTGCCCATTCGCACACTCGAGTCGTGTCACACTTTATTTATTTATTGAAACTGACGTTTGTGTGTCTGTGTAATTGTCACCTATTTTCGGGGTGGCCTATGTCGATCCATATGATATTTCCGATCATATGGGGAGCAATTTAAGTACAGGTTTTGCTTGTTGACGTGATCAATATTTGGGCTGCGCCTTGGACTCAGAGTCGAGTAGTGTAGCATGGATGACATAGTCATAGATGAGTTGTATTTCATTTATTCATTAGTTTATGTTGTAATCACTAAATGTGTCATTTATTTAATGAAGTTTCTTAATTGTAATTTCGATTTCACTGCCTCGGGAAACCGAGACGGTAACATTTCCTAATTACTTTGACCGGGTAAGAAGAGGGTGTTACACTACTTCTGTCCCATAATTAAAGTGGTGAGGTAAGGATTTTATGGGACGGATCGATGTAGTGGTGGGAGTTTGTGGGTAGTAGATTTCGACGAAATGAGAGAGAGATCTTTGGCGACGTGAAGGGTGCCGAAGTTCGAAATTAAGCCTGAGGAAGATTTAGGTAATCTTATTTATGAATAAGAGAGTAAATTACATTAAATTTGTAGAAGGTTTAATTCTAAAATTAATTAGTATAAAGCTGTAAATAATGTTTAATCAATAATATATATACTCCCCCCGTCTTGTCTGTTTGTTGTCCTATTCCATTTTGAGTGTCTCAGTCCATTTTTGTTCTTTCAATTTTAGAAATGCATTTGATGAGCAATATGATCCTACACACTCCATTCGGTCCACTTGTCATTTAATAATTGACCCTTACTCTTTCTTTGGTTTTTGTGCCAAAATCAAAGGACAACAATTAACCGAGATGAAAGGAGTATATAAATACCGTTTATGCAGTTACAAGTCAAATGGCACACAAACTGTATATAGACGGGTATTATTGTAATACCTGCTTTATTACGAGTAGGGAAACGCGGCCGAGTAAACGCGAGGCTCGGCTGAGTGTGCCCACTCGACCAAGTAAGTAAGTAACTCGGTTGAGTAGAGGGTATAAGGCACAATAACCGATGTATTTAAAACAGCTTTGGGTCGAGGGATCATTTCATTCTTCCCTTTTTCAAACCAAATTAAACACCATAAAAACCCTAAGAGCCTCCCCAAACATTTATCTACCCAATCTCTCTCTATAATCTTCACCTCCATGAGTGCCAATTGGAGACTTGGCAAGAGTTGACTTCTACTAGCAAGGGATTATCCCATGTGTCGGTTCTAATCTTTATGGGCAAGTCCTATAACTCTCTCAAGAAGATTTCTATCGATTCGTGATGAATTAGAAAAGTCAATGATCGAAACTAGTTGAATTGACGATCAAATATACAATTACACATGTAGGTGATGGATGATATGCGACTCATCGATTGTGTGAATTGGCTATGCTTGGACGACAAAAAGTAAGAGACTTTCTCTACTCAACTATGTGTTTTCGGGTGTTTATGTGTTAATTGTGTCTTATGGTGGAATTGGAATACTTTCTCTTGAGATTCATGAGTATTGTTTGTGGTTATTGTTATTGAGATGGTGATTATAGCATTTGCACTTAAGTCTCCTCTTATGGGTCCGCCACAAGAGGGATGTATACATTTACGGTCCGGGGAGTGTTAGTGGTCGAGGACGTTCGCCGTGTGAGTTTTAGTACCATTTGTTGCCGTGTGATTTGTAGCACGCATGTTATGTCTACTTGCTTTGTGATTGTTGGTGTGCGATTATTGAATGAGTCGGTGTTTGGTAATTATATGGTGTTTGGTTGTTGGAGGATTCACTATGCTTTATATAACACTATTCATACATATGTTGACTTGGTGTGCTTTTCTTTAGTCAAACCATCTTTAAACCTATCTACCATGATCATATCATATTTCCGATCATATGGTGAGTAGTGGTGTGACAAGTAAACTATGGAGGTGACGTCGACTTGGGGATTGTGTACGGGATCGGTTGCGACATGATGATATGAAGGTCAACGAGTTAAATACATGTGTTAAATTAGAATCGTATCACTCCTAAACCTATGTATAAATTTTAATGGACCAACCTTTGTATAATTATATTCATTATGTAATTATTACTTAAACTTGTATCGTCAATTTAGATTCATCTTGCTTCGGGAAACCGAGATGATAGCCCTCCCGTTAGCTCGGGTTAGCCTAGTGAAATACATCAGGGAAACGGGGGTGTTACAATTATCCGTCTTAAGTTTAAGACGAGTCAAATACTACCATTTGATGGTAATAAAGATAATTTTTTGGTATTTTCTAAGCAACTGTCCATGTAATTTGGTATATATTTGACACGTTTTAAGTTTGAGACGGAAATGGCTAGAGTCAGAGACTAGAGTACTAAGAGTAGAGAGACGACATTCCATAAGAAAGTGAAACTACAATTTCCAGAAGGGTATGAATAGATTATGTCATGTGCATCCACCGCAAAAGGAGAGCACCCACAAATAGGATCCTACATCCAGTTGTATAATGCTCATTATGCAATTGGCTAGAATTCGAGCTAATATATAAAGAACTCGAGCTATATATTTTGAGCTTATGTTTACCCATTCCAACAATTCTTCATATTTTTAGTATATGTTTCGAGTTCTTGGCATTACATCTACTAATGGTTCAACAACATTTTAATTACATGAGATTTTGAGTCTATATAGAGTCTTTTGATTCTAATTGTAATGTAGAGTTTTTGGTTGGAATTTTATATACAAACTAGTTTTAAGTTACCTTTATATCCTTATTGATCTGTTGATGAACAGTATGATATTAAACATGACTTGTCAATTATATTTGCCAAGGCTTTTGCAAGTCATCTAAGAAGTCGAGCTATTACCCATAATACATGTGTTATTGAACATAGAACTCGAGCTTATATAAAAAAAAATTCAACCCATCAGTCATTAGCCATTGAAGCTCCACCTGATGCGTGACTTGCCAATTGAATTTCCCAAGGCTTTTGCAAGTCATCTAAGAAGTCGAGCTATTACACATACTAGATGCGTTATTGACAATAGAACTCGAGCTTAAATATGAAGAATTCGAGCCATCAGTCATCAATCATTGATAGTAAAAATTAATTTCGATTGAAGAAAGAAAATTATAATAGCTTATTAAATAATTTAGAGGGAGAGGATGATTAAGTAAGGCATAATGGAAAAGGATGGATATATAAAGAATTCGAGCCATCGGTCATCAGCCAATAAAGCTCTGTCCACCATTGATGGTAAAAATTGATTAATTTCTTGATGATTTTGATTGAAGAATGAGAGTTGTAATAGTTGATTGAATAATTTAGAAGGAGAAGATGATTAATCTGTATAAAAGAAGAAGATGGAGATCAGTAGTTAGAATAGGGAAGCAGTTATGGAGAAGAGGGATTACGTTTGATTTGTTTTAGGTTTGTTATTTTAGGATTTAATAATTGTTTTAGAGAAAGACTAAAATAACCCTGGATGTACAATAGCATTGTACATCCAGTTGTATAATCTATGAACTGAAGAGCACCCCATAGCTCAACTTGCAAAGCTCACCAAAACAAGATAAAATGAAAGCAGTTGTTTAATTTAGTCAAAATGCCGTGAAATAGGGGACCATGCGATTAGTAGCTGGACTTGCATTTTATCTTCCTTGTTTTGAGGGAATACTACATATAAAGGAATTTGTATGTCATATGTGCATAAGAATAGCGTTTTTTTTTTTTTTTACAGAAGGTGAATAACTTAAATTATTGATAGCAATACAAAGTAAGCTACTCGACTAGGTAGCACCAGACACTTCTCATCTAGATCTAGCACTACAAAGCCATACATAGAGATAACATAACCATTAATTAAAAGAGCAACTACAACACTAGGATAAGCAAGATAAACGATTGAAGAAATGCAAAAGACGGCAGCTTGGTCACGAACGTTGATGTCAGCTTCATAAACATAGTAGGCCTCCAAATACCATCGATACATGCAAACAATGGAGTGACAAGGACAAGGTGCACTTACGCTCTTGCGAAAAGAACGTAGAAAGAAAAGATGAGAAGCAAGACGGAGTCTGCCCTCGGCGGAGATAAAACTCCTACACCTTAGAAATCGTACCCATTAATCGTAGGACAAACGGACCAAGAAAACCACCATACAATGAGTAACCCGAACTCCCAGAGACACAAGCACCTCAACACCATCACCGTTTAAAGGCCTTGGCTTACCACAAAAGAGACGATAAAGACTCCCATATAATGAGATTATTAGCAGAAAAAGACAAAACAGGAAAAGGAAGAGCCTCACCATTAAAAAACGAGAAGACCACCACCTCTAACCCAACCAACGCCACCACCGAAAACCCAACTCCACCCTACCCAACACGCCTCAACCAGAAAGGAACAGTCCCCAACAACCATGGCCTCATTCAAACCAAGAAGCAGCTGGACGTGAAAATCCATCCACAAAGACACGGCCCACCCGCCAATCACAACACCAGACACTGAGACTCCAAATTCCAAACGAAACCACCCCAGGACCATCGACACACAAGCAACCCAACCAACCAAACGCACAACAGACCGACAAGAAAAGACCGGGACATGGGACCAATCTGGTGGGGGAGGGGGCGAGGGGGAGGGGAACACCAGATCGTCTCAAAATCACCACCACTTAACAGAAAACACCACCCAGATGAGCTATGCTCATCGACCAGACACAACAAAAGACCGACGACCGTACAAAACTCCGGCACATACCAGGGGTGGGGGAAGGGGCGAATGAGAGGGGAAACACCCCTGGAGCGCTTGGGTAGCATTCGATGACAGGACAGGGGAACGCGGAACGGAACGACCTCAGAAAAAGCCACACCAAACACCTTACCAAAACACCGGTCAGAAGGAGGACGATCAGAACAAAAAAAGGAGCGAGATCAGATCAGACCATTGGGGACCGCTATAAAGGGGAAGCATGAACAATCGCCATAGATAGGTCAAGGAGAGACCCCATCTCCGGCGCAGGGTAGGAGGAGAAGGGTGGGGAAGTGAGTTGCAAGGGGAGGCGGCGGATCAGACGAAAAAATTAGGGTTTTCTTTTTTTTAGAGAGAGGAGGGAGGTTTTAGAGAGAGAGCGTTTAGCGTTGATACAATTAAAACATGCAAATGGTCAATTATGACACATCTATTTATTCATCACCACAAGTACTCCGTATAGTTTATTAAAGCAAATTTTGGATCATTCAAAAGCCCACAATATTTGCAGCTAGTCTTCTTATAGATTGATATATCCGTCTATAGCTAAAGACGGGTCAAATAGCTTGAAAGTGGTAATATTTTTGGCCCTCACCATCTCATTTGTTGGTTGTCCTATTAGGAATGTGGTATTGTATTTGACCCGTCTTTAGTTATAGACGGATATGTGTCGTCTATAATGAAATTTTGTGCAATATTTGACGGTGTATGTATGTGAGTGTTTTTTTTGGGAGAGTATTATTGTTTTGACTATATTAAGGTCATAGAGTCATAACATTAGATAAAGTCGATAGTGGACTATGAGAAACATGGGAGGATTTCGGGTAGCACAAATTTACATCGAAGACAGGCACTATCCGTCATAAGCTGAAGACGGATAGTATCCCTCTCATAATATGCAAGTGTCACTATCCATGGGGTGCTCTATTTCATCCCCACTTACCCTCTCATTTGCCTTATTGTGAGAGGGCGCTATCCGTCACAAACTTGTGACGGATAGTGCATCCGTCACAAATAAGACGCTTTGTTCGGGTAGTAGCTGAGGATAGATAGGAATTCATTTGTAGTTCATAAAATTAGAAAAGATCTCGACTTATCCTTTATGTGGAGCAAACTTTTGTGTGTCTCGCAAAATAAACCATTTTGCACAAGTCAATTTTCATAAAAATGTCTTTCACTTTTTTCCTTTTTGGCAAAGTTTATGGTTGTTACAAACCTTTTCACTTATATGCTATTTCTTGTGCAAAAATAAACACGAACCAATTTTAAAAGCATGGTATTGTTTTGTTTGTCAATTTACTTTTACTTTCTGCTGCTTTTTATACTCTTTCCCTCTTACGTTTTCTATTCAGTTCAACCGTCGACTTTACTGTGACATAGAGCTGAATTCGTGTTTGTATAGTTTTAACGTATTGTCCAAATCAATATAATCATAGTCCATGTGTTTTTAAAGAAGCTAAAATTAAGCTTCAAATTTTTTAACTAGACAACTAATTTACCCTCTTCCTATCTTAGGAGTTTTCGCATTGACTCTTCAATGCTTTTCTTATTTATCTCACGTTTTGTCTGTTTTCGAATTTTTTTTCTTAATTTGAAGTACTTTAAGTGTTGCTTTTCATATTCTCATGGTCTCGAAATTTTGAAGTACTTGAAGTGCAGCTTTTCGCAATCTCATGGCCTCGTGCTAGACGATCTCCTACCGAATAAGTTATTGAAATGCCATTATTTATATACCACATTATATATGTCTGTTTTCTACTAGTTCTACTACTTTTAATACAACTTTTATTTCAAATAGTAAAATGATGTAATAATAAATTTATCAGGAGCACTCTCGGGATGAAACTACTTTAGAAACAAAGTATACATGTCTATGTAGAGAATTTGAATCTGAGGATGTAGTCCGTAAAATCCTACCTACAAAATTTATCAGGAAAAATGACAATCTCGAGATTATGGCTATTGAGGAGGCCCTCAATAAACTATTGAACTCACTTATGGCTCATGAATTAACTCATGAAGCGTTCTAGTGAATGTTCTAAATTAAGAAGGCTCGCTGCAACTGGTCAGACTATATTTTCCGGTTACTTATCGTTAGGAGCACCTAGACCAAAACAATATTTATAACTTCACGAACTACTCTACTATTAGTAAAGAGGTAAGTAAAGGTCGGATCCCAAGGGACGGGTATTGATGTAGGATTTTCGATTGCAAGTAGTGGTGTCTAAGGGTGTCCCAATTTGGGTTGAGATAAGAAGATCACTAAACTAAATAACAATGTAGATGAACAAGCAAGATGATTAAGATGAGATGTAAACAATTGATTAAAAGCACTAGGGCGTCATGGGTTCATAGGGGATTCATGGGATTTGATCATACAAACATGTTTTCAACTAGATGCAAGCAATTATTGTTGTGATGAGATCGAGTTAGTGTATATCTTACAATCCCTGGGAAGGTTTGGATCCCGGAGCCGAATCGATTGGATTTTACAACACCTACAAGTCGACTTAATCCTCCCTACCCAACAATATGCATGGTCTAATGAGACTCGAGTTGGTTTATGTCTTACAAGTTTCATTGAAAAGATAGGTGATGGGTAAAAAATGCAAGGATTCATAGGCTCGCATTTCATCAAACATAACATGTGCATAAGTTGAAATCACAACAAGCAAGCAAATAAATTATGAAAGCATAATAGATTAAGCATGAATCAATCCCCATGTTGGTTTCCCCTAATTCCCCATTAACCCTAGTTAAGGAAACTACTCACTCATTATCAAGTTTAACATGCTACTAAGATTGTCAATCATATTAACAAAGCAAAACATGATGAATAAATGAAGATGATTAATAATAATTAAAAAGGGATTAAGAGAATTATACCTAATGATGATTCCAAAGTAATAAGCAAAGAATAATAGAAGTACTTGATGAATGATTGGAAGGTTGTCAATCCTCCAAATAAACCCCAAATAATCTTCAATTACCCAAAATAAATGACGAACAATAGAGAAATTAAGGAAATGAGATTTGTATTAATACCTAATTAAAAGTTGATTACAAGATTAAAGAGAGATGGGCATATTTTTAATTTTTATCATTTTTCAAAAAATTTAATTTTTATCATTTTTGTTTTAAAAAGGTCAAGTTAGAATTTCCCATCCCCACACTAGTATGGGCATTGTCCTCAATGGCCAATACGATAGGAAATTATGCAATTTATATGAATATGCATGATTTCTAAGCTAAATGCAAATGATATATAAACAAGAGTAAATGCAAACTAAGCTATGCTATATGATGCATGGTTTTTGTTATGGTGCAGAGCATAATTTAGATTAGTACCCAATGCATATGCATAAACTTCCCCAAACCAAAATAGACACTATTTCTAATGTCAAAAATTTTGGGGGAGGTCATGCACATAAAATGCAATGCATGAAACTACAAATTGTCATTTTGGATTTTGAAAGTTGGGAACAATAAAAATGAACACATTAATGAAGCCAAGGTGTTAGTCCTTTAATGTTGCTAGGACTCCACAAAATGATCAAGATAAAATAAAAACAAGAGAAGTAGACAAACCATAAAGGAGGTGTAAGAATGTAGGAGCCTCCAAAAGTTTACTAGGCCTCACCCATCGTGTCACCATCATCTTCTTCACTTGAGGCATCATCAACCTCCATAGATGTGGAGTCATGTCCACTCTCACTTTCACTTTCTTGTTCTTCCTCACGTTCCTCTTCTTCTTGAACTTCTTCATCTTCACCTTCTTGGTCACCACTCTCATCAACAACCATCTCCTCTCCACCCGGTCTACCACCACTAGAAGTGCTAGGAAAGAATACCTCCCTATCCGCCCAACTAGGCAAAGGACAAGATGGATCGAGAAGTCCTTGCCCAGCAAGATGTAGGAGGGGCGGATATTGGGCCTTGTAAGCATCAACTCTATCATCATAAGCTTGTTTATGCATTTCCTTCATTAGTAGAGCCAAGTAATCATTTCCCACCTTGGCATTTTCGGGGTTGAACTCGTGGGATTCAAATGGAGAAGGTGGGGTGATAATGGATGAGGAGGGCTCGGCAACCTCTTCCCCTTGGTGTTGAATGATGTACTCGGTCTCTTCAGAGAGTGGGAGAAGGTAGTTCGGTCTATGAACATTCAATCGACAAATTTTGCTAGGCAAAGTAAAGGATCTAGCTTAATTTGTCAACCACCCAAATTTGTTGTCAAGCGTGTCGTTCTTGACCCATTTGAACTTTAGAATCATGGTGGGCAAATTAATAAGATGGCCTCCTTTTACCGGTGCATAAGTGTTGTTCTTGTTGAAATCCCGGTTAAAATGCTTAGCCAAATAGGTAACTAGTCCTCCATTGGCAATAAATGCCGTGCCTTCTTTGCCACAATCAACATTAAGCCATCGATCAACCAAAAGTCGTAAAGCATTGTATGGCTTGTTAAATTCTCTCCCAATGTTCAAAGCCGACTCAAGAAGGATAAAATCAAGTTTGGTAAGATGGTTTATGCCATTTCTAGCTATTAAAGTATTCCCAATGACCTTATGCCATACTCTAATGCCCGGATGGTGGACTAAGAGAGCACGACAATCATGAAAACGTGTGAATTTCCGTCCGGAAATTGCCATCCAAAGAGGAGCGGGGTCATACTTGGTAGGCATCTTTGTAAATTTCGCATTATCACTAAGGCCAAATATCTTACCTAATTCGTCATAAGATAAGCATCTATCAACATTTTCAAGACGAAACTCAATAATGGTTCGGGTATCCCCCTTTGTGACTTTTAAAGAGCTTAAAAATTCTAAGGTGAGGGAGGAGTATGTCAATTCTTGCACTGTAAATAATTTACTCAACCCCATAGACTCGAAAAAGGTCTTAGTTTGCTCAAGGACACCCAATTTTGACAATGCATCTTCACATATGAACTTAGTAGGCATGATAGTTTTCTTAGCAAATGAAATGAATTTCTTCCTATAGGAGTCGGAAGTGAATATTACCTCCGGATAGTCGGTTAATTATTCAATCACCGGAGTGGTAGAAGTAGTAGCTTCCATAGGAGGATTTTGTTCTTGAATCTCCAACCTTGCATCATGGACTACCAATGCCTTTGATGTTTGCTTATCAAGAAGGGCTTGTTGCCTCTTAGAAAGGGTCTTCTTTAGGGGTGCCTTGTTTCCATCTTTTGTTCTTGCCATACTCCTTTGCTTAATTACACCAATGAAAGATTGAAATCTTCAATTTCTAGTAATGCCCAAATCGATTTAGGATAAATGAAAGTTGCCTTGTATCCTAAAAATCGGTTCAAAACTTGAAGATTTTGGTGTTTGGATCACTTGTTGATGCTAAAGGAGTGATTAATTTTTGTTTTGAGGAAGTTTGGATTTGATGTGGTTGATTTTGGTTGAGGAATTTGGTTTTTATTGATGGAGAGGATGAGGGTTTTGGGTAGTGTTTCCTGTTAGACGACCATCCTGACTGAGACGAGCGGTTTCTAGTCTTGGACGCTCGGATTCTCAGTCAGACCCAAAATATATTTTTTGCAGCTTCACAAGACGGGCGTCTTGTGACTTGGACGCTCGGGTTCTTTCAGGACGAGCGGATTGTCCCTCGGGCCGCTTGGATTCTTCCTTGACCACACGGATTCAGGTCTATCCGTGGGTGCTTCATAACCCGTGTCAATTCATTCTTCAATTCTCGTGTTCTTCATTGTAGGGACACTACAAAGGCATGAATAGCCTAGGCAATTGCTATCCCCACACTAAGGCAAAGCACTACACATCAATAAACTCATAAGTCCCTCCCTCACTTCTCTCAAAATGATGAAAATCTTGATCAAGGCATAAAAATGTAAATCCAAAGATGACAAAAATGCAATACAATAATTGAAATGCAAGTTAAGGAGTTAGAATATTTACAAATGGTGGTTTAGGGAGGACTCCACCAAACTCTCATCCAATGTGAGATGTCAAGGGGGCATGTTCAAGGTGTTGTTGATGGTACTTAACACCTTGAAGAAGTAGTCGAAAGCTTGCTCATTATCATGATAAAGATCCTCAATAGACCTTTACACTTGTTGTTCTCCATGATGGTCTTAGGTCATAGCATTACCAATATAGGGATTGAATATCCCTTCGAACTCATCATCCCAAAGACCGCATACTTCGTCTACTTGATCACTAAAAGTGTCTTGAGTTGATAAAGACAACTCTCCTTCTTTCTTGTCTTGGCCAATGAGGCCTTATTCTTCACTTGTCATGGATGAACTTTTCAAGCTCTCATTGTTGCAATTTCCTTACTCTTTTGATGGAGCATTATCCACCTTCTTTTTCCATTAAAATTCCAACTTCTTCCTATCATCTTTCCGGCTATAGTGATCAACCATAAAACATGGCTCATGCAATCGGGGAGCTCTCATAGTCTTGTCAAGATTGAAAGTGATGGTTTCATCTCCCACTTCAAGGGTGAGCTCTCCATGCTTCACATCGATCACCGCTCCCGCGGTGTGCAAGAATGGTCTTCCTAAGATAATAGAAATGCTGGAGTCTTCTTCCATGTCAACAATAACGAAATCCACCGGGATGAAGAATTTTTCAATTCTCACGGGAACATCTTCCGTACCCCTAAAGGCGTCTTTGTTGATCTATCCGCCATTTGAAGCGTGAAGTTGGTGCATTTGAGTTCTCCCATTCCTAGCGTCTTGCTAACCGAATATGGCATGACACTAACACTTGCCCCAAGGTCACATAAAGCTTTGTTGATTGTAGTGTCACCAATAGTGCATGGAATGGAGAAACTTCCCGGATCCTTGAGCTTTGGAGGTGAACACCCTTGAAGAATAGCACTACTTACTTTAGTGAATGGAACGTGATTGATTAATTCCGTGAATGGAATCAAGACTTCTAAATTCTTCACAATCTCCATGAATTTTCCAAGTTGGTCATCAAACTTAGGCTTAGCTTGACGACTTGGAAAAGAAAGTCTAATCACAATGGGTTCCTTCTCTTTGGCCTTTTCTTCATTCTTGTTTGAAAATTCTTGATTGTTGGGTTCTTCTTCCCTAGAGTTTTGCACAACTCTTTCCTTGTCACTAGTCTCCACAATGTCGTCCTCAACTTTCTTATTTGGCTCCTCATATTTTGTACCACTCCTCAAGTGGATGGCACTGACCGATTCATGTCTTGGGGGATTACTTTGAGGTGGTAATTGCCCCTTTTGTCTTTGAGAGCTCGATGATGCTAATTGAGTCATTTGGGTTTCCAACATTTTTGTGTGGGCTAGGATGTTGTTGATGGTGATGTATTTTGCTTGGCTATCTTTTTTCATTTGAGTGAAAAATTCTTGTTGATTCTTTTATATTTGGAGGACCGCTTTTTGAACATCAAAACCTTGGTCATTTTGTTGATTGTATGGAGTTTGATTTTGGTAACCTTGGTTTTGGTTGTAAAAGGGTCTTTGATTTTGGTTTCTCATTGGAGGTGGGGTATATGTTGGTTGAGGGTTTTGAACATTTTGGCTTTTGTATGAGAGATTTGGATGGAATTTGGTGTTTTCATTATAATAGTTAGAATAAGGGATACCACTCTTGTATGCTTGAAAAGCATTCACTTGCTCACTTGTTCCCCTACATTCACTTTGGTCATGTCCCAAAGTTTCACAATTCTCACATATTCCACTTGGAATTGATGAAGATGCCACCATGGCATTAACATGTTGCTTTGGTGATTTTGAGGCTTCTTCAAGTTTAGCCATAGCCTTCTCAAACTTCAAGTTGATGGTATCAATATGAGCACTAAGTTGAGCACCCAAATGAGTAATAGAGTTCACTTCATGTTTTCCTCCTCTAGTAGCCTTGCGAGGTCTACTATATTGTGAGTTTTGGACCGCCATTTCCTCAATCTTTTTCCAAGTTTAATTATCATCAACTTCGGTGAACATACCATTTGATCCCATGTTGAGAATGTTTCGGGAGTCTTCATAAAGACCATTCCAAAATTGTTGTACCAAGAACCACTCGCTAAGTCCATGATGAGGACATGAGCGACAAGTTCCTTTGAATCGCTCCCAAGCTTCATACAAAGATTCTTCGTCTCTTTCCTTAAAACCCGTGATTTGAGCTCTTAGCATGTTAGTCTTTTCCGGAGGGTAGAACTTTTTGTAGAAAGCAAGAGCTAACTTCTTCCAAGAGTCGATTCCAAGAGTAGCCTTATCAAGGCTTTTTAACCATTGTTTCGCGGTACCAATTAGAGAAAAGGAGATAAGACCCATCAAATTTGGTCTTGAGTCACTCCGGTTTGTGAAATCGCATCACAATAGTCACATAAAGTCTCCATGTGAGAATGAGGGTCTTCACTAGGCATCCCCCCAAATTGGCTTCTTTCGACTAATTGGATAAATGCGGATTTTGCAATGAAATTTCTGGTCAAGTGTTATGGTGTGGGAGTACCATTGGGTAGGTTCTCCTCGGTTGGTACGGAATGTGATGAAAACATAGGCATTGTGGGTTGATTTTGTGTTGGGTTCTCCTCACCTTCTCTTGCAAAAGGGTTGATGAACTCAATAGTATTTGGTTGAATATCTACAACCTCACCAATACCTCTCAAAGTATTTCTAGCAAGTATTCTATTGGTTGTCAAAGTTCTCTCAATTTCGTGATCAATGGGTAACAAGTTACCTTGTGATCTTCTAGACAAGCAAAATATCAAACAACTTGAAAACAATTAGAACAAACCTTGAGGAGTTTTACTTCCCCAAGGTAAAGAAAGACACAACTAATAACAATCAAAGAAAATCAAATCAAGTTAACACCGTCCCCGGCAACGGCGCCATTTTCTGTCGGACTATATTTTTCGGTTACTTGTCTTTAGGAGCACCTAGACCAAAACAATATTTATAACTTCAGAAACTACTCTAGTATTGGTAAAGAGGTAAGTAAAGGTCGGATCTTAAGGGACGGGTATTGATGTAGTTTTTTCGATTGCAAGTAGTGGTGTCTAAGGGTGTCACAATTTGGGTTGAGATAAGAAGATCACTAAACTAAATAACAATGTAGATGAACAAGCAAGATGATTAAGATGAGATGTAAACAATTGATTAAAAGCACTAGGGCGTCATGGGTTCATAGGGGATTCATGGGATTTGATCATACAAACATGTTTTCAACTAGATGCAAACAATTATTGTTGTGATGGGATCGAGTTAGTGTATATCTTACAATCCCTAGGAAGGTTTGGGTCCCGGACCCGAATCGATTAGATTGTACAACACCTACAAGTCGACTTAATCCTCCCTATCCAACAATATGCATGGTCTAATGAGACTCAAGTTGGTTTATGTCTTACAAGTCTCATTGAAAAGATAGGTGATGGGTAAAAAATGCAAAGATTCATAGGCTTGCATTTCATCAAACATAACATGTGCATAAGTTGAAATCACAACAAGCAAGCAAATTAATTATGAAAGAATATTAGATTAAGCATGAATCAATCCCCATGTTGGTTTCCCCTAATTTCCCATTAACCCTAATTAAGGAAACTCCTCACTCATTATCAAGTTTAACATGCTAACAAGGTTGTCAATCATATTAACAACGCAAAACATGATGAATAAATGAAGATGATTAACAATAATTAAAAAGGGATTAAGAGAATTATACCTAATAATGATTCCAAAGTAATAAGCAAAGAATAATAGAAGTACTTGATGATTGATTGGAAGGTTGTCAATCGTCCAAATAAACCCCAACTAATCTTCAATTACCCAAAATAAATGATGAACAATAGAAAAATTAAGGAAATGAGATTTGTATTAATACCTAATTAAAAGTTGATTACAAGATTAAAGAGACATTAGAAGAACATAAATTATATTAAAGATTGATGTCAATCTAATTAGTACAATGGGATATTTATAGTGGGGATTAGGTACATAAATTAGGGTTACTAAGGGCTTAAATGACGATTAAGACCCTTAAGAAAAATTGAGGAAATGCTCCTCTCGAAGAAAGATGCGAGTCTCCTTTTTGCTAGTCTTTCAGAAATATGCGCATCCCGAGTAGAACAAGGAGAAGGCGTGCTGTACTGGATGACAATCCGACCAGCCAAGGGGTCGGGACGAGCGGATTGTGGGGGTTCGAAGAGCGGACTGGCTGGAGGGACGCTCGGATTGTGGAGATTTTGGACGAGCGTCCCAATGCTGCGACGGCCGGATTCTAGTTCAGCAAGCTTTTTCTTCTTTTCTTCTTTTCTTCTTCCAACAATCCTCAAGGATCTTGTCGGAGATGCAAGGATCGTCTTCATCATTGCCCATTATTTACAAAGACTTTCTAGTCTTGTCTTCACTTTGATGCTTGTCCATTAGATTCGATCAATTTAGCTCCATTTTGCCATTAAAATGCAATGTTTTCACTCCTCTCCTACCAAGGAAACAAAACCTCAAAGAATATGCAAAACAAAGGACTAAAGATAATAAATGACCCAATTATGCACTAAAAGGCATAGGAACGAGGCTAATTCGGGGACTAAATATGCTCAAAGTGGTCACATCATCAACACCCCCACATACCACGGTGCATTACCAAGGACCACCCTAGCATGAGAAGTTGTTACCATCTCGGTTGCCTGAGGTTAGTATTTCAATGTAATCATTCAGAAACATTTATGAAAGTATAAAGTTTAAACGATTACACTGCCTCAAAGAAATACCAAAAGAAAGTATATATAAAATCTCAATACAACTGAAATCCAAAACATCTACTCGTAATAGCGAAAGCTAGAATCGAAGTGATGACATCCCATCTCGTCCCCGTATCTAAAGACAACCATCACCTATCACAATCTGCTCACCATCCCCGAATGGATCACCACAGTTTTACAAAACAACAACGGGGTCAATTCACTGTATAATTAAGATAAGCAAAATACAAGAATAACAATGACAACAACTCCACAATCATTCTCCATTTCCAATCATGTCTCATAACTGACTACACACTTAAGTGTGTAGTCTGTTGGAGTATGTGTCCTCAACAATAGTGCGATCACATGATTTAAAATCATAATTAAATCTCATAATAAGAATACGTAAGGGATGATAAATTATACAGTCATCTGATCAACATTAATCAGTAACGATTGGCTGACTAGAGTTTGACGTTACTGTCGTATTGACGGTGGTGATCAGATGATCCCTTAAGGTCACACCTATAGGATGAGACCCAAATAAATAATCAATTAATTGTATTCGATACGGATTAATTAATCCCTTATTTATATGAGTTGGATTTTGTATCTTATTGTAATGTGATTAAATAAGCTTCAATTTAGTGGATTAATATATTAATTTACTAAATTATGTTGAGGTTTTATAATTATTTCAAGGTAGAGGTAATTAGTTATTTACATTTACAAGATGTTGTAAATTTAACTAACTGGCTATTATGGGACCCATTATATGTTGATATAATGATAAAATATTACTCAATAAGTTGAGTGAATATATGTTTATTAATTTGTCACATAATTGTTGTATGATCAAATTAATATTTAATTATGTAAGATAATTAAACATAAAACTTATAAGCATTTATGGGGCAAATATTATAAGACAAAAATGGACCAAAATAACTTATATGCATCGTCCAAATGGTAGGATGGTTGAGTTTTTTGGTTTTGTCATTTTGTTGTTGGAAAGATGCTACAACATCTTATGACACCCTTTATTAACTAGCCTACCACCTACACTTATAGCATGTTTTTTTTAGTAGACAAATATGCTCTAAATAAGAGCATTTGGCCGGAACTTTAGAGTGTAGATGAGAACAATTTGTTGTTCTTATTTTTCTCATGCTTATTCTCTCAAAAATGCTTATCTCTATCTAACATGCAAAAACCTCAAAAGCCACTCAAATACTAATATTTGTGATATATTACTAGTATAGTAGTATTGATAATATTAGTAAGAATTAAGGGAATATTACTACATAATATCTAGTTAATATTAGTAGTAATTTTTGGGTTAAATCTTGGGTGCAATCAAAAGGAGGGCTCCTAATATAGAGTCTTGGAGGATCATCATATTACTTATCATTTCTCAAGAACAAGTGAAGGTAGAAGACCTTACTTGTGCCCAAAATCCGAAAATAACAATGTAAGAATCATTGTTTTCTCATTTTATTCCTTATTTAGTTATGCATGCACCAGATCTAAAGATCTCACACTAAAATGTTAATTTGTTCACCATTAGAGATGTCTAATAATAGGTTTATGAACCTAACAATTGGTATCAGAGCATAGGATGTTGCATGCATAATCGATTTATAGTTTTTTTCGAGTTATTAGTAACTTAATTAAAACTAAAAATTTGTGATTTATTAGATAAAGCCATGAAATATTGATGTATGTTTTATATTCTGATCCTAAAATATTTTTAGGTCATTTTTATGATTTATGGTATTTTATTGCTCATTTTAATGATTTTTAGTTATTTTATTACATTTTTATGACTAAAATGGAAATTAAAATGCTAAAATAGTTAAACTAAGTCTCTGACCTTGAAATTTTTATATGACCACGCATGAATATTTTACTTATTTTATGTAAAATTTCGTATTAATGTGATTAATATTGCATGATTTATGATTTTTATGAGATAAAATGAATTAAATGGAGGTAAAATGGTTAAATATAGTTAAACTTCGAAATAGGCCATGAAATTTTAATATGTTGTGACATGCATATTTTAATCACTATGTGTAAAATTTGAGATGAACTTGATTCATTTTGCATGATTTACGAATTTTTAGTGTAAAAATGGCATAAATAGTGACTATTTTAGCATAAATAGCTAAAACAAATTACATGGCATGAGAAAATTATTTTAGGTTGCATTAATATCCCACATATCATATCTAAAGTTGTAAAATTGATTGGATTAATTTTTGTATACTTTGGATGTTTTATTTGATAAAACCGATAAATCGCAACTACATTTTTCTCGAAATAAATTCGAAAATTTTAACCATGATTTTTGACATTATGAGTGTCATGTATATATTCCAGAATGTTCATAAATTTAAAATTCAAAATTCAAAATTATTGTAATTTAATTTGGATTTATTTCATAAATGTTATGATTTTGGGGTCAAAATGAGCATAAAAATTAACTCAAGTTGAATTATTGTCAAATATTGAGTGAAGACTAATTTTTGAGTCCTAAGAAGGTTAGGATAATTAACTTGAGCTTAAATTTGATTTAAGTATTGATTTGTAATTTTAATAAGTTATTATCACGCATTTCCATAAAACCGAGTTATATAATCGATATAAGTTAAATAGGGAGATTTGGCACTTAATTTAGCATGATAGACACATTATAATGCTGCATATTTCATTGTTGAATGTCATATTTTATTTATATAATTTTGAATTATGTAATTTTATCTTAGTATGGCCTTAGTTTTAATCGATATTACCCATAATGAAAGGGGATATAGATTCGGTTGTAATTTAATGTGATCTCGTATCACTTTTATTTTTACTAGTTTTTCATTTTACAAATGTATAATAGGAATAGCTATGTATTTTTATTATTATTTGTAACTCCGGAGTTTCTTCAAGACGGTGCCATTCGGAAAGGCGTTCCGACGAAGACGGTGTTCTTGGGAGGCGTGCCACTTGAAGATTCAAGGGACTAAAGGAGTTGGTTTCCGAATATGTAATAGATTATTTAATTTTCTATTTTAGGAAGGCCATACTAGGAGTTTATTATTTGTTTTGCATTTCTTTTAATATGTTGCATTCATTGCCAAATCGCCAGAACAACACATGCATATCATATCGAGTCATCGACCGTGTCAATTATAATTATCGAGAATTCGACTTTTAGTTCACTTAAAATTGATAGATAATAAATTGATAAGACCTTTATTTTTAAAAGATTGAGACTTAGCCTTACCAAATAGTAGGAGCCCATGAATCTAAATTTCATATAGGTACAATACGGTATTGATATATTATACCGAGGTGCTTGCTTTGACGTTGGGTGAGTGGGGTAATAAATAGTTATTACACTTCGAAAGTTTGGTTGATCTCAACGAAGGTATTTTGCGACCTTAGCCGCAAAAGGTTCGGGCTAAAGATGAATTTAATGTAAAATCATCGACCGAGAGTTCTAATTGTAGAATCGATTAAGAGGGTTAACCTACCGAAGTTATATTAGTAAAGATGTAGAGGGCCCGTTGGCTCACATCCAAGTTAATATGAATTTTGGATCTCGGAATCATTCATTATAGTTGGGTAGAGGTCACTATATGAATGCAATACTTGTATTAATATTTACGAGTATTATAACGATAAATGTTAATTGTTTCCTTCATCTCCGTTTTTGTAGTTATTTTTCCCGCAATGGATTCATCTAATACTCTTACACCTATCACCATTAATTCATGGCTCCAATCATTAATAAAAAATGCCCCTTGTATGACAATGACCCGATTAGAGAACTACACTTTAGCATAGGTGAGGATGAAAATCTTTGCTACCTTACCACTTCCACACCTCCCACTCCCATATTCATGCCCACCTCCTTGGTAAGAGAATCTTGTGAGGAGAATCTCACAAATTCCAAGGTATCCTTGTTTTTAGAAGCAAGGAGAAATATCATATTGAGTGGGAGTTCTAGCAAGAATGTCCTTGCAACTGAAAGGAGTAATGGTATTACTAAAGGAAATGCAATGAAGGGTAAGAAACCCAAACCCTATAATGAATTGGAAGTAGATAGTGAGACTACCACAACCAAAACCAAGAAGGGTGCCCAATCCTACGATGAATGTCATTATTGTAATGTCATGGGCCATTGGAAGCGTAATTGCCCCAAGTATTTGGAAGATATCAATGTTGGACTTGTCACTCCACTTGGTAATATTTCTTCCGAAATCTTTGTTATTAATATAAATTATAATTCCACCTCAACGTGGGTATTGGATACCGGTTGTGGTTCTCACCTTTGTAATCATTTACAGGGGTTTGGGAATGTGGAAAAGCTAAACAAGTGTGATGTAGATCTCCGACTAGGAAATGCAGTTAGGGTATTAGCCGCCACTTCAAAAGGGACTTATGAACTTTTTTTAGCTAATAGCTTTGAGTTATACTTACATAATTGTTATTATGTACCCACTTTGTCTAAAAACATTATTACCATTTCTATGTTAGACATAGAAGGATTTTTCTTTTGTCATCAAAAACAATCGTTGTATTTTGTTTAATATATGACTTGGCCGTGAGCCAAGCCACTTCTATTAATGGTATTCATGTTTTAGACACTTCGAACTCAACTAAAGATATCTATAACATACAATCCAAAAGACTCATAACAAGTGATCCAAATGATTTGTACATTTGGCTTTTTCGATTAGGTCACATAAATGAGAAACGCATTAAAAGGCTAGTGTCGACTAGATTTATTGGACCATTTGATTTTCAATCATATGGAATATGCGAATCTTGTCTCATTTGCAAAATGATTTGCACTCCTTTTAGTGGTAAAGGGACACGAGCAAATGAGTTGTTGGGACTAATACATGCCGATGTATGTGGTCCAATGAGCATCACCGCAAGGGGTAATTATGATTATTTCGTCACTTTTACCGATAAATTAAGTAGATATGGATATGTTTACTTAATCAAATATAAAGTGAAACATTTGAGAAATTTAAAGAATTTCTAAATGAGGTAGAGAACCAATTGAACAAAAGTATTAAAGCATTACGATCCTATCGTGGTGGCAAAGATCTAAGTGATGAATTTGATTTATTATATATGGATTATGACCTTGTGTCACTACCAATAAGATCAAACTAATATGAGTCGGGTTGAGTTGTTGAACTCACTTTTGGGGATTTTTATTTTAATCTGGAGGGTCAACCTGGAGATACCTAAAATAGAGAGTCTATTTAACAAATTACATGGATCAGACTCGCATATTACATGAATCAAGCTACTTTAATAGAACCGGTCTATTTATGTGCTAACATGTTAGTCCAAACGTGTTGGGAAATGTGTCCTCAAACATAGTGCGATCACATGATTTAAATATCATAATTAAATCTCAAATTAAGAATACGTGAGGGATGATTTTTATATATATATTCGACTGATCATCATTAATCGGTAATGATTGGCTGACTAGAGTTTGACATTACTGTCGTGCGACGGTGGTGGTTAGTTGATCCCTTAAGGTCACACCTAAAGGACAATTCCCTTAATGGGTAAATTGATTAATTGTATGGCGATACGAGGTAATCAGTTCCTTAAAAGTGAACAATTTACTTGTGAGAGAGAATATTAATATCTTATTGTAATGGGATTAAATAAGATTTATTTTAGTAATAAAAAATGCTTTATTACTAAAATTGTTTATTGTTTGAGAAACAATAGAGATAAGAATGAATGGTTAATTATAATTACAAGATGTTGTGAATTATAATTTATGACCCATTTTATTTAATGATCAAGTATCACTAGTCAATTTGTTGTATGTAATTTAATTAATTTGTAAAATGATATTTATGTGATAAATATGCATTAAAATTAATTAATAACATGTATCATACTACATGTAACATATTGTGTGACAAATGACAAATTGACAAAATAAAATGGTAGTCCATTTTAAGAGCATGGACTGAATGGAGGGAGTTATAATGGTGTGAGATTGATTTATTTTATGATAAATAATTCATAGGCTTTACTTTTATAGCCTTACACCTATCCTACAATGCCTTACACAATTATGCATTGTGAAGACCAAAAGGGAAAAGGCAAGATTCCCCTTTGGCTCCATCCTACCCGGCCTCACCTCTTCAAATGAGGACTTTTGTCCTCATTTTTCATCTAACTCATTTCATTCACATCTACATGCAAGCTTTTGCTCATACTTCTCTCTAGTTTCTTTTCTCTAACAAGTTTTGGAGATTCACAAGTTTTGTTCATCATTTCTAATATCAAACCAACATTACTAGTGTAGTAATAATAATAATATTAGAATCATTTTAAGGATACTAGTATTATAATCTAGTTAATTAGAATACTAGTTTAAGGGTAAGTCTTGGGTGCAATCTAAGGAGGATTTCTATACTTGGGATCTTGGAATATCATCCATCATTATAAGCTCAAGAACAAGTGAAGGAAGGTGACCTTACTTGTGCCCATAATTTCGAACCAACCAACAATGTAAGGAACATTGTTTTTCTTATAAATCTTTCATTTAGTTATGCATGCACTAGATCTAAAGAACAAATAATTAACAAGTTAATTAGTTCACTATTAGAGGAGTCTAATAATAGGTATATGAACCTAACAAAACGAACTTGTATTACTTCACCACATATGTTTGTGACTCACAAATCTATCTCTTAAGAAGATAGAAGTATTTCTAAGAGATAGAGTGAGAGTAGATCGTCACGAACATGTCTTATAGTTAATGTGTTACTTTTTGAAAGTAATGGAACTATAATCTATTGAGATAGAGTGGGAGTAAAGTACACATGTCTTATTGTTACGTTTTGAAAGTAATGGAATTATGACCTATTGAATGATCAATTGCGAGTAGTCCCAATATCGACTTTGTTGCATAATAGCCATAGCATTACAATCTCAAGAATATATTTACTTTAAGGCGATGGTCTCTTTAAGTAAATAGAGCTTTAGAGTACTTAAATGCATAGATTGACATGAAGATGTTGATCAAGATAAATCATGTTAGGAATTGCCACATTTCATTTTGATGAAGAATGGCAAAAGATAATAAAATTCGCTTTTCTAAAATGGGAATTTAGAAAAGGATATGTACGGAACACAAAACCTTAGATAAAGATCTAAGAATCCTAACATATTATGCAAACCTTACTTAAGAGATCCTAGAATGGTCTTAAGCAAGCCTCAAAGGATTGTAATAATCATACTTTTCGTTCATGTGATAATTTAGAATGGTTTCATTCAAATGATTGAAGAATCATATTTATACATGAAGTTAAGTGGGAGCCAGAATTATTTTATCCTAAGTCTTATATGTTGATAACATTTTACTCATTGAGAATAATGTACCAATGCTTTCCTCTGTGAGAGAGTGATTGGGAAGAAAAGGTGTAATATATTCTAGATTTCTGAATCTATGTGTTAAATTTGAGAGAATATTGGCATAGAGTCGAGAGCCTTATGATGAGAATTTCTTTCACATCTGTTTAACATCATCAAGGTTAAGTGGGTTGTTCATATTGATGAAAGTGGAATTACTATGATAGAGTCATAGTCATTCACTGAACCTAAATAAGTTGTTGATCACATGAAATCAATTTCTAATGTTTCCGCCATTAGAACGATCATCTATGCCATTATATGTACATGTCGTGATGAATCATATGCTTGGAGCATATGATCGGTCCGTTTCGTGTTCACAATTTAAGGTGTGGTCGTTGGGTCACGTCCGAATCAAAACACAATTTATAGCTTCACAAACAACTCTACAATTAGTAAAGAGGCAAGTAAAGGTCGGATCCCAAGGGACGGGTATTGAAATGAGATTTCTATTGCAACTAGTGGTGTCTTAGAGGTGTCACAAATTGGGTTAATGTAGAAGGTCACTAAACTAAAATACCAATGGAAATAAACAAGCAAGATGAATTAAAGGGTTGTAAACAATTGATTAAAAAGCACTAGGGTGTCATGGGGTCATAGGGGAATCATGGGAATTGATCATACAAACATGTTCTCAAATTATAAGCAAGCAATTATTGTTGTGATGGATTGAGTTGGGTTATATCTTACAATCCTAGGAAAGTTTGGGTCCCGGAGCCAAATCGATTAGATTGTACAACACCTACAAGTCGACTTAGTCTTCCCTACTCAACAACATGCATGGTCTAATGAGACTCGAGTTGGCTTATGTCTTACAAGTCTCATTGAAAAGATAGGAGATGGTGGTAAATGCAAGGATTCATAGGCTTAGCATTTCATCAAATATAACATGTGCATGAGTTGAGATCAAAACAAGCAAGCAAATAAAACATGAAAGCATATTAATTTAAGCATGAATCATTCCCCATGTTGGTTTCCCCTAATCACCCATTAACCCTAGCTAAGAGACTACTCACTCATTATCATGTTGATCATGCTAGCAAGGTTGTCAATCATACCAACAAAATGAAACATGATGAATAAATGAAAGTAATTAACAATAATTAAAAAGGGATTAAGAGAATTATACCTACTAATGATTCCAATAATGAAGCAAAGATAAAAGAAGTACTTGATGCTTGATTGAGAGGTTGTTAATCTCCCAATAATAACCCAAATAATCTTCAATTACCCAAAATAAAGGATGAACAAAAGAGAGATTAAGGAAGTAAAACTTGTATTAGAACTTGATTAATTGTTGATTACAAAATTAAAGAAAGATTTGATTGGTATTAACTACTCTAAGAATTGATAAGAAGAACATGCTCTTCTAATTAGACTAATGGGGTATTTATAGTGGAGATTAGGGGGATGCATTAGGGTTAACTAAGGGCTAAACTAGTAATTACACTTTTTAGATTGAGCAGGGAGGAGCCGGTATTTTTCGAAGGAAGGGCTTCTTTCTTTGTAGCTTGGAGAAGACAAAATTGCGCTGTAGAGGAATCCGAGCGGATTAGTGTCGGGACGGGCGGATTCTGGCGGTGGAACACGAGCGGCTTGGGAGGAATCCGGGCGGATTGTGGCAGTGCTAACCCGAGCTTCTTGGGATGAAACCGCACGGATTGTGCAGGTGGAGGACGGCCGGATTGTAGTCAATCCGCACGGATTGTTCTTCAGCAAGATTTCTTCTTCTTTTCTTCCCTTTTCTTCATAAATTCCTTGTGGATTTCCTTGGGGACTCAAGGATCCTTTCTCAACATTGCTCATCTACTATAATATGTACAAAGGCCTTCTAATCTTGTCTCTCCTTGATGCTTGGTCATTGGATTCGATCAATTTAGTCTCGTTTTGCCATGAAAATGCAAGATTCTTACTTCTTTCCTACCAAGGGATCAAAATCTCAAAGAATATGCAAAACAAAGAACTAAAGATAAGAAATGACCCAAGTATGCACAAAAAAGCATGGGAACAAGGCTAATTCGGGGGCTAAATATGCGCTAATTATGGTCACATCAAATATCCCCAAACCGAACCTTTGCTCGTCCCGAGTAAAGAGGTGACAAAGACTAGGACCATTATTTAAACTAACCTAATAACATAGCCGATATGAGACAATTAGCGGGTCTCACTCCGCCCCTTCAACTCACAACAAGACAACCATGAGGTAGGATGCCTTCTTGCAAGGCAAGGTGGGTCTTGCCAAAATGGCGACACATCCAAACATTAAGCACACAAAGTCACATAAAGGATGCATCTACAAAAGAATAGCCACTTCCTCATCAAGCGGTGGAGGCACTAAAGAGGAACAAATTTAAGAGCATGTAATCCTTCACAAATACTAGTTCAACAAATTACTAAGGCTAAGAGGATGGCACTAAATCACCTCCAAATGGTGTTAAACTAGACTACTTTCGTCCTCAATTTCCAAATGCTTTTGTCAAGAGCGATCGGATGGTGGTGGAATGATGATCCCTATGATGCTAGTAGCATATGACATGACAAGTCTCGAATTCTCTACAAAAGTAAAGGTCATGGATCGTCCCAAGCTCGACAAAGTGGCTTGACAAAAAGGCTTTTTGGGAATGAACTGCTCAAATCATTATACACAACGAGTGGATATGACTAGTATTCAAAATTGTCCTCATTTCACTTTCTCATTTCAAAAATTTAAGATGGGGTTTATCCCTTCCGGGCTAGTGTCCTTTTCTTTCGCCAATCGCTTATTAGGCAACCGGTTAACCTCTAGACAATAGCTTTTCGGGGTGATAGTCACTCTGTCTCTGGGCGGCCGAATTCACAACCGTGTGGGGGCCCAATTCAATGGATCCCGCTCCAAAGCACATCGAAGTGGTACGCCTCCATCAAAACAATTTAAATTTCTCAACATTCAACAATTCATAACATTTGAGGTTTCCTTGGCATTAAATTACTTCCACATGAAAAAATTCTTTGAAATGAGCACTTCAAGCTTATTGATAGAAAATATTTTTGGGTTGCCTTACCACAAGGTCAATCAAGGTCACTTAGACAAGTTAACCAAGTCCACATCGCCATCACGGGGTTGGATAGGTGACTCACATGCAAACCCTTGACTAGGCTCTGGGTCATGGGTCAAAAGACACAAGTATGACACTATCTAGGGTGTTTTACAACCATTCTAGTAGGCAAAGTCTTAAGTTGAACAAGTATTTGTAATGGCTTAATTGCTCTTGTCAAAGTTCCTAATTAGGCATTTTTCAAAACTTTTATCTAAATGCAGCTATATGCTATGATGCAACTAATATAAACATCCTAATGCAAGTGATTCTATCAACTAATATGACATATAAACTAAATGCAAGTCCTAAGTTCACGTTGTTATACCGCATCAAACAAAATAAAGCCACATAGTCATTAACATAAAGAGGAAAAAGGAGATTGGAAAGATCATACCATGCGGTCTACATGATCCTCATGTCTCGGATGTGGCGTAGTCAATCAATATGAACAAGGATAGAACAAACACAATATATACAATAATATAAACAAGACTACACTACAAAAGGAAATAAACATGTTTTTGGCTTTTTAATTTTTTCAATTTTTATGATTTTCAAAATTTTTCAATTTTTCTCATTTTGTAGTATAAAGCTAAGTTATAATTCCCCATCCCCACACTAATATGGGCATTGTCCTCAATGGCCAAAATGATGGGAAATTATGCAAAGATGATGCATGATTTCTATACTAAATGCAATCTACACTAGTCTACACTACATGATGCATGGTTTTTGTTATGACGGAGAGGATAATTTAGATTACCTTCCGTTGTATATGCATTAAATTCCCCAAACCGAGTTAGAGACTATTTCTAATGTCCAAGGATGGGTGTAATTCATGCACACACTATGCAATGCATGAAACTAATTTGTCATTTTGGATTTTGAAAGTGGGAACAATAAAATGAGAACACCTCAATGGTACCGAGGTGTGAGTCCTCTATGGTGCTAGGACTACTCCAACAATGATCAAGAAAATAATTAAAACAAAGAGAGAAATAGACAAACCATGAGAGGGTAGGAGCCTCCAAGGCTTGCTAATCTTCCATCATATAATCACCATCATCACTTTCCTCATTAGAAGTGGTCACATTGCCACTTCCCTCTTCATTTGCTTCTTCACTTTCTTCTTCACCTTGCTCATCATCTTGCTCACCATCCTCTTCTCCTTCTTCACTTGCTTCTTCATCAATGTTATCATCAACCTCTTCATTACCGACAACCTCATTGTCACCTGAAACGACCCTAGATGCACCCGGAAATAGGACTTCTCTATCCGCCCAACTAGGCAAAGGACATGATGGATCAAGTAGTCCTTGCCTAGCTAAGTGTAGGAGGGGTGGATATTGAGCCAAGTAAGCATTTTTCCGATCCTCAAAGGCTTGCTTGTGCATTGCTTGCATGAGAAGAGTCAAATAATCATTTCTTGCTTCAACACCTTCCGGCTTGAACTCTTGGTACTCAAAAGGGTAAGGTGGTGTGACAATGGAAGAGGAGGGCATTTCAAGTTCACCCTTTTGTTGTCGAATAATATACTCGGCCTCTTTTGAAAGGGGAAGTAGATAATTGGTCCGGTGGACGCTTAGACGATAAATCTTTGAAGGCAAAGTAAACGATCTAGCCTCACTAGTGAGCCATCCATACTCGGTGTCAAGAGGGTTATGGGCAACCCACTTGTACTTGTGTATCATAGTATGCATATCAACAAGATGACCACCCTCCTTTGCTTTATACTTGTTATCCTTGTTGAAGTTAGGATCAAAGTATTTAGCTAGGATAGTGACTAGGCCGCCATTGAGAATAACGGTAGTGCCTTTCTTCCCACAATCAATGTTGAGCCATCTATCTACCAAAAGCCTTAAAGAGTTGAAAGGCTTGGTGTGTACTCTTCCAATGTTCAAAGCCGATTCAAGAAGAATAGAATCAAGTTTGGTGAAATGGTTGGTATCTTTCCTTGCAATAATGGTGTTTCCTATGACCTTGTGCCATACCCTTATGCCCGGATGGTGGACTAAAAGAGCACGACTCGCATGAAAATCCTCAAATTTCCTTCCGGAAATTGCCTCCCAAAGAGGGTCGGGGTCATACTTTCCATAATTCTTAAAATAACTCGGTTCATCACTAACACCCAAAATTTCACCCAATTCCCTAAAGGAAATGCGTCTACTAACATTAGCTAGACGAAACTCGAGGTTCTCCCTAGTCTCAACTTTGGTGACTTTCAAAGAACTCAAAAATTCCAAGGTAAGGGAGGGGTATGTCAATTCTTTTGATTCAAACAATTTCTTCAACCCCATGGCTTTGAAAAAGGCTCTAGTTTGCTCAAGGACACCCAACTTATCTAAGGTATCTTCACAAATAAACTTGGTGGATTGAAATGATTTCCTAGCAAACTTGGCAAAAGTATCTCTATGGGTTTCGGAAATAAAAGTTACCTCCGGATAATGCAAAAGTTGATCAATTTCCGAAGTCGTAGATGTTGTTGCTCCCATAGAAGCTTGTTGTTGTTGTTGCACTTCCAAGTTTGGGGTTGCTACCACCATAACCAATGCTTTCTTTGCTTGAAGAGCCTTTTGCCTTTGTGAAAGTGTCTTAGCCTTTGGTGCCTTTGTTGCCTTTGTTGCTCCCTTAGTCCTTGCCATTGATGAATTAACCAAGAAAAGAATGAAAAATCTTCAATTTGTAGTGTACCCAAATCGATTTAAAGGTGAAAGGCTTTGCCTTTATGAATTCAAAAATCGACTCAAAGGTTGAAGATTTTGTGCTTGGTTTTGATTTTTATTGAAAAAGGAGTGATTGATTTGTTGTTAAAAGGATGATTTGATTTGATTTTGGTGAATGTAGTTGAGGAATTTTGTTTTTGTGATGGAGAGGATGAGGGTTTTGATGTTTTTGAGTAGTGTTATGAATGAATGAATGAATGAATGAATGAATGAATAAAGGTAGGAGGGGTTTTATAAAGCCCGAAAAAATTCGAACTGCAGGGGCAATCCGTGCGGTTTCTGCTCAAAACGGGCGGATTCTGCACTTTCTGGGTTGGGAAAAACTCGCCTAAAGACGGGCGTCTTTAAGAGAAGACGCTCGGATTCGCTGACACGGGACGGGCGGATTCTTCAGAAGACGGACGGATTTCAGTCCAGAAATTTTCTTGTTTTCCTCGTGAGAGAAAAACGGCGTCTTCCTCACAAGACGGGCGGATTTTCGAGACGAGCGGATTCTTTGTTCAGGACGCCGGATTCTCTTACGATCAAAAATCTTTCAAAAATTCAGCTCATAGGGACGTGCGTCTTCTACCCAATACGCTCGGATTGTCTGTAGACGGGCGGATTCTCAGGAATCCGCTCGGATTCGGCCCCTTTGTACCCGGATTCAGTTCTATCCATGTACAATGCATATCCCTTATCATTCTTCTTTATATCGTGTGTTCTTCATTGTGGGGGCACTATTAAGGCATGGATTGCCTAGGCAATTGCCATCCCCACACTAAGCTAGAGCACTACACATCAATTGAAATTATTAGTCCCTCCCTCACTTCTCTCAAACATGACACTTATCTTGATCAAAGTAAATAAAAATCCAAAGATGACAAAAATGCAATACAAGAATTGAAATGCGAGTTAGGGAGTTAGAAATATTTACAAATGGTGGTTTAGGGAGGACTCCACCAAACTCTCATTCTTGATGAGATGTCAAGGGGGCATGTTCAAGGTGTTGTTGATATTGCTCAACACCTTGAAAAAGTAATCAAAAGCTTGTTCATTATCATGGTAGAGGTCTTCAATAGACTTTGGCCCTTGTTGTCGGTCTTGATCGATGGCATTACCAATGTAGGGATTAAAAATCCCTTCAAATTCGTCGTCCCAAAGACCACAAACTTCATTAAGTTGATCATTTAAAATCTCTTGATTTGATGGAGACAACTCTCCCAAATTCCTCTCTTGGCTAATGAGGCCATCCTCTTCTTCTTTGATTGATTTTGATGAGCTTTGCAAGCTCTCCTTGTCACAATTCACTTGCTCTTTGAATGGAGCATCTTCAATTTTCTTCTTCCATTGGAGTTCCGATTTCTTCCTCTCATCCTTTCGGCTATAATGATCAATCATGAAACACGGTTCATGCAAACGAGGAGCTCTCATAGTCTTGTCAAGATTAAAGGTTATGCTTTCATCTCCCACTTCTAGAGTGAGCTCACCATGTTTCACATCAATCACCGCACTCGCGGTGTGTAGGAAAGGTCTTCCTAGAATGATTGGAATGTTGGAATCTTCCTCCATATCAACAATGACAAAGTCCACCGGGATGAAAAACTTCCCAATTCGCACGGGGACATCTTCCCATATCCCTAATGGTGTCTTCGTCGATCTATCGGCCATTTGGAGTGTGATGTTGGTGCATTTAAGCTTTCCCAACCCCAACCTTTTGCTCACCGAGTACGGCATAACACTCACACTAGCCCCTAGATCACATAGGGCTTTGTTGATCGTTGTGTCGCCAATGGTACACGGTATTGAGAAGCTTCCCGGATCCTTTAGTTTTGGAGGTGAACTCCCTTGAAGTATTGCACTACTCACCTTAGTGAAGGCGATAGTCTCAAGTTTCCGGATTGACTTCTTCTTTGTGAGGATATCTTTCATGTATTTCGCATAGGCGATGCGTGATTTATTAATTCCGTGAAAGGAATTGAGACTTCCAAATTCTTCACAATTTCCATGAACTTTCCAAGTTGGTCATCAAATTTGGGCTTGGCTTGACGACTTGGAAAAGGAAGTCTAATCATAATGGGCTCCTTCTCCTTGACCTTGTCTTCATTTTTCTTTGAAATTTCTTCTTTTGATGATTCTCCATCTTTGGAGTTTTGCACAATTTCTTCCTTAACACTAGCTTTCACAACTTCATCCTCAACTTGCTTCTTCGGTGCTTCATACCTTGTACCACTTCTCAAGTGAACGGCACTAACCGTTTCATGTCTTGGGGGATTACTTTGAGGTGGTAATTGCCCCTTTTGTCTTTGTGAGCTTGAAGATGCTAGTTGAGTCAATTGTGTTTCCAACATCTTGGTGTGAGCTAGAATGTTGTTGATGGTGGTTTCCTTTGCTTGACTATCTTTTTGCATTTGAGTGAAAAATTCTTGTTGATTCTTTTGCATTTGGAGGACCGCTTTTTGGACAACAAAACCTTGGTCATTTTGGTGATTGTATGGATTTTGATTTTGGTAACCTTGGTTTTGATTGTAAAAGGGTCTTTGATTTTGGTTTCTCATGGGTGGTGGAGTGTATGTTGTTTGAGGGTTTTGAACATTTTGGCTTTTGTATGAGAGATTTGGGTGAAACTTGGTGTTTTCATTGTAATAGTTGGAATAAGGGGTACCACTCTTGTATGCTTGGAAAGCATTCACTTGTTCATTCGTTCCCCTACATTCACTTTGGTCATGTCCCAAAGTTCCACAATTCTCACATATCCCACATGGGATTGATGAGGATGCCGTCATGGCATTAACATGATGCTTTGGTGATTTTGAGACTTCTTCAAGTCTAGCCATAGCTTTTTCAAACTTCAAATTGATTGTGTCAATATGAGCACTAAGTTGAGCACCCAATTGAGTAACGGAGTCCACTTCATGTTTTCCTCCTCTAGTAGCCTTACGAGGTCTACTATATTGTGAGTTTTGGACCGCCATTTCCTCAATTTTGTTCCATGTTTGATTGTCATCAACTTTGGTGAACATTCCATTTGATCCCATGTTGAGAATGTTCCTTGAATCTTCATATAAACCGTTCCAAAATTGTTGTACCAAGAACCATTCGCTAAGTCCATGGTGAGGACATGAGCGATAAATTCCCTTGAACCGCTCCCAAGCTTCATACAAAGATTCCTCATCCCTTTGCTTAAAACCCGTAATTTGAGCTCTTAGCATGTTAGTCTTTTCGGGTGGGTAGAATTTTTTGTAGAAAGGTAGAGCCAACTTCTTCCAAGAATCTATTCCGAGAGTGGCCTTGTCAAGGCCCTTCAACCATTGTTTCGTGGTGCCGATTAGAGAAAAAGGAAATAAGACCCATCGAATTTGGTCTTGAGTCACACCGGTTTGAGAGATCGCATCACAATAGTCGCAAAAGGTTTCCATATGAGAATGAGGGTCTTCACTAGGCATCCCCCCAAATTGGCTCCTTTCGACTAATTGGATAAAGGCGGATTTGGCAATAAAATTTCCGGTTAGATGTTGTGGTGTAGGAGTACCATTGGGTAGGTTCTCCTCAGTGGGTACGGAATGTGACGAGAATTTAGGCATTGTAGGTTGATTTTGTGGGGTATTGTGTAATGGGTTCTCCTCTCCTTCTATTGCGAAAGGGTTGATGAACTCAACAGTTGGTTGAACAACCTCACTAATACCTCTCAAATTCCTCCTAGCAAATCTCCTATTGTTCGTCAAGGTTCTTTCAATTTCATGGTCAAAAGGTAACAAATCACCTTGTGACCTTCTAGACATGCAAAATATCAAACAACTCGAAAACAATTAGAACAAACCTTGAGGAGTTTTACTTCCCCAAGGCGAAGAAAGACACAACTAATAACAATAAAAGGACATCTAAATCAAGTAAACACCGTCCCCGGCAACGGCGCCATTTTTGATCAGTCCGTTTCGTGTTCACAATTTAAGGTGTGGTCGTTGGGTCACGTCCGAATCAAAACACAATTTATAGCTTCACAAACAACTCTACAATTAGTAAAGAGGCAAGTAAAGGTCGGATCCCAAGGGACGGGTATTGAAATGAGATTTCTATTGCAACTAGTGGTGTCTTAGGGGTGTCACAAATTGGGTTGATGTAGAAGGTCACTAAACTAAAATATCAATGGAAATAAACAAGCAAGATGAATTAAAGGGTTGTAAACAATTGATTAAAAAGCACTAGGGTGTCATGGGGTCATAGGGGAATCATGGGAATTGATCATACAAACATGTTGTCAAATTATAAGCAAGCAATTATTGTTGTGATGGATTGAGTTGGGTTATATCTTACAATCCTAGGAAAGTTTGGGTCCCGGAGCCGAATCAATTAGATTGTACAACACCTACAAGTCGACTTAGTCTTCCCTACTCAACAACATGCATGGTCTAATGAGACCCGAGTTGGGTTATGTCTTACAAGTCTCATTGAAAAGATAGGAGATGGTGGTAAATGAAAGGATTCATAGGCTTAGCATTTCATCAAATATAACATGTGCATGAGTTGAGATCAAAACAAGCAAGCAAATAAAACATGAAAGCATATTAATTTAAGCATGAATCATTCCTCATGTTGGTTTCCCCTAATCACCCATTAACCCTAGCTAAGAGACTACTCACTCATTATCATGTTGATCATGCTAGCAAGGTTGTCAATCATACCAACAAAATGAAACATGATGAATAAATGAAAGTAATTAACAATAATTAAAAAGGGATTAAGAGAATTATACCTACTAATGATTCCAATAATAAAGCAAAGATAAAAGAAGTACTTGATGCTTGATTGAGAGGTTGTCAATCTCCCAATAATAACCCAAATAATCTTCAATTACCCAAAATAAAGGATGAACAAAAGAGAGATTAAGGAAGTAAAACTTGTATTAGAACTTGATTAATTGTTGATTACAAAATTAAAGAGAGATTTGATTGGTATTAACTACTCTAAGAATTGATAAGAAGAACATGCTCTTCTAATTAGACTAATGGGGTATTTATAGTTGAGATTAGGGGGATGCATTAGGGTTAACTAAGGGCTAAACTAGTAATTACACTTTTTAGATTGAGCAGGGAGGAGCCGGTATTTTTCGAAGGAAGGGCTTCTTTCTTTGTAGCTTGGAGAAGACGAAATTGCGTTGTAGAGGAATCCGAGCAGATTAGTGTCGGGACGGGCGGATTCTGGCGGTGGAACACGAGCGGCTTGGGAGGAATCCGGGCGGATTGTGGCAGTGCTAACCCGAGCGTCTTGGGATGAAACCGCACGGATTGTGCAGGTGGAGGACGGCCGGATTGTAGTCAATCCGCACGGATTGTTCTTCAGCAAGATTTCTTCTTCTTTTCTTCCCTTTTCTTCATAAATTCCTTGGGGATTTCCTTGGGGACTCAAGGATCCTTTCTCAACATTGCTCATCTACTATAATATGTACAAAGGCCTTCTAATCTTGTCTCTCCTTGATGCTTGGTCATTGGATTCGATCAATTTAGTCTCGTTTTGCCATGAAAATGCAAGATTCATACTCCTTTCCTACCAAGGGATCAAAATCTCAAAGAATATGCAAAATAAAGAACTAAAGATAAGAAATGACCCAAGTATGCACTAAAAAGCATGGGAACAAGGCTAATTCGGGTGCTAAATATGCGCTAATTATGGTCACATCAGCATAATAAGTCAATAACAAGTTAATTCGAATGCTGGTCTTTTGAAAGCCATAAAGAACATCCTTTAAGATTCTTGAACAGAATTGGGGATTCGTTCTTATGTTTGGATGATAAACTAAGTTGTGTGTTGAAGAGTTACACAGACTCTAGTTTCCAAACCTATAAGGATTTATCGAAATCCTAGGCCGATTTTATTGACTTAGGAGTAAGAGACTAGAGAAATGTTTTAGTTTCGATCATTGCAAATTCTACAAATAGAATCTAAGTACATTGTGATAAGATGGTCAACATAGGGAATGAAAGTAGATCCTTCTACCATAGACTTTATCACAAGTTATATGATAACAGTGGGAGCATCTTCCAAGTATAAGAGCCTAAGTCTAGTTAGGAGACTAGACATAGACTTAGATAAATTCATGTTATTAGAAACAACATTGAATAGAAGGAAATAGCAATTCATAAAGTTGGAATATATGGATACATAGTATATCCGCTTACTAAGCTTTTATTGCATTTTAACTAGTGTAAAAGGTACACTATAGATTATAAGATATGAAGTAGTAATAGAGTATTGACTATTCATATATGATAATTGCATTTATCGTTTGAGTTTCTTTAAACTCATCCATTACTTTGTTATATCCAAATGGGATGTTGAGACAATATTGAACCCCATTGAAGTGAAATGGATTGATATCATATGTGCCCCTGGTTGCTTATAGGAGGTGACGTCTCGAACTGACTAGAGTGTGATGCGATTGATGGTAAGTTCAAGTGGCATAGAGTCATATGGGATGACTAGTCGATCACATAGACAGACTGTATGAGACACTCTGTCGGGCAGTGACCGCTTATAGAGTTTTGGAAATTCATAAAGCCTGGTCGTGGCGAGAGCTACTATAGTATTCTTATGAGTCCATTCTTTTGACTAGAGACTATTCGCCCAAGTTGGCACAAGTTTCTGATTAGCTTTGATTTATACTCTACGACTGTCGTAACTGAAGTCAAATGAGTATATTTTGGGTCATATACGAAGGGAATAGTGCGATAGGAATTGTCCACCCCCTTGTCAGGGTTGTTTAAAATCTCAGGGCCACTCGAGGAGTAGTGAACTGAAAATGCGTGGCCACGCTCGGAAGGTATCTATGGTAGATAATTCCGGTCAAACAGTTACTCTCCAGATCGAGAAACCACTCAAGATATAATCCAATGCAAGTACGACCTGCAAGACACCTTGCATTGAGTGGGAGATTGTAATAGGACAAGAGAATTGGTGACGCACACTTGTCTCGGACAAGTGGGAGATTGTTGGAGTATGTGTCCTCAACAATAGTGCGATCACATGATTTAAAATCATAATTAAATCTCATAATAAGAATACGTAAGGGATAATAAATTATACAGTCATCTGATCAACATTAATCAGTAATGATTAGCTGACTAGAGTTTGACGTTATTGTCGTATTGACGGTGGTGATAAGTTGATCCCTTAAAGTCACACCTATAGGATGAGACCCAAATAAATAATTAATTAATTGTATTCGATACGGATTAATTAATCCCTTATTTATATGAGTTGGATTTTTTATCTTATTGTAATGTGATTAAATAAGATTCAATTTAGTGGATTAATATATTAATTTACTAAATTATGTTGAGGTTTTATAATTATTTCAAGGTAGAGGTAATTAGTTATTTACATTTACAAGAGGTTGTAAATTTAACTAACTGTCTATTATGAGACCCATTATATGTTGATATATTGATAACATATTACTCAATAAGTTGAGTGAATATATGTTTATTAATTTGTCACATAATTGTTGTATGATCAAATTAGTATTTAGTTATGTAAGATAATAAAATATAAGACTTATAAGCATTTGTGGGACAAATATTATAAGACAAAAATGGACCAAATTATAAGACGTATATGCACCATCCAAATGGTAGGATGGTTGAGTTTTTTGGTTTTGTCATTTTGTTGTTGGAAAGATGCTCTAACATCTTATGACACCCTTTATTAATTAGCCTACCACCTACACTTATAGCATATTTTTTTTCGAAGACAAATATGCTCTAAATAAGAGCATTTGGCCAGAATTTTAGAGTGTAGATGAGAACAATTTATTATTCTTATTTTTCTCATACTTATTCTCTCAAAAATGCTTATCTCTATCTAACATGCAAAAACCTCAAAAACCACTCAAAAACTAAAATTTGTGATATATTACTAGTCTAGTAGTATTGGTAATATTAGTAAGAATTAAGGGAATATTACTACATAATATCTAGTTAATATTAGTAGTAATTTTTGGGTTAAATCTTGGGTGCAATCAAAAGGAGGGCTCCTAATATAGAGTCTAGGAGGATCATCCTATTACTTATCATAGCTCAAGAACAAGTGAAGGTAGGAGACCTTACTTGTGCCCAAAATCCGAAAATAACAATGTAAGAATCATTATTTTCTCATTTTATTCCTTATTTAGTTATGCATGTGCTAGATCTAAAGAACTCACATTAAAATGTTAATTTGTTCACCATTAGATATGTCTAATAATAGGTATATGAACCTAACATAGTCTTGCCAGATTACTGCCGCAACAGATAATCCACACCGCTAGTGGGGGACCGCAGCCTAGCCCACCTAAGCCCCGCTCATCGCAACGATCAACAACCCATGTTCCTTAATGTGTACATCCCCACTTGTGGCGGGTTCCACAAGGGGCGAATCAAGGGCGTGAATCCACTCCCACAAGTGACTCCACTCAGCCGACGATGCACCTCACCAACATAGTCAATTCACCACAACTCCAACAATCAAAGAAGACAAATTAACAACAATACAATCATGCCAATTGAATCACAATCATCACATCTTAAATTAATTGTGCAATCAACAGAGTCGGAAAACCCTACCTTAACACAAATCCGAATACGAGTCTACAAGCGGAAACTAGAAATGCTCTTTTACAAATCATTCACCTCACAACAATCACAACAATCCAATCACAACATGAAATCACCCCTTTTCCCCCAAATTCCAATACAAGGGTAAAACCCTAACAGACGAAACTAACAAAAGGTATAAGACTAGTGACTTACTGACGCAACTAACGCAAGAGAGAGATGAACAAAGACTCACGAACAATCAAAGGTCATGGGAGAGATTAGGGATGATTAGAGAACGTAGAAATGATTTAGGTTTTGGTAAAAAGTAAAAAGTGAAACTGTTAAACGTAATTTATAACTCTAATCATCCTTAACCAAACTGCGGAAATAATTCCCGTTAGACCGGATACTCGGTCGAGTACTGAGAGTACTCGGCCGAGTATTACCATACTCGGCCAAGTGTTTCTGGACAGTAGCCTGACCACAAAACACACGATACACTACTCGGTCGAGTTAGCCCTATTCGGCCGAGTAAGAAGACTCAGAAACCGTGGTATTGCAGTCTTCCCTCCTTAAAAAGAACTTCATCTCCGAAGTTCATACCATACCCAAAACAAAAACGAACCAACCACAACACTAACTCCTCAGTAACAACAACCACAACTACTCCAAGTATCAACAACTCTAACTAAACATGACAAACCACTCATCCCAAACTCAAAAGGTGACAAAATACAACTATGTCGACCTCAACTAACCCCAAAACATGAATGCGACCATCTCTTACACCACCCCCCCCCCCCCCCCGCGCTAAAAGACAACGGTTACGTCTGCGTAACCAAACATACCTGATCGAAAAGGTGAGGAAAATGCTCTCTCATTGCTTCCTCTGGTTCCCATGTGGCTTCTTCAACATTGTGATTAGTCCAAAGTACCTTTAGTAAGACGGTCTCACCGTTCCTTGTCTTGCTCACTTTCTGGTCTAAGATCTCCTTGGGAACCTCTGCATAAGTTAGAGACTCATCTAACTCTATGTTCTCAACCTCAAGCACATGTGATGGATCGCTCACATATTTCCGGAGTTGCGAAACATGAAACACGTTGTGGACTCGATCCAGCAATAGTGGTAAAGCTAGCCGGTAGGCTACCTCACCTATGTGGTCTAGGATCTCATAAAGACCGATAAACTTCTGACTCAACTTTCCTTTCTTGCCAAACCTCATCACCCCTCGCATAGGTGACTTTTTCAAAAGGACCTTGTCACCTACTGCGAACTCAATGTTCCTGCGGTGCAAATCTGCAGAACTCTTTTGGCGGTCTTGAGCTACTTTCATCATTTGGCGAATCAAGCGAACTTTCTCAATCATATGCTGCACCATCTATGGTCCTAAAACCACAGTCTCAGCACTATCATCCCAACATACCGGACTTCTGCATTTCCTGCCATACAAAGCCTCAAATGGTGCTAACCCAATGCCGGTGTGATAGTTGTTGTTATATGAAAACTCGATCAAGTCCAGCCTATCTTCCTAACTTCCACCAAACTCCATGACACAAGCCCCTAACATATCTTCCAAAGTCTTTATAGTCCTCTTAGTCTGACCATCTGTCGCAGTATGAAAAGTTGTACTCATCTTCAAGGTAGTTCCTATCAAATCCTGCAACTCTTGTTAAAACCGTGATATGAACCTCGCATCTCGATCTGACACTATTTCCTTTGGCACCCCATGTAACCGGACCACATGCTTTTTATAACCCAAAGCTAACTGTATCTTGGTCCAAGTATCCTTCATCGAAATGAAGTGAGCTGACTTTGTTAAACGGTCGACGCTCACCCAAATCATATTTTTACCTTGTTGAGTCCTTGGTAACCTCACGATGAAGTCCATAGAGATTGACTCTCATTTTCACTATGGCACCTCAAGTGACTGAATCTTACCTTGTAGTCTGCGTTGTTCACCCTTTACTCTTTGACAAGTTAAACACTTAGCCACGAACTCGGCCACATCTTTCTTCACGTTAGGCCACCAAAACGTTTTTTGTAAGTCCTTATAAAGCTCGTCGCCACTCGGGTGAAATGAATAAGGAGTGCAATGAGCCTCCGTCATGATCAACCTTTTCAAACACTACTAAAATTTTACTCTAAGAGGACGCCCCATAGAGTACGGTTTGTGACGGAACCGTCTTATATCAGTCAATAAATTTGGCGCCATTTGTGATTACATACTTAGGACGGTTCACAAAGACACCCGTCCTCATTGTATAAGTAACAAGGACGGTTGGTCAACAAAAACGTCTTCTTAATAAAATACAAGACGGTTATTTAATAGACCGTCTTCTTAAATTTTAATAGTGATGATGATCCAAATTCCCCCACTACGTCACTCCTTACTTATTCAAACACAACATTACACGCAATACTCGTTATACCCTAAAGAATTAAACCCCATCACCATCCGTCGTGTTAATCTCTGTCGCTACCGCCAGTGTCTCTCAAACCATAACCACCACACTCTCCTTCATCACTGATCACCGCATGTCGTTCATCTCCTTACCGAGGTGTGTGTCAATTGTCATATTTTTCTTTTGTTATCTGATAAATCGTTTATTTAGTACAAATTGATTTCGTAAATACCATAATTGAACAATGAAATCAATTCTGCATATCATATTCTTCATTTATTTCCTGTTAATTCATTTATTTAACTTAATTTGCTGCTCCATTTTTTCGTACATATTGCTCTCCCCAATCCCCTTAATCCGGTTGTGCTTCTCTGTGTAATTGTTGATCTTCCTGAATTTATCAAGCTTTCTTACTGCGCGCTCTTTCGTCAGACGTTTTTATAGTTAGATTATCAAGAGACCGACCCTTATAATGGAAAACATTTATCAATTCTGCATATCATGTTTGGCCGATAGGTTATTTGATGTTTGTATTTGTTTGATCCCTTTGACCAATGGTTGGAGGATGAACTAGAGCCTCTAGCATCATAGTAACCTTATTTCAAGCTCTTAGAAACCGTTCTTAGATTTTACGATAGCGATACCTACCCTGCTAGTTATGAGTTTTGTGTATTGCTAATTAACCGCAATCACCAATTTGTCTATTGCCAATTGATCACAATCACAAAAATATTCATAAACCTGAAATTCAAAACTGCATTCTTATTATCATCTGTTTACAATGTAATACATACACACCATCACAATTTCTTCGTAAGAGAATTAAACTAGTGAGTATTAGATTAATTTTCAAACATAGATAAATATTGATTAGGATGAAAAGAGTATTAGATTAATTTTCAAAAGTGATTATTAATGAGTAAGTCTCTTAAGAGCCCGTCTCACATTAAATTAGTAAGTATTTACTGATTACAACATTTATACTTTTTGACGGATGTTGGTTATTATTTCAAATCGATGGTTAATTATAGTGAAATTCGTGTTAATGGTTGACTATAGGGATCAAATAAGAAGTTTTTAGCGAAGACGTAGACCAGATTAAGGCTCATAAATCCCTTCACTCCCTTAGTCCTTTGTAAAAATTTCGGCATGATATAAAAAAATGGGTCATAATAATGTTTACCTGACATTTTAATTTCTATAAGTTCAAATTTAAGCTCAACCAATTTTTACTTCCTGTTTTACAAGAATACACCCGCAAGGTATCTCATCTCCAGGGAAGTCCTTTAAAAGTGCTGACATTGATTGTAATGTGAAAATAGAGGAAAATCTTATGTTAGGCAGTAGCTTTATAAACTTGAATATAAGAACATTTATATGATCTTCATTATTAAGTAAACAATGTAGGAAGCAAAGTAATGGGGAATGAACCTAGCACAAACATGTCACACACTCGCTAGCAGCTAAATCACTACATAGGCTGATAGACGCAAGCAAAAAAAATCAAAATGAAACAATTACAAACTACGAAAGCAAAGTGAATCGTACATAGGCTAAATCACTACATGGGCTGGATAACTCTTTGGTGTAAAATGGAGATGAGCAGTTTTAACTTTTAAACGCAATACTTGTTTCAAACCCGTGCAATTTGCACGGTTCTGCTTATTTAAATTGTTAAAAATATATTGAGCGAAATACATATGTTATTTATATAAAAATTTAATAACTATTAAAATATAAAATTCTAAAATACCTTCTAACAAATAGAATTTACACATAGTAGAAAAAATCTAATAAAATTACAAACATTTTAAAATTTATTTGTAAACTACATTAGCTCTTGTATTAGAAATGCACTTGCTGCTATCACAATCAAAAGTTTCAACCGTTGCTTATTAATAAACCGAATAAATATTAAACAACATATACGTTTGTCCTAAAAATTAATGGAAATGAAAATATTGATGCACGACCCGTTTGATCCGATCCCGATAACTTATTAAAAGGTCAAACCCGACCCCTTAGATCAAAGATAAATAAAAATTTTTATTAAAATATTAATTTTTATATCTTATATTTAATATAGTAATTTAACAAATTAGTTGTAGTACTTTAAATTTCAAAAATAATTAAAAATAAATATTATATAATTTTTTAACAATTAAATATAATACAGCTATTAAAATAACTTAATTTCTATAATTATGTCAATATAGTTACCGTAACCATTAAATATGAACAAAATATAATTTGTTTGATTTAAAAAATTATAGGAAAAAAGGTATTACAAACTATTTGTTGACCCGTATTTTGACCCAAACTTTACCCGTAATCCTTATAGTCCAACTCGTATTTGACCCGAACTATATTTGTCCTGACCCATATTCTGACCTGACTCATATGACCTGACGCACGACCACCCCCGTTTGAAAGGTCTAAACTCGAGATATCATCAACATAATTACGACATAAACGAACTAACATATGCCAAACTAAAGAGATCAAGCCAATAACAAAGATTTGGGCCCAAACATCCTATAACCTTCAGCTAACAATAATGTATTAATTTAGCCCATCTCACATCCTCTCTACATATCCAAACCCTTAAACTATCTTACCCTAATTCATTATGACCTGCCACCCTCTTCGCCCTTCACAAATCAAAACGCAAAATCAACTTGCCTCAAATCTCTGATTCTCTCCTTCCTGTTTCTAAATCCATGACTCACAACAACCATAGTCCATAAATCAATCTAGAGCTAATTTTGTAAGTTTCCACAGACATGGGGTGCTATCTTTTTGCTCAAAAGCATTTTTTTTCAATCTTTGTAAAATCAAACTAAATAAGAAAAGGTGAGAAGATTGTGTTTTTTACGGGGTATTTTATCTCTTCAGTAAAATAAATAATATATGTAAAATTTATTCTTATTCATATGAATTTGTGGTTATATTATTTTTTTTACTGCATTGAGCAATTAAATGTTGATCTTAACAAATTTCCACGGTATTGTTATAATTTTCTCATCAAATCTACCATTTTTTAACATTATTATTATTATTATTATTATTATTATTATTATTATTATTATTATTATTATTATTATTATTATTATTATTATTATTATTATTATTATTATTATTATTATTATTATTATTATTATTATTATTATTATTATTATTATACAAAATCTACTTTTAAAAACAAAATTAGTTGGCTATGAACATATTCGTATCCATTAAGTAAATAATTTTAGCAAGATACTTGATGTTTATCAATTGGGGTAATTTATTGTACTTTATCATTATTGTTATAATTTTATTATTGTAGAAAAAAATTTGGACAGAATTCTTTTTTTTTTAGATTATTCATTAATATTTACGTATAAAACATAAACGTACAGATTCTTTGTTGTGGGTCCCACATTTACTTTAAAAAAAGGTTGTACGTGATGACGTTAACGGAGGAGGAGGGGTTAAATGTTTTTGTATTTATATAGATAAGATGTTTTATCTTAGTTTTTTTGATATTTCTCAGCAGTAAATTAAGGCGGTGAAAGTTTTTCATTTCCCACCTCGTTGTTTTTCTATTGTTGGAGCGCTATTATGCTACGTTTTGAAAAAGCTTTCCAATTTTAACATTTATTAGTAGGAAGTCCGTAGTTTTTTATTAGCATAGCAAGCCAAGCGCCTGTATATCTCTTTTTTCTAGTAGTGTGGGTAGGTGTGTTTTGAAATAAAGTTTAGAACCTGAAATTTTACTTAGAAAAATCAAATTATGGATATTTGTTTCCATAGTTGCTGAACCTGAAATACAAAGTTAAAAAAAAAAAGTTACTTCTTCTAAAGTTATTTTCAATGTATCAGAAAGTTAAAATACTAAAATAAGAAAATGATGGAAAGGAACATTCTAAACAGTCTGCCTAAGGGATTTGATTGGAATTGGTTGTGGGAGGATGCTAAAGAGCAGGTTAATATATCTTCTCCCAATTTTTGGCTTTCTAAGGCACCCATATCTTAGTATGGAGCAATTATTGTTTCATTATACAACACTTTGACAACGATAATGCTGCAGTTTTTTACTGAAACAGAAAGCTAGCCTTACTCTTTTCGTGCTTCAGAAGATTTTCCAACATCGGATCAACGGGGAAATCACTCTGGTAGATTACTGGTTTACGATAGGTTGGTACAATGGATAATTACTATATCCTTGTTCCTTTTCTCGAAATTATGTTCTAAACAAAAAAAAAATTGCCTTTGTTGACCTGAAAGTCTAATAGTTTCGATATTGTGCAGTTACTCTGATGAAGATTATACTCCAGCTGACGGTGCATATGTTGGGCTAGCTTCCTTAACTAAAGTGAACTCATGGCAATTACAAAGCAAGGTAATTATAATTATGGAATCTGAGCGACTGAGCTTAAAATGTTCTCGTTGTGTACTTATTAGGTTAACTTGAAAATAATCACTTACTAGTTACTACTGTACCATGTTTTTCATCACCGTCAAAGAATAAGTAGGGTTGTTACTATAATAGAATAATGTAGAAGTATCCCTAATAAATTATATCAGACTGAGTATAAGCTTAGCTAATCATGCCTGATTGTTTGCAGCGGGTCACGTAAAGCCAACGTTTGGCTGAGAGTTCTATTCTAGATGCATATGCAAGCGAAGTAAGTGCTTACCTGCTTAATATTGTTAAACATGTACTCTCTTTCCAATTAGCAATTGTTATTCTTACATATTTCTCATATTCAGATTGATGGAGAACGATATTGGTTTTACGAATACCCGGTGAGAAAATCACCAACAAAATCTGTAGGTTTCTGTCAACTGGTTGTTGTTGTTGGGATCTTTGCTCTTTCTTATGCATTTTAATTTACTCTAGGATGTTTTTAGGTTCTGGAGCTAAGCAATTTCAGACAATATGTTGCTTCGACTGTCAAGCGGTTATGGTATTTATCTTGTCTATGCTTTCTACCTTGTGATTATCACCGTTCAGATTTTTAGTTATTCCTTCATCTTTCACGAATCGAAAGATGATATAAATGTTGTACGTGAAGAAAAGCAGGTGAGAATGATTATTTCCAACTTTTTATATCTAAAAAAAATTTATTTGTTTGGGTATGGAAGAATGAGGTACTGGGAGGGGAAGAGGGTGGAGGGCAGGGTACATAAAGAAAAGCCGATATATGTTGGAGATCATCAGGGGACAATATATTAATATTATTCCAAGTGTACGTCCTTTCATTTGTTTCTTTTGTTCCAATATTAACTTCATTTTATATAAATTACACGTGTTGATATGTAAATAATTGTAATTTTGTTTTTTGGTTACTTTGTATGTAGCCCATGATTAAAGTCCCAAAGACATACTCGGTTGAGCAAATTGATGAGCTGCGGTCAATTTGGGCTAAATATGCATTGGAGTTTAAGGCTTAAGTATTTGATGGCAACGTTTAAAGTATTTAGGCTCAACTTGTTGTGTTAAAAAATTAATTCTTGATAGTTTGTATTTTGGATGTTCAAACTTTATTCCGTTTTGTTTGGTTGGATTTAGAATATAAATGTAAGAATTGCTGAAATGTAGCCGGATATAATGTTTAAGCTATACAACTATTGTCGTATAGGGTATGAATCAAACAATTTCCATTTCAAAAATCTAATTGTCAAAGGGCATGGATGAGCGCCACAATTGTGCGGGAAATATTCATTAATTCGCGCTAATTTCATTTCAAAAAAATTGTGTAGAAGACGGTTCCTAGAGAAAGCGTCCAGAAGTTGGCGCAAAAATTACGCGCGCCATGAATTTAAAACAAGACGGTGGAGAGGTGCAACCGTCCTCTTTGTAAATGAACAGAAGACGGTTCAAATCCAAGACCGTCCTCTTTTTAAAAACAAAAGAGGACGGTTTGACTTCACTCTAACCGTCCTCTTAGGCAACGAGGACGGGTGATTTTAGGACGGTTGTTCTAAGATTTAAGGACGGTTTTTAACCATCCTCTTTGTTTGTTTTTGTAGTAGTGAAATCCGCTTCTCTAGGAACACACCATCTCCCATCAAAACGAACACTCTCATATGTGTGTATAGAAAACCCCGAAATTGTGCCACTTTCTACCCTTGTCTTCCACTCTTGAATCTTGGGATCAAGTTCCTGTTTCCTCTTTATGTCATCATACAAATCAGGCTTGATAGTCAAGTCCCTGATGGCATTCCCCTTTCGAATCATATGGATACCCATCTTAGACATCTCATCCCTCAGTTTCATCAAAGACATACACTACTACAGATACAGGCTATAACAACGGGTAAAAACCATTGTAAAAACAAAAAGCGGACGTTGTTAAAGCGGCCGTTGTAAAATGTATTTACAACGGTTGGGTTATTTACTAAAACCGTTGTGGAAACTATTCACAACGGTTAAAAGCCATTGTTGTTGCGAGTAAGTCGTTGTGGAATGTTTGATAAACTTTTGGTGGGAAAGATATAACAACGGTTATAATATAAAAAACTGTTGTTGTATCTTTCCCACCAAAATTGTGAAGACTTTTAACAACGGGTATACGGAACATAACCGTTGTTGAACTTGTTAGTAACAACGGTTCTTCTTTTAAAACTTGTTGTTGAATATTATGCGCGGGTATTTGTGAAATGTATTTACAAGGGTTCTTCTTTGAAACCTGTTGTTGAATATTATGCGCGGGTATTTGTGAATGGTATTTACAACGGTTTTTGTTTAAGTAACCGTTTTTATTACATTTTCCTAATTTTTTTTTAAAATTAAATTTGTTTCATGCCATTCAAAATCCTGCATATATCGAAAAGATATATTAGCAAATTGGTTCATCAGAACTCAATAGATACAATTCATCTTTCAGATTAATTCATACTAACAACAGCAGCATCATACTTACAGTTTACAACAACAGCAGCATCATATAATTCATACTAACAACAATTTACAAAGATCATTCCCTAACTTCAACAAAAAATTTACTAAACTGGTCTGATCTAAGCTCTAAGCTAAGTATCATGCATTTAGTCTTCATTGCAATGATCTAAGACATATTTGCCCAACATGTCCCTTACCTCGTCTATTTGCTGCTTTTTGAACTCAGGTAATAGATGTTGCGCATTGATTACATACTGCGGAAAAAACAAAGACATACAAGACATTATTGTAACAACATACATCATTATGAAAACATCAGCTCTAATTTAAAAAAAGTAATAAACACATTATGAAATTACTAACCTTTTCTAGAATAAGGGTATATCTTCGCATGATAACCTCCAACATGAACCGACAAACGTAGTATCCACATTGTATGCTATCCGACTGGCGAGGGACCTATATTATTACATAAAAAACGAAGAGACGAGAAGTCCCACATCAGAATCTTGCACTTTAGTTATTGTATTTGCGCACGTATTATTAAAGACATATTTTTGCACTTAAGGTATTGTATTTGAGCACGTACCCCTGTTATCGTAATAAAAGTAGGGCCATCATCAGAATCTTTCGTGGGCTGATCCTCGTTAGCTCTTTTCTTCTCAAAGGCCCTTTAAAAAAAAAAAAAAAAAAAAAAAAAAAAAAAAAAAAGGCAGAAACTCATATTTTGGGGCAAAAATGAGCGTTTTGCTATAAATAAAAATTGAAACTTAATGTTATTAAAAATAAATTCGTATTATAAACTTACTTAATAATCAAGCCCTTAAAGGTCTCGCTTGGTTCTTTATGCAAAGAGTCCAACCAAAAAACTTTCTTCTTGCTCGGCATGATGGCTGCTAGCACCCAATGACTCCTACATACATCAAGAGACATCAACATTATTAACAAGTACATATATTAGTTATGAAAATGCAATTGTAGGGGGAAATGTAATGCTAATGATGTATTACCCGATTTCATTATAAGGGGCAAAAACCAGCTTTTTGGTTGTCGCCAATTGCTGAGCAATATAATCTACCCGATCTTCGAACGAAAACAACGTGATATGCATAGATAAAATATAAGGGCACAGGAATCCGTATTAATCACATGGAATCTTGTTCTTGGGGATCACTCTCAATTTCAATATCCTATATTATTACGGTATTAATTCCGGTATTTAAAACACTATCTAGTCAGAATATTAGAATATGAAATAATTTATTAAGAAACTTACTTCATCCAAACAAATAGGTGTTGGACATCAATCTCGTCAAGGCCAGCCCAAATGGCTAACAACTCCCATGACAGAATTGCTTCGAGCTCAACCCCTAAAATATCCTCCTCGAGCGGAATAATTATCAATTGCTCGTTTCCTATGCGATGGCTAGCTTCCGAATACAGTTTGCTCATCGTCACCGTTCTTACTTTTAGCATGAATTCCTTCCCAAAATATTTAGTGGAGTATATACTCCTAACATCTTTCAGTGCAAGAAAATAATGCTTCTCTCTTTTTGTGCTACTACCACCAGCCTATACATGTAGATAATTAAAATAATAAAAAATCCAAAGGTAACATATCCTAGCTAGCTAGTTGGAGTAATAAAAATCAAAGAGTACTTAACTAAATACCTCATCAACCTGCTCTTTCAATGATGTCCCCTACACAAAATTTCCATGCTTTTTAGAAATACAGAAAAAATATAAATAAAGGGAGGTTTTCCCAAAATGGAGAAGTTAATTAAATACCTCATCAAGTTGTTGTTTCGACGAGGTAGTTGGCATGTCTGGGGACTTAGGCTTATCCGGCTTCTCCGGCTTTTTTGTTCCCCACACAAAATTTCCATGCTTTTTAGAAATACAGAAAAAATATAAATAAAGGGGGGTTTTTTAAAAAAATGGAGAAGTTAATTAAATACCTCATCAAGTTGTTGTTTCGACGAGGTAGTTGGCATGTCTGGGGACTTAGGCTTATCCGGCTTCTCCGGCTTTTTTGTTCCCTACAAAAAAAATAACATATAAATTTAACATATAAAAACATTTAACATATAAAAATTTAACATATTAAGGTTTTTTTTCTAACCCCAACTGCTTTCGGTTGAGGCGGAGACGAACGAGGCAGGAAGATGTGAGATTCAGGCCATTGGATGAAACTTCCAACCGCATCTGCCAGACTAGTAATGTCATCACGAACTGGGACGGGCAGTTGAAAGTTTTCATGGCCTTCAAAGACTTGAGTTATCTCTACTTTTCTATGATTCGACAAAAGTTTTTCGCCATGAACCAATAAAGTTTCCGCTGATTTGGTGGGCAAGTCTACGAGACCCCGGCCAACACGCACAAGTGGTTTCTCGGATTTAGGGTCGTTAAGAATAACTACCCTCCTATTTACGGCCTGAAGAATACACATACATTATATATTATATACCAAAATTTAATAGAATTCATATAAATTTAACTAATTAAAGACTTCATGCATACCTTGCCGAAAACTGTGAACTGATTTGAAGGGGATGTATGCTGCTATTTTCCATCAGTCGTCTTCTCAAGTTGCATCCCCTGATTATTGTCAGCTGTGGCGGATAACTCAAGTTGCATCTCATTTTCAGACTCATTTACCTAATAAAATTAGCCAATGGCACGATGTCAGAAGTTATAGCATTAGAGCTGGCAGGGAACACACCCCCTGATCTTACCCACAAAAAAAAGAAAAGAAAAATAAGGAAGTCATATATTTACCTTATCGGCTTTAGTTGTTACAACTTCAGAAGCATTAGGTACCTGATCTTTCTGAATCTCGTTGACCTATACTTCATTCTCATGTATTCCCAAGGTAGTAGTGTTCTCGGCCTCTTGACCAATTTGTTGTATCACGGATGCCAATAACTGAACCTGCGTGCTAAGAATCTAATGTTTCAGCAATTTGTTTAAAACAATAACATGTGAACTTAAATGAAAATAATAGAATAAATGGTACCATGTCAACCTTAGCCTTCCTTTCCTTCTTTTTCGGGGCAATTGTCCCATAATATTTCGTGACTCCAACATGTAACGGGACCCCCCTCAATCGACCTGGATGTTCGGGTCGGCCGATCGCTCTAGCAAGAACGTCATCACGACCATTGAGAGTGAATTTCCCTTCTTCTACCTCCTTCAATACCTTCTCCTATAATATATTTAATAAACTTCAAATTATATTTGTGACTAAAATAATAAAAGTTAGTAATGAACTCGTCTTAATAAAATAATGCTTACTATGTTGGCCAACACTTCCTGATCATATTTGTCACACGGTCGGGATCCTTTAGGCGTGTGCCCTTCTTTATAAGTTACGTGTCAATTCAAGTCGGTCACTCCCTTTGCCGCCTACACATTAACATGGTAACAGTTATATATATAAATGTGTATCAAGTCCAAGTGTGATTAAAAAAATCAAATAAACAGGGGGATAATTAAGTGCTACTTACGAGGTTGTCTTCTATCAATCTGTAACCGCCTCAAGAACCATACCATTTCCCCTTCTTGCATGAAATGTTAGCACGATTTCTTTTGCTAACGGCCTTCAAATTATATAAAAGCGCAAGTACATGAGATAATAAAAATATTATAGAGAACTCATTAATTAAAAAAATGATAGGTAAATCATTAAAAGGCGAGGATACTTAACCTCAAACTTCTCACTAGCTCTCATCGCTTTGAAAAGATCCCATTGTTCCTGAGTGATGGTGGGACACTTGTTTGACGGTGGGCTCTTATGCATCTCCCTCGTCTTCTTGTCCACATACAACCAATCCCTACCAATGTCACACTTCCACTGCCTTAAGGCACCCCCTGCCTTATGTATTAAATACTTATCATAGCATTCGGCATTATCAAAGGCTTCCTTTATACGATCCAACAATAACTGCGCCAATTTTGGATTCAAAATCCTAATTTCATCTAAATGGATAGGCACAAACTGTCTTGTGCAACATCCAATCCAAGTGGATAAATGCCCCGCATTTGGACCAGTAGGGAAACCCTTCGAGTTCCATGTTATTTTAAGCGGCTGTTTAGCCGCTATAGCTGCAAGGGCTGCAGGGCACTTTGTAGCACCCCTCTCACCAGGCTTATTATCCCCATCAGGCTTATTATTCTTTTGACTTCTTTTTCGTTTTTTCACCCATGATAATCCTAAAACCCTAAATATGAATGAAATAGGAAATGAACAACGATATGCAGAATAATATCTAAAACCCTAAAGAGGAATGGAAATTAATTAAAACAACAGTTTGAGCTTCTAAGATCCTAAAACCCTAATAAGAGGAATGAAGTAGATGATGCGGGATGATAAAGATAACAAAGAAGACGGAAATCAAACAGATGAAAAATAAAAAAGATGATCTTAAAACCCTAATGACGAAACACAAAAGTGAACATACCTGATGATGATGATGATAAAGAGACGAGCGGGATGATAAGGGAAGGCAACAGAATCTGGGCGTCGGAAACTGGGCGACGGCCGGCAACGAGAATGTAGAAAGCGGGAAGAGAGAATAAACTCACGATACCAACGGTTGAACTGATATTGTATGCTGTATACCTGTATGTGTTTGTAAATTAGTTTTTTTATTAAGACAAACTATTGACAACGGGTCCTAAAAACAAACCCGTTGTGATATGTTAACAATAACGGGTCAATAAAAGTCAACCATTGTCATAACTTTATTACAACGGTTAACATATACCCGTTGTAATATATTTTCACCCAATTTGCGCCAAAATGAAATATGTCTAAACAAGAAATGACTACGGGTAGAAGTACTACACCCGTTGTTGAAAGTAATAACAACGGGTATAAGTAATACAGCCGTTGTCACTTCCTATCTCATTTTTTTTATCTAATAAGACAAATAACAACAGTTCCTGTGCTATAACCCGTTGTTAAAAGTAATAACAACGGGTAATGTCAACATAACCGTTGTTATTGTTTAACACTTTTTTTAAATTACTGTAATTTCATTACTGGTCAAACTCAGAATAATACAAAGAAAGATAACAACTCGTAAGAGAAGAACTATATATTGCAACATTAATCACCAATTTCAACAACAGCATCCACATCTAATAATAAGATCAAGAAAATAAGACAACGACACCAGAATGCATACTGCATATCTACAGGATTTACCATGCCATGCAAATTTGGGAATCTTTAACAATGACCATTGCTTCTATTGGCTTTTTTAAGCTACCAAAAGGTAAAGACAACATACATACACTCCAGCAACACATCTCAAACTTGCTATAAATTCAGAAAAGAGGCATCCCATTAGCTCCCCACAACTCACAAATAAACCATCAAATTTGGTCCCCACAACTCAGAAAAGAGGCATCCCTTTAAATTCTGAAAATGACTCAAAATGTTGGTCGTCCATATCACTGTGTCCTGATGAATCCCCCAGGCCACATAGATATAGACAATGGAAAATTTGCTCCCAAATGCTTTAATCCTTTGAGGAATAAGCTTATTGAGCTGGGATACTCGGTCAGCAAAGTTAAGCCGTAATATGGGCCATGGGGATTCAAAGGGAGTCTACTCGTTCATTTTGGAACATCACCTGCACATGCAGAATCAACATTTAAGCATGATATGATGTTTTAACTCAGAGGCCATGGCAGGAACGACTGGAATGCTCCTAATAGATCAACACTCGAACCATACCTCTGGGTAGCCACAGACTCGGATGCCGAGCTTCTGAAGAATACCTTGGACTATGTCCAAGTGCCGTATGCAACCATCTTTGATGGGCAGCAGTCGGCCAGGTCATAAAGCGTCGATGCCTACAACCAGGTTGTGGCTGTTTTCCAAGCAATGTACCCCTAAAACCCCTACAAAATGTGTCCGTGTCTGTGGCAGAAACTTCCAAGCAACGTCGTGTGTTATTTGTTGAGCGTTAAACTGTGTGTGTCTGTATGAGTGCTTTACGTTTATATTAAATATGCAGTTCCTAAATGCAAATATGTTCAGTGGAGATAGTTATTTAAAAAAAAAAAAACTAAAAGGAAGATATATATATTTAAAAAATAAAATAAAAATAAAAGCTAATAACTTACATTATAGACCAACTCAGGATCGGGGACGTTTCTTGGATGTCATAGTTTCTTCGTTAACCCAAATACCTTCACCATGGTCATCACGCATAGAGATGCTTTCAGTGTCCTCATGATCAGTGTCAACATCGTCGAAATAAGATACAGTGGTAGAGTGATCCATTCCCTCAAAAACGACATCCTGATCATCATCACCATTATCGGATGGACTACTCCTTCTACTCCTTATAGACAGTACAACAGACCACTTCTTATCCATAGGATCGGTGACATAGAACACTTGTTTAGCTTGGGATGCCATTAATCATCCTTATTATTGCCAACCTTACCCAGATTGACCAACGTAAATCCCATCTTATCCTTTCGGACACAATGGATGTTGTTATCAACCCAGTTACATCGAAACAAAGGCATTGTGAAATCAATGTAATCTAATACCAATATTTCTTGAATAACACCATAATAAAGGCATTTTCCCCAAATAGGCTTTTTATCTTTTGAAGTAGCAAAGTGCATTGCCTCAAATTCAGAACTCACACCACTATTTTGCATTGTGCTCAACTCATCTTGCTCGCGGGTGTAAAAAAAATATCCATTAATGGCAAAACTGCTGTAAAAGGTGACCCTGGCATTTGGACCTAAACCAAGACGTAGTAACCTAGGAGAGATCTCATCACCAGTTTGATTCGTACACTCTAAGACAATATTCCTAAACCACTCTCCAAACGTCTTCGTATGCTCGTTTGAAATACACTTCTCGGTCTTGTTTGGGTAATCGTATTTGAGATCATCTTTGTGTTGTTGAATATAAGGTTGCACCTCATCTTCGTTGTTTAGCACATACATATGTGCTAAATGCAACATTTCACGTCTCACAATTTTTTCAACCCAGCCCCTAATATCTTTTCCGGTCATCCAGTCACTATGACGATTCTTCGGAACGCCAATCAACTCCTCAGGGGAGAGATGAGCGTAACAATATGAAAGAGCTTCGTGTAAAATAGTGTGTTCAGCAATACAACCTTCCGGACGATACCGATTAGATGTATAGTCCTTGTAGACTTTCATCAATCTTTCAAAAGGATACTGGTATCTCAAGTACATGGGCCCAAGATATAAAATTTCCCTAACCAAGTGAATGGTCAGATGAATCGTGATAGTGAAGAAAGAGGGTGGAAAATACATTTCCAACTGACAAAGAGAGGTTATAACGAGGTCCTCCAATGAATCCGCATCATTGGGATCGATGACTTTCTCGCATATGGACTGGAAGAAGAGACTGAATCTAGTTATAGCATATCTTACCTTTTCAGGTAAAATGGAACGAATAGCCACAGGTAGTAATTGTTGCGTCAAAGTGTGACAATCATGTGACTTTAACCCGGTGAGTTTTAGGTCTTGCATCGACACTAGGCTTTTGATGTTCGACGAATAACCATCTGGCACTTTAATTCCATTCAAGCATGCACATAACTCTTCTTTCTCATTCCGTGAAAGGGTATAAGCGGCTGGCAGTAAAAATGTACGATTACCTCTCTTCTGTGGTGCCAACTCTAGCCTAATACCCATTATTTTCGTATCTTCCCTAGCTGCGGCGTTATCCTTTGTTTTACCGGGAACATTCAGAAGGGCATTGATAATATTATCACAGACATTTTTCTCAATGTGCATGAAATCGAGGCAATGCCTGACCTTCATGTCAGGCCAATATGGAAGTTTATCAAAAAATATGGATCTTTTCTTATACCCACGAGTAGACAATTTAGAGCCGCTGTTATTCCCATAATCTATCTCAATATGCTTTACTTTCTGATAAACTTCATGCCCACTCAAAATTCTAGGAGGTTGACGAAGTTCTTGTCTTCCATTGAATGCTTTCTGCATCTTGCGATAACAATGGTCATGATACAAGAACCTCCTATTTCCCATATACACATACTTACGAGAAGACTTCAAGTATTCAGACTCGATATCCTCCTCACACAATGGAGAAGCCTCTTTCCCATGAACTGTGTGCCCAGAAAGGTCTCCATAAGCCGAATAGTCAGATATTGTACACAATAACATCGCTCTCAAATTGAAAGTTTCGTTCTTATATGCATCAAATACTTCTATCCCACTATCCCACAACATTCGCAAATCATCTAGAAGAGGTTCCAAATAGACATCTATATCATTTCCAGGTTGTTTAGGGTCGGAAATTAACAACGACAACATCAAATACTTTCTTTTCATGCACACATATGGAGGTAAGTTATAAATAGCCAACACAACTGGCCAAGTACTATGTTAGCTACTCATGTTTCCGTGTGGGTTCACTCCATCAGCGGACAACGCTAGACGTAAGTTTCTAGGTTCATTACCGAACTCGGGATACTTAGCGTCGAACGATTTCCATTGCATACCATCTGCCGGGTGTCTTAGCTTTCCATCATTTATTCTTCCAGTTTCATGCCAAGTTAACATTTTTGAATCATCGGGATTCGCATAAATCCTTATGAATCTTGGTATCACTAGAAAATACCACAAAACCTTAGCTGGGATCCCTTCCTTATCCTTGTAACGCCACTTCAAACATTTAGGGCAATTGGTTAAGTTTTGATATAATTTCCGATACAATATGCAATCATTTGGACATGCATGTATTTTCTCATATTTCATACCCACTCCTCTTATTATTTTTTAGCCTCATATGTCTTAACAGGTATAACATTACCATCTGGAAGCAACTCGTCTATCAAGGCTAAAAAACTAGTGAAACACGTGTCACTCACCCCATTTGCCCCCTTGATATTATACAACTTCACCACAACCGACATTTTTGTGAACTTACAACCAGGATACATAGGTGCTTCATACTCACACAACTTCTCATACATGTTGTTAAGGTCATCCCAATTAATAGTGTCATCACCTAAATCTTCAAAAGCATTCGACTCATCATCATTCTCTTCATTATCTATAGACCCAACATTCAACTTGTCTGCTTCCAACTCTTCCAACTCAAAAAACACGGCAAACTCAGGATCATCAGTTAGCCTTTCGTATACCTCAGCATCATCTTCTTCAAAGCTATTCTCGTCCTCTAATAGTTCCCCATGAAAAATCCAACGTATATAGGATCGACTAAATCTCCACTTTTCTAGGTGTATTTTAACGTCCGGAAACGCCATATACCTAATATTACCACATCTTTCACAAGGACATGGAATACTAGAAGAACCTTTGAAATTGTTCGCAATGATTTCATAAAATTCAGCTAAACCATCCTTATAGTTGGGGTCACTCATATTTGCAGCAATCATCCAAATTCGAGTCATTTTTCTACATTCGTAATATATAGGCAACTAATTCAGAAAATCCAATAATAGGCAAACAAATAAACGAAATTTAGGAAATCAATTAAGCTAACAAATTAGATAATACCCAACAAATTCACAAATTCAAAAATAATCGACATTCATAGGCCAGGAAATTGAACAATCCTATATCTATATATAGCTTGAAAATCTTAATAAGAAATAGTTAATAAGCTAAGAAACATAAATACCTGATTGATAAATACGATGAGGGAGAGAAGACGGTGACAACAGTGATGGAGATGAAGACAGAGAGAGACAATCAAGGAGGAATGGAGGATGATATTTGTGTAGCAGTATTAGCTAGTGTTTGTGTTTTGTAGCGTATACCAGAATAAAGCGATCTGTTGTTCTTTAGATCTTCATAACTTCAATAACAACGGTTATTGCGTCTACAACCGTTGTTAAAACTTAATAGCAACAGGTTCTAATAAAACCGTTGTAATTACTTTTCACTAATTTTGTGCCAATTTTTTAACAACGGTTATACTGTATTACAGAGTAACTGTTGTTATTAGTTTTTATATTTACAACAGTTGTGCAAGTGTGACCCGTTGTTAAAACTAATAACAACGGTTAATAAAACATAACCGTTGTAATTAAGTTTAGTAAATTTCGCGCAAAGATAATTATCCATTCTACAACGTCTTTTGGTGATTTTCGTGAATAAGCGTTGTTAAAGGGCCGTTGTAGTTGCCTGGATTTGTAGTAGTGATAGTTGTACACAACGAATGTACACTCTTCCTACTTAAAGCATCTACCACCACATTACCCTTACCCTCGTGATACATGATCTCCATATCATAGTCCCCAATCAACTCCATCTATCGCCTCTGTCGCATTTTCAGCTCTTTCTGTGTATAGATATACTTTAAACTCTTATGATCTGAAAACATCTTAAAAGTTGCCCCATAAAGATAGTGCCTCCAAATCTTTAGAGCAAAAACAACTGCACCCAACTTCAAATCATGAGTAGGATAGTTCTCCTCATACGGCTTCAGCTGCCTCGATGCATAAGCGATAACTTTCACATTCTGCATCAACACACAACCCAAACCGTTCTTTGAAGCATCGGTGTATATTCCAAATTTCTCACTTCCCTCAGGTAGAGCTAGAATAGGAGATGTGGTCAAACGCTCCTTTAAGGTTTGGAACGCCGTTTCATAACTCTCATCCCAACGAAATCTGGTTTCTTTCCGCATCTGTAACACCCCCTTCTTACCCGGCCAAGGTAATTGGGAGATTTTATCGTCTCGGTTTCCCGAGGTAGTGAAATCAGAATTACAATTAAGAAACTTTATTAAATAAATAACAAGTTTAGTTTATACAAACAAAAACTAATGAATAAATGAAATACAACTCGTCTATAACTATGTCATCAACCTAATGACTATGCACTCGACTCCAAACTCCGTAGCGCGGCCTGAATCTTGATCACGTCAACAAACAAACCTGTACTTAACCTTCTCCCCATATGATCAGAAATATCATATGGATCGACACAGGCCACCCCGAAAATAGGTGACAATTACACAGACAGAAAAATGTCAGTTTTAATAAATAAAGTATGACACGACTCGAGTGTGTGAATATGCAACATGACGATGATGTGGATGCCATACTATCAAACGACCACCACCACGGTACTGGGATACGCATATACATACCGACAACCACACTGGTACCGGGACACGCCCAGACATACCAACAACCACAAACAGGTACCGGGACACGCCCAGACGTACTGGGTCCGGAAACCAACTGGATCCCCTGCCAGACGCCATGTCTCAACCACACGAGTATCTCCGAATTCAAGTCATTAATGTGCACATCCCTCTTCGAGTAGGAAGCTCCAAGAGGCGACTCAAGCGTAAGACGGTCCCCCAATCGCCTTACGTCTCCATAACAACAAGTAAACCACCATGTCCTCCGACACACAAGGCAATACAATAAAGGCAAGATACCGTATAACATACCAGTTACCGACTCATTCAATGCAATTAGCCAATATCAGGTTATAATGCAATGGCCATTAAAATACGACTCACATGACCATTCAAGTATATATTAAAACTGAGTAGGATTAACCTACCTTTTAGCATATCCCACTAAACAATAAATCACCCGGATATAAATATGCCCCTCCATAAAGTCGGCACCTACTTACGATAATTAAATATAATTACTAACTAAAGTAATTAAGTTAAATACGAATTCAACCAATTAAATAAAAACCCGTCTTAAGCTATTCAAATCCCGTCTTAACACACTACCCAGAACCCATTCCGACACTCGTTCAACTCTCCACCACCCACCGCCTAGAGCCACCACAGTAGGCCACCACCACAGCCACGGTGCATCCCACAGCCCAGCAGCAACAATTGTCCCAACGACTCCCGACACCAACAACAACACAACCAACTCGCAACTCGAAACCCATCACTAAAGCAGCCACCACCATGGGCCAACACCACGGTGGTCATGGCTTGAACCCCACCAGAAGCCGCCACCAGACCGGCCATAATAGGAGCAACATCCGTGACAACATCAACAACAACCAAGACTAACCACAACTCGCGCACCCTACTTTACCCCCTCTTTCCCGCCACCACAGCCACCCTACCCACCACCACTGACCACCAAGAAACTCCCCTCTCAACCCCCGCCTCAACCACCCCACAACCAGCCCAAGTCAGGCCCATGACGATGGTCAAAATCGAGTCTAAAGACCGTACAAAAACAGCAACAAACACCACATTAAAGCTCGGTCAAAGTCGATTTTTGGCGGTCAATAGGTGGTCAAAGGTCGGTCAAGGTCAGTCCCAAGGTGGGTCAAGCTCGAGGCGGGTCAACGGTATAAATTAAATAAGATAAATGCTAGTTTAAGACGGTTTTACCTTACGATATCGAGGGAGGGCAAAAGACGATCTTTATTCTCTTCCTTTTTTTTCTCTCTTCTTTCTCTCTATAAAAAGATGGGTGGAGATTGTGTTGAGATTTTGAGTGGATAAGGGTGATGGGTGGATAAGGTAAGGGTATATATACATAAGGTAGTATATGAATATGTATACATGTATCGTATTGCGTATTATTAACATTATTACAACTTATTATTATTATTATTGCATTATCATCTTATTATAATAATTAATATTATTTTATTATTCCGTCTCAACATAACTCGAACAAATGCAATATAATATTATTTATATAATTATAAAATACGGAGTATTACAATCTTCCCCCTTAAAATGAACTTTGTCCCAAAGTTCGCCCCACTCTCTCCTTTCCTCAAGTCTCATCACTGATTCTCATGCACTCTCTCTCGCCTCATATGCTCGTCTACCATATACAATCCTTTATAAACATCACACGCATCCCAAAGTTCTTTGTTCAACTCTCACGCTTTCTCACATTCCATACTTTCTCTTTCCTTAATTTCCGAATTGTTACATTCACTCCCCCTTAAAAGAGAACTTCGCCCCGAAGTTCAACTATCAAACCTCATAATGTGCTCTCATAGATCATTACTAAATTCCACAAATGACTATGATCCAGGTTCAATACTCTCTCTCACTCATTGCATATTCGTAATCAAACCTCATGTAGTTATAATTGCATTGATATAATCCCTCATCTACAAGCCTCCCAAAGGTTAAGTGTCAGGTCAAGCCCACTGTTCCGCTCTATAATCCTATAAACAACTCCCATTCATGTTGGTTATGTATACATATCTATCACTGAGTATAACTCGATTATTATTACGTTCTATGTCACGTCAAATCTCATATACTAACATGTATGCACATTAATTAAGAAGAAGCAGACTTCATGAAACAATCAAATAATGCAAAATTACTCGTTATATAACTCAACAATGAATAATAATTCCATTTCCACACATCATGCCACTCATGTACCGCGTCAAATCCACCACATGATCACACATGTGTTTCCATATCCGTTCCCATCCATCATCAACACTTCCGTTTATACGGAAGACCATAATCACAATCATGTGAACGATCATTCACTTTGCTTTTACACAACAAAATAAAATCATGTCGATTAACACACATCAAACAAGATTATCACATCATTTATGTCATCAGTCCACTCATGTCGAATCAACAATTTCCATTTACTTGCAAAATACCACACCATGCAATCAAATGTAAACAATTTACACATATCACCCATGTAAGGTCAATCATGGTCATCCAACATAATTCAACTAATATTAACCGCAAAATAAGGGTACATGTTCAATATTTGGTCAAATATCAACAAAACAAGGGTCATAGCAGTCCACTCTGTCGAGTGTAGGAGGCCACTCGGCCGAGTAGGCAACCACTCGGTCGAGTACATGGTGCACTCGGTCGAGTGTCACCTGGGGCAGAATGTTTTCATTCTCAACTCGGTTCCAAACTTTTTATTTCATCACATAAATGCTAACAGACTCTGATGGTGACTAACATACTATTAAATAGTTCTTTTCGCAACCGTTCTATTTTTTTCCCCTTACCGGGCGACGGTATCACCATACCGTCATCAACAACTACAATAGTCACATCGGTAGCCACAAGACTTAAACTATCTCATGTACACGGCCCTACCTACTTATTACTCTCAAGGAATAATGACACTTCATCACCCAAATGGACACTACCACAAGATCATGATGATGTATACTATGAAGGCTTTTCCTGACGTTTGGGAGGCAAGTTTACAAACAATATATATACTACCACTCATAGGATCAAGTCTCACATAGCCATTTTCACACTTATATACACCTACTTCCTATTTAAACAGCTACGCTCTATAATACGAAGGATTAACTACCTCGACAATATGATTGAACCTGCAACCATTACATGCCACACCCTTACTCTCATGACCGCGAAAACCCAATTTGATAATACTAAATCTATCATCATATATCTCGATTATTTGCCAACCAAAGTTTCCCAAGTCATGCTCATTAACAATATCCTTTAACATGCACTTCAAACCTCGTTCACTATCCATAAGTCCAAACACTTAGCGAATGTGCAACCTAGATTACACTTCAATCACTATCCACAAATTGCCTAATGTAATCATCTTTCTCAGCTCAAGACACCTTACGGAAGCTAAAGTCACTTTCTCATACTCTAAATTTTCAAGGTAAATTATACACAAAGTCACTAATATCACCGCTTAAAATAAAAGATTCCTTCCTCCAAAGTCAATAACCACGTCACGTCCTTATAGCTCTAAGTTTTATACTTTGCATTGTTAACATATACTCGTAAACAACTCATTTTCATTCACTATTCCTTCAATCACAATACTTACACTACTACTTAAACAAACCCAATTCAACCTCTAACACTTCATTCAAGGTTTCAACCAATAGCATTCTCATTTATCACGTGACTTACTACTCACGACATTATATATATACACCTCTCTACTTGACTCAAACTTACCTCAATTAATCAAATTGGTCTTAACCCAATAAAACACTTGTTTCCCATTCATAACTCTCAAGATGCAACACTCACTCATCACATATTATTAGCACTCTTTATCCTCGTAGCTCATCGACTCACGCCCGTTTCACATCCACTCCAACACAACCATATATACCTACGCGTCTTTACTCATCACGACTATATAACCCACAAGGCAAACTAAGCATTAACACATATATAAGCAAAACAACACAAATCTTTATTAACAAGGATTGCAATACTACGAAACAAGGGAACCATGCTTTAAATACGAAGATTTAAAATTTAATCATACACACTATGGTATATAAAAATAAAATAAAAAATGGCAAAATTTTAAGATAAAATTCTCAAATTAAGGCAACGCATAGCATTATTAACAAAATTGAAGTCTTATTACTCAATTAAATCAAGAAAACTTTAAAACGAAATTTTCAAATTTTAAGACCATCTCTAACATTGTCAGACAACATTTAAATCAACACAATACTATATCAACAAAGACTAAGTACCAAGAAATAATTAAGTCATATTTAAGAGCAAAATCAAAAATATTCATTTTAAGATGAAATTTCAAAAGATTTTGGGCAACATCTTAAAAATGAAATCTTGATTCAAGACGATACATGTCTTTACCAACCCGGATAGTAGCCTCCTTAGTTGATTAAACTAAGTTTCAAACACGAAAATCAAAATTTAGGAATGAACATTAAAGTTTCGAAAATTTTGGAATCAAATTTTCAAATGTACGACAAGGTTGACAATAACAACCAAACTTTGGCCCTTGTTCAACCATTAACCAAGCAACAAATACAAACTCAAATTACTGACTCAAGGACATATATTTTCGAGTTCATAAAAATAATTTGGGTAAAATTAAACATGAAAATTTCATATTTGACATCATAAATGATGTAAAAAGATGATTGATATCATGAATCAAATAAAACATGCCACTAATTGATAAAATTGGAGGAACTAGCGTAGATTTAAACAAAATCAAATTGGAAAATAAGAGAAGGAAAACATCACTTACATGGTGAGATTAGCCAATTTAAGAGGGTAAAATGAAAGAGAAAACTTGAATCCGAACAACAAACATCACAAGGAAATTTTAGAAATAATTTTAAATGACGAAAGAATAAAGAGATAAAATAAATAAGGTAATAACACATTTTTTGTGAAATTTACAACCCAGAAATCGGCACTTGGTCGAGTGCTGAGTCCACTCGGTCGAGTGCCCGTCCACTCGGTTGAGTGCCCTCTCCACTCAGTCGAGTGACTCACTTTCATAAATTTTCAAGTTTCTAGAAATTGGTCCACTCGGTCGAGTTGTAGGGTTCACTCGGTCGAGTGACTGGTACTCGATCGAGTACTAGCTCGCACTCGGTTGGGTGCCTCTCTATGATTTTCAATTTCCGACTAATAAATATCATTCTATATTAATGACTAATCTACTAACAATCATTACTAATCACATTCTAAATATAACACTAATGAAGTTCAAACCTACGGTATTAAAACGCTTAAAGACAGGCACATTTTCACATGATAAGATACACCACATCATAAATTACAATATCATGCACAAAACCGATCGATTGTTAAAGTAAACACGTAATCACACCACATTTTACATATTATCATGCATCAAATGGACCAAGATATCATGCAAGGTACTTAACCATAATCAAAACTACATGTAATCACACAACATTTCATTTGAGTAAGTAAATCATAAAAGATGCTAAACAAAATTCATATCAAGCATATAATCATGCAACATATCACGTTAGGTTTCCCGACTCGTAACCACCCACGTAGTGACCAACCGAAACAATAGGATCTAGTTTTGAAATGAGGGGTCCTTTTTTCACCCAAAACTGCCTCTTATTGTACTCATGCCGGGTTCATTTTATTAGACGCTCCTAAATTCATTTTAGTTCATTGGTTTAGGTTCCAAAATCGTCGCTCTATAACCACTTTGTAACACCCCCTTCTTACCCGGCCAAGGTAATTGGGAGATGTTACCATCTCGGTTTCCCGAGGCAGTGAAATCGGAATTACAATTAAGAAACTTTATTAAATAAATAACAAGTTTAGTTATTACAAACAAAAACTAATGAATAATGAAATAGAACTCGTCTATGACTATGTCATCTACCTAGTGACTATGTACTCAACTCCAAATACCGTAGCGCGGCCCGAATCCCGATCACATCAACAAGCAAACATGTACTTAACCTGCTCCCCATATGATCGGAAATATCATATGGATCGACACATTCCACCCCGGAAATAGCTGACAATTACACATACAGAGAAACGTCAGTTTCAATAAATAAAGTGTGACACGACTCGAGTGTGTGAATAAGCAACACGACGATGATGTGGATGACATACTATCAAACGACCACCACCACGGTATCGGGACACGCCCAGACATACTGACAACCACACTGGTACCGGGACACGCCCAGACATACCAACAACTACAAACAGGTACCGGGACACGCCCGAATGTACCGGGTTCGGAAGCCAACCGGATCCCCTACCATACGTCGTGTCTCAACCACACGAGTCCCCCCGTAACTCAAGTCATTAATGTGCACATCCCTCTTGGAGTGAGAAGCTCCAAGAGGCGACTCAAGCGTAAGACAGTCTCCCAACCGCCTTACGTCTCCATAGCAACAAGTAAACCACCATGTCCTTCGACACACAAGTGAATACTATAAAGGTAAGATACCGTATAACATGCCAGTTACCGACTCATTCAATGCAATTAGCCAATATCATGTTATAATGCAATGACCATTCAAATACGACTCACATGAACATTCAAACATATATTAAAACTGAGTAGGATTACCTACCTTTTAGCATATCCTGCTAAACAATAAAGCACCCGGATACAAATATGCTCCTCCATAAAGTCGGCACCTAATTATGATAATTAAATATAATTACTAACTAAACTAATTAAATTAAATACGAATTCAACTAATTAAATAAAAATCCGTCTTAAGCTATTCAAATCCCGTCTTAACACACTACCCAAAACCCGTTCCAACACTCGGACAACTCTCCACCACCCACCGCCTAGTGCCGCCACCGTGGGCACCACCATAGCCACGGTGGATCCCACAGCCCGACAGCAACAACGTCCCAACGACTCCCGACACCAACAACAACACAGCCAACTCGAAACCCGAAACCCATCACTAAAGCGGCCACCACCACCACCACGGTGGTCATGGCTTGAACCCCACCATAAGCCGCCACCAGTCACCACCAGACTGGCCATAACAGTAGCAGAATCCGTGACAACATCAACAACAACCAACACTAACCACAACTCGCGCACCCTACTTTACCCCCTCTTTCCCGCCACCACAACCACCCTACCCACCACCAATGACCACCAAGGAACTCCCCTCTCAACCCCTGACCTAACCACCCAACCACTAACCCAGGTCAGGCCCATGCCGATGGTCAAAACCGAGTCTAAATACCGGTACAAAACAGTAACAAACACCACATTAAAGCTCGGTCAAAGTCGATTTTTGGTGCTCAACAGGTGGTCAAAGGTCGGTCATGGTCATTCCCAAGGTGGGTCAAGGTCGAGGTGGGTCAACGGTATAAATTAAATAATATAAATGCTAGTTTAAGACAGTTTTACCTTACGATCTCGAGACGGAGGGCAAAAGACGATCTTTATTCTCTTCCTTTTCTTTTTCTCTTTCTCTCTTTAAAAAGAAGGGTGGAGATTGTGTTGAGATTTTGAGTGGATAAGGGTGATGGGTGGATAAGATAAGGGTATATATACATAAGGTAGTATACGGATATGTATACATGTATCGTATTGCGTATTATTAACATTATTACAACTTATTATTATTATTATTATTATTATTATTATTATTATTATTATTATTATTATTATTATTATTATTATTATTATTATTATTATTATTATTATTATTATTGCATTATCATCTTATAATAATTATTGTTATTTTATTATTCCATCTCAACATAACTCGAATAAATGCAATGCAATATAATATTATTTATATAATTATAAAATACGGAGTATTACAACATCAACGCTGTCATAGGTCTTGCGACCTTAGAAAAGTCTTTTACGAACCTTCTGTAGAAGCCAGCTAAACCCCAGAAACTCTGAATCTCAGCAATATTATTCGGTGATTCCCACTTAGTCACTGCCTCAATATTACTAGGATCCACCGACACACCCTCCTTTGATATCACATGACCTAGAAAGGCCACTTTCTCCAACCAAAACTCGCACTTAGATAGCTTGGCATATAACTGATTATCTCGCAAAGTCTGCAAAACTAACCTCAGATACTCCTCGTGCTCCTTCTTAGTCTTAGAGTATACCCAGATGTCATCAATAAAGACGACCACAAACCTATACAAGAACGGGCTGAAAATCCGGTTCATGAGATCCATGAAAGCTGTTGGTGCATTCATCAACCCAAAAGGCATCACTACGTACTCATACTGACCATATTGTGACCGAAAAGTTGTCTTAGAAATATCCTCATCTGCTATACTCGGTTGGTGATAACCCGACCTCAAATCGATCTTAGAAAACACTCATGCGCCACTCAGCTGGTCAAAAAGATCGACAATCCTTGGCAAAAGATACATGTTCTTCACCGTGACATGATTCAGTTCCCTATAGTCGATACATAACCTCATACTCCCCTCTTCCTTTTTCACAAACATCACTGGTGCTCCCCATGGTGACACACTAGGCCGAATATAGCCTTTGTCTAATAGGTCATTCAGCTGCTTCTTCAACTCTTCCAACTCTTTAGGCCCCATTCGGTACGGTGCTTTAGATATAGGCCACGTCCCCGGTTTGAGCTCAACATTGAAGTCGATATATCCCATAGGTTGTAAACCCGGTATCTCATCCGGAAAAATGTCACTAAAATCCCCAAGCACATGTATATCAGACGCCGACGGTTCCTCTACACGCATATCTCTCACTTGGCAAAGGATCAAAGGACACCTCTTCCTCAAACATGACTTTAGAGTCATCACCGTTATAAACTTAAACTTAGGTCTCACCATGAACCCCTATTTGATACCATGACTCCCTTAGGCCCCTTTAAAGACACCCTCTTTTGTCTACAATCTATCTTAGCATCATACTTGCCCAACCAGTCCATCCCGACGATGACCTCAAACCCATCCAGAGGAAACTCTATCAAGTTGACCGGTAAGTCTACCTCCCCCACCAACATGGACACATCTGTATACAACTTAGAACATGACACCTACTCCCCGGAAGGTATAAACACACTATCTTTCACCAGTTCATATTCTCCCAAACCCATAGCTAAGGCATGACTTCTAGAGACAAAAGAGTGGGTTACCTCCGAATCAAACAGGACAAAAGATGGCGTATTATGAACAAGAAAGGTACTGGTAACAACGTGAGCATCATTCTCTGCTTCCTGCTTGCCCATCCTAAAGAGCTTCACACTACTTTTTTTACCTCCACCCTGGACCGTGGTACTCGAAGTAGTCGGCTTGGCTGTCGAGTTCTGCGTCACACTGTTGTTCGGATACTGATAGGACCCTCCATTATTGCGGCTGTAGCCACCATTGTTGTTGTTCTGCCTTCCACGATTACCCCACGACCAGACGGCCTGTTGCTAGCAAAGCTTTGGCTCGGAGCCTGAGAAAAGTTCCTTTGATAAGTCCCCGGAAAGCCTCCTCCTCGCATTGGTGCACTTATGCCACTTATGACCCACTCCGCCACAGTTGAAGCAGGTAAGGTTGGAGTTGTCACTAGTACTCCAACCGCCTCCTCTTCCCCAAGCTCAAGATCCCCCTGCATACCCAGATCCTCCAGAAAAGGCCATTGCCTAACTGTGATTGCCCCTCTTGTGGCCCGACTGGTTGCCACTCTCACTCTCCGCCTTCCTTTTCTCAGCATTCTTTTCCTTAGCCTCCTTGGCTAAGTCCACTAACCTCTCAGCGTGACCAGCTCGTGCATATACCTCTTTCAGATCTGTGAGTAGCCCAGCTGGTAGTCTATCCATGATCTTCGGTGCCAACCCCTTTTCAAAGCGAAGAGCTAAACCCCGTTGACCCATCTGCATATCCTCTGTGTATCGTGACAACTCTATGAACCGGTAATAGTACTCTGTGACGGTCATATCATAAGCCATGGTGAACGAATCGAACTCAGCTCTCAGCTTGTGACAGATGTGCTCCGGCACAAAATGTTCCTTCATAGCGCTCTTGAAGCCTGCCCATGGAATAGCATCATATCCCTGATCCTTATAGTATGCCCTAGCATCCTCCATCACATTCTGCCACCAGACCCCAGCCTCATTCCTTAGGTAGAATGCAGCCTGTTCTACCATCGTCTCTGCCGGACACTTCACAACCTCTAGTAGACTCTCCATCTCACGGTGCAAATTATCAAGAAGCTTTGGCTCACCGGTGCCCTCATAAGTAGAGGGGTGGAAGCGAGAAATGGTGGTGCTTAACTGGGATGCGTCCACCGGTTTCTCACCTCCCTTACCCACGTTCTTGAGTGCCTCCATGAGCGCATCTTGCTGCTCAATCATCCGGGAAATCTCATCCACAGTCATCTCAGTAGCTTGGATGATGCAGTTGACCTCTTTGGAAGAAATCGTAAGCACGTAGCCTACGGCTCAAAATAAACAAACCATCCGCCAAAGAAGTACTCGGCCGAGTACTGTGAAACACTCGATCGAGTAAGGACGACTCGGTTAACTAATGAGACTACTCGGTCGATTATTCCACTCCAGTAGCTAACCTCCAAAACACATAGAACATACTCGGTCGAGTATATACGATACTCGGTCGAGTATGCCTCACTCGGTCGTGTACCCCTCTTACTCAGCCGAGTGATCACAACCAATAGCTACTGCCTCGTACACACTAACAAACACTCGGTTGAGTGCTTGGTTACACGGCCGAGTATCCCCTACTCGGTCGAGTACCCATCCTGCTCGGCCAAATCAAGCTAAAAAACGAGCCAACTAATATGGGAAAACATACTTAATCAGACATACGATATATCCAACAAATGACTACCCTTCCAAAGCCAATTAATAACACATAATCATGCTCAAGTACTACCACGTTCAAGATACGCAATCACTTTCTCATTTCATCCAACAACTTCACAAGAATCACAAATATAGATACAACACACATTAATTCAAACACACAACGATTCCCAAGACACCCCCTTGTTGACTGGCTCGAAGTTGTAAGGGCCTCAATACGACTTCGGGACGTCTCCCAAGTCTTTGCGGTAGCTCCAAACAACTCCTATCCGGGTTCATTTTAATTAGACTCTCTATGTTCATTTGGTTCATTGGTTTTAGGTTCCAAAATCGTCGGTCTGATACCACTTTGTAACACCCCCACATACTAAGGTGCCTTACCAAAGACCACCCTAGCATGAGAAGCTGTTACCATCTCAGTTGCCCGAGGTTAGTATATCAAAGTAACCATTCAGAAACATTTATTAAAGTATAAAGTTTAAAAGATTACACTGTATTAAAGAAATACCAAAAGAAAGTGTATATAAAATCTCAATACACCTAAAATCCAAAACATCTACTCGTAACAGCGGAAGCTAGACTCGAAGTGATGACATCCCATCTCGTCCCCATAGCTAAAGACAACCATCACCTATCACAATCTGCTCACCATCCCCGAATGGATCTCCACAGTTTTACAAAACAACAACGGGGTCAGTTCACTGTATAATTAAGATAAGCAAAATACAAGAATAACAATGACAACAACTCCACAATTATCCTCCATGTCCAATCATGTCTTATAACTGACTACACACTTAAGTGTATAGTCCTGCCAGATTACTGCCGCAACAGATAATCCATACCGCCAGTGGGGGACCGTAGCCGTACCCACCTAAGCCCCGCTCATCGCAACGAGAACCAACCCATGTTTCTTAATGTGCACATCCCCTCTTGTGGCTGATTCCACAAGGGCATGAAGCCACTCCTGAAAGTGACTCCACTCAGCCGAGGACACACCTCACCAACATAGTCAATCCACCACCACACCAACAATCAAGAATACAAATCAACAACAATACTAATCATAACAATTCAATCACAATCATCTTATCTTAAATTAATTATGCAATCAACTGAGTAGGAAAACCTACCTTAGCACAGATCCGAATACGAGTCTACAAGCGGAAGCTAGAAATGCTCTTCTACAAATTGTTCACCTAACAACAATCACAACATACAATCACCCCTTTTTCCCCAAATTCCAATACTAGGGTAAAACCCTAAAAGACGAAACTAACAAAAGGTATAACACTAGTGACTTACCGACGCAACTGGCGCAAGAGAGAGATAAACAAAGACTCACGAATAATCAAAGATCATGGGAGAGATTAGGGATGATTAGAGAACGTAGAAATGATTTAGATTTTGGTAAAAAGTGAAAAGTGAAACTGTTAAACGTAATTTATAACTCTAATCATCCTGAACCACACCGCAGAAATAATTTTCGTCATACCGGATACTCGGTCGAGTACTGAGAGTACTCGGCCGAGTATCCCTTACTCGGCGAGTATTACCATACTCGTTCGAGTATTACCATATTCGTTCGAGTATTACTGGACAGTAGCCTTACAAGAAAACACACGACACACTACTCAGCCGAGTTTGCCCTATTCGGCCGAGTAACAGGACTCAGAAAACTGTGGTATTAAACTCGCTCTCAAATCAACCTCAACTGATGAAGAAGATGATGGAGATGACGAGTTTTCAATATACACACGAAATGTTACGGATATGGTTAGTGGTCACATTCTTAGAAGGTTTAATAATAATTCCGATAAGAAATGCGTTCTAAAGAAGAGATCTACTTCCAATATAGATTGCATAAGTGTGGTGAAAAGGTCACTAAATCAAAGATTGTCCTAAGTGGATTGAATTCAAATCTAAGGAAAAATGTGACTTAGTTAAAAGAGAGTATAAGAACAAAGTAATGTCTGGTTATAAGACCCTTTTCACAATACCCAGCTATACAACGGTCTTACTATAAACTCACTGATAAAACATACATCTAAACAAACTCGAAATAGCTTTTGTAGCAAATCGAAAATAGCCTGATCCGAGACCCATTAATCGTCTTTCACATTACACATCAGTTAAAGAAAGTAGGTACTATATGTCTATATGACTATACCACTACAACTTCGAGTCATATAATAATAATTCAAACCTTTGTAACCAATTATTTCAAACGCTCCTTAAAAGCTGAATAATTTACAAAATACCTTTCACTAAATAAATCGTTTTAACCACTTATTCAAAGTATTCCGACTCAAAAGATGAACCAACTCGCATAACCCGATGAAGCTACGATTACACTTGGTGTATAGAATCTTCTATACACTGCGTATAACATCATGGCATGTGGCAACGGTGGAAACAAGATAGAATCTTTTCCAAAAAAACTCAAATTTGAAATTTGAACTTTCAAAATTTATTATGTGATTTTTTTTACAGATTTGGTAAATATTTTTATTTTATTTTTATTTATTTCTTTTTTTTTCATTATCTATAATATCATTCATTCATTATCTCTAATATCATAATATTATACGTATATAACTTCAAGCCTTCAACTGTCTCCACCTCGTTGTCAAACACCTACCTTTGTCGGTGACTTCTCTTGTCGTCAAACACTTACCGCCACCAATGTTTTCATCGAAAGGTTTATACCACTGCCGAAAACACCTCCCCGCCATCCGTCAACACCTCTCTGCCTTTCGTCAATACCTCCGGCGCTGACAACCTATTATGCCGAAAACCCTAACCTGGCCACGCGGATCACTTCGGCCTCCGGTCAGAGTCAATCGTCGATGACCAACACTGCTAAATGCCCCTACTTACCTCGTCATTGATGTCTTCGTCAATTTGATGTGTCTCAGTAATACCAAGTGAAGAAATTACAAGCAGATTAGGAAAACATCTAATTTGCCATCGTGAAACAGCCGCCGTTTATGTCTCGAGTAAATTTAATACATCCCCAATTTACTAAATGAATAGATGAACTCACAAATTTTCCCTGCAGAAAGCATCTTTTTAAATAAGGAAGCTATTGATAATTTAATTGTATTCACTAAATATGGAAATTAATAATTATAATGTATTTCATTATATAATTCTTTTTATTAAAATTAATATTTTCATCAAATTATATAATTTTCACTAAATACTAAACTATTATATTTTAATTAAAGTATAAATAATATAAGACTATAAAATACTAAATTTTTTATTGATATTATTATTTGATAATGACTTGACTCATACTACTCATACTATGTATAAACAAAATTATAACTGGTTTTGATTACTTTCGTAACAAAAAAAAAAGTTGAGAAAATTTATAAATTGGAATCATTAGCGTTGTGGTATAAAAAAATACTTTTAAAAAAATGTATTTCAGCACAATACTCAATCCTCTTGGATTAATTTTAAGTTTTAATTTATTTTTTGCTCGAAACGAAATATAATAACGAGAAAAATGAATAATTAATGAGATACCACTATTATTTAACAGTTCAATTTCACTTAGTTTTCTTGAATAATTTTACAGTTCAACGTTTTTCCTCAAAATATAATAACGTGAAATATGAAAAATTAATGAACTGTTATTTTAGCATGATTAAGTAATACAAAAATAAAAAGTCTATAAATACCGCGCATTCATTGCGCGGGATCTAAACTAGTTGATTATTAAAGATATACTAGTATCAGACTAAGGTGAAAGTAAATCAAGCGGTTTTGCCATTATGAAACAGCCGCCGAAAACCGACCCCTAATTAAAATCTAAATAAATCTAAATAAATCTTTAATTTGATCGATAATGAGATTAAATCTAAAGGAATTGAAATACAATGCTAAACTAAAGAAATCGAACAAGTTAATTGACTTGAGTAAAATTCAAGAAATATAATGTCACTAGGTAGTATCTCGCGCTTCGTGCGACTTGTTTGAAAATTTTATTATTATAATTGAAGAAAAATATTATAATTCATATGTGACATTTAATATCTTTACTTATAAATAAAAATAAATTAATTTTCTCAACTCTTACTTTCTTAGGTTTAACTTCAATCTTTTAAAATAACATACATACAATTTTCATTATAACTAATACTCTGTAAGTGATAGTTCTATTCATGATAAACGTTATTATATAATAATTTTGTGATTTTTCAAATATCATAGTAATTAAAATAAATGTATTCAAATAATACAACAATCAACATTAAGTTCTTAAGTTAGATATTTCACGATACGTTATGATCCAAATCAATTAATATTGGTTCAAAATGATATGAGTATAATTTGATGCATTTTTCAATTTTTAGTGTATAAAGTGGGATATTTATGTATCAAACATATTGGGTCAAAGCTCAACTTATTCGAATATTTTGGTTGTGTATGCCTTGCATATGATATGTGTCAAACAACATATTTATAAGAAATTTGCACCTTTTATTTGAAACAACTACATATAAAATAGAGTTAATTGATAAACAAACCAATATAAGGATCCTTTTTCATAATCAGTACCAACAAAATCAATAATTAATAATCACTAATAAGTACCAAAATGTTAACTTTTTTCTACGATAGGGGTCAAGTCGCCTGAAAATCCCATCTTAACCTACTCGAAAAAGTCCAAAACACCATCATTCATGTACAATTCTCCACTCGTTATCACATTATTTAAAACCTCTAAAATATCAAATGTATTTAATTTGTCCAGTATAATTTTTTCATTATCACTTCAGAAAAACTTATTTCTTAGTAGTTATCTTTATGTTTTCTTTTTATTAAACACAATGATTCTTCCAAATATATTTTTCTTGATGGATATAATGGTCTAAGTTTTATAACTTTCTTAAAATATTTTTCTTTAAGTAAATGTAACGTATTGTGAGACACTCACTTTAATCATATATACGTCTCAAAATATTCCAATAAATATAATGGAAAGTATACTCAATTTAAAGCATTTTTCGCAGTAAAGTTAGTGATTTACATTTTAGAATTTTTATCAAAAAAATATTATATATAAAATTAAAATTAAATCACCTTAATTGTTATATGTAATTTTATAATACATTTATTAAACTCTAATTAATACTTTGCTCAGATTTAAGTAGCAATTATTATATATTTTTTTTAATGTCCAGCTGTAATTAATACTTATATTTAATGCTGGGTTGACACGTGTCGCATCCATAGCATTTCAACTTGATTATATATATATATATATATATATATATATATATATATATATATATATATATATATATATATATATATATATATATATATATATATACTATACTAGGTAGTAACCCGCATTTCGCGAGACCTATTTTAAAATTTTATTTTTATAATTGAAAAATAATAATATAATTTATATATAATCTTTAATATTTTTACCTATAAATAAAAATAAATTAATTTTTTTTTCTCAATTTTTTTTAGGGTTTAAGTTCAGTGTTTTAAAATAAACTACATATAGTTTTAATTAAAACTAATACGTTATAGTTAATTATGCATGATCAAAGTTTTACAAAAAAAATTGTAACTGATCAATTATCATATTAATTAAAATAAAATTTATTCGAATAATGCAATAATCAACATTAAATTATCAAATTATATCATTTCACGATACGTTATGTTCCAAATCAGTTAATATAATTTTATGCAATTTTTAATTTTGTATGTATAACGTTTGATATTTATGTTTCAAATATATAGTGTCCAAACTAAACTTATTCAAATGTTTTGGTTGTGTCTTACATGTGCTATGTGTCAAACATATCTATAAGACATTTGCACCTTTTATTTTTTTAACAACTAATATAAAATGATGTTTAAGAGTTTACCCGTAAATAAAATAGGTTGAACTTTCTTAAATATCATTTTTATAAGATAACATATAAAATATTTAACTAAAATTCTTATAACTTTCTCAAAATATTTTTTACATAAATGTAAAACATTGTTAGATACTCACTTTAATCATCTCTACATATCAAAATATGTTAATAAATATAATGAAAATTATACTTGATTGAAAGCATTTTTCGCAATAAACGTTTTTATTTACAATTTAGAATTTTTATCAAAATAGTTTTTAATAAATTTAGAATCAAATCAACGTAATTATTTAATGTAATTTTATAATAAAATTTATTAAATTATAATTAATATTTGCTGAGATTTATGCTGTATTTATTATGTTCATATTAAATAATTAACTGTAATTAATGCTTGTCATTAAGGCTGTATGGGACATGTGGCGCATCCACGGCGTTTCAAACTATATATATATATATATATATATATATATATATATATATATATATATATATATATCTTTTTGAGGATTGAGGATTTCGTTACAATATAAGAGGTTTTTCAATACAATATCACATGTTATTCGATAAAATATCACACACAAAAACACATGTGCAAAAAAGAATTATAATTTTTTTCTCTTTTAAAAAAAATGTTTTGGCAAAGGTCTGATTTTTCGTGATATTGTATTGAACAACCTGTGACATTGTATTCACAAATCCTCAATCCTCAAATATTTAGGAGTTCTCACCGGATCTCGACTCTCTTTCTCTCTCTCTCTCTTTTTCTCTCTCTATCTTATATATATATATATATATATATATATAGAGGCGGGATCTCGTGAGTTTGTTTCTTACGGTGAGTTGTGAGTTTGGAAATCTAAACCATTAAATAGGCTAAGATCAACGGATGATATTACTTGACTCAACAAATAAACGCCTGAAAACTCACATTCTTCAACTTTTTTCCCCTCGCTCAATTTCTCGTCCTTTACACGATCAACCTCATCTCAACAGTCGTCTCTTGCTTTCGCGTCGTCGTTTTCATCATTATCTTCGTCAATCATATGATTTTGCAATACTTTTATCATAAAATTCCAATAGGTAACAAGATGTTCATCTCAACATTGTTATTATTCTCAATTTCACCAACTAGATGGCTTGATTTCGGTGCCATAATATTGATATCATCTCAAATTCACCAATTTCGATGCTTGAAATTGCGTCAGATTTTGACTCGATATGGTTTAGCGGCTAATTTCTGGGTTGCTCGGCTAATTTTGACTCAATATGGTTTACCTGATTTGGATAGTGATTAGTACTATTCCGTATCAGGTTGTGCTTGTGGTGATGACATCCCAGATTGGTGATGAATGGAGCAGCGGGTTTCGAGTTCAATTGCAGGTGACAGTTGCAACAACGGCTCCGTACTCGAGTCACCCCTGACTCCAACTAATCATGCGGGTAGCTTGGTGGCTCGGCTGAAAGAGCGCGGAGCAGCAGGTACGCGAGATGGCGACGGGTTCGATACAGGCTGCTTGTCAAGTTTTGTTGATGACGATGCTCAGTTCTTGTGTCGCATCAGATGGTGAGTCCATTGATCTGGCAGCCACTTCGCCAGCCCAAAATATGAAATCTGCATTTTGGTTGACTGACTTCTCATGTGACCTCATTTTGGTGTTGAGGATAATGAATCCAAGCATCATTTTGGTGTTGTTATTACGTTATGTCGTTATAACACTAGCTAGTGATTTCACGTGGGTCTGCTCATACCCACTTCCACTTCCACTTGCAATTGCATCAGGAACTACCAAATCAATTCTATCCTTTCTATTTGGGACCTCTCTTATTTTATTAATAAAAGCAATCACATGATTTATCACTTGCTTCCTTGACAATCTTTCACAACCTGGCCTTCCTCTCTTTGATTCTATATTACTCCGTATATGGAATTAAATTATCCATTTGTTAATGTTTGGGATCTTTGTTTGAATTTTTAAATAATTTTATAACCACTATTGGTCCACAGACTCACTCACCAGTAGGTTCAACAGACAACACTAATAGATCAAGATATTTTCAGATAATGAGACGTTAGCTACTATGTGACCAATGTCATTATCTTACCTGTAACCTTCAAAACCTGTACAGAGCGGCTACGATGCACCGTCTTCGCCTATATTTATTACTGTGGTTTTTAGACTTGCAGGATATATACCTAATTAACTAGTGTACACCACCTGTCTCATGTGTTAGAAGCACAACCAGATTTTGCTTATGAATGTTATACAGATTTTTGCGTTAACTGACTTCTAAGTCAATGTGAGATAAGTTTTTTAAGCTAATAATTTACTTTATTCCATTATACTCAAAATCAAATGAATACTGAATCTTTGGCTTCACTGAAATGAAAAAAATTCAAAGTAGTAAAAAAAAAATCAAAGTGACACCGGAATAACATCACAATAACACCAAAATAACAATACAATAACACGTGATAAAAAAAAAGAGTAAAAAAAATCAAAGTGACACCGGAATAACATCACAATAACACCAGAATAACAACACAATAACATGTGGTAAAAAAGAGTAAAAAAAAAACAAAGTAGTAAAAAAAATCAAAGTGATACCGAAATAACAGCAGAATAACAGTAGAATAACAGCACAATAACACGTGATAAAAAAAATCAAAGTCGTAAAAAAATCAAAGTGGCACCGGAATAACATCACAATAACACCAGAATAACAGCACAATAACATGCGGTAAAAAAAAAGTAAAAAAATCAAAGTAGTAAAAAAAATCAAAGTAGTAAAAAAATCAAAGTGACACCTAATAACATCACAATAATAATAGCGGAATAACGAGAATAACAAAGACAATAACACGTGGTAAAAAAAGAAAAAAATCAAAGTCGTGAAAAAAATCAAAGTGACAGCAGAAAAACATCATAATAACAGCGGAATAACAGTAGAATAATAACACAATAACACGTGGTAAAAAAAAGAAAAAAAATCAAAGTCGTAAAAAAAAATCAAAGTGACAGTACAATAACATCACAATAACAACGGAATAACAGTAACAGTACAATAATAGCACAATAACATGTGGTAAAAAAAAAGAAAAAAAAAGTCGTAAAAAAAGCACAATAACAGCATAATAACACGAGGTAAAAAAATAAGAGTAAAAATATTTCAAGTAAAAAAAAATTTGGTACAAAAAGAAAAAGAAAAAAAGTAACATAATGAGAAAATTAGAGAAAAACATAAGAGAAAAAAATCAAAGTTGTAAAAAGAAGTATAATAACACGAGGTAAAAAAAAAAAAGAGAAAAAAATTTAAGTAAAAAAAAAGAGTAGCACTAAAAAAAAAAAAGAAAATAAGTAAATAACAATGATTTTATATGATAGGTAAGATAAGATCTTGGCCATTCATCTCTAAGACTCTCTCCATTCAACTCCACGAGGCCTTTTTCTTTTTTCACGTTTGCCAACGCGTGTTTTACGCGGTAAATATCGTTAGCTACGTATTTGCAAAAATTATAAAAGATAGATATTTTTAATGTACTCGTAAAGACGAATCAAACAAGATCCCACATGAATATATTTTCACTTACGTATTGAAAGAAAATTGATAATGAATACTCACTTGTGAATAGTGTGTAAAATAGAAAAGGGCCTTGTGGAGTTTAATGGAGGGAGTATAATCTAGTGGTTGATATTTCTAAGCACAAACTCACAACTCACCATAAGAAACCAAACTCACAAGATCCTATCTCTCTCTCTCTCTCTCTCTCTCTCTTTATATATATATATATATATATATATATATATATATATATATATATATATATATATATATATATATATATATATATATATATATAATTAGAGCATGGTTGTATAGGTTTTCCTTTCAAGGGTTCAATGAAGTTAAATGATGTAATAGTTGAGATTTTTCTAAGTTAAACACTAGTTTGGATTAATAGAAGGGAGGCTTAGTTTGGATTATTCCCGTGAAATAACTCTAAAGGAACATGGTTAATTCTACTGGTTTTCTTGCTGAGTTAATTTGAACACTTGCAATTTTTCATTAGAGCCTATAGTCTTGGACTTACTCTCTTGTCTCTATTCTGTAATATGCATTTTGTAATATGCTTCGCCTTGGGTTCTTGACTGCTCTCACGTTTGTGTCTCCTTTTTTATTTCCTAGAGCATGACTTTAGTGTTTTGTTAACTTATAGTGGGTTAGAAGAGGCGGTCGGGAATATTGGATTACTTGGTTTACTTTTTTTTTTAACTATTATTTTAATAATTTAATGATGAGTTTAGATAACGGTTAATATAAGGAGCGCTCTCTATTCTTTTTTTTTTTACAAGTTGGATTAATTAAGACTAGCGTTCTCTTTACTGCAAGAGAATGGTTATTTAACTTAACCGTTTTTTTTTTTTTTTTTACAACTCATTTTTGTTCATAAAAACTCCCCAAATCTTTTTTGTTTGAATGGATGTACTTGAAGGGTAAGGTTGCTTACTAGCTTAGGTTATTGGATTTACAAAACTCACAGCGATTTGTGAATCAGTTTGAACATTTCTTATCATGATAAATTGGTGATTACATGTTACTTTTTTTTTATTGTTTTTTTTAAAACAATCTCTAATGGGCGTCTGATGCAATATATTGGATGTGTATAATTCATATCAAATTTGTCACAACTTTGCCTAGCACCACAGAATTAAGTGCGAGCCGATCACCTCAAATATCGTTTAGTTTTTGGTGTTTAACTTAATCGACTGGTTTTGGAGCAGAAATTTGTCGTGGCATTGACGTATTTTTGATAGGGGATTGAAATTCAAGGATAGTCTGTACAATTTGTACTCTGTGATGCTTATTTTTGAATTGCCTATGAATTTTGATTATGATTATGATTATGATAAAGAATGGATCTTGAAGGCAATGCTACTACTTACTTTCATAGTTTTCTTTTGAGTGAAGTAGTTAAGTCGCTTGAATTGGAAACATTGTTAGTTATACAAGAAGTTTAGTGCCTTGTGTTCGTCACTGCCGACGACACGGCTAACTCTTTAATTTTGTTTCTAACGTTGACCAGGAATGTTAATTGGGTTTGGTGAATCCCTTAGTGAATCTGCATTCATATGTAATTTTGCTTCTTTTGTTGGCAGCTTGGTCAGAATGCAATTTAGAATGTGCTTTTGTCTCTTCTTACCTTTCGACGGGTAATTCTATTCAACACAATTTTGAAACATTTTTGTGAAGTGTATATGTACTAATCAAATATATTCATATAAATTATATTTTCTTTGCCCGTTATAGGTTTCAGATTCATCAGATAGATGGTGATGATACGCCTTCAAATGTTGATTGAAGATGCACCTTCATATGTATGATTGAAGTCCCTTTGACATTGCGCCTACATGATTGAAGCCCCTACCACATTCAAACTACTGAGTGTCCTTGTCTAGCTAGTTACATAGTATTTTTTACGATTTTTTTAGACAACTTTATGTTGGATTTTACTATCTTCCTAATCCCTTTTGATATTTTTGATTTTGTCGTACTATAAAGTATGTACTAGTTTATATTAGTTAAATTGTCAATGCTAGCTATAGTATTTGTGAGGGAGACGGTATATGTATGTATCAAATGTACGTATGGTTATTTATAAAAGTACGTGGGTACGTTATTAATTATATATATATATAAATGTCGACTGTACGTCAGTACATACCACTATACGAGGTGTATGTAATTAATCTCTACCTACGTACGATTTTATCAGAAATTAAAAAGCCGAAATTATACCGTGACAAGAAGTGTCAATATATAAATAGTTGACGCCTAATTCCGTCCCATCGAGTGATACATAAAACCATCAATAGTCGCTGAAGACGCTTAAAAGTGTCAAATTTGTCGACAATTAAAAGCGTCAATAGTCCATGAAGACGTTTAAAAGCGTCAAATTTGTTGACAGAAAAAAATGTCAATAGCCACCGAAGACGCTTAAAAGCGTCAATAGTCTATAAAGGCGCTTAAAAGCGTCAATTTTGTTGACAATTAAAAGCATCAATAGTCCATAAATACGCTTAAAAGCGTCATATTTGTTGACGAAAAAAAGCGTCAAAAAATAACGACGCCCCAAAAATTGACGCTTTTTAAAAGCGTCAATAAACAAAATTTTGACGCTTTAAAGCGTCAAAAAATGCTCAAAAAAGCGTCATAAATGCAAGGGTTGTGTAGTAGTGCATCCGCAAAGGTGGGAAAATAGCTCCCCATATGCACCATCTCTCCTCATATGGGCATCCTCATTGTTGCACCAACCTCTCCATTATTTGAGGCTCCACTGTTTTTAGGGAAGCCCCCTAAAAAAAAGCAAGACAATTTGTGTTACTTTTGGGGAGGTTCCCAAATGTTTGTGTGTGAATTGGGGAGCTTCATTATTGCATAAATGTAGTTATGAAACTGGGAGGGTAAATGAAAAAGTTAGTGAAAAATGAGGTGGGCGAATAAGAGAAAGAAAGAGAAAATATGGGGAGCCCCATTGTTGCGGATGCTCTTAGGATCCTGTACGAACTAAAAGTTCGGTGTGAACTTACGAACTGATTAATAACCCTTAGATTAAGAATATCTACGGTTCCCTCTTTACACCCCAATTGCTCCTGTTAACCCATTTACCCCAACCAAACCCCCAACCTTCTCCCTTATCCTCTCGCATCCCACTTATCCCATGATGTCAGTGTTCGCAACCGCGCCGGAGCACGCCGCATTTGTCGCCGGTTCACCAACTCTGCAACCGAGGATCTCACACAACATACATATTTTGTCTCATCTTCACACTATAATCGTCGCCGGCTTGCTGGCCGTACAACTACCATAATTAGAGTCATTATCGGTCGTAATGGACCTTATTTGACTTGAAATCTCCCGATAATTTCATTAATGCGGTTTGTTTTTTATATTCTTCTCTGTTTGTTTTTTAATGTTTGGTTTTGGGTCGCCGTGGAGAGAGGGGGTGTTGGAGTGGTGATTCCATGCTGGTCATAGGGACGATGATGCTTATGTGATGTTATGTTTATGATTTAGTGCGATGTTAGTGATGGCGATGATTGTAGTGATGCGAAATGGAGGTTGCCGATGAGGGTGAGGGAGCCTGTGAGGTTGAGTTATATGACAAGGCACCGGCGACTGGTAATAGGGTGGTGGTAGGGATTTGAATGTTCACTCATTTCTTATGAATTTTATGAATTGAGATTTTAAATCTACAGCAATCTAAGAGGAGTTTCAAAAATCTAGGTACGCAAGGCTTCATGTCGGAGAATTTCGAAATTAGAAAATGTTTTCACTGGCCAAAATTAATGCAATCGGTACAATAGGTGTTGGCGTTGAGACAGTTGTGACGGTGATGGTGCGCGACGTCATTTGGTGGTAGCGGTGGTGCTCAATGGTATCTAGAACTAATGTATTTGATAAAATGTATTTACACTGCTTTTGAATGTATACAACGTGTTTTGTGTACTTGGTCAATATACAGTATTTCACAAAATTAATTACGGAGTATGTTAGAAGTGTAATGTATACTTTAGATATGCGGATCATTATAAATGTAAAGCAATGCATCACACATTCACGTATCTAAAACTCTATGTCGAAAAATGTATCTAGGGGAGAAAAATTAGGTATCCAGCCTTGATTTTAATGTATCGAGGAATTTTAGATGTATCTTATAATAATTTTAATTTATCCAGTAATTTTAAGTGTATCTTATAGCCTAAATTTGGGATCCGTCTTCCTCGTTGGAACACATTAAGTTGCTACATACTCCCTCCGTCCCGGTCAATTGTTGTCCTTTGGTTTTGGCACAAAGACCAAGGAAAGAGAAGAGGACCAATAAGTAAATGACAAGTGGAACAAATTGAATGAGAATGATCAAATTACTCATCAAGTTCATTCTTAAAATAGAAAGGACAACAAATGACTGAGACACCCAAAAATGGAAAAGGACAACAAATGACCGGGACAGAGGGAGTACATATTTTTAGCTAGTTAGATACACTCTTTTATGTTTTTAGATACATACTTCTAGTTAGCTAGTTACACTCTTTTAAGTTACTAGATACATATCTCTATTTAAGGATACCCGTCTCCCCTATTATGATCCAATTTCTCCTCGAAAAGGGTGCACCCTATCTTTTTAGAGTTTAGTTTTTGTTTTCACCCACGTTCCATTAATAAGGGAAATGGTTAAGGGTTGGATGTAGCGGCTACGCGTAGCGGGCCGCCACTTAATCCAACCCTAAACATTTTTCCGTCATAAATTTAGGATACCGAAAACCCAATTATGATCTTTTTCCCCCATCGGAAAGGGTTCACCCTATCCTTTTGGTGTTTGGTTTTTGTTTCCACCCTGTTAGGTTCATGTACCTATTATTAGACATTTATAATAGTGATTTAATTAACATATTAACTTATTCATTATGGATCTAGTGCATGCCTAACAAAATAAAAGGAGATAAAGAAGATAACAATGTTCCTTACATTGTTAAATGGTTCGTAAAGGGCACAAGTAAGGTCTTCTACCTTCAGTTGTTCTTGAGCTAATATAATATAGATGATCCTCCTAACCTCAAGAATAGAAGACCTCCTCAAGAGATGCACCCAAGACTATAGCCCTTAATACTAATATATTAATTAACTAGATTAATATACTAGTTTTCCTTAAAGATTCTAATATTATTTGTATTACTACACTAGTAATAATATGACGTGATATTAGAATATTGTTGAACAATTTTATGAGATCTAAAATTAATTTTTTAGAGAGAATAAGAGAGGTTTTTAATGACAAAAACCTAAAAGATGTTAGAATGAAAAATAAGAGCAAAAGATGCTCTTATTTGTCCTTGGGAGGCCGGGTAAGAGGAGGTGAGAATGGCCAATGCATGGCCTTGGTCTTCTCCATAAAATGTAGGGTAAAGGCTAGTTAGTATAGGTAATCATTGTGTCTATTTTATCATTAAAATAAAACATCCACTAACTCCATATACCCTATAATTTTCGGCCCCCATAAAATGGACATCCATTTTATGTTTGTCAACTGTAACATTGTCATACAATATGTCACATATAGCATGTAACATGTTATTAATCAATTTAATGCATATTTAACAATTAAATATCATTATATAAATTAATTAAATTACAAATAACAAATTTACTAGTAATTCATAATTACTTGTGTATAAAATTGGTCAAGTTAATATAATTCACAACATTTTGTAATTATAATTAACTATTCATTCTTATCTGAATTGTTTCATAAACAATAATCAATTTTAGTAATACAAACATTTCAATTACTAAACCGAATCTTATTTAATCGAATTACAATAAGATAAGTATTCTCACTTACAAATAAAAATTGTTCAATTTTAAGGAATTAATTAAGTTGTACCAATATACAATTAATTAATCTATTAAGGGAATTGTCCTATAGGTGTGACCTTAAGGGATCAACTGATCACCACCGTCAAACGACAGTAATGTCAAACTCTAGTTAGCCAATCATTACCGATTAATGTTGATCAGTAGACAATACTATTGAATCATCCCCTGCGTATTCTTATCATGAGATTTAAACATGTGATCGCACTATTGTTGAGGACACTTACTCCAACAATCTCCCACTTGTCCGAGACAAGTGTGTGTCACCAATTCTCTTGTCCTATTACATCATCTCCCACTCAATGCAAGGTGTCTTGCAGGTCGTACTTGCATTTGATCATATCTTGAGTGGTTTCCTTGATCTGGAGAGTAACTGTTTGACTGGAATTATCTACCGTAGATACCTTCCGAGCGTGGCCACGCATTTTCAATTCACTACTCCTCGAGTGGCCCTGAGATTTCAAACAACCCTGACAAAGGGGTGGACAATTTCCATCGCACTATTCCCTTCGTATAGCCATAGTTCATCATGGCCCAAAATATGCTCATTTGACTTCAGTTACGATAGACGTAGAGTATAAATCAAAGCCAATCAGAAACTTGTGCCAACTTGGGCGAATAGTCTTTAGTCAAAAGAATTGATTCATAAGAATACTATAGTAGCTCTCGCCACGACCAGGCTTTATGAATTTCCAGAACTCTATAAGCGGTCACTGTCCGACAGAATGTCCATACAGTCTGTCTATATGATCGACTAGTCATCCCATATGACCCTATGGCACTTGAACTTGCCATCAATCGCATCACACTCTAGTTACTTCGAGACCTCATCTCCTATAAGTAACTAGAGGCGAATACTATGTCAATCCAGTTCACTTCAATTGGGTTCAATATTGTCTCAACAACCCATTTGGATATATAAAGGTAATGGATGAGTTTAAAGAAACTCGAACGATAAATGCGATTATCATATATGAATAGTCAATACCTTATTACTACTTCATATCTTATAATCTATAGTGTACATTTTGCACTAGTTAAATTGAAATAAAAGCTTGGTAAGTGGATATACTATGTATCCAAATGGTCCAACTTTATGAATTGCTATTTCCTTTTATTCAATGTTATTTCTAATAACATGAATTTATCTAAGTAGGTGTCTAGACTTCTTTCTAGACTTGGACTCTTTAACTTGAAAGATGCTCCGTCCCACTGTTATCATATAACTTGTGATAAAAACCTTGGTAGAGGGATTTACTCATAGTCTCTATGTTAACCATCTTACCACAATGTACTTAGATTCTGTTTGTAGAACATGCAATGTTTGATACTAAAACATTTTTCTAGTCACTTACTCCCAAGTTAATAAAATCAGCCTAGGATTTCGATAAATCCTTATAGGTTTGGAAACTAAAGTTTGCGTAACCCTTCAACACACAACTTAGTATGTCATCCAAACACAAGAAAGAATCCCCAGTTTTCCTCGAGAATTTTAATGGATGTTCTTGAAGGATTTCTAATGACCTTCATATGAAATAACTTATCATACTCCAAGCATATGATTCATCAGGGCATGTGCATATAACGGCACATGTGATCGTTCTAATGGCGGAAACATTAGCAATCAATTTCATGTGATCAACAATTCATTAGGTTCAGTGAATGACTATGACTCTATCATAGTAATTCAACTTTCATCAATATAAATAACCTCCTCAACCTTGTTGATATTAAACAGATAAAGAGTCTTATCAATATAAGATACTTATCTAAGTGCCAATCTAAAAATTCCATATGCCATAATAAATTTGAAATTTTAGAATGCATTATGTCTTATTTAATTGAGAATTGAAAACCAAAACACTTCTTCGTAGATGGTAGTGTTAGCATGTCATCCTCAATGAGTAATATGACATTAACATGGAAGACAATTTCCCCCACTGAACTTCATGTTTAAACGTGGCAATTTTGACTCCCACTCAAATCCATGTATACCCATGGCTTCTCGACAACTCGAGTGAAACCATTTTCTTATGACATGATTGAAATGATCATTTCAATATTTAAGTGTTAATTAAAACCTTGTGCTTATGTTGTACACACACCCCCTTTCTAAATACCTATTTACAAATTTGTTTTAACATCTAACTTGATCATACACACTATAAGGTGTAGCAGTGATGACATGGATCTTAGCATAGTTACATGTTAACTTAGCTTTGTAGACAAATTAATGTCTATCTGTGCAACTCTAAATAAATTTATCCTTTTGCACAGATTTCACTTTGGTTCAAAAGGCTCTTATGTAAAACTTAAAAAATTGAAATTACTTGATACAACCACTTCATAATCTTATTATATGAAGAACATTTTCTTTTGGTCTCCTCACTAGTCTGAAGATTCCCCTAAGAAAGCTTTCTTTTGGTCTCCTCACTTATCATGAGTTTCACCTAAGAACGCTTTCTTTTGGTCTCCTCACTAGTTCCTAACTAGTTTTATGTTTGTTGCTAATTTTCTCCCACTCTATCTTTTAAAACATACATCTATTTTTCTCAAACGATAGCCTTATAAGCAACAACCAATTTCATACTAATGGTTGTGAAGGAAGAAAATATCGCACATGATAACCTTAATTGATGACCCTTTTGTAAAGACATTGTAATCTAGCTTTAAGATAGACTAATCCTTATAAGGTAAAGGATTGGACTCATATCCATGTCTTATACAATTTTAGGGTCTTAAGCCCTCCCATAGCTCGTATGGAGTCTTATAAGTGGTTACAAGTCTTAGTTATAAGTGGTGTAGCCAATTGGTTTATAAAATTCCCCATTTAGAGTTCAATAACTCTATTTGACTTAACAAACGTTCTTTCTTATATCAAATAAGATGTGATATTTAGTCATAAAAGTATAAGGGAGAATCAAATTCATAGCTTATGAACTCATTACAATGATCCAATTGTTGTAATTCTTTTATGATCAATTTAAGTCAAAACAATTTATGTTTTTGATGTTGTATAGTGACTAGTTTTAGAACAAGGAAATTCCATAAAACGAGTGACTTGGGTTGAAAACAAAGTCACCAAAATCCAAATACAACCATTGTCTTGAAAACAAAAAAAAATAAACTAGTTCCCATGTCAAACAAGGAAATTATAAGAAGTTCTAAAACAACATTTCAAAATACAACCATAAAGAGAAGACAATCAAAATAAGAACCAATCTTCTATAGGTCTTCTACTATGGACGGCTACTCTAGCTTCCCTTGAAGAGCCTCCCTAGGCTTGCTTGTCTTTGCCTTTGTCTTTCCTCGGATGCCCTTAAATACAATTAAAAAAGGGTAAGAATCACAACTTGTATCCAAATACCAAAGTTGAGATTGAAATCAAAACATGAATGATAGGGAGAAATATATATATATAGAGAGAGAGAGAGAGAGAAGAGATCAACTAAGGCCATTATATATATTAAGTCCATAAGTTCTATTATGAGCCATTAGATGGAGGGAGATGGAGGGATGAGATGAACTCACCAAAAGGTGGTTAAAAGCCTAATAAACACACTTCACTAATCCACCTAATAAAACACTAATTTGCTATATATTTGTTTCCACTCACTCATTTCTCTCTCATCTCACACATTTCACCCACCTCCTCTCTAAAATCCCAAAAAATAAAAAAAAACCCAAAAAATCCAAATAAATAAAAAACCCAAAAAATCCAAATAAATAAAAAAACCCAAATAAATCATTCATTCCTCTCTTCTTCATTCACCACCACCCACCACTATCCCACCCGACACCCCCACCGCCCACCCCCACCGCCACCCACCTCCACTACCGCCGTCGGTAAATTCCATAAACTCGTTTTTTTTTTTCCAGATTTTGCGTCTCGGTTATTTTCGTCAATTTTTTTTTATTTTTTTATTTTATTTTTTTTTTTAGATTTTGTGTTAAATTTGTTGTTTGGGGTAGGTTTATTTTATTTGTTAATTTTTGTTGGTTTTTGTTGTTACTCATTCTTTTCAAATATCTTCTTGTTATACTTTTTTTTAAAAAAAATTTCGGGTTTTAAATATCGTTTTTTTTTGTGATATACTTTTTTATTTTTACAAATGTCGTTTCTTTAAAATTCATCTTATTATATAAATTTTTCAGTTTTAGTATTTAAATTTAAATGTATATTTATTTATTTTTTTCTCAAATTTCAATGTTTATAACTCCAACCTCTTGTTTTATAAAATTATTTAAAATTATGTAAAACTTCAATCAATATTATGTATAACTTCCCTGACATTATGTATAACTTTAATTTACATTATGTACAACTTCAATGATATTGTGTGCAACTTCACCGATATTATGTATAACTTCAATGAACATTATGTATAATTTCACTGATATTATGTATAACTTCACTGATATTATGTATAACTTCACTGACATTATGTATAACTCCACTGACATTATGTATAACTTTAACTTACATTATGTAAAACAATGACATTGTGTTAGTTTCAAATCTTAATTACATTTAGACAAAAGTTATATTATTATGGACTAAAGTTATACAAAAACAGTCTAAAGTTATACAAAAATGGACTAAAGTTATACAAAAATGGACTAAAGTTATACAAAAAATGACTAAAGTTATACTATTATAGACTAAAGTTATACAGAAAAGGATTAAAGTTATACAAAAAAGGACTAAAAGTTATACTATTATGGACTAAAGTTTTCCAAAAAATGACTAAAGTTATACTATTATAGACTAAAGTTATACAAAATGTGTACAACTTCAAAGACATTTTGTACAACTTCAATCAACATTAAGTATAACTTCACTGACATTATATATAACTTCAATCCACATTGTGTTCAACTTCACTGTTATTTTGAATAACTTTAGTGCATATTTGTATAACTTTAGTCCAAATTTGTATAACTTTAGTCCATATTTGTATAACTTTAAGTCCAAATAACTCTAGTCCATAAAGTGACTTTATTTAGTCCAAAATTTGTGCATCTTTAGTCCAAAAATGAAGAGAAATGAGAAGAATAAGAGATTTAATATTTTAAGCGTATAACTTTAGTCCAAAATTGTATAACTTTAATGCACACAGTGTATAACTTTAATAGACAAGATGTATAACTTTAATGCACCCAGTGTATAACTTTAATAGACAAGATGTAGAACTTTAGTCCAAAATTTGTGTAACTTCAATTTATACAATGTATAACTTTAGTAGTTAATAGTATAACTTTATTTTGATTATTGTATAACTTCAGCCCAAAATATGACACTTGAAAAATAACAAATTAGAAATTAAAAACAACAAAGATAAAAAATTAGAAAATACAATACAATAATAAATAATCTAGCAAAAAAATATAGTGGACTGAAAAAAGTAGATCTGAAAAAAAGAAATAAAAAAAAAATCAAACTTTAATAAAAGAAAAAACCAAAAAAACCAAAAATCAAACTTTAATAAAAAAAAAACCAAACCAAACAAAACAAACTTGAATGGTTGTATAACTTCAATTTATACAATGTATAACTTTAGATGTTAATAGTGTAACTTTAATGTAAAAAGGGTATAACTTTAGTCGTAAATAGTACAACTATAATGTTTTAAGGGTATAACTTAAATCTATTTTGTATAACTTTAGTCTTTATTTGTATAACTTTAATGTTTCAAGAATATAACTTTAGTAGTAAATTGTATAACTTTAATGTTTTAAGGGTATAACTTTAATCGTAAATAGTGTAACTTTAATATTTCAAGGGTATAACTTTAGTCGTAAATAGTGTAACATCAGTCATAAATAGCGTCAATTTAATAAATATTAACAAAAAACAAATATGAAAATATATAAAAAAAATAACAAAATCATGATTCGTCAAAAAAACAAATTAACAATGAAAAATGTAAAGTAATTCTAAAAAACAAAAAAAGGACAAAAAAAAAACAAAAAAAAAAAGACAAAAAACAAAACAAAACAAGACAAAAAAAACAAAATACACAAAACAAAAGCTAGAATACACAAACCAAACACGTGAAATATGATAAACAAAAAAGGACAAAACAATATGAAAATCTGGAAGAAAAAAATATGATAAACAAAAAAGGACAAAAACAGTACAAAACAATAAACAAAAGGCTGAACTACCACTACCACAAATTCCTTCGACTACGCACTACCACAAAACAAGAACTAATACTAAATATTTTTAAAAAGTATGAAAATCAGGAAGAAAAAAATGAAATATAAAGCGTGGTTGTCGTGGGGAGTAGTTAGGGCGACGGTGGTGGCGTGAAGAGGAAGGCCGATGAGGGGTGGTGATGGGGTCGCCATTTCAAATCTGATAGGAGAGAAAGGAGGAGGTGGCCATGAGTGAGGAATGAGGAGGTGGCCGTGGGTGTTGTGAGTGAGGAAGGAGGAGGTGGCCGTGGTTGTGGCTGGTGACGCGGCCAGATCTGGACATAGAGGGGATGTGGGTGTTGATGGGGTCAGCGGCGTGAGGGAGTGGTGGCGTGTGGTGGTGTAGTCGGTGGTGTTGGGTGGGTTGGGTTGTTGGTCGGGTAATGTAGTCGTGTGGTGGTGTAGTTGGTGGTTATTTTTTGGGTTTTCTTGGTGTGGTGGTGTAGTTGGTGGTTATTTTTTGGGTTTTCTTGGTGTGGTGGCTGGTGGTTGTGAGGGAGAGTGATGATAATTTTTTGGGTTTTTTTTGTTGTGATTAAGATGGGTGGGTTTTTTTTGGGTTTTTTTTAAGAGAATGAGAGGAAAATGAGAGAGAATGAGTGAATTAGAGAAGTGAGGGAGAATGAATAATGAGGAAGTGAGTATGGAGGTTACAATAAGGAAGGAGTTATACAAGTTTAGAAAGAGTTATACAAGGATTAGTGAGGGAGATTTGGGAGGGAGATTTGTGACCCTTCAATGAGATGTAATCTCATCCCTCCATCCCTTCCATCCTAAGGCCCTTATAAGGACTTAGGGACTCATAAGATGTAAGGACCTTATAAGAACCCTTCTATATATATATATATATATATATATATATATATATATATATATATATATATATATATATATTATATATATATATATATATATATATATTACCTACTGGAAGAATCTTTCCAGTTTTGAGATCTCCAAGATATTTCGGGCAATTCCTCTTCTTATGTCCTACGCCATTACAATAATGGCATTTGTCCTCAAAAGCAGAAACTCTTTTGGAAGAGCTTTTCTCAATAGCTTTTCCCTTTCCCTTGAAGGGATTGGGCTTCTTACTCTTACTTGCACTCTTTTTAAACTTCCCTTTGCTCTTATTGTTAATAACGAGCACATCCTTGGTTGAGCTAACATTTAGACGCACACGCATTTTATGCAACTCATGGAGAGTAGTCCTCATATTTTTCATATTGTAGTTTACCCTAAACTGTACATATGCTTTGATTTTGTTCAAGGAATGTAGAACTCGGTCTATAACGAGTTGTTCGGGAATGTCAACCCCTTGCATTTTAAGGGTCTCAACAAGCTCAATCAATTTAAGCACATGAGGGCTAACCTTTTGGCCCTCTTTGATGTTGATCTCGAAAAATGTGAAGGCCGCCTCATATTGGATGATCCTTGGAGCTTGTGAGAACATGGTCACAAGCTTGGTGTAGATCTCATAGGCCGTGCTTATCTTAATAGCACTCCTTTGGAGATCGGCTTCCATCAAGAAAATCAAGACGTTCTTGATTGCGGCCGATTCTTTTAGGTAAGCCTCATAGGCTTGCCTCACGGCGGGGGTTGACCTAGTAGTAGGTGTAGCGGGAGCGGCTTCGGTAAGGTAACGAAGCTTGTCGTCACCTTCCACAGCCAAGCGAAGTTGCGCGTCCCAATCGGCGAAGTTAGATCCATTCTTTTCAAGTTTACATCGATCCATAAAGGATCGGAGCCAAGAAGCATTGGTGAGTGGTGGAGCGTTTGCGCTAGTTGATGCGGATGAATTAGGAATTGTCATTGCTAATTAATCAAATTGACTACAAAATAGAAAATGAAGGAATTATAAACATTTATGGTTCTAATAAATCTTGCAAATATTTTAAAGAAGTCTAGCATTTATATAGTGACCTTTACTAAACTATAATAAATGATTCCGAAACCCAAAATTTATATTAACTTGGATGTGAGCCAATGGGCCTTCTACACCTTTACTAATATAACTTGGTGGGTTAACCCTCTTAACCGATTCTACAATTAGAACTCTCGGTCGATGAATTTACGTTAAGTTCATCTTTAGCCCAAACCTATTGCGGCTACAGTCGCAAATACCTTCGTTGAGATCAACCAAATTTTCGAAGTGTAATAACTATTTATTACCCCCCTTACCCAACGTCAATTGAAAGTACCCCGAAAAATCGTATTGTACCCTTATGAAATTGAGATTCATGGGTTCCTACTATTTGGTAAGGCTAAGTCTCAATCTTTAGAAGTGAAGGTCTTGTCAATTTATTATCTATCAATTATTAAGTGAGCTAAAAATTCGAATTATCGATAATTAGAATTGACACGGTCGAAGACTCGATAAGATATACATGTGTTGTTATGGCGATATGGCAATGCATGCTACATATAAAGAAATGCAAAGCAAATAATAAATTCCTAGTATGGCCTTCCTAAAATAGAATCAAATAATCTATTACAAATTTGGAAACCAACTCCTTTGGTCTCTTGAATCTTCAAGTGGCATGCCTCTCAAGAACACCGTCTTCATCTGAACGCCTTTCCGAATGGCACCCTCTTGAAGGAACTCCGGAATTACAAATAATAATAAAATACATAGCTATTCCTATTATACATTTGTAATATGAAAAACTAGTAAAAATAAAAGTGATACGAGATCACATTAAATTACAACCGAATCAATATCCCCTTACATTACGGGAAATATCGATTAAAACTAAGGCCATACTAAGATAAAATTACATAATTCAAAATTACATAAATAAAATATAACATTCATCAATGAAATATTCAGCATTATAATATGTATTTAACATGCCAAGTTATGTGCCAAATCGCCCTATTTAGACTTATATCTTAAATATAACCCGGTTTTATGGATATTCGCGATATTTAACTTATTAAAAAAACGCAAAATAATACTAAAATCAAATTTTAGCCCAAGTTAATTATCCTAACTCTTTTAGAACTCAAAAATTAGTCATCACTCAATTTTTGACAATAAGTCAACTTGATTTATTATTTATGCTCATATTTGACCCTAAATTCATAACTTTTATGAAATAAATCCAAATTAAATTATAATAATTTAAAATTTGAATTTTAAATTTTTGAATATTCTGGAATATATCCATGACACTCATAATGTCAAAAATCAAGGTTAAAATATTCGAATTTATTTCGAGAAAAACATAGTTATGATTTATCGGTTTTATCAAATAAAACATCTAAAGCATATGAAAATTAATCTAATCAATATTTCAACTTTATATATGATAATTCGGGATATAAATTCAAACTAAAATAATTTTCTCATGCCATGTAATTTGTTTTAGCTATTTTTGCCAAAATAGTCACTATTTATGTCATTTTTACTCTAAAAATTCATAAATCATGCAAAATGAATCACGTTCATTGTAAATTTTACACACAATGATTAAAATATGCATGTGACAACATATTAAAATTTCATGGCCTGTTTCGAAGTTTAACTATTTTTAACCATTTTATCTCCATTTATTACATTTTTATCACATAAAAATCATAAATCATGCAAAATAAATCAAATTTATACGAAATTTTACATATAATAATTAAAATATGCATGTGAGGTCATATAAAAATTTCAAGGTCAGAAACTAAGACTAACTATTTTTAGCATTTTAAATACCATTTTACTCATTAAAATGTAATAAAATCTCTAAAAATCATTAAAATGAGCAATAAAATACCATAAATCATCAAAATGACCTAAATACATTTTAGGACCATAATATACAACATGCAAAAAGATTTCGTGATATTATCTAATAAATCACAAATTATTAGTTTTATTTAAGTTACTTTTAACTCGAAAAACCTATAAATCGATTATGCATGCAACATCCTATGCTCTGATACCAATTGTTAGGTTCATGTACCTATTATTAGACATTTATAATAGTGATTTAATTAACATATTACCTTAGTCATTATGGATCTAGTGCATGCATAACAAAATAAAAGGAGATAAAGACGATAACAATGTTCCTTACATTGTTAAATGGTTCGAAAAGGGCACAAGTAAGGTCTCCTACCTTCACTTGTTATTGAGTTAATATAATATAGATGATCCTCCTAACCGCAAGAATAGAAGTCCTCCTCAAGAGATGCACCAAAGACTATAGCCCTTAATACTAATATATTAATTAACTAGATTAATATACTAGTTTTCCTTAAAGATTCTAATATTATTTGTATTAGTACACTAGTAATAATATGATGTGATATTAGAATATTGTTGAGCAATTTTATGAGATCTAAAACTAATTTTTAGAGAGAATAAGAGAGGTTTTTAATGACAAAAACCTAAAAGATGTTAGAATGAAAAATAAGAGCAAAAGATGCTCTTATTTGTCCTTGGGAGGCCGGGTAAGAGGAGGTGAGAATGGCCAATGCATGGCCTTGGTCTTCTCCATAAAATGTAGGGTAAAGGCTAGTTAGTATAGGTAATCATTGTGTCTATTTAATCATTAAAATAAAACATCCACTAACTCCATATACCCTATCATTTTCGGCCCCCATAAATTGGACATCCATTTTATGTTTGTCAATTGTAACATTGTCATTCAATATGTCACATATAGCATGTAACATGTTATTAATCAATTTAATGCATATTTAACAATTAAATATCAGTGTATAAATTAATTATTAAATTATAAATAACAAATTTACTAGTAATTCATAATTACTTGTGTATAAAATTGGTCAAGTTAATATAATTCACAACATTTTGTAATTATAATTAACTATTCATTCTTATCTGAATTGTTTCATAAACAATAATCAATTTTAGTAATACAAACATTTCAATTACTAAAACGAATCTTATTTAATCGAATTACAATAAGCTACGTATTCTCACTTACAAATAAAAATTGTTCAATTTTAAGGAACTAATTAACTTGTACCAATATACAATTAATTAATCTATTAAGGGAATTGTCCTATAGGTGTGACCTTAAGGGATCAACTGATCACCACCGTCAAACGACAGTAATGTCAAACTGTAGTTAGCTAATCATTACCGATTAATGTTGATCAGTTGACAATATTATTGAATCATCCTGTAGATACCCAGTATCTGCACCTTCCAAAAACCACCCGATGATGATCGGACTATAACGTGTTTTTGATATGCGTGCGTGGATTGGCTATACATGAAACGGTTTAATGCACTACTCGGATATGACATCATTGGGGAATCAACATTATTGGGAAGATCACGCCAGCTGGAACAAGAGGTCACTGTTTCATTTTGGTAGCTATCGACTATTTTACTAAATGGGTCGAAACACCATCTTACACTAGTCTCACGGCAAAAAATGTGGCAAAGATCATACAAACCAATATTATCTGCCGATATGGTTGCCCACATGAAATCATCAGTGACAATGGGTCACATTTCCAGGACGAGACTGAACAATTACTGGCCAAATACAAAATCAAACACCACCATTCCTCGCCTTATAGACCTCAGACTAACGGCGCGGTGGAGGCAGCTAACAAAAATGTCGTCATGATCCTCAAGAAAATGATCGACAATTATCCAGATTGGCCTAGCAAAATACCTTTTGCGCTATTGGGTTATCGCACATCAGTTAGGATGCCCACTAGGGCCACTCCTTTCTTTTTAACCTATGGCATGGAAGCTGTGCAACCAGTTGAATTAAAAATCCCGTCTCTACGCATCTTGCTCGAAAGTCAAATCCCAGAAGCTGAATGGACTAGGGATTGGTACAAAGAACTCATCCTCTTGGATTAACGAAGGTTGCGCGCATTACATAATGTGCACGCATATCAGGCACGTATCAAACGAGCCTTTAATAAATGGGTTAAGCCCAGGAACATCAAAGAAAGAGATTTAGTGCTCAAATCAGTCAGAGCTCTCCTACCTGTCGATCCACGAGGAAAGTTTAAGCCTAACTAGGCAGGACCTTTCTTAGTCAAATCCATACTCTCGGGGGGTGCGGTTAGGATTAGACCTAGATGGGAATGAATTTTCTAACCCTACCAACCTCGACCAATTGAAACTATACTACTGGGGACATGGGCCACGGGGGCGCTTTGGACAAGCGTTGTATTTGTGGAGTCGCCACCAATTTTTATGAAAAACTGGAACCGTTAGAATACCTCGTGTCATGTCAAGACACAAAGTAGTGACATGAACACTAAGAACTCGTTACCCTTAGCATTCTATGTCTAGAATGACTCTCGTGGATGCCAATGAACACGGATGTTCACAGAGATCTGGACTAAGGGGTGAGGGTACGTATTAGGAAGCTCTTTAATCGAACACCTAATCCCGCCCGCCTCGATAGCGGCCTCTACTAATGATTAGGGAAATTATTCATATTTGATATGTCGTCGATTATATGCATGCAATGCAACATCCAACGTTTTAGTCCTAGCATGTGAGATTAGAATATGTCGGTGAACAAAGAATTTAGTAATTAATTATGTCGAAGTTGGAATTTAGATTCATTTACATGTGAAATCCAAGTAAATAAACCATACAAGAGCGATAAATAAATAAACATTAATAAATTACAATTGAATTACAATGGATAATTGAATTTGCATCATAAACATGCCCAAAAGAGTTTTAGAAATAAAAAGAAAAGAAAAGAATAAATGAAATAAGGAAAGTTAGAAAATAGGAAAAAAGAAAGGTGGAAATTGATTTAAATAAGGAAATTAAAAGAAAATAGGAAATAAAATAAATTAGGAAAATAAAAATAAAGAAATAAAAACAAAATAGAAAATATGGAAAATATGTCAGATTATGGAAAATATGTCGAATTATGGCGATAATGAGAATAATAGTTGATTAAAATCCTAATTAGAAACCCTACGCCTAAGCAAGAAGAGTTCAGAGGCAGAAACCAACTCAGAACAGGCGTAGCATCTGCTGCGTCCTCTGGAAGAGGCGCAACACTTCATGCGTCTGTTCTTGAGCTGGGTTCTGTGAAAATCAGACCCGCGGGTTAGTTATTGTTCTTTGGTTGATTTACATTGATTATTGATGTACGACTCGAATATAAGTGATTTAGTCAGATTACATATGCTAAAGGTCTTCATAAGTCAGATTAAATTGAATTAAAAGATTTATTACGGTGATTTACAAAGACACAATGTCGGAATCGATTTATATACAAAACTCGAATTTAAGACGGTTGAAAACAAAACGAAATCTAGAAAATAAGGGGGAAATATATACAAAAGGCAAATTCAAGAGACTTGATATGATTAAATCGAGTCTCAAAAATACGGGTTTGAATTTACGACGAAAACCCGCAAATATTGATTATAAGGGATTTAAGTCGGAAAATTATTGAAAAGGATTTTATAAAATATTTTGGAATCTGAAACATAAAATATTTGGAGAAATAAAGAGGAAAAAACGAAAAGACGAAAACAAACAGAGGCACGAGGAAGAAGAAGAAGAGCAGCAACTGATAAGTAGCCCCTGGAAGAGGCGTAGCAGATGCTGCGACTATTCCAGAAGGGGCATCAGTTGATGCGTTTCTTCTTGACGTCATATCGCTTCTGTTTTTATCTAACGGTTTGAAACTTGACTTTTGAAAACGGTTTGAACATATTTATGATACAAAATCTTACATTAATTATAATACAGAAATAAAATAAAGAAAATTGGGATTTTACACCCTCAGACTTACATGTTAGCGTCGCGAGATTTAACTAAATCGGCTTTTAGTGGTAACTCGACTCGATCTATGCAAATATGAAAGTGCCCTTGAAAAAGGAATTAAAAAAGATTGATTAATTAATTGTGTCGTGGTCAAATTGGTCGGTCATGCAACGTGACTGGTACTCAGAATGATCTAAGCTTACGTGGTCGATTGATCAAGCACGTAGGTGTCGAAAGTTTAGAGCAAGGTCTTAGAATGCAAAGGGAGAAGAGAAGGGCGGACACTCGCGTGAAAAATATATGAGGCAAATGCCTCTATTTATACTAAACACACGTAGGAATTATGGTAAGGGTAGAATTTGGAAAGGAATAGGAAAGAAAGGTCCGGAAATAACCGACTTAGTTGAAACACGGAAACTTGGACAAAAAGAAAGCCTTGAGAAAAGGCGCATCAGGTGCTGCGTCCTTTAGAAGAGGCGCAGTACTTACTGCGTCCTTTCTCGGGTAGGGTTCTTCTGCGCGAGAAAACGCGTTTGACAGCTTGTCGTATTTTAGGCATAACTTTATCTACAAGACTCGGAATAAGGTGATTTCGGTGGCGTTGCAAAGCTAAGAGAAAGATATAGAACTTTCTATGAAATAGGCCTGACCCAAAAAAGTCGTTATCATCTCGTAAAATGGGCCTAAAGGTCGGGTTGTCATTTTAACTAAATGAAATGCACATTTTGTAATGTAAACTTTAAGTTTAGCCTAAAGAAGTGACATGGACCTCAAAATGAGATATACCCATAACATTTATGACATCTTAACCTTAGGTAGACAAGCACATTGCTTTGACTCGGGATTTTGATGGTTTTAGGAAATGAAGACGGTTTTTGACCCGAACTCCAAATGTACTCTAATTACGGTCAAAACGACCGTAACGACACCTAGATGACGACCACGAGGTAGAAAAGAGTGTATGAGTTACCTTTTATTAACTGATTTACGAAATGTCATAAAATCGCGACATATGCTAAACATGCGGCCCAATCATCACTGGGTGTTTGGCGGGAGGTGCAGAAATGAGGTATCTACAGAGCCCCCACTTTGACTGAGGCTTGGACAAGGCAAAAGTCAAAGTATAGCCATCAGGTCAATCAAAGATTACAACCTGACAACTATGGCGATGCGAGGCGGCTCAAGGGGTCTGAGCCAAGGACCTGTCGTCGGGAACATTTTAGGGTCTGTCGACTTCCGGGGAGGGTCGTTTAAAGTCCATTAGTCTACGTAAGTAGGCTCGCCAGCCATAAGAAGAATTCATACCTGAGACTTCTCTCTCGGAATAAATAAAATGGAGGACAGCAGGACGTTGGTAGAAACTGCTGGGGGAATCTGCTTGCGTCGATCTCAAGCGAACTCTCGTCGGGGAATATGCTGATGATTCTGTCTGGATTGAATCATTTATTGGAATCTGCTTGTGTCTGCTTCCAAACAAACTCCATCTCTCGAGAAGTGCAATCGGTTGTCATGAAAGGTGGATAAAAGGTATTAATAAAGATGTGTCTCAATATTTCGGGAAATTCGCTCGTTGCTGTAGGCGAAGTCCCTAATGAAAGATCCTTACTCGGAGATAAAATACTGCGACGGTTCACAGTCTTCTTCGGAAGGATTTATGGGAGATAAAATACTGCAACGGCTTCACAGTCCGCTTTGGAGAAACACGGGAGATAAAGTACTGCAATGGTCTCGCAGTCTGCTTTAAAAATTGAGTTGGAAGGTAGCTTGGGAATATCTTGACTGTCGCTGGGGAGAACGAATACTTGAGCGAAGCCCCCAGTTAGAGCGAGCACAGTTTCTGATACTTACCTGCATGGTTAGTGGCCACACAAGAACACAATCTAATAGAAAAAATAACACTTAACACATACGCATGTAAGCAATTAGCACATTGACCTCAAATGAGGAAGCATATAGGTTTTGCAAAATTTGTTTCTTTGTAAAAGTTATTTAAAACTTGCTCAAAGAAATTTGTCGTTTGTAATGCGTTATGTATATTCATTGGGCTTTAAACACGTGACTGACGCGGACGCAGACCTTCTAGGACGCGACACGAGGGTGACTCTGACGGACTTTGCCTAAGTTTGCACAACCCCTAGCCAAGTATGGGTGACAACGCGTATCAGTTCCAAAGGTAGAAGAATTGCAAGAAAGATGGGGTATATAAAGGCAAGGCATGGGCTGTGGATCAGCTGTCTACTTGGACACCCATTGCCACCGCTTGCTGTAAAAGAAACCCCTCTTGAGGCACGATAACTTGGAGAATCGATCTAACACCTTTGTCATTGTCCAGACCGAGCACTATCTCGACTCAAATGAGTCTCGAAGACCAAAAAAAGAGGATGAAGGAAGGGTGGCATCTCGTAAGAGAAGCCCCCAGGAAGAGAAGATGACTCTAGACTTTGGTAAAAAGGAGACTGGGCGACAAGAAGGAGCCCCAGTAAAGAGGTATAAATGAAAATTGTGGTTGGAAGGTTATAAAATGGAAAGGGATGGTTGTAAAATGGGTGTTGATAATTGAGGTTGGAGGTGAAAAGTTGGGACGGTTGTGTCCATGAGGACTGCCTATGTATTCACGTGGAGTGAAATCAAACCAGATCGTAGTTCTGAGATTTGGTTAATTTTGTTTGGGTGTTGTGGTTGTATCCTTCTTGTGTAAGAAATGGCTGCCTACGTATCCACCTGAAGAGGTGAAATCAAAACATGCTCGTAGTTCAGGTATGTGCCTACGTTATGTTGTCAGGGCCATAAAGTGCATGGGTCAGGAGGGTATATTCCTTTGGTGCTCGAAGAATTGATTTGAGATAACTCCCTGATGTGACCATTATTTGAGCATATTTAGTCCCCGAATTAGCCTCGTTCCTATGCTTTTTAGTGCATATTTGGGTCATTTACTATCTTCAGTCCTTTGTTTTGCATATTCTTTGAGGTTTTGATTCCTTGGTAGAGAGGAGTACAAACCTTGCATTTTCATGGCAAAATAGAGCTAAATTTATCGAATCTAATGACCAAGCATCAAAGAGAAGACAAGACTAGAAGGCCTTTATACATATTATAGTAGATGGGCAATGATGAAGAAATCCTTGCATCCCCGACTAAATCGCGGAGGATTATTGGAAGAAGAGAAGAAGAAAAGAAGAAAGGAAAGGCTGTGACGAGATACGCTCATCCAGCCAAGAAGACGCCCGTCTAACACTTCAGGAATCCAAGCGTCTTTGCCAGAGGGACGCTCGTCCAAGCAATCAAGACGCCCGTCCAGCCACCCCATAATCCGCCCGTCCCGACCCTTTGGACGCTCGTATTCTCTTACAGGCCCACACGTCCTCTTCTTCCCTCCATGAAAGATGCGCATATTTATGAAATATCGGCAAAAAGGAGACTCGCATCTTTTCTGAGAGGAGCGATTCCTCAAGGACTTAATCGTCATTTAAGCCCTTAGTAAACCCTAATTTGTGTACCTAATCCCCACTATAAATACCCCATTGGTCTAATTAGATTAAGCATGTTCTTCTTATCAATCTTTAGTGTAGTTTATATCATTCTAATCTATTCTTAATCTTGTAATCAACTTCTAATCAAGTCTTAATACAAATCTCATTTCCTTAATTTCTCTTTTGTTCATCTTTTATTTCAGGTAGTTGAAGATTATTTGGGTTATTATTGGGAGATTGACAACCTTCCAATCATTCATCAAGTACTTCTATTATTCTTTGCTTTATTTTGGAATCATTAGTAGGTATAATTCTCTTAATCCCTTTTTAATTATTGTTAATCATCTTCATTTATTCATCATGTTTTACTTTGTTAATATGATTGACAACCTTGTTAACATGTTAAACTTGATAATGAGTGAGTAGTTTCCTTAACTAGGGTTAATGGGTAATTAGGGAAAACCAACATGGGGGATGATTCATGCTTAATTTAATATGTTTTCATAATTTATTTGCTTGCTTGTTGTGATCTCAACTTATGCACATGTTATGTTTGATGAAATGCGAGCCTATGAATCCTTGCATTTTTTTTACCCATCACTTACCTTTTCAATGAGACTTATAAGACATAAACCAACTCGAGTCTCATTAGACCATGCATATAGTTGAGTAGGGAGGATTAAGTCGACTTGTAGGTGTTGTACAATCTAATCGATTCGGCTCCGGGACCCAAACCTTCCTAGGATTGTAAGATATAAACCAACTCAATCCATCACAACAATAATTGCTTGCTTATAATTTGAGAATATGTTTATATGATCAATTCCCATGAATCCCCTATGACCCCATGACACCCTAGTGCTTTTAATAAATTGTTTTCATCTCATTTTAATCATCTTGCTTGTTTACTTTTATTGCTATTTAGTTTAGTGATCTTCTCTCAACCCAAATCGTGACACCCCTAGACACCGCTACTTGCAATCGAAAATCCTACATCAATACCCGTCCCTTGGGATCCGACATTTACTTGCCTCTTTACTAATTGTAAAGTTGTTTGTGAAGTTATAAATATTGTTTTGGTCTAGGTGCTCCTAACGACAAGTAACCGAAAATTAAGCTCCAAGTGAGTCCGACCAAAAATGGCGCCGTTGCCGTGGACGGTGTTAACTTGATTTGATTTTCTTAGATTGTTATTAGTTGTGTCTTTCTTTGCCTTGGGGAAGTAAAACTCCTCAAGGTTTGTTCTAATTATTTTCAAGTTGTTCGATATTTTGCAAGATGGATATTATAGATTATTTTGTTGAGGAGCACTTAAGTATACCTTTCTTCAAAGACCCCATGCAAGCATTAGAAGCCTTGGAAGCAAGTGAGGCTAAAATTATGCATTGGGAGTTAGAGGTAGATCTTTTTGAGGTCGCTCTATCTAACAAGGAACTTACTCACGAGCAATCCGAATTAGTACATAACATCCTTGTGGAAGCATATCAACCTATAGAACATGAGCAATCAATCATATAAGACATCTTACAAGCCGAAGAGCAAGAAGAATTCATCATGGAATTCGAGTATGACGAGATTGATGAGCTTGAAGAACAAGTTGAACATGCCATGAGAATGGAGTGTCTAATGGAAATGGAGCAAGTTCTCAATGAACCTTCAAAGGAGGAAAGTGAGGTACAAATTCCAACTTTAAAACCCCTTCCCCCAAATTTGAAATATGCTTACCTTGATCAATCTAAGACCAAACCCGTGATTGTTAATGACAAACTTGATGAAAACCAATTGGGAAAATTGCTTGATGTGTTGAAGCAACATGAAAAGGCTATAGGTTATAGTCTAGATGACCTTAAGGGGATAAGTCCCAACTTTTGTATGCATAGAATTCATCTAGAGGAGGACCATAGACCTACCATTCAATCTCAAAGGAGATTAAACCCCCACATGCAAGAAGTTATCAAAGGAGAGGTTATGAAATTACTTGATGCGGGAATCATATATCCCATATCGGACTCTTTGTGGGTTATCCCCATTCAAGTGGTACCTAAGAAAGGAGGTACCACAGTGGTGACAAATGAAAAGAATGAGCTAATACCCACAAGGAAGATCACTGGTTGGCGTATGTGCATTGACTATCGAAAATTGAATTCCGCAACAAGAAAGGATCATTTCCCCCTACCATTCATTGACCAAATGCTTGAGAGGTTAGCCTCCAACAAGTTCTTTTGCTACCTTGACGGGTATTCAGGATTCTTTCAAATCCCTATACACCCGGATGACCAACACAAAACCACCTTCACATGCCCTTATGGTACTTTTGCATATAGGAGGATGCCTTTTGGCTTGTGTAATGCCCCCGCCACTTTTCAAAGATGCATGATGAGTGTCTTCTCCGATTACCTAGCGACCATAATGGAAGTTTTTATGGATGATTTTAGCGTTTATGGAAAAGACTTTGACTCATGTTTGCATAATCTCTCTCTTGTATTACAAAAGTGTGAAGATGTTAGTCTTGTTTTAAATTGGGAAAAGTGTCACTTCATGGTCAATGAAGGAATTTTTTTGGGTCATTTAATCTCGGAAAAGGGCATCGAGGTCGATAAATCTAAGGTTGAGGTGATAGAGAAACTCCAACCTCCCGTGAATGTTAGAGGGGTGAGAAGTTTTCTCTGTCACGCGGGTTTCTATCGCCGTTTCATAAAAGATTTCTCAAAAAATAGCGAAACCCCTCACTCAACTCTTACTTAAAGATGCCCAATTCCATTTCACTGATGAGTGTGTTGAAGCCTTTAATAGAATCAAGGAAGCACTAATCTCGGCACCGATCATTCAACCTCCAAATTGGGAACTACCATTTGAGATTATGTGTGATGCTAGTAACTACACCGTTGGAGCGGTTCTTGGCCAACGGGTAGGGAGATCTCTACATGCTATCTACTATATAATCAAGACTCTTGATCCCTCCCAAGTGAACTATGATACCACCGAGAAAGAGCTTCTTGCCATTGTCTATGCTTTGGACAAATTCCGTTCCTACTTACTTGGATCCAAGGTGATTGTCTTTTCGGATCATCGTGCTCTTCGACATCTCTTAATAAAGAAGTAGGCAAAACCAAGGTTGTTGAGATGGATTTTGCTTCTTCAAGAATTCGACTTGGAAATAAGAGACAAGAAAGGAGCCGAAAATGTAGTGGCGGATCACTTGTCAAGGATCCGGTTTCACGATGAACAAGGAGAAACGCCGATCAAGGACTCATTTCCCGACGATATCTTGATGGCCATTCAAACACAACTTGAAAGGCATATCACCCCATGGTTTGCCGATTATGCCAACTATATTGTTGGAAGAGTGCTCCCTCCAAATTTGAATTACAACCAAAGGAAGAGGTTCTTATTTGAAGTAAAGAGGTACTTTTGGGATGACCCAAATCTTTACAAGGAGTGTAGTGATGGGCTTTACTAGAGGTGCATCCCTCAATGGGAAGTTCAAGGAATCTTGGAAGGATGCCACTCGCCACCTTACGGTGGACACCATGGAGCAAGGAGAACCATTGCAAAAATTCTTCAATCGGGCTTCTATTGGCCTACGATGTTCCAAGATACAAGGGAATTCATCCATCATTGTGATGCTTGTCAAAGGACAGGGAATATCTCTTGGAGGAATGAAATGCCACAAAGAGGCATACTAGAGGTGGAGATCTTCGACGTTTGGGGGATCGACTACCAAGGGCCGTTCGTGACATCCAAGGGAAACAAATATATCCTTGTGGCTGTAGACTACGTCTTAAAGTGGGTGGAGGCAATTGCCACCCCAACCAATGATGCAAAGACGGTCACTAAGCTCTTCAAGAAGATAATCTTCCCAAGATTCGGAGTCCCTAGAGCAATCATAAGTGATGGAGGAACGCATTTTCACGAGAAGAAGCTCGCATCCCTTTTGACCAAATATGGTGTTCAACATAGAACCGGCTTAGGATACCATCCTCAAACAAGCGATCAAGTTGAAGTTTCAAATAGAGAGATCAAGCAAATTCTTGAGAAAGTTGTAAACAAGACTCAAAAATATTGTAGCATGAAGCTTGATGATGCTCTTTGGGCTTATAGGACGGCTTATAAGACCCCCATAGGAGCCTCTCCTTACAAACTTGTCTACGGGAAGGCATGCCACTTGTCAATCGAGTTAGAGTACAAAGCTTTTTGGGCAATCAAAGCTCTTAACCTTGATCTCAAATTAAGTGGTCAAAGGAGGATGATACAAATTTAAGAGTTGGACGAATTCCGACTACAATCTTATGAGAATACCAAGATCTACAAGGAAAGGACAAAGTTGCTTCATGACAAGAGGATCAAGCAAAAAGCCTTGCACAAAGGAGATAAAGTCCTTCTATTCAATTCCCGATATCGACTTTCCCGGGAAGTTGAACTCTAGATGGATGGGTCCCTATGTGATTGTAGATACCTCATTTCTGCACCTCCCGCAAACCACCCGGTGATGATTGGGCCGCATGTTTGATACGCGGAACGATTAGTGACAGTTCATAAGATTATCGTCAAGTGATTGCTCAAATATTAATGTCTACCTCATGGTTGTCATCTACGTCCCGATACGGTCGTTTTGGCAGTAATTAGAGTGCATTCGGAGTCCGGGCCTAAAACCGTCTCCATTTTCTGATAACCGTTAAATCCCGAGTCGGAATGTTCTGGAATGTTCCGGATATTTCTATTCCATATTTCATACAAATTTTATCTTTTGGCAAATAAAATCCCGTAATATTCATATAAGATATTAAGAAATATCGAATTATTTCCGTCCTACCATAACTCAAACGCGGAAATCTTTCTTCAGCAGGAGGAAACCTCCTGGGAATAGACGCAGCAGGTGCTGCGCCTCTTCCAAGAGACGCAGTGGCTGCTGCGCCTCTTCCCAGGCCCTTTTCTGCGTGTTTCTCGTATCTTTTTCATATCTTTCCGAGATTCACTTCCAAAGAGTCTCCGAAACCCTAATTCCTTCACGTGATTAGTATAAATAGGAGCCTTCGCTCCTCATATTTCTCACGCGAGTGTCCGCCCTTCTCTTCTCCCTTTGCATTCTAGACTTTGTTCTTACTTATTGGCGCCTACGTGCTTGAACTTTCGACCACGTAAGCTCGGATCTTTCCGGGTACCAGCCTCTCCGTTGCATGACCGACCAATTTGACCAACTACACATTAATCAACTTAATTAATCAATCGTTTTCCTCTTACGAGGGCACTTTCTTTGCATTCGCGTCGAGCATCACTAATCGATATCTTAGTCCTTCTCGTTTCGTCAACATGTAAGTCTGAGGGTGTTAAATCCCCCTTTTATTTATTGTATTTTACTTTCCGTATCATCAATTGTAAGGTTTACGTCGAAGATACCATTAAAACCGATTTCTAAAACTCTTTGTTAAAACCTGTTTTGCGGATTTCCAGTAGATAACCGTCGAGAAAGGACGCAAAGAATCGCGCGCTCTTCGAAGGAGCGCGATTTTTTGCGCCTCTTCGTGAGGCCGCCAGCTTCTCGCTTCCTTTCTTCTTCGCTCGTCCTCTGTTATTCGTTCCAAATTCTTCCTTTTGCTTGTTTTGTCTGTTAATTCTTCGTCTTAATATCGTAATAATTCCACATGTATTATTAATCATCATCATTAATATGTTTTAACCATCGTACATCCGACTTAAATCCCTAATAATCCAATATTTGCGGGTTTTCGTCATTAAATTCAATTCTGGGTTGTAGAGATTCAATTTGTTCATATTGGGTTTCTGGAATTCGTCCTTGATATAGTTTAATCTGTCCTTTGTCATATTCGTCGCATATTCGTCATTAATCCGTTGTATCTAACGTAGTTAATTGATTTAATTCGTAGGACTCATTAATATTTTTCACTTCTATCATTATTTCGTCATGTAAATAATCCGTTTGCATCCGTCTCATTCATATTTTGCTGTTTTTATGACCTATTCATGTGTTAAATAACATGATAATCACTTTCATCCGAGTAAATATCATCAAATCGATCATTAAAATCACCAATTAACATTAACGGCTCGCAATTACGACTTCACAGCCAGAGTTGAGCCAAGGAACAGACGCAGCGTCTGCTGCGCCTGTTCCTGGCTGAGTTCTGTCCCTGAACTCCGTTGTTGCCTTGACCTAGTTTAATTAGTCTACAATTAACTAACTATTAACCGTAATATCACGCTAATTCCTGTTCGTTTATTTCTTTATTTTGTTTTTTTATTCTTTTTCTCAAATTATCCGTTTTAAAGGTATTTTCGACATAAATCGCCTATCCCAATGTAATTATTGTAATTTTCATCATTGTAATTCATAGTTATTGTATTTCTTTTATTGCTTGTATGTTTTCACATGTAAATGAGCATTAAATCCTACTTCGACCCTATTGTTTGCTAATTATGTGTCAACCGACTTAGTTAATTCTCACATGCTAGGATTAAAACTTGGATGTAGCATTGCATGCATATAATCGACGATATATAAAGTACGAACAACTTCCCTAATCATTAGTAGAGGCCGCTATCGAGGCGGGCGGGATTAGGTGTTCGATCAAAAGAGCTTCCTAATACGTACCCTCACCCCTTACTCCAGATCTCCGTGAGCACCCGTGTTCATTGGCATCCACGAGAGTCATTCTAGACATAGAATGCTAAGGGTAACGATTGCTTAGTGTTCATGTCACTACTTTGTGTCTTGACATGGCATGAGGTATTCAAACGGTTCCAATTTCCCATAAAAATTGATGGCGACTCCATACAAAAATGCAAACGCTTGTTTCGTTTTCACTAAGCGCCCCCGTGGGCGGCCCGCTGTCCACAGTTTGGCAACTCCACTGGGGATAATACACCTACGTGTAGCCAAGGGTGAAACTTGAACAAGGTTAGGGAATAGTTTGTACAAGACAATTGTCGATTTTCATAACTCGGTCTTCCTAGACCGTTTAATTCGGCCTTCCTAGGCCCAACCCAACCCATTCGACCAATCGTCCCGTCTAAACGGTCCTAATTCTTATTTGGGCCTAAGGATGGATAGCGATTGACGTCATCCATACCATGATGCTTACTCTTGTTTGTATCAAGGGCCTTCACTACTTGAGGAAATGGACTAGGAATCGGCCTTACTCTTGTTTGGCACGAGCCTCTCCACAGACTTCGGGTTTGATGGTTCGGTATGGCAACCCACCCTTTAAACCAAAACCCTTTTAAATGCACTCAGCATCCCGTTATAATGCTTGTATAAATGTGTAAACCTTACGTGATCACCATTTCTAAACAAAACCATGACGAATTTTCAAAAATCAAAACCCTTTTCAAACAAGAATTTCGAAATAGGGCTTCCAATTAGCGCAAAATCCTGTCAAAACTCTGTCCGTTTGTCGTGTCAAAATTCGGGCCACAAGCCCATTTCAAAACCTCACTTCGAGTCCACTCCTACAACTACACTACAGTTGACTAGGACACACATTTTCAAAGACCTTGTCTTTCTTCAAAGCTCACTCAACACAAGTGGCACACACCCACTTCACGAGTCAAAACTTTTCCTCTTTTAGCAAGTGTGATAGAATGGTCGATCGTGTCTTGATTCATCGCCGATCTCTTATCCAGCTTCCAAGATGCCCGGATCAAGTGATGAAGCAAACTTCAACCAACTCCAGAATAGTAATGATCGAATCCTAGCCGCACTAGCCCAAATGCAATCTACTCAAGAACAAACCTATGACCGCCTTGAGCTCATCGAAGGCCGTATCTATGCCGTAGAGGGAAGGTTGCCTCCTCTTGAAGGTGAAGTGCTACGTAACTCCGATGATGAATCTAGGGATGAGAATCCTATCATGGGGACGACTGCAGCTGAGAAAAGACTCCAATACCTAGAGGAGCAATTGATGTACCTTAAGGGGGATGACATTTATAGGGAGAACAATCGCAAGTATGAAGCCGTCAATTCCAAATTGCCAACTAACTTTAACATGACGGATATCCCTAAATTCAAGGGACACGAGAACCCTTTGAACCACATCCGTGCCTTCAAGGATTACATGTCTATCAAAGGCATCAAACCCGAGATGTTCTTAAGGATCTTTCCTTCATCTCTTGACACCATCCCGAAGCAATGGTTCTACACTTTAGATCACAAGAAGGTCGCCACTTGGGAAGATGCCACAATCGAGTTCTCTAAACAATATGCGGATAATGCCGAGATCCAAGTCAACATGCGTACTCTAGAGGTTCTTACCCAAAATGACAAAGAAGGATTCACCGACTTCCTAAGTAGGTGGAGGAAGACTAGCACTCAACTAGTTGAACGCCCGGATGAGGCTACTCTTGTGGAAAAGTTTGTGGATAATCTCAAACCCATCTATGCCAATCATTTGAGATATCAAAACATCAAGACTTTCAAGGACTTAACCGTATTAGGGACACGAATTGAAGATGACATCCGTAAAGGACTCTTGTCCAAAACGGTAGGTCGAGGATATCAAGGGTCCACAAGTCGTTCATACGGCTCTACTAGCAAGACCGATGAAATTAACCTTCTCGAGCCATCCAAGAAAACTACCCCACCAAGGAAATTCACAAACCTTGGGGACACTTACTCCAACGCTCTAAAAAGGCTAATGAAGCAAGGTAAACTCCAACCCATTGGACCTACTCCTGAACCCGAGAGGAAGTCCAAGTTTTGGGATGAAAATTCCTACTGTGAATACCATAGGGGCAAAGGGCACGACACAGAAAAGTGCTACAAGTTGAAACACGTGCTTCAAGATATGATTGAAGATGGTCGACTCCCAATACCACCGGGAGGTAAACCCAACAACACTCAGAATCCTCTTGGAGTTCTAGTGATTACAAGGGATGAATCTACCTTAGATTGCTCACACCTCATTTCTCCCACCGAAAATGAAATTCATGCAATTGAGAAAGAAAGGCTCTACTCTACTATATCCCCTACCATTTCCGACATCATCACATGGGCAAGGAGTGTAGATAGACAAGTTTGGGAACTAGAAAGCATGGTAACAACCTTACGCAATTCCAACGCAATACCCAAAGAACGTGTACCATTGATCTTCCCTCAAAATGCCACTATGCAAGAAGTAGTCACCGTGGTTGATAAACTAGTCGACCAAATCATACGACTAGAAGGTGATATCATGAGAATGAGGGAACTAGCTGCAGTCAATGGGGTTTGGGCCGATGATGATGAGGACGAGTATCTCATTGAAAACTCCCTAGTCAAAGAAATAGTCCAAAATGGTGAAGACCAAGATGTGGACCACCTAACTCGTTCGGGTCGCCCATATCAAAGCACTACTCAAAACGGTCCGACCAACGTCATCACACCAAATGACAACGAAGATGACCCTACTGACCATTTGCTCAAGCAATTACAGAAAACAAAGGCTGATCTTTCAGTCTGGCAACTAGTAGCAAGCTCGTTCCCACATCGCCAAGCTTTACTGCAAGCTTTGGCCAAGCTAAACGTAGCACATAACTCCACTCCTGAAGATGTAGTCAACTTGGTCTTCCAAGAATCACCTAAGCTAAGTAATCCTATTACTTTCTCGGACGAAGACTTGCCACCTTTCGGCACTAGTCACAACCTTGCTCTATACATCACTGTCATTTGTCTAAAGAAGAATGTGCCAATGAACTTGGCAGATGATGGCTCCGCGGTCAACGTCATACCCCTCAAAACGGCATACAAGCTAGGCATGAAAGAGTCGGATTGGACTCCCACCAATCAAGGTGTACGTGCATATGACGGTACACGACGAAAGGTAGTAGGACTTGCTAACCTAACCATAGCCACGGGGCCAATTGAACGAAAGGTTAACTACCAAATAGTGGACATCGAAGCTTCATTCAACATACTTCTGGGAAGGCCTTGGATTCACGCTTCCAAAGCGGTAACATCCACCCTTCACCAAAAGATCAAGATCCCACTAAATGGCAAAGTAGTGACGATCACTTCGTCACCCATCAAGGCAATAATCGAGAAGCAATCAAACAATCAAGTCCTTGCAGATCCCGTATACGAACTTGGGGGCTTCCAAAGTGTAAGTGTCATAGAAAGCGAATTGGGACCCTTATACTATAATCCCTACTCCAACTTGGTGGTCAACCACATACTCAAATCCCAGGGATACTTCCCTGGAATGCCTTTGAACCCTATTCGGAAGAATGCTTTCTCGCCCTACAAGGAAGGCAACTCAACGAAGATACCACTTGGACTAGGATACAAACCTACAAAAGAAGAAGTTCTCGAAATGCTTGCCCAAGTACAAAACCGCAAGCACGTGGGAATCCAAATGAGGCCATATCTCCCTACTTTAAATGGGTACTTTGTTCAAGAAGGAAGTTCCGAGCTCTTTCATGGATTTCCCGAACCTTGGCACTATCTTGAGAGGAAGTTAGCCGGAATCGAGATCTTTCACGATTGCTACTTCATTCCTCCAGAAACGGTTCCTACCGCCAAAACCCGTCAAGCACCTTGCTTAGACGAACAAGCTGTTAGCCTATTGTTTGGAGAAGATCGATTCATTAGGGCCGCGCAGGATGAGATCATTACTATGATACTTCAAGACGATCGTTTCAACCCCACCGCGTTGATCACAGAAACCGACGCAAAGCAGCAGAAAGGATGGAGAAAATCTATCAAATGGACCAACAATCAAGGAAGACTCTTCAAGCTCACCACTGGAGAAGGAGAGATGTTTAAAGGAGAACCAGAAGACGATGAGTTCGAGTCGGAGTCGGAGTCAGAGTCAGAGTCGGAGTCTAGAGAAGTCATTAGAGAGTCTACTCCTGTTATCATCCTCACTCCCTTCGTTTCTCCTAGCTTAGCCTCGAGTAGTCACGAGTTCGGAAATGCCCCAACCATCGTCCCTTTACCGCCACCGACCATGGATCGGTTGGCTTCTTTGTTTCAACTTTACTCAAATCTTAATATGAATAAATCGGGTTCGCTTACTCTTTGTGTTATCTTGAGTGCAATTCTGTTTACGATGATACTGAGGATGACCAAGACTCAGACTCAATCGAAATACCTCCTTACGTAGCCAAAGAAATATTACAGGAAGGGGAAGGGGGACCAGTAATAGAGGACACCGAACCCATCAACGTAGGAACCGAACTAGAACCCAAAGAACTTAGGATAGGGACTACCTTGAGCTCTACCGAAAGGGCCGATTTCATAGACCTCCTAAATGAATTCAAAGACGTTTTCGCTTGGTCCTACAAAGACATGCCAGAATCGACAGGATATTGCCGAACATAGGATTCCGATTAAGCCAGGTTTCAAACTCCGAAAACGAAGCTTCGACGAATGAGAACAGAATGGGCTCTAAAGATTAAGGAAGAAGTGGACAAGCAATTCAAAGCCGGGTTCATCAAAGTTTCCGAGTATTCTGACTGGGTAGCTAACATAGTACCCGTACCCAAAAAGGATGGGAGAATCCATGTTTGCGTTGATTTCAGGGACTTGAACAAAGCAAGTCCGAAAGATGACTTTCCTCTACCTCACATTGACATATTAGTGGACAATACTGCCGACCACGCATTACTATCCTTCATGGATGGATATGCGGGTTATAACCAAATCAAGATGGCCATGGAAGATATGCATAAGACCGCATTTGTCACCCAATGGGGAACCTATTGCTACACAGTAATGCCGTTCGGATTGATCAACGCCGGAGCTACATACCAACGCACCGCAACTACACTCCTACATGACATGATGCACAAAGAAGTTGAGGTATATGTAGATGACATGATCGTCAAATCCAAGGAAAGAGAGGGACATATTGCGAACCTTCGCAAGTTCTTCGCAAGGCTACGAAAGTACAACATGAGACTCAATCCTCAGAAATGCACATTTGGGGTAACATCTGGCAAACTCCTAGGATACGTTGTTAGCCAACGGGGTATAGAAATAGATCCTTCCAAAATCAAAGCTCTGATTGAAATGCCACAACCTCAAACAGAAAAAGAAGTCAGAGGATTCCTGGGAAAAGTACAGTACATAAGTCGATTCATATCGAAACTTACAATGATTTGTGAGCCTATCTTCAAGAAACTCAAGAAAACAGACCACACCATGTGGGATGATGATTGTCAAAAGGCGTTTGACCGAATCAAGGAAATATTGGCTAAACCACCAGTACTCATGCCACCACAACGAGATCAACCTCTTGGTTTATATCTCACAGTAAGTGAAACCGCCATGGGTGTTATGCTGGCTCAAACTATAGGAAGTGAAGAAAGAGCTATCTACTATCTAAGTAAGAAGTTCTTGGAATATGAGTGCAAATACTCGCAACTCGAAAAGACATGCCTCGCTCTTGTGTGGGCAACGAAGAAGCTACGTCACTATATGCTTAGCTACTCCGTCAAGATATACTCCAAAATGGATCCAGTCAAATACCTCTTCGAGAAACCCGTCCTCAACGGACGTCTAGCAAGATGGACTCTGATGCTCTCAGAATTCGACCTTAAATACGTACCACTGAAAGTTATAAAAGGTCGCGCCGTCGCCGAATTCTTCGCCGAAAATCCTATCAACGACGCACAAACCATAGATACTTGGTCATTTCCCGACGAGGATATACTTCAAACTGATGTAGACTCCTGCAATTTGTATTTTGATGGAGCATCAAACTTAAGAGGATTCGGAATAGGAGTGTTTCTCATTTCTCCTGAAGGTGAGCATACACCAATTGCTGTCAAACTCGACTTCGAGGTGACAAATAACGCTGCAGAATACGAAGCTTGTCTCATTGGACTACAAGCGGCAGTAAGCTTAGGCATTAAAAACCTCCGAGTACATGGGGATTCATCACTGATCATAAACCAAGTTACAGGATCTTGGAAAATCCGAAGCGAAAGCCTCGCACCCTATCAGGCTAGGATAGACCAAGTCGCTCAATTCTTTGATCACGTAACCTACCTACACCTACCTCGGGAGGAAAATCAATTTGCAGACGCTCTTGCGAAACTTGCATCTTTGATAAATATGCCGGATCACATGATGGAAATGCCTTTGTGCATCGAACGACGGTCAGAGCCGGCTTATGTCCACCAAATCACCGATGAAGAGGAAGTCGCACAGGAGCCCTGGTTCCAAGCAATCCTGAATTTTAAGCTTAATGGCACCTATCCACCAGATATGGACAAGAGGGGACAACGTGCTATACGCCTATTAGCTTCCCAATACGTTCTCATGCAAGGAGAATTATACAAAAGAACACCTCTTGGTGTAGTCCTACGTTGCCTTGATCATTCACAGGCACGAAAGGTGATGGAAGAAGTCCACGACGGAGAATGCGGTCCTCACATGAGTGGGCCTATGATGGCAAAGAAAATCACACGTCTGGGATATTATTGGACCACAATGGAATCCGATTGCATCAAATACGTAAGACATTGCCACAATTGTCAAATCTTTGGGAATGTACAACATGTCCCTCCTTCACTGCTCTACACAATGACATCTCCTTGGCCATTTTCTGCATGGGGAATTGACATAATCGGAAAGATAACCCCAGCCGGAACAGGAGGTCATGAAGGAAATGTAAATTCATATACATTATAACATACTCTTATATGTCTAAATAATTTGTCATAAAATTAATTACGGATCTTATGCAAGCAAACAATAAAATAAATAGAGGAGAAATCATGTCCTTACATAATAGATTTCGGCTATTAGGGCACAAGAGAGATCACCTTTCTCTTCTTGTTCTTGAGCTTTTCCAATGGAAGAACAAAGATCTAAGTGTAAGATCTCTCCCTATGTATTATACCCAAGGCTCCTCTTAATTAAAATTAATATTACAAGTACTAGTTATAATATTAATCAAGGTAGGAAATGGAACCAAAATATTTATAAACTTCTTATGTATTTCGGTTTTTAGAGAGATAATTAGGAGGTTTTTATTCTCTCTAAAACTATATTTTGGATGATTGAATTAGAATGAAAATAATACACTACCTTTAGTATATTATTAGGCAAAATAAAAGAAAAACAATGATCACATTTTTCTTCCCAAAACCGTGTAAGAGGAGAAGGAAAGGGAAGCCAATGCATGGACTTGTTGCTCTTAACAATGTTCATAGGCTTGCATGGCTAGACATCTTTTTAATCATTATGTTTTCTTATTAAAATATAAACACAATATTAAGTCTATTCCTCCTCCCTTTTTTCTAAGCACTTTACATAATATGGTGTCCATATTATTTTTGTCAATTGTCTATATGTTACATGTCACATGTCACATATATTTGTTATGTATTTTTAACTTATTAAAAATCAACGTATTAATAAAAACACGTCATATACAAAATCGACTTAGTAATATCATAATTACTTGTACCAAAAATATTTTACCATTTATAAATTACAACAGATTGCATTTATAACAATTCATTCAAATTTAATTGTTACATTAAACAATTTATTTCATCCGAGTAATTATACAATTTAATTACTCAGACCGTATCTTATTTAATCACATTTCAATATGATACGTAAATTTTACTTCCAAAATCGTCCGTCAATTTTCAAGTAATTTAATTAACTCGTAACATTATACGATTAATTAAATAATCAATTAGGAGTATTGCCCTTTAGGTATGACCTAGGGGTCAATCGTCACCACCGTCACACGACAAGAATGTCAAACTCTAGTCACCAATCATTACCGATATATGTTGACCATTGTGATAACAAAATTACTTCCCAATTGTATTCATTTTAATGAGACTTAAACATGTGATCATCATGATCAACAGTCGTGATCGCATTATTGTCGGAGGACACATATTCCAACAATCTCCCACTTGTCCTCGACAAGTGTGCGTCACCAATTCTCTTGTCCTATTACTATCTCCCACTCAATGCAAGGTGTCTTTCAGGTCGTACTTGCAAGTGATCATATCGAGAGTGGTTTCCTCGATCTCGAGAATAACTGATTGACCGGATTTATCCACTCTGGATGCCATCCGAGCGTGGCCACGCATTTCCAGTTCATTACTCCTCGAGTGGCCCTGAGATATTGTTATAACCCTGACTAGGGGTGGACAATTCCTATTGCACTCATTCCCTTCGACTAGCCACAACCATCATAACCCAAAATATGCCCATTTGACCCCATTTACGAAGGTCGTAGTAACACAAATCAAAGTTAATCAAATCGTGCCATCTTAGGTGAATAGCCTTTAGTCAAAAGAATCGACTCATTTTGAATACTATAGTAGCTCTCGCCACGACCAGGCTATATAAATTTGCCAGAACTCTATAAGCGGTCATAAGGCCCGACAAAATGTTCCTAACAGTCTGCCTATGTGATCGACTAGTCATCCCACATGACTCTATGGCACTTGAACTTGCCATCAATCGCATCACACTCTAGTCACTTCGAGACGTCACCTCATATAAGTAACTATGGGCAAAAACAATGTTAATCCATGTTCACTTTAACGGGGTTCAATTGTCTCTACAACCCGTTTGGATATAACAATGTTCTAGGTGAGTTAATAATAATAACTCAAACGACAAGTGTTGACATCACACCCGGGTAGTCAATATCATATTACAACCTTGTGATGTTTATCATAAGTGTAAGCACTTATTGATTGCAATAGAAGTTTAACATCCCATGTGTCCATGTGTTCAAACTTCTTACACTTGCATTTTCCTTCACATTCATGTTCTCTCTCATAGCATGAATCTTACCAAGTACACATCAAGGTTCTCGACCTTGGTTTCGGTTCTTTATCTTGAAAGAACTTCCTTATCGATCATCTCATAACGAACGAATTTGCGATGAATAATACAACTTGCACCGATCAAGTATTTCATCCACACATAATGCACTAGGTATATGTTTTGTAGAATCTTGTAACAATTGACAAGATTATTTAGCTTAGCACTTCTCATAAGTCCTAGCTTTTACTAGGAAAGATTGTTTTTGAATAACCTCTTAATCAACCAAGCATCTTTCCAAAAACTTCTCATTTCTCTTTCTAGGCTTGAAAGAATTGGGATTCTCATAAATCCTCATATTGTTCTCGGATTTTCTATAATATGTGCAACTCCTTGAAACATAATAGAACATTCCGTCAAACACTGAAATCACTCATCGGATTCTACTCGAGAATTCATGACGTTTCTATTATGGCTCACCAACCAATCATCATGCTCTTATGCATATGATTCAAAATTGGACATGTACATGATTATTCTAATGGCGGAAACATTAGTTACTAATAATCATGAGATCAACCGTTCTCGTGTTCAATGAACTACCATGATCAAGCTAATGGTAATCCCATTTTCATTCATATGAATAACCTATGTGTATGTTGATGTGATGTGTATCTCTTAATACTAATCCAATCATCCCTGATGTAATTGGATTCATCATTGTCCATTTTCATCCAGAATTGAAAACTCAAAAGCTTCTTTATGAAAGAAGGTATTAGCTCGTCATTCTTTAATGAGTAATGGGTTTTATACATTCAAGGATGATAGCTCCCACTAAATTCCATGTCTTCACATGAGAATATCCTAACTCCCACTCAATTCAACATATTTCGAAATTGATTTCTCAATCAAAATTTGTCAAGAATATAAATATAAATTGCCTTGCCAAGTTACTAGGATAAAACCATATATGTTCCCATCATATCCTTTCAAAATGCCTATTTTGAAGTGGTCTCATCTCAACCTTACGGAAAGAGATTTTAAATTTCTAACACACTCATGTCATAATGATGTGTAGCAATGTCATTATTCAAATACAAATAATATTTAGAATAGGTCCTTCGGAATACCCTTTCGGAAGGAGGTTTAACCATTTCATAGCGAGGTTAAACAATGACATTTGCGTGGTTAAAACGTTGGCTATTGAAGATATCGGAATATCAATCTTTGCAACTTGATCATAACTAGTATGTTACTATGATTCATTTAGGCTCTTAAGTAAAACTCATGATTGAAACTATTTGGTCAAAATTATCATATAGAACTTAGTCAAAAACTTGTTAAGACTTTACATTAGTCATTTTCATCCAAAACTTCTTTTGGTCTCCTCGTGTAGTTATCTTAAAAATTCTCTTATGATTACTACACTTGGTCTCTTTAGTCATATAGAACTAACTTGAGATCATAGATCTCATCTATTCGGCATACTATGTAAATAGATATACCTTTATTCAATTCATTCTCTCTTGTGTAGATCTTCATTTACACAAGTACACAATTTCATTTTGCCTTGTGTCCTCATTTTTGCCTTGTGTCCTCATTTTTCTCCCACTCTATCTTTAGAATAAATACACTAAGCATTCAAAGATAGCATATGAGACACAAATTAATGATGTTGAAGTATAAGGAGAACTATCTCATAGATAGACTAATAGTTATTGATTTCATATGAGTTCTTGGTGATTGACATTCCTTTAAGAGAGTTCATAGACTCAAAATCGCTTCATAAATGATCATACACAAGCCTTAAGCATGTGGACATATAATGAAACCGGTCATTATATTTGTCTATTAGATCACTTTAAGTGAATAATCTTATGTTTCAAAACGCAAGCAATTTAAAGATGAAATTTTTAGAACATAAAGGATAAATGATAAAACGTGTGACTTGGGTTGCAAACCAAGTCACTATCATTCAAAATACAAACCATTATCCAAAATACCTTTCCATGTCGAACACGGAAACTTAAAGTTCTAAAAATTCAAAACATAACTTAAAATAAGACAATGAAAAACAAAGCTCCATAAAAGCTATCCTTAGCTTCTTCATGGTTTCTTATGCTTGCTTTTCTTTTCCTTTGTCTTTGCTTGGTGGAGGCCCTATTTACAATAAAAAGGGAGATACATTATCACAACTTTGTATCATAATACCATAGTTGAATTTAGAAACATAAAAGAAGGTTAGTCATTTACCTACTGGAGTGATCTTTCCAGTTTTGATATCACCAAGGTATTTGGAACAATTCCTCTTCCAATGTCCCATGCCATTACAATAATGGCATTTGTCAAGAGGACCCTTCTTGACTTTGGAGGTGCTAGCTTCACAAGACTTAGCTTTGGTGAATGTGGGAGCTTGCTTTTACCCTTTCTCCCATTCTTCTTGAACTTCCCTTACTCTTTGTGCTTATGTTAAGCACATCCTTGGGAGGGTTCACATTTAACCCCATGTCCCTCTCGGCTTGCACAAGTAACTTGTGAAACTCCTCAAGAGACACATCCTTGTCTTGCATATTGAAATTCACCCGGAATTGCACATATGCCTTAACCTTAGACAAGGAGTGTAGAATCCTATCTACGATGAGTTCTTTGGGGATTTCAACCTTTTGAATCTTCAAGGTCTCGACAAGCTCCATGAGTTTGAGCACATGAGGGCTAACCTTTTGGCCCTCTTTGAAGTCGAGATCAAAGAATGCCGCGGCCGCCTCATATTGGACGATCCGCGGAGTTTGTGAAAACATGGTCACAAGTTTGGAGTAAATCTCATTAGCATTGCCCATTTTGAAGGCTCTCCTTTGGAGTTCCGCCTCCATCGCAAATATTAAGACATTTTTCATTACGGCGGACTCCTTTTGGTAAGCCTCATAGGCTTCCCTAGTGGCCGCGGTGGACCTAGTGGAGGGCTCGGGTGGAGAGGCCTCGGTAAGGTAACGAAGCTTGTCGTCACCCTCGGCGGCTAATTTGAGTTGGGCATCCCACTCGGAGAAATTTGACCCATTCTTTTCAAGTTTACATCGATCCATAAAGGATCGGAGCCAAGATGAAGTAGCGAGTGGAGTAGCATTAGGAGTTGGTGTTGCCATTTGTTATGAATAAGAAGTGGTCTACAAAACAAAATATAAGGAGTAAAACAACTGTCGTTTTAACTATACTCGTAAAAATGTATGATTTAAACAAGTTTTATGCATTTTTCTAGTGACCTCTACCCAACTAGATAAATGATTCCAAGACCCATATTCATATCGACTTAGGCACGGTATGGCCGATGAAACCTTTATCAATATAACTCGGTGGATTAACATTTTAATCGATTCTACTTTTAGAACTCTTGGTCGATAAAATTACTCTAATAATTATCTATAGCCCGGAACACATGCAACTACGGTCGCGAATACTTCCGTTGAGCTCAATCCAAATTTCGAATAAATGTGTCCATTATCCAAATCCACATCAACTTGGGCACGGTATGGCCGATGAAACCCTCATTAATATGAACTCGGTGGATTAACACTCATCACCCACTTCCCCTACGTAACAAGGTTTGTACCGGTAGGACCGAGTGCACTCCCTCGCGAAATAGGTTTTCATGGTTTCTACTATTTGGTAAGGCTATGTCTCAATTGTTTGTTTTAGCGAGAGGTCATGTCAATTTATTATCTATCACGTTTTAAGTGAACTAAAGCAGTGAACTACGATAATTCGAATTGACACGGTCGATAAACTCGATAAAATAACTATGCATGTTTAGTTATGGCGATTTAGCGATGCATGTGACATAAAATAAAATGCAAGCATAAAGATAAAAATCCTAGTATGGCCTTTCCTAAAATAGAAAAACTATTAATCTATTACATATTCGGAAACCAACTCCTTTGGTCCCTTGAACTTCGGTTGTGGCACGCATTTCGAGGTAACACCGTCTTTATGTATCGCCATTCTTGAAGAAATCCGTCTTTAGGAACTCCGGAATGAATAAAATTACATAATAAATTACATAATTTCCTATTATACATTTGTAACTAAAAAAAAATAAATCTATTAAATTACAAAACGGTGATACGAGATCACAATAAAAATTACAACCGAATCGATATTCCCATACATTTCGGGAAATACCAATTAAAATCTAAGGCCATACTAAGTAAAATTACATAATTCAAAATTACATAAATAAAAATTATGACAATCATAAAGAAAAATGCAGCATTATAATATGTATGAACATGCTCAATTTTTTATGCTAAATCGCCTTTTAATTAGCCAATATCGTATATTACTCGGTTTTTTACGGATTTGCGTGATTTCAACATTTTATAATCACAAAAATGCATAAACTCATATTTATGCATAAGTTAATTACCCTAACCTCTTAGGACTCAAAATATAGTCTTCACTAATAATTTGACCATAATTAACCTTTATTTATAAAATTGTTCAAAAAGGACCAAAAAATTACAAAATAAGCCATTAAACTTCAAATAAATCTAAAAATTTCAAATAAATTCAAAATTTGAAATTTAAATTCATGAACATTCTGGAAAAATTCCATGACACTCATAATGTTCAAAATCTTAGGTTAAAAATTTCGAAATTTTTCCGGAAAAACAATGTTGCGGTTTATCGATTTTTAATTAAAATAATCATAAAAATATGGAAAAATTATTTTCATTAACTTTTCAATTTTAGATCTGAAAAATATAATAAAATGCAACATTAGACGTTTTTCCTAAGTCATAGATTATGTTTTATTAATTTTTCACTAATAATGTCACTATTTATGTCATTTTTCTTCAAAAATTCATAAATCATGCTAAAAGACTTCTTTATAGCCAATTATTTTACACACATCTTGTAAAATTGCATGTGACAACATATAAATTTTCTATGACCAGATTCGAAATTTAACTCATATTAACCTATTTTTCTCTTAAATCCGAATTTAATAATTAAAAATTCATTTTTCGAGCATAACAAGTGCAAAAATTATGAAAATTTACAGGTTATCTCAAAATAATATATGTAACAACATATCCAAAAACCAACTTAAAATTCGAAGTATAGCTAATTTTCGACCAAAAATGACATTTTTACTCATAAAATCACATTTAAATGTCATTATTGTAAATTATGAACAATAAAAATCCGAAAAATTAACCAAAATATCCTAAAACACTTTAGGACCAGAAATATTAACATGCATGTAATAATTTCGTGATATATCATAATAACACAAATTTTACAAGTTTTATTTTGTTATTCATATAACTCGGAAAAACTTTTAACCAATTTGCATGCAAACAACCGTGGCTCATGATACCGATTGAAGGAAATGTAAATTCATATACATTATAACATACTCTTATATGTCTAAATAATTTGTCATAAAATTAATTACGGATCTTATGCAAGCAAACAATAAAATAAATAGAGGAGAAATCATGTCCTTACATAATAGATTTCGGCTATTAGGGCACAAGAGAGATCACCTTTCTCTTCTTGTTCTTGAGCTTTTCCAATGGAAGAACAAATATCTAAGTGTAAGATCTCTCCCTATGTATTATACCCAAGGCTCCTCTTAATTAAAATTAATATTACAAGTACTAGTTATAATATTAATCAAGGTAGGAAATGGAACCAAAATATTTATAAACTTCTTATGTATTTCGGTTTTTAGAGAGATAATTAGGAGGTTTTTATTCTCTCTAAAACTATATTTTGGATGATTGAATTAGAATGAAAATAATACACTACCTTTAGTATATTATTAGGCAAAATAAAAGAAAAACAATGATCACATTTTTCTTCCCAAAACCGTGTAAGAGGAGAAGGAAAGGGAAGCCAATGCATGGACTTGTTGCTCTTAACAATGTTCATAGGCTTGCATGGCTAGACATCTTTTTAATCATTATGTTTTCTTATTAAAATATAAACACAATATTAAGTCTATTCCTCCTCCCTTTTTTTAAGACTTTACATAATATGGTGTCCATATTATTTTTGTCAATTGTCTATATGTTACATGTCACATGTCACATATATTTGTTATGTATTTTTAACTTATTAAAAATCAACGTATTAATAAAAACACGTCATATACAAAATCGACTTAGTAATATCATAATTACTTGTACCAAAAATATTTTACCATTTATAAATCACAACAGATTGCATTTATAACAATTCATTCAAATTTAATTGTTACATTAAACAATTTATTTCATCCGAGTAATTATACAATTTAATTACTCAGACCGTATATTATTTAATCACATTTCAATATGATACGTAAATTTTACTTCCAAAATCGTCCGTCAATTTTCAAGTAATTTAATTAACTCGTAACATTATACGATTAATTAAATAATCAATTAAGAGTATTGCCCTTTAGGTATGACCTAGGGGGTCAATCGGTCACCACCGTCACACGACAAAGAATGTCAAACTCTAGTCGACCAATCATTACCGATATATGTTGACCATTGACAAGAATAAAATTACTTCCCAATTGTATTCATTTTAATGAGACTTAAACATGTGATCATCATGATCAACAGTCGTGATCGCATTATTGTCGGAGGACACATATTCCAACAGGTCACTGTTTCATCCTAGTAGCAATCGACTATTTTACCAAATGGGTAGAAGCGGCTTCCTACACTGGTCTTACGGCTAAAAATGTGGCAAAGTTTATACAAAACAACATCATCTGTCGATATGGTTGCCCACATGAGATCATTAGCGATAACGGGTCACACTTCCAAGCTGAAACCGAGCAATTGCTAGCCAAATACAAGATTAAACATCACCACTCTTCGCCCTATAGACCACAGACTAACGGCGCGGTAGAGGCGGCAAACAAGAATGTTGTCACGATTCTCAAAAAAATGATCGACAACTATAGAGATTGGCCAAGCAAGATACCCTTTGCCTTATGGGGGTATCGTACATCTGTCAGGACGCCCACTGGGGCTACTCCCTTCTATTTGACCTACGGCATGGAAGCCGTACAACCAGTCGAGCTAGAAATACCATCCCTGCGTATTCTACTAGAAAGTCAAATCCCGGAGGCCGATTGGAAAAAGGATAGATATGAAGAACTCATCCTCCTGGATGAATGTAGGCTGCGCGCCTTACATAATGTCCAAACATATCAAGCACGTATCAAACGAGCTTTCAACAAAAGGGTTAGGCCAAGAAACATCAAAGAAGGAGACTTAGTACTCAAATCGGTTAGAGCTCTTTTACCTGTTGACCCAAGGGGAAAATTCAAACCTAATTGGGTCGGACCATTTCTAGTCAAATCCATACTCCCAGGGGGTGCAGTTAGAATCACAGACCTAGATGGGAACGAGTTTTCAAACCCCACAAACCTTGACCAACTGAAACGGTACTATGCCTAGGATTGGAACAAAAGACGCGCCTCGCGTAAACCCACGTGTCGCTCTTGTGGCACTAAATAAACGGCCCCCCACAGCCCAAATTAAATAAGCTAATGTCACTGTGCTCTTGCATTTTGACAAGTTTGTCATCCTCATATCATCAAATAAACTAAATTCGCACCTCCAGAGTAAGCAAAAGCTCATGCTTATTTTCTATGTTCATTACAAGCTCTTGCTTCGAACAATTATTCTTTTACATTTATTCGAACTACGCGCAAGGGTTTGATTTCGCTTTTCAAGTGAATACGTAGGCAATCCTTCACGGGATTCAACCCATTATATCTAAAATGTAAATAGAAGGACATTTGCATCGCATTTGAAATTCGACAAGAATAATAAATAGAAAATCACATCGGTTTCATAACCATTTAACCTTTTTATTTCATTCATTTTCTGATAATAATAATACGTTACATAATAAAAATAGAATAGGCTAGGATTCTAAAAACCCCTCCTTTTTATTACAACAACAATAATAATAATAATCAAAAATAAATAAAGACTCGGGCTATTCCTCCATCTTCCCCTTGCCCTTGTCATTCTTGTCATATTTCTTTTCACGACCTCGAGCTGGGCGCTCTTGCACCACTTCAGACCTAATCACCAACGGTCTTTCTAGAGGCCTGGCTCTTCCATTCTTGCCAACCACCATTTCTGCGACAGGAGTAGTCTTTTATTTCTTTGAAGGATGAACAACTTGAAACCCGACTTCTTCTTCTCCCTCTGTTAGATGCTTCTCCTTCTCTTTCTCTCCCTCGCGCACCTTGTAATCAGCAGGCTTGCGTTTCCTCAGTCTCTCGCGCTCTTCCGGAGTAGTAGCCTTTCTCCACCTCAGATAAGAATCCGACACCCACAAAGCATTGGCGGAGAAGTTCAAGAACCACATGTTTCTTTGGGCCCATTTAATAGCCCACTCCCTTCGGCTCTCGGTAGTAAGCGCCATAGCAGTCTGGGGACGGTGTCAAGCCTAGGGATCATCTTGCTTCAGCCCAACTTGTCTCATCAGCCTTTCCGGGAAGATGCACACCATAAACTCCAATCCAGGAATGCGCACGGACCTAGTAGGATCCAAAGAAGACACTCCAGTGACAGACTTGAGGTGCCACCACGGTACAACCCACCTAATCAACGGGCCATCATCATTCTTCAGCTTGTTCTTCCAATAATCGCAAACCCGGGTAAAGTCCACCATGTACAACCTCGTCCTCATCGCAATCGAACGAGAATGATAGGAAAGTGCATGAACTGGGGGCTCGATCAATCGGAGCCGTTCCATAAGCCAAACCTACCAAAAGCAGGTATTAGACATCGAAAAAGAAAAAAAAAACGAAAAAAATAAAAAATAAAAAAAATAAAAAGAAGTGTGTATTTTACCTGCAAAATGACGGGACTCCCCAAGAACGGCAGATCGCGGTTGGATTTCCTATTATCCAAGCCCAAAATAATCTCTCCTAAGCATAAGCAAGCTGGGCTCCTGCGCAGCTCCATTTGCTCAATAAGGCCCAAAAGACGGGGATCACCTCTCAAGTCTTCATCAACATGCCCTTGGAAGACATACACATGCAACAAGCAAAAGCCAAATGCCCTCCTCCTAGCAACATGAGAAACAGTAGGGTCGGCCCTGTTGATGAATCGGTCTATAAAATCCAACATTCTCACGCCTTTCGGGGTAACTAGACGATCCACCTCAAGTCTGGTCAGTCCAAGCAAGTCTCTAAATTTGCTCTTATACCCTTGTGAAGTGGAAGGAATGGCAGGTAAATGTTCGGGGTCCCACCCACCAATAGCAGCAATGTCTTCAGGAAATGGGCAAATGTCACCTCCTGGGAACGCGAAAACATGATAATTCGGGTCCCAATAGTGAAGGCAAGCATCCAAGAACGGTTTTACAACCTTGATGAGTTTCAAACTCAACAAAGACCCAAGGTTATAAGCACCCACGTCATGCTTCTCCATATTCGAAAATTCATTGGTCCATTCCTTCATGCGGATCTCCAAAGTATTCATGATGACAATTTTCTTTTGAAGATTTATTTTGAGAGTTTTATGTGAATAGACGAAGAAGAGACGGAAGATTTATGTGAATTAAAGCTCCATCGACGCTTCTATTTATACTAATTGCTGTTTCCAAAAATCCGTCAGAACGGACCAGCTTGAACAGCGCAGCACTGGCGCGCCTCTTCAAAGGGACGCAGCTCATGCTGCGCCTCTTCCCCAGTCTCACTTCTGTGATTTCCGCGTTGGATCTTTCCTAATTCTATAACGAATGATTTCCTATTCCTATGGGGTTTTATTTTGGTAAATACGGGAAGTTTACCATGTTTCAGGATTCCTAAATTCGCGGGCACGCATTTCGAGGCGACGTCGACACCCTCGCCATTTCATCACACTTAATTCATTTCTTTTTTAGGAAATAATTTTCATTTTCTTTTTTTAGGAAATAATTTTCATTTGTTTTCATTTTAACGAATTTCAGCATTTCACTTCTACATCTTCTAACTTATAGATTTATATTTTTCTTTTTTTTTTTAGGGGGTAACCCTCCCTACCGTCCGGTCATTTCCTGCAAAATTTTTGCATTTTTGTGTTCTTTTGAGTCTCATTTTGCGCTAATTAAGGCCATATGTATATAAAATGTATGTTTTGCGTGATTTCTATGTAAATTTCGCAAAGATGACGGCATAAACCGTTATCTACCAAACCCGTTCAAGAACTAACTCGCAGATACAAGCAACACAACCCAAAGAAAAAAGGCACTCGCCGTCGTATATACACCAAACAAAGCAAATGTACAAACAACCGGGGCTTGCGCCCAAACAAAGTCCAAAACGTTCAAAATCAAATGTCTAAATGTACAAGTCTACAAAACTACACAAAACTACTGGCGGCGCCTCAACTCGCAACTCTCGCCACCAGAACAGCGATCTCGGCGTCCCGAACCTCGAGCTCCCTCAATAAGCGAGCTGTCTCCTCCCGAGACTGGGTCAACTCTCGCTCCAGCCCGCGGTCACCCTGTAAACAGCAATAAATTGGCTCATGTCAATCAGTTCAAGCAAAAGTGAAAATAGAAAAATCAAAAGTCAAATAGGTGTAAGGTTCATACCTGACGACCTCGACCACCGACGAGTGCCTCGATGGCAGTAGCTCGCAGCCGGTTGGCCACCCTCCATAGTGCCACGAACCGGGACGGCGCGACCTGCATTTTCAAAAGAAATTCTCAGCAAATTGAACAAGCTCAATCAAATGTGTTCCTACACGAAAGTTATACAAGCTAGAGGCTCACCCTCCGAATTAGATGCTGCCAGTCGTCTAGGCCAGCATCCGTCACAGCTACGTCAAAGTCACGCAGCTCGGAGATCGTCGTCCTCCCGATCACGTCAGTGTACTCGAGGGTCTCGGGGTACACTGGGAGCTCGATGCCCGCCGCCTCGACCTCCTACAAAGACAAAAAGCTCTCATTAACCGATGATCTTTCGTCGTAATGGTCAAAATCAAATCAAGGAAAAGTAAAAGATACTCACCACTACCGGCCAGTACGCCAACCTCCCGTAGAGGAACGCTGAGTAGTCCTCGCCAAGCAGAAGAAGGTCGTCGCCACTGGCACCAGCCAAGTCCGCCTCTCTCTCAGCCTCAGAAGGCTCCCTAAACATCGTCCTCGGAGGATCGACGGGAACCGTCAACGCGTCCCGAGAGCACTGACGAGCCAAGCGCTCGCCCAAGTACCACACAGGACCCATCGACGTCCTCAACAGCAGTCGGCTCGGGCTCCTAGGTCGAAGGACCTCAGCGACGAAAGGAGGTGCTCCAGCGTACTCCGCCCAAGGTCTGGGCACCCACTATGACAATATAAAGCAAAGATCATTCCTATGATCAATTAAAGGCAAAGTATAAGAAGTATAAATGAATACAAATGGGATACTCACGCTGCTCAGCTGAAGAGCGATCACGTCCCTCCGGTAGACGTTGTTAGAAGAACGCTTGCTCTTCGTCCGGCACATCACCCAATCCCTCGCCACATGATAGGCCCTCTCCAGCGGCTCCGTCCTCTTGGGCGCGAGACTCGGGAAGTAGGAGTACACCCACGCCTGTAAGCAAAATAATCAATGACGATCTTTCATGATTTGATAAAGAAAGGAATTTACTTTGGTCTAAAAGAAGGTTCATACCTCCAACAGTAGTCCAAGTCCGACAGCACCTGGAGAAGTCCCCTTCTCCATCAACTCCGGACGAACCATGGCCCTCATGAAGCGGATGAGGACCGCAAAACCAGCAGTGACCCAGTCCCAACGCCCTAGGGAACTCAGGTCAGAAAGAAAGGGAAGAAGCTTCGTCGACAGCCTCTCGCCCTTGTCTCCGAGGTAAATCGAAGACAAGAACCACCAAAGCCACAGACGAGCCCTCTGCTCAGCTGTACAAAGAGGAGGAGCCGTCTCCCTCCCGTCAATCGTCACCAGCGCCGAGGTCTTCCCCGCAAAGTAGTCTCGAACGTAAGAACTGGGTACCAAACCCGGCACTGCAACAGCCTTCGGCGACAAGTTCCAGCCGATCAATCTCCTCGCCTCGGCCGAGTCCACTCTCATGGCAGTCTCCGGCCACACCACCTCCTCGGTCCCGCACGGTAGACCAGAAATCTTGCCGTAATCCTCCAAAGTAACTCCCACCTCACCGAAAGGCAGGTGAAACGTGGAAGTCGTATCCCAGAATCGGTCCAAGAAAGCACGGACCAGGCTAAGATTAGCCCGCAACTTCCGCTTCACGATATCCCTCCAGACCTGAACCAAAGGACCGAACGCTCCACGCTCGATCATTGCCCTCTCCTCCGCCGACAGCCGCTCGTAGTGCTCCATCGCTGTCGTGTAACCCGAGAACGACCTGATGTTCCCGGCCTCATATTATGATTTGAAACAAAGCTATCTTTAGTTTTGAAAGAAATTTGAAAGAAATTTGGACAAAAGGATGAATAGGGGATGAGTAGTGAGTAGTGAATTCCTATTTACCAAACTCTTCACCGTCTGTTGGACGGTGACCCTCTGCAGCCCACACCCCAGTGCCTACTCTCCCAGTCTCGGCCACGCAGAGCTCCCCTCACCGACGACCTCCTCGCCCGACGTTGGCCCGTCTCGGGATCTCCTCCTCCTCGACGGCCTCCTCCTCGTGAAACTCAGCAGCCATCACCGCAGCGGTGAAGGCCTACTCTAAAGCCTCCTCAACAGTAGCGGCATCTATCTCCATGGGAGCTCTCCCAGAAGTAGAAGCCTCATCACCTGCAACGTTAAAGCAAATTCAGGCCGCGTCACATGACGACAAGCCTTTGTTAAGGAGTTTTCGAGCCTTCAAAGCCCTGAAATCGCTCTTCCCTTGCCATCCTTGGCCATATTCCCATCAACCCGATCACTCGTGTGATAAATTGGGTCAAGTCAAGCCTAATTCAAAGCCTAGTTCCGGATTCGAGTCGAAAATTCGGCAGCATTTCGTTGTAATGGCGATTATGCCCTAGAAAGGTGTCCTGAAAAAGTTGTCACAAACCAAGATTCCGAGATAGTAGAAAGTTTACCCATCACCCAGGGATCCCAAATATCAAATTTCATCGCAAATGGGCAACCCTAAGGCTATTTTCGAAGCAATTTACGGTTTAGCTGTAAAACCGTCTCAAAATTTCACTCAAAGGCTCAAAACTTGATGAAAATTCGAAACAAATACATGGTTATGTTCCTAACATTACCTACTATCCATTTCTAACATCAATTTGACAAGGCAAATCCTTTTGGGGGAAAAGCCCCAAATTTTCGATCAAAAGGGTCGAAAACTCTAGATTTCGCGGCTCAAAATTCAACAAATGTAGAGGATTGATGCAAGATTAAGACACATACCTCGATTACTCATGTTTAAAGCAAGCTTTTGAATTAAACCTTGGCGTAAATGGTGAAGATTTGAGAGAGAAATGAGTGATTTGTGTTTCGAATGCGAATGAATACAATCCCTCTGATTTTCGCGTTTTTACGCAGGAAAGCCAAATTGGGGAATAGACGCAGTAGGCGCTGCGCCTCTTCCAAGAGACGCAGCTCTTGCTGCGCCTCTTCCTTTTGTTCCCTCCATACGGATTTTCAAAAATTCGTTATAAGTTCGTTATTTGTGGGCCAATCTTTGGTGCGCCTCTTCCACGATGCTATTTTACTCTTTTGGTCCGTTCGACGATTTTTCTTTCGTTCCGGCTCGCATTTCCAAGCCAGCAGCAGACTGTTTATTCCTTCCAAGACCCGTTTTTTGCTTGTCGCAACGAGCATTTACCTATTTACAAAAATTCGACACACCTTCATTATGTTTCAAGCGAGAGTAAACGGATGTACTTTCCCTCTCATGACAAGAAAAACAATTCCCCGTGATGTCTCCAGCGAGAGTAAGCGGACGTACTGTCTCTCTCAAGACGTAAGGATTAACATCTACCCAAGCAGATTTTCCCTCCAGCAGTTCCCAGCCGTGTCCTGCTACTTACAATATTTTCTCGAAGATTATCCAAACAATTTTCCCTCCAGCAGTTCCCAGCCGTGTCCTGCTACTCTCAATATTTCTCGTTTCCCGCGGAGTACGACGAGGGTGTCGTTCTCCAGAAGTTCCCAAACCCAAAGCCTTCTTTCTTAGGTTCGTAAACCCGAAATTAGGACTTTTTTAACTATAGGATCCCAATCCTTTTAGGTTCATAAGCCGTCAAGTTCCCCAAACCAATAGAGTTCCTATACCCAACCTTCGGTTTACCCCTTTAGTTGAACTTACTTTAGGCCTCTTTCCCGTCAATGCTTTCCTTTAGGGCCCCATACCCTAGCACAATCCTTATATATCCTTTAGGTCTTACCCTTAGCTCCCATGCTCAACCTTAGCTCCTACGCAACTCCGGAAGCATCTCGAGGAAGTAGTCTAATGGACTTTAAACGACCCTCCCCGATAGTCGACAGACTCTAAAATGTTCCCGACGACAGGTCCTTGGTTCAGACCCCTTGAGCCGCCTCGCGTCGCCATAGTCGTCAGGTTGTTATCTTCGATTGACCTGATGGCTATACTTTGACTTTCGCCTTGTCCGAGCCTCAGTCAAAGTGGGGGCTCTGTAGATACCTCATTTCTGCACCTCCCGCAAACCACCCGGTGATGATTGGGCCGCATGTTTGATACGCGGAACGATTTGTGACAGTTCATAAGATTATCGTCAAGTGATTGCTTAAATATTAATGTCTACCTCATGGTTGTCATCTACGTCCCGATACGGTCGTTTTGGCAGTAATTAGAGTACATTCGGAGTCCGAGCCTGAAACCGTCTCCATTTTCTGATAACCGTTAAATCCCGAGTCGGAATGTTCTGGAATGTTCCGGATATTTCTATTCCATATTTCATACAAATTTTATCTTTTGGCAAATAAAATCCCGTAATATTCATATAAGATATTAAGAAATATCGAATTATTTCCGTCCTACCATAACTCAAACGCGGAAATCTTTCTTCAGCAGGAGGAAACCTCCTGGGAATAGACGCAGCAGGTGCTGCGCCTCTTCCAAGAGACGCAGTGGCTGCTGCGCCTCTTCCCAGGCCCTTTTCTGCGTGTTTCTCGTATCTTTTTCATATCTTTCCGAGATTCACTTCCAAAGAGTCTCCGAAACCCTAATTCCTTCACGTGATTAGTATAAATAGGAGCCTTCGCTCCTCATATTTCTCACGCGAGTGTCCGCCCTTCTCTTCTCCCTTTGCATTCTAGACTTTGTTCTTACTTATTGGCGCCTACGTGCTTGAACTTTCGACCACGTAAGCTCGGATCTTTCCGGGTACCAGCCTCTCCGTTGCATGACCGACCAATTTGACCAACTACACATTAATCAACTTAATTAATCAATCGTTTTCCTCTTACGAGGGCACTTTCTTTGCATTCGCGTCGAGCATCACTAATCGATATCTTAGTCCTTCTCGTTTCGTCAACATGTAAGTCTGAGGGTGTTAAATCCCCCTTTATTTATTGTATTTTACTTTCCGTATCATCAATTGTAAGGTTTACGTCGAAGATACCATTAAAACCGATTTCTAAAACTCTTTGTTAAAACCTGTTTTGCGGATTTCCAGTAGATAACCGTCGAGAAAGGACGCAGCAACTGCTGCGCCTCTTCGAAGGAGCGCAGTTCCTGCTGCGCCTCTTCGTGAGGCTGCCGCAGTTCCTGCTTCCTTTCTTCTTCGCTCGTCCTCTGTTATTCGTTCCAAATTCTTTCTTTTGCTTGTTTTGTCTGTTAATTCTTCGTCTTAATATCGTAATAATTCCACATGTATTATTAATCATCATCATTAATATGTTTTAACCATCGTACATCCGACTTAAATCCCTAATAATCCAATATTTGCGGGTTTTCGTCATTAAATTCAATTCTGGGTTGTAGAGATTCAATTTGTTCATATTGGGTTTCTGGAATTCGTCCTTGATATAGTTTAATCTGTCCTTTGTCATATTCGTCGCATATTCGTCATTAATCCGTTGTATCTAACGTAGTTAATTGATTTAATTCGTAGGACTCATTAATATTTTTCACTTCTATCATTATTTCGTCATGTAAATAATCCGTTTGCATCGGTCTCATTCATATTTTGCTGTTTTTATGACCTATTCATGTGTTAAATAACATGCTAATCACTTTCATCCGAGTAAATATCATCAAATCGATCATTAAAATCACCAATTAACATTAACGGCTCGCAATTACGGCTTCACAGCCAGAGTTGAGCCAAGGAACAAACGCAGCGTCTGCTGCGCCTATTCCAAAGGACGCAGCTCTGCAGCGCCTGTTCCTGGCTGAGTTCTGTCCCTGAACTCCGTTGTTGCCTTGACCTAGTTTAATTAGTCTACAATTAACTAACTATTAACCGTAATATCACGCTAATTCCTGTTCGTTTATTTCTTTATTTTGTTCTTTTATTCTTTTTCTCAAATTATCCGTTTTAAAGGTATTTTCGACATGAATCGCCTATCCTAATGTAATTATTGTAATTTTCATCATTGTAATTCATAGTTATTGTATTTCTTTTATTGCTTGTATGTTTTCACATGTAAATGAGCATTAAATCCTACTTCGACCCTATTGTTTGCTAATTATGTGTCAACCGACTTAGTTAATTCTCACATGCTGGGATTAAAACTTGGATGTAGCATTGCATGCATATAATCGACGATATATCAAGTACGAATAACTTCCCTAATCATTAGTAGAGGCCGCTATCGAGGTGGGCGGGATTAGGTGTTCGATCAAAAGAGCTTCCTAATACGTACCCTCACCCCTTACTCCAGATCTCCGTGAGCACCCGTGTTCATTGGCATCCACGAGAGTCATTCTAGACATAGAATGCTAAGGGTAACGATTGCTTAGTGTTCATGTCACTACTTTGTGTCTTGACATGGCATGAGGTATTCAAACGGTTCCAATTTCCCATAAAAATTGGTGGCGACTCCATACAAAAATGCAAACGCTTGTTTCGTTTTCACCAAGCGCCCCCGTGGGCGGCCCGCTGTCCACAGTGATCACCGAGGTTGGAAAGTATGGAGACTTTGAAATCAAAGCGGAAGATGGAAGCAAATTCAAGGTCAATGGCTAAAGATTGAAACCATATTATGAGGGAGCATTTATTGGAGAGGTCGAGGTCACCTACCTTGGGCCTCCTCATCCTTGAAGAAATCATCATAGGGAGAGTTTGGTGGAGTCCTCCCTAAACCACCACTTGTAAATATACTAACCCTTATAACTTGTATTTTTAACTTTATTGCATTCCTTTTATCATAAACATAATTATTTCCATGAGAGTAAGTGAGGGAGGGTCACTAATTACTTTTGATGAAGGAAGGAACTAGTTTTTAAGTGCGGGGAAACTTTTTATCGGAGTAAAGGAAAAACGAGGAGAATCCGCTCGTCCAGAGAGGCAGACGACCGTCCAAACAAGGAATTCGAGCGGCCGTCAGAGAATCCGCTCGTCCAAAGGAGCTGACATGCAGATATTTTATCCTGATCCAGAATCCGAGCGTCTCGGGAGGCAATTCGCTCGTCTTCCTTCAGACGCCCGTCTCTTCGAAATTCCGCTCGTCTTTTGTGCTGCAAGATTTTGGGATTTCTTCTGTAACGAAATCCGAGCGTCTCCTCGCAAATCCGCTCGTCCAAGCTTCTGCAAAGACGCTCGTCCTAACCAAGATCCGCTCGTCCTGGCTGCTTCAAATTTTAGAAAAATCCGCTGTAAGAGAATCCGAGCGTCTTCCCAAGAATCCGCTCGTCCCAAAACGAAGGAATCCGAGCGTCCCATGGTCAAATCCGCTCGTCTCAATGCGGCCTTTATTCCTGTTTTTCACAATTTTATTTCTCCCCTACCACACAATTTGTGACACATCATCCTTCCTTCCACTTGTATTATAAAAACCCACTCTCTTATGACTCCAAAACATATCCCAAGCACTCATTCACTCCACAAAAACAAAAACCCCAATTTCTAGGGTTTCAAAAGATTCAAAAGCAAAGATCTAATCCACAAAGAGCATCTCCATATTTCAACAAATCAAAAATTCCAACTCTACAATTAAAGAATGGGACCAAGAGGATCTCTATTTAGAGATAGAAGAAGACCTACAGTGAGGGGAAGTTCTTCTACTTCTCATCTCAACACTCTAAGAAGGGAACATGAAGAAATTGTAGATCTTACCAAGCTTGATGACTTCTCTAATGTTGAATTCGTAAATGATGTGCAAAGGCTCATTTTTCACCGACTTCTTGGTAAGAACATTCTCCCTACCAAGTTTTTATACCATAGAACTTTAAGGAAGCTTGGGATTTACCATCAAATGGAAGCCCTTTTTGAATTGTTTGGTCTCTCTACCTTATTTCACATGCACGAGCAAACCTACCGATCCCTTGTTCTTGAATTTTTAAGCTTCTTGAAAATCACAACCTTAAACAAAATGATTTGTATAGAATTTATGTTCGAAAGTGTTTCGAGAATGATGACTCTAGTGGAATTTGCTAACGTGCTTGGCCTTGATGTCTCGCCTACCCGGACATCAAAACCGAATAAATATAGTGTTGCACCCCTATGGAGGGCCATGACCGGCCGAGATTTCATGTACATTAAGGAGTGTCTAACTTTCCACATTCAAAACCCTATTTTGAGACTCACCTACCGGTTACTTTACGGCACCATCCTTGCACGCCGGGACCCGACAATTGTGAACGAACTCGATCTTGTGTTCATGGAGTCGTATCTCGAAATCCAAGGAAGGGGTGGATACCATTTTAATGCGCCTCTCGTACTACTTGAGAAGTGGGCTAAGTTTAGAAACGGAGATGACGATGGGATGAAATATATCGTCAATGGAGGGCTCATTACAAGGATTGCAAAGCATTTCAATCCAAAATTCAACGAGAACAATGAGTACACTCCACTTTCCGGGAATACAAGGATAAATGAGGAACTCTTTCTTGTGCAACATCATTGGATAACCCTGGAGGGGGTTGATAAGAGAATCAAATGGATAACAAAGGGGAGTAACCCAATCTACTTGCCAATGACCGGTCTACCAATAATTTCACCAAGGAGGGGTCCTCTATAACCAATCCCGTCATACCTCATCCCCGCAAACCCAACCCAAGCAAGTCAAGCACCACCACCACCAAATCCCCAACAACAACAAGAGCCACAACAACAAAATGAAAAGATCAAGATACCTCCCTACCCTTTTCAATACCAACCATACAATCACCCTAACCCCTTTATTCTTCCTCGAGATGACTTTGTGACGGGGATTCTCCAAGACATGCATTTGCGTCAATATGAAGCCACCGTGGATATCTACTATGCTATTTACCCTAAATTCCACAATTTGGTTCAACAAGGAAAGGTTAGCGAGGAGGGGATGTTTCCCTCTTGGGCTCAATTGGACATTCCCTTCCCGAACTCGGCAAAGGCCAATGAAGGGGCAAATGGGCATGAAGGCGAAGGGTGTGATAAATCTTGGGGTGGGGATACGGTGGAGCTCAATAGCGAGGAAGACGAGTTCATGGACTTCAATGCGAGTGATGCATCCAAGGAAGTTTGGGATAGTGACCTAGAGGGGGATGATGGCGATCTCTAGAGATCTCTTCATAGCTAGATGGAGCGGGCATGAGGCACCCATCAAAAGCTTAAGTGAAGTTTCCTTATCCTCTCTCTTTATTTTCAATTTTCATGAAAAGAATTTGATGTTTTGATAACTTGTACCATATTTGTTTTCATTTTGAGGAGTCCTATCAACATGGAGGACTAACACCTTGGCTTCATTAAGGTGTTCTTTTCATTGTTCCCAACTTGTAAAATCCAAAATGACAATTTGTAGTTTCATGCATTGTATTCCATGTGCATGAACTACCCCGAAATTCAAGACGTTAGAAATAATGTCTATTTTGGTTTAGGGAAGTCCATGCATATGCATCGGGAGGTAATCTAAATTACGCTCTCCGCCATAACAAAAAAACATGCATCATGTAGTGTAGCTTAGCATAGTTTGCATTTAGTTTAGAAATCATGCATCATACTTGCATAATTTCCTATTGTATTGGCCATTGAGGACAATGCCCATACTAGTGTGAGGATGGGAAATTCTAACTTGACTTTTATTCAAAAATCCAAAAAAATCAAAAATTTCGAAAAAATCCAAAAAAAAATTGAAAAATTGAAAAAAATCAAAAACATGTTCATTTCCTTTTTAGTATAAACTTGTATATATTGTCTTGTATATATTGTGTTTCTTCATCCTTGTTCACATTGATTGACTACGCCACATCCGAGACATGAGGATATTGAAGACCGCATGGTATGATCTTTCCAATCTCCTTTTTCCTCTTTATGTTAATGACTATGTGGCTTTATTTTGATTGATGCGGTAAAAACAATATGAATTTAGGATTGCATTTAGATTATTTGGCATACTAGTTGGTAGAATCATATGCATTAGGATGTATAAATGTTAGTTGCATCATGGCATGTAGTTGCATATTAGAAATTTTTTGTGAAACCGTCTACTTGGGAAGCTTGACAAGTATATATAGGCCCTAGTAGATGCTTTTTATTCTTAAGACTTTGCTTGTTAGAATACTTGTAAAACACCCTAGGATGTGTCATGCTAGTATCCTTTGACCCATGGATTAAGGCCTAGTCAAGAGTACCTTGTGGTGTGATAACTCCTTGGCTACCGTTTATTCCAAGGTGACCCTTGAAACCATGCGTCCATCGTCCATATTCTACCACATTTTGTCATCAAAAAGGGAATGGGCACAAACAAAAATTGTTCAAAATTTGAGTTCAAGAAATGAAAAGAAAAGAAAAGAAAATTTTTGCAATTGCATCAAAAGAAAAGTGGAGTAACAAAAATACAAACTCCTATGCTTCAAATATAAGGCACCCTCGTTACTAATTGGGGTGACTTTGAAAATGTTAAAAAGAAAATGCAAAGAAACGTTGAAAGTTGTCAAGTATTGAAATGCCAAACATCAAAAGAAATGGCAAAAAGAAAGTGTTCTCAAATGTCAAATGCCACAAGAAATTGGGGGAAAAAACAACAACAAAAGCAAACTCCCAAATGAAACTCAAATCCTATCGATCCCTTTATCCATCGTATCCACTTTTGTGCATGGTAGATAGGGGACGACCCTTCTTCTTTTCTAGGCAAGAGGGGGAATTCCACGATCCTCCAGTGTTTCTAACACCATTGGGAGTCTATTCTTGACAAAAGCATTTAACGATTGAGGACAAAGGTACCCTAGCTTGACACAACTTGGAGGTGATTTATTGGTATCCTCCTAGGCTTAGTAGTTTGAAGAAATTGCATCTATGAAGGAGTGTGTACCCTTGAATTGCTTCCCTTGTAGATAATTTCCGCCACTTAGATGAGAAAAGTGGCTATTCTTTTGTAGATGCATCCATTACTTGATTTTGTGTGCTTTAATGATTGGATGTGTCGCCATTTTGGCAAGACCCACCTTGCCTTGAAAGAAGGCATCCTACCTCATGGTTGCCTTGTTGTGAGTTGAAGGGGCGGAGTGAGACCCGCTAATTGTCTCATGTCGGCTATATTAGTCGGATAGTTTAAATAAGGGTCCTAGTTTTATCACCTCTTTACTCGGGACGAGCAAAGGTTCGGTTTTGGGATATTTGATGTGACCATTATTTGAGCATATTTAGTCCCCGAATTAGCCTCGTTCCTATGCTTTTTAGTGCATATTTGGGTCATTTACTATCTTTAGTCCTTTGTTTTACATATTCTTTGAGGTTTTGTTTCCTTGGTAGGAGAGGAGTGCAAACCTTGTATTTTCATGGCAAAATAGAGCTAAATTGATCGAATCTAATGACCAAGCATCAAAGAGAAGACAAGACTAGAAGGCCTTTGTACATATTATAATAGATGGGCAATGATGAAGAAATCCTTGCATCCCCGACTAAATCCCGGAGGATTATTGGAAGAAGAGAAGAAGAAAAGAAGAAAGGAAAGGTTGTGACAAGATCCGCTCGTCCAGCCAAGAAGACGCTCATCCAACACTTCAGGAATCCGAGCGTCTTTGCCAGAGGGACGCTCATCCAACCACGCCCCAATCCGCTCATCCAAGCAATCAAGACACCCGTTCAGCCACCCCAGAATCCACCCGTCCCGACCCTTTGGACGCTCGTATTCTCTTACAGGCCCACACGTCCTCTTCTTCCCTCCATGAAAGATGCGCATATTTATGAAAGACCGGCAAAAAGGAGACTCGTCTTTTAAGAGGAGCGATTCCTCAAGGACTTAATCGTCATTTAAGCCCTTAGTAAACCCTAATTTGTGTACCTAATCCCCACTATAAATACCCCATTAGTCTAATTAGATTAAGCATGTTCTTCTTATCAATCTTTAGTGTAGTTTATATCATTCTAATCTCTTCTTAATCTTGTAATCAACTTCTAATCAAGTCTTAATACAAATCTCATTTCCTTAATTTCTCTTTTGTTCATCTTTTATTTTGGGTAATTGAAGATTATTTGGGTTATTATTGGGATATTGACAACCTTCCAATCATTCATCGAGTACTTCTATTATTCTTTGCTTTATTTTGGAATCATTAGTAGGTATAATTCTCTTAATCCCTTTTTAATTATTGTTAATCATCTTCATTTATTCATCATGTTTTGCTTTGTTAATATGATTGACAACCTTGTTAACATGTTAAACTTGATAATGAGTGAGTAGTTTCCTTAACTAGGGTTAATGGGTAATTAGGGGAAACCAGCATGAGGGATGATTCATGCTTAATTTAATATGTTTTCATAATTTATTTGCTTGCTTATTGTGATCTCAACTTATGCACATGTTATGTTTGATGAAATGCGAGCCTATGAATCCTTGCATTTTTTTACCCATCACTTACTTTTTCAATGAGACTTGTAAGACATAAACCAACTCGAGTCTCATTAGACCATGCATATAGTTGAGTAGGGAGGATTAAGTCGACTTGTAGGTGTTGTACAATCTAATCGATTCGGCTCAATTTAAACCTTCCTAGGATTGTAAGATATAAACCAACTCGATCCATCACAACAATAATTGCTTGCTTATAATTTGAGAATATGTTTGTATGATCAATTTCCATGAATCCCCTTTGACCCCATGACACCCTAGTGCTTTTAATCAATTGTTTACATCTCATTTTAATCATCTTGCTTGTTTACTTTTATTGCTATTTAGTTTAGTGATCTTCTCATCTCAACCCAAATCGTGACACTCCTAGACACCGCTACTTGCAATCGAAAATCCTACTTAATACCCGTCCCTTGGGATCCGACCTTTACTTGCCTCTTTACTAATAGTAGAGTTGTTTGTGAAGTTATAAATATTATTTTTGTCTAGGTGCTCCTAACGACAAGTAACCGAAAATTAAGCTCCAAGTGAGTCCGACCACTCCCTCTGATCATAGACCAAAGAGGTATAACTAATTTTGTAAAAATTTCCTCGTCATGTGAGCACACTTAGTGGACCCAAACGATGATATGGGTATGTCCCGTTCTAGGTAGCAAAGTATATGAAGACTCCGTGTCTGGGTCAAGGTGAAACTGGATTGGATATTTGGAATGTGGGGCTCGGAAATAAGAGGCTTTGATGAGCAAATCTCTGGAGCTTGATTTTGTGGAGTTAAGGCTTGATGGGATTATGGCTTGTAATATGGCTTGGAAATGGAGTCTCTTGGCTTGATGTAGCCTGAGCACATGAAGGTAGGTTAATTGATGCGGGATCAAGTTTCCATGTCTTGGCCCTAAAGGATGGGTATACAAGCTTGAGAGGATTCTCAAAATTCCTAACTATCTCCTGTAACGGTCTCGAGAAGGACTTAGGGTGTGTTATGTGTAAAAGGCTAAGTGAGGGTGCTAGCTGACCATCTTCATCGACGTCTTCGATTCTACATTGTAACTTGATTCTATATAGACTTCAGCGTTATTCTGCTCAGTATTTGATTTCAGGCTTGTTCCTGATTCAGACTCTAATTCTTGGTCTGAAATATATCTGGGCTTTATGCTCAGATTCTTGATTCAGGTTTTTGAGGATAACTTTGACTTTAGATATTGACATGGACTGGATTGAGCCTTCTTCTTTTGACTCTTTTGTCTTGGATTACGGGCATAACTGCGGCCTTGGATATTGATCCTGGTGTCTCTTGATTGAGCCTTTGTCTTTGATCATGGCTCGTATTGCCTTGGATTTGCTTGTTACCATGGATTTGGGTCAGACTAGCACCTTTGGGTGTGAAATGGGTTGGTCTTTAGTAACACGGGTTGTTTATTGTGGGGAATGGGCTTACCTTCCGTCATGGATTGTTAACAAGGGAGATGGTTTGGATTCGTCCTAGAATCTCTTGAGATAGGCTCGTCTTAAACTGGGGTATAGTGAGGTTTCTATTGCCAGACATGGAATAGGTAAGAAAGTGAACACGGAGTTTCAGGTCCTCTACAACTTGGAACGGAACATCATCTAAGTGCACTCACATTGACTATCATGTGTTATTGTTCATTTTAAAATGTCTCATATCAATTCTTGTCGTCACAGGAAAAGGGTAAAGGAAGAGAAGAATAAGTGGATTGAAAATTGTACTTTTATTGAAATGAGTAATGAATGTATATAACATAGACTAGAGAAGACATGTGACTCGCGGGACAGCCCCAGGTTATCACTAGGAATGGAAATGGACACAAAGAAAGATACTAGAATAATTATGGGAAAGAAAATCTAGGACTCGGACTCGGACTTTGACGCGATTTCATATCTAGACTCCTAATCATTATTGTTATCTTCGGGGGATCCTCTTTTAGCATCTGGTAGCTTGAACGTCCAATCTTGATCGTTGAACGATTTGAGCACCATAACCTCGTTGTTTGGGGTACTAGAAGGGTAAAGGCCCAGAAGACCTTCCTGTCTTTGAAGAGTGAGACACCCATAAGGGTCATTCTTTTCTCTTAAAGGACTGAGGGTCGATAACGATATCTTGCCGCGATTGAGCATATAGTGGATGGTATATTTGAGTTTGGAACATGCTTCAGTGTCGTGTCCATTACCCCTATGGAATAAGCAATATTGAGAACCGTCCCAGAAGCGACCTCTCCTGTCGTACTTAGGGTCTGGGGTTGGACCGATCGGTTGGATCAGTCCTTTGGAAAAGAGTCTTTTAAAGGCGACCGTATAAGGCATGCTTAAATTGGAGAATGACCTTGGAGGCTGAGTTCCTCTTTCTGGTGAAGGTTCTATAAACTTTACGTCGGTAATATAGATTGTTTGATTGTTGGGTGTAGATGTGGACGATGAACCTCCTTGGATGGCTTCATTGATACGAACAATCTCTGCTGATAAGTTTTCGACGGTTTTGATGCCACCTTCCAAATGGGAGGTGTAAACTGGGTGCAGACAGTTAATGACGTCCCCAACCAATGTTGCCTCCTTTGACTTTTCGGGTATTTTTGAATCTATTTTTCTCCTTTTCACCAAATGATTGGTGGTCGGCCATCTTTTTGATCATCCGCGATGTTGAACTCCCTATAAGGTCGGTTAGTTTCTGTATCCGAACTAGTTAGGAGCGAGACAAAAATCCTACCATCCTCAATCCCATCTTGTATGACATGCTTGAGTTCATAGTAATTCTCGGTATCATTACCCCTACCCCTATGGTATTGACAATATGAATTGCCATCCCAAAATTCAGATTTCTTTTCTGGATCTGGGCTAGGTCCTATTGGTTGAAGAAGACCTAGAGAGGATAATTTGTTCAAGGCTAGGGCATAAGGTATGCTTAGACTTGTGAATGACCTGGGAGAGTTGTTAGGTTTCTTTGACGAAGGCTCCATGAGGTTGCCTTTATTGATTTTGACTCCTGGATGAGAAGAACTAGGAATAGATCGCTCACTTTTTACTTTCTCCTCGAGACCATGAGGTTTAGGGTTTGTCTGGACACTTTTTATCTTGAGAGGTTGGGTCTCAAGCTTCTTACGCATTTCAGCAAACTGGTTCTCCATGTTGGAAAGTCGAGAGTTTAGGCTATCAATAGCTCTTTCCAACTTAGGAAAATTTATTATTGAAGGCAATGGAAAGCATGAGCATTCCACTTTGGATATCGTCGTCTTCAAGCACGTTGATCTCTCCGTCGTCACGAGGATCGAGGAGATGAGAACAGTCTAGGAATGATTCTTCGTCATGTTTAATGATATTAGACCCAAGAGGGTCGATCTTCTTGGATTTCTTGGCGGAAGGTGGCACATGAAGCTTGCCATCCTCGATCATATCCCGGATAATATGCTTTAGACAAAAGCATTCCTCCGTATCGTATCCCCTTCCTCGATGGTACTGATAATACGAAATGCCCTTCCACCTAGGCAATATCTTTTCAGGGTCTAGGGTTGACCAATTGGATGAAGTTTTCCCTGGGAAACCAGTCTTTATAGAACTACCTCATATGTGGTCCCGAGGTCAATGAATTCCCTATGAGCTCGTCCCGGCCTTCTAGGAGGCGTTTCCAAGAGGTTGACTCCCTTGTCTTCACTGGCCTTCTTAGATGGGTGAGTTGTGTTGAAGCTATGACCTGCTCTTGGGGTACGAGAAGATGGTAAAGGTTTCATCATGTCTATCTTGTTTTCCATATTGATGACACGAGCGCTCAAGTCTTCGACGTGGCCTGAAGCTTAGTGACTGCAGTACTTAGTTCTTTGACGTCGACAGATAAACGTTCTTGAACATTTTCATTAGAAAATGCAGAATTCCTACCGAGAAGAAAATAACGCACGTTACAACTTGATTCGACATGGGATCATGCATACTAAGGCGACAAACAAAGGATATACGACGAGATGAGATGACTAGACTCTTGACTTGTGAATCCAGGAAATGTCGTGAGTGACTTCTCGTGTTTGGACTCACGGTGTTTGACCTTGACCTTAGACTCGAGTGTTGACTTTGACGGAGTGACATTTATGTGGTTGACTTGATTGACGGGATTGATGACACGTGTTGATTCTAAGACGTGTGTTTTAAGATAGACTTGACTCGAGGTTCGGGTATGTGTGTCCCGAATGTAACACTAGGGGAATTCTGTGCGTTGACTCGAGTGTGTGGGTCGAGGTGTCGAAAATATTTAGATCCTAACTGAATTGGGTCCAAAATGACGGCGTGACACCTTAGGACTTGACTCGAATTTGAAAAGACCCAAAATGTAGGAAAAGACGGGTTTATAACTTGACAGAGTTTCGACTAGGACATAGTCGGTTTGAATTTTGACTCTAACTTAGCCTAATTGAATTTACATATTTACTTTTACGTGGTTTGAAAATATATTTTATTTAAAACGTTTTTTTTGGACTTTTTAGGTTATTTTTTTTATTTTGTTTTGAGAATTTACGAAGTATTTCATTTATGGAAAATTTAAAATTGGATGGAATTTTGAAAATTGAATTTTACAGAAAGTGGAAAGGTAATGGATTTTATTTTACAAAATTTTGTCATGGTTTTGTTTACAAATGGGGATCACGTATATGATACAAACATACATATGGGCATTATAACGGTATGTTGAGTGCATTTAAAGGGTTTTGGCTTAAAAAGTTGGGTTGCCATACCGAGCAATCAAACCCTGGTCTGTGGAGAGGTCAGTGCCAAACAAGAGTAAGGTCGGTTCCTAGTCCATTTCCTCGAGTAGTGAAATCCCTTGATACAAACAAGAGTATGTACCACGGTATGGTTGACGTCAATCGTTATCTATCCTTAGGCCCAGATAAGAATTTGGACCGTCCAGACGGGACGATTGGTCGAACGGGTTAGGTTGGGCCTAGGAAGGCCGAATAAAACGACCTAAGAAGGTCGAGTAATGAAAACTGACAACTGTCTCATATAAACTATTCCCTAACCTTGTTCAAGTTTCACCCTGGGTAACACGTAAGTGTATCATCCCCAGCAGAGTTGCCAAACTGTGGACATGGGCCACGGGGGCGCTTGGGACAAGCGTTGCATTTGTGGAGTCGCCACCAATTTTTATGGGAAATTGGAACCGTTCGAATAACTCGTTGAAGGAAATGTAGATTCATATACATGTTAACATACTCTTATATGTCTAAATAATTTGTCATAAAATTAATTACGGATCTTATGCATGCAAACAATAATATAAATAGAGGAGAAATCATGTCCTTACAAAATGGATTTCGGCTATTAGGGCACAAGAGAGATCACCTTTCTCTTCTTGTTCTTGAGCCTTTCCAATGGAAGAATAAAGATCTAAGTGTAAGATCTCTCCCTATGTATTATACCCAAGGCTTAACACTTAATCTAATTAATATTACAATACTAGTATAATATTAATTTTAGTAGAAAATTGAACCAAAAACTTTTATAAAACTCTTATAAATTTCGGTTTTAAGAGAGAAGAAGAGAGGATTTTTCTTCTCACTAGAACTTGTATTTTTGGATGATAAGTGGAATGAATTAATTTCTAACACATTTTAGAGTAATAGGTAAAATAAAATGAAAAACCAATGATGGTTTTTCACATCAAAAACCGGGTGGTAGGGGGGGCTTTTGGGTGAGCCAATGCATGAAATGGTTTGTCTTCACAATGCACCATAGGCTTGCATGGCTACTAAAGCAAAACAATCATTGTGTTTAGCTACTAATTAAACAATTAATTAGCTTAAAAGCCCCTCCTATTTTCGGCACCTTTAGCTAATATGGATTCCATATTAATTTTGTCAATTGTCAATATGTTACATGTCACATGTCACATATATTTGTTATGTATTTTTAACATATTAAAAATCAACGTATTAATAAAAATACGTCACATACAAAATCGACTTAGTAATATCATAATTACTTGTGCCAAAATATTTTACCAATTTATAAATCACAACAGATTGTATTTATAATAATTCATTCAATTTCGATTGTTTCTTTAAACAATAATTTCATCCGAGTAATGATACAATTCAATTACTCGGACCGTATCTTATTTAATCACATTTCAATATGATACGTAAATTTTACTTCCAAAATCGTCCGTCAATTTTCAAATAATTTAATTAACTCGTAACATTATACGATCAATTAAATAATCAATTAAGAGTATTGCCCTTTAGGTATGACCTAGGGGTCAACTGATCACCACCGTCACACGACAAGAATGTCAAACTCTAGTCGACCAATCATTACCGATATATGTTGACCAGTTGACAATAATAATATTACTTCCCAATTGTATTCATTTTAATGAGACTTAAACATGTGATCATTATGATCAACAAATGTGATCGCATTATTGTCGGAGGACACATATTCCAACAATCTCCCACTTGTCCTCGACAAGTGTGCGTCACCAATTCTCTTGTCCTATTACTATCTCCCACTCAATGCAAGGTGTCTTTCGGTCGTACTTGCAAGTGATCATATCGAGAGGGTTTCCTCGATCCGAGAATAACCGATTGACCGGACTTATCCGTCATAGATACTTTCCGAGCGTGGCCACGCATTTCGATTCATTACTCCTCGAGTGGCCCCGAGATATTGTTATAACCCCGACTAGGGGTGGACAATTCCTATCGCACTCATTCCCTTCGACTAGCCACACCATCATAACCCAAAATATGCCCATTTGACCCCATTTACGAAGGTCGTAGTAACACAAATCAAAGTTAATCTGAAACTGTGCCATCTTAGGTAAATAGTCTTTAGTCAAAAGAATCGACTCATTCGAATACTATAGTAGCTCTCGCCACGACCAGGCTATATAAATTTGCCAGAACTCTATAAGCGGTCATAAGGCCCGACAAAATGTTCCTAACAGTCTGCCTATGTGATCGATTAGTCATCTCACATGACTGTATGGCACTTGAACTTGCCATCAATCGCCTCACACTCTAGTCACTTCGAGACGTCACCTCATATAAGTAACTATGGGCAAAAACAATGTTAATCCATGTTCACTTTAACGGGGTTCAATTGTCTCTACAACCCGTTTGGATATAACAATGTTCAAGGTGAGTTAATAATAACTCAAACGACAAGTGTCGACATCACACTCGGGTAGTCAATATCATATTACAACCTTGTGATGTTTATCATAAGTGTAAACACTTATTGATTGCAATAGAAGTTTAACATCCCATGTGTCCATGTGTTCAAACTTCTTACACTTGCATTTTCCTTCACATTCATGTTTTCACTCATAGCATGAATCTTACCAAGTACACATCAAGGTTCTCGACCTTGGTTTTGGTTCTTTAACTTGAAAGAACTTTCTTATCGCTCATCTCATAACGAACGAATTTGCGATGAATAATACAACTTTTACTGATCAAGTGTTCCATCCACACACAATGCACTAGGTATATGTTTTGTAGAATCTTGTAACAATTTACAAGATCATTCAGCTTAGCACTTCTCACAAGTCCTAGCTTTACTAGGAAAGATTGTTTTTGAATAACTTCTTATTCAACCAAGCATCTTTCCAAAGCTTCTCATTTCTCTTTCTTGCTCGAAAGTTTTAGGATTCTCATAAATCCTTACTTGTGTTCGGATTTCATATATATGTGCAACCTATTGTCACATAATCGAGTATTCCGTCAAACACCGAAATCGCTCATCGGATTCTACTTGAGAATTCATGACGTTTCTATTATGGCTCACCAACCAATCATCATGCTCATATGCATATGATTCAAAATTGGACATGTACATGATTATTCTAATGGCGGAAACATTAGTTATTGATAATCATGAGATCAACCGTTCTCAGGTTCAATGAACTACCATGACTGCTAATGGTAATTCCATTTTCATTCATATGAATATCCTATGTATATGTTGATACGATGTGTATCTCTTTAATACTAATCCAACATCCCAAGATGTTATTGGATTCATCATTGTCCATTTTCATCCAGAATTGAAAACTCAAAAGCTTCTTTATGAAAGAAGGTATTAGCTCGTCATTCTTTAATGAGTAATGAGTTTTATACATTCAAGGATGATAGCTCCCACTAAATTCCATGTCTTCACATGAGAATTTCCTAACTCCCACTCAATTCAACATATTTTGAAATTGACTTCTCAATCGAAATTTGTCAAAGATATAAATATAAATTGCTTTGCCAAGTTACTAGGATAAAACCATATATGTTCCCATCATATCCTTTCAAAAAGCCTATTTTGAAGTGGTCTCATCTCAACCTTATGGAAAGAGATTTTTAAATCTCTAACACACTCATGTCATAATGATGTGTAGTAATGTCATTATTCAAATATAAACAATATTTAGAATACGTCCTTCGGAATACTCTTTCGGAAGGAGGATTAACCATTTCCTAGCGAGGTTAAGCAATGACATTTGCGTGGTTAAAACGTTGGCTATTGAAGATATCGGAATATCAATCTTTGCAACTTAATCTTGATCATAACTAGTATGTTAATTTGATTCATTTAGGCTCTTAAGTAAAACTCATGATTGAAACTATTTGGTCAAAATTTATCATATAGCACTTAGTCAAAAACTTGTTAAGACTTTACATTAGTCATTTTTATCCAAAACTTCTTTTGGTCTCCTCGTGTAGTTATCTTGAGAATATACTCTTATGATTACTACACTTGGTCTCTTTAGTCATATAGAACTAACTTGAGACCATAGATCTCATCTTTTCGGCATACTATGTAAATAGATATACCTTTATTCAAATCATTTTCTCTTGCGTAGATCTTTATTTACATAAGTACACAATTTTATCTTGCCTTGTGTGTTGTGTCCTCATTTTTCTCCCACTCTATCTTTAGAATAAATACACTATAGATTCAAAGATAGCATATGAGACACAAATTAATGATGTTGAAGTATAAGGAGAACTATCTCATAGATAGACTAATAGTAATTGATTTCATGTGTGTACTTGGTGGTTGACATACCTTTAAGAGAGTTCATAGACTCAAAATCACTTCATAGATGATCATACACAAGCCTTAAGCATGTGGACATATAATGAAACCCGTCATTATAATTGTCTCTTAGATCACTTTAAGGGAATAATCTTATGTTTCAAAACGCAAGCATTTAAAGATGAAATTTTAGAACATGAAGGATAAATGATAAAACGGGTGACTTGGGTTGCAAACCAAGTCACTATCATCCAAAATACAACTCATTATCCAAAATACTTTTCCATGTCGAACACGGAAACTCAAAGTTCTAGAATTCAAAACATAACTTAAAATAAGACAATGAAAAACAAAGCTCCACAAAAGCTATCCTTAGCTTCTCCATGGTTTCTCATGCTTGTTTTTCTTTTCCCTTGTCTTTGCTTGGTGGAGGCCCTATTTACAATAAAAAGGGACATACATTATCACAACTTTGCATCATAATACCATAGTTGAATTTAGAAACATAAAAGAAGGTTAGTCATTTACCTACTGGAGTGATCTTTCCAGCTTTGATATCACCAAGGTATTTGGAACAATTTCTTTTCCAATGCCCCATGCCATTACAATAATGACATTTATCAAGAGGACCCTTCTTGACTTTGGAGGTGCTAGCTTCACAAGACTTAGCTTTGGTGAATGTGGGAGCTTGCTTTTTACCCTTTCTTCCACTCTTCTTGAACTTCCCCTTACTCTTTGTGCTTATGTTAAGCACATCGTTGGGAGGGTTCACATTTAACCCCATGTCCCTCTCGGCTTGCACAAGTAACTTGTGCAACTCCTCAAGAGACACGTCCTTGTCTTGCATGTTGAAATTCACCCGGAATTGCACATATGCCTTGACTTTGGACAAGGAGTGTAGAATCCTATCTACGATGAGTTCTTTGGGGATTTCAACCTTTTGAATCTTCAAGGTCTCGACAAGCTCCATGAGTTTGAGCACATGAGGGCTAACCTTTTGGCCCTCTTTGAAGTCCAGATCAAGAATGCCGCGGCCGCCTCATATTGGACGATCCGCGGAGTTTGTGAAAACATGGTCACAAGTTTGGAGTAAATCTCATTAGCATTGCCCATTTTAAAGGCTCTCCTTTGGAGTTCCGCCTCCATCGCAAATATTAAGACATTTTTCATTGCGGCGGACTCCTTTTGGTAAGTCTCATAGGCTAACCTCGTGGCCGCGGTGGACCTAGTGGAGGGTTCGGGTGGAGAGGCCTCGGTAAGGTAACGAAGCTTGTCGTCACCTTCGGCGGCTAATTTGAGTTGGGCATCCCATTCGGAGAAATTTGACCCATTCTTTTCAAGTTTACATCGATCCATAAAGGATCGGAGCCAAGATGAAGTAGCGAGTGGTGTAGCATTAGGAGTTGGTGTTGCCATTTGTTATGAATAAGAAGTGGTCTACAAAACAAAATATAAGGAGTAAAACAATTGTCGTTTTAATAATACTCGTAAAAATGTATGATTTAAACAAGTTTTATGCATTTTTCTAGTGACCTCTACCCAACTAGATAAATGATTCCAAGACCCAAATTCATATTAATTTGGGCACGGTGTGGCCGATGAAACCCTCATCAATATAACTCGGTGGATTAACGTTTTAATCGATTCTACTTTTAGAACTCTTGGTCGATAATATTACATTAACATTTATCTATAGCCCAAAACGCATTCAACAAGGGGACGGTGTGGCCGATAAAACCCTTATCGAAAAACTTTTGTTGAGTTCAATCCAAATTTCGAATAAATGTGTCCATGATCCAAATCCACATCAACTTGGGCACGGTGTGGCCGATGAAACCCTCATCAACATGAATTCGGTGGATAGACATTTATCACCCACTTCCCCTACGTAACAAGGTTTGTACCCCGGTGTGGCCGAGTGCACTCCCTCACGAAATAGGTTTTCATGGTTTCTACTATTTGGTAAGGCTATGTCTCAATTGATAGTTTTAGCGAGAGGTCATGTCAATTTATTATCTATCACGTTTTAAGTGAACTAAAGCGGTGAACTACGATAATTCTAATTGACACGGTCGATAAACTCGATAAAAAGACAATGCATGTTTAGTTATGGCGATTTAGCGATGCATGTGACATAAAATAAAATGCAAGCATAAAGATAAATAAATCCTAGTATGGCCTTTCCTAAAATAGAAAAACTATTAATCTATTACATATTCGGAAACCAACTCCATTGGTCCCTTGAACTTCGGTTGTGGCACACATCTCGAGGTAACACCGTCTTTATGTATCGCCATTCTTGAAGTAATCCGTCTTTTGGAACTCCGGAATGAATAAGATTACATAATAAAATACATAATTTCCTATTATACATTTGTAACTAAAATAAAATAAATCTATTAAATTACAAAACGGTGATACGAGATCACAATAAAAATTACAACCGAATCGATATTCCCATACATTTCGGGAAATACCAATTAAAATCTAAGGCCATACTAAGTAAAATTACATAATTCAAAAATTACATAAATTATAATTATGACAATCATAAAGAAAAATGCAGCATTATAATATGTATAAACATGCTCAATTTTTTATGCTAAATCGCCTTTTAATTAGCCAATATCGTATATTACTCGGTTTTTACGGATTTGCGTGATTTCAACATTTTATAATCACAAAAATGCATAAACTCATATTTATGCATAAGTTAATTACCCTAACCTCTTAGGACTCAAAATATAGTCTCCACTAGTAATTTGACCATAATTAACTTTTATTTACAAAATTGTTCATAAATGGACCAAAATTACAAAAATAAGCTATTAAACTTCAAATAAATCCAAAAATTTCAAATAAATTCAAAATTTAAAATTTAAATTCATGAACATTCTGGAAAAATTCCATGACACTCATAATGTTCAAAATCTTAGGTTAAAAATTTCGAAATTTTTCCGGAAAAACAATGTTGCGGTTTATCGATTTTTAATAAAATAATCATAAAAACATGGAAAAATTATTTTCATTAACTTTTCAATTTTAGATCTGAAAAATATAATAAAATGCAATATTAGACGTTTTTCCTAAGTCATAGATTATATTTTATTAATTTTCACTAATAATGTCACTATTTATGCCATTTTTCTTCAAAAATTCATAAATCATGCTAAAAGACTTCTTTATAGCCAATTATTTTACACACATCTTGTAAAATTGCATGTGGCAACATATAAATTTTCTATGACCAGATTCGAAATTTAACTCATATTAACCTATTTTTCTCTTAAATCCGAATTTAATAATGAAAAATTCATTTTTCGAGCATAACAAGTCCAAAAATTATGAAAATTTTCAGGTTATCTCAAAATAATATATGTGACAACATATCCAAAAACCAAGTTAAAATTCGAAGTATAGCTATTTTTAGACCAAAAATGACATTTTTACTCATAAAATCACATTTAAATGCCATTATTGTAAATTATGAACAATAAAAATCCGAAAAATTAACCAAAATATCCTAAAACACTTTAGGACCAGAAATATTAACATGCATGTGATAATTTCGTGATATATCATAATAACACAAATTTTACAAGTTTTATTTTGTTATTCATAAAACTCGGAAAAACTTTTAACCAATTTGCATGCAAACAACCGTGGCTCTGATACCGATTGAAGGAAATGTAGATTCATATACATGTTAACATACTCTTATATGTCTAAATAATTTGTCATAAAATTAATTACGGATCTTATGCAAGCAAACAATAATATAAATAGAGGAGAAATCATGTCCTTACAAAATGGATTTCGGCTATTAGGGCACAAGAGAGATCACCTTTCTCTTCTTGTTCTTGAGCCTTTCCAATGGAAGAATAAAGATCTAAGTGTAAGATCTCTCCCTATGTATTATACCCAAGGCTTAACACTTAATCTAATTAATATTACAATACTAGTATAATATTAATTTTAGTAGAAAATTGAACCAAAAACTTTTATAAAACTCTTATAAATTTCGGTTTTAAGAGAGAAGAAGAGAGGATTTTTCTTCTCACTAGAACTTGTATTTTTGGATGATAAGTGGAATGAATTAATTTCTAACACATTTTAGAGTAATAGGTAAAATAAAATGAAAAACCAATGATGGTTTTTCACATCAAAAACCGGGTGGTAGGGGGGGCTTTTGGGTGAGCCAATGCATGAAATGGTTTGTCTTCACAATGCACCATAGGCTTGCATGGCTACTAAAGCAAAACAATCATTGTGTTTAGCTACTAATTAAACAATTAATTAGCTTAAAAGCCCCTCCTATTTTCGGCACCTTTAGCTAATATGGATTCCATATTAATTTTGTCAATTGTCAATATGTTACATGTCACATGTCACATATATTTGTTATGTATTTTTAACATATTAAAAATCAACGTATTAATAAAAATACGTCACATACAAAATGGACTTAGTAATATCATAATTACTTGTGCCAAAATATTTTACCAATTTATAAATCACAACAGATTGTATTTATAATAATTCATTCAATTCCGATTGTTTCTTTAAACAATAATTTCATCCGAGTAATGATACAATTCAATTACTCAGACCGTATCTTATTTAATCACATTTCAATATGATACGTAAATTTTACTTCCAAAATCGTCCGTCAATTTTCAAATAATTTAATTAACTCGTAACATTATACGATCAATTAAATAATCAATTAAGAGTATTGCCCTTTAGGTATGACCTAGGGGGTCAACTGATCACCACCGTCACACGACGATGTGTCAAACTCTAGTCACCAATCATTACCGATATATGTTGACCAGTTGACAGTAACAATATTACTTCCCAATTGTATTCATTTTAATGAGACTTAAACATGTGATCATCATGATCAACAGTCGTGATCGCATTATTGTCGGAGGACACATATTCCAACACTCGTGTCATGTCAAGACACAAAGTAGTGACATGAACACTTAGAACTCGTTACCCTTAACATTCTATGTCTAGAATGACTCTCGTGGATGCCAATGAACACGGATGTTCACAAAGATCTGGAGTAAGGGGTGAGGGTACGTATTAGGAAGCTCTTTAATCGAACACCTAATCCCGCCCGCCTCGATAGCGGCCTCTACTAATGATTAGGGAAATTATTCATATTTGATATGTCGTCGATTATATGTATGCAATGCAACATCCAACGTTTTAGTCCTAGCATGTGAGATTAGAATATGTCGGTGAACAAAGAATTTAGTAATTAATTATGTCGAAGTTGGAATTTAGATTAATTTACATGTGAAATTCAAGTAAATAAACCATACAAGGGCGATAAATAAATAAACTTTAATAAATTACAATTGAATTACAATGGATAATTGAATTCGCATCATAAACATGCCCAAAAGAGTTTTAGAAATAAAAAGAAAAGAAAAGAATAAATGAAATAAGGAAAGTTAGAAAATAGGAAAAAAGAAAGATGGAAATTGATTTAAATAAGGAAATTAAAAGAAAATAGGAAATAAAATAAATTAGGAAAATAAAAATAAAGAAATAAAAATAAAATAGAAAATATGGAAAATATGTCAGATTATGGAAAATATGTCGAATTATGGCGATAATAAGAATAATAGTTGATTAAAATCCTAATTAGAAACCCTATGCCAGAGCAAGAAGAGTTCAGAGGCAGAAACCAACTCAGAACAGGCGCAACATCTGCTGCGTCCTCTGGAAGAGGCGTAGCACTTCATGCGCCTGTTCTTGAGCTGGGTTCTAACTGTGCAAATCAGACCCGCGGGTTAGTTATTGTTCTTTGGTTGATTTACATTGATTATTGATGTACGACTCGAATATAAGTGATTTAGTCAGATTACATATGCTAAAGGTCATTATAAGTCAGATTAAAACGAATTAAAAGATTTATTACGGTGATTTACAAAGACACGATGTCGGAATCGATTTATATACAAAACTCGAATTTAAGACGGTTGAAAACAAAACGAAATCTGGAAAATAAGGGAGAAATATATACAAAAGGAAAATTCAAGAGACTTGATATGATTAAATGGAGTCTCAAAAATCCGGGTTTGAATTTACGACGAAAACCCGCAAATATTGATTATAAGGGATTTAAGTCGGAAAATTATTGAAAAGGATTTTATAAAATAATTTGGAATCTGAAACATAAAAGATTTGGAGAAATAAAGAGGAAAAAACGAAAAGGAGAAAACAAACAGAGGCACGAGGAAGAAGAAGAAGAGCAGCAACTGATAAGCAGCCCCTGGAAGAAGCGCAGCAGATGCTGCGACTATTCCAGAAGGCTCATCAGTTGATGCGTTTATTCTTGACATCATATCGCTGCTGTTTTTATCTAACGGTTTGAAACTTGACTTTTGAAAATGGTTTGAGCATATTTATGATACAAAATCTTACATTAATTATAATACAGAAATAAAATAAAGAAAATTGGGATTTTACACCCTCAGACTTACATTTTAGCGTCGCGAGATTTAACTAAATCGGCTTTTAGTGGTAACTCGACTCGATCTATGCAAATATGAAAGTGCCCTTGAAAAAAGAATTAAAAAAGATTGATTAATTAATTGTGTAGTGGTCAAATTGGTCGGTCATGCAACGTGACTGGTACTCAGAATGATCTGAGCTTACGTGGTCGATTGATAAAGCACGTAGGCGTTGAAAGCTTAGAGCAAGGTCCTAGAATGCAAAGGGAGAAGAGAAGGGCGGACACTCGCGTGAACAATATGTGAGGCAAAGGCCTCTATTTATACTAAACACACGGATGAATTATGGTAAGGGTAGAATTTGGAAAGGAATAGGAAAGAAAGGTCCGGAAATAACCGACTTAGTTGAAACACGGAAACTTGGACGAAAAGAAAGCCTTGAGAAAAGGCGCAGCAGGTGTTGCGTCCCTTAGAAGAGGCGCAGTACTTACTGCGTCCTTTCTCGGGTAGGGTTCTTCTGCGCGAGAAAACGCGTTTGACAGCTTGTCGTATTTTAGGCATAACTTTATCTACAAGACTCGTAATAACTTGATTTCGGTGGCATTGGAAAGCTAAGAGAAATATCTAGAACTTTCTCTGAAATAGGACTGACCCAAAAAAGTCGTTATCACATCGTAAAATGGCCTAAAGGTCGGGTTGTCATTTTAACTAAATGAAATGCACATTTTGTAATGTAAACTTTAAGTTTAGCCCAAAGAAGTGACATGGGCCTCAAAATGAGATATACCCATAACATTTATGACATCTTAACCTTAGGTAGACAAGCACATTGCTTTGACTCGGGATTTTGACGGTTTTAGGAAATGAAGACGGTTTTTGACCCGGACTCCAAATGTACTCTAATTACTGTCAAAATGACCGTAATGACACCTAGATGACGACCATGAGATAGACAAGAGTGTATGAGTTACCTTTTATTAACCGATTTACAAAACGTCATAAAACCGCGACATATGCTAAATATGCGGCCCAATCAACACTGGGTGTTTGGCGGGAGGTGCAGAAATGAGGTATCTACAACTACCCTTAGCATAGGACAGAAAACGCGCCTCGCGTAACCCACATGCCGCTCATGTGACACGAAATAAAACCGGCCCCTAGCCAGCTAAAGCTTATGTCACTATGCTCTTACGTTTTAACATTTCGACATCCTCATATCATCAAATAAATTGAATTGTACTCCCTTTAGGAGTAAGTAAAAAGCACATGCTTGTTTTTCTAAAGTTCATTACAAGCTCTTGCTTCGAACAATTATTCTTTTACATTTACTCGAACTACGCACAGGGTTTGATTTCATTTTTTCCTAATGAATACGTAGGCAATCCTTCACAGGATACAACCCATTATTTTATTTTTTTTAATGTAAATAGAAGGACATTTGCATTTGAAATTCGACAAGAATAATAAAAGAAAATCATGATAGTTTCTTAACTAGCTAATCTTTTATTCATTGTTCCATAGATAATAATAATACGCCAAATACATATGAAATAAAATGCTGAAATAAATGCTAGGCTAGGATTCTACCCCTCCCCCGCTTATTAAAAATTAATAATAAATAATACTATAATAAATGACTAAGGCTATTCTTCCATTTTCCTTTTGCCTTTGTCACCCTTATCATACTTCTTGTCTCGACCACGAGCCGGCCGCTCTTGTGCTATCTCCGACCTAATCACCAGAGGTCTCTCTCGCGGTCTAGCCTTATCATTTCGATCCATCACCATCTCTACGACAGGAGCAACTCTCGGTTTCTTCGACGGACGAGTAACTAAGAATCCGGCTTCTTCTTCCTCACCAGTCAAATACTTTTGATTATCCTTTGCTATTTCACGGATCTTGTAATCTACTGGTTCGTGTTTCCTCAGCTTCTCACGTTCTTTGGGAGTACCAGCTTTTCTCCATTGCAAGTATGAGTCAGATACCCATAAAGAGCCAATAGGAACTGGTATGAACCACATGTTCCTCTTAGCCCACCTAATTGCCCACTCTCGACAAGACTCTGAAGTATGTGCCAATGCAGTTTGAGGAAAAATGTCGAACTTCGGAATTATCTGCTTAAGGCCCACTTGCCTCATCAACCTCTCCGGGAAAATGTAAATCATAAATTCCAAGCCAGGGATGCGAATGGACCGTGTCGAGTCCAAAGATGAAACTCCAGTAACTGACATGAGATGCCACCATGGCACAACCCATTGGATCAAGGGACCACCTTCACTCTTCAGCTTATTTTCCCAGTAGTTGCATACCCGAGTGAAGTCCACCATATAGAGCCTAGTTCTCATTGCAATTGATCGAGCATGATATCCTGGCACGTTAATTGGGGGCTCGATCAACCGCAGCCGTTCCATCAACCATACCTGCAAAAGAAGATGGGAGTTAAGGCCCATGTTTCAACACGAAAAAAAGAAGAAAAAAGAAAAAAAAAGGAGAATAAAACGATTGAAATATAAAAGTAGGTTCTTACCTGTAGAATGACGGGACTTCCCAGATAAGGAAGCTCGCGGTTGGCCTTTCTGTTATCCAATCCAAGAATGGTCTCCCTTAAGCAGAGGCATGCTGGGCTCATGCGCAGCTCCATTTGTTCCACTAGGCTCAGAAAACGGGGATCACCTCTCATGTCATCATCAACATGCCCTCGAAGGACATAGCAATGAAGTAAACAAAACCCGAAAGTCCTGAGTCTCGCAACATAAGAAATAGAAGGGTCCTCCCTATTTATAAATCGATCGATAAAGTCAAACATGCGGACACCTTTTGAGGTCACAAGACGGTCTACCTCAGCCTTGGTGAAGAGTCTATTGATCCAAAATACTCAAGAGGGGGGGGGGGTGAATTGAGGATTTAAAACTTTTTAAAGATTTTTCGATTATGCGTATGTAATTGATTATTTAAAGTTTATTGATTATACTTTAACTAATCAACTAATGAAAGTAAACAGAATAAACGAAACAAACGAAAGAACGAAGAGATACACGGTTTTTGAAGTGGTTCAGTTTCACAAGTCGAAACCTACGTCCACTATTCTCAATTAATAAATTTAGTACCTTTCTACGGATTACAAATTTACTAATCCAACTCATACAACTAACTCTAGCTATAACTCAATGAGTACCGTTAAATACTCGAGTGACTAACTTACGCTAATAAGAAAGCACTAATGATTCTAACAATGGTTCACGTTAATGAACAAGTAAGAAATCAACTAAGCACTATTATCTTATAACGATAAAATAAGAACAAGTATGCGAGCTTTTAAAACACACGACCTTTTCAAAATAACAAATCGGTTTTTCTGCTTGAAAACACACGGTTTGCTTTGTAAAATTAAAATCAATTTTTATGCTTAAGGTCTCTATTTTAGATGTTGTAAATAGCAAAGTATTTATAGGAAAGAAAAGAGTAGGCCACACGGTTTTTGCAAAAACCCTAATAGCCGAAAATAATAAGATATTTAAACAAATCATATCTTCTTATTATCTCTTTCCTAAAAGCCTTAAAAGATAATAAAGAATATTCCAAAAGATAGAACATAATCTATTCAATTATTATCTTTACTATAAATTCTAAGATTATGATAAGATTTCCTAAAACAAGAATATCTTTTATCATAAACAAATACATTAAGTAGGATACATAAGATATGTAAAGATATTATTATAGAATAAAATCTTTACCTAATATACCCTAGGTAACACGAGATGTCACGGCTTATATGCCTCGTGACTCGTGCAAACCCTAGTCTTAACATATGGGTTAGAATTTAGGTTTTAAGAGAAGTTTTGTTGAAACCCTAATTAGTAGCAAAGTCCAACTCAAAAGTTGACCCATCACGACTACTAATCAACGTCCAATACAAAACCGAACTCCTCACTAAACCGGCTTTAATATATAAATACTTTCATTAAAACGTTTAAAATGAACTTTAAACTATTATAAAAATAATTTTCGAAACAATATAAGTCGTGTGTAAAAACTCAACATCTCATTGTTATAGTAGAAGAGCTATAACATTGAGCTCTTTTACTAGTAATGTTATAGCTGCAAAGCTATAACTTTACTAATTTAAGAAACTCATTCTTGATTATCATTACGAGATAATCACCTATACTATTCTAATCTTCAGAGAGATCTTCGAGTATAGGCTATGTCATCATCCAAGTTTGATTAATCTTCTAGACGGACTTCGTCTTCATATAAATCTTGAATGAATCTTCACATCATTTAATCTTCAATGGAGACTTGTATACTTTCGTCAGAACTTCCTTTATTGCTTGTGTTAGATGATTTGAATCTAAAATACTTAGACAAGCGATTACGCGCAACAAGTATATAAAATATAGAACACTCTTGACATCATCAAAACATAAACATATAAGCTATATGATCCAACAAATTCCCCCTTTTTGATGATGGCAAGCCTCCTAAAATTGTGACTAAGTATGTAGTTCCCCCTCAATATAACACCGTAGTTCCCCCTCAATATAACACCGTCATCTTAATAATAAAGATCAACGCAAGATCAAAACGATTTTTCAAAAACCGAAACTTTAAGGACTTTAAGAGACAATTGGTCTTGACAAGGAGCAAGCTTAGGTAGATGCTTACTATAGACGTTCTTTCCCCCTCTTGACATCATCGAAAAGCTAAGAACAAATCAAAAATGACTAGAATAATATACGACGAGACAAGAGATAAAACGTCATAGGAAATAAAAATATCACGCAAAACCATAAGCATCTAAAAGATAAGTATCATACAAACTTAGGAATTAAACATGTTTAAGCCAAAATGGGCCGAATGAACACATGTCTAATGAAAAACTTGGGCCATAACCTCAAGTGCATTGCCAAAATGGGCCGAATGAGAATGTTTAAACACACCCACAGAAAATAAAAAGAAAGCTAAATAAGGTAAGGGCTTGATATGGTAAGGCGAGAGGAAATCAAATGTTGCGGGTCTTATACGGGTTCACGTAGTCGGGCCTAGTACAATGCTCTAAGGCATCAAGACGGTCAAACGAGCTCCGAACAAGCTGAGAAAGAGTCTGAATACTCCTTTCAAAGTTAAGCACTTTCAGGGAGAGAGCTTTCGTGGCCTCCAATGTGAGCGCTTGATGACTTGCCATAGCTTTCCCGTGCATGACCAACGCTCCACCTTGACTTGTAAGGAAAGTAAGGCGATCACCGTGTGGGAATACTTCCCTACGAATTGCCTTCAATTCCCTTTCAAAACCCGCTAACCGCTTATCCACTTCCTCCATCCAAGAATACACCCGAGAAGAATCCAAACCCGAGTCTAAAGACCGAGATGGTCAAACCCGAGACAATACCGTAGCCAAATTCGTGGAATGCTCCTCAAACTTCTCCATTAAACCACTCATAAACCCTTCCAATTTCGCCTCCATAGCTCCCAAACCCGAATCACCCGGGGTTTTCTCAACATCCTTAACAAGAAGTAACTCGGGTCCATCAAAAACAAGACCCATAAGCTTGATCAACCTATCACACATGCAATCTCGTGCACTAACACCGTAACTATCTTGTCCCACCACCCGTTTTATCTCCAACAACCGAAACACCCACATCCCATATAGTAAGTCGATTGTGGTGCTCAACTTCTCTTTTGTTACCGTGAGACTTGTTTGGATTATACGGTGCAACACAACACTACCCAAATTCACTTTCTGTCCCTCCAACCAAGAATAGACCATGATAGATTCATAACTCGACACCTTATCATGACCTCCTCTCCTCGGCACAACCGTGTTCCACAAAAAGTTCAAGAGGAACTTGATTTTTGCCGAGAGAGGACGAACCACAATATTACCTCCTTCCGTAATCTCCTCAAAATACTTTTTCACTAAAAACTCCTTTTCACTCACCACATTAGACCATTCAAGACTCGGATTTAATTCAATCCCGTCATCGGGAACCGAAAAAGCAGAGCAAAAATCCGAAACAGAGACCGTCACATCTTTCCCATTAACCACGGCATGCAAGACTCCCTTTTTAACCGACACACTAGCAAAGAATTGAACGACTTCCACCGGATAAATAGGACCCGAAAATTGACTAATGTGACTCCACCCTTGAAAATCAAGAAAATTAACAAAGAAAGCAAGAGCGGGAACATTAACCAACCAAGATTTCGGATAATACCTTCCTCCATGAATGGAATACCTCAAGACACGATTAACAAGGATGCTTTCGTCATGACTGAGCCGAACACGATTTAACCCCTCTTTTGTTGTGGCTTTCGAAGCATCTCGGTGTAAGGTACGAGCAACACCATTCCGAACAATTACCTCGGGTTCCTCCACATCATCACTCTCATCACAAACTACCTTATTTTTCCCTTTGAAAAGGCGTCGCCTTTTACCTTCGGACATCGACTCGTCCCGACTAAGGAACAGGGGTGTAGTTGGTTTTGGTTGTGGTGAAGGAAAATTGGTGGAATTAGGCGGTCGGGACTAAATCTTTTCGGTAACTTCTCGTTAGGAGCACCTAGACCAAAACACAATTTAAAGCTTCACAAACAACTCTACAATTAGTAAAGAGGCAAGTAAAGGTCGGATCCCAAGGGACGGGAATTGAAATGAGATTTCTATTGAGACTAGTGGTGTCTTAGGGGTGTCACAATTTGGGTTGATGCAGAAGGTCACTAAACTAAATAACAATGAAAGTAAATAAGCTAGATGAATTAAAAGGGTTGTAAACAATTGATAAAAAGCACTAGGGTATCATGGGGTCATAGGGGATTCATGGGAATTGATCATACAAACATGTTCTCAAATTATAAGCAAGCAATTATTGTTGTGATGGATTGAGTTGGGTTATATCTTACAATCCTAGGAAAGTTTGGGTCCCGGAGCCGAATCGATTAGATTGTACAACACCTACAAGTCGACTTAGTCTTTCCTACTCAACAACATGCATGGTCTAATGAGACTCGAGTTGGTTTATTTCTTACAAGTCTCATTGAAAAGGTAGGTGATGGGTAAAAAATGCAAGGATTCATAGGCTTGCATTTCATCAAACATAATATGTGCATGAGTTGAGATCAAAACAAGCAAGCAAATAAACCATGAAAGCATATTAATTTAAGCATGAATCATTCCCCATGTTGGTTTCCCCTAATTACCCATTAACCCTAGCTATGGAACTACTCACTCATTATCATGTTGAACATGCTAGCAAGGTTGTCAATCATACCAACAAAGTGAAACATGATGAACAAATGAAAGTAGTTAGCAATAATTAAAAAGGGATTAAGAGAATTATACCTACTAGTGATTCCAATAATAAAGCAAAGAATAATAGAAGTACTTGATGCTTGATTGAGAGGTTGTCAATCTCCCAATAATAACTCAAATAATCTTCAATTACCCAAAATAAAGGATGAACAAAAGAGAGATTAAGGAAATAAAACTTGTATTAAAACTTGATTAATTTTTCATTACAAAACTAAAGAGAGATTTGATTGATATTAACTACTCTAAGATTTGATAAGAATAACATACTCTTCTAATTAGATTAATGGGGTATTTATAGTGGAAATTAGGTGGATGCATTAGGGTTAACTAAGGGCTTAAGTGACGATTAAGTCCCTACTTAAGGAAACGCCGGTATTTTCTGAAGGATGGGCATCTTTCTTGAAGCTTGAAGAAACGAATTTGCGCTGTCTTGGAATCTGTGCGTCTTAGGCTCGGGATGGCCGGAATCGTGAGTCTCTGCCCGGGCGTCTTTGGGAGAAGACAGGCGTCTTCTGGTAGCTGCTACCGGGCGTCTTGTATGGAAGACGCACAGATTGTGGTGCTGGGGACGGGCGTCTTCAGGACAATCCGCACGGATTGCTGCTCAGCCTTGTTTCTTCTTCTTTTCTTCCCTTTTCTTTATAAAATCCTTGGGGATTTCCTTGGGGATGCAAAGATCTTTCCTCATCATCGCCCAACTACTATAATATGTACAAAAGCCTTCTAATATTGTCTCTCCTTGATGCTTGGTCATTGGATTCAATCAATTTAGTCTCATTTTGCCATGAAAATGCAAGGTTTGCACTTCTTTCCTACCAAGGACACAAAACCTCAATGAATATGCAAAACAAAGAACTAAAGACAATAAATGACCCAAATATGCACTAAAAAGCATGGGAACAAGGCTAATTCGGGGACTAAATATGCTCTAATTATGGTCACATCAAATATCCCCAAACCGAACCTTTGCTCGTCCCGAGTAAAGAGGTGACAAAGACTAGGACCATTATTTAAACTAACCTAATAACATAGACAATATGAGACAATTAGCGGGTCTCAGTCCGCTCCTTCAACTCACAACAAGACAACCATGAGGTAGGATTCCTTCTTGCAAGGCAAGGTGGGTCTTGCCAAAATGGCGACACATCCAAACATTAAGCACACAAAATCAAATAATGGATGCATCTACAAAAGGAATAGCCACTTCCTCATCAAGTGGCGGAGTCAACTAAAAGAGAACAAATTTAAGAGCATATATTCCGTCACAAATACTAGTTCAACAAATCACTAAGGCTAAGAGGATGGCACTAAATCACCTCCAAATGGTGTTAAACTAGACTACTTTCGTCCTCAATTTCCAAATACTTTCGTCAAGAGCGATCGGATGGTATGGAATGATGATCCCCATGATGCTAGTAGCATATGACATGACAAGTCTCGAGTTCTCTACAAAACTAAAGGTCATGGATCGTCCCAAGCTCGACAAAGTGGCTTGACAAAAAGGCTTTTTGGGAATGAAATGCTCAAATCATTATAAATAAGGGTGGATATGACTAGCATTCAAAAATTGACCTCATTCAACTTTCACATTTCAAAAATTAGAGATTGGGTTTGTCCCTTCCGTGCTAATGTCCTTTTCTTTCGCCAATCGCTTATTAGGCAACCGGTTAACCTCTAGACAATAGCTTTTCAGGGTGATAGTCACTCTGTCTCTGGGCAGTTGAATTCACAACTGTGTGGGGGCCTAATTCAATGGATCCCTCTCCAAAGCACATCGAAGTGGTACGCCTCCATCAAAACAACTAAAATTCTCAATATTTCAACATTTCATAACATTTAGGTTTCCTTGGCAATAAAACGTTTCCACATACAAAATCTTTGAAATGAGCACTTCAAACTTATTGATAGAAAGTATTTTTGGGTTGCCGTACCACAAGGTCAATCAAGGTCACCTAGACAAGTTAACCAAGTCCACATCGCATCACGGGGTTGGATGGGTGACTCACATGCAAACCCTTGACTAGGCTTTGGGTCATGGGTCGAAAGACACTAGTATGACACAATCTAGGGTGTTTTACAACCATTCTAGTAGGCGAAGTCTTAAGTTGAAAAAGTATTTGTAATGGCTTAGTTGCTCTTGTCAAAGTTCCCAATTAGGCACTTTTCAAAATATTTTATCTAAATGCAACTATATGCCATGATGCAACTATTATATACATCCTAATGCAAGTGATTCTACCAACTAATATGACATATAAACTAAATGCAAGTCCTAAGTTCACATTGTTATACCGCATCAATCAAAATAAAGCGACATAGTCATTAACATAAAGAGGAGAAAGGAGATTGGAAAGATCATACCATGCGGTCTTCAATATCCTCATGTCTCGGATGTGGCGTAGTCGATTAATGTGAACAAGGATGGAACAAACACAATATATACAATAATATATACATGACTACACTACAATGGAAAATAACATGTTTTTGGTTTTTCAATTTTCAAATTTTTATGGTTTTTCGAAATTTTTCAATTTTTTTTGGATTTTTGAATAAAAGTTAGATTAGAATTCCCCATCCCCACACTAATATGGGCATTGTCCTCAATGGCTAAAATGATGGGAAATTATGCAAACATGATGCATGATTTCTACACTAAATACAAGCTACACTAATCTACACTACATTATGCATGGTTTTTGTTTATGACGGAGAGGATAATTTAGATTACCTCCCGTTGTGTATGTATGTACTTCCCCAAACCGAGTTAGACATTATTGCTAATGTCCTAAGGTTGGGTGTAGTTCATGCACACACTATGCAATGCATGAAACTAAATTTGTCATTTTGGATTTTTAAAGGTGGGAACAATAAAATGAGAACACCTTAATGGGGCTGAGGTGTTAGTCCTTTATGGTGCTAGGACTACTCCAACAATGATCAAGATTAATAAAATACAACAAAGAGAGAAGTAGACAAACCTCAAGAGGGTAGGAGCCTCCAAAGCTTGCTAATCTTCCATCATATCATCACTATCATCATCTTCCTCACTAGAAGTGGACTCATCACCACTTCCCTCTTCACTTTGTTGTTCACCTTGCTCATCATCCTCTTCTCCTTCTTCACTAGCTTCTTCATCAATGTTATCATCAACCTCTTCATCACCGACAACCTCATTATCACCCGGAAACTCACCCCTAGATGCACTCGGAAAGAAGACATCCCTATCCACCCAACTAGGCAAAGGACATGAAGGGTCAAGTAGTCCTTGCCTAGCTAAGTGAAGGAGGGGTGGATATTGGGCTAAGTAAGCATCTTCCCGATCCTTGAAGGCTTGCTTGTGCATCTCTTGCATAAGAAGAGTCATATAATCTTTGCTTGCTTCAACACCTTCGGGCTTGAACTCTTGGTACTTGAAAGGATAGGGTGGTGTGACAATGGAAGAGGAGGGCATTTCAATTTCACCCTTTTGTTGTCGGATAATGTATTCGGCCTCTTTTGAAAGGGGAAGGAGATAGTTGGTCCGGTGGACCCTTAAACGACAAATCTTCGAAGGCAAAGTAAAAGATCTAGCCTCACTAGTGAGCCACCCATACTTAGTGTCAAGAGGGTTATGAGAGACCCACTTGTACTTGTTTATCATAGTATCAATATCAATGAGATGACCACCCTTCTTTGCCTCATACTTGCTATCCTTGTTGAAGTTAGGATCAAAGTATTTAGCCAAAAGAGTGACTAGACCTCCATTCACAATGATGGTAGTGCCTTGCTTCCCACAATCAACATTTAGCCATCTATCCATCAAAAGCCTTAGAGATTTGAAAGGCTTGGTGAATTCCCTTCCAATGTTCAAGGCCGACTCAAGAAGAACAAAATCGAGTTTGGTGAAATGGTTGGTGTCTTTTCTTGCAATGATGGTGTTCCCTACAACCTTGTGCCACACTCTAATGCCCGGATGGTGGACTAATAGAGCGCGACTAGCATGAAAGTTCTCGAATTTCCTTCCGGAAATCGCCTCCCAAAGAGGGTCGGGGTCATATTTGCCAACATTCTTGAAATAACTCGGTGAATCACTAAGACCCAAAGCTTTACCCATTTCCTCAAAGGAGATGCGCCTACTAACATTAGCTAGGCGAAACTCGATGGTTTCCATAGTCTCAACCTTGTTAACTTTCAAAGAACTAAAAAATTCTAAGGTAAGGGAGGGGTATGTCAATTCTTTTGTTGTAAACAATTTTTCCAACCCCATGGCTTTAAAGAAGGCTCTAGTTTGCTCAAGGACACCCAACTTATCTAAGGCATCTTCACAAATAAACTTGGTGGATAGAAATGATTTACTAGCAAACTTGGCAAAAGTGTCCCTATGGGATTTGGAAATGAAAATTACCTCCGGATAATTCGAAAGTTGAGCAATTTCCGGAGTAGTAGATGTTGTTGCTTCCATGGGAGGTTGTTGTTGTTGCACCTCCATGTTTGGGCTAGCTACCACCATAGCCAATGCTTTCTTTTCTTGAAGACTCTTTTATCTTGATGAGAGTGCCTTTGCCTTTGGTGCCTTTGCCTTTGTTGCTTTTGTTGCTCCCTTTGTCTTTGCCATTGATGAATAAACCAAGAAAAGAGTGAAAATCTTCAATTTCTAGTGCACCCAAATCGATTTAAAGATGAAAGGCTTTGCCTTTATGAATTCAAAAATCGACTCAAAGGTTGAAGATTTTGTGCTTGGTTTTGATTTTTGTTGAAAGAGGAGTGATTAATTTGTTGTTAAAAGGATGTTCTGATTTGATTTTGGTGAATGTTGTTGAGGAATCTTGTTTTTGTGATGGAGAGGATGAGGGTTTTGGAGTTATGGAGTTTATGGGTAGTGTTTTGAATGAAGGAATGAGGAAATGAATGTGGGATGGGGTTTATAATAAACTCGAAAAATTTGAAATGCATGGGGAAGACGGGCGGCTTTCCTTCGGGACGCCCGGATTCTGTCTGGATGGGCTTCAGGAATTCTCGCCTAAAGACGGGCGGATTGCAGCAAAGACGGACGGATTTGAAAACACGGGACGGGCGTCTTTCAGAGAAGACGGGCGGATTCCTTTCCAGGGATTTTTCTTGTTTTTTTCTCAGCCAAAAGACGAGCGTCTTTCTTTCAGGACGGGCGTCTTTATGAAGACGGGCGAATTCTATTGCAGGACGCCCGGATTCGTTAACAGTCAAAAAATTTCAAAAATTCAGCTCAGAAGGACGGGCGTCTTCTGCCCAATATGTCCGGATTGCCTGAAGACGGGCGGATTCTCTTGAAACCGCTCGGATTTTACCCCTTTTACCCGGATTCAGTTCCATCCGTGTACCTTGCATATCCCTTGTCATTTTTTTCATTCTTCTTCAAAATCTCATGTTCTTCATTGTGGGGGCACTACTAAGGCATGAATAGCCTAGGCAATTGCTATCCCCACACTAACCTAAAACACTACACATTAATTGAAATTATTATTCCTTCCCTCACTTCTCTCAAACATGATAATTATCTTGATCAAGGCATAAAAAATCCAAAAATGACAAAAATGCAAATTAAGAATTAAAATGCGAGTTAGAGAGTTAGAAATATTTACAAATGGTGGTTTAGGGAGGACTCCACCAAACTCTCATTCTTGATGAGATGTCAAGGGGGCATGTCCAAGGTGTTGTTGATGTTGCTCAACACCTTGAAAAAGTAATCAAAAGCTTGTTCATTGTCGTGATAAAGTTCTTCAATAGATCTTTGCCCTTGTTGTCGGTCTTGATCGATAACATTACCAATGTAGGGATTGAAAATCCCTTCAAACTCATCGTCCCAAAGACAACAAACTTCATCTACTTGATCACTAAAGATCTCTTGAGTTGATAGAGACAATTCTCCCATTATCTTGTTTTGGCCAATGAGGCCATCTTCTTCATTGCTTGACTTCGGTGAGCTTTGAAAGCTCTCTTTGTTACAATTCACTTGCTCTTTGAATGGAGCATCTTCAATTTTCTTCTTCCATTGGAGTTCCGACTTCTTCCTATCATCCTTCCGGCTATAATGATCGATCATGAAACATGGTTCATGTAAACGGGGAGCTCTCATAGTTTTGTCAAGATTAAAAGTTATACTCTCATCTCCCACTTCTTGAGTGAGCTCTCCATGTTTCACATCAATCACCGCACCCGCGGTGTGTAAGAAAGGTCTTCCTAGAATGATTGGAATGTTGGAATCTTCTTCCATATCAACAATGACAAAGTCCACCGGGATGAAAAATCTCCCAATTCGTACGGGAACATATTCCCATATCCCTAATGGTGTCTTCGTCGATCTATCGGCCATTTGGAGTGTGATATTGGTGCATTTAAGCTCTCCCACCCCCAACCTTTTACTCACCGAGTACGGCATAACACTTTCACTTGCCCCTAGATCACATAAGGCTTTGTTGATCGTGGTGTCGCCAATGGTACACGGTATTGAGAAGCTTCCCGGATCCTTGAGTTTTGGAGGTGAACTCCCTTGAAGTATTGCACTACTCACCTTAGTGAAGGCGATAGTCTCAAGCTTCCGGATCGACTTCTTCTTTGTGAGGATGTCTTTCATGTATTTCGCATAGGCCGGCACGTGATTGATTAATTCCGTGAAAGGAATTGAGACTTCCAAATTCTTCACAATTTCCATAAACTTTCCAAGTTGGTCATCAAATTTGGGCTTGGCTTGACGACTTGGAAAAGGAAGTCTAATCACAATGGGCTCCTTCTCCTTGACCTTGTCTTCATTTTTCTTTGAGATTTCTTCTTTTGATGATTCTCCATCTTTGGAGTTTTGCACAATTTCTTCCTTATCACTAGCTTCCACAACTTCATCCTCAACTTGCTTCTTCGGTGCTTCAAACCTTGTACCACTTCTCAAGTGAATGGCACTAACCGTTTCATGTCTTGGGGGATTACTTTGAGGTGGTAATTGCCCCTTTTGTCTTTGTGAGCTTGAAGATGCTAGTTGAGTCAATTGGGTTTCCAACATTTTGATGTGAGCTAGGATGTTGTTGATGGTGGTTTCCTTTGCTTGACTATCTTTTTACATTTGAGTGAAGAATTCTTGTTGATTCTTTTGCATTTGAAGGACCGCTTTTTGAACATCAAAACCTTGGTCATTTTGTTGATTGTATGGATTTTGATTTTGGTAACCTTGGTTTTGGTTGTAAAAGGGTCTTTGATTTTGGTTTCTCATGGGAGGTGGGGTGTATGTTGTTTGAGGGTTTTGAACATTTTGGCTTTTGTATGAGAGATTTGGATGGAATTTGGTGTTTTCATTGTAATAGTTGGAATAAGGGGTACCACTCTTGTATGCTTGGAAAGCATTCACTTGTTCATTTGTTCCCCTACATTCACTTGGGTCATGTCCCAAAGTTCCACAATTCTCACATATCCCACTTGGGATTGATGAAGATGCCGTCATGGCATTAACATGATGCTTTGGTGATTTTGAGGCTTCTTCAAGTCTAGCCATAGCTTTTTCAAACTTCAAATTGATGGTATCGATGTGAGCACTAAGTTCAGCACCCAATTGAGTAATGGAGTCCACTTCATGCTTTCCTCCTCTAGTAGCCTTGCGAGGTCTACTATATTGTGAGTTATGGACCGCCATTTCCTCAATTTTGTTCCAAGTTTGATTATCATCAACTTCAGTGAACATTCCATTTGATCCCATGTTGAGAATGTTCCTTGAATCTTCATATAGACCGTTCCAAAATTGTTGTACCAAGAACCACTCGCTAAGTCCATGGTGAGGACATGAGCGACAAATTCCTTTGAACCGCTCCCAAGCTTCATACAAAGATTCTTCATCCCTTTGCTTAAAACCCGTAATTTGAGCTCTTATCATGTTAGTCTTTTCCGGTGGGTAGAATTTTTTGTAGAAAGCTAGAGCCAACTGCTTCCAAGAATCAATTCCGAGAGTGGCCTTATCAAGGCCCTTCAACCATTGTTTCGCGGTGCCAATTAGAGAAAAAGGAAATAAGACCCATCGAATTTGGTCTTGAGTTACACCGGTTTGAGAAATCGCATCACAATAGTCATAAAAGGTCTCCATATGAGAATGAGGGTCTTCACTAGGCATCCCCCCAAATTGGCTCCTTTCGACTAATTGGATAAATGCGGATTTAGCAATGAAATTTCCGGTCAAATGTTGTGGTGTGGGAGTACCATTGGGTAGGTTCTCCTCGGTGGGTACGGAATGTGATGAAAACTTAGGCATTGTGGGTTGATTTTGTGTTGTATTTTGTGTTGGGTTCTCCTCACCTTCTCTTGTAAAAGGGTTGATGAACTCAATTGTTGGTTGAATATCTAAAACCTCACTAATACCTCTCAAATTTCTCCTAGCAAGTCTTCTATTGGTTGTCAAAGTTCTTTCAATTTCACGATCAAAAGGTAACAAATCACCTTGTGATCTTCTAGACGTGCAATATATCAAACAACTCGAAAACAATTAGAACGAACCTTGAGGAGTTTTACTTCCTCAAGGCAAAGAAAGACACAACTAATAACAATATAAGAAAATCTAAATCAAGATAATACCGTCCCCGGCAACGGCGCCATTTTTTGGTCGGGACTAAATCTTTTCGGTAACTTGTCGTTAGGAGCACCTAGACCAAAACACAATTTATAGCTTCACAAACAACTCTATAATTAGTAAAGAGGCAAGTAAAGGTCGGATCCCAAGGGACGGGAATTGAAATGAGATTTCTATTGAGACTAGTGGTGTCTTAGGGATGTCACAATTTGGGTTGATGTAGAAGGTCACTAAACTTAATAACAATGAAAGTAAATAAGCAAGATGAATTGAAAGGGTTGTAAACAATTGATAAAAAGCACTAGGGTATTATGGGGTCATAGGGGATTCATGGGAATTGATCATACAAACATGTTCTCAAATTATAAGCAAGCAATTATTGTTGTGATGGATTGAGTTGGGTTATATCTTACAATCCTAGGAAAGTTTGGGTCCCGGAGCCGAATCGATTAGATTGTACAACACCTACAAGTCGACTTAGTCTTTCCTACTCAACAACATGCATGGTCTAATGAGACTCGAGTTGGTTTATTTCTTACAAGTCTCATTGAAAAGGTAGGTGATGGGTAAAAAATGCAAGGATTCATAGGCTCGCATTTCATCAAACATAATATGTGCATGAGTTGAGATCAAAACAAGCAAGCAAATAAACAATGAACGCATTTTAATTTAAGCATGAATCATTCCCCATGTTGGTTTCCCCTAATTACCCATTAACCCTAGCTATGGAACTACTCACTCATTATCATGTTGAACATGCTAGCAAGGTTGTCAATCATACCAACAAAGTGAAACATGATGAACAAATGAAAGTAATTAGCAATAATTAAAAAGGGATTAAGAGAATTATACCTACTAGTGATTCCAATAATAAAGCAAAGAATAATAGAAGTACTTGATGCTTGATTGAGAGGTTGTCAATCTCCCAATTATAACCCAAATAATCTTCAATTACCCAAAATAAAGGATGAACAAAAGAGAGATTAAGGAAATAAAACTTGTATTAAAACTTGATTAATTGTTGATTACAAAACTAAAGAGAGATTTGATTGATATTAACTACTCTAAGAATTGATAAGAACATACTCTTCTAATTAGACTAATGGGGTATTTATAGTGGAAATTAGGTGGATGCATTAGGGTTAACTAAGGGCTTAAATGACGATTAAGTCCCTACTTAAGGAAACGCCGGTATTTTCTGAAGGATGGGCATCTTTCTTGAAGCTTGAAGAAACGAATTTGTGCTGTCTTGGAATCCGTGCGTCTTAGGCTCTGGACGGCCGGATTCGTGAGTCTCTGCCCGGGCGTCTTTAGGAGAAGACGGGCGTCTTCTGGTAGCTGCTGCCCGGGCGTCTTGTATGGAAGACGCACGGATTGTGGTGCTGGGGACGGGCGTCTTCAGGACAATCCGCACGGATTGCTGCTCAGCCTTGTTTCTTCTTCTTTTCTTTCCTTTTCTTCATAAAATCTTTGGGGATTTCCTTGGGGATGCAAGGATCTTTCCTCATCATTGCCCAACTACTATAATATGTACAAAGGCCTTCTAATCTTGTCTCTCCTTGATGCTTGGTCATTGGATTCAATCAATTTAGTCTCATTTTGCCATGAAAATGCAAGGTTTGCACTCCTTTCCTACCAAGGACACAAAACCTCAAAGAATATGCAAAACAAAGAACTAAAGACAATAAATGACCCAAATATGCACTAAAAAGCATGGGAACAAGGCTAATTCGGGGACTAAATATGCTCTAATTATGGTCACATCATTAGGACCATGTGGTGTTAGTGGTGATGTTTGGTTATGAAAGTGGCGGTTTTGGTGGTGACGGGTTGATGATCGGGTATTTTTTGCATGGGTTTGATTCATGATGATGGTGATAGTTGAAAAAGGAGGTGATGGTGATGGTTTGTGTAAAGAAGGAGATTTGTGATGATGGTAAAATTTTGAGAGGATAAATAAGTATGCAAGTGGGGGTGTTTGGACGGGTTACACGCAAGGAAGGGGTAGATATAGGTGTAGTCTAGGTCTAGGTTTAACAAGTGGAAGGCAATTATGGTAAGTGTTAATTAGGAATAGGAATTATGGTAGGTATAGGAATTTAAGTGATAGATTTAATATGGTAAAAGATAAAAATTAAGAAAGTTGAATGTGTGTAGGAAGTGTGAGCCGTGTACAACGAATAGCAATATAGGAAGGATTCTTTGTGATTTGGAAAGATAAAAGATTTGGTGTGTTTTATTTATTGTGATAAAGAATAAGTTTGTATAACAATTAAATTCCAAATTACAAATAGAAATTTATGATAAAAATATTTCTACAAACGAAATTATCCATGCAACGTAATATACGGACACAGTCACACAATCTTAACTTAACTATTCAGTCATAAGAAGATTGAACATATACAGAAACTTAGGTACCACCGATTAAACCAATTTCCAACCGTAAAGTCTCAAATCGTTCTCTAGCTAATGATTTTGTCAAAATGTCTGCCCATTGTTTTTCAGTACTACAAAATTCAAGTTTTATATTTCCCTTCTCAACATGGTCTCGAATAAAATGGTGTCTTATTTAAATGTGTTTGGTGCGTGAATGTTGTGCGGGATTTTTAGAAATTATAATTGCACTTGTATTATCACATAAAATAGGAATACATCCTACGTCAACACCATAATACCGTAATTGTTGCTTAAGCCATAAAAGTTGAGTACATACCGATCCTCCCGCAAAGAATATATTCGGCTTTCACAGCGGATTGAGAGAGCAACCGAATTTTGTTTCTTCGAACCCCACGTGATGATACACGGTCCGACAAAGGTGGCGACACCCGACGTGCTTTTTCTGTCTAGAGAACATCCTGCGTAGTCGGCATCAGAATAACCGACTAGATCAAAATTGCACTCCATTGGATACCATAGATATAAGTTGGCCGTTCCAATCAAGTATCGTAAAATTCGTTTTACGGCCGTCATATGCGATTCTTTGGGAGATGATTGATATCTCGCATAAACGCATACGCTAAACATAATATCGGGTCTACTTGCGGTCAAATATAACAATGACCCAATCATTCCACGGTAAGTAGTTTCATCAACTGATTTACCGTCTTCATCCAATGTCAATTTCTTGTTCTCGACCATTGGAGTAGGCATAGCATGTGAATTTTCCATTCCAAATTTCCGAATCAACTCCTTGATATATTTCTGTTGATGAATTTTAATGCCTTCATCGGTTTGTTGTATTTGTAGACCTAGGAAGAATTTCAATTCTCCCATCATACTCATTTCGAACTCGGAGGTCATCAACTCAGAAAAATATTTGCATAGGCTTCGGTTGGTCGATCCAAAGATAATATCATTGACGTATATTTGAACAACCAAAAGGTCAGAACCCTCAGTTTTTAGAAATAGGGTTTTGTCGACGGATCCTCTACTGAATCCACTCTCAAGTAGAAACTTAGATAATCGATCGTACCATGCCCTAGGTGCTTGCTTTAATCCGTATAGGGCTTTATCTAATTTGAAAACGTGATCCTGAAATTTGATATTCTTAAAACCGGGAGGTTGTTCAACAAAGACTTCTTCTTGTAAATATCCATTTAAGAATGTTGTCTTTACGTCCATCTGGAAGAGCTTCATCCCTTTGTGTGCAGCGAAGGCTATTAGAAGTCTAATAGCTTCAAGACGAGCGACAGGTGCGAAGGTCTCGTCATAATCTATTCCTTCTTGTTGATTATACCCTTGGACCACCAATCTTGCTTTGTTTCTGACAATGACTCCGGCATCATCTAATTTGTTCCTAAAGACCCACCTTGTTCCAATGACTGAACGATCTTTTGGTCTAGAAACTAAATGCCAAACCCTGTTTCTTTCGAACTGTTGTAGCTCTTCTTGCATAGCTATAATCCAATCAGATTCAGCAAGAGCTTCATTGATATTCTTTGGTTCGATCATAGATAGGAAGGAGTAGAAAGAGCAAAAGTTGTTTAAGGAACGTCTTGTCTGAACACCCTTCTTAATATTCCCTAGAATATTGTCCATGGGGTGTGAGCTCTCGTATTTCCATTTTGTTGAGGTGCTTGGTTCTTCATCGTTATTTGAGCTTGTCCCAACTTCATCCGGATCGGAATTTGAGGAAGTTCCCCCTGAATCCAATCCGGGTGCTGTATTTGAGCCGATTATAACCTTGGACACTACACCTTGATTTGGATTCGATGTTATAGTAACATTATCTATAACATTGGTTTGGGAGTTCTTGTCTTTAGTCGATGTTATAGTATAATCAACTATAACTTTTTTTTTCTCCTTTTTATCTTTTGCAGAACGATCAAGTTCATCATTCGTTCCCTCAATCTCATTGTCCTCTAATTCCAATTCCGGGGGATCGTCTCTTGAAAGACGAATGTCGGGTTCATCTAAGTCTTCTTCCTCATCCTGTAAAGGCTTATCAAACACGTTATCTTCATCAAAAATAACGTGAACACTTTCTTCAATACAGAGAGTTCTTTTATTAAAGACTTTGTAAGCCTTGCTTTGATCTGAATATTCTATGAAAATCGCCTCATCACTCCTAGGGTCGAACTTACTTAACCGGTTTTTACCGTTATTGTGTACAAAACATTTACTCCCAAAACAGCGAAGATGGGAGATATTAGGTTTTCGACCTCTAAGGAGTTCATAGGGGGTTTTCTTAAGAATAGGTCGGATCATAGCACGATTATGGATGTAATAAGAAGTACTAATGGCTTCAGCCCAAAAGTTACGAGGTAAACCACTACACAAAAGCATTGTACGTGCCATATCTTCTAAAGTTCTATTCATACGTTCAACAACACCGTTTTGTTGAGGAGTTCTTGGTGCAGAAAAATTGTGCCCTACACCATTAACTCTACAATATTCTATAAAAGTTTGATTGTCAAATTCGGTGCAATGATCCGTACGAATAGATACTAGATTAGTCTTATATTTATTTTGAACCCGTTTCATAAGACAATCGAATTCATCAAATATTTCGTCTTTTGAATGAAGGAAGATAGGCCATACATACCTTGAGTAGTCGTCTACAAGAATAAAGACGTACCTGGATCCTCCTCTACTCCTTACCTTCATTGGTCCACATAAATCCATGTGTAACAATTCCAAGGCTTGATTTGTGCTTACTACTCTTTTCGGTTTGAACGATGATCTTACTTGTTTGCACCTTGCACACGTGTCACACATCTTTTCTTGGTCGAACTTGATCTTAGGTAACCCCTCAACCAAGTCCCACTTCTTGAGTTTGTTCAAGGTTAGTGAGCTAATGTGACCAAAGTGTTTGTGCCATAAACAAGGATCATCAAGTGTGACTTTCATGATTGAAAAAGAGTTAGTAGGCACAGCATTTAAATCTACCATATAAACATTTCTTTTCCTGAGGCCTTCTAGAATAACATTGCTAGTTCCTTCAATAATAATGCGACAACTATTAGTATGAAAAACTACTTTGTTACCTTTGTCGCATAGTTGAGATATGCTTAGCAAGTTATGCTTTAGACCGTCCACGAGATAGACATCACTAATTGCGTGAGATTTAGAAATTCCGATTCTGCCAATGCCGATTACTTTTCCCTTTTTATTGTCCCCGAACGTCACTTTTCCTCCATTGAAGGGCTTGAGTGAAAGAAACAGGTTCTTATCTCCGGTCATGTGTCTTGAGTATCCACTATCAAGATACCATTGATTGTTTTCTTTCACTTCTTCCTGCATAAAGGATTAGATACAGTTTTTAGGTACCCAAGCTATGTTGGGTCCCTTATGATTAGTTACTCTATATACTAGATCTTTTCGAATCCAGATTTGTCTAATAACCGTTTTTCTAACCCTTGGTTTATTTGGCTTGGGAGGAGTTCTAGGGTTAGGGTTTTCTCTAGGTCTAGGAATTTCTCTAGGTCTTTCACGACTATTTCCTTTGTAAGTAGGTTTACTAGGTTGAGATCGACAAGGGTTTTGTGAGGTGCTAGGTTTCTTGGTGTAGTCAAAGGCCATGTCATAGAACCAACGAAATTTATTGTTCCTTTATTCGTTAGGTTCGTTAGTGGGGGTTTCCTTATCCTCGTCAACTGCGTCAACAGTTTTAGCATGTTCGGCATTTTTTCATATATCATGAGCCTTTTTGACACAATTGATTTGGATGTGACCCGTATGACCACAGTAATTGCAAATCAGGTATTCAGGAAGATCAGCATACTTCCTTTTTCTGAAATCAAAATCCGAAGGTGTTGATTTACATTTAGAGTGATCTCTACGGCTGTAGCACTCATGTCCTAATCCCATCTTCATATTATTGTCAGATTGTTCTGTTAGGAAGTTTAGGACTTTTGTGCTACCTTCCCACTTATCATGGACCTTTCTAGCGTGTAGAAGTAAGTCTTTTAGGTTTTTAATTTCCTCTTGACATTTCGTGTGATCTACATCATTGTCCTTTTTAAAGTTATCACGAAAGTCTTGGAATCGTTTGTTAAGAATGAACACAACATCGGTGTGTTGTTTCTTAACATTGACCATATCGGTTTTAGATTCCTTTAATTGCTTTGAAAGGGAATCTATCTCTTTCTTTTGGTTTAAGATCACTACTTCATCAGATGTGACCTTAGCTTCCAAAAGTTCTTTGGCTTTTCTAAGTTCTAAAGTTATAGCTTCATTAGCTATAACTTTGGCTTGAAGGTGCTTAATGTTAAGCTTTAGGTCGGAAGTTATAGCTTCATTAGCTATAACTTTGGACTCTAATTCTTTCTTTTCAGCCATAGTAGAATCTAATGTTGTTGCTTTCTCAGCTATAACTTTAGATTTCAACTTCTTTGCTTTAGCCTTGAGGATATGATTCTCTTCTGCGATTTCGAGAATCTGTTCCATTAGATCTTTTAATTCCAAAAACTGTTCGTGACACTTATCAAGAGATTGTTCAAAAAATTCAATTAAAGCACTTTTAGACAATTTCTTAACGCGTTTTTTAAGCTCAAGGTAACCTACCTCTTCTCGTCATCTTCGTCTGATTCTCCGAGAAAACAATAGTTTGAGTGTGAGTTTGTGCTTTCATCGTCGCTGTCGGAGATTAGGTCAAGACTAACACTGCTGAGATAAAGGTTTGCTACTTCGTCGTCTTCAGATTCCTCGTCATCTTCTAAGTCAAGGTTTCCCCAACACGAAGCCATCATAACTTGCTTGAATTCTCTCTTTGTCTTCTCACGCTTTGTCTTATCTTTTATCTTCTCCCATGTTGGACAATCCTTGATCATATGACTAGATTCTCCACACTTGAAGCAACCTCTATTTGCGAAAGATGATTTTGATTCAGTAACCTTTTTGTTGGACGATTCGTTGTTGTTGTTGTAGGATGATTTTGTTTGTTTGTTTCGAAATATCTTATTTTTGAAATGGCGTGCAAACAGAATAGTTTCATCCTCTAGTTCAGAGTCAACTTCTTCACTCTTTAAGGCCATACTCTTATTGCGACTTGGTTCAGCGTCATCTTTGTTAAGAGTAATTTCATGGGTCATGAGAGCACCAATGAGTTCTTGATAGGATAGGGTTTCAAGATCTCGTGATTCCTCCATTGCAGTGACCTTAGCACGCCACTTCTTAGTGAGGCTCCTAAGAACCTTTCTAGCAATGTCCTTTGTACTGAATTTCCTACCTAGGTTTTTCAGTTCATTTATGATGCTTGAAAACCTTGCCGACATGCTATCTAAGGACTCATTAGGCTCCATAATGAATAGCTCATATTTTTGCATTATCAAATCTATTCGGTGCTTCCTAACAATGGAAGTACCCTCATAAGCTAATTCAAGCCCATCCCATATCTCCTTGGCCGTGGAACAAGAAGAGAACCGATCAAACTCAGTAGAAGTCATTCCGTTTTGCAGGAGACTTATTGCTTTGGAGTTCTTTTCGGCCTTCTTGTAGTCGGCCTCGACATAGTCCTCTTCTTTGTTTTCATAGGTAGTGCCTTCCTCGGATGCCACAAGAATTTTGTGCGGTCCGTTTTGAATGATCCTCCAGCACTCCCAATCGTGACCTTTCACAAAGTGAGTCATCATGTTTTTACACAATCCATAATTCTTCCCATCAAAGACGGGACACTTGAGATATTTGGAATCCATTTATCACGTGATAGGCAGCGGAAAATAAAACGATAAGATAAATGAAAAAAAAGATAGATCACCCTCTTTGCGGTTAGGCAATCAAGAGCATGAGGCTCTGATACCAATTGAAGAGTCTATTGATCCAAAATACTCAAGAGGAGGGGGGGGGTGAATTGAGGATTTAAAACTTTTTAAAGCTTTTTCGATTATGCGTATGTAATTGATTATTTAAAGTTTATTGATTAAACTTTAACTAATCAACTAATGAAAGTAAACGGAATAAACGAAACAAACGAAAGAACGGAGAGACACACGGTTTTTGAAGTGGTTCAGTTTCACAAGTCGAAACCTACGTCCACTATTCTCAATTAATAAATTTAGTACCTTTCTACGGATTACAAATTTACTAATCCAACTCATACAACTAACTCTAGCTATAACTCAATGAGTACCGTTAAATACTCGAGTGACTAACTTACGCTAATAAGAAAGCACTAATGATTCTAACAATGGTTCACGTTAATGAACAAGTAAGAAATCAACTAAGCACTATTATCTTATAACGATAAAATAAGAACAAGTATGCGAGCTTTTAAAACACACGACCTTTTCAAAATAACAAATCGGTTTTTATGCTTGAAAACACACGGTTTGCTTTGTAAAATTAAAATCAATTTTTATGCTTAAGGTCTCTTCTTTAGATGTTGTAAATAGCAAAGTATTTATAGGAAAGAAAAGAGTAGGCCACACGGTTTTTTCAAAAACCCTAATAGCCGAAAATAATAAGATATTTAAACAAATCATATCTTCTTATTATCTCTTTCCTAAAAGCCTTAAAAGATAATAAAGAATATTCCAAAAGATAGAACATAATCTATTCAATTATTATCTTTACTATAAATTCTAAGATTATGATAAGATTTCCCAAAACAAGAATATCTTTTATTATAAACAAATATATTAAGTAGGATACATAAGATATGTAAAGATATTATTATAGAATAAACTCTTTACCTAATATACCCTAGGTAACACGAGATGTCACGGCTCATATGCCTCGTGACTCGTGCAAATCATAGTCTTAACATATGGGTTAGAATTTAGGTTTTAAGAGAAGTTTTGTTGAAACCCTAATTAGTAGCAAAGTCCAACTCATAAGTTGACCCATCACGACTACTAATCAACGTCTAATACAAAACCGAACTCCTCACTAAACCGGCTTTAATATATAAATACTTTCATTAAAACATTTAAAATAAACTTTAAACTATTATAAAAACAATTTTCGAAACAATATAAGTCGTGTGTAAAAACTCAGCATCTCAATGTTATAGTAGAAGAGCTATAACATTGAGCTCTTTTACTAGTAATGTTATAGCTGCAAAGCTATAACTTTACTAATTTAAGAAACTCATTTTTGATTATCATTACGAGATAATCACCTATACTATTCTAATCTTCATAGTGATCTTCGAGTATAGGCTATGTCATCATCCAAGCTTGATTAATCTTCTAGACGGACTTCGTCTTCATATAAATCTTGAATGAATCTTCACATCATTTAATCTTCAATGGAGACTTGTATACTTTCGTCAGAACTTCCTTTATTGCTTGTGTTAGATGATTTGAATCTAAAATACTTAGACAAGCAATTACGCGCAACAAGTATATAAAATATAGAACACTCTTGACATCATCAAAATATAAACATATAAGCTATATGATCCAACACTTGGTCAATCCAAGCAAGTCCCTAAATTTATTCTTATATCCTTGAGAGCTAAAGGGTACAACCGGTGCATTTTATGGGTCCCATCCTCCAATAGCAGCTATTTCTTCGGGAAAAGGACAAATATCGCCTCCAGGAAAGGCAAACACGTGAAAATTTGGGCCCCAATACTCAAGACAAGCATCCAAGAAAGGTTTCACAACTTTCACTAATTTGAGACTCAAGATCAATCCACGATTAAAAGCACCCATGTCATGTTTCTCAACATTTGTAAATTCATTCGTCCACTCCTTGAGACGGTTCTCAAAGGCATCCATAATTTTGAATTTTTTTTGAAGAGCTTTCATGTGATAGCCGGAAGAAAGAAGAAGGATTTGTGTGAATAAAAGCTTCCCCGAAATCTCTATTTATACTATTCTCTATTTCCTAATTTCTGTCGAGGTCTGTCAAGCTGGGGAAATGACGCAGCATCTATTGCACCTCTTCGAAGAGTCGCAGCTCTTGCTGCGCCTTTTCCCTAGGCCCTCTTCCGTATTTTTCAGCCTTGGATCTTTCCTAATTTGCTTCCGGCTATAATTTCCTATTCCTATAGGATCTAAATTTGGTAATTCCGTCAAATTACCAAGTTTTATGTTTCCTAATTCTTTTTGGGTTCGCTTTTCGAGACAAAGTCGATATTTTCGCCAAATGAGCGCACTTACCCATTTTATTTTACTTTCTTTTTTAGGGGAATCATTTCACTCCTCGTTTTCAATACATTTCACACTCATACATTTCTTCTAATTTTATTTTTAGGGGGTAGCCCTCCCTACTGTCCGGTCATTTTGCTCATTTTCTGGGCATTTTTGCGCATTTCTAAGCATCTTTTGCTCATGTCTTGGCATTCTTTGTCATTTTTCACACTTATACAATTATGTTAATTTTCTTTTTTTAGGGGTTAGCCCTCCCTATTGTCCGGTCATTTTTTCGCTCATTTTTGGGCACTTTTTTTGTCATTTTGACATTTTGTCATTCTCGCCCATTTTTGGGCACTTTTTTTACTTTTTTTTTTCATTTTGCGCCAGTTTAGGCCACCTATATGCTACATGTTTTACGTGTAAATTCTATGTAAATTTCGGTAGCGTGACGAGACAAACCGTCATCTACTAAACCTGTTCTTTTAAGCTAACCTGGAGGAACAGAAAACACCCAGCAGCAAAGGCACTCAGGCCATTGTATACACAACCAAAAGAAGGTATACGCATCAAACTGGGGGCTCTCGCCTAAAACAGAGTTCGAAAGTCCAAAATGAAGTCCAAAATGTACAAAATGTATACAAGACAACAACAAAAGAAGGGCATCTACTCCTGGTCGCCACTCAACTCAGCCACGGTCGCTTCAAGGGAAGCGATCTCAGCGTCTCTGACCTCAAGCTCCCTCAACAGACGAGCCGTCTCCTCCCGAGTAGGGGTGAGCAAAACCGGATATCCGATACGGTTTTAGAAACCGTATCGGATATCCGGTTTTTTAAATCTCCTTTTTTTAGTATCCTTAGCCGATTCGGTTTTTCCGTATATCCGGTATCCGATTTTCAGCCTGTAATTTAATATTTTTTTTTCTTTTCTATGTGTGATTGTTGGTTTTTTTAGTAACTTAAAAGTGTTTTAAAAAGTTATAAGAGTAAATAACTTATAAAGTTTAATACTAATAAGGTTTAATCGCCAACATATTGGATATTTTGTGATTTATGTATATATTTTAATATTTTATTCTAGAAAAAAGTCAACCGTATCGGATACCGTATATCCGGTTTCATATTTTGCCGATCCTTATCCGATACGGTTTTTAAAGAACCGTATCGGATATCCGGAAATTCGTATCGAATATCCGGAAATCCGTATAATTAAATTCGTATAGCGTATCAGATACGTATAATAAAACCGTATCGTATAATTTTGCTCAGCCCTACTCCCGGGACTCCGCCAGCTCCCGCTCCAGGTCACGCTCTCTCTGCGTAAAAACGAAGAAATGCCTCATTTCAATCATTTCAATAAAATGCAAGCAATTGCAACAAAATTCAAAAATGAAATAAAGGGAATGAGAGGTTCATACCTGTCGTCCCCGGCTATCAGCAAGTGCCTCGATGGCTGTAGCCCGCAGTCGGTTGGCCACCCTCCACAACGCCATGTACCGATACGGTGCCACCTGCATTCAATTCTAAAGAAGGTTTAAAAAGAGCAAATGCATTCCTATGCGATAAAATAATAAAGACAGCCAAAGCTGGGGGCTTACCCTCCTCACCAAGTGCTGCCACTCCTCCAAACCCGCGTCCGTCACCTCCTCGCTGAAGTCGCGGAGCTCTGAGATCGTCGTCATCCCCGCCGTATCAATATACTCGAGTGTCTCTGGGTAAGTTGGGGGCTCGACGCCTGCCACCTCAATCTCCTACAAGGTTCAAATGGCTCTTTATTTGACGATCGTTCGTCATTTGTCAAATAAATTCAAAAATAAGGAAAAGGTAAAGTACTTACCACGATCGGCCAGGACGCAAACCTCCGGTGAACAAACTCGGAGTACTCCTCGCCAGGAAGAAGGAGGGCGTCACCACTAGCGTCAGCCAAGTTAGCCTCTCTCTCGGCGTCATAAGGCTCCCTAAACATCGTCCATTGAGGATCGATGGGAACCGTGAAGGTGTCACGAGAGCACTGCTGAGTCAAACGCTCGCCCAGGTACCACACAGGTCCCATGGACGTCCTCAGCAACAACCGACTCGAGCTACTAGGACGAAGGTCCTCGGCCACGAAAGCTAGAGCATCAGGGTAGTCCTCCCATGGTCTGGGCACCCACTAAAATAAGGAAACAAGGGGTCATTCCTACGATCGGCTCTAAGTGGGAAGGGGGATCATTCCTATGATCACTTCTAAATAAAAGACAGAAAATAAAAGTAATCAAATAAGCATCAAAGGCACTTACATCCTTTAACTTCAGGGCATTCACGCCCCTACGACACACCACCCAGTCTATCATGATGGGGTACGCCCTCGGCTCAAGCTCCGTCTTCTTGGGCGTGAAACTGGGAAAGTAAGAGTACACCCACGCCTGCAGACAAAATAATCATTTATTTTTTCTATAATGATGATCTTTCATAATTCAATAACAATAAAAACTGGAAGAAATATTGATCTTTCAATAAATGCAAAAGAGGGGTTCATACCTCCAACAAGAGTCCAGGACCGACAATAGCAGAAGAAGTCCCCTTCTCCATCAGCTCTGCACGTACCATGGCCCTCATGTAGCGAGTGAGGACCGCAAAGCCAGGAGTAACCTAGTCCCACTGACCTAGGCTACTCAAATAAGAAAGAAAAGGAAGGAGCTTCATCGACAGCCTCTCCCCCTTGTCTCCGAGGTAAATCGAAGACAAGAACCACCACAGCCACAGACGAGCCCTCTGCTCAGCAGTGCAAGGAGGAGGAGGCATCATCCTCCATCCATCCTCACCCTCGCTGGGGTCCTACCCGCAAAGAAGTCCCTGACGTAAGAACTCGACACCAAGCCAGGAACGCTGGCAGCCCCCACTGCCAGGTTTGAGCCGATCAGTCTCCTCGCCTCGTCCGAGTCTACTCTTGTAGATACCTCATTTCTGCACCTTCCGCAAGCCACCCGGTGATGATTGGGCCGCATGTTTGGTACACGGAATGATTTATGACAGTTCGTAAGTTTATCATCAAGTTATAGCTCAAATACTTGTGTCTACCCCTTGGTCGTCATCTACGCGCCATTACGGTCGTTTTGACAGTAATTAGAGTTCATTTGGAGTCTGGGTCAAAAACCGCTTCATTTTCTAATAACCGTTTATAATGCCGAGTCGGAAAGTTCTAGAATATTTTAGATATTTATTCCACAATTCAATTTTATATCCTTTTGGTAAAATATATCCCGAAAATTTTATTTTAAGGAATAAGGAAGTTGAGATCTACCGCAATTCCATAAAAGAAATGCGGAAATCTTTCTTCCGCGGGAGGAAACCTCTAGGGAAAGGACGCAACACCTGCGGCGCCTCTTCCAAGAGTCGCAGTGGTTGCTGCGCCTCTTCCCCGGCCCTTTTCTGCATATCAGATCTTTTCGAGATTTGTTTCCAAAGTTTTAGTCATTCCATAATTCCTTCGTGTCATTAGTATAAATAGGGACCTTCGTTCCACATATTTCTCACGCGAGTGTCCGCCCTTCTCTTCTCCCTTTGCATTCTAAGACTGTTGTCACCCGTCACATTTTTCTAAGCCATTTTGAGGCTACTAAGCGTGCATCATGGCCTAACAATGTCTGGGGCAGCTCAACACATGCACACAAGCATATATCAAACTCCGAGGCAACTCCAAGCAGCACAACAACAGTTCACTCTAGCTCACGACTAGCTCACTCAAGTGTACTCAGCTCACTCTTAGTCGGGGCAGCTCACTCTTAGTTGAGGTTAGCTGAACAAGCTACTATGGAGTCCACAAGTCCACATGTGCCGAGGGGATGTGAATATCTCAAGAGGTGTGACCAAGGGCCATGTATTAAGTCCCTTATCCACATACATCCCACCATTCATTCCCCCTTGACATCCTTATCCATTCCCTCCCTTATCCTTATCCATTCCCTCTCTCACACACAAATACACCCCCCTTGTCATCCTTATCCATTCCCTCTCTCACACACAAATACATCCCCCTTACCCTACCCATTTTGGCGCCAATCTTGAAAGGGAACAAGGGGATATATTCCCCCTTGTTCACGCCACATCCCAAGAGGCACAATGGTTCGCCCGTCCCTCCCTTTGCCGCAAATTCTCAAGAGAAACGAGGGTCGCACCCCTTCGTCCCATACATCTCCCTTGGACGCTATTTGAAGAGGAACAAGGAGATTTGTATCCCCTTATCCATACAACACCAAGAGGCACGAAGGAGGCACCTATTGGGCCGAAATCCAATCCATTAGGCGCCTATAAATAGAGGCATTAGGCCTTAGTTTTATTCATTCAAGGATTTACTCTTGTAATTTACTTTTTATACAATTCTTTATATATTTACAAGCATTGTATTCCTACAATCTTGTAACAATCTAGTAATCATTCTCTTATAAAACATTACTTATTATATATTGTAATACTTTGCGATGTTTCTGCACATCTGTTATTTCGCATTGTTATTACGAGCCATATTCTTCCGAGTGATACTTGTCAATGGGTTTTGTCTGACTTGTGTCAAGATTCTTGCCTTGACTCAAGTGACGCACGGCCTATTTCATACCCGAAGAAATGAGGGCGTGACATGTGGTATCAGAGCGAGGTTTCGCTCGAAGTATCACATTCTTTCGGAAATGGCAAATTCGGGAAGTAATGTTGAGATGATTGAAAAGCGAGAAGTGAGGAAGAATAATATATTCCGTGAGAAGAGCAATCTATGGACACAAAGGGATGCATTTCCTGGCAAGGCCTCATTGTTAAAGGGAAATACAAGGGAGACTAAGTTAGGAATAGCATGCCCCCTATGGAATGGTGGTCATTCTCCTAATAATCAAACTCGACTCATTGGAAACATCTTGGGAGAAAGTCGCTGGACATCTAACCCCACGGGTATAAAGTTTTTATTTTCCAAAAATCCTCACTTTATTCGTCATGATTCTTATCGAAGGGATAATTTAAGAATGGAAAGCCACAACAATAACATTAATTTGGAAGAAGGGAACCATGTTGAGAGTGCAACTCCATGGGAATATGACTCATCTTTGCGCCACTACACACCTTTTAATGTCCAACCCGGGGACATTGGTCCTTCTACGGGACGGGCAGGGACGTGGGATGTTGGGGGAGACAATCATCTACATGGATCATACTATTTGGGTATGCCTCACATTCCGGAGGCAAGGTTCCATGCATCTTCCAACCTTATAGCAGGCCTTGATGAAGGTCCAAGCATATTCAAGATGAATTATCCTCAAGAGGTCAAAATACACAGTCAAGATTTCAAAGGTGAGCAATCAAATACCAACAATTCACCAAGCACAACCGTTGAAGATTACGGGATCGACAACATCCAAAACAACGAAGCCCCACATGATGATATTTCCATGGACGTAAGCAATGCCTTACCCCCAAACTTTCTATGGACAACACAAGGGAGAATCAACAATGTGTTGGCAAATATTTCGATAGACCCAAGAGCGTTACATAACTTCTTGCCCCTCAAAAGAGCCATACGTGATAATATCAAGTTTTCCTGCACCCAATCAACGATAAGATCAAAGAAGTATTCCAAGTGTCTCACATGTATTATGGCATATGAGGTACCCCTACAATTTGGTGATTGGGAAGGAATGACAACTTCATGGTTGTCGATGTAGAAAATGATGATGTTTCGCTTGGTGCCGGGTTTATGCAGTAAATAAGGCCATGGACAACTTCCCATGACCGACTCACTGTTTTCGTCGAAGAAGACAAATTCGACATTATGATTTGTAAGGAAATGATGAAACACGGATCTCTTGCCAACCTATCACGACAAGAGACCCGTCCAATTGAAGATCTATTGGGCATAACGCAAGTTAAGAAAATAAAAAGACCTAAGAAGATAGAGACATAGGTAAACCGTTGGCCAACAAGGAAGAAATTAAGAAAAAGTGTCCAAAGGCCAACCTCAAACAAGCAATAACATTCCGCAAAGGCGTGATCATAAGAAGCCGAAGTAATTCTTATCAACAGACATGGTCACATCGAAATAGTGGGATTGACGAGGACGTCAACCGTTCAAGTGGGGGAGAATGTCACCCGTCACTTTTTTCTAAGCCATTTTGAGGCTACTAAGCGTGCATCATGGCCTAACAATGTCCGGGGCAGCTCAAAACATGCACACAAGCATATATCAACACTTGTGTCAAGATTCTCGCCTTGACTCAAGTGGCGCACGACCTATTTCATACCCGAAGAAATGAGGGCGTGACACCGTGCTCTAAGCTTATTGATGTCTACATGCTTGATCAATCGACCACGTAAGCTCGGATCCTTCTGAGTACCATTCACGTTAGCATGACCGACCAATCTGACCAACTACACTCAATTAATCAATCAATTTAATCTAAATCCTCTTACGAGGGCACTTTTATCGTACATTCGAGTTGAGCAATCACTAAACGTTAACTTAGTTAATCTCGTTTCGTCGAACATGTAAGTCTGAGGTTATTATTGTATTTTATTATTGTACCAATTAATGTAAAGTTTAAATCAGAAATATGCTTAAAAACGATTTCTAAAAACCCTTTTATCAAATTGTTTTCACGGATCAACAGTTGGCTGACGTCGAGAAGAAACGCAGCAACTGCTGCGCCTCTTCGAAGAGTCGCAGCATCTGATGCGCCTCTTTCAGAGGTTGCCGCAGTTCCTCCTTTTCTTCTTCTTCCTCGCCTCTCTGTTAATCCGTCTTCTTTTGTTTTCTTTTTCTTATTTTCTTCTCTTTCATCCGCATATAATATTTGTAACACGTGTTCTTAACAATTTAGTGCCTTAAATCCGACTTAAATCCCTTATAATCAATATTTGCGGGTTTTCGTCATCAAATCAAACCCGGATTTTGGAGATTCGATTCGTTCATATCAAATCTCTGGAGTTCGACCTTTTGTATATGGTTTCATCTGTTTATCACGACTTTCGTATTATTTCCGTCTTAATAGTTTAACCTAAATAACACAAATTAATTTGTAATTAATTTCTAATTAGTCTCAATTCGTTCTAAATTCGTTTTAATTCGTTTTTACCCTTTTTATGACCAATTCATATATTAATTATATGCTAAATCACTTTCATCCGAGTCAAATATCAATAATCCATCATTAAACACACTAACAAACATTAACAACACGCAGTTCTGACTTCACGGCCAGAAATCACCTCAGGAACAGACGCAGTGACCACTGCGCCTCTTCCAAGAGACGCAGCATTGTTGCGCCTGTTCCGGGTTGAGCTCTGTCTCTGAACTTCCGTTCTTGCTTTGACCTAATTCATTAGTTTACATATTAATCGACTATTAACTATAATATCACTCCTAATCTGTCCGTATTTTCTAACTTAATTTATTTTATTTTTTCTTTTGCTTTTCTCAAATTATCCGTCTTAAATATATTTTTGACGTAAATCAATTAATCCGTTGTAATTATTGTAATTTATATTGGATGATTTATTTATTTGTTTTCACATGTAACTAATTTTAAACCCTACTTCGACATTAATGAGTGCTAATTATTTGTTCACCGACTTAGTTAATTTTCACATGCTAGGATCAAAACGTTGGATGTTGCATTGCATGCATATAATTGACAACATATCGAGTATGAATAATTTCCCTAATCATTAGTAGAGGCCGCTATCGAGGTGGGCGGGATTAGGTGTTCATTAAAAGAACTTCCTAATACGTACCCTCACCCCTTACTCCAGATCTCTGTGAACATCTGTGTTCATTAGCATCCACGAGAGTCATTCTAGACATAGAATGCTAAGGGTAACGAGTTCTTAGTGTTCATGTCATTACTTTGTGTCTTGACATGACGCGAAGTATTCGAACGGTTTCCAATTTTCCACAATAAATTGGTGACGACTCCACAAATGCAAACGCTTGTTTCCCAAGTGCCCCCGTGCCCCCCCCCCCCCCATGTCCACAGTTTGGCGACTCCGCTGGGGAGTAATACACTTACGTGTTGTCAAGGGTGAAACTTGAACAAGGTTAGGGAATAGTTTATGTGAGACAGTTGTCGGTTTTCATTACTCGACCTTCTTAGGTCGTTTTATTCGGCCTTCCTAGGCCCAATCCCACCCATTCGACCAATCGTCCCGTCTGGATGGTCTAAATTCTTATCTGGGCCTAAGGATGGAGAGCGATTGATGTCAACTATACCATGATGCTTACTCATGCTTGTATCAAGGGCTTTCACTACTCGAGGAAATGGACTAGGAACCGACCTTACTCATGTTTGGCACGGACCTCTCTACAGACCCGGGTTTGATTGCTCGGTATGGCAACCCACCATTTCAAGCCAAAACCCTTATAAATGCACTCAGCATACCGTTATAATGCCTGTATGAATGCTTGTATCATATGTGATCACCATTTTTGTAAATAAAACCATGAGGAAATTTTGTAAAACAAAAAACCTTTTTTAAAAATGTAAACATTTTTCAAAAATGGCCTAAATAGCGCAAAATGAGTCGAAAGTCTGTCCAAATGTCCAGTCAAAACTCGGGCTTTAAAACCCATTTCAAAACCTCACTTCCAGTCATCACTCCTACAACTATACTCCAGTTGCTTGGGACAAACATTTCAAAACTTTGTCATTTTCAAACCTCACTTAATACAGTGGCACACTCCCACTTCACAAGTCGAGTCTTTTGTTAAGTAAGTGTGCTAGAATGGTCGATCGTGTTTTGATTCATCGTCAATCTCTTATCCAGTTCCCATGATGCCTGGAACTAGTACCACAAGTCAGAGTGGCCAACCCCAAAATGGTAATTATCAAATCCTAGCTGAGCTCACTCGTCTCCAAACAAGTTAAGACCAGGTTTATGATCGCCTCAACACTATTGAAGGCCGAATTATTGCTGTAAAACCTAGACTCCCTCCTGCAGAAAGCGATGTGCCTAGCGAGGCCGTGCATGATAACCTTCCACCCTTCGTTGGACAACAAGAGACCAACCCTCCAATAGGTCTTAATGAAGCTGAAAAGCGACTCCAATACTTGGAAGAGCAACTAATGTACCTTAAGGGAGGTGACATCTACAGGGAGAATAATTGCAAGTATGAGGCCGTAAATGATCAATTTCCAACCAACTTCAACATGAATGACATCCCAAAATTCAAGGGGCATGAAAACCCTTTGAACCACATTCGTGCTTTCAAAGACTACATGTCTATCAAAGGCATCAAACCTGAGATGTTCTTAAGGATCTTTCCTTCATCTCTCGACACCATTCCTATGCAATGGTTCTATTCTTTGGAGCACAAGAAGATTGCCACTTGGGATGACACTGCAATTGAGTTCACTAAGCAATACACGGATAATGCTGAAATCCAAGTCAACATGCGCATGTTAGAGGTTCTTACCCAAAATGAGAAACAAGGCTTCACCGACTTCCTAAGTAGGTGGAGGAAGACTAGCACACAATTAGTCAAACGTCCAGATGAAGCTACCCTTGTGGAGAAATTCGTGGATAACTTGAGACCCATTTATGCAAACCACTTGAGGTACCAAAACATTAAGACCTTCAAAGATCTAACTGTGCTAGGGACGAGAATTGAAGATAACAGCCGTAAAGGGCTCTTGTCCAAAACGGAAGGTCGTGGATATCAAGGCTCAACGAGTCATTCTTATGGCTCTACTAGCAAGACTGATGAGGTTAACCTTCTCGAGTCATCAAAGAAGAATAACCCACAAAGGAAGTTCACGAACATTGGCGATACGTACTCCAATGCTCTGAAAAGTTTGATGAAATAGGGTAAGCTTCAACCAATAGGACCTACACCGGACCCAGAAAAGAAATCTAAGTTCTGGGACGAGAATGCATACTGCGAATATCATAGAGGTAAGGGACACGATACAGAGAAGTGTTTCAAGCTAAAACATGTCCTTCAGGACATGATCGAAGATGGTCGTCTACCTATACCTCATGGAGGTAAGCCTAACAATACTCAGAATCCTCTTGGAGTTCTGATGATTACAGATGAAGAATCCACCTTGGATTGTTCACACCTCATTTCTCCAATCGAAGATGAGATTCATGCATTAGAAGATGAGGGGAGTCATTCAACCATTTCTCCTACCATTACCGATTTCATTGCATGGGCAAAGAGTGTGAATAAGCAAGTTTCAGAACTAGAAGATGTAGTAGCATCCTTCCGCAATCCAAGCACCATACCCAAGGAGAGCGTGCCACTAAATCTGTCTCCAAATTCTACAATGCAAGAGGTAGTCGCCGTAGTTGACAGTCTAGTCGACCAAATAATCAGTTTAGAAGCTGAGATCATCATATTGAGAGAGCTTACTAACGTCAACGGAATATGGGCCGATGAAGATGAAGATGAATACCTCACTGAACACTATCTAGTCAAGGTTAGTGAGGATATAATCAAAGCTAGCAAGGATCAAGATATAGACCACCTTACTCGTTCAGGGCGTCCATATCAAAATGTTTCTCAAAATGGTCCTATAGCTAATGGTCCAGTTACTAACACCAATGTCATCACCCCAACTGATGGCGAAGATACATCTACTGACCACTTGTTAAAACAACTACAGAAGACAAAGGCTGATCTTTCAGTCTGGCAACTAGTGGCAAGTTCATTTCCTCATCGCCAAGCTTTACTGCAAGCCTTGGCTAAATTGAATGTAGCACACATATCTAAGCCTGACGACGTAGTCAACTTGGTCTTCCAAGATTCAACTAAGTTAAGTAACCCAGTTACTTTCTCAGACGAGGATTTGCCTCCCTTTGGCGCCACTCACAACCTAGATCTATACATTACCATCATATGTTTAAAGAAGAATGTGCCAATGACTTTGGTAGATGATGGCTCTGCAGTCAATGTCACACCATTGAAAACGGCATACAAATTGGGCATGAAAGAATCAGATTGGACTCCCACTAACCAAGGTGTTCGAGCATACGATGGAACACAACGTAAAGTGGTAGGGTTAGTCAACCTCACCATAGCCACAGGGCCGATTGAGCGAAAGGTTAACTTTTAAATATTGGATATTGAAGCATCGTTCAACATACTTCTAGGAAGGCCTTGGATTCATTCTTCCAAAGCAGTAGCATCCACCTTACACCAAAAAATCAAGATCCCACTAGATGGCAAAGTAGTGACGATCACTTCGTCACCTATCAAGGCAGTGATAGAGAAGATGTCAAGCAACCAAGTAGTCTAAGATCCAGTTAACGAGCTTGGGGGATTTCATAGCATAAACCTTGTAGAGAGTGAACTGGCACCTCTATACTTCGATCCATACTCCAATTTAGTGGTCAACCACATACTCAAGTCTCAGGGATACTTCTCGGGAATGCCACTGAATCCTGCCAAGAAAAATACCTTTGGACCTTACAAAGAGGGAAACTCTCAAAGGGTACCACTGGGATTGGGATACAAACCCACGAAATAAGAAGCTTTGGAGATGCTCACTCAATTTCAAAATCAAAAGGACAAGGGAATCCAAATGCGACCTTACCTCCCTACCCTAAATGGATACTTCGTTAGAGAAGGAAATCAAGAATACTTTCACGGGTTTCCCGAACCTTGGCACTCCTCCTGTCGTCACTCCCAATCCCCTTGTTTCTCCTAGCGTAGCATCGAGTAGTAACAGTACCTCGGAAAATGCCCCAGCAGCTGTCCCTTTACCGCCACTGACTACTGAACATATGGCTTCTTTGTTTCAACTCTTTTCAAAATTTAATATGAATAAATCAGATTCTGCTTACTCTTTGTGTTATTCTGAATGCAATTCTATTTACGATGATAATGAGGATGATCCTAACACAGACTCAATCGAATTACCTCCCTACATAGCTAAAGAAATATTACAAGAAGGGGAAGGGGCACCAATTATAGAGAACGCTGAACCCATCAACGTAGGAACCAAACTAGAACCCCAAGAACTTAGGATAGGGATGACCTTAAACCCCACCGAAAGGGCCAATTTCATAGACCTCCTACACGAGTTCAAGGACGTTTTCGCTTGGTCCTACAAAGATATGCCAGGAATCGACAGGGATATTGCAGAACACAGAATTCCAATCAAGCCAGGTTTCAAACCTGTAAAGCAGATGCTTCATCGAATGAGGATTGAATGGGCTCTTAAAATCAAAGAAGAAGTCGATAAAAAATTCAAAGTCGGGTTCATCAAAGTTTCCGAGTATTCAAACTGGGTAGCTAACATAGTACCCGTACCCAAAAAGGATGGGCGAATCCGAGTTTGTGTTGATTTCAGAGACTTAAACAAAGCAATTCCCAAGGACGATTTCCCTCTACCACACATCGACATATTGGTAGGCAATACAGCAGACCACGCGATGTTGTCCTTCATGGACGGAATATGCAGGGTATAATCAGATCAAAATGGTCATAGAAGACATGTATAAGACTGCCTTCTTCACTCAATGGGGCACCTATTTCTATACTGTTATGCCATTCGGGCTAATCAATGCTGGAGCTACATATCAACGAACTGCGACCACATTGCTACATGACATGATGCATAAAGAAGTAGAAGTATACGTTGATGATATGATTGTCAAGTCCAAAGATGGGAAGGGGCATATTGATAACCTTCGTAAATTCTTCCTAAGATTGCGCAAGTACAACATGAGGCTCAATCCTCATAAATGTGCATTCAGGGTAACATCAGGTAAACTCCTGGGATACTTCGTCAGTCAAAGAGGAATAGAAATTGATCCATCCAAGATCAAGGCTCTAGTCGAAATGCCACAACCTCAAACAGAGAAGTAGGTTAGAGGATTTCTAGGCAAGGTACAATATATAAGCCGCTTCATATCAAAGCTTACTATGATCTGCGAACCCATTTTCAAAAAGCTCAAGAAAACAGACCATGCCATATGGGATGACGATTGCCAAAAAGCATTTGACAAAATTAAGGAGATACTAGCCAAGCCACCAATGCTCATGCCTCCTCAACGAGATCAACCTCTTGGTTTATATCTCACAGTGACCGAAACAACCATGGGGGCTATGCTCGCACAAACTATTGGGAAAGAGGAAAGAGTTATCTACAACCTTAGTAAGAAGTTCTTGGAGTATGAGTGCAAGTACACACCTCTCGAAAATACATGCCTCGCTCTTGTGTGGGCAACAAAGAAGCTACGTCACTACATGCTTAGCTACTCTGTCAAGGTGTATTCCAAAATGGATCCTATCAAATACCTCTTCGAAAAACCAGTCCTCAACGGACGCTTGACAAGATGGACCTTAATGCTCTCAGAGTTCGATCTCAAGTATGTACCTCTGAAGGTTATAAAGGGGCACGCCGTTGCCGAGTTCTTCGCAAATAATCCTATCAACGACACTCAAGTAGTAGACACGTGGTCATTTCTAGACGAGGACATACTACAAACTAATGTAGACTCTTGGGACCTTTATTTTGATGGGGCATTGAATCTAAGAGGATTTGGAATAGGAGTGTTGCTCATTTCTCCTGAAGGTGAGCATACACCACTCTCTGTCAAACTCAACTTCGAGGTGACAAATAACGCAGCAGAATATGAAGCATGCCTCATTGGGCTACAAGCGGCAGTAAGTTTAGGCATCAAGAATCTTCGAGTTCACGGAGAATCGTCCTTGATCATCAACCAAATTACTGGATCTTGGAAAATTCGAAGTGAGAGTCTAGCACCCTATCAGGCTAGGGTAGATCAAGTTGCCCAATTCTTCGATCAGGTCACTTATCTACATCTACCTCCTGAAGAAAATCAATTTGCAGACGCTCTTGCAAAACTTGCCTCTTTGATTAATATGCCAGATGACATGGTAGAAATGCCTTTATTCATCGAACGACGGTCAGAACCAGCCTATGTGCACCAAATTATAGATGAGGAAGAAAATCCAGAGGAACCTTGGTTTCAAGCCATTCTAAACTTCAAGCTCAATGGTACATATCCACTAGATAAGGATAAGAGAGGACAATGTGTCATATGCCTACTAGCCTCTCAATACCTCCTCATGCAAGGAGAATTGTACAAAAGAACACCTCTTGGTGAAGTCTTATGTTACCTTGATCATTCACAGGCACAAAAAGTAATGGAAGAAGTTCATGATGGAGAATGTGGTCCTCACATGAGTGGACCAATGATGGTAAAGAAAATCACGTGTCTAGGATATTACTGGACCATGATGGAATCCGATTGCATCAAGTATGTCAGACATTGCCATAACTGCCATCAGGAATATGCAATACGTTCCTCCTTCACTACTTTACACCATGACATCTCCTTGGCTGTTTTCTGCTTGGGGAATCGATATTATCGGGAAAATCACTTCAGCCGGAACAGGAGGCCACTGTTTCATTTTGGTAGCTATCGACTATTTCACCAAATGGGTCGAAGCGGCATCCTACACTAGTCTCACTGCCAAAAACGTGGCAAGGTTCATACAAACCAATACCATCTGTCGATATGGTTGCCCACATGAGATCATCAGTGACAATGGATCATATTTCTAGGCTGAGACTGAATAATTGCTAGCCAAATACAAGATCAAACACCACCATTTCTCGCCATACAGACCTCAAACAAATGGCGCGGTGGAGGCGGCTAACAAAAATGTCATCACTATCCTCAAGAAAATGACCGACAATTATCACGATTGGCCCAACAAGATACCATTCGCTTTGTGGGGTTATCGCACATCAGTTAGGACCCCCCCACTGGGGCTACTCCTTTCTATTTGACTTACGGTATGGAAGCTATACAACCAGTTGAACTAGAAATCCCGTCCTTGCACATTCTGCTTGAAAGTCAAATTCCAGAAGCTGATTGGAAGAGAGATAGATACGAAGAACTCATCCTCTTGCATGAACGAAGGCTGCGCGCATTGCATAATGTGCAAACCTATCAGGCACGTATCAAACGAGCCTTCAATAAACGAGTTAAGCCCAGAAATATCAAAGAAGGAGACCTAGTCCTCAAATCAGTCAGAGCTCTACTACCTGTCGATCCATGTGGAAAATTTAAACCTAACTAGGCCGGACCATTCTTAGTCAAGTCCATACTCTCTGGGGGTGCGGTTAGGATTACAGACTTAGATGGGAATGAATTTGTTAACCCAACTAACCTCGACCAACTGAAACGATACTATGCTTAGTGTAGGACAAGACACGCGCCTCGCGTAACACCTACGTATCGCTCATGCGACACAAAATAAAAATTGCCCTTGGCCCGCTGAAGTAAAGCTCATGTCACCTTGCTCTTGCATTTTGACACTTCAGCATCCTCATATCATGAGATGTATTTTAAGAGTAAGTAAAGCTCATGCTTATTTTCTAGTTCACTACAAGCTCTTACTTAGAACAATTATTCTTTTACATTTACTCGAATTACGCACAAGGGTTTGATTTCATTTTTTTAAATGAATACGTAGGCAATCCTTCCCAGGATACAACCCATTATTTTAAATGTAAATAGAAGGACATTTGCATTTGCATTTGAAATTCGACAAGAATAATAAAAGAAAAAGCACAATAGTTTCATAACTAATTAATCTTTTATTCATTTCTTCCATAAATAATAATAATATGCCACATAATATAAAATGATGAAAAATAAATGCTAGGCTAGGATTCTAAAAACCCCGCCATTTATTACAAACAATAATAATAATAAGTAATACTACGACTAAGGCTACTCTTCCATCTTTCCTTTGCCTTTATCATTTCTATCATACTTCTTGTCTCGACCACGGGTCGAGCGCTCTTGTGCTATCTCTGACCTAATCACCAAAGGTCTCTCTCGTGGTCTAACCTTACCACTTCGATCCACCACCATCTCTACGGCAGGAACAGTCTTCGGTTTCTTCGATGGATGAACGACTCGGAATCCGGCCTCTTCCTCCCCCTCAGTCAAATACTTATGGTTCTCCTTTGCTACATCACGAATCTTGTAGTCAACAGGCTCGCGCTTCCTCAATTTCTCACGCTCTTCAGGAATAGCAGCCTTCCTCTAGTGCAAGTATGAATCAGATACCCATGAAGAGCCAACAAGAGAAAGTATGAACCACATGTTCCTCTGAGCCCACTTGAGGGCCCACTCTCGACGAATCTCTGTAGTATGTGCCAATGCAGTCTGAGGAACAGTGTCAAGCTTTTGGATCTTCTGCTTAAGGCCCACTTGCCTCATCAATCTCTCCAGGAAGATGTAGATCATGAATTCCAAGCCATGGATGTGAACTGACTGAGTAGGATCTAAAGATGAAACTCTAGTGACTGACCTGAGATGCCACCATGGCACAATCCATCGGATTAAAGGACCTCCTTCATTCTTCAACTTGTACTCCCAATAGTTGCAAACCCGAGTGAAGTCCACCATGTAGAGCCTGGTTCTCATCGCAATTGAACGAGTATGGTATCCTGGCATATTAACTGGGGGCTCAATTAACCTCAGACGCTCCATAAGCCAAACCTGCAAAGAAGGCGGGAATTAATGCCCATATGGTCAACCACAAAAAAAACGGTTAGCATATGTATGAAAAAAGAGAAAGCAGGTTCTTACCTGCAAAATGATAGGACTTCCCAGATAAGGAAGCTCGCGGTTGGCTTTTCTGTTGTCCAGCCCCAAAATGATCTCTCCTAAGTGTGGGAAATAATCTGTATACTTCCCTTAATTTAGAAGGATTATAACGAATTTAACAATGATGATTAAAGGTCATAAACAAAATACATAAACAAAGTATAGAGGATTCAGAATTAACCTTCGGTCCTAGCAATATTGGCCTAAGAACAATATCAAAATTGATATTCGCCTATCAGTTGCACCCAAGACGATATGAGATATGCCCTATTGATTGTGCTAGAATCGATCTAAAATTTTCTGTATATTTTTAGTTGTTTTGTGTTTTTCTGATGAGAGAGAGAGAGAGGCTAGGTCAAGAAAAAGAATTAGGGTAGAATAATTCTCTCCCTTTCTTTCTTATACTGACCGAATTTTTTGGAGTCAATTAGGAAAGAAAAATCTTTCCCAATTTCGCCCAAACTGACCGAAATAAGGAGTATTATTCTCCTTATTTTTGGTCTTACCAAAAATATATAAAGTGTGTTGAATTGTCATCTAGTGAGGATCGGGCCCATGACCTCTTGGTATGTGTACCCTCACTATTACCACTATGACACATTCATCTTGTTTGATATTAAATATAACTGATTATATTTAATTACGAATTAACAGATTAATTCGTCCAAGCTAACATTACATATATTTAATTAAATATAACTTATTATATTTAATTTACGAATTGACAGTTAATTCGTCTTAACTAATATTATTTAATTTTCATTAAATAATTTTCTCATCAACACATTGACTAACTATTTAGTCATATTGGGCATCAATATGATTATATTTCTATAACCACATTTCTCAAACACATCCTATAGGTGTGACCTTTAGGGACCAGTTGATCACCGCCATCTGTATGATAATAACGTCAAACTTTCTAGCAAGCCAACCGTTATTAGGTAAACGTTAATCAACTGATTTAAATATACGAAGTATACCCTTGTGAACCTGTAAGAGATTTACAAATGTTATCACACTAATTTGTGGAGGACACAAGCTCCAACAAACTCCCACTTGTCCTCACAAGTGTATGTGCGATAACCGATTCTCATATCCTAAAATTTCTCCCACTCAATGTAAAACAATTTGCAAATCCGAATTCACAAAGGTCATATTTTACAAGCGATCAATATCAAGAGTGGTTTCCCCGACTAGAGAGTAACTTAACTGATAAACGAATCAACATTCGAGCATGGCCATGCATTTCGATTCTGACTCCTCGAGTGGCCCCGAGAAATAACTATACCTGATAAGGGTTGGATATTTTCCTCAACTCGAATCCTGCAGATGTAAGCACAGTATGAAATGACCCAGAAAAAATCTACTTAGCCTCCAGTTACGGCAGACCGTGAGAAAGAAACCAAATTCACCCAAAAACTGCCTTAATCTCAAGAGACAGTCGATAGTCAAAAGAATCGACTCTAGGAACACAATGGTTGTCCTATCCACGACCTGGCATCAAATGTTATTAAACATTTAGGACTCCATTACGTTGTCACAAAAATTTGTCCTACGAGGTATCGTCATAATCTCGCATCTGTGATCGATCAGTCAACCGTTTGACTTATGGCTCGTTGAACCCACCATCAATCGACTGCACAATATAATAGCCGGAGTTATCAGCTCGCATTGGCGATTACGGACCAAAACAAATATAATGTAATTCAGTTCACTTTGTGGCGTTCAAAGTTCTCAGTACAATCCACATGAAAAACAAAGTATTATATATAAAACGAGAAGTTATAAATAGTATATGAAAAAGATAATGTATCAAATCCATATTCAAGTACTACAACCCTGGAACATGTTTAATTCCCATGGAATTAACATACCCTACATGCTTATCATAATTCAACGGTTTGGTGAGAGGATCTGCGATGTTATCATCCGTCGCAATCTTGTCAATCACTATCTCTTCTTGCTCCACGTAATCACGGATCGGGTGAGCCTTCCGAAGTACATGTCTAGATTTGTTGCTAGACTTTGGCTCCTTAGCCTGGAAGATGGAACCTCTATTGTCACAATAGATGGTGATCGGGTCATTCGAACTAGGAACTACCGAAAGCCCTTGTAAGAATTGATGCATCCATATCGCTTCCTTTGCTGCCTCCGAAGCGGCATAGTACTCGGATTCAGTAGTAGAATCTGCTACAACACTCTGTTTGGAACTCTTCCAGCTGACCGCAGCACCATTAAGAGTAAAGACGAACCCGAACTGAGATTTTGAATCATCTCGATCCGTTTGGAAGCTAGCATCTGCGTAACCGGTTGCGCATAGCTTAGTATCGCCTCCATAAGTCAATACCCAATCCTTAGTCCTCCGTAGGTACTTGAGGATATTTTTTTTACTATTATCCAGTGTGTTTCACCTGGAGTCTTTTGGTACCGACTCGTTATACTCAATGCATATGCCACGTCTGGACGTGTGCATATCATGGCATACATGATCGATCCTATTGCAGATGTATAAGGAACACGACTCATGCGCTCTATCCCTTCAGGCGTCGTGGGTAACTGAGACTTGCTGAACTGCATCCCAGTCGTCATAGGAAGGTTCCCCTTCTTGGAGTTGGTCATGCTGAATCTTTCAAGAACCTTATCCAAATAAGACTCCTGAATAAGTGATAACGTCCGTCGTGATCTATCTCGGTAGATACGAATTCCCAAAATGCGCTGTGCCTCACCCATATCTTTCATCTGGAAATGGTTCTTCAACCATTCTTTAACCGAAGATAGGAGAGGAATTTCATTCCCAATGAAGAGTATGTCATCGACATACAATATCAAGAATACAATCTTGCTCCCACTCGACTTGATATATAAGCATGGTTCCTCGACCGATCGAGTGAAGCCATACTCTTTTATCACTTGGTCGAAATGATGATTCCAACTCCGAGAAGCTTGCTTAAGTCCATAAATGGAACGCTTAAGCTTGCATACTTTCTTAGGATGCTCAGGATCTATGAAACCTTTGGGTTGCACCATGTACAACGCTTCCTCCAAATAACCGTTTAAGAAGGCGGTTTTCACATCCATTTGCCAAATTTCATAATCATGAAATGCGGCAATCGCTAAGATTATCCGAATGGAACGTAGCATGACTACAGGTGCAAAAATCTCATCATAATGCAATCCGTGCACTTGAGTGAAACTTTTTGCCACAAGTCCTGCCTTATAGATATCTGGTTGCGCGTCTACAGAACGCTTTATTTTGTAAAGCCATTTGCACTGTAGAGGTTTTACCTTATTAGGTAAATCAACTAGATCCCATACGTTATTCTCATACATGGAGTCCATCTCGGATTGCATGGCTTCAAGCCATAGCTTTGAGTCGGAACAGGCCATAGCACCTTTATAGGTTGCGGGTTCATTACTTTCCGGAAGTAAAACGTCATTCTCCTCGACCATACCAATGTATCTGTCCGGAGGATGAGAGTCTCTACCCGACCTCCTAGGTTCCTCACGAATATTAACCGTATCATCAGTTGAAGGTACAGCTTCCTCCATCTGTTCCTCGGTTGTTGGTTCTGGAATCTCTGACATCTCGAAGGTTCTATTACTCGACTTGTTCTCGAGAAATTCTTTCTCTAAGAACGTCGCACTAGCCGCAACAAAAACTCGATGTTCGGTAGGCGAATAGAAGTAATGACCAAATGTTCCTTTTGGATAACCTATAAAGTATGTCTTGACCGATCGCGGGCCGAGCTTATCCTCGTGTCTCCACTTGACATAAGCCTCGCAGCCCCAAACCCGAATAAATGATAAGTTGGGGACCGTTCCCTTCCACATTTCATATGGAGTCTTGTCGACAGCTTTAGACGGACTTCGGTTAAGTATAAGAGCAGCTGACAAAAGAGCAAAACCCCATAATGAATCAGGCACTACCGTGTGACTCATCATGGATCGAACCATATCAAGTAAGGTTCGATTTCTCCATTCGGACACACCATTCAATTGAGGTGTTCCAGGTGGAGTTAACTACAAAACGATTCCACAGTCTTTCAGGTGTTGATCAAACTCATTTGAAAGATATTCGCCACCCTGATCTGAACGGAGTGCTTTAATCTTTCTACCCAGTTGGTTCTGTACCCTATTCTGGTATTCCTTGAATTTCTCAAAGGACTCACTTTTATGCTTCATTAAGTAGACATATCCGTATCTACTCAAATCGTCCGTGAAAGTGATAAAATATCTATAGCCATCTCTAGCGGTAATTGACATAGGTCCACATACGTCCGTATGTATGAGTCCTAATAGGTCACTAGCGCACATTCCAACACCTTTGAAGGAAATTTGAGTCATCTTGCCAATGAGACATGATTCACACGTGCCATATGTAGAAAAATCGAATGCGGGAATAGTCCCATTATCGACGAGTTTCTTCACGCGTTTCTCATTTATGTGTCCCATTCGACAATGCCATAGATAGGTTTGATCTTTGTTACCAACCTTTAATTTCTTATTATTCATGTGTAATACTTCCGTGGTTTGATCTAAGATATAAATTCCATTCATAGAAACTGCTTTGCCATAAATCATTTCATTAAAAGAAAAAATACAACTATTATCCTTTATTGAAAATGTAAAACCGTCTTTAGCAAGTACGGAAACAGAAATAATGTTCTTAGATAAACTGGGTACATAGTAACAGTTATTTAAAAATAACTCAAAACCACTAGGGAGTTGGATTACATATGTTCCATTCGAGGCAGCAGCAACTCGTGCTCCATTCCCGACTCGCAGGTCCACATCACCTTTAGAAAGGTATGATGTTCTTTAGGCCCTACAAATGATTACACTGATGAGAACCACAACCAGTATCTAGTACCCAAGTTCCGAAACTTTCATGGTTAATCTCAATCATATGAATATAAGATGACATACCAACAGGAGCGACGCGGCCTGCTTTGATGTCCTCACGGTAGACGGGACAGTTCCTCCTCCAATGTCCAGTCTTGTGACAATGGTGGCACTCTATGTCTCTGCCCTTGCTCTTTGTCTTACCATGTGAGCCGCTAGTCTCACCAGGCACACTCTTACCGTTTCCTGGCTTCTTAAACTTTGGCTTACCTACAGCTAGGTCGCCATGAGCCTTGCCCTTACCTTTACCTTTGTAAATCGTGAGAACATCCTGCTTCACGCTCCCACTCAATTTCATATCCTTCTCGGTCTGTACGAGAAGGGAGTGTAGCGCATGAGGACTCTTTTTCAAGTCATTCATGTAGTAGTTCGCCCTGAAAAGGGCAAAACCATCGTGAAGAGAATGAAGCATTCGGTCAATGACAATGCTCTTACTGATTTTACAATTCAGTGCCTCCAGCTTCTCGACATTCTCAATCATGTGAAGAATGTGTGGGCTAACCGGTTGGCCCTTTTGGAGTTTCGCATCAAAGAAGCAACAGGTATGCTCATATGTAATGATTCTCGGTGCCTTTGAGAACTCATTAGTGAGCGTGGTGAAAATCTTGTTTGCACCTTGGGCAATGAAGCGTCTCTGCAAATTGGTTTCCATTGTAAAGATGAGTACGTTCTTTATCGCACCCGCTTCCATAACGAAATCACTATAAGCGAGTGACTCGTTGGCTCCCGCATTGGGGCACTGGTTGACCGGTATTGGCTCGATTAAGTACACGAGCTTACCGTCGAAAGAATGGCAGATTCCGTAGTGCCGCCTCCCAGTCCGCAAAGTTGGACCCATCATTCTTCAGTCGCGTGGACTGATTCATTTGGTCCATGAATACTTTTAGCTAGGATGAACGATCTAGTGTGGCACTATGCATTGGGATTGCGTTATTTCCAGCCATTTGTTGTAACAGTATTATCGAAAATAATCGTGTTCTACACTGCGAAAGAAGAATAAAAATAATAAGCATGTGCATCGTTTTGATTTTAAGTCTAATGAACTAATGTCATAACGCGAAGACTCAAAACATTTATACAATTGACCTCCCTCAAGAATTATATAAATGATCCCAAGACTCAATTCTCTGTAAATTGATAAGCTAACCTTTTAGCTAATTCTACCGTTAGAATTCTTGGTCGATAAATTTCTGTAAATACTATCTTTAGTCCATCATAATCACGAGAAACTCTTCGGACTATGATGTTGAGGTAAACTAAGTCAACACAACTACTTACCCAACGTAGAAGGGGTCATATTAGGCCTACCGACGAAGAAGGGATTCATAAATGTTTGCCCTTATAAAGACTAATCTCAATTTCCGTTTTAGAGGAAGATCCCATCAACTTTATTTTAATTCATTTTAAGTGAACTATAATCTAGCATGCGAGAATGAATAAACTAAGGTGATGGCTTATAGACTGTGACATCTGCATGTCCATGAAAACTAACATACAACCTATATGAGTCAATTTTCATGCATTTTAGTAGTAGGTGGTTTGGTTTTAGGCGGAATATGATGCAATAACTAACATGTGAATGAAAAGCAATAATAATGAAAAACGTAAAAAACAGTAAAAGTCCTAGTGTGGCCTATCCTATCAAAATGAACAATAAATACAAGTTTGGAATCCATCCTTGGACTCGAGAAGCTTGTCTTGATGTTCCATCTTGATCCATGTAGTGGGAGTGAGCTTAAATCTTCATCTTTAGTCTTCTTTGAAATTACAATAAATAAAATTACATAATTGACCTATTTATTACATTCTAATTTCAAAACCCAAAACTAAAATAAAGGAGATTCGAGATCTCATAATTACATAAAAAATCATGTTTCCTTCATTACGAAAACATAATTTGACTAAGGTCACACTAAGTAATACAAATTACAACCGATTGCAGAAATTAAATACGTAAATAAAAATCATTCATTCGATTCATTCAACAAAATTAAAAGCATCAACTAAAAATAAATTAAACATACATGACACAATTCCTTAATTATGTTGATTAATTTATCCAAACCACCTATTTAAATTAAATTAAGTGACAATTCCACAATTAATCACATTAATTTCAATATTAATCCATATTAAACTTGTAATATGAATTCTATCCGTCAAAATTTTAAACTGCTTTAAAATAAATCGGTATCGTTAAAATGTGAACCGTTTCACAATTTATAATTGGCCAAAATAAAAAAACTTCCTTTTTTTTCTTGTTTGGTCTCGGCTGAACCAAATAAAAGAAAAAAAAAATTTATTAAAATCCCAGCTCTCGGCTGGAAAAAGAAAACATCTAAAAAAAAATTTTTTTTTTATATATCCGGCAATAAAAAAAACAAAAACTTTCCTTTTTTTTTTTATGCGGCAAAAAGGAAAAAAAAAACAAAACTTTCCTTTTCTTTTTCTGATTCGGTAAATCAAAAATTCCTAAAAACCGTTTTTTTTTTTTTTTTCAACGGCAAACCCTAAAAATTGAGCCGTCAAAAAAAATATTTCCCTTTTGCGGCAAAAAGCCCTAATTCAAAGATTTGATGGAAAAAAAGTTTAAGTTGCAATTAGGACATGATTTAGCAAATGCATTAACAAACATGATTAATCGTATATGCTAAAACTATATAGCAAAAACAAATTCTTATATCAATGACATGATGATACTATATGTATTTTAACTTAATCTGCATTAAATCAAAATCTACCAATTCTTCATATGATAATTTTAACCGATTAAAACAATGATATGATCTAAAGAAATTGGATATAAATCATCAAACAAAAGGAAAAACGAAAGAAGAAAAAAAAAATAGGCCGAAAGATAAAAAACTCGGCCAAAAAAAAAAATTTCCAGCCGAAAAAAAAAACGAAACCCTAATTTTTTCGAGAATTAGGTTATTGTTTACATACAATTTATTTTATGAAAATCATCAAAATTAAACTTCGTGGGAAATAATCTGTATACTTCCCTTAATTTAGAAGGATTATAACGAATTTAACAATGATGATTAAAGGTCATAAACAAAATACATAAACAAAGTATAAAGGATTCAGAATTAACCTTCGGTCCTAGCAATATTGGCCTAAGAACAATATGAAAATTGATATTCGCCTATCAGTTGCACCCAAGACGATATGAGATATGCCCTATTGATTGTGCTAGAATCGATCTAAAATTTTCTGTAAATTTTTAGTTGTTTTGTGTTTTTCTGATGAGAGAGAGAGGCTAGGTCAAGAAAAAGAATTAGGGTAGAATAATTCTCTCCCTTTCTTTCTTATACTGACCGAATATTTTGGAGTCAATTAGGAAAGAAAAATCTTTCCCAATTTCGGCCAAACTGACCGAAATAAGGAGTATTATTCTCCTTATTTTTGGTCTTACCAAAAATATATAAAGTGTGTTGAATTGTCATCTAGTGAGGATCGAACCCATGACCTCTAGGTATGTGTACCCTCACTATTACCACTATGACACATTCATCTTGTTTGATATTAAATATAACTGATTATATTTAATTACGAATTAACAGATTAATTCGTCCAAGCTAACATTACATATATTTAATTAAATATAACTTATTATATTTAATTTACGAATTGACAGTTAATTCGTCTTAACTAATATTATATAATTTTCATTAAATAATTGTCTCATCAACACATTGACTAACTATTTAGTCATATTGGGCATCAATATGATTATATTTCTATAACCACATTTCTCAAACACATCCTATAGGTGTGACCTTTAGGGACCAGTTGATCACCGCCATCTGTATGATAATAACGTTAAACTTTCTAACAAGCCAATCGTTATTAGGTAAACGTTAATCAACTGATTTAAATATACGAAGTATACCCTTGTGAACCTGTAAGAGATTTACAAATGTTATCACACTAATTTGTGGAGGACACAAGCTCCAACACTAAGCACAGGCATGCTGGGCTCTTGCGCAGCTCCATTTGTTCCACTAAGCTCAAGAAACGAGGGTCCCCTCTCATTTCCTTGTCAACATGCCCTTGAAGGATATAACAGTGAAGCAGACAAAATCTGAACGCCCTGCGTCTAGCAACATAAGAAATAGAAGGGTCTTCCCTGCTTATGAATCGGTCAATGAAGTCAATCATACGGACTCCTTTGGAGGTCACAAGATGGTCGACCTCAGCCTTAGTCAGTCCCAGAAAGTCTCTAAATTTACCCTTATACCCTTGAGAGCTACAAGGTATAGCGGGTGCATTTTCTGGATCCCATCCTCCAATAGCGGCTATTTCCTCTGTGAAAGGAGAAATATCGCCTTTAGGAAAGGCGAATACGTGGAAATTTAGGTCCCAATATTCAAGACAAGCATCCACGAAAGGTTTCACAATTTTCACCAATTTGAGACTCAAGATTGAACCCAAATTAAAAGCACCCATGTCATGCTTCTCAACATTTGTAAACTCATTTGTCCACTCCTTGAGACGGTTTTCAAAAGGCATCCATAATTTTGAATTTTTCTATGAAAATAAGAGAGTTTTTATAAAATAGACGGAAGAAAGATGGAGGAATTATGTGAATAAAAGCTTCCCCGACGTCTCTATTTATACTGAAAGTTGTTTCCTAATTTCCGTCAGAACTGACCAACTGGGGAAGTAGCGCAGCACCTGCTGCGCCTCTTCGATGAGTCGCAGTTCTTGCTGCGCCTCTTCCCTAGAATGATTTCCGTGATTTCCAGCTTTGGATCTTTCCTAATTTATTTTGGCTATAATTTCCTATTCCTATAGGTTATTATTTTGGTAATTCCGTCAAGTTACCAAATTTTTTGTTTCCTAATTTTCCGGGCACGATTTTCGAGACAATATCGATATTCTCGCCAAACGAGAACACTTACCCATTTCATTTTCTTTTCTTTTTTAGGGGAATCATTTCACTCCTCATTTCACATTTCATTTCAAACTTATACATTTCATTTCAAACTTATACATTTAATTTCAAAATTATACATTTCTTTTTCCGTTTTTTAGGGGGTAGCCCTCCCTACCGTCCGGTCATTTCGCTCATTTCTGGGCACTTTTTGTCATTTTCGCTCATTTCTGGGCAATTTTTCGCATTTTCGGTCATTTTTCTCACTTTGCGCTAATTTAAGTCACGTGTATATTACGTGTTCTACGTGTAATTCTGTGTAAATTTCGGCAGCATGACGGCGCAAACCGTCATCTACCAAACCTTTTCTAAGCTAACCTGCAGGAACAACAAACAACCCAGCAGTAAAGGCACTTAGGCCATCATATATACAACATGCAGTATGTACATCAAACTGGGGGCTTTCACCCAAAACAGGTCCAAAGAGTCCAAAACAAGGTCCAAAACGTAAAAAGTATATACAAGACAACCGACAGCAAAAGAAAAGGAAAAGCAGCTACTCCTGGTCGCCACTCAGCTCGGCTATGGTCACCTCGAGGGCGGCGATCTTAGGGTCCCGAACCTCCAACTCCCTCAACAGGCGAGCTGTCTCCTCCTGGGACTGCGCCACCTTACGCTCCAGGTCTCGCTCCCTCTACAAGTGATAAAGAAATATCTCATTTCGATCAATTCATTCAACCATTTCAAACAAACGCGAGAAATTGCGATAAGATTCAAAATAAAGAGAATGAGAGGTCCATACCTGTCGTCCTCGGCCACCTGCAAGTGCCTCGATGGTCGTGGCCCGTAGTCGGTTGGCCACCCTCCACAACGCCACATGCTGAGACGGCGCCACCTACATTTTAATAAACAAAAGGTTTTCAATAATAGATGAATGCATTCTTATGCAACAAAAACAGCGAAAGACAGCCAAAGCTGGGGGCTTACCCTCCTCACTAAGTGTTGCCACTCCTTCAGGCCAGCATCCGTCATTTCCTCACCGAAGTCACGGATCTCGGAGATCGTCGTCATCCCCGCTGCGTCGGTGTACTCAAGAATCTCTGGGTACGCTGGGGGCTCGATGTCTGCCACCTCGATCTCTTGCAAAGTTCAAATGAATTCTTTATTCGGCGATCATTCGTCAGTTTGTCAAATCAATTCAAAAAAAAAACGGAAAGTCAAATACTTACCACGATCGGCCAGTACGCCAGTCTCCGGCGAACAAACAAGAAGTAATCCTTATCAGGAAGAAGAAGGGCGTCACCACCAACATCCGCCGGGTCAGCCTCTCTCTCAGCATCCAAAGGCTTCCTAAACATCGTCCGGGGAGGATCGACGGGAACCGTGAAAGTGTCACGAGAGCACTGACGAGTCAAACACTCGCCTAGGTACCACAATGGTCCCGTCCTCAACGGTAACCGACTCGAGATCCTGGGTCGAAGGACCTCAGCCACGAAGGCCGGAGCGTCGGGGTAGTCCACCCAAGGTCTAGGCACCCACTAAAATAAACAAACGAAAAATCATTCCTATGATTGCTCCTACACGAAGATAACAATGAAGAAAGGTAGCTGAGGATACTTACGTCGCTCAACTTCAGGGCGTTCACGCCCCGTCGACAAACATCATAAGAAAAGCGTTGGCTCTTCCTACGACACACCACCCAGTCTCTCACGACCGGGTAAGCCCGCGGCTCAGGCTCCATCCTCTTGGGCGCGAAGCCCGGAAATTAGGAGTACACCCACGCCTGCAAAACAAGATATTCAATAATGATCTTTCACAATTCGATAGCAAAGAAGAAGTAATGATCTTTCATGATACGTAATAAAGGTTCATACCTCCAATAGCAGTCTAGGACCGACTGTAGCAGGAGAAGCCCCCTTCTCCATCAGCTTAGGATGAACCATGGCCCTCATGTAGCACGTGAGAATCGCAAAGCCAAGAGTGACCCAAGCCCACCGACCCAGGTCACTCAAGTCAGAAAGGAACGGAAGAAGCTTCCTCGACAGCCTCTCCCCCTTGTCTCCGAGGTAAAGCGAAGACAAGAACCACCAGAGCCACAAAAGAGCCCTCTGCTCCGCAGTACAAGCAGGAGGAGTCACCTTCCTCCCATCCATCGTCACCGTCGCAGGGGTCCTATCCGCAAAGTAGTCCCTGACGTAAGTGCTCGGCACCAACCCAGGAATGGTGGCAGCACCCACTGCCAGGTTCCACCCAATCGGCCTCCACGCCTCGGTCGAGTCCACCCTCATGGCCGTCAACGGCCACACCACAGCCTCCTCTCCACACGGCAGACCAGAAATCATGACGTAGTCCTCCAAGGTAACCCCGACCTCCCCAAAAGGCATGTGAAAGGTCGAGGTCCTATCCCAATACTGATCGAGGAAAGCTCGAATCAGGCAAAGGTTAGCCCGAATCTTCCTCTCCTTGATCGCCCTCCATGCTCCCACCAAAGCTCCGAAGGCTCCTAGCTCGATGATGGCCTTCTCCTCCTCCGTTAGTCTCTCGTAGGCCTTCATCATCGTCGTGTAACCGGAAAAGGATTTCATGTTCCCGGCCTCCTGTATCCATTCGACACAGAGCTATCTTTAGCACAAAGCAAAAGAGAAATGAAACAGCAAATGAATAAGGAAAGGTGATAAGGAAATGGCAAAGTTCGAAATCTACCATACTCCTCGCTGTCCTGTAAGACATGTGGCTCTCCGCTACCCAAATGAAATGTTGACCATCCCATTTCTCAGCCCACTCAGGTGCCCCCGCTAGCTGACGACCACCTCGTCCGACGTTGGCCCGCCTCGGGACCTCCTCGAAAACCTCCTCGACCACCTCCTTAAGAACGAGAGAAGAGTTGAAGTCAGTGTCCATGTCCATGGGAGCCCTCCCCGACATAGAAACAACGTCACCTGTAAAATTAAAGCAATATAGGCCGCGTCAAATGACGACGAGCCTCGGTGAAGGTGGTTATAAGCTTTTAAAGCCCCGAAAATGGCCTTTTTCTCGCCATCTTTGGCCATTTATTTCAAAACCCGACCGCTCATGTGGTAAATTGGGTCAAGTCAAGTCTAAGTCCCAGTCTAGTCATGGGTTTGAGTCGAAGTTGCGGCAGCATTTCGTTATAATGACGATTATGCCTTAAGAAAAGTGTTCTGAAAAAGCTGTCGAAAATTAAAAATCCGACATGATAGGAAGTTTACCCATCTCACAAGGATTCCGAAAAACCAAATTTCATCAAAAATGGGCAATCCTAAGACCATTTTCGAAGCGATTTTCGAAATAGCTGAAGAACCATCTCAATTTCACTCAAATGCTCAATACTTGACGAAAATTCAAAAAGAATACATGGTTATGTTCCTAACATTGCCAATTATCCATTTCTAATGTCAATTTTACAAGGCAAATCCATTTGGGGGAAAAGCCCCAAATTTTCGAAATAATTGGGTTGAAAACCCTAATTTTTTCGATCAAAATCAAGCAAATGTAAGAATTAAAGCAAGGATAAGAGACATACCTCGATTAGTCATGATTAATGAAATGATTTGATCAAGTTTTGGCGAATTTTCGTTGGAATTTGAGAGAGTTTTAATGGAATTTGTGTTTTGTTATTATGAATAAGACACGTCTTCTGTCGAGTTTTTACTCAGACTGGGACGAGCTCAAGAAAGGACGCAGCAGAAGCTACGCCTCTTTCAAGAGTCGCAGCTCTTGCTGCGCCTTTTCCCCAGCTTCCTTCCAGCTCAATTTTCAAAAGACCGTTATAAGTTCGTTATTTGTGGGCCCATCTTTGGTGCGCCTCTTCTCCAACACCATATATCATATATTTGGTCTATCGGACATTTATTTTTATCTGGACCAGTATTTTATCTTCGAGCATACTGCGAGCCGTCGCAGTATTTTATCTTCGAGTACACTGTGAGCCGTCACAGTATTTTATCTCCTAGCAAGGATCTTTCATCAGGACTTTGCTTGCAGCAACGAGCGGATTTCCGACGGTGTTTTCGACACGTCTCTATCAATACCCTTATATTTTTCCCAGCGAGAGTTCATGACAGCCGATTGTACTTCTCGATAGATAAAGTTTGCTTGAGACCGACGCAAGCAGATCTCCCCAGCAGTTTCTACCGACGTCCTGCTGTCCTCAATATTATTCGTTCCATGAAAGAAGTCTCAGGTATGGTCTCTTCTTATGGCTAGAGAGCCTCCTTAAATAGTCTAATGGACTTTAAACGACCCTCCCCGATAGTCGACAGACTCTAAAATGTTCCCGACGACAGGTCCTTGGCTCAGACTCCTTGAGTCGCCTCGCGTCGCCATAGTCGTCAGGTTGTAACCTTCGATTGACCTGATGGCTATACTTTGACTTTCGCCTTGTCCAAGCCTCAGTCAAAGTGGGGGCTCTGTAGATACCTCATTTCTGCACCTCCCGCAAGCCACCCGGTGATGATTGGGCCGCATGTTTGGTATACGGAATGATTTATGACATTTCGTGAGTTTATCATCAAGTGATAGCTCAAATACTTGTGTCTACCCCTTGGTCGTCATCTACACGCCATTACGGTCGTTTTGACAGTAATTAGAGTTCATTTGGAGTCCGGGTAAAAAACCGCTTCATTTTCTAATAACCGTTTAAAATGCCGAGTCGGAAACTTCTAGAATATTCTAGATATTTATTCCATAATTCAATTTTATATCCTTTTGGTAAAATATATCCCGAAAATTTTATTTTAAGGAATAAGGAAGTTGAGATCTACCGCAATTCCATAAAAGAAACGTGAAAATCTTTCTTCCGCAGGAGGAAACCTCTGGGGAAAGGACGCAGCACCTGCTGCGCCTCTTCCAAGAGTCGCAGTGGCTGTTGCGCCTCTTCTCCGGCCCTTTTTTGCATATTTTCAGATCTTTTCAAGATTTGTTTCCAAAGTTTTAGTCATTCCATAATTCCTCCGTGTGATTAGTATAAATAGGGACCTTCGTTCCACATATTTCTCACGCGAGTGTCCGCCCTTCTCTTCTCCCTTTGCATTCTAAGACCGAGCTCTAAGCTTATTGACGTCTACGTGCTTGATCAATCGACCACGTAAGCTTGGATCCTTCTGAGTACCAGTCACGTTTGCATGACCGACCAATTTGACCAACTACACTCAATTAATCAATCAATTTAATCTAAATCCTCTTACGAGGGCACTTTCATCGTACATTCGAGTCGAGCAATCGCTAAACGTTAACTTAGTTAATCTCGTTTCGTCGAACATGTAAGTCTGAGGGTGTAAATCCCATCTTTTATTATTGTACCAATTAATGTAAGGTTTACGTCAAAAATATGCTTAAGAACGATTTCTAAAAACCCTTTTATCAAATTGTTTTCACGGATCAACAGTTGGCCGACGTCGAGAAGAAACGCAACAACTGTTGCGCCTCTTTGAAGAGTCACAGCATGCAGTGTAAAGTCCAAGGGTTTAGACAATTACAGCAAACAACTCAGCAAACCAAAGACAGTTTCTCAGGAATGCAATAAACCTGTGCTATTTGTTAAAATTATCAAATGACCTCCTAAAATCATGAAACTTTATAGTAATTAACTTTGGTATAAGATCTAACTCTGAGCAAAATTCCAGGATTTTTGAGGAACTCAAAGTATTTTTAAAGTTCAACTGAAACTGACTGACAGACACAATAAACTGTAAATGAAGCAGTTTTGAGATGGTGACTGAAAGTAAGGACCTTTGGATATAATTATCAACTAATAACCCACAGAATACTCATAGGGAGATAAGTTAATAGTTTGAGGGGACTTAAGCTGAGAAATTCCACAGAATTACACAGGAAAGTCTCAACTGAAGCAACAGCAAAGCTAAACAAGCCAAAGACTCAGCACATGAATGTTTAGACTCTACTAACAGGTACTTAATCAACAACTACAGTCTAAGCACAGGTTGTTATCAAGCCTGACTCTAATCTACAGACTAAGCACAAGATTAAGAGGTTTAAGTTTGAGAGAATTCTCAGGTTTCATTCATAAATCAGCTGTGTTACAACAGTCTGAGTCAAGGTCCTTATATAGGCCTTTTTAGGTTACAAACTTGAAAGGAAACTACATCAAAGGGTCAGGATCCTTCCTCACATGCTGACAAGAGTCCAAATACAATATTACAACGGTTAAAAAGCTCTTAATTGTAGATTGGGATGAAAACAAAAGAGAAATGCAGATGACAGTTGATACGGTCGTTTCTGTACCAAAAATAAATACCTAGATTACTACTAACAGAAGTTAGCGGTAAGTAGGGTCGATCTCCACAGGGAGGCGGTTTACTATCTACTTGTCTATTCTATCTGTCTAATGTCACTATTGGGGGTTTGAAATGTTTTGACTAGACTAAGAGATTAAAGCAAGGGGTAAAGGAAAGAGAGAAATTAACAGATAAGGGAGAGGAATATGCTAGGAGTCGGTCTACCGTGGCAGCTACACTATCGGGTCAACTGAGTCGATTAAACTGTTGATAAGAAGAGCTATGGTCGTCACCTTTCGGTCCTTAAACCGCCCTAGGGTCTCCTAACTTAGCTTTCGCCCTAATTAGGTATTACCTATTGTAATTAAGCAAGCCTTCCCTTCCAATCTTTCGATCCAGGTCGGGGTTAACTAGATAAATTGGTCTCCTGCATGCATACATTCAACCTGATGACAATTAAATTGCCTAATACAATTCTTATCGCAAGGCTAATCTAATCAAGTCGATCCTATCATATTACTACCACGGCTTCCCTAATCCTAACATATTAAGAGAATTAGCTAGACATGATTAAGGGGGAAACAAGAAATAAAGGGAGAACAATAATCATAAGCATAAATTAAAGAGGAAAAGAAAGGGGAAGAATCAATTACTAAAATAGATCCGGAAGAAAGAACAGTAGCAAAGTAACAGTGTATGATAAAGTTCCAGAGGAGAAGCCCCCTAATTATGTCGTTCTAGCTTCCTATTTATAAGAAAATAGGATTTTATTCAACCTAATGACGGATTTAAGCTAAAAGCCCAAGCCCGTAAGATAAACCACTCGATCGAGTGATTTAAAACCACTCGATCGAGTAAACTAAAGCTTAAACCACTCGATCGAGTATAAAATCTACTCGATCGAGTAAATCAATAAATGCAACTACTCGATTGAGTAGAAAAAGGACTCGATCGAACAAAATTCTACTCGATCGAGTACTTTCCAGCAACAGTTTCCTGCTTTGCGCACTAAATTTCAAACGGCTGCCATTTCTTCGTTACTTGGGCAAACAGGGTGATTCCAGTGGCGTTGGAAAGCTAAGAGGACAAGCTTTCATTTCCAATTGGAATCTCCTGAATATCTGTTGTAGAACTCGAGATATAGCTCTTCAAAATAGGCACTAGCAATTTGAAGTTCTTCCTTTGCTCGCCTAGCTATCTTTCTTCTTTGCACATCTCAAAATAGCTACATTCCCGCTCCAAATTCAATCTTCCTCCAAATGCATGCTAAAAGGACGGTAAAAGGCTTGATTTCACTACTTTCTGGTTCATTCCTGCAAATAAGACAAAACAAACCAAAGTAGCATATTCGGGGCATTTCGTAGCATAAACTACGATAATAGCATAGAAATACGTGAATAAATAGGCCTAAAAAGACTATATAAAATGCACGTATCAAATCTCCCCAAACCAAACCTTTACTCGTCCTCGAGTAAACTAAATGCAAACTAATGGAACGGAAAAGATAACTCAGAGCTAGCTACAAATGCCCACTTAAACCAATTTAATGCAAGCAGACTAACACTTATAGCAAACAGTCAGAAGCAAACGAGTTATAAGATGTTTATAATAAAGCTGAACCGTCGACCTTGCAAGACCTTTGATAATGGACTCTCACGGGTCACTCTTCTCTCATGAAGCAAAGGGTGAACATATATATTTAAGAGAGAAAGAAAAATAATCGCTCACCTAAACTACGACCCACATAAACATGCATGCAACTAATATGATAGACAATTCTAGCTACCGTACACACATTCCAACCAAACAAGGTCCGTCACAGCCGAGGGCTTACAAAAATATGGTAAAGTGAGGCAATGGGTAAGAAAAGGCAAAACATTTATGGGAATGTGGAGGTATAGGTGATCAAGCTAGTACCTAAACAAAACCATATATCAACATCCGATTCCAACTCAATTATGAATTAAGCACATGCCCTTTATTTGGCATAAAATCTCACCAAACCGAACTGCAAAAACTCCTCAAATGATATAAGATAGAACATAGGAGCAGAAACCGACTCATAAACAAACAACATTTTTTTTTCTCGAATTTTCTTTTCTTTTTCTTTTCCGGTTTCTTTCTCTGATTTTTTCGAATTCTTTTTTTTCATTTTTCACGTCCTTTTTTTTATTTCTTTTTTTTTTCATCATCCTCCTTTTCTTCATAAATTACCAACTCCGAATTAATAGATAAAAGCCAAACTTGATACAATAGACAATATACCGCAGAACAATCTAAACTAGCTTGACAAGGCAGGCTAAATTTGGGATGTAGCTAAGGGTCAACAGGCAAATTAGGCTAATGTGGAGTTAAATGGGTGAAGATGAAAGAAAGGGAAATTGTAAGCACCTCCCTGCATGTGACACCAACCACTAACCCGAATGTATGAAGGCAAAAAGCAATTGAATTTCATATACGTGCAAATTAATGAACATGCTATGCAAGGAGTAACTACTCACAATCCTACATGAAACTGGTCATAAATGACACCAGTTTATACGGCTCTAATCCTTAGAAATTATAAGTAGGTTGCCAAAATTTCAGGTCGAGTCTATTCGTTCAGCTAAATTTTAACATAAACTCGTAGATATGCAAAAGACAAAGCTAAAAGATAATAGTTCATGCAAGGCTTAAGCAAAAAGACAATTATAGTGCAATATCATCATTGAAATCTACCGTTCCGACTCAACCTATATGCAAAAATAAACGTGATTTTTTTGAATTTTTCAATTTTTCTAATTTTTAGGGAATTTTTAAATTTTTAAGAATAAAAGACAATGCATACATAAATTGAATGTTATAACAGAAATGCAATAAAAACAATATGCAGACGCAGATATGGATGCATAACCTCCCCAAACCAAACTGTACAATGCCCCCATTGTACCCAAACATGGAAAGGAAATGCAAACTAAAAGAGAAAGAGAGTAAATGCGGAAAACTTACAAGAGTACGCAAAAAAGGGACCTCCCCAAACCAGCCAGCAACGTGGGAGGTCATTAATAGCTCCGAAACATCGTCACAAGAAGCTAATCCAAGCAATGGGCCTCCAAAACAGCTCGATCGAGAGGAAAAGTGGTCGATCGAGTAAAATTTTTTTTTTTTTTTTCCAGGTAAAGTACTCGATCGAGTGATTTCAGCAGCAAAAGCTCTCGATCGAGTACAAAAAGTACTCGATCGAGTGATCCTTAGTATATTCCTGCAAAAGACGCAATAAAAACACGCATACTGATAAAGTCTATGGTATAAAAACCATTTATTACAACTAAAATGAAATAGAAAAATAAAATAAATCTCCGGGTTGCCTCTCGGGTAGCGATAGCTTCAGACAGGTCCCAGCTCGACCTTCTTTTTCTTCGAGCCTCCTAATTAATCACAATCAAAACAGCTCAAAGCGCGCAGCATGAGATCGTACACCTGCGCATGTGCTACGCAGAAGCATAAGTAGCACCATAGTGGAATACAGGTATAGGAAATAAAATTATTTAACTGTTTAAGCCTAACAAATTTCCTATGCGAGCTCCTAAATTTATCCACAAAATAAAGGAGCGCGGGAGCAATTGACGATAAAGTGGGGTTCCATTTCAGATTAACAAAATTAAAACGACAAGGATGGTGAGAAATCGCTAATTTATTCGTCCACATATGAGGAGGTATAGCTTTAAAAGAAGAAGTACGAATCAATTGAGGCAAAATACTATTAAAACAAACAATAATAAAATTATCGTTTACTACCTCAGGTTGGTCGCTCTCAATGACGGAATCATAGATAAAAGAATTTATTACCTCTTCCGTGCTAGGAGTAATTACCGACTCACCTGCTTCTTCATCAACCTCCTCGATGGATTTCATCCCGTAAATCTCAGCCTCAAGCGCATCCAGCTCGGCTTTGAATAGGGGAGACTCACCGTACCCATTATTATCGTCGAAATTGTCGTCTAAAACGACCCCAAGTAACGCATCAATGCTCCCAATGGCCAGACTACTCGATCGAGTAGAGTTAATACTCGATCGACCACTTTCCTCCTGCGTTTCACTCGATCGAGTAGAAATTTCGCTCGATCGAGCGCTTTCTTCTGGGAATCCACTCGATCGACTAATATTAGTCACTCGATCGAGTGATTCCTCCTGTACAGGGCTGAAATCCTCGTATAAGGCAGTGAAATGTGATAGAAACTCGTCGTCCGAGTCATAAAAGTCATCCTCAGCATTGGGCAGCACGGTTTCCTCAGGGAAAAACCGCTCTCAGCAAGGTATACCTCTTCTGGTTGCCAATTATTCGACTCAGCTGCTAACTGAGCAATGTCAGTTTCGAGCTTATCAAGTCGCGAAGAAGTGCGTCTATCATAATCTTGCCTCACTCGATAATAATCTTGCATTTGAGATGCAAGTGTATCCAATAAAGATTTCAGCTCCGCAATTTCTTCTTCTTGTATATCAGGAGGATCTTGTTGTGGTGGCCATTGATAGGGTGGATGTGGCGGCGCAATTACAGCTGCATTGTGCTCAGCAGAACCACATCTCCCGCAGCAAATCACCGGCTGTTCCGTATAATAGGACATTGGTGATGGGTTAAAGGTACTAAAGCCTTCCCTTTGACAATCTTTCACCTAGAACTGTCGAGGTAGAACCTGTAAGGCCTATCAAAACAGCACTAAAGGAAAGATTAGAACGACCTCAAGGGAAAAATCCCCTGAGGCTAAAAACAGACAAAAATTAAACAAGTAAATAATTATTTGCCTCCCCGGCAACGGCGCCAAAATTTGATACGGTCGTTTCTGTACCAAAAATAAATACCTAGATTACTACTAACAGAAGTTAGCGGTAAGTAGGGTCGATCTCCACAGGGAGGCGGTTTACTATCTACTTGTCTATTCTATCTGTCTAATGTCACTATTGGGGGTTTGAAATGTTTTGAGTAGACTAAGAGATTAAAGCAAGGGGTAAAGGAAAGAGAGAAATTAACAGATAAGGGAGAGGAATATGCTAGGAGTCGGTCTACCGTGGCAGCTACACTATCGGGTCAAGTGAGTCGATTAAACTGTTGATAAGAAGAGCTATGGTCGTCACCTTTCGGTCCTTAAACTGCCCTAGGGTCTCCTAACTTAGCTTTCGCCCTAATTAGGTATTACCTATTGTAATTAAGCAAGCCTTCCCTTCCAATCTTTCGATCCAGGTCGGGGTTAACTAGATAAATTGGTCTCCTGCATGCATACATTCAATCTGATGACAATTAAATTGCTTAATACAATTCTTATCGCAAGGCTAATCTAATCAAGTCGATCCTATCATATTACTACCACGGCTTCCCTAATCCTAACATATTAAGAGAATTAGCTAGACATGATTAAGGGGGAAACAAGAAATAAAGGGAGAACAATAATCATAAGCATAAATTAAAGAGGAAAAGAAAAGGGGAAGAATCAATTACTAAAATAGATCTGGAAGAAAGAACAGTAGCAAAGTAACAGTGTATGATAAAGTTCCAGAGGAGAAGCCCCCTAATTATGTCGTTCTAGCTTCCTATTTATAAGAAAATAGGATTTTATTCAACCTAATGACGGATTTAAGCTAAAAGCCCAAGCCCGTAAGAGAAACCACTCGATCGAGTGATTTAAAACCACTCGATCGAGTAAACTAAAGCTTAAACCACTCGATCGAGTAGAAAATATACTCGATCTAGTAAATCAATAAATGCAACTACTCGATCGAGTAGAAAAAGGACTCGATCGAACAAAATTCTACTCGATCGAGTACTTTCCAGCAACAGTTTCCTGCTTTGCGCACTGAACTTTAAATGGCTGCCATTTCTTCGTTACTTGGGCAAACAGGGTGATTCCAGTGGCGTTGGAAAGCTAAGAGGACAAGCTTTCATATACAATTGGAATCACCTGAATATCTGTTGTAGAACTCGAGATATAGCTCTTAAAAGTAGGCACTAGCAATTTGAAGTTCTTCCTTTGCTCGCCTAGCTATCTTTCTTCTTTGCGCATCTCAAAATAGCTACATTCCCACTCCAAATTCAATCTTCCTCCAAATGCATGCTAAAAGGACGGTAAAAGGCTTGATTTCACTACTTTCTGGTTCATTCCTGCAAATAAGACAAAACAAACCAAAGTAGCATATTCGGGGCATTTCGTAGCATAAACTACGATAATAGCATAGAAATACGTGAATAAATAGGCCTAAAAAGACTATATAAAATGCATGTATCAACAGTGACATGTTGTGGTCATTTGCTAAATTGCTGTCTTTTCTGTTGTGTGTGGCACTTGAGGACGAAATGATTGGGTCCTTGGCATTAAAATTGGCTCTAGGTTGCATCTAGTGAATGGTGAGACAAGCCAAAAATTCTTTAGTTGCCTTTTCCTCATTCTTTAGCCAGAATTGGAAAGATTGCTTTTGCTTTTTGTCATTTGTTGCATCTCTGTCCAGCTCGAATTTCTGGGACTTGCACTGTAATTTATCCTTGGCCCCCTATGACTTTTTTTTTAGCCTAATTCAGTGGCCAACCAGCTGGCCATGGTGGCAGCTGGTAGTTGGGCTTGTACACAGACTTATTGACCACTAAACTTGGCTCTGCTAGACTGGTTCCTAAGACAGGTGCATTGTTGCCTTGGCTTGCTTGTTGGTGTGAGGTGACCTGGTTAGTGGCTCCTGCTGCGCCTCTTCCAGAGGTTGCCGCAGTTCCTGCTTTTCTTCTTCATCCTCGCCTCTCTGTTAATTCGTCTTCTTTTGTTTTCTTTTTTTTTTTTCTTCTCATTCATCTGCATATAATATTTGTAACACGTGTTCTTAACAATTTATCGCCTTAAATCCGACTTAAATCCCATATAATAAATATTTGCGGGTTTTTGTCATCAAATCAAACCCGGATTTTGGAGATTCGATTCGTTCATATCAAATCTCTGTAGTTCGACCTTTTGTATATGTTTTCATCTGTTTATCATGACTTTTGTATTGTTTCCGTCTTAATAGTTTAACCTAAATAACTCAAATTAATTTTTAATTAATTTCTAATTAGTCTCAATTCGTTCTAAATTCGTTTTAATTCGTTTTTACCGCTTTTATGAGCAATTCATATGTCAATAATATGCTAAATCACTTTCATCCGAGTCAAATATCAATAATCAGTCATTAAACACACCAACGAACATTAACACGCAGTTCTGACTTCACAGCCAGAACTCACCTCAGAAACAGACGCAGTGACCACTGCGCCTCTTCCAAGAGACGCAGCATTGCTGCGCCTGTTCCGGCTTGAGCTCTGTCTCTGAACTTCCGTTCTTGCTTTGACCTAATTCATTAGTTTACGTATTAATCGACTATTAACCGTAATATCACTCCTAATCTGTCCGTATTTTCTAACCTAATTTATTTTATTTTTTCTTTTGCTTTTCTCAAATTATCCGTCTTAAATATATTTTTGACGTAAATAAATTAATCTGTTGTAATAATTGTAATTTTCATTTGTATTTATTTATATTATATTGGATGATTTATTTATTTGCTTTCACATGTAATTAATTTTAAACACTACTTCGACATTAATGAGTGCTAATTATTTGTTCACCGACTTAGTTAATTTTCACATGCTAGGATCAAAACGTTGGATGTTGCATTGCATGCATATAATCGACAACATATCGAGTATGAATAATTTCCCTAATCATTAGTAGAGGCCGCTATCGAGGAGGACAGGATTAGGTGTTCATTAAAAGAACTTCCTAATACGTACCCTCACTCCTTACTCCAGATCTCTGTGAACATCCGTGTTCATTGGCATCCACGAGAGTCATTCTAGACATAGAATTCTAAGGGTAACGAGTTCTTAGTGTTCATGTCATTACTTTGTGTCTTGACATGACCCGAAGTATTCGAACGGTTTCCAATTTTCCACAATAAATTGGTGGCGACTCCACAAATGCAAACCCTTGTTTTCCAAGCGCCCCCGTGGGCCCCCCGTGTCCACAACTGTCATGGCCATCAACGGCCACACCAAAGTCTCCTCTCCACACGGCAGACCCGAGATCATGTCGTAGTCCTCCAAAGTGACCATGACTTCTCCAAAAGGCATATGGAAAGTCGAGGTCGTGTCCCAGTACCGATCAAGGAAAGCTCGAATCATGCAAAGGTTAGCCCGAATCTTCCTTTCCTTAACCGCCCTCCAAGCTCCGACCAAAGCCTTGAAGGCTCCCAGCTCGACGATGGCCTTCTCCTCCTCCATCAGTCTCTCGAAAGCCTCCATCATCGTCGTGTAGCCGGAAAAGGACCTCATGTTCCCGGCATCCTGCATCAATTCAGTTCAAATGATGTCTTTAGCATAGAATGAATGAGAAATAAAACGGCAAGCGAATAGGAAAGGTAACAGGAGATGACAAGTTCGAAACTTACCAAACTCATCACCGTCCTATAAGACAGGTGGCTCTCCGCCGCCCAAATGACATGTCTACCATCCCATTTCTCGGCCCACTTGGGTGCACCCACCAGCTGGCGATCGCCTCGCCCCACGTTGGCCCTCCTCGGGACCTCCTCAGCCTCCTCCTCAAGCATCTCCTCCTGTCTCTCGCCAGCCATGAGAGCAAGAGAAGGGTCAAAGTCCACATCCATGGGGGCCCTCCCCGACGTAGAAGGCACGTCAGCTGCAAAATCAAGGTAGACAAGGCCGTGTCAAGCCATGACAAGCCTATTTGAGTTCGTTTCAAGCGTTTTCAAGCCCTAAAAGAGGGATTTTCGGCCATCTTTGTCCCTTTCTTCCAAAACCCGACCACACATGTGGAAGGTTGGGGTAAGTCAAGTCTAAATTCAAGCCTAGTTGCGGGTTTGAGTCGAAATTTCGGCAGCATTTCGCTATAATAGCGATTATGCCCTAAAAAGTCTCCTGAAAGAGTTGTCACAAGTCAAAAATTCGACATGATAGCAAATTTACCCATTACGCAAGGGTTCCGAAACACCAAGTTTCATCAAAAATGGACAATCCAAAGGACATTTTCGAAGCAATTTTTGAAACAGCTGAGAAACCGTCTCATTTTTTGCCAAATGCTCAATACTTGACGAAAATGCAAAAAGAATACATGGTTATGTTCCTAATAATGCCAATTATCCATTCCTAATATCAATTTTATCAAACAAATCCATTAGAGGCAAAACCCCCAATTTTTCGACATTTAAAGGGGAAGGAACCCTAATTTTCGGCCCTAATTCAATAAAAAAAACGCAAATTTAAAGCAGGGATAAGATACATACCTCGATTAGTCATGATTTATGCCACGAATTGATCAAGTTTTGACGAGTTTTGAAATAATGAAATAAAACCCACGGTTTATCGTGTTTTTACTCAGACATGGACAATCTCAGGAAACGACGCAGCACTTGCTGCGCCCCTTCCAAATAACGCAGCTCTTCCTGCGCCTGTTCCCCAGCACGTTTCCAGCTTAAAATTCAAAAATTCGTTATAAGTTTGTTATTTGTGGGCCCAAATTTTGTGCACCTCTTCTCCAACATTCTATATACTATACTTGGTTCTTTTGGGCGTTCTTTTCATCCAGACCCACTTTATTTTTTTCTAAACGGACTGCCAAGCCGTCACATGTTCCTAGCAAGGACTCCTTTGAAGCCACCACGGGCTCGTCAGTTATTTTAGCAGAATTTTGTTTGCAACAACCGAGCGGATTCCCAGTAGTGTTTAAAACACACCTTTATTCACATGTTTATATCCTGAGCGAGAGTTCATTATAGCCGATATACTGTACTTCTCGAGAAGCAGAGTTTGTTTGGAAAAAGACACAAGCAGATTCCCCCGTAGATGAGTCAACCCAGACAGAGTCTTCCATACGACCGGTGCAGCAGTATTTTGCAGTATTGTTCGAGTCTTCCAATGCAGCAGTATTTTGCAGTGTTGCTCAAATCGTTATGCCCAGTGCAGCGGTATTTTGCAGTATTGTTCGAGTCTTCATTTTCCCCAGCGCAGCAGTAATTTGCAGTATTGCTCGCTCAAGATTTCTTTCATGATGATCAAGATGTTTCTAGTCGTCGATATGTGTATTTCTCCAGCGATATTTTACAGTGTTGTTGTCGGCAATCAAGACTTTATATGTTCCCCAACGAGAGTTTGCTTGAAAATAGAGGCAGGCAGGTTCTCATGTATGGTTTCTTCTTATGGCTGGCGAGCCTCCTTACGTAGTCTAATGGACTTTTAATGACCCTCCCCGAAAGTCGACATCCTCTAAAATGTTCCCGACGACGGGTCCTTAGTTCAGACCCCTTGGGCCGCCTTGCGTCGCCATAGTCGTCAGGTTGTAATCTTCGATTGACCTGATGCCTATACTTTAACTTTCGCCTTGACAAGCCTCAATCAAAGTAGGGGCTTTGTAGATACCTCGTTTCTACACCTTCCGCCAACCACCCAGTGATGATTGGGCCGCATGTTTGGTACGCGGAACGATTTATGACAATCCGTAAGTTTATCATCAAGTGGTAGCTCAAACACTTGTGTCTACCCCTTGGTCGTCATATACGTGCCGATACGGTCGTTTTGACAGTAATTAGAGTTTATTTGGAGTCCGGGTCAAAAACCGCTTCATTTTCTAAGAAACCGTTTAAAATGCCGAGTCGGAATGCTCTAGAATATTCCGGATATTTGTTCCATAAATTAAATTTATATCTTTTAGTAAAATATATCCCGTATATCATATTTTCAGGAATAAGGAAGTATAGATCTACCGCAATTCCATAATAGAAACACGGAAATCTTTCTTCCGCAGGAGGAAACTGTTGGGGAAATATCGCAGCAGGTGCTGCGCCTCTTTGAAGGATCGCAGCAGCTGCTGCGCCTCTTCTCCAGCTCGTTTTCGCTGTTTACAGGATTTTTCCATGATTTCTTTCCAAAGTTTTAGTCATTCCAAAACTCTAAACTTTGTTTATTATAAATAGAGACCTCTGGTCTCCATATTTTTCATGCGAGTGTCCGCCCTTCTCTTCTCCCTTTGCATTCTAGACTGTGCTCTAAGTATTTGACGCCTACGTGCTTGATCAATAGACCACGTAAGCTCAGATCATTCTGAGTTCCAGTCATGTTGCATGACCGACCAATTTGAGCACCACACATCAATCAATTAATTAATCTAAAATCCTCCAACGAGGGCACTTTCTACATACATTCGAGTCGAGCAATCTCTAACGTTAACTTAGTTAATCTCGCTTCATCAAACATGTAAGTCTGAGGGTGTAAATCTCATCTTTTTATTGTTTTTTTTATTTTTGTATCAAATAATGTAAGATTCACGTCAAAAAAACATTCAAAACCGACTTTAAAAACCTTTATTACAAACTGTTTTTACGAAACAGCAGCTGCCAGACGTCGAGAAGAAACGCAGCAGCAGCTGCGCCTCTTCAAAGAGTCGCAGCACCTGATGCGCCTCTTCCAGAGGCTGCCGCTGCTCCTGCTCTTCTTCTTCTTCCTCGGGTTTCTGTGGTTTTGTTATTTTCATCTTATTTTTCTTATTTTCTTCCATTCCTTTGTATATAAACCATGTTTTGGTCATTCCTTTCAATAATAACGTTCTATTTCCGAATTAAATCCCTTATAAATCGATATTTGCGCATTTTCGTCACTAAATCAAACTCGGATCTTAGAGACTCGATTTGTCCATGTCAAGTCTCTGGAATTCGTTCATTGTACATATTTCCAATGCTTATTTTCAGGTTATCAATTTCTTTCAAAGTTCGTTTCTTTTGTGTTTTGGATATCGTAAATAAATTTAATTCGTTTTTAACTCGTTTTAATTCGTGCTTATCGCTTTTATGACGATGTTAGTGGGTGGTATAGAACTCGTCGTCAAAAGCTACCAACCAAAACAATATTTATAACTTCACAAACTACTCTTAGCAAAGAGGCAAGTAAAGGTCGGATCCCAAGGGACGGTTATTGATGTAGGATTTTCAACTGCAAATGGTTGTGTCTTAGGGTGTCACAATTTGGGTTGAGATAGGAGATCAACTAAATTAATCAACAATATAAAAGTAAAGTAATAAAAACAAGCAAGATGATTAAAAAGAGATGTAAACAATTGATTAAAAGCACTAGGGTGTCATGGGTTCATAGGGGATTCATGGGAGTTGATCATACAAACATGTTCTCTACTAGATGCAAGCATTTATTGTTGTGATGGGATCGAGTTGGTGTAAAAGCTTACAATCCCTACGGAGGTTTGGGTCCCGGAGCCGAATCAATTAGATTGTACAACACCTACAAGTCGACTTAGTCCTTCCTATTCAACTATATGCATGGTCTAATGAGACTCGAGTTGGTGTATAAGCTTACAAGTATCATTGAAAAGATAGGTGATGGGTAAAAAATACAAGGATTCATAGGCTCGCATTTCATCAAACATAACATGTGCATAAGTTGAAATCACAACAAGCAAGCAAATTAATTATGAAAACATATTAGATTAAGCATGAATCAATCCCATGTTGGTTTCCCCTAATTCCCCATTGACCCTAGTTAAGGAAACTACTCACTCATTATCAAGTTCAACATGCTAACAAGGTTGTCAATCATACTAGCAAGGCAAAACATGATGAATAAATGAAAGTGATTAACAATAATTAAATAAGATTAAGAGAGAATTATACCTATGAAGATGATTCCAAATAATAAAGCTAAGAATAATAGAAGTACTTGATGATTGACGGAAGGTTGTCAATCCTCCAAATAAACCCAAATAATCTTCTAATTACCCAAAATAAATGAAGAACAATAGAGAAATTAACGAAAGATTAATATTGAGAATTGTATTAAAACTTGATTAAGAGTTGATTACAAGATTACTACTAGATTAAAGGATGATTACAACTTGATTAAGAGAGAATAAAGGGATCCTTATGAGATGATGCTCATCTAGTTAGTTCAAAGGGTTATTTATGCTAAAGATTAGGTACAAAGATTAGGGTTACTAAGGGCTTAAATGACTATTAAGTCCCTAAGAAAAGTTGAGGAAATGCTCCTCTCGAAGGAAATGAGCATATCCCTTTTGTTGGTCCCGTGTCAATCTGCTCGTCCTGTGCGTCTTGAGCTGTAGCACGGTTGGTACTACCTTGTGATCCGAGCGGGTCACAGATGAGACACTCGGCTTGAGCTGCTGTGGGACGCTCGTCCTGGGAACAAGACGCTCGGATCTTGCTGCTCAGGGACGCCCGGATTGTGGACAATCCGCTCGGGTCCTGGGACAGACAGCTTCTCTTCTTTTTGCTCCTTAACAATCCGCAAGGATCGTGTTGAGGATGCAAGGATCCTTTCATCATTACCCATTTTACTTTATTATCTACATAGGCCTTCTAGTAATGTCTTCTCTTTGATGCTTGGTCATTAGATGCCATCAATTTAGTTCCATTTTGCCTCATGAATGCGAGGTTAGCACTCCTTTCCTACCAAGGGGACAAAACCTCAAAGAATATGCAAAATGGGAAACTAAAGATAAGAAATGACCCAAATAAGTGATATAAAGCATAGGAACGAGGTTAATTCGGGGACTAAATGTGCTCAAATATGGGTCACATCAAACATCCCTAAACCGAACTTTGCTCGTCCCGAGTAAAGAGGTGACCAAAACTAGGACCTTTATTTAAACTAACCTACCAATATAGCCTATGTGAGACAATTTGCGGGTCTCACTCCGCCCCTTCAACTCACAATAAGACAACCATGAGGTAGGGTGCCTTCTTGCAAGGCAAGGTGGGGCTTGCCAAAATGGCGATACATCCAAGCATTAAAGCACACAAAACAAGTAATGGATGCATCTACAAAAATGAATAGCCACTTTCCTCATCTAAGTGGCGGAAATTATCTACAAAGGAAGCAATCTAAGGGTACACACTCCATCATAGATATGGTTTCTTCAAACTACTAAGCCTTGAACCCCAATAAATCACCTCCAAGTTGTGTCAGGCTAGGGTACCTTTGTTCTCAATTGTTAAATGCTTTCGTCAAGAGTAGACTCCCTATGGTGTTAGAAACACTGGAGGATCGCGGAATTCCCCTTCTTGCCTAGACAAGAAGAAGGGTCGTCCCCTCTCTATCATGCACAAAAGTGGATTCGATGGAAAAGGGATCAATATGTTTTGAGTTTATGTGGGAGTTTACTTTTGTTGTTGTTATTCCCCCCAATTTCTTGTGGCATTTGACATTTGAGAACACTTTCTTTTTGCCATTTCTTTTGATGTTTGACATTTCAATACTTGACAATTTTCAACTTTTTGCATTTTCTTTTGAACATTTCAAAGCTACCCCATTTGTAGTGAGGGTGCTTATATTTGAAGCATAGGAGTTTTTATTTTTGTTACTCCTTTTTTCTTTTGATGCAATTGCAAACTTTTTGACTTTCATTTTTATGCTTGAACTCAAATTTGAACAATTTTTGTGCCCATTCCCTTTTTTTGACAAAATATGGTAGATGTGGAAGATGGTTGCATAGCTTCAAGGGTCACCTTGGAATAAACGGTAGCCAAGGAGTTATCACACCACAAGGTACTCGTGACTAGACCTTAATCCATGGGTCAAAGGATACTAGCATGACACATCCTAGGGTGTTTTACAAATATTCTAATGAGCAAAGTCTTAAGAAGAAAAAGTATCTACAAGGGCCTTATATACACTTGTCAAGCTTCCCAAATAGATGCTTTCACAAAATGTTTCCTAAAATACAACTACATGCCATGATGCAACTAACATATATACATCCTAATGCATATGCTTCTACCAACTAGTATGCCATATAATCTAAATGCAATTCCTAAGATCACATTGGTGTATACCGCATCAACCAAAATAAAGCCACATAGTCATTAACATAGAAAGGAAGAAGGAGATTGGAAAGATCATACTATGCGGTTTTCATGATCCTCATGTCTCAGATGTGGCGTAGTTGATCAATATGATAGAAGGAAAAACACAATATATACAAAATATATACAATTCTACACTATAAATGGATGAACACGTTTTTGGTTTTTCAATTTTTTTCAATTTTTATCATTTTTTGATTTAAAAGTCAAGTTAGAATTTCCCATCCCCACACTAGTATGGGCATTGTCCTCAATGGCCAAAACGATAGGAAATTATGCAAGCTAAATGTTAATGCATGATTTCTATACTAAAATGCAAGCTACATGTCATATATACAAGTGATGCAAACTACACTACACTATATGATGCATGAATTTATTTGTTGGAGAGCTAATTTAGATTAACTCCCAATGCTTGTGCTTAAACTTCCCCAAACAAAATGAGACACTATTGCTAGTGTGAAAGTGGGGGAGTTCATGCACAAGTATGCAATGCATGAAACTAGTTTGTCATTTTGGATTTTTCAAGGGGGGAACAATAAAAGACACCTTGATGTTGCTAAGGTGGAAGTCCTTTGAGTGTTACTAGGACTCAAACACTTGATCAAGATAAAATATTTGTAAACAAGAGAAATGAACAAAGCTAAAGGAGGTGTAGGAGACTCACAATGGATTGTGGCATCCTCCAAAAAGCTTGCTAATCCTCAATTGTCGCTCATGGCGACATCTTTATCACTTCCATCATCATCATCATCAATATCCTCACTATCATCATAATCATCTACCTCCATGGAACTGGAGGCTTCACCATCATCACTTGAGCTTTGAACCTCTTCATATTCTTCATCTTCTTCCTCACTCTCAACAACAATCTCCTTCCCCTTGGTAACCTCACCACCCATGATACCATCTCTAGGAGCATTAGGAAAGAACACTTTCCTATCCGCCCAACTAAGCAAAGGACATGATGGATCAAGGAGTCCTTGCCTAGCTAAGTGTAGGAGGGGCGGATATTGGGCCCGGTAAGCATTGACCCGGTCCTCATAAGCTTCCCTATGCAAATGTTGCATTAATTGGGTCAAGTAATCGTTACCTACCTCAACATCTTTGGGTCGGAATTCTTGGTAGGTAAACGGATAGGGTGGAGTCATAATAGAGAGGGAGGAGGGCTCGGCAATGGTTTCCCTATGTTGTTGCATAATCAACTCGGCTTCATCGGAGAGTGGAAGAAGATAATTTGGGCTTCAGACATTGAGTCGGCAAATCTTGTTTGGTAGAATGAAGGACATAGCATCTTTGGTGAGCCACTCAAATTTGTTGTCAAGATTATCATTCTTGACCCAATGAAATTTGTTGATCATAGTGGCAAGATCAATAAGGTCCCCCCCCCCCCCTCCCCCCCTTAACCGGCTTGTAAGTCGTATCCTTGTTGAAATCCGGGTTAAACTGTTTGGCTAACCATGTTACCAATCCTCCATTCACAATAAAGGCTGCTACTTTCTTACCATGGTCAATTGTAAGCCACCTTTCAAGTAAGAGTTGAAGTAAATTGTATTTATTGGTGAACTTCTTGTCGACATTCATGGTTGATTCAAGGTAGATGAAATCGAGTTCGGTGAAATGATTTGTGCCCTTCCTTACAATTAAAGTATTTCCCACAACCTTATGTCATACCCTTATACCCGGATGGTGGACATAAAAGGCACGACACTCATGGAAGGATTCAAATTTTCTTCAGGTGATTGCTTTCCATAGAGGGGCGGGGTCATATTTCTAGGGCTTCTTCACATAAGGAGAATGGTCCTTAAGATCAAACACCTCGCCAAACTCTTCCAAAGAAATATTTCTATCTACATTTTCAAGGCGGAATTCAATATTCTTTCGAGCCTCTACCTAAGTGATTTTTAATGAGCTTATAAATTCCATGGTAAGGGTGGGGTAAGTCAATTCTTGCATGTCAAATAGTGTAAGCAACCCCATAGACTCGAAGAAGTTCCTGGTCCTCTTAAGAACACCCAATTTGGCTAAAGCATCTTGACAAATAAACTTGGTGGGCAAAATTGTTTTCTTAGCAAGAGATATAAAAGCTTTCCTATGAAAATCGGTTGTGAAAGTTACCTCCGGATATTCTTGTAATTGTTCAATAACCGGAATTGGAGTAGTAGCTTCCACCATAGGAGTAGGAACCTCTTGAATTTCCACTCTTGCTTGTTGTACCACCATAGCCTTTGAGGCTTGAAGAGCTTGTTGCCTCTTTGAAAGATATGATTTTGTAGGTGCCTTGTTTCCACCTTTAGTCCTTGCCATTGTTCTTCTCCTTGTTAAGAATGTATCAACAACTAAAGTTTTGCTTGAATGCTTCTAGTATCCTCAAGCTTCGATGAATCCCTAATCGATTTGGGGTTTTTCGAATTTTGCCTTAAAACCCTAGAAAATCGATTCAATTTTTGAGGATTTTGATGTTTTGATGGCTTTTTGTTGATAAAGGAGTAATTTGATTGTGTTTTGAGGAAGTTTGGATTTGATTTGGGTGAATTTCGTTGAGGAAATTATATTTTATAGGGTAGGGTTTTGAGGGTTTTGAATGTCTGTTTGTGTTTGAGTAGAATGAAATGAATTGGGGTAGAGGGGTTTTAAATCTCGTGTTATAGCTTCAGCAGCAGGAGATGAGCGAATTCCTTTGAAGACGCTCGGATTGTAAGTCAGTCAGCTTTGAAGTTTTTATCCGTGCTAAGAGGCGCGGATTCTTCAGGAGACGAGCGTCTTTTGACAGGAGACGAGTGTCTTCTCCTGGGGACGCTTTGGTGTTGTCGTAAAACTCGTCGTCAAAAGTTACTCAACTAAAACAATATTTATATCTTCACCAACTACTCTTAGTAAAGAGGCAAGTAAAGGTCGGATCCCAAGGGATGGGTATTGATGTAGGATTTTCAATTGTAAATGGTCGTGTCTTAGGGTGTCACAATTTGGGGTTGAGATAGGAGATCAATTAAAACTAATCAATAATAAAAACAAAGCAAGGTAGATAAAATAAAGGTGTAAACAATTGATTAAAAGCACTAGGGTATCATGGGTTCATAGGGGATTCATGGGAGTTGATCATACAAACATGTTCTCAAATTATAAGCAAGCAATTATTGTTGTGATGGGATCGAGTTAGTGTATATCTTACAATCCCTAGGAAGGTTTGGGTCCCGGAGCCGAATCGATTAGATTGTACAACACTTACAAGTCGACTTAGTCCTTCCTATCTAACTATATGCATGGTCTAATGAGACTCGAGTTGGTTTATGTCTTACAAGTCTCATTGAAAAGATAAATGATGGGTAAAAAATGCAAGGATTCATAGGCTCACATTTCATCAAACATAAGATGTGCATAAGTTGGAGTCACAACAAGCAAGCAAATAAATTATGTGAACATATTAGATTAAGCATGAATCATTCCCCATGTTGGTTTCCCCTAATTACCCATTGACCCTAGCTAAGGAAACTACTCACTCATGATCAAGTTTAACATGCTAACAAGGTTGTCAATCATATTAACAAGGCAAAACATGATGAATGGATGAAAATGATTAACAATAAATAAAGCAAGGGTTAAGAGAATTATACCTATGGAGATTCCAAAATAATAATGCAGAGAATAATAGAAGTACTTGATGATTGATGGAAAGTTGTCAATCTCCCAATAAACCCAAATGATCTTCTAATTACCCAAAATAAATGATGAACAATATAGAAATTAAGGAAAGATTAAGAAATGAGATTTATATTAAGACTAGATTAAGAGTTGATTACAAGATTAAGATGAGATTACTAATTGATTACAACTTGATTAAGAGAGTATTAAGATTGCTTGCTAATCTAGGTAGTACAAAGGGGTATTTATACTAAAGATTAGGTACAAAGATTAGGGTTACTAAGGGCATAAATGACTATTAAGACCCTTCAAAAAAGTTGAGGAAGTGCTCCTCTCCAAGGAGATGCGCATCTCCGTTTTACTAGTCCCGCATAGATATGCTCGTCCCGAGCGACTTGGAAGCTGGCACGGTGGTTTCTGTCAGGAGATCCGAGCGGATCATTAGGGGAGACGCTCGGATCATAGGGCTTCAAGACGAGCGTCTTAAGCTCGGGACACTCAGATTGTTGTGCAGGGAGACGCCCGGATTGCTTGCAATCCACTCGGATAATGGGTCAGACACTTCTCTTTTCTTTAATCCTCAACAATCTGCGGGGATCTTGTTGGGGATGCAACGATCCTTTCATCATTGCCCAATCTACTTTATTATCTACATAGGCCTTCTAGTATCGTCTTCCCTTTGATGCTTGGTCATTAGATGCGATCAATTTAGCTCCATTTCGCCATGTAAATGCAAGGTTTGCACTCCTCTCCTACCAAGGAAACAAAACCTCAAAGAATATGCAAAATGGGAAACTAAAGATAGTAAATGACCCAATTATGCACTATAAAGCATAGGAACGAGGCTAATTCGAGGACTAAATGTGCTCAAATATGAGTCACATCAAACATCCCCAAACCGAACCTTTGCTCGTCCCAAGTAAAGAGGTGAGAAAAACTATGACCTTTATTCAAACTAACCTACTAATATAGCCGATATGAGACAATTAGCGGGTCTCACTCCGCCCCTTCAACTCACAACAAGACAACCATGAGTAGGATGCCTTCTGGCAAGGCAAGGTGGGGCTTGCCAAAATAGCGACACATCCAAACATTAAAGCACACAAAATAAGTAATGGATGCATCTACAAAAATGAATATCCACTTTTCTCATATAAGTGGCAGAAATTATCTAAAAGGGAAGTAATCTAAGGGTACACATTACATCATAGATACGGTTTATTCAAACTACTTAGCCTAGAAGGATACCAATAAATCACCTCCAAGTTGTGTCAAGCTAGGGTACCTTTGTCCTCAATTGTTAAATGTTTTCGTCGGGAGTATTCTCCCCGTGGTGTTAGAAACAGTGGAGGATCGCGGAATTCCCCTTCTTGCCTAGACAAGAAGAAGGGTCGTCCCCTCTCTACCATGCACAAAAGTGGATACGATGGAAAAAGGGATCAATAGAACTTGAGTTTCATTTGGGAGTTTGCTTTTTGTTGTTGTTTTTCCCCCAATTTCTTGTGGCATTTGACATTTGAAAATACTTTCTTTTTGCCATTTCTTTTGATGTTTGGCATTTCAACACTTGACAATTTCAACTTTTTGCATTTCTTTTTGAACATTTTCAAGGCTACCCAATTTGTAGTGAGGGTGCTTATATTTGAAGTATAGGAGTTTTCATTTTTGTTACTCCTCTTTTCTTTTGATGCATTTGCAAACTTTTTGAATTTTGATTTCAATTCTTGAACTCAAATTTTGAACAATTTTGGTGCTCATTCCCTTTGATGACAAAATGTGGTAGAATATGGATGATGGTTGCATGGTTTCAAGGGTCACCTTGGAATAAACGGTAGCCAAGGAGTTATCACACCACAAGGTACTCTTAACTAGGCCTTAATCCATGGGTCAAAGGATACTAGCATGACACATCCTATGGTGTTTTACAAGTATTCTAACAAGCAAAGTCTTAAGAAGAGAAAGTATCTACAAGGGCCTATATACACTTGTCAAGATTTCCAAATAGATTGTTTCACAAAATTTTTCCTAAATGCAACTATATGCCATGATGCAACTAACATTTATACATCCTAATGCATATGCTTCTACCAACTAATATGACAAATAATCTAAATGTAATCCTATAATCACATTGTTTGTACCGCATCAATCAAAATAAAGCCATATAATCATTAACATAAAGAGGAAAAAGGATATTGGAAAGATCATACCATGCGGTCTTCAATATCCTCATGTCTCGGATGTGGCGTAGTCGATCAATATGAAAAAGGATGAACAAACACAATATATACAATACTACACTATGAAGGAAATGAACATGTTTTTGAATTTTTGCATTTTTCAAATTTTTATGGTTTTTATGTTTATGAAATAAAAGACATGTTTTTGTATTTTTCAAAAAATTTCAATTTTTATCATTTTTGTTTTAAAAAGTCATGTTAGAATTTCTCATCCCCACACTAGTATGGGCATTGTCCTCAATGGCCAATACGATAGGAAATTATGCACGCTATATGAAATGCATGATTCCTAAGCTAAATGCAAACTATATGATATATATATATATATATATATATATATATATATATATATATATATATATATATATATATATATATATATATATACAAAAGTGAATGCAAACTAAGCTATGTTATATGATGCATGAATTTTTGTTTGATTGGAGAGCATAATTTAAATTAACTCCCAATGCATATGCTTGAACTTCCCCAAACAAAATAGACACTATTTCTAATGTCAAAAATTGGGAAAGTTCATGCATAAGAGTGATATGCATGAAACTAGAATTGTCATTTTGGATTTTACATGGTGGGAACAATGAAAATACTCATGATCAAGAATAAAAATATATGAAAACAAAAGAAATGAACAAAGCTAAGGGAGGTGTAGGAAACTCACAAAGTATTGTGGCATCCTCCCAAGAGCTTGCTAATCCTCAATCATCGCCCATGGCGACGTCACTATCATCTCCATCATCATCACCAACTTTCTCACTAGCATCGTCATCCTCATCTACCTCCATAGACCCGGAGGCTTCACCACTTTCACTTGAGCTTTCTTCTTCTTCACTTCCCTCTTCTTCTTCACCTTCTTCGTCTTCTTCTCTACCACTCTCAACAACAACCTTCTCATCACCCATGCTAGTACCCCTAGAAGCATTAGGAAATAAAACTTCCACATCCGCCCAACTAGGCAAAGGACATGATGGGTCTAGAAGTCCTTGCCTAGCTAGGTGTAAGGGGGACGGATGTTGCGCTCTATATGCGTCGACTCAATCTTCATGGGCTTGCTTGTGCATTTGTTGCATCAAAAGAGTCAAGTAATCGTTCCCCGCCGTAACATTTCGGGTTGAAATTCATGGTAGGTGAACGGGTAGGGTGGAGTGATAATAGAGGAGGAGGGCTCGGAAATGGCCTCCCTATGGTGTTGCATTATGGACGCGGATTCTTCGGAGAGTGGGAGAATATAGTGTAGGCTACGGACATTGAGCCGGCAAATTTTGTTCGGTAGAATGAAGGACTTGGCATCTTTTGTAAGCTACTCAAATTTGTTGTCAATATTGTCATTCTTGACCCAATGGAATTTGTGAACCATAGTGGCTAGATCAATAAGGTGGCCGCCCTTAACCGGCTTATAAGTACCATCTTTGTTGAAATTCCAGTTGAAGTGTTTTGCCAACCAAGTTACCAATCCCCCATTTACTATAAAGGCCGCACCTTCCTTGCCGTGATCGATATTAAGCCACCTTTCGATCAAAAGTTGAAGAATATTGTACTTGTTGGTGAACTTTCTATCAACATTCAAGGTTGACTAGAGATAGATAAAATCAAGTTCGGTGAAGTGGTTTGTTCCCTTCCTAGCAATAAGAGTATTTCCCACTACCTTGTGCCATACCCTTATGCCCGGGTGATGACCATAGAGGGCACGACATTCATGGAAGGACTCGAATTTCCTCCCGGTAATAGCTTTCCATAAAGGGGCGAGATCATATTTTGTTGAAGGTTTCTTCACATAAGTCGAGTCATTATCTAGACCGAAAACTTTGCCAAACTCATTAAAAGACATCATCCTATCCACATTCTCAAGGCGGAATTCAATATTCGTTCGAGTCTCTACCTTTGTAACTTTCAATGAACTTAGAAATTCCAAGGTGAGGGAGGGGTAGGTCAATTCTTGCATATTAAACAATGTAAGCAACCCCATAGACTCAAAGAAGTTCTTGGTCCTTTCAAGGACACCCAATTTGGTCAAGGCATCTTGGCAAATAGACTTGGTAGGTAAAATCGATTTCTTAGCAAGAGACACAAAATTTTTCCTATGAGAATCGGATGTGAAAGTTAATTCCGGATATTTTTCTAGTTGCTCAATAACCGGGATAGAAGGAGTAGCTTCCACCATAAGAATAGGAGTTTCTTGAATTTCCATTCTTGCTTGTTGAACCACCAAAGCCTTTGAAGCTTGAAGTGCTTGTTGCCTTTTGGAAAGGTTTGGTTTTGTAGGTGCCTTGCTTCCACCTTTGGTCCTAGCCATTGTTCTTCTCTTTGTATATATCAACAACCAAAGATTTGCTTGAATTCTTATGTAATCCTCAAGTTTAAATAAAACCCAACTCGATTTAGGATTTTTGAATTTTGCCTTGTATCCTAGAAAATCGATTCAAACTTTGAGGATTTTGATGTTTAGATGGATTTTGTTGATAAAGGAGTGATTTGTTTGAGTTTTGAGGGAGTTTGGAATTGATTTGGGTGAAATTGGTTGAGAAAATTGATTTTTATGGATGGAGGGATTGAGGGTTTTGAGGGTTTTGGAGGTGTGTTTGTGTTTTGAATGGGTGAAATGAAATGGGAAAAGGGGGTTTTGATCCCGTAATTTTGAATTTCAGCAGGGGAGACGAGCGTCTGCTGGTCGGGACGCTCGGATTCTTTGTCAGCCAGTTTGAGAAATTGCACCCCGTGCTGAGACGAGCGTCTTCAGCAAGAGACGGGCATCTTTCTGAAGGGAGACGAGCGGATTCTTTTGAGGATGCTCGGACTCTTGGTCAGGGAGAAATCTCATATTTTAATAGAAGTAGGACGAGCGGATCCTCACTGAGACGAGCGTCTTGGTTGAGACGAGCGGATTCCTTTAGGAGACGCTCGGATCTTCAGTCAGAGAAAAATTTTCCTTTCCATCTCTCTCAGGACGAGTGTTTTTCTCACAGGACGCTCGTATTGAAGCCAAGACGAGAGGATTTCTCATGAGACGCTCGGATTGCCCCTGTGCCTTACGAATTCAGTTCCGCCCGTGGGTATTTCATAACCCAAGTCATTTTGTCTTCGTTCCTTTGGTCTTCATTGTGGGGGCACTACGAAGGCTTGGATAGCCTAGGCAATTGCTATCCCCACACTATGTCAAAACACTACACATCAATAAACATATAAGTCCTTCTCTCACTTTCTCTCAAAATGATAATCTTGATCAAAGCATAAAAATATAAATCCAAAATTGACAAAAAATGTAATACAATAAGTAAAATGCAAGTTAAGGAGTTAGGATATTTACAAATGGTGGTTTAGGGAGGAATCCACCAAACTCTCATTCATGTATGAGATGTCAAGGAGGCATAGCCAAGGTGTTGTTGATGTTGCTCAACACCTTGAAGAAGTAGTCGAAGGCTTGTTCATTGTCATTATAAAGATCTTCAATAGACCTTTGCATATGTTGTTCTTCATTGTGGTGACTTGAGTTAACATGGTCACCAAAGCCTTGGTCTTGGGTCATAGCATTACCAATATAAGGATTGAATAATCCTTCAAACTCTTCATCCCATAAACCGTATACTTCATTAGCTTGCTTCCCAATAGTATCATGAGTTGATGAAAACAACTCCTCTTCCTTCTTGTCATTATGGCCAATGAGGCCTTCTTCTTCTCTTGTCATGAGTGGTGGTGAGCTATTAAAGCTCTCATTCTTGTTGAAACACTCTTGCTCTTTGGATGGAGCATCTTGGAGATTATCCACTTTCTTCTCCCATATGGGCGGTGGTTCTTTACCCATAGATTGTTCTTTGCATTGAGATGCCAACTTCTTCCTATCACTTTCTCGGCTATAATGATCAATCATGAAACATGGCTCATGTAAGCGGAGAGCTCTCATTGTCTTGTCAAGGTTAAAAGTGATTGTTTCATCTCCCACTTCAAGTGTGAGCTCTCCATGTTTCACGTCAATCACCGCTCCCGTAGTGTGTAAGAAAGGCCTCCCAAAAATGATAGGAATGTTGGAGTCTTCCTCCATGTCAACAATAACAAAGTCCACCGGGATGAAGAACTTGTCAATTCTTACCGGCACATCCTCTCATACCTCTAAAGGTGTCTTCGTTGATCGATCCGCCATTTGAAGTGTGATATTAGTGCACTTGAGTTCTCCCATTCCTAGCCTCTTGCACATCGAGTATGGCATGACACTCACACTTGCCCCAAAGTCACATAGAGCTTTGTTGATCGTAGTGTCGCCAATGGTGCATGGAATAGAGAAACTTCCCGAATCCTTTAGTTTTGGAGGTTAAATTCCTTGTAGGATGGCGCTACTCACCTTGGTGAATGCAATAGTCTCTAGCTTCCGGATAGATTTCTTCTTTGTAAGAATATCTTTCATGTATTTCGCATAGGCCGGAACATGATTGATTAATTCCGTAAATGGAATTGAGACTTCTAAGTTCCTTACAATCTCCATGAATTTTCTAAGTTGTTCATCAAACTTAGGCTTAGCTTGACGACTTGGAAATGGAAGTCTAATTACAATAGGCTCTTTCTCCTTAGCCTTTTCTTCATTCTTCTTTGAAAATTCTTGAATGGTGGTGGGTTCTTCTTCTTTCTTAAAGTCTTCAACTCTTTCCTTGTCACTAGCATTCTCAACATCTTTATCAATGGGCCTCTTCGGCCCTTCATACCTTGTACCACTCCTCAAATGGATGGCACTCACCGACTCATGTCTTGGAAGATTACCTTGAGGTGGTAATTGCCCCTTTTGTCTTTGAGAACTAGAAGATGCTAATTGAGACATTTGGGTTTCCAACATCTTTGTGTGAGCTAGTATGTTGTTAATGGTGATGTCTTTTGCTTGGCTATCCTTTTGCATTTGAGTGAGAAATTCTTGTTGGTTCTTTTGCATTTGGAGGACCGCTTTTTGAACATCGAAACCTTGGTCATTTGTTTGATTGTATGGAGGTTGATTTTGATAACTTTGGTTTTGATTGTAAAAGGGTCTTTGAGCTTGGTTTCTCATTGGAGGTGGGGTGTATGTTTGAGAGTTTTGAACATTTTGAATTTTGTATGAAAGATTGGGGTGGAATTTGGTGTTTTCATTGTAATAGTTGGAATAAGGGGTGCCACTTTTGTATGCTTGGAAAGCATTCCCTTGTTCACTTGTTCCCCTACATTCACTTTGGTCATGTCCCAAAGTTCCACAACTCTCACATACTCCACTTGGAATTGATGATGATGCTACCATAGCATTAACATGTTGCTTGGGTGATTTGGAGGCCTCTTCAAGTTTAGCCATGGCCTTCTCAAACTTCAAATTAATGGTATCAATATGAGCACTAAATTGAGCACCCAATTGAGTAATGGAGTCCATCTCATGCTTTCCTCCTCTATTAGCCTTCCGAGGTCTACTATATTGTGAGTTATGGACCGCCATTTCTTCAATCTTGTTCCATGTTTGATTGTCATCAACTTCGGTAAACATACCATTTGATCCCATATTGAGAATGTTTCGGGAGTCTTCATATAGACCATTCCAAAATTGTTGTACAAGGAACCACTCGCTAAGTCCATGGTGTGGACAAGATCGACAAGTGTCCTTGAATCTCTCCCATGCTTCATACAAGATTCCTCATCCCTTTGTTTGAACCCGGTGATTTGGGCTCTCAACATGTTAGTCTTTTCCGGAGGATAGAATTTTTTGTAGAAAGCAAGTGCCAATTTCTTCTAAGAATCAATACCAAGTGTAGCCTTGTCTAGGCTCTTCAACCATTGTTTAGCGGTACCAATCAAAGAAAAAGGAAATAAGACCCATCGGATTTGGTCTTGAGTAACTCCGGTTTGAGAAATCGCATCACAATAGTCACAAAAAGTCTCCATATGAGAATGAGGGTCTTCACTAGGCATCCCTCCAAATTGACTTCTCTCAACCAATTGTATAAATGCGGATTTGGCAATGAAATTACCGGTTAAATATTGTGGTGTAGGAGTACCATTTGGTAGGTTCTCCTCGGTTGATACGGAATGTGATGAAAATTTAGGCATTGTGGGTTGATTTTGTGGTGGGTTTTGTATTGGGTTATCCTCTCCTTCTCTTGCAAAAGGGTTGATGAACTCAATATTATTTGGTTGAATATCCACAATCTCACCAATACCTCTCAAATTATTTCTAGCAAGTCTTCCATTGTTGGTCAAAGTCCTTTCAATTTCAAGATCAATGGGTAACAAGTTACCTTGTGATCTCCTAGACATGTAAAATATCAAACAACTTGAAAACAATTAGAACAAACCTTGAGGAGATTGACTTCCCAAAGGTAAAGAAAGACACAACTAAAAACAATTAATAAAAATCAAATCAAGTTAACACCGTCCCCGGCAACGGCGCTATTTTTGGTGTTGTCGTAAAACTCATCTTCAAAAGTTACTCAACCAAAACAATATTTATATCTTCACCAACTACTCTTAGTAAAGAGGCAAGTAAAGGTCGGATCCCAAGGGACGGGTATTGATGCAGGATTTCAATTGTAAATGGTCGTGTCTTAGGGTGTCACAATTTGGGGTTGAGATAGGAGATCAATTAAAACTAATCAACAATAAAAACAAAGCAAGGTAGATAAAATGAAGGTGTAAACAATTTATTAAAAGCACTAGGGTATCATGGGTTCATAGGGGATTCATGGGAGTTGATCATACAAACATGTTCTCAAATTATAAGCAAGCAATTATTGTTGTGATGGGATCGAGTTAGTGTATATCTTACAATCTCTAGGAAGGTTTGGGTCCCGGAGCCGAATCGATTAGATTGTACAACACCTACAAGTCGACTTAGTCCTTCCTATTCAACTATATATATGCATGGTCTAATGAGACTCGAGTTGGTTTATGTCTTACAAGTCTCATTGAAAAGATAAGTGATGGGTAAAAAATGCAAGGATTCATAGGCTCGCATTTCATCAAACATAACATGTGCATAAGTTGGAATCACAACAAGCAAACAAATAAATTATGTGAACATATTAGATTAAGCATGAATCATTCCCCATGTTGGTTTCCCCTAATTACCCATTAACCCTAGCTAAGGAAACTACTCACTCATGATCAAGTTTAACATGCTAACAAGGTTGTCACACATTAACAAGGCAAAACATGATGAATGGATGAAAATGATTAACAATAATTAAAGCAAGGTTTAAGAGAATTATACCTATGGAGATTCCAAAATAATAATGCAAAGAATAATAGAAGTACTTGATAATTGACAGAAGGTTGTCAATCTCCCAATAAACCCAAATGATCTTCTAATTACCCAAAATAAATGATGAACAATAGAGAAATTAAGGAAAGATTAAGAAATGAGATTTGTATTAAGACTAGATTAAGATGAGATTACAAGATTAAGATGAGATTACTAATTGATTACAACTTGATTAAGACAATATTAAGATTGCTTGCTAATCTAGGTAGTCCAAAGGGGTATTTATACTAAAGATTAGGTACAAAGATTAAGGTTACTAAGGGCTTAAATGACTATTAAGACCCTTCAGAAAAGTTGAGGAAGTGCTCCTCTCCAAGGAGATGCGCATCTCCAATTTGCTAGTCCCGCATAGATATGCTCGTCCCGAGCGGTTTGGAAGCTGGCACGGTGGTTTCTGTCAGGAGATCCGAGTGGATCATTAGGGGAGACGCTCGGATCATAGGGCTTCAAGACGAGCGTCTTAAGCGCGGGACGCTCATATTGTTGTGCAGGGAGACGCCTAGATTGCTTGCAATTCGCTCGGATCCTAGGTCAGACACTTCTCTTTTCTTCAATCCTCAACAATCCGCGGGGATCTTGTTGGGGATGCAAGGATCCTTTCATAATTGCCCAATCTACTTTATTATCTACATAGGCCTTCTAGTATCGTCTTTCCTTTGATGCTTGGTCATTAGATGCGATTAATTTAGCTCCATTTCGCCATGTAAATGCAAGGTTTGCACTCCTCTCCTACCAAGGAAACAAAACCTCAAAGAATATGCAAAATGGGAAACTAAAGATAGTAAATGACCCAATTATGCACTATAAAGCATAGGAATGAGGCTAATTCGAGGACTAAATGTGCTCAAATATGAGTCACATGACGCTCGGATTGTAAGACAGTGTGAAACTTCAATTTTTGAAACAGTCAAGATGCGCATATTTCCACTGAGACGAGCATCTTCAGACTGAGACAAGCGTCTTTAACTGGGGACGCTCGGATTCATAGTCAGTATGGATTTTCAATTTCTAGCTCTTCAAAGACGAGCGGCTGGGAGCCAGGATGCTCGGATTATGCCCAAGACGAGCGGGTTTCCTCTGGGACGCTCGGATCTTCTCCTTTACCCACGGTTTCAGTTCCACCCATGGGGATTCTTCATTCCCATGTCATTTATTCTTCATTCCTTTGGTCTTCATTGCGGGTGCACTACGAAGGCTCGGATAGCCTAGGCAATTGTTATCCCCACACTAGTCCAAACACTACACATCAAGAAACATTAAAATACCACCCTCACTTTCTCTCATAATGATAATCTTGATAAAAAAAATGTAAATCCAAAATTGACAAAAATGCAATACAAGAAGTAAAATGCAAGTTAAGGGGTTAGAATATTTACAAATGGTGGTTTAGGGAGGACTCCACCAAACTCTCATTCTTGTATGAGATGTCAAGGGGGCATAGCCAAGGTATTACTGATGTTGCTCAACACCTTGTAGAAGTAGTCGAAGGCTTGTTCATTTTCATTATAAAGATCTTCAATAGAGCTTTGCACATTGTGTTCTTCATGGTGGTAACTTGAGTCAAGATGATCACCAAACACTTGGTTTAAGGTCATAGAATTACCAATAAAAGGATTGACTAATCCTTCAAATTCATCATCCCATATACCACAAACTTCATCTACTTGCTCCCCAATGATGTCATGAGTTGACAAGAGCAACTCCTCTTTCTTGTTGTCATGGCCAATGAGGCCTTTTTCATTACTTGTTATGATTGGTGGTGAGCTATTCAAGCTCTCATTCTTGTTGAAATTTTCTTGCTCTCCGGATAGAGCACCTTGAGGATTATCCACTTTTTTCTTCCATATGGGTGGTGATTCTTTACCCATAGCTTGATCTTTGCATTGAGATGCCAACTTCTTCTTATCACTTTCTCGACTATAATGATCAATCTTGAAACATGGCTCATGTAGTCGGGGAGCTCTCATTGTCTTGTCAAGATTAAAGGTGATTGTCTCATCCCTCACTTCAAGTGTGAGCTCTCCATGTTTCACATCAATTACCGCTCTCGCGGTGTGTAATAAAGGTCTTCCTAAGATGATAGGAATGTTGGAATATTCCTCCATGTCAACAATAACAAAGTCCACCGGGATGAAAAACTTGCCAATTCTTACGGGCACATCCTCCCATACCCCTAAAGGTGTCTTCGTTGATTGATCCGCCATTTGAAGCGTAATATTGGTGCATATGAGTTCTCCCATTCCTAGCCTTTTGCACACCAAGTATGGCATGACACTTACACTTTCTCCAAGGTCACATAAAGCTTTGTTGATTGTAGTGTCGCCAATGGTGCAAGGAATAGAGAAGCTTCCCGGATCTTTGAGTTTTGGAGGTGAACTTCCTTGAAGAATATCACTACTCACTTTAGTGAACGCAATGGTCTCTAATTTCCGGATGGATTTCTTCTTGGTAAGAATATCTTTCATGTACTTTGCATAGGCCGGAACATGATTGATCAATTCCGTGAATGGGATTGAGACTTCTAAGTTCTTCACGATTTCCATGAACTTTCCATATTGTTCATCAAACTTAGGCTTAGCTTGACGACTTGGGAATGGAAGTCTAATCATAATAGGCTCTTTTTATTTAGCCTTCTCTTCATTCTTCTTCATTGAAACTTCATTGGTGGTGGGTTCTTCTCCCTTAGAGTTTTCAACTCATTGCTTGTCACTAGCATCCACAATGTCTTCCTCAATTGGCTTCTTCGACCCTTCATATCTTGTACCACTTCTCAAATGGATGGCGCTCACCGACGCATGTCTTGAGGGATTATTTTGAGGTGGTAATTGCCCCTTTTGTCTTTGAGAGCTAGAAGATGCTAATTGAGACATTTGGGTTTCCGACATTTTGGTGTGGGCTAGTATGTTGTTGATGGTGATGTCTTTGGCTTGGCTATCTTTTTGCATTTGAGTGAAAAATTCTTGTTGGTTCTTTTACATTTGGAGGACCGATTTTTGAACATCAAAGCTTTGGTCATTGGATTGATTGTATGAAGGTTTATTTTGATAACCTTGGCTTTGGTTGTAAAAGGGTCTTTGAGCTTGATTTCTCATTGGAGGTGGGGTGTATGTTGGTTGAGGGTTTTGAACATTTTGGCTTTTGTATGAAAGATTTGGATGGAATTTGGTATTCTCATTGTAATAGTTGGAATAAGGGGTGCCACTCTTGTATGCTTGGAAAGCATTCACTTGTTCACTTGTTCCCCTACATTCACTTTGGTCATGTCCCAAAGTTCCACAACCCTCACATACTCCACTTGGATTTGAGGATGATGCCACCATAGCATTAACATGTTGTTTGAGTGATTTGGAGCCCTCTTCAAGTTTAGCCATGGCCTTCTCAAACTTCAAATTGATGGTGTCAATATGAGCACTTAGATGAGCACCCAATTGAGTGATGAAATATACCTCATGCTTTCCTCTTCTAGTAGCCTTCCGAGGCCTACTATAATGCGAGTTATGAACCGCCATTTCTTCAATTTTGGCCCATGTTTGATTATCATCAACTTTGGTAAACATACCATTGGATCCCATATTGAGAATGTTTCCGGAGTCTTCATATAGACCATTCCAAAATTGTTGCACAAGGAACCACTCGCTAAGTCCATGGTGTGGAGAAGAACGACAAGTGTCTTTAAATCTGTTCATACAATGATTCCTCATCCCTTTGGTTGCACCCGGTGATTTGGGCTCTCAACATGTTAGTCTTCTTCGGAGGATAGAATTTCTTGTAGAAAGCAAGTGCAACCTTTTTCCATGAATCAATACCAAGAGTAGTCTTGTCTAGAATTTTCAACCATTGCTTTGCGGTACCAATCAAAGAAAAAGGAAATAAGACCCATCGGATTTGGTCTTAAGTAACTCCGGTTTCAGAAATCGCATCACAATAGTCACAAAAAGTCTCCATATGTGAGTGAGGGTCTTCACTAGGCATCCCTCCAAATTGACTTCTCTCAACTAGTTGTATGAATGCGGATTTGGCAATGAAATTACCGGTTAAATGTGGTGGTGTAGGAGTACCATTTGGTAGGTTCTCCTCGGTTGGTACGGAATGTGATGAGAATTTAGGCATTGTGGGTCGATTTTGTGGTGGGTTTTGTATTGGGTTGTCCTCTCCTTCTCTTGCAAAAGGGTTGGTAAACTCAATGTTATTTGGTTGAATGTCCACAATTTCTCCAATACCTCTTAAAGTACCTCTACCAAGTCTTCTATTGTTGGTTAAGGTTCTTTCAATTTCAAGATCAATGGGTAACAAGTTACCTTGTGATCTCCTAGACATGCAAAATATTAAACAACTCGAAAACAATTAGAACAACTTGAGGAGATTGACTTCCCCAAGGTAAAGAAAGACCCAACTAAAAACAATAAACGAAAATCAAATCAAGTTAACACCGTTCCCGGCAACGGTGCCATTTTTGGGTGGTATAGAACTCGTCCTCAAAAGCTACCAGCCAAAACAATATTTATAACTTCACAAACTACTCTTAGCAAAGAGGCAAGTAAAGGTCGGATCCCAAGGGACGGGTATTGATGTAGGATTTTCAATTGCAAATGGTTATGTCTTAGGGTGTCATAATTTGGGTTGAGATAGGAGATCAACTAAACTAATCAACAATATAAAAGTAAAGTAATAAAAACAAGAAAGATGATTAAAAAGATATGTAAACAATTGATTAAAAGCACTAGGGTGTCATGGGTTCATAGGGGATTCATGGGAGTTGATCATACAAACATGTTCTCTACTAGATGCAAGTACTTATTGTTGTGATGGGATCGAGTTGGTGTATAAGCTTACAATCCCTATGGAGGTTTGGGTCCCGGAGCCGGATCGATTAGATTGTACAACACCTACAAGTCGACTTAGTCCTTCCTATTCAACTATATGCATTGTCTAATGAGACTCTAGTTGGTGTATAAGCTTACAAGTCTCATTGAAAAGATAGGTGATGGGTAAAAAATGCAAGGATTATTCATAGGCTCGCATTTCATCAAACATAACATGTGCATAAGTTAAAATCACAACAAGCAAGCAAATTAATTATGAAAACATATTAGATTAAGCATGAATCAATCTCCATGTTGATTTTCCCTAATTCCCCATTAACCCTAGTTAAGGAAACTACTCACTCATTATTAAGTTCAACATGCTAACAAGGTTGTCAATCATACTAGTAAGGCAAAACATGATGAATAAATGAAAGTGATTAACAATAATTAAATAAGATTAAGAGAGAATTATACCTATGAAGATGATTCCAAATAATAAAGCTAAGAATAATAGAAGTACTTGATGATTGATGGAAGGTTGTCAATCCTCCAAATAAACCCAAATAATCTTCTAATTACCCAAAATAAATGAAGAACAATAGAGAAATTAAGGAAAGATTAATATTGAGAATTGTATTAAAACTTGATTAAGAGTTTATTACAAGATTACTACTAGATTAAAGGATGATTAAGAGAGCATAAAAGGATCCTTAAGAGATGATGCTCATCTAGGTAGTTCAAAGGGGTATTTATTCTAAAGATTAAGTACAAAGATTAGGGTTACTAAGGGCTTAAATGACTATTAAGTCCCTAAGAAAAGTTGAGGAAATGCTCCTCTCGAAGGAAATGAGCATATCCCTTTTGCTGGTCCCGTGTCAATTTGCTCGTCCCGTGCGTCTTGAGCTGTGGCACGGTTGGTACTGCCTTGTGATCCGAGCGGATCACATATGAGACGCTCGGCTTGAGCTGCTGTGGGACGCTCGTCCAGGGCACAAGACGCTCGGATCTTGCTGCTCAGGGATGCCCGGATTGTGGACAATCCGCTCAGATCCTGGGATAGACAACCTCTCTTCTTTTTGCTCCTTAACAATCCGCAAGGATCGTGTTGAGGATGCAAGGATCCTTTCATCATTACCCATTTTACTTTATTATCTACATAGGCCTTCTAGTAATGTCTTCTCTTTGATGCTTGGTCATTAGATGCCATCAATTTAGCTCCATTTTGCCTCATGAATGCAATGTTAGCACTCCTTTCCTACCAAGGGGACAAAACCTCAAAGAATATGCAAAATCAATATATATAACTAAAGGAGGCTTTTTTTCTAATTATACTATTAGCATTAGAATTAGGAGATAATTAATTATTTACAATTTTTCTATTATAATTAGGAATATAATTTTCCTATTAGAAATAAGAATTAATTAATTATTTTACAATTTTCTTATTAGAAATAGGAAATAAATTAACAATTTATTAAGGCTTTTTTTCCTAATTATACTATTAGAATTAGGAGATATAATTATTTAAAATTTTTCTATTATAATCAGGAATATGATTTTCCTATTAGAAATGAGAATTAATTAATTATTTTACAATTTTATTATTAGAAACAGAAAATAAATTAATTATCTACAATTTATCAATATTAAAAAACTATTCATTAGTATTTGTTCACTTTTTTTATTAAATTAGAAGGAAAAAAAACATTTGATATATTTATAATATCCAATTTTATAACAACTTTCGATTAAAAAAATGAGGTATTATGAGGCTAAAAGGCCCTAGGCCGAACTGGGTTGTGACAAATGTGCATGCATAATACGTACTACATGGAATTTACTCATGTAAAGAGTAAAATGACTGCTGAAATATGCCCTACGTCTTTTGTTATTGCTAATGTCATATTTAATTATACATAATACAAAGTTTATTTTTCAAATGTCGTATGTATTTCTCCTACTAATTTTAATTAAAGTTATTTCCCTCACAATACACTTCAACTTCTATTAATAATTTATTATATATTATTTACATTCATTTATCATTATATAAAAGTATATTAATCAAAATTTAAATAAGATATTCACAAATTATTGATAAGTACAAAGGTTGATATCTATTTTTCAAGGAGTATTAAAAGATAAAGAAAGTTGCTGCTAATTTGCGAATCGAAATATCATATTATGACAAATGAGTAAATGTTTTGAAAAACTTTATTGTGCGATTGTTTTACAATTTAAAGTAAAAATGGTACCACGAGTAATAAAATAGATTTGAATGAGGCTTGAAGGTAAATTAGATACACTTATTATAGAAATATGTATAAGGTTAAGATTCAATTCAAGCAACGATCAACATTTTAAAAAAAGTCATGGAAAATACATAAAAGGGTAAGAGTAGTCTTTCCCTATTATAGTGAAGATCGTCTCTCTCAAGCTTTTCTTCTGACAAATTTACATGCATAAAAAACGGTACTATTCAATTATATGTAGCAAACTAATTATTGTTGATGCTATATATTTTTATTTGTGTATAAATTGAGCACATCATCACTATAATTTAGGGAGAGATACGAATTGGGGAAGGGTGAAACATATTCGTCATGCATAATACGATGCTTTAACCACCTTTAGGCAAAAATATAAAAATAAATGAAAAAATTTAAACCTAAAAGGGGGTCACGTACTTGCCAACTCTTCTTTAGTTCTCTACCGCATTAATATTCTCATGAAGTTTATGACATTTATTTCATATTAATAAAAAAAATGATTATACTGCTTCGTACAATTTGTGATTTATAACTTTTAGCTAACTTATTTGAACTTGCTTAAATTTATATATTTTAAGTGAAGAATATTAATTATAAATATGATAAAGATAAATTTTGATCTTTAATTTCCTCGGAGATAAAAAAAAAACTCAATTTTTATTTTCTTACAATATACTAATTAAAGGTCATAATGTAAAACAGGAAATTACACCACAATCCACTATTTCAATATGTCGATGATAAACACTCAAAATAGCACATTTGTTATTTAAATAGTGTAAAAACTCTCAAAATGCTAAAAAAAAAAATGTTCAATCTGTCGTTATCAAACAAAACCCAAGTTTCTGCATTTTTTGTCATGTTCAACTTAATCTTTACGGGATGTAAAAATGATGAAGTTCAGAAAGTAGCGGTTAGTTTTCTGTTAGTTAGATGGACTTTTTAAGAGAGAGATGAAAGCTTTGCATTTTAGACCGTTTTATGTGTGAACTGAAAGGATTAAGTAGTGGGCTAAAGGTTGTTTCGAGTAGAAATGAGGTTGATTGTGACGAGTTGGTTGACTAAAGTTTTTCCTTACTAGATCTAGAAAGGGGATAATAATTATGAGATAATAAAATTTGAAGAAAAAAAGACAATAAAAATGAGATGGAAGTAGTTAGATTTATTTATGCAAAATGAAATAAATAACAGCAAAGTTCGTGTATATATATAATATTCAAATTTATTCAGTTTACAAACATATTACCCAAACACTTTGTTTGAGTATCTGGAATGGAGGTAGGGGAGGGGACGAGAAAAAGACTAGGAAGGGAAAAGGAGAGAGATAAGAGGGAAGATTCCTTCTTAAACTTTTCTTTGTTGAAGGAGAAATAAATTGTCTTCGATAAGGGAGACGAGGATCCACATCATCTGGAGTAAAGATTGGTGTTTCATGGAGGTGAATGAGATTTATGACTTCTTAGATGTAAAACTTAGCAGAAAGGTAGTGATAGTGGTAGTGGATTGGAGGTTGTTTCAAGTAGTAAGAACTAATTACACTGGCTGATGTTTTATTTTGCGGTTAAATTAGTGGGGTGGAGGGAGGGTGGATTTGTAGAGGGTGATGAGTTTAACGAGGATAGTGATAATAAATAAGGTTATTTATCAGCAAAATTTCGCTTGCCTTAAAACATATAGGTAACATGAATAATAACAAGAAACCTCAAATGATCATACTGATAAACTTAATCTTAACCCCATCAATCCAAATTAAAGTAAAATCTTAATTCTAACAACATTGTCGAGAGCAAGGGTTAGTTTCTATTGGATTGTGGATTTTTCTAGAAGTGGGGGGTTTAGTTTGTCACTTGGTTGGATAAATTTGAGAGAAGTTTCGAAGATAAGGATCGATCTTTTAAGGGATGAGATTGTTTTAGATCATGTGTGTGAATAGAGAAGAAAAATAGGGTTCTGCGTGAAGTATTTTGTTTCAAATGAGAAGATGGGGGCAAGACTATTGTTATAGGGGGGTGTCATAAGCAGCCCCATCCATGTATTATTGCGTTGGAATTTGGTTCACATTCAAAGGTACGTCTATAATTTGACCGGGAGATATAACATTTAACTACCTGTAAATGTTTTTACGTAACTACCATTTAACCCAACAATGATTAAATTATGGTTGTTATTCTAAAGAAGGAGATTTGTTGCATCATTGAGTTGATTATGCAAAGTAGATATTATTGTTTTCCTTGACCAATTGAAAAACAAACAGGTATTAATGAACAAATTCTAAAAAACTATCATTCTAAGTATCATATATATAAACTTCATATTGGTTTTATTTTCCTAAAAAAAAAGTATTTTATTAATCAAACACTCTTTTATTCTTATGTCAATATCATGTTAACTGGAATTATTTGTTGGTCATGCGGCATACATAAAATCTTAGACATGAACGATGTACTATATGTCTATATTCCATTTTATTGTGAAATTTATCACACATTATTTTAATATCCGTGCAACGCACGGGCAAGAAAACTAGTGGCAAACTAAAGATAAGAAATGACCCAAATAAGTGATATAAAGCATAGGAAGGAGGTTAATTCGGGGACTAAATGTGCTCAAATATGGGTCACATCAGTTAGTATGTAATTAACCCGCTAAATCACTTTCACTCGAGTTTAATATCAATAATCAATTGTAAAACATACCAAAGAACATTAACTACCCGCGGTTCTGACTTCACAGCCAGAGCTCAACTCAAGAACAGACGCAGGAATAGCTGCGCCTCTTCTAAGGGACGCAGCAGATGATGCGCCTGTTCTGAGGTGATTTCTGTCCCTAAACTTTCCGTTCTCGTTTTGACGTAGCTTTAATTAGGTATTAATTAACTACTAATCGTAATATCACCTTTAGTCTGACCTTTTTTGTCACTTTAATTTCAAACGTTTATTTTATTTCCTTCAAATTTCCGTTTCGAGTGTATTTTTGACGTAAATCAGTTAAATCATTGTAATTCATTGTATTTTAATTATTGCTATTTTGTTTATCGTTATTTATTTATTGTTTATTGTATGATTTATTTGCTCGTTATTCACATGTAATTAATTCTAATTATCAATTCGACATAATTGAGTGCTAATTACGTGTTCACCGACGTAGTCTAGTTCACATGCTAGGATTAATCCATTGTTTGTTGCATTGTATGCATATAATCGACAACATATCAAATATGAATAACTTCCCTAATCATTAGTAGAGGCCGCTATCGAGGCGGTCGGGATTAGGTGTTCGATTAAAGAGCTTCCTATACGTACGTACCCTCACCCCTTACTCCAGATCTTTGTGAACATCTGTGTTCATTGGCATCCACGAGAGTCGTTCTAGACATAGAAGGCTAAGGGTACGAGTTCTTAGTGTTCATGTCACTACTTTGTGTCTTGACATGGCACGAGGTATTCGAATGGTTCCAATTTCCCATAAAAATTGGTGGCGACTCCACAAATGCACGCTTATTCAAGCGCTTCCGCGCGCGCCGCGGGTGGCCCATGTCCACACAACTGCACAGTTTCAATTGAATCGCTTTGGACTCGTTCTTGTACCGTGTCATTCGATTGAATCCTCAAATTAATTTCTTCCAATGAAGGTTCATCTTGTTCATTGAATTCATCATGATACTCTTGATTTAAATCGAAAAAGTTGTGATTAGAAGTTGACATTGATGAAGGTTAGAGTAGATACCGTATCATTTTGATTGTTTATTATGATACCGTATGAATTTTAGGTTTTTTGATTTTTTTTTTTAATAATTAATAACTGTATGATTCAAAGTTAAGGGTAGAAATTTTAAAAGATATTGATAAATATTTTGTTAAAATAACATATTATATTTAATCATAATAAATATAATTATTATTCATGTTACCAAAACTAATAAAGTTTTAACAATTTCCCCTCCATCTTTTTTATCTTTTCCTCCAATAATGAAATTTTTTCCCACCAAAATTCTACACAATTCCCTCCCTAATTATTAATAGATTCCTCCACATGTTAGATTTTAATTGGTGGTGTATAGAAGATTCTATACACGAGTATTACCATACTCGGCCGAGTGTTCCTGGATAGTAGCCTGACCAGAATACACACAACACACTACTCGGCCAAGTTAGCCCTATTCGGCCGAGTAACAGGACTCGGAAAACCGTGGTATTACACTCGCTCTCAAATCAACCTCAACTGATGAAGAAGATGATGGAGATGATGAGTTTGCAATATACACACGAAATGTTGCGGATATGGTTAATGGTCACATTCTTAGAAGGTTTAATAATAATAATTCCAATAAGAAATGCGTTCTAAAGAAGAGATCTACTTCCACTATTGATTGCATTAAGTGTGGTGAAAAGGTCACCAAATCAAAGATTGTCCTAAGTGGATTGAATTCAAATCTAAGGAAAAACGTGACTTAGCTAAAAGAGAGTATAAGAACAAAGTAATGTCAGATATAAGACCCTTTTCACAATACCCAGCTATACAACGGTCTTACTATAAATTTACTGATAAAACATACATCTACACCAATTCGAAATAGCTTTTGTAGCAAATCGAAAATAACCTGAACCGAGACCCATTAATTGTCTTTCACATTACACATCAGTTAAAGAAAGTAGGTACTATATGTCTATACCACTACAACTTCGAGTCATATAATAATAATACAAACCTCTGTAACCAATTATTTTAAACGCTCCTTAATAGCCGAATAATTTTACAAAATACCTTTCACTAAATAAATCGTTTTAACCACTTATTCAAAGTATTCCGACTCAAAAGATGAACCAACTCGCATAACCCTCAACTCAACATAACCTTACAAGCTACAACACATCCAGTCGTCCACAATTAACTCACTATCTAAAATAAATTATACTTTCATGCTAAACTCAAAATAGGTTTTGTAACAAATAAAAAACAAAAATAAATCCGATCTGATTAATCCATTTATCGTCTTTCACATTACACGTTAGCTTAAGAAAGTAGGTAACATACTCACTCAGTGACTCTACTATTATTCAAGTCAATTCCTCTCTTTTTCCACTTTTCCCTTTTCTGTTTTTTTCCTCATTTTTAATCATCTTCCCTCAAGAACTAATTTTCGATATTAAACCCTAAAAAATTAACCTCACTTATTCCCCTACATTCATCGAAAACTCCAAAAATTAGTTAATTCTGACCAACCTAAACTTCGATTTCCAGCTTAATCTGTTTTTTTAACCGTTACGTAACGAAGATTCGGAGGTTTCCGAGTAGTAATTTCGGAAAAAAACGGAACCTTTTCCTGGCAGCGGCAATGGCGGCGACGGGTGAAGGTAGAGAAAAACTGACAGTTGCGGAGTTGAAGGAGAAGCATAGCGTTGCAATTGAGCAGGTTAATTCTCTTCGTGATCAGCTGAAGCATCGTCGTAGACTTCTTCTTGATACCGACGGTTTGTTTTTTTCGTTAATTTTTTGTGTGATTGATTATTTAATGTGATGCATTTGGAGAAATTGAGGAGGTTATTGAGATTGTTGATTGATTTTGGTTGATTATTGGCAGTTGCTAGTTACGCTGCTGCGCAAGGGAAAGCGCCGGTGAGTTTTGGGCTGACTGATCTTGTTTGTTGTCGTACATTGCAAGGTCATACCGGAAAGGTGAGGTTTCGGAACTGTTAAGAAATTGTTTCATTTGGATTATGGAGTATTATTTGTCGTAGTATGAAATGATTTAGGTTTGAGTGCAATGTAGGGGTGATTACAGCTTGATTTTCGATAATGTTGTAGTACTTGGGCTGCGTGTATTGAGCAATTTTGGTGCTTGGAAACGTATTATTATTGGCAGAATTTTGCCTCCATGTTTACATTTTTCGGTTTTTTGGATATAAAAATGATGGAAAAGTAAGGGGAGGCGAAAGAGGGAACTGGGAAGCGAAAGGGAGGAAAGGGAAGTGATGCGGGAATGGAGGGAAATAAATTTGCCTTGGGAGGGAAATTAGGGATCCGTTTTTCACTCTGCCCTACCTTCAATAAATTCCTCCACCTTCATTTTGCTAACAAAATAAAGGAAGCGGTCTCCCTCCAAATCCCTTGAGATTTTCCAATAAAAACAAAGGGTTATATCGTGGTTGATATAACGATGTAATTGTAACGTTTTTTTGGGGTGGGGGTGGGTGGGTGGTGGGTGGGAGGTTGGGTTTTAGGGGCGGAGCCAGGATTCAATGTTTGGGGTTATAACTAATTTACAATTTATTAATTTATTTCTGTGTTATATTTCCTCGATTAAAATTTTCATCTTGCAATTTAGCGAATTTTAGTTGTTTTATGTTTCGCTAGAAATTTTGGTTCTTGCTTCATAACTCGCCACAAAAATTAAACCTTATACAATGAGATTATAGAAAAACAAAATATGTAGTACTATAATAAATTCATAGTTACTATAATAAGCTTAATGAAGTTAGATATCCAACCAAATGCATTCAAGGATAACCAGAAAAATGACGGATAAGTGGATTACGCATATAGTGTGATTCTAACCTGATTTTCGATATCCGACCCAATTTATACTTCACATAAGCATTTAACGAATGCATGTAAGGAGAGTTAAAAAATGACAAAAAACACATATAATATGATTCGAACCCAGGGCTACAAGCGAAAAAACCAATACTTTACCACTGAACCACATAATCATTACTACATACTTAGTGCGTTAGTATTGAATTATCAACTCATAGAATGTTCAGCAGTATTTGGAGTAGCAAGAATTCATCCTCTAAACTGATTTTTTATGTTTGGGGTAGTGGCTGCCAACCCATGCTCTGCTCTTGCCAGGTTGAGTTACTGTGTATGGCTGAGGTATGATGAGTGTCATGTGGTCTAAATAGGGCCTTTTTGGTATAATCTTATGCTCATAATAACTATTACCTATATTTCGGAGCGAAGTGAGTTTCTTTTATCTGTATGATGCATGGTGTGGGAGGGAAGAGTGGAAGGAGTGGAAGACACTCCAGTTGCTGTGGTTACTATATGGCTCAATTGCGTGATAATCTGCTCTAATGTCAAGGTGTTGGGATTGAATGGGTTGAAGCTTATCATAAAGTTTTAGAGTAGGCAAAGAATAGAGAATTGTCATTTTTGGTGTTACGCAATTTCGTATTTTGTCCCTTTCAATCAAAAAGTTATTTTGATTCTAAGAACTATGGCAGGTATATTCATTGGACTGGACCCCTGATAAAAACCGAATTGTCAGTGCATCTCAAGATGGGAGGTTAATTGTGTGGAATGCCTTAACAAGCCAGAAAACTCATGCCATCAAGCTGCCATGTGCATGGGTGATGACATGTGCTTTCTCTCCTAGTGGTCAATCGGTTGCCTGTGGTGGTCTTGACAGTGTTTGCTCGATTTTCAACCTTAATTCTTCTACTGATAGAGATGGAAATCTCCCTGTCTCAAAAACTCTCAGTGGGCACAAAGGGTACGTGTCTAGCTGCCAATATGTTCCAGATGAAGATAACCATTTAATTACCAGTTCTGGTGATCAAACTTGCATTTTGTGGGATATATCAACTGGCTTAAGAACTTCTGTCTTTGGAGGTGAATTTCAATCTGGACATACTGCTGATGTCTTAAGGTACTTATTAGTCTTCCCTCTCCTTTTAAGCGTAACTTTATGGCTGTACTTTCTAGCTCCCCCAGTGGTCTAATATGTGTTGCATCCCTGCATGTCACATTGTTGCTCGACTATAGGAATATGCATACGTTGACCACACTGAGCTACCGCTGTTTCCTAATGCTTTAACTTTGTGTATTGATATTTCTATATTCTTGTATGAATGATAGATTTGAATTCTAAAGCGGTTATGATTTAGCTTAAATCACATGGAAGTAAATAAAAATTCAAAATCTGCCTTAAGTAATCAGAAATCATCTTTGGCTCACTAGATAGAGTGAAGCTGCTGACATAAAGGTAGGCTTGGGTTCAAGTATATATAGAGCTGACTTTTTTTTGGATTTTTGTCAAGTCGTTTTATTCTTATGTTGCTCGGCTCGGCTAACTTCAGGTCAGGGATTGGGCACAAAACCCAATCGATAAAGAAAGGGTTTAGCGGCTAGCCGGAACTATTAACTTAATTGGTAAAAAGTACAGGAATTCTTTTCTTAAACTGAAATGTTTGGCCCCTACAAGTCTAAAACCCATAAAATAATGCATTTTGACTTTGCCCATGGTTCCAAGTGGATCACTACAAAGTGTCTGATTTGGATTGTGGATAAGAATTTTGCCTTGGTTACTCTTTTGAGCCATATGTGTTGGCCTCGGGGTTAAGACTTAAGATTATATAAAGTGATAAACATGTATCAGGTGATAGCTTCTTTAGTTCTGCTCTTATTTCTACAATTTGCAGTTGTGCAAATTGCCTAGATTCTGGTATTTTGTTATGTTTGTCAGTATATATACCCTATTCCGTCTTCTTTGCCTTGGTACCTAAAGATTTCTTTGTAATTTGCAGCATATCAGTAAATAACTCAAACAGTAGGATGTTTGTCTCTGGCTCATGTGATGGGACTGCTCGACTGTGGGATACTCGTGTTGCTAGTCGTGCGTCGCGAACATTTTACGGCCATGAGGGAGATGTAAATGTCGTTAAATTCTTCTCAGACGGCAACAGATTTGGCACTGGCTCAGATGATGGAACATGCAGGTTGTTTGACATACGTACTGGACATCAACTTCAAAAATACTATCAGCAGCATGGTGAAAATGAGGTTCCTCACGTGACAACCATTTCTTTCTCCGCGTCAGGAAGACTTCTTTTTGCGGGCTATTCAAATGGGTCCTGTTATGTCTGGGACACTTTCTTGGCAAGGGTATGTACTCCTAATAGAGTCTGTTTGCATTAATAGACTTTTGGTTGACTGTAGTTTTGCACCTTGCTTCCACGGATCTATTCTTCACTAAGCAAGCTTCTGTAAAAACATGAGAGGAACAGGTAAAGGAGAGATGAAGTTCATTTGGGTAGTATCCCTTTACTTAATTGCATCAATATGTTGGTTCCATATGGTAGTTTATGTCAGTGAACTCTAATGCTGAGAATAACTCTCGCTTTCGTTTCCTTCCACCCCTCTTCCCCTTCCCTCCTAAAATGCTATCCAAGCACGCGTTTACTCTCTGGACTGGTATTGCTCATGATGATATAATTACACGAATTATAAGTGAAATCATAAAATTGAAAACCAACTTATCCACAGATAATAAACATTTGATCTTTGCAACGGATATAACAACTTGTTTGCTGGTATTGTAGGTGGTGTTGAATTTGGGAACTCTACAAAACTCCCACACAGGGAGAATAAGCTGTTTGGGCCTATCAGCTGATGGAAGTGCTCTGTGCACTGGAAGTTGGGACTCCAATTTAAAGGCTAGTCTAGTATATATGTCTGTTGTAAATCTCATTTTATTTTCAACTCTTTGTAAACCTTCTGGTTCTTGACATGGTTTGGTGATGCTGGATTATGTAGATTGTTATCATATGATTTACAGATTAGCAATTCTGAAACTCTTTAATTTAACCGAGTCATGCATCTTAACATTCATAAGTGAGCGAGCATGGAATGTCTCCTTCCCTGCTCAAATTCTTGACAGCTAGGGAGCACAAATTTCAGACTGGAGAGTCCTTTTCTTTTACTTGTTGCATAAAAAATGAATTCACCTTGATCACCAGAAGTTGGATCGTTGCTAATATATGTTTGGTTTTTTGGCTCACAGATCTGGGCTTTTGGAGGACATCGGCGGGTAATCTAACTCCTAATGACATAGCAGTCTGTCAGTCCTCTTGTACGCCAAATGTGCCATTCTGCTTAAATCCATTGTAAATTGCACGCCTGAGTGTTATTGTAAACCTGATTTTGCAAATGCTAGTGAGAGTTCTCGCCAGATATGGCAGAGACTTTTCATTGCGTATTCATGTGTGAATTTTGCATCTGTGAATTTTTAGAATGCTCCAAAATGGCATTTGCTGCGGATAACATTGTTTTTGACAGCTTACATATTGATGCAGCTGTGATCGACCCCTGATTATTAACGCCATATGGCATTTCTCCATTTCATTGGAGTCCCAAGACTCACTATGCTTTCAGTTTTAAAGCATGATAACATAAAGTAACGCTTGTTAAATTGGGATGAGCTTCTTGTATTATAGAACTGGAGTTGGATAATGTCATTTGTATTGCATGTAGCCTTGATGTATTCTGGTAATTTGTAAAGTAAACGTAATGATTGGTGCAAGAGTAAATTTGTAGACCGAAGGACGAAAACATTGCTTTTAGTAAAATTCGAAGGGAGTTTGGGTGTTTCTCTAGAATTTAGGAGTAATTTGGTGCTCTACTCTTGATTGCCAACCAATTCTTATCATATCTCATCACATCCCTGTAAACACTAAATAAATCATAACATATCGTACTATGTATCTATTGGATTCTTTACCTCCAAAAATCTAGAAATGCTCCTCTCCCTCCACACTAAACAGCCACAGCCTATTTCTCTCGTTTCCGGACATTAACCCGCTGTTCTCTCTCCCACACACCTCTCATGACCATCTGTTTTTTGTTTTTGGTGAAATGTGAAAATTATATTAATAATTAGGAACTGAAGTACATTAACACCAATACAAGCACTCATTAGCTACCCTTTGTCAAGCAATTATACAAAACAATGTTTACATCCAAGGTGACCAATTCAAGCATTGATACTTGGATGTCCACTTCCAAGTTTGTCCTCTGCCTTGCACAATGGCTTAAACAGACTTGAGTACATATGAAGGCAAAAGAAGCTGACTCTCCACCTTGCACAGATTTTGAGCCATCCAAATCTGATATACCATGGCCAGAATAGCTGTGATTACAATCTTCTTTTTCATTAGAGACCTGCATCTCCACAAATAACACCATTCTATGATCCCTGTACTGGGCAAAGCAACTTCCAACCAATCAGCTAACATAGTCCAGCATTTAGCACTGAACCTGCACTTGTACAGCAGATGATTATGATCCTCAGGCTGTGCCATACACATATCATAGATGCTATAATTGATGATGCCAAAACGAAGCAGTCTATCCTTTGTCATAAGTCTCCCTTGGATAGCTAACCAGCCTATAAACGAGTGCTTGGGCAAATTGAGTCTGTTCCAAATAACAGGGTACCATGGGACCTTAGTCTGATCTCCTTGCAACCAAGAATACCCCACAGATATAGTGTATCTCCCTATATTTGTGCTCCATTTGCCATTGCAATAAGCAGACTTAAACTGATCCTTGACCTGGCATATTTTTCTCCATGTCCAACTAGAGCTAGCAGTAGGAACATAATCTAACCAGTTCTGACCTTTAATATACATGTGATTCACCCATCTAATCCACAAATGATCAGCCTTTTCTGCTAGCCACGAGACATATTTTCCAAGCATAGCCACATTCCATAGTTTGCAATTTACTATACCAAGCCCACCAAACTTCTTGTCAATACAAACCTTATCCCAAGCCACAAGAGAAGTTTTGTGAAAATCATCAGAGCCACTCCAGAGGTAGTTCCTACATATTTGCTCAATTCTATCCATCATTGTAATGGGAATGATAAATATACGTGACCAAAAACTATGGAGTTGTGAGAGCACAGCCTGAACAAGTACAAGTCTACCTGCATAACTGAGTTTTCTGGCACCCCATCCACGAATTCTCATCACCACTCTCTCAACAAGTCTTGAACAATCCCCCACTGCCATTCACTTATAAGAAATGGGGATTCCAAGGTACTGAATGGGAATTGCCCTTCTCTCGAACCACGAAACTCCCAAAGACAAACTGAATATCCTCATTACTCATACCAGTAAAATAAATATCAGACTTCTCTCTATTCATTACCAGTCCAGAAGCACTAGAGAATGTGGCAAATGCTCTTAGAATGTTACAAATAGAAGGCTTGTACCCCCTACAGAACATTAGCAGATCATCTGCAAAGCACAGATGAGTCAGTCTAAGTGCTCTACAGAGAGGATGATAGTTGAACCCCATAGTATTTGTCACTGAAGTCAAAATCCTACTAAGGTATTCCATGCTAAGAGTAAATAATAAAGGTGACATGGGATCACCTTGTCTGATCCCTCTCTTGCCTTGGAAATAGCCAAAGTTGGAGCCATTAAGAGACAAAGTAAACCATGGAGTGGTGATGCATTCCATTATCCACTGAATCAGCTGAGGAGGGAATTCAAGGGCCTGCAACATTTGTCTAATAAATTCCCATTCAATTGAGTCATATGCCTTCTTGAGGTCCACCTTCATCAAACACCTAGGTGAGGACCATCTGTTTTCACATAGATTACCGCGAAAAACTATCGTACATGAGGAATCTCAGGCTTGTCGATTTGAACCCGAGAAACCCAAATGTGCCATCCCATAAATGTTTGGATCAAATACTTGTCATAATAACTACCTCAAATCCAAAGGTTTTTCCGAGAGTGAATCCAAAAACTAGCTTCCGCATGTCCTAATCTATTTTCATCTGGCCTTGAACCAGCGGACATTGAATGTAATACCCGGATATTGTGGGACCCGGAAAGAAACTTTGGGATGCATGGCAAAACCTTAGACTAGACTAAAGATCACTCCGGAGTGAAATATGACTATAAAGTGGGCCGAGTATAGCCTATACTAGACTTAGTGGAGTTGGTATAATGTCCGCCTATAGAAGGGTCTTCTTAAAACTATCATAACTTGAGATATAGGCATGGTATCAATGTGATTCCAATTGGAGGTGATAGCTTGTCCACTTACGATTGCAACGGTAGGTGACACGCCCAAAATGACCAAGACACGAGTGAGATATGACTATTTTACGAAACCTGGTCATTGCTGAGAACTGCGTTGCACTCGACCGAGTGAAGGTCACTCGACCGAGTGAACTCGCCACTCAACCGAGTGGAGCTGGGCTGGGATTTATACGAGTTTAATTCCGTTTCTTTCATTTCTTATCTTCTTCATATCTTACGTTCACCTCATTCATTCAACACCAAAGTTCCTACAAAAATCATTCCAAAACTCCATTGTTGTAATGTGTTACTTGGATTTAGCTTTCTACTCAAATTTTCCGTCTCAAATCTTTCCTAATTAACAATGTATGTAGACCATATTTCCTCTTGTTTTCTCCACCTTAATTAGTTAGATCTACACTAATGTGCTTAAAATTTGTCAATTAATATCATATTTTTACTTAATTCATAGTAGTAAATAGCTTTCTATACCATTGATGTTGCTAGAAATCCAATTTTTATGTCAATTTTGCCACATAAATGGTAGAACACGAAAATGGTGATTCTTGGGTCATAAATTGGTTTTTGGTGCTTGTTGTTGGGTTTAATTGAACAACAAGAGCTTAACCTTTGTTGTTAATGTTGGATCTTATCTTGTATGTGAAAATTTCATCTTAAAAGTTTACCTTAATTTTTGGATTTTGGGGGCCCAAGATTTTTTATTTTTTTTTTCATAAGTGAAACTTCGTATAATCGTTTTATAAGACTACTATCTTCACTATTATTGTAGTACGTTGTCTTAAAAAAAAGATTTCATCATCGATTTTGCCTAAAATTTTCGAACCAAGTGAGGAATATGAACAATTTTTGATTTTATCTTAAACATGATTTGATAGTATTGTAAGACTATAATATTATTTGGGAATTGCTATAAAATGGTGTCCATCAAAATTTATCCGTCTTAAAGGTTGACAAATGACCTGAAAATGTTGTGACAAGTATAAATAAGCTTTGATTTTACGCTCGTGACATACTTCATTACTTCTTATTATCCTAATCTTTGATTATAATGCTTTGTGAAGTCGTGCATAAGAGATTTATCCATCTTAAATTCTTCGAAAACGGGTGGTATACCTACCCGGATTTTGATTTTTCAAGTTATGTTTTATCCTAATCGATTCGTAATGTTTTGAACTTGGTCTATAGTGATACGGACCATCCTATGACGAATTATTCCGTATTAGAGTTTTCGAGAAATTTGAGACAAATGTCCTTTATGTTAAAGTTTTAATATAATAATTCACATTTGAGTCAAGTTTGAGTAAAATTGCATAATAAGGAAGAGAATTTTACAAAATTGGTAAAGTTGCTAGAGTTGATTTTTAAATTTGCATCATTTTACAAAGTTCATCATATTTCACGTGTGCTATTAAAATGAGTTCGTGGTTTGGTTAAAATAAAAGGGAAGCCATGCCGTAATTTATTTAATTCCATTTTTCGGGTTAAGTAAACTTCATCTCAATGACAAGCTCGTGTCAAGGGTTTATTTTAAATTGTCGGTCATTTATTTAAGCATTGGGAAAAAAATTCTATCCATCCCAAGTTATTTGATTTCCTACCTCTTCCGTATCAGTTCCGGATTGTTTAATTCTCATCACCCCTACCCGGAAGTTGCATGTGAAATGAATTCCGAGGCATGCCGAAGTCATCAAGGGATACGAGGAGCAATCAAGCAAGGGAAGCTCGCCAAGAGCCAGTAGTACCTTCGGTGATTGAACCCTCGGGATCTCTGGGCATAAAGTTTGTGTGCGAGCCCAATAGAATGATTTTCTCGCCCTAACCCTCAGGCATATGTTTCCGACAAGATGCGTGAAATTGGGTATAGTCATCAAGTTTGGGAATTAGGAACACTAGGAAGGTATGTGGCCAATACAAAGCTTTGAGTTGAGTGAGTTGATCATGAGAGATAACGTATAAACGATGATTGGAGTGCGACCAAGGTTGGATATTTAGCAGTTGTTCAGACTCATAGTTAGCAAATAGAATTTAAAGGACAAGTGAGAGTGACCTTATTGAGTATGACTCGGATATTTTGGGATAAAATATATTTGAGTTGGGATTTATGGAGTGATGAGAGAATAGTGAGGCACCAATAGTAAAAGAGAGTGATGACATAAGTTGATAAAAAGTTTTGGAGGGTGAGATTAGACTTGAGGAATGGTATGAATCAAATAAAGGATGACCAAGGGTTCATGAAACCGGAATATGAGAGAACACTAGAACGAGAAATGAGTTGGAAATTTTGCAAGTTTTGTAATCCGACATTCAATAAGGAATTTGTCATAGGTTTCGAGTGAACCCGTGTGAGGAGGTCGTGTTGACGGCCGTGACATACGAGGGATGGATTTGAGTTTTAATAATTTAGATATATGATGGTGAATTTAGTAATACCAAGCTTGGTTTTCGCGGTTATGAGAGTAAGAGTGTGATACATAATGCGTGTGAGTTTAATCATGTTGTTAAGAGATTTAATCACTTGTGTCATATAGTATGGCCACTTAAGCTAAGTGTGTATGCATGAAGTGTGAAAGTAGTTGGGCGAGGTTCCGACCTATGAGCGATAGTATAGATGTTGTTTGTAAAGTTGTCTCCCAATCCTTAGGTGGAACGCCCACGGTGTACATCGTGGTCGTGTTAGAGTTCTTAATTGAGTAATGATGTTGTATTATTCCTTGAGAATAATGAGTGGTTAGGCCGTGTCCATGAGACAGTTTAGGTGTTGTGGATACCGATGTGACTATTGCGGTTGTTTGTGACGGTATGGTGATACCATCGCTGGGTGTGGGGGAGGAGGTAGAACGGTTGCGAGAAGAACTATGAAATAGTATGTTTGTGACGGTAGTATGCCTTGGACATTTTATTTTATTTGTGTAGTAATGATGGCCATAGGCCAAGAGTAGTTTTAAATTTGGATGTTTGATGGTGTATTAATCACCATCGGAATTTATTAGCATTTGAGTGATGAAATATGAAAGCTTGAAAACGAGTTTGAGAACGAAAACATTCTGCCCAGGTGACACTCGACCGATTGCGCCGTGCACTCGACCGAGTGGCCGCCTACTCGGTCGAGTGGCCTCCTACACTCGACCGAGTGGTCTGCTTTGACTCTTGTTTTGTCAATACTCGACATAATATTTGGTGTATACCCTTATTTCACGATTTATAATGGTCGGTTTGTGTCAGATGAACATGTTGACCCCATATGGATGCGACCTTGTGAATTATTTACGTTTGACCATATTATGTGACTTTCCCTATTTAAAAGTGAAACTAAAATAGAAGTCGTTAATTGACATGTAAAATTGCATGATAAAAATGATGTGACAATTGTGGGTGGTGCACGTTAATTATTGTGAATTCATTTTGGCATGATAACAACATCTATATTATGTGAAGCTTTGTCATGATGTGTGTGTCGCAAAGTAATCTTGAATGCATAATCAGAGTCTTATGATGCTAGTAACGGAAGTATTGATGATGGACGGAAACGGATGTAGAAACACATATATGATCATGTAGTGGATTTGACGCGGTATATGCGTGGCATAATGTCAAGAAATGGGAATGTTGAACATGGTTAAGTCACATAACGAGAAATTTTGGCATTTTCTGATTGTTTCATAGAGTTCGCATATTCGTGATTTGATGTGCATACATGTGAGTGTATGAAATTTGACGATATATATATATATATATATATATATATATATATATATATATATATATATATATATATATATATATATATATATATATATATATACGTAATACTAATAGAGACATACCGTGTGATAGATATGTATACATATAGCCAACATGAGTTAGGAGTTATTTATGGGATTATAAATTGAAACCGTGGGTTTGACCTTATGCTTGACCTTTTGGGAGGCTTGTAGGGTGGAATTATATCAATAGAATTATGACTATATGTGATTGGAGTACAGAATTGCAATAAGTAAGAGAAAGTGTTGAACCTGGAACACGGTCATTTGTGGAATTGGTAATGAGCATATGAGAGCACATTATGAGGTATGACAGTTGAACTTCGGGACAAAGTTCTCTTTTAGGGGGAGTGGATGTAATAATTCGGAATTAAGGAAAGAAAGAGTACGACATGTGAGGAAGTAATGAGAATTGAGCAAAGAACCTTGGTATAAGTATGATAAACATGTGTGGTTAATAAGAGTGATAATGACAATAAGAACCTTGACGGACTTTATCATAGAGTAAAATGGCAAGAGAGTACATGAGAACCGGTAATGAGACTTGAGAGAAGATTGAGGAATAATTGTGAAAAGAGAGAGTGAGGCGAACTTCGGGGACGAAGTTCGTTTTAAGGGGGGAAGATTGTAATACCCGGATATTGTGGGATCCAAAAAGGAACCTTGGGATACGTGACAGAACCTTAGACTAGACTAAATATCACCCGGGAGTGAAGTATGACTATAAAGTGGGCCGAGTATAACCTATACTAGACTTAGTGGAGTTGTTATAATGTCCGCCTATAGAAGGATCGTCTTAAAAATGTCATAACTTAAGATATAGACATGATATTGATGTGATTCCAATTGGGGGTGATAGATTGTCCTCATAAGATTCCAACGGTAGGTCACACGCCCAAAATGACCAAGAAACGAGTGAGATATGACTATTTTACGAAAACTGGTCATTGTCGAGAACTCCGTTGCACTCGACCGAGTGAAGGTCACTCGACCGAGTGAACTCGGTACTCGATCGAGTGAGTGACACTCAAACGAGTGGACTCGCCACTCGATCGAGTGGTGCTGAATCAGAACACGGGATAAGGAAATCTTATCCCCTTATCCTCATTCATTCTATCTTCTTCCTTCTTCTTTATCACTCCAAATCCTCTCCCTTCTCTCTAAAACTCTCATAAACCTCTTCCACCATGGATCCAAGGTTGCTTTAAGGAATCTCTCACCTTATTCTCCACCATCCACTCTTGTAAGTCGATTTCCACTCATCCTTGTTTAAGTCTTAACCCTAATTTTTGGGGGTTTTCACTTGGGTTAATTAGTTAGTAATTAGTATATGTAATATGGTTAATTAGTGGGTAATAATAAGGGGTTTGTATTGGATTAAGACGGTCTTGTGAGACGGAATCATGTGGGATTCGAATTGCTTGTGAAGAATGCTAAAAGGTAGGTTTATCCTACGCGGTTTCAATATTTTGCGTGCATATTTGTGTGTCTTGCATCATCATTTTTATGTATGAGTCGATTGGGATAACATATTGGTATTTGATGAAGTTTTATCCATGATATGTTGAGATTGAGTTCATGATGAGTCATATAATTGGTGTTGTGTTGCATTTTCCATGTATGGTCATTGTTGTGTTGTGTTGGAGATCATTGGTGGTGTTATTTGGTTATTTAGGAGACGTAAGACGGTTGGGAGACCGTCTTACGCTTGAGTCGCCTCTTGGAGCTTCCCACTCCAAGAGGGATGTGCACATTAATGGCTTGAGTTACGAAGGGACTCGTGTGGTTGAGACACGACCTCTGGCAGGGGATCCGGTTGGCTTCCGGACCCGGTATGTCTAGGCATGTCCCTGTACCTATTTGTGGTTGTTGGTATGTCTGGGCGTGTTCCGGTACCAGTGTGGTTGTTGGTATGTCCGGGGGTGTCCCTGTTCCGTGGTGGTTGTTGATAGTACCTTATTCATATTACTGGCATATTGCATATTTACCTATCATGTTGTGTCTGTGTAATTATTACCTATTTACGGGGTGGCCCGTATCGATCCATATGATATTTCCGATCATATTGGGAGCAGGTTAAGTACAAGTTGTTTTGATGTCACGTGGGAGACGAGGACGGGCCTTGGACTTGGAGCCGAGTGTCATTTCATTAGAAGAGTATAGTGGTCAAGAGTTGTATCATTTATTTCATTTAATCCATTATGGTTATGTAATCCACTAAATACTTTATTTATATTAAATGTTTCTTGATTGTAACTCTAATTACCGCCTCGGGAAACCGAGATGGTAACATCTCCCAATTTCCTTGTCCGGGAAAGAAGGGGGTGTTACATTGAACCCATGTTCATCTTTTTTGCTAGAGATGTATCCGCGAACTGATTCTTTGTTGCCCCGACATCTTGTTGTCTAGTGTCGAGTTTTGCTTAAGGGCAACATTGGCCTTTCTTGAAGCTTGAATTCTTCAAACAGTATTGGATTTACACATGAAGAGTCGATAAAAGGCTGTGTTCGCTTGCCTGCGAGTTTTGGTTGTAGCATTGAAAATAATTTGCAGCCAAATGTTGTGTTTCTGAAAGGAGGAATGCAAAGGAGTATTGATGAAGTAAAAAAGTTTCCACAGTACTTTGCCTTTAGCTTGACAAAGAGAATAGTGCCGAGGCACATGCACCTGAAGCAAAGGGGTGTTGACATCTCTTTGAAATTTAAACATAAGATTTGATTCCCTTTGCAATTTAAGGCGAATTTAAGACAAATAGGCGAAATCACCACGTCCCCGATCGTGGTGGGGTGGCCCCGCTCGGGGTTACCACCCTCTTAATTGCTTACGTTTCATCATTCACCCCTATATAAAGGGTGTTGATCCGACACTTCATATACACTTCTTACACCTCTTTTCACACACTTTCATATATGTTTTAGTCTTAGTTTTAGAATAGAATGTAGGTTAGATTTCCTTTATGTTATTTACATTTCTTTTAGCATTACAATATTGTATTACAATTTTCATTCAAGCATTTGTTCTTCAATTCCAAATTTCATTTCCAATTATTAAGGTAATTCTATTTCTTATATTGTTCTTTTATCTCCCTTGTCATTTCCATTATCAATTAGTTATTATGATCACTTTATCACTTGTCATTAGTTTAATTTACATTATGAAAGAGTAGTTAAATTTGTCTAAGGAATAAGGAAAATCATGCATAATTAGTTATTGCAATTGTTGAATTAGGATGTTATAATATCATTTCATTGTTTCTTTCACATGTTTGCATTGTATTGTTAAATCTTCGATAAATGATCAGTATCTTAGATTAAATTTGTTAATTCACTTTCATAAGTCGAGAGGCACGAAATTGAATTAGACTAAACATGTGTTAGTAGAACGACCTAGTCGTAACGAGAGTTTTCTAGGACCCGACCTATGGTTGACAATAAGGCCGAGAGGTGGTTGTCTTTAAGCCTAAACAATTAACGATTGTATCAACTCCTATGATTAACTTGAGTATTTACATAATTTGCATGTGTGACCCGACATCCCTAGACTATTCCTTTATCATTATTGTTTTCTTCCATTATCCAACCAATCAATCATACGATAACCAACCTTGATAGAATTCACCCTATAATAACTAATTAAAACCTCCCGTTTTCTTATGTTCGACCCCTATTACTACATTCATTTGTGATTAGGTGTGCGACAAATCCTATTTTCCAGTGAGAACTCTGATATTGGCCACACAACTCTACCTTCATAAACCGACAAGAACTACACCCTTATGATCTCTGCCATCCATTTCTCTTACACTCCCATCTGCCCTTCACCATATGCTTTACCGTGTTCTCCTCCTCTCCACTCATTCTCATCTCTTTATTTTTCGTGTAAGCCCGTTGCCCTCCCTTCCTCCTCTCTTCAATTGTTTACCCTTTTGATTATTCTATCTGTTTTCAATGTCCCGCCGACTCTCAAGCAACCCGATTTGGCGATTTGGGGTTCTTTGCTTGAGTGTTTCTATTTTCGATGACTAGTTTTGGGTTTTTTTTGGTAAGGTAATTAATTAAATTTTAGGGTCGTTTCATTAAAGGAACATCGATGTAGAACGGTGAGTTGAATTTGTTGATTCGGGTCATGATTTGATTTTGGTTGCTGTACAATCTGCATCAATTCCGAATTAAACCATCTCCATCATCGTGAATCACATATCGAAATCAGGTACCTCTTCTTTCAAATCCTGGTATTCTTCTATTGATTTGGGGGGTCACCATTAAAGGCTCTCCATATCTAAGGTCAGTTCATTGGGTTTTGTTTCTTTGAATCTTCACCTTTCTTTTTTAATTGTGGAGTTTAATTTGTGCATTTTAGTTTATTTCATTCACATGTCAAAATCAGGTACCTCCAAACTCGATGTGGTTATCGTCATGTGTCTCTTCAAGGAAGATCGCCTTGTACTTTTATTTTCGTCGAGCTACCTAGGTGCTTCGAAAACATTGTGCTGATAGGTAGGTGCATTGCGAAAGCAATCGCTCTTACTACGGATAGCTCGATACCTATTTCTCTTTCTTCTCCCCCCTTTTAGCTTAATATAATTATGGTAATATCTGAAGATAGGCCATGAGTGCCTACAATTTGTCCCAAATTCATTCGATCAAACACAAAGATACGTCCATTTCCATTATTCCATTATTCACATTTGGTTTCACTGGAATAGAATTTATGGGTATAATAGTACAAAAGACGATTTGGGTTGTCAAACATTTTACGTGCCCTGTATTTTGCATTCTGAACCTGGTATATGTTATCATTAGTTAAGCGTCACTCACAAGCAGAGTTTTAAATCTCTGAGTCGGTTGTGTTTGCAGTCACAGTAATGGAGTTTTGCAATCGTGGCTTCTTTAAAATCCATACCCAACGTGGAGAAAGTAGTTTCTTAACCCTATTTCGGTTCATATTCTATAATTAAACTCACGTTTTCCCTATCTGGTGTTACATGTAACTTCACCGAAAGTTTGATTTCTGAAGAATGACGAGAAATTTAATTTTCAGTTCCACTTATAGGATATTGGGTCTGTACTTCTCGATAGCTGCCTGTTAGATTATTTCATTATGCAATTTATAGTATTTTAATTGATTCGATGCATTTGAATATTAGTGGATACTCCTCATTATGTGCTTTCGTTCTCTGTGATAGTTCCACATCAAGTTTTTAACACGTTTCAGTGAATAGTAGTTGACTTGGTCTTAAATAAAATGAACGTTGGGGGTAGGCATCATGCCCTAAACCAGAAATGGGTACTCCCATGGCCATTAAATAAGTGGTTCATTGTAACAAATAGACTAAACTATTGGTGTATAAAATTGGTGTAAAATAGGAATCGGTTTAGGGGTACGAATTGGTGTAAAAGGGATATTTTACATGGTACCCCTTATTTTTTCGACTTTCTACATGGTAACCTTACACTTTTTAAAACATACATGGTACTTCTAATTGTTGTCATTATCACTAAGTGTATCCATGAACTTTCTTTTCCGTCAATTAAACTTAGTTTTAACTGATGACTTGGACGCGTAACCAAGCTTGTCATTTGTTATCCAATGATATAAGGACTCTATTAGGCTCAACATCCATATCGACCCTAATATTTATTGATATATGGGTTAAAAAAAAATTGACGGAAAATTCATTGATCCCTCGCCAAATTATCACGACCTGATATACCGTTTGCCAGTCTATGTGGAAATTGGGCCAAAGCCCAAAATTTCGCTGAAATTGCTAGGAGCATCCCAAAGAGGCACGAGCCTTTATGCAATGTAAGGAGCCTCTCCTTATTTCCCTAAAGACGCGAGGAGCAATAGCTCCTCATTCACTTCGTCTTCCTCACACAAATACACTATAAACACCAAAAATAGCCATTTTCGGTCTTGTTTTCTTGCTTCTATTTCTGCCCTTGTCCTTATGTCATCTCAAGGTATGTAAATCCTCTTGATTCCATTTGAATTTGCTTGCCTTTTTGTTGATTGAATTTGGGTGAAACCTTAACCCTTTAGAAATCGATTTGGGCGTTTTTGTTTTGCCCACTTTTGAGTGGAATTAATGCTTGCATTAGGTTAGAAACCTATTTAGGAGTATAGGGGTACTTTTAGTTTGCATTTTGGTCTCCATTCCTGCTCCCTAAGTGCGAAAAACGTGAGTGAGACGAAAGACCGTCTCATTTCACAATGTTGTGCTTGTTTGCTCGAGTTGTGTGCCCCACTAGGTTGCATTGTAGTCGGGGAAGGTCGTCTTTGCTATGTTAAGCCTTCGTTGGGTGTTAGGGGAAAATTTTTGCATTTTGCCTTTATCAGACGGTTTTATGCTAACGAAATAAGCGTTTGGGCTCAAACTGAGCCATTTTGCTTTGAAATGGACCTTAACGGTAGTTTAGGTCATTTTCGGGCGTGATCAAGTCACGTAGCTTTGTTGTGATCGTAATTTGAATTTTTGACCCGTTTGTGCTCAATTTGGCTTAAAATTGCCTTTTTTGAGCCGTGTAAAATGCCCAGTTGTGTCAGGAATTTTTGTCGCTTATTTTTGCAGACCTTGTGTGGGCCTGAGGGTGTTGGGTTATTTTTGTAGTTGTCGATGTTTTTTTTGCTGTTGTTTTAAGTCGTCTTTTGCTTGAAAAGAAGGGCGAGTCGCTTTTTTTGTAAGCTTTTTTATGCTAGATGGGATTGGGCGGGTTTGTCCTTGCTGTTGTTAGGTGATTGTGTTTTTGGGGTTTTGCCCGTTTTGTGCCGTCGTAGTGCCGAAATTTCGGCTGACGTTTATTTTTGTTTTGGTTTCAGGCGAGTGTTCAGGGGTTGCTAGGCTCGCTGGGTCCGAGGCTGAGGCCTTGGAGGAGGAGGAAGATCGAGGAGGAGGGACGACTGTCGTTCCGTCTTTGTCCAATTGTGCTTTGTCATGGTGGCCTTTGTCCAGCCTTTAATCACGTGTTATCATTGGCTGTTGTCTGCAGAGATTTGGACGTCTGATGATTGGGGTTCAATACCAGGGCGTCGCATTACGTCGCTGCTTTCGATCGTCGCTGAATTCTGATGATTGGGGGTCAACATAGGGGGTGACAGCCCATGTCGTGGCTTTTATTCATCGCTGAATTCCGATGATTGGGGGTTAACGTCTATGAGATTCCTGAAAAAATCTCCTTTTTGAAATAAGTAAATAATATGGAGTCGCCAGTAGGTTTTATAAAAAACATACAAAAACAATTTTAACGGAAAAAACCCTTTTGATCCCTGGAATGGGGACTGATCCCTCACTCGGGTCTAAACCAAAGATCGCGGATTCGAGGGTAAAGGTACGGTCAGGGAAGATGTTAGGCACCTGGACCGCCCATCAAACCGACGGCCTCTACTATTTATTTGTAATACTATATATTTGACGAAATTAATAAAAGAACACGAAAAAGGCACAAATTATTTACAAGGACAAATTAATAGGTTAGTTTATATACAATAACTCAAACAATAGGATAAATATAGAGAGAATAAATGAAAGAGCAAAATCTATCTATATATATAAAAGAGAGTTTTTTCGAGCGATCTGAGAGCGTCCACATCATCAAAAATCAATTTAGGAAAGTATAATTTTTTATGTAAAAAATAAAGTGTAAAATCTTTTAATTATTATAATATGTATATTTCCTTATATTCAAGTATATTTCCAATTTTTATATCAAACTTTTACTTTTCATTTGGCAAAGAAATATCGTTAAAAAAATTATGAAAATAATATAATTAGCTTTGTGTTAAAAAATGCTATCATTAGAGTATAAATTTCATATTATTTGCACATATTAAAGATGGTGTACTTCTTAATACGTAAAATTGTGTACTTTTTAGTATGTTTTGTCCCACATTGGAAAATAAGTAGGTGTGGTGAATATACTACATATAAATAGTAGAATTGTCCCACACCGAAAGATTAGTATAAGGTGATGTGATCCTATGATTATAAATAAGATGCATATTTGGAACTTATGTATCCACCCAAAATTTTTTGAGTCTCATAAATATTGTTTTAAAGAGCTCTTAAGATTTTTTATCATTATCTACGATATGATATAAAAAATAAAGTGGAAATCGTTGGGAACTACCCGGGAAAGAGTTAAGAACATGAACAAGAAAATCAAAAAATAACTAAAGGTTTTACTAATGGTAATCTCCTGACACAATACAAAACTAAAGATTTTACTAATGGTTGTCTTCTGAATGCAGTAATAGAGCGTTAATGAGTCGTTATATGTACGATGTAGAGATCCATATCTAATGATCGAGACTAAGTGATTTTACCTTCAAAGAAAAAAAATATGTATACAATAGTGATTTTTTAAGAAGAGACATGTATTTCTTGGTATATTATATCTTTCACATTGAAAAATAATGTAGGCATTATGAACATACTACGTCTAAATAATTAAATTATGTATCTCACATTGAAATAATAGTATACGGTAGGGTGATTCTATAAATATAAATAGGAGGCATCCTTGAAACTTATGTATTAATCCAAAATTTTTTGATATAAAAGATATAGACTTTTTAGCATGTTATATGTCCCACATTGAAAAATAATGTAGGTGTTGTGAATATATTATGTATAAATAATAGATATGTCCCATATATATACATTTTCTATATTATATTAAAGTGATGTTTATAATTTTGATATAAAAACTTTATATTTCATTTGAAAACAAAGTGTCGTATGAAAATTATATAATTAGATTGTGACAAAAAAATGCTATCATTAGAGTGTATATTGTATTGTATTGTATTTTCTCATTATTAAATCGGGTTGATGTCAAAGTAGGTGCAAAAAAAAAATGGTGTACTTAGTATGTTATTTGTCCTACATTGAAAAGTAATGTAAGTGTGGTGAATATACTATGTATAAATATTAGAATTGTTCCACATCGGAAGATTATCATAAGGCATGGTGATCTTATGATTATAAATAGAATTCATAACCCAAAATCTTTTGATTCCCTTAAGTATTATCAGGGGTAACTCTTAAAAGAGTTTGTATTACTGTCTCTACAATAATGGTTTCTAACCTAAGTTAATGTTTGGAAAATCTTTTAGTTATTATAATATATACTATGTATTTCTTATTTTATATTCAAGTAATGTTTCTAATTTTTATATAAAAACTTTTAAATTTCATTTGACAAAATAATGTAGGTAAAAAAATTATGAAAATAATATTATCAGATTCATGGTAAGAAATGCTATCATTAGAGTATATATAGATTTCATATAATTTGCACATATTAAAGATGGTGTATTTCATACTATGTTATATCTCCACATTGAAAAATAATATAGGTGTGATAAATATACTACATATAAAAAATAGAATTTTCTCATATCGAAATATAGAATAAGGTGGGTGATTTTATGAGCATCCTTGGAACTTAGGCATCAACCCAAAATCTTTTGAGTCGCTTAAGTATTGTCTTGGAGAGCTCTTAAAAGTTTATATCATTATATTTTCTACCTATAGATTTTATATGTCCCATATTGAAAAATAATGTAGGTGTGGTAAATATACTATGTTTAAATAATATAATTAGAATTGTGTTAAAAAATATTCTATCATTAGAGTATAGGTTCTTATCATTTGCACATATTTTAATTATGACAAAAAAAATAAATAGAAAACAAACGTCCATGGTAGCATGTGTAATCTATCAAAGTTCAAGGTTACCATGAGAAATTTCCAATATTATAATGATATAGTTAATAAAATTTGCATTTAAAAGAGAGATATCCGTACCAATAAAACAATAAAGGGGGTATTACTTTTTAATATTTATTTTATTGCCACGACATCAAACTTAACGTCCATTTAACAGCCTTTACATTAGGGGGTACCATGGACAAAAAAATGGAACCTCAAGGGTACTATAGGCAGATTTTTAAAAGTAGGGGTAACATGGAAAATCTAACAAAATTAAGGGGTACCACAGGAAATTTCCGTATCTCAATTATGTTAAATTTTTTTTGAAGAAAAACAACGTACAAATATTAATGGAGAGTACTTGATCATATTATTAAATTTAAATATAACTATTAGATATAATGAGCAGCAATTATCTGTATTCGGTATTCGAGATCTGGTTGGATGTCGAACTAAGTACAAAAAAGATGGAATAATTCTGAGTATGTTATTTGTCCTACATTGAAAAATAATGCAGGTTTGATAAATATATATTACGTATAAATATTAGAACTAGTTTTGTGCCCCGTGCAATGCACGGGATGTTTAATATTCACTTTTGCTTAATATATTTCTATGACACACATATTACTCATAAAAGATAAGTAAAATACTCAAACAGTTATCTTTATATTTATCTCCTTTCCTTTATGTTGTGTAATGTGAAATAATCCTACTTCGTTTATTACCATCGTTAGACTTTGAATTTGTTATTATAGTAGTTAAAACGGATACACAATGCAAATAAATAGAGCGATAAATCGTAGATTCTTGACTCGGGAAGCTAAACTTATGTAAAGTTCAACGTATTTATTACATTAGTAAGTACACTTATTAAGAAGAGCAAGCTTAGGCGCTTAGGTTCAAGCATTAATACTATACAAGCTAATTCATGGGGTCTTTTCATATTCTTTCTTTATTTTTGTACAATGATAATATTTTATGGTATATATTTTCGTTTTTTCTCATCGGTGACGGTAAAGAATAAGCCAACTTGGCATTTGAATCATCGGTGCAATTCACGTAGTGTCTCGTGTTACATGTTTGCTATTTAACTCTCTGATCAAGTAGCCTTATTGAAATCACGCACTTTTCCCTGCTCGAACCTAGTATCTCAATTAAGATACAAATAATAGGAATATATCCAAAACCTTAAAGAGATACTAATAACATTGACAACTTCCCTCAAATAAAAAAAAAAAAAAATTAACATTGACAACTATAATTGGTAATAACTTACACCATTGATGCCCAAGAATATGGATGGGCACTTTAAATTCACTTCTTGTTAGAAATTTAATAATGGAAGAGTATAAATTCTTAAATATAAATGACATTAATTAAGAAAGTGATTCACAGCCAATACTTGGTTCTAATATTCGTTATTCTAGAAGAGTGATTGCCTATTCAAACACCCAAAATGAAGATATCGACAAACAATTATTGAAAAATCATAATGGTACTTTTGTATCATATAAACTCTTATGTAAAGCTAAAGTACACAGGAAATTTGTAACATGTATCCTTTTAATAATTACTCGTAACTTTTACTTTTAAATGGGTAATTAGTTATATTGAATAGATAGGTTTTTCACATGTTTGTGTAAGGCTGTTTGGTCTGTAAGTAAAATATCCCATATAAAGAGCAAAAATGCAAATAAATGATTATTGAGACAGAGAAAGTAGTAATACTTTTGCATTATCTCGTTTTGAACAATTTACTCTATAAGAATTATAATAGTTTGATACAAAGTGAGTTATTCAGACCATTAGTATCAATCTAAAGTGAACTTGTAGTGAAACAGAAGTACTTCAAAAACAATCATGAACAAATATTGGTCAGGGGCAAGAACAGTATCCAACTGTTGGCCACCAATTTCAAGAATCTTCACGTCAGTCATGGATCAACAATTTGGTATAGACATGAAGCTTTGTACATAGGCAGTATAACGATCGAACGCACTTGGTTCATGTTTCCATTACTCCACCTGTAATTTTGGACAACATTACTTTGAATTGTATAAATTGCATGCTTAATCAATACCACAACTAACAAATAAGGAGTTAGCATACTCATATAAATAGATTTTTCGTAAAATCCTAGGATCATATCTATTTAGCATGTCATGGATTTCACTTCCCTACGTACTGATTTAAAATATATACAGATGTCTCAATCGTCGAAAGCTACCTACACCGCTACACATATTATGTTGGATTGGCTTAAATGGGGCATTCTTAGCAACCGAGCCGCTATCTTATTATCAGTCACACTCCTACTCAACATTAGTAACTTGCATAATTTCGTGTTTTCTTCCTTGAATGAAGTTGAAACTGAGAATTATCCGGAGTAATACATAGAGAAAACAAAAACGGGAAAAAAGTGTTTAAAATTAAATGCTCTAAAAATACACGTGTAAATTTAACACGTTAAAGTTGGCGTACCTGGAAATTATTTGTGATATATCGAAACAACTCAAACCACGCCACCGTACTATAAATTGCAAGAACAAAGTCAATCATTTTATTTTACAAAATACAAAAAAAAAAGATGTAATCAAAGATTTCCCTCTCTATATGAGATTCTCCCAACAACTAAGATGTTGTAATTTGTACCAACTTATAGGGTTTGAATGATTCTAATCGATTGAACAACAAAATCACAAGGAAACACTACAAAATCAAACAATACAAAAATAAAACTGTACCTGGGAAAATCCAATTATCGGCCTTGGTACTCGGTTGGACAACTTCAAAAAAAAGAGAAGAAAATGAGAAGAATATTGAAACATGATTGTAGCTTGTCCGCAGCAATTGAGGATAACATTGAACATTATTTATACAGTAAATTGTAAATGATGCATTTCTCGAGGTGTTGTTGAAACGCACGATCATTTCGGCTACTTTGCTTCTATATTTAAGCATATTGGCGCTTGGTTTCCTAGTCCTCAAAGTCCTCAATAATTAATTTGCCTTTAATCTGATTAAATTCCTCTTTAATGACTAACTTTTCAGTATCCATTTGGTTTACTATTGTAAGATCCATTTGGTTTACTATTGTAAGACGACTTGACTAACCTTTGGAGAATTGCAAATAAGATGAGCTGGCTTGGCCACGTGAATCAATAGAATGTTTAAAATTGGGCTTTTTATGTTATTTTATAGATCTACTGTAATATTTATAGGTGTTTTTGAGGAGAAGAGTTATTTATGTTAAATGATGAATTATGAGCATTCACGACAAAGAAGCGTTTTGAAAATAAGACGAATAGAGAGAAAATTTATGTTAATGTTTATCTCTCTATCTTCTATCATTAATCATTAATTAATTCACTATAATCATCGGTTTTTGCTCAACTTCAAGCAATTTTAACCGCACGTGGCATTCCTTAATCAAACGTGTCATTTCATAATCCTACGTGGCTTTGTCTACGTGGCATTTATGAGTCATTTTAGCCTAGGCTTTTAATAGTATTTTATAGATTGTCCCACATCAGAAAAAAAATCCAATTTTTGTGAATATATTACTTATAAATAGTAGAATTGTCCCACATCGAAAGATTAGTATAAGGTGAGGTGATTATATGATTATAAATAAGAGTTAATCCACGTATATATTAATCTTTTATTTTTTTTTGAAAGAGATTTTTTAATAATATGTAAACAAATTATTAGACCTATAATGTAAACATTAAACGCTTATAATGTGTTTTTTTTTTCATTATAAATAAGCTAATTACCCCGTTGCAACGCACGGGCATTCAAACTAGTAAAGAGTAAAAAAAACTTATTCAATTTTGGTACCCTCACGCCTATCCGGATGTTGACTATTAATGAACTATTAATGAATTTCGACTTTGTCGTAAATTAACGGCTTTTATGCGCTTATATAGAAACTGGGACGATATATTTGAATGGTTTGATTTGAAACTGAGATAGAATATTTGAGACGGTATATGAAAGAGAGTATTAAATTTGAATCTTGTCTGATTTATAATTTGTGGGTGTATGTATATTTGTGTGTATCTCCGTCTGTCCCTGGAATTGTGTCGTATATGAGTATTTATAGCGGCTTTGGTTTGAGTTTGACAAAATTTATGAAACCAAATAAAATTGAGTTGGGCCGATTTTTGTTATCTCACCCTCTGTTGTTGTTGTTGTTTTTTTTTTTTTTTTTTTTTTTTTTTTTTTTTTTTGGTACAGATGAGGGGCATAGCCCCGAAAATTAACTACTAGCTATTACACGGGGAATAGCTACCCCAAAAATGTCCTCTCTAAGGATAGTACGTAACTCATGGAACGGGTTATCAATGAAAGTTGGAATGGTGCTTGAATTAACTCCTCGATTAGCTAATAAGTCCGCTGCTCTATTTGCCTCCCTATATGCGTGATCCAACTTCACAATCCAGCTTGATTCCCTCATAAGAGCCTGGCATCTTTGCACTATAAATTTCAAATTGTTGGTAACTGGCTGGCCTTCGTTGATCATACTAACACATTGGACATTGTCCATATTGACAATCAATCTTGTAACATTCAAAGATCTCGCTCTTTCTAGACCCGCAAGCAAAGCAAGAAGCTCGGCCTTCATGGATGAACAAATACCACAAGAGAAATAATAAGCGGTGACAAAATTACCCGTTTCATCTCGGAAGATCCCTCCCCCTCCTGCGGGTCCCGGGTTGCCTTTCGATGCTCCATCAGTATTTAACATAGTCCATAAATGCGGAGGAGGAAGCCACCTGATATTTACCTCCACATTCGCTGACCTCGGCACTGGTATAAAGATGTCAAATCGGTCAAAAGCTTCTTTTGTAGTCTCAAATTGCTTGTACAGGAAGTCCCTTGGATCCGTGGGATTGTCATTATCACGCCCAAATACGATGTTGTTCCTCCATTTCCATATCCACCAACACGTTATAGCAAAATAAATTGGCCAATCCGCGACTGAAGATTTGACATCATCACTAGCATATTTCATGAGCCAATCCGAGAAATTAGACTGGTAAAAGAAATTATTATGGGAATTAACACCGATTAAATCCCATATTTGCTGTGAAACGGTGCACGATCGAAGTAGGTGATCTGTGGTCTCCTCTTCCATCCCGCACCTTGGGCACATAGGGTCAGTCCCCATGTTTCTTTTAACTCGATTAGAATTAACCATAAGACGGCCATGGGCTGCTAACCACAAAAACATACGGACTCGTTGTTGGACTGGGATACGCCATATAGTTCGCCATACGGGGGATTCGGGTAAAGTAGACTCATCAGTGCCTCTTAAGTACCCCAAAGCCGATTTAATAGAGAACTTATCTGAAGATGTACCCTTCCAATATAGCGAGTCTACTTGGTCGGGATCGTCAATAAGAGTAATAGAAGCTATTTTTTGCAGCATCTCTTGTGGTAGGAAGTCGGAAAAATTGTCCCATTTCCAGCCGGATTGTTTGCACCACATTTCACTTACTGTCATGCCCAATATACTTTCTGGAATAGGAGCTAAATTATGATCCGATAGACATATCCCGTCTACCCACGCGTGGTCCCAAAATAAAGTACGTCGTCCATTACCAACCGCTGTCGCTGCTCCTCTGACTATAGTTCTAGCTTGTGACGATATACCTGCCCATACATTCGACATATTGTTCTTGGGTTGGAAGATATCTATATCACACCGGCTATTACAATACTTTGAGCGTAGGACCCGAGACCATAAACTGCTTGGCTCAGCAAGGACTCGCCATCCTAATTTTGTTAGAAAGGCCGCATTTGCTTGTCGAGCGGAAGTAATACCAATACCGCCCATGGACTTTGGTTTTTGAACGTTCTCCCAAGAAATAAGGTGTATTGATTTTTTGGTATAATTTCCTCCCCATAAGAAACGACGTGCTTTTTTGTCAATATTATCACAAACAGACCGCGGTAACTTAGCGGTTTGCATACTATAATTGGCCATTGTAGTCAAAGTGGACTGCGTGAGAGTAGCTCTTCCAGCGAGAGACAACCGTTTGGTACACCATCCAGCTAACCGGTTGTTAATCTTCTCTTCTAAATGAGCGAAAGTATGTCGAGTGACCTTTCCGTTAATAGTTGGCATGCCTAAATAGGTCCCTAAGTCCTCTGTTTCATCGAAACCAAGAGCATCGCACACCGAGGTTCTTGTTTCCGTAGCCGTGTTGCTGGAAAAGAAAACACGAGATTTGGCCTCACTGATTTTTTCCCCTGACACACTACAAAAATTATCAAGGATATACCGCATAACTATTGCCTGGTCCTCCGTCGCTTCACCAAATAATACCATGTCATCCGCAAAGAAAAGATTGGTTATGAAAGGTCCATCACGGCTAAGCCTTATAGGATTCCAGTTTTTATGACGGACTTCTAAATCGATTGCTTGCTGGAGCTTTTCTAAGCACATAACGAAGAGGTAAGATGACAAGGGATCACCTTGTCGGACTCCTCGCGTGGGTTTGAATTGTTCAGTTGGTTCCCCATTCCATAAAATTTGCATCCGAGGAGATTGTACGCATTCCATGATCACGTCCACTAGTAAGCCGGGGAGACACATATCTTTTAGGGTGGCGTATATAAAGTACCATTTAAGCCGATCATAAGCTTTTTCAAGATCGATTTTAATGGCCATAATCCCTTTATTACCTCTCTTTTTACGCATCGAGTGGATAGCTTCTTGAAATATAACAATGTTGTCTGTAATTTGGCGACCCGGAACAAACCCGCTTTGAGTCTCGGAGATAACATAAGGAAGGATTTTTCTTATACGGTTTGCTACCGTTTTGCTAATAATTTTATAGGCTACATTGCATAGACTAATGGGTCGGAATTGAGTAATTGATTCGGGAGTATTTACCTTTGGTATTAGGACTAAGTGAGTATCGTTTAAACCGTCAGGAATGCCCTTACCCTCCAAAGCTTTGAGGACCATGTCGCATAATGAGGCTTCAACGAGCGGCCAATTCTTCTGGTAAAACAAAGCTTGAAATCCATCCGGTCCCGGAGCTTTGAGCGACCCCATATGATTAATCACATTTTGAATTTCTGCTTTGGAGTACCACTTTGTTAACAACTCCCAATCTTTAGAATTAAGCTCCTGGAATAAATCCCATGGAATTTTGTTCATGTCGACGGGTAACTGATCATCCGTATACAGTTTTTTAAAATAGTCGACCACAATTTTCTTTACTTCTGCCGGTTCATCATTCCACTGGCCATCGTTGTTCCTCAATGTAGTAATGCGATTACGCCATCTTCGAACTAGAGTACTCACGTGAAAATATGACGTGTTCCGGTCACCATCTTTTATGAAATCGAGTCTCGATTTTTGGTACCACAAAAGTTCCTCTCGAGCTAATACTTCATCCAATTCTTTTCGTAATTTCGCTTCTAAAAAAATAAGGTTACGTTTCCTGGATATCGAAAGTTCGCGCTGACACCCTTCGATTCTAGCTGTTAGCGAACGTTTTTGCTTAAAGATATCTCCAAAGACGTCTTTATTCCACTCTTGAAGTTTATTAGATAAAGTCTCCAGACGAGATTGAAAGTTCCCATTCACAGGCCAACTAGTATGCACAAAGTCTCTAAATTTTTCGTGTGTCATCCAACACGCTTGGAAGCGGAACGGTTTATTAACTACATTCAAGGGAGCGAACCCGTTTGGAGAAATTAAAAGTGGACAGTGATCTGATTGAATGGCTGGAAGATGACGAACCATGGCTTCCTCAAACATGGTTCCCCAATCCGCATTACATAACGCTCTGTCAAGTCTTCCGCTCTGTCGCGTTTCAGGGCTGTTTCCGCGTGCCCATGTATGTAACGGGCCAGTAAAGGCCAATTCTATGAGCTCGCAGTCCTCAATCCAATTGTTAAAGTTTTCACATCGTCTAGCCATATTTGTATCACCTCCATGGCGTTCACTTTGAGACCGTGTTTCATTGAAATCTCCTGCAAGTAACCACGGTTTATTATTTTGTCGAGCAAAGGATTCTAACTCGGCCCAAAGCTCTCTTCTGTTGGTGGGGTTGGGACTGGCATACACAGCTGAGAAAAACCAAGGAAATTCGCCGTTTCTTGATACTTCGATAGTAATATATTATTGGTGTTCTGCTATCGATTTAACCGAGACAGTATTTGTTTTCCAATAGAACCAAATTCCTCCACTAAATCCAATTGCATTAACTCTTGAATGACCGTCATAATCTAGGATATTTCCTAACTTTACAGCATGATCTCCATTCATATGAGTTTCGACAAGAGCGAGGACAGCAGGTTTATAAGTACGGACTACCTCCTTAATGGCACTAATTTTGTTCTTGCTACCGGTTCCTTGAACATTCCACACCATGAGTTTGATATGGGGTAGGTTAGGACATAAATTTGGAATTCTTGTATTCATATGATCAGGTAAATAATTTAGAGAAGATAGATATGCACGACTTACTAGCTTAAGGATGTTATCAATACTCCATGGTATCGACATCTCTATCATTAGACTCGAAGGATTGTCCTTCGCTAACTGAACCTTGATGTCCATGACTGGACACTCCGATATCATCACTCCCAAGTAAGGAGCGGGCATTGTTGGCCAAGTCGATATTTTCATCACTTGGGTTGGCGGTATGACTTCTATCTGGGGGTTTTGCGGGAGGCATCGAGGTTGTGGCAGGGGGCGGTCTAGATAAGAGAAATAGGGATGAGGATTCATTAGGTTGTACGGTTGTTTGAGTTTGTAATGGTTGCTCCTCTGTATTCAAAGAAACAGGGGAAACGTGTGAGTTTTTGGAGGGGTTTGGTTGAATGGTATTAGATTGGTAATTGGTAATATCTTTTAGAGGTGGGGATGGAATATTAGGATTATTTGGTGTATTATTTAGTTTGATAATAGGTTAGAAATTTTTATCTTTTGTGGACAATCTCGTGGGATCTTTTGTGGCAATTTTGGAGGAGTCTATTATGGGATTTTTTCCTAAATTTTTTGTGGGAATATTTTGTGATAGTAAATTATCAGTACGTTTATTTAGGCGAGTAATCTTTTGCTTGATTCTCGAAGATTGGAAGGTAATTTGTGGAGCTAGATTGGTTTTATTCGAGGAAGGATTAGGAACTTCACTGAAATTATGGAGAGAATTTGGATTCTCGATATTGCTTGAAAGGATACCAAATCTCGACCCTGATTGATTAGGATTGTTTCCAAAATTGAAAATTGAATTACTGGCACTCGGAGTTGCAGGTTGTTGCTTCCCTGTAATCGTAGGACCTCTCTTCCGTGGTGGTTTTTTAACCACCATCCAGTCCCCAAAATCATTCACCTCTTCCGGTCTAAGACCTGCCTCAAGTGAGTTCTCGTTTATGGGCAAATCCCCAGACTGGGCCTGTTGATTTCTGTCAAGTTCCATGTTATTCTCTATCCCTGCATTCGGCTTGCATTCTTCGCTTGAATGACCTAATTTCCCGCACTTAAAGCAGATCATCTTCAACCCTTCGTACTGGATGCAGTAGACCTTTCCGTACAGACGGAATTTAGATAGGAGGGGTTTCGAGATATCTACCTCAACACTGAGTCGGGTAAACTGGCCACGTTCCGCGGATGCAGTGTTCCTGTCTATTCTACTGACTTTTCCTACCTTCGCACCTATTTTCTTTAGAAAGGTTTCGTTAAAATATTCCACTGGTAGGTTCGGTATACGAACCCAAGCTGTCAAAAACTTGATGGAATCTTCTGATGGTGCGAAGTTGGGAACCCATTTCCTTATTGTCAGGTAATGGTCATCAATCATCCATGGCCCTTGGGTGAGGACGAATTCATAATCTTGCCTTGACGAAAAACGTGCTACATAATATGAATGTGTGAGATCTGTGAGGGTTAATTTACCTTTAATTGCCCATTTGGCTTGTAATTTCCTCATAAGGGATAGGTATCCGATCTTCTTATCGAACATCTTGATAATTAAAGAGTTTCTCCATGGCTTACGCAGAATAGCTTTCTCCGTTTTTGTAAGACAAATACGTGGGCACATTTTGTCTTCTTCTTCAACATCTTCAATGTCATCCTCTGAATCTATGTCAAGGTCGTCCAACGATAAATCATCTGTGGAGAAGGATTCTGAGCCAAATCCCTGAACAGTCTCCTTATAGGACAGGCTTGGTTTGCTGACTTGAACAGGTTCCTCATGGGCATGGGTGATAGCAAGCATTGGCTGCTCCTGATTCCCGGTTACATTACTTCGGAATTCATCAATATGCATTGTTTTCCGCTTCGCATTTTTCGCCTGCGGATGAAAGGAAGCATTTGAAACACCATTCGTGGTGTCCGTGACAGTGGTAACAGAGGGGTTGGTCTCCGGCGGGAGACCACTGTTTGGATCTTGCATTCGAAAAGAAGAAGATTTTTCTCTCTCTAAGATTTTTCTCTCTCCTAAGTCGAGTTTATCTCTTGAAAAGAAAAGACCACCACCCTCTGTTGTAATGGACGCCTCAAATTCCTCTCGAATTCTATCTGTAAATCTCTTTTAATAGTCGGTCACATGTAGAATACGTCTTAGAAACGTCCTATGCCGTTGATCTCAATACGGCAGTCTAATAATGTTATTTCGTTGCCAATCAAATCCTAGTCGTCTTTTAATATGATCAAAGTCCAGCGTGGTACACCATATTGCATTTTTTTGTCAGCACGTAATTTTGGGAGTCTAACGATAACTTGGATTATCTAATACGTGATTCAGGTGTATGTTTAAGGTAGGTTACCTTATTTACTTGCCCCAATTAATAAAAATACGGATAACTAATTGTAAGGCTCGATTCTAAAATGAGATGCTAAAGTTGGTAAAAAAAAAAATACTCCTACTATTAAGAATAACTGTCTCATTTGTCATTTTCGTTTATTCACATAACTGTCCCATTTGTCATATTTGGACATGTTTTTTTGACTTTCTTACCCTTGTCTCTTTTCTTTATTTACAACCCCTAAACCATCATATTCAATACTTTTCACTATTTAACTCTTATATTCTTACCCTTATACAATACTTTCCATTATTTTAACTCTATTCCTTAATTTTCGTGCCATTGTCCAAATGGGACAGTTAATTCCGAATAAGAGGGAGTAGAACATAGGCCTACAAATAGGTTTATGCCATTTTTAGTAATTTGAGGGTTAAATAGGGATAGACGGCTAATGAGCAGTTTTATGCCATTTCAGTGGTTTCTCGACAAAATAAGCGTAAAAGGCCTTTAATTATAACATTGTCAATTTTCATTTAGTCATTTAATTTTAGCCTCATCATCGGGTACCCTTAAGGCTTGTAGACAACTTTGAGGTGTCTACAGAAGCCCCCACTTTGACCGAGTCTGACTAATACGAAGGTCAAAGTAGTCCGGTCGGGACAGATAAAGGATAAGAAACGTACCTGAGCCTCTTATACTACTTGTCTAGAGTAGTTGGAAACTGGGACTGGTTTAGCAAAACATGATCTTACTAATCTGGAATGAAGCTGGTAAAACTTTGTTTCACCCATCTGGCATGGCAAAACTTTGTTTCGCCGGTCTGGAATCTGGTAAAGCAAAACTGTGTTTTGCTGGAATCTGGAATAGCAAAACTTTGTTTAGCTAGTCTTGAATCTGGAATAGCCAAACTTGGTTTAGCTGTCCTGGAATCTGGTAAAGCAAAACTTTGTGTTGCTGCTGGTCTGGAATCAGGTATTGCTAAACTTTGTTTAACTGGATTGGAATCTGGTATGGCTAAACTTTGTTTAGTCGGCCTGGATCTGGTAGAGCGAAACTTTGTTTCGCTGGTCTGTAATCTGGTATAGCTAAACTTTGTTTAGCTGGTCTGGAATATGGTTAAGCAAAACTTTGTTTCACTTAAGAGTCAACCTGCAAAACTTGATTTCACAAGCTCGAATGCATGTCAGGGCCCGGCGACCAATTGATTTGAAAATTGCAAAATTTTATTTCGCAAAACGATAAGTTCAAAAAATTTTATTTGTAGAACTCAAATGCATGTCAGGGCCTGCCGACCAATTGAAAATTGCAAAATTTTATTTCGCAAAAAGATAAGTTCAGAAAATTTTATTTTAAAAACTCAAATGCATGTTAGAGCCTGCCGACCAAGTTTAATTTCAAAATTTTATTTTGAAAAGGCTAGATTTGAAATTCGTAAAATTTTATTTCACGAAAAGGGCTGGAAAATTTGCAATATTTTATTTCACAAAAAGATAAGTTGGATATTTTTTATTGATTTGGAAACTGGCAAAATTTTATTTTACGAGAAGATGAGACTTTATGAGAAAGCCCCCCACTTTGGATGAATCTGGAAGATGAATGACAAAGTAGTCGACCGGAGCAGTTAGTGACAAATATATGACACCTAAAATGCAAATTCATGTCCTAGATATGATGCTATGATGAATGCAAAACTTGAGTTTTCGAAAACATTTGAAATGTGTTTTGAAAACAAGTATTTTTTTTAAAATATTTTGAAAATGATGGGGTCTGACCCAAATATGATCCAAGTAGAATGACTAGACATAGACTGGACACTGTTTCTCTAGAAGTAACTTTTAACAATTTCTCTAGTGTGGAGAATGTTTATCATTTTTATTTGACATGTGAATTTAAGTTATTTTTGATGAGTTTTGCCCTATTTACAGTAACAAACTCTTCTAATTAAGAAAAAAATCAATTTCATAGAAACAAAAATACTTTTGTGGCCGTATAAACTTAGTGTACATCCCCTGAAATCTTAGATACTAAACGAGGGTGATAAATGGAGTGGAGTAGAAGGTTCTGTGGTGTTAAAAGACACTGGAGACCTGTGTGCCTCTCTCACTCACCTAAGTGAATGAAAGGATCGTCTCAAGAGGAATGGAGACAATGTAAGTGTGGATTAACTCGTCTGAGAAAGGAGAAATGACTACTCTGGAATTTGAATTGTAAATTTCCGAGAATGAAAAATGATTACTCTGCAATTTTAATTGCAGCTTGGACTGGAAATTTTTGCGTTCTTAGTTTTTGAGACTGGATTTATATCTACTTGAGATCATATGTTCTTGTCTTTGACTTTTTGAGACTTTTGTCACTAGAGTTGATTGCAACTTTGTCTGGAACTTTTGTTGACTTATGAGAGTCTTTAGTGTGAGTATTTTTGAGCTTGTATTGGTACTTGAATTCACATCTTAAGTTAATTCTAAGGGTCTAGTGGTCACCTCTCTTGTTTTAAGGGCATGGAGTGTAACACCCCCATATACCAAGGAGCCTTAACAAGACCTTCCCTAACATATAAGGGCGTTACCATCTCGGTTGTCCGCGGACAGTAATAATCAAAAGTCGATAAAAGAACAATTAAGTTATATTACAAGTGATTACAAACAATAGACGGTACAAAAGGAACAACTCAAAACCACTATCTACTATATGAACTACTTCTGTCATGACTCGTGATAGACTCGTCCCTCAAAGCACCCAGCTATCATCCAAACAACACCTGCTAAGACTGACTGCTCACCATAGTGGATCACGACAGACACAACAGAAACAAACAATAAAACAAAACCACACAAGGTCAGCAGCTGAGGAAACAGACACACAATCACAGACACCAAAACATGCACAACAGTACACACACCACATCTCCTCCAATCAATCTCCGTCACCGACTGTCCACTAGACCAGCCCTGCCAGTGGGGGACCCCAGCCGTTCCCACCTAAGCCCCGCTCATTATACCGAGCGATAAACCCATGTCCATTAATGTGCACATCCCCTCCCGTGGCGGGTTCCATGGAGGGCGAACTACGGGCGTGAAGCTACTCCCGCAAGGGACTCCACTCAGCCGAGGACGCACCTCGAGAACCAGAGATAGACAATCACAATCAGCTGTACTACAATAACGATAAACAAAGCAACACAACACCAACCAATCACCACAATCAACCAAACCACATCCAAAAGACACTCTAGACAACCAACAGTACTAAGTAGGCGAACCTACCTTTAGCGCACCGCAGCAATTCCGCTTCGGATCACAAGACACCAATCAACCAAGCAACACACCTATACAAACAGTACAACCATCTATCACTGTCGCTACAACCCTAACTGAAAACAACGATGACAATGACGATAACATACCTAAGCATAGCAACCCGGTGTTAAGACCGCTACCCGACTCAAGTATCCCATCCCCATGGTGTAAGCATCCTCAAGGCAAGGGTTATGGTGAAGGAGAAGGAGAGTGACGACATCTAGGTTTAGGAAATGAAGTGCGGAAATGATTTGGGGTTTCACGATTATCGATTTATAATTCCCCGCTGCAAACCCGTTACTCGATCGAGTAACCAACTTACTCGATCGAGTGACCTCTATTCGATCGAGCTCCCAAGTAACTCGATCGAGTAGCCCCAGCTAGATCGAGTCCTATGCAAAACACAGCTCACATCGTCACAAGACATCTCCCGTAAGGTTTTCAAAGGTCAAGATCGGTGTCTAAGGTCAGTCATCGTCGGTCAACGGGTCCCTAAAAGGACGGGTATTACAGTCTTTATCCCTTAAAAAGAATTTCGTCCCCGAAGATCGACTCATCCTCCCCCGAGACACATGACCACGAAACCAAGGTCAACATCACCGTTTACCCGACACAGGTCAACATTATCGTTTAAGAACATCATCCCGCTATATATGCTCATCAGACATCATCATCATCCACCTTTGCACACAATACGCAACACGACTCTCAGCAAATCACCAACTTCCTTTTGAATCACTGAACACATACTAACCACAAGAACGACTAACTCGACTATCACTTGTACTTATTACATAATATTATTCAAACGCACACCAACACAACTATCATACTATACTTTCATCCATTATTTGTCACCGACTACCAATTACAAAACATACAAAGTAACGGTCCTACCATTGATTCACAACGATACACGATTCATTCCACTCTATCACTTTAGCCACACAACACAACTCCTACTGATAACAACTCTACTACCGCTAATAACATATAATTCTCATGACAACATAACGAATAATTAACTGAAAATGAAGTATTACGACATGCTATTCTATTCAACAATTATAACTCTTACTCAACTACACAATAACCACAATAGAATTATCCAAGCAAATATTGAACACACTTCAAATGTCATGGAGATACTATAAAATATCACGAAAATACTGTAAAATTGTTATAATTACGTCATTTTCCCTTTGCGACATTACTCTTCCCCTCTTAAAAGGAACTTCATCCCCGAAGTTCACCATAAAACAACTTTCCTGTCCCTCAAACCGATTACATATTATACCATATGGACATTACGTACGAACCGCAAAGAAAACCTTGACTCATGATGACACCATATACTTTTTGACATTACACAACTTGACTCGTATAAACGTAAAACCAATGAAAACGTGTATCACACCACAAGATATACCATTACCAACTAGCAGCCGTGTCGTCTATTAACTTGTTATATGATCACACCAATTATGCAACAAAGATTGTAACCGTTGGACATTACGTTACCTGAAGCAATTTGATTTATCGTTTCAACCGATATACCTAGCATTAAAAATTGTATACATTGCACGACCACACACAATAATATAGCCATCGTTGAGGCTAAGCAATGATATAAAACACCCCAATATAACAACATTTAAAGATATGATTATTCAACCAAGTTTTAAAACGAAAAGTAGCTGTAACAGTGCTACTCGATCGAGTTGGTAAGGCGCTCGATCGAGCTGGGCTTACTCGATCGAGTTCATCGGCTACTCGATCGAGTAGGCTGAGATCAGAACACTCCCCAAATGTCACCCCTGCAATTACTCGATTGAGTGAGGGGCACTCGATCGAGTAGCCACAGGTCATATATCCCCTAAAATGCCACTTCAAGAGCAAGCAATATATATATAAACACTAGTCGGGGCGCTCTCCCGACCCAAAATCCTGCATAAACAGTCTAAAAAGTACTCAAAATACGGCCTTATGGCCGAAGTACAAACCAAAGTCTAATAAAGTACCAACCAAATAAGTACTAACAACTACAAATCCATGAAACGATATGTAAAAAGAAAAGGAGTATCATCACTTCACATCCTGATCATCCATCACCTCGTCACCACCATTACCACCTGACGTGCCTGCTCCAGATGCATCATGATCTGCGACACAACCAACACCAGAATCTGTTCCCATACGCCACAGGGCCAAGCAACCGTAGGGGTATGACTAAGCTCTCCCCAAGTAGACCTCTCCACGCCAAAAGAGTGGAAAACTCCACTGTCGTCCCCAACGCCCCTCCACCACACGGGCTGAGCTGCCTCGGTCCCGATGCCCTGCACATATGCCATCTCATGGAGGTTCCGGAGTATCAAGGTAGTAGACACCCTCTCCGTGAGCTCGCTCACTCTCATGTCAGGGCTATAGAAGGGAGGGTAACCGGGGTACTGGTACTGTGGAGGCACAGGCTGCTCCGGCTGGGTCTCAGCCGTTCTCTCCCTCACTCGTCGTGGTCCTCTCCCCGCTCTAGGCTGGGCATCCTCAGGTCTCTCGCGATCCCCTTTCGTCGGCTCAGGCATCACCTCCAAGAAATCCGGGTCAATGAGGTACAACTGCCTCTCAGGAACCTCCTCATCCTCATCATCAGAGTCGGCAACCACTACTGCCACCGGTAAACACTCGGTCACGGGAAGGTGCTCGGGAGCAGGTATCCTCATCTAACTCATTCCCCAAACTCTCCATGTTAGCCCACCATCCTCAAAAGTCCTCAACCACTTGAGGTCAAGAAAGTACTCACGGTCCAAGGTAGGGACCGCTGGAGTCAAGGGTGTATATGCCGAGGAGGCCTCAAAGGTGGTAAGCCTCTCTGCCAACCGAGTGGCAATGGCACCACAGCTCAGAAAACGGGCGTCAGAGGTGGCCATCAAGGCTAAGCTGGCACACACTATATCCGGGGCACTAAAGGTGACTCTCTGAGACCGGATGGGGTTAAGGTACGCCGCAAGCAACACCACCTCGTGTGAGTTAAGCTTACTCACGTCCTTCCTCTCATAAAGCAAACAGATGAAAGCATTAAGAAAGATCTTCAAGGTGATATGTTGAACATCATTAATCAACATGTTGCTAGAGGTGGGGGCGGGTTTGCCGGTAAAGCAAGGCATAAGGCTAATAGCTCCACACTCGGTCAGGATGTTCCTAAGAGCTCCCTTCGCAGGTTTAGCCAAGCTGAGATGGGTGGCAAACATATCCATGGTAAGGAAGAAACTGGTGTTCATAAGGCGAAACTCAACGGTCTGTTCCACCGCATCATACTTGAAAGAACTCATGAAATCAAGGGTCAGAAAAGCATAAGAGTGTTTCCGGAGGCGGTACAACCCAGTCATCCCCAAGGTCTTGAAGATATGCCTAACATCAGTCTCAATCCCCAGGTCAGTCAAAAGAGTGGTGTCGATACAACGGGTGGGTCGCATACGACGTCTCTATAAAGCAACAAAAGCATCTCTTTGCGTAAAGTCCGCAAAGACAACAGAAGGGTACTCAGGCACTACTGGGACCGTAGGCCCCCCACTCCCCTCACCTACCTCGGGCTCAGAAGCCGTCCCCCTCTTGCTCTGACGGGTTCCCACAGAAGATCTCAGCATCTGTTTTTAACATACATCTTAGATACACAACAACACATACTTGAAACACATAAAACTTCATATAAGGGCATTTAGAATAATCACTATGTACGCACTTTCACCAAACAATCCAAAAATTGCAATAATAAGCTCTAAAAAGGTCGTCAGACGGTCTCACAGCTACAACTAATTATGACAAGCATGGTATCAATTAACAATCCTACTACAAATTTTAAAGATTAAACTTTAAAATAGTTCCACAATTAGACATGTTTCACAATTTATATGGACGAATTTCAGTTTGGGGCACTTTTAAAACGGAGTTTTAAGGCAAAATTTTGAGTAAAAACCATTAAAATCAACTCTAAACATGATACCCATAACATACATTACTCAATTTTCCCCCTTTTATATGCAAAAGACAGCCAAAATTCAATTTAAAATTCCAAACCCTAGAAATTTCGAGACATCCATTCACCCAAATTGACTCGATTTTTTCCTATCTAACATCAATAATCAACAAATTGGAGCAATTAGATCATGTGGCACATATAAATCGAATTTTCATCAAACACCAACTATTATACATGTTTTTAAATTAATTTAAACATAAAAAGAGATGAATATTATTACCTTGAAGGATTGGCAAGTAAAGATGACGAATTAAACAAGTAAAACACCAAGATTCAAGCACCCAAAAACAAGGATTAGAGCAACTTAGAGAGAGAGATATAGAGGATTAGGGTTTAGGTGAATGAAAAGAAATAAGAAGAAAAGAATAGAGAAGAGGGGTTATGAATCCCGCAATTCTCCGGGTACTGTTCACTTACTCGATCGAGTAAGTAGGTTACTCGATCGAGTGGCCTCTACTCGATCGAGTTGGAGCTACTCGGTCGAGTTTTCGTTGGCAGATCCAACTTTTTTGATGTTGTGGCTTCCTAACTAGATCGAATGAGGTCTACTCGATAGATTAGATACTCTTAATCGGTCGGGCAAAAATAAGAACAAGGTCAAAACTTATGAATTTATGTAACGGTGCTACAAAACAATAACTCGTGTCGATTCCAAAGTAAATTCGGAAATCGTCACAGATTATTATACTCATTCATGACGTACTACTGTGGACATGGGCCACAAGCCGGTCTGCGGTCAAGAGCCGCCTACCGGTCCGTAGTCACAGGCCACCTGTACGCCAACCCAAATTGTGGACATGCAGCGGTGTTTTGAAAGCCATGCTCGGCGGCGTAAAAATGCTTTCGACCGGATCATTTTTAGATCGATCGGTTTCGTCTCGGCAAGGGCCACTAAACGATGTTGAGATGTTCGGAGTCACCACCAAGCATTTGTGGGATGCCTGGAACCCGTTCGAATCCACTTTATACCTAGGTTAATCAAGGCAAAAAGTGGTGTTTGACATAGGTACTAAAGATAAGGACTCGTCCCCCTTTTAGCATTCTATGCCTAAAATGACTCTCGTACGCCCTGGATAAGGCCATCCACTATCCAAAGGTTCTGAGTAAGGGGTGAGGGTACATATTGGGAAGCCCTTTAATCGGACACCCAATCTCGCCCGCGTTAGCGGCCTCTACTGATCGATCGTGGTTGTTCAAGTGCAAAAGTTGATAAAACGGTTTAAATGCATGAATGCACATCCAAAAGCTTAACCTAACATGTGAGAATTTGCTAAGTCGGTTTGTTTTTCCACATAGTATGAAATTGATGTCAAAGTTGGATTTAGATTGATTTACATGTAAAAACGGAAATTAAACATCCATTTACCAAATTCGGGTCATGATGCTTAACACGATCCATTTATTTGAAAAAGTGTGTTTCAAATGACAAAGTGTAAAAACGTGAGCTTGTCAATCTGATCCGTCATGTTTTCGGATTAACTGTAATCGGGATCGTCCTAGACAAATGCTAAAAACGAGGCAGAATAGTGCCAGGCAGCCCTATTAGGGCGTGAGCCTATTGGCGAGGGAAGGGGCTCTGCCCAGGTTTTTAAATGTGGAAATAGGCAGGCTCTTGGGGCGCGAGCCATTGGGCGAGCCAAGAGATGCCTCCTGGTTATTAAAAAGGTTGTTTAAAACGGTTTTTGTAATGAATGATTTGCAAGACTCGGAATAATTACTATTATATTAGAAATATTCGTTGTCGGATTTGCAAGTTTGAAAAGTATAGTTTACAAATAAAAATGTAAAATGTGTGTGCTTTACCTTTTTGCCACCGCACTCGAATTAAATCGACATGGCATATATATTAGCCAAGGATGACATATGATATGGTCAAGACAAAGATGAAATAAAATGAAATAAAAGTGAAATGAAAATGTTTGATTTGAACTAATTATGTTAGGTTCATTTCTTTGTAATTAGTCAAGTTTATCATCGTACTCGGGTTAAAATCCGACATGGTATGTAGAACCAAGGATGATTATGAATTATGACTAATATGTTTGCAAGTGTAAATAAATGAGAAAAATGGTAAATAAAAGAAAAGGGTGTTAAAATACCCATTAAAATGTAATTAACCAATAATATCATTGAGTCACGGAATAAACCGTCATGGTATAAGGAACCAAGGATGATTTTTGTAATGGTCAAAATATTTGTCATAAAAATGAATTAAAATGGTAAAAACCGTAAAAGGAAAGAAGTAAAAATAAAAGAAAGTGTTGAAGGAAAGACAAACTCAAACACATTTGAGTCTGACCTGGACACCCACAAGAGGCGCGAGCCTCCCTGCATAGCAAAGAGCTTCTGTCTCAGGCCAAAACTCGGTTTTGGCTCGTCTAACCTATGTTTGAATCGTATTATGCATTGTTCATGCTCATAAAATCATAAAAACAGTACATGCATGAAATAAGTGAGATATTTACACCCTCAAACTTACATGTATTGATGTTTGCGACGTAGATGACTTTAGAGACGGTTTTCTCGTAGCGACTACTCACGATCAAAGAATTTTAAAAGAGTGCCTTAAAAAAGGATTTTGTTTTGAAAATATGTTAATTAAAACATGTTGATTGATGAATTGAGTTGGTAAAATGGGTCGGTCGAATGCACGGCGACGGTACCAAACAAAATGTTTAAGGCTTGTGTTTACGATCGGTAGGTCATAAACACGTGTCGATTTTGTGACTTAGGAAGTCGAGTCTAGAAGTTTAAGAGAGAGGTGAGGGGGCGGACGCTCGCGTGAAGATTATGGTGTGTGATGGTGGGTATTTATAGATAAATGTGGGATGATAGGTCGGTTGAGTTTGCTTGGAGGCTAAGGAGACACCCCAAAGAGGCGCGAGCAACCTAGTGATTGAAAGGGGTGTACTGTCCCTTTCAATTTGGACGTGGCCTTTGCTCCATCCATTGTTTGGTTGGTATGATTTGTGGTATTCATATAAGATGTCGTGTAAAAATATGGGCATCTAATAAGATGATTTTAGGTGTTACTTGGGGTAGGTACTTTGTGTGCTTGACTCGGGTTTTGAAGGAAAAGTAGATCTATATACATAACATACTCATATATGTTTTAATTTAATTTGTCATAAAATTAAAGAATGATCTTATGCATGCAAACATCAATAAAAGAAGATAAGAAAACATTTTCTCACCATATGAAATTCGGTCATATTGGGCACCAACAAGATCTCCTTCTTGTTAGTTCTTGAGCTTTCCATTAATGGATGAACATTCTTGACTTCAAATTAGAAGCCCTCCAATTAGTTGCACCCAAGACAATCTCTTAAACCCACAAATGAACATGTACTAGATGTTTATAATGTAGTTTACCTTAAAATCTATTACTAATACTCATATACTACTTTTAGTATTATTAGTGTTTGATTTAAACAAATTAGATTCACAAAAATGAATTTTGTGAAGAACAAGAGAGAGAAGGGAGGTTTTTCATAAAAAGTAAGAATGAATTAATTAGAGAAAATATTCTCTAATTTTCTATATACAAAACCGGTTGGGAGGGCTCTCATGTAGTCCAATTTATCTTCCCAATTTGCTTTTGTTCTTCACAAGAAAAGCTAGCTAGTAGTAGGTGTCATCATGATGTTTATTTTATTATTTAAATAACAAAAACCATCAAAACCCACTCACTACATATAAAAACGGTTTTCCTTGTAATATTGAGTCCATTTTTATTTTTGTCAATTGTACAATTGTATGTCATGTGACATGTGACATGTCTTATGTCTTGTTTTAATTTAAAATGCATATTTAACAAATTAAATATCATTTATAAATTAAATAAATCATATTTAACAAATTGACTAGTAATATAAAATTACTTTCTCATAAAATGGTCATTTAATTACTAGTTAGTATAATTCACAATATCTTGTAATTATAACTAACTTATCATTCTCATCTCGCGTGTTTCGCAAACACCGATTAATTTTAGTAATATAACTTCTTAAATTACTAAATGAAATCTCATTTAATCACATTATAATAAGATGTCATTATTCTCTCTCTTATAATAATTTGTTCAATTTTAAGGAATTAATTAATTTGTATCGGTATACAATTAATTAACTTTTCAATTAAGGGAATCGTCCTTTAGGTGTGACCTCAAGGGATCAACTGATCACCACCGTCGAACGACAGTAATGTCAAACTCTAGCCAGCCAATCATTACCGATATGTGTGGACCAGTTGACTATATATAATAGAATCATCCCAAGCGTATTCTTGTAATGAGATTTAATAATGATATTTAAATCATATGATCGCACTATTGTTGAGGACACATTTCCCAACAATCTCCCACTTGTCCTTGACAAGTGTGCGTCACCAATTCTCTTGTCCTATTACTATCTCCCACTCAATGCAAGGTGTCTTTCGGGTCGTACTTGCAAGTGATCATATCGAGAGTGGTTTCCTCGATCTGGAGAATAACTGATTGACCGGAATTTATCCACCATGGATACCTTCCGAGCGTGGCCACGCATTTCCAGTTCATTACTCCTCGAGTGGCCCTGAGATATTGTTTTAACCCTGACAAGGGGGTGGACAATTCATATCGCACTTATTCCCTCCGACTAGCCACAACCATCATAACCCAAAATATGCCCATTTGACCCCATTTACGAAGGTCGTAGTAACACAAATCAAAGTTAATCTGAAACTGTGCCATCTTAGGTGAACAGTCTTTAGTCAAAGAATCGACTCATTAGAATACTATAGTAGCTCTCGCCACGACCAGGCTTTATAAATTTGCCAGAACTCTATAAGCGGTCACTGCCCGACAAAGTGTTCCTAACAGTCTGCCTATGTGATCGACTAGTCATCTCACATGACTCTATGGCACTTGAACTTGCCATCAATCGCATCACACTCTAGTCACTTCGAGACGTCACCTCATATAAGTGACTATGGGCGAATACAATGCTAATCCGTGTTCACTTTAACGGGGTTCAATTGTCTCCACAACCCGTTTGGATGTAACAAAGTATAATAAAAGAGTTTTAAAGTAAAACTCGAACGACAAATGCGATTATCACATATGAATAGTCAATGCCTGATTACTATTTCATGTTCTATAATCTAATTTGGTCTTGTACGTAGTTGTTCATTTCAATTCAATTGAAATGACATGACTCATCATGTTTAGCCTTTGAGAAGGCTTTGGTTAGTAGGTTCTATCAATTTCTTGTACCTTACTCAACCTCACTACATACTCGTTTTCCTTTGTAATGTATACATTTGCATTACAAAACTTTCTGAGTACGTGTCGAGATCCAATCAAGACATAGGCCCTCTAGCCTAAGAATAGCTCCCACTGTTTTCACAGTGTGCGGGACTCATCCTTCTTGCACATCTCATGATCGCAAGTGTACTCAATTTCCGTTATAAATATCTCTCATTGTTCTTTATTGCCTAGAACGATTCTAGAAAATCTACTTCTTAATTAACATTGCCACAATGGTATCTTAACCATCCTAATGTGTTTTGATTATGGTTTTGTCGGAAACCATGCGCAATCTCAATTGTCAATTGTCACTTGTGTAACACCCTTACACAATATTGCATCATAAACACTTTGCATCATAGCCTTAATGCTTCTGCAAGCACTTAAGGGTAATCTTTATGGCTTACTTGGTAAAGATTACTTACATTCGATTTTGAAAACAATTCATCATACTCAAAGTATATGAAGTGTTGCACATCATTTCTTTTTAATTGATTCGGCAGCGGAAGCAAATGAAATCAATCAAATATGTTCAATTTAATTGAACTAGTCATGAATCTTATCAACATAAGACTTCTTACTGACGCTAATATCATGTGGATTTATCTTCATAAATCCGGATATTCAAGATGTATTATAATACTCCAAAAGTCTTAAATCATTCTCAATGATCAATATGTCATCCACATATCGGACTAATTAAAATTTCCGTAACTCCCACTAAACTCCATGTATAAACACAACTTCTCGACTTATCGAGAAATGTTTTATCACATGATCAAAATGTTGATTCCAACTCATTGATGTCCTACTTAAGACCCTCTCTTAAGTTTCACATTATCTTAGGATTGCAAGAATCCACAAAACTCAAGACATGTATTGAATACATTCCTTCTAATTGAAGAAGTGGGTTTTAGACTCACTCGCTATGTATTTCATAATAATAATGAAACACAATCCCTAAGAAGATCCAAATAGACTTAAGCATTTCAATTGGTGCAAAACTCTTTGCCACCAATCTTGCTTTGAAATCTTTCTTTATTAGTGCAAAACCCTTTGTCACTAATCAAGCCCTTTTATTTCGGATTTTCATGGCTCTAAGCCTTGTATTGAGTTGTGACTTAAACACTCTTATGTAAGTCATATGTTCATTACTTTCTAGAAGTAATCAACTTGAATCAAACAATTTCTTTTGTAAGTTATAAGCTCTTTACTTTCTTAAAAGTAGTATGAATTCATCATCTTTAACAAGTGACGAATTTAACCTCCTAGGTTTTAAAGAAACAATGTCTTACACAAAACGTCTCATGTAGCCAAGAAAGACCAGTTTCTTGCGACATAACATTCTTTGTGGCTTTTCTTTTGAATAATTTCTCCCACTCTGTCTTCTAGAAATAAACTTGTATTTTAGAAAGACAGCTTCACGAGCCACAAACCCGTCGTACTCGTGATAATGAAAAGGGAAAAATGAGCATTTGTTTCTTGTGAAAACTTACAACTATGGTACCCTTACCATTTCATATCTCATATGATTTGATTTAGTGGAAAAATTTTAGACAAAAATGATAAAATCCCCAAAAGGATCAAGTAACTCAAAGTAACTTGATTGAAGTCCAAACCATATCGAATAGCGTTTGATTTCTTATCCATCCACACATTATTTCATAATGCGTGCTAAGAGAGATTAACTTGTGATACTATATCACATTTCCTTTGGCTTATATCAAAGTCTTCACTTTGATTATCCCATCACGACTAAATAGTGATTCCTTGAACTCTTGAACTTCCTCAAAGATTTCTTTATTTACCTTATTAAGTGAACACACTAGTGTCAACTTAAATCGTTGGTAAAAGATGATGATCAACCTATTTTGGATCGATGATTTATAACCTCGATCTCCTTTTCAACCAAAAGGTACGAGATACCTTGCTTTGAATACAAGATACGCATATACCATTAACAATCTAATGGTTTCAAGAGTACTCGATAACTCTTTGCGTTCATCATTCCATAATTTAAGGTTTAATCTTGGGTTACCAATTTGAGTCTTGCATCATCTTCATGATATATCATTCTAGTTTGGTTTAGAATATAATCACCTTGATAATGGGCTCGCCATACATCAAATCGTGGTGTATAGGGTCACAAAAGTGAAACCTCTTTTGTATCTTAACAAGTTGTATTCTTATTTAGAGTTTATGTACTTAATAGTCATAATTAAGTACAACTCCAAACCCAAAAACTAGATTTAGTACACAATGAATCTATCTCTTGACTTCATTGTTGCTAGTCGTCATATTCTAATCATCCTATGTATCAAACATAATGATGAAAACCACCACCGGTTTCTAATATTGACGAAGTAGTACTAGCAACATTTATGTTTAATCAAATAAACATTTAACGAAGAAGGTCCCATTAGATGTCCCACAACTAACTTGTTGATTCTTCAATAATTTGGGGTAGTTTCCTTTCTAGTGTCCAACATTTAAGACAGTGGAAACTTTATCGGTCGGAATTGATAGGTTTAGTATCACTATTCTCAACAACTTTACTTTTAACATTACCTTGTATCAATTCCATTATTATCTTTACTTCTTGAACCTCGTTCTCATCTTAACGGTTTAAGAGAATGCTCCCACTGATTTCAATGAGTCTTTGCTTTGAGAAGCAAAATTGAATTCATGAAGATTACTCTTCATTTGTTCGTTTTAGTCTTAAAACTTTCATTGAATTGGTTGCGTTATTTTGGTCAATTACGAATTCTGAAAATCTAATCACCAAAACAATTTGTCGCTTCAAGGTACTTAATTCAATTAAGTATATGAAGCATAATCCATTGTAAGTAGAAGTGTTAGTTAAGAATCAAAAACCTGTTTGATAATGAATAACTTTAATCTATACTCTTTTCAAGAGATCCTTAGCAATGGTTCGTTTGAGGTTTTAGAAGCAAATTCAAATTTTGTCTTTAGTTACGATGTTTTAATGGAGATTTGTATCAAAATCGAAATGATATCGTATATGAATTGTGGTAAAGAAATAGAACAATATAATAACGGAATAGTGGAAAACTTATCATTTATCGTTTTAATAATACTTGTAAACAAGTATAGCATTTACATAGTGACCTCTACCCAACTATGATAAATGATTCCGAGATCCAAATTAATATTAACTTGGGCACGGGATAGCCGATGGAACCCTTATCAATATAACTCGGTGGATTAACTCTTTAATCGATTCTACTTTTAGAACTCTCGGTCGATAAAATTACTCTAATATTTATCTATAGCCCGGAACACATGCGGCTACGGTCGCGAATACTTCTGTTGAGCTCAATCCAAATTTCGAATAAATGTGTCCATGATCCAAATCCATATCAACTTGGGCACGGGATAGCCGATGAAACCCTTATCAACACGAATTCGGTGGATAGAAATTTATCACCCACTTCCCCTACGTAACAAGGTTTGTACCCCGGGATAGCCGAGTGCACTCCCTCATGAAATAGGTTTTCATGGTTTCTACGTTTTGGTAAGGCTATGTCTCAATTGTTTAATTTTAGCGAGAGGTCATGTCAATTTATTATCTATCACGTTTTAAGTGAACTAAAGCGGTGAACTACGATAATTCTAATTGACACGGTCGATAAAGCTCGATGAAAGAAGATGCATGTTTTAGTTATGGCGATTTAGCGATGCATGCGACATAAAATAAAATGCAAGCATAAAAATAAATAAGTCCTAGTATGGCCTTTCCTAAAATAGAAAAACTGTTTAACTATTACATATTCGGAAACCAACTCCATTGGTCCCTTGAACTTCGGTTGTGGCACGCATCTCGAGGTAACACCGTCTTTATGTAACGTCATTCTTGAAGAAATCCGTCTTTGGGAACTCCGGAATGAATAAAATTACATAATAAATTACATAATTTCCTATTATAAATTTGTAACTAAAATAAAATAAATCTATTAAATTACAAAACGGTGATACGAGATCACAATAAAATTACAACCGAATCGATATTCCCATACATTTCGGGAAATACCAATTAAAATCTAAGGCCATACTAAGTAAAATTACATAATTCAAAATTACATAAATTAAAATTATGACAATCATAAAGAAAATGCAGCATTATAATATGTATGAACATGCTCAATTTTATGCTAAATCGCCTTTAATTAGCCAATATCGTATATTACTCGGTTTTTACGGATTTGCGTGATTTCAACATTTTATAATCACAAAAATTACATAAATTCATATTTATGCATAAGTTAATTACCCTAACCTCTTAGGACTCAAAATTTAGTCTTCACTAATAATTTGACCATAATTAACTCATATTTATAAAATTGTTCATTAATGGACTAAAAATTACAAAAATAAGCTATAAACTTCAAATAAATCACAAAATTTCAAATAAATTCAAAATTTGAAATTTAAACTCATGAACATTCTGGAAAAATACCATGACACTCATAATGTTCAAAAACTTAGGTTAAAAATTTCGAAATTTTTCCGGAAAAACAATGTTGCGGTTTATCGGTTTTTAACTAAAATAGTCATAAAAACATGAGAAAAATTATATTCATCAACTTTTCAATTTTAGATCTGAAAAAGATAATAAAATGCAACATATAATGTTTTTCCTTAGTCATAGATTATGTTTTATTAATTTTTTCACTAATAATGTCACTATTTATGCTATTTTTCTTCAAAAATCCATAAATCATGCAAAAAGACTTCACTATAGCCCATTATTTTACACACATCTTTTAAAATTGCATGTGACAACATATTAAATTTCTATGACCAGATTCGAAATTTAACTCATATTAACCTATTTTTCACCTAAATCCGAATTTAATAATGAAAAATCCATTTTTCGAGCATAACAAGTCCAAAAATTATGAAAATTTACAGGTTATCTCAAAATAATATATGTGACAACATATCCAAAAATCACTGGAAAATTCGAAGTATAGCTAATTTTCGTGCAAAAATGACATTTTTACTCATAAAATCACATTTAAATGCCATTATTGTATAATATGAACAATAAAAATCCGTAAATTAACCAAAATATCCTAAAAACATTTTAGGACCAGAAATTTAACATGCATAAATTAATTTCGTGATATCTCATAATAACACTAATTATTCAAGTTTTATATGTTATTCTTATAACTCGGAAAAACTTTTAACCGATTTGCATGCAAACAACCAAGGCTCTTGATACCGATTGAAGGAAAAGTAGATCTATATACATAACATACTCATATATGTTTTAATTTAATTTGTCATAAAATTAAAGAATGATCTTATGCATGCAAACATCAATAAAAGAAGATAAGAAAACATTTTCTCACCATATGAAATTCGGTCATATTGGGCACCAACAAGATCTCCTTCTTGTTAGTTCTTGAGCTTTCCATTAATGGATGAATATTCTTGACTTCAAATTAGAAGCCCTCCAATTAGTTGCACCCAAGACAATCTCTTAAACCCACAAATGAACATGTACTAGATGTTTATAATGTAGTTTACCTTAAAATCTATTACTAATACTCATATACTACTTTTAGTATTATTAGTGTTTGATTTAAACAAATTAGATTCACAAAAATGAATTTTGTGAAGAACAAGAGAGAGAAGGGAGGTTTTTCATAAAAAGTAAGAATGAATTAATTAGAGAAAATATTCTCTAATTTTCTATATACAAAACCGGTTGGGAGGGCTCTCATGTAGTCCAATTTATCTTCCCAATTTGCTTTTGTTCTTCACAAGAAAAGCTAGCTAGTAGTAGGTGTCATCATGATGTTTATTTTATTATTTAAATAACAAAAACCATCAAAACCCACTCACTACATATAAAAACGGTTTTCCTTGTAATATTGAGTCCATTTTATTTTTGTCAATTGTACAATTGTATGTCATGTGACATGTGGCATGTCTTATGTCTTGTTTTAATTTAAAATGCATATTTAACAAATTAAATATCATTTATAAATTAAATGAATCATATTTAACAAATTGACTAGTAATATAAAATTACTTTCTCATAAAATGGTCATTTAATTACTAGTTAGTATAATTCACAATATCTTGTAATTATAACTAACTTATCATTCTCATCTCGCGTGTTTCGCAAACACCGATTAATTTTAGTAATATAACTTCTTAAATTACTAAATGAAATCTCATTTAATCACATTATAATAAGATGTCATTATTCTCTCTCTTATAATAATTTGTTCAATTTTAAGGAATTAATTAATCTGTATCGGTATACAATTAATTAACTTTTCAATTAAGGGAATCGTCCTTTAGGTGTGACCTCAAGGGATCAACTGATCACCACCGTCGCACGACGGTAATGTCAAACTCTAGCCAGTCAATCATTACCGATATGTGTGGACCAGTTGACTATATATAATAGAATCATCCCAAGCGTATTCTTGTAATGAGATTTAATAATGATATTTAAATCATATGATCGCACTATTGTTGAGGACACATTTCCCAACAGGTTTGACCCGTGTGAGTCGGGATTTGAATTTGGAGTCGGTTTTTGGTCCGGTGTCAGTTTTGACTATAATTAGGGTCATTTTAATGGAAATGGCAAGATAAAACCATTCATGGCATTATTTTCGACATTTGAGATTTGGGTTGACTCGGGTTGACTTAGGTTGATTCGAGTTGCGGGTTTCTGAGTCGGTTTTGGGTCTGAAGACGGTTTTGACTCTAGTTAGGGTCATTTTAATGAAAATGACATGATAAAGAAATTCATGGCATTATTTTTGACATTCGAGATTTAGGTTAACTCGGGTTGTGATGTGATCAATATTTGAGCATATTTAGTCCCCGAATTAGCCTCATTCCTATGCTTTTTAGTGCATATTTGGGTCATTTACTATCTTTAGTCCTTTGTTTTGCATATTCTTTGAGGTTTTGTTTCCTTGGTAGGAGAGGAGTGCAAACTTTGCATTTTCATGGCAAAATAGAGCTAAATTGATCGAATCTAATGACCAAGCATCAAAGAGAAGACAAGACTAGAAGGCCTTTGTACATATTGTAGTAGATGGCCAATGATGAAGAAGATCCTTGCATCCCCGACAAAATCCCGGAGGATTGTTGGGAGAAGAGAAGAATAAAAGAAGAAAAGGATGGCTGGGACAAGATCCGCTCGTCCAACCAGGCAGGACGCCCGTCCAAGACTGCAAGAATCCGAGCGTCTTTACCATATGGACGCCCGTCCAACCACCGCCAGAATCCGATCGTCCAAGCTAGCAATCCGCTCGTCCAGCCACCTGAGAATCCGCTCGTCCCGACCCTTGGACGCTCGGATTGTGTTACAGACCCACACGTCCTCTTCTTGCTCCATGAAAGATGCGGATATTTTTGAAAGACCGGCTAAAAGGAGACCCGCATCTTTTCTGAGAGGAACGATTCCTCAAGGACTTAATCGTCATTTAAGCCCTTAGTAAACTCTAATTTGTGTACCTAATCCCCACTATAAATACCCATTAGTCTAATTAGATTAATCATGTTCATCTTATCAATCTTTAGTGTACTTTATATCATTCTAATCTCTCTTTAATCTTGTAATCAACTTCTAATCAAGTCTTAATACAAATCTCATTTCCTTAATTTCTCTTTTGTTCATCTTTTATTTTGGGTAATTGAAGATTATTTGGGTTATTATTGGGAGATTGACAACCTTCCAATCATTCATCAAGTACTTCTATTATTCTTTGCTTTATTTTGGAATCATTATTAGGTATAATTCTCTTAATCCCTTTTTAATTATTGTTAATCATCTTCTTTTATTCATCATGTTTTGCTTTGTTAATATGATTGAGAACCTTGTTAACATGTTAAACTTGATAATGAGTGATTAGTTTCCTTAACTAGGGTTAATGGGTAATTAGGGGAAACCAACATGGGGGATGATTCATGCTTAATTTAATATGTTTTCATAATTTATTTGCTTGCTTGTTGTGATCTCAACTTATGCACATGTTATGTTTGATGAAATCCGAGCCTATGAATCCTTGCATTTTTTACCCATCACTTACCTTTTTCATGAGACTTGTAAGACATAAACCAACTCGAGTCTCATTAGACCATGCATATAATTGAGTAGGGAGGATTAAGTCGACTTGTAGGTGTTGTACAATCTAATCGATTCGGCTCCGGGACCCAAACCTTCCAAGGATTGTAAGATATAAACCAACTCGATCCTATCACAACAATAATTGCTTGCTTATAATTTGAGAATATGTTTGTATGATCAATTCCCATGAATCCTCTATGACCCCATGACACCCTAGTGCTTTTAATCAATTGTTTACATCTCATTTTAATCATCTTGCTTGTTTACTTTTATTGCTATTTAGTTTAGTGATCTTCTTATCTCAACCCAAATCGTGACGCCCCTAGACACCGCTACTTGCAATCGAAAATCCTACATCAATACCCGTCCCTTGGGATCTGACCTTTACTTGCCTCTTTATTAATAGTAGAGTTGTTTGTGAAGTTATAAATATTGTTTTGGTCTAGGTGCTCCTAACGACAAGTAACCGAAAATTAAGCTCCAAGTGAGTCCGACCAAAAATGGCGCCGTTGCCGGTGACGGTGTTAACTTGATTTTATTTTCTTAGATTGTTATTAGTTGTTTATTTCTTTGCCTCGGGGAAGTAAAACACCTCAAGGTTTGTTTTAATTGTTTTCAAGTTGTTCGATATTTTGCAAGATGGATATTATAGATTGATTTGTTGAGGACCACTTGAGTATACCTTTCTTCAAAGACCCCATGCAAGCATTGGAAGCCTTGGAAGCAAGTGTGGCCAAAAATATGCATTGGGAGTTAGAGGTAGATCTTTTTGAGGCCGCTCTAGCTAACAAAGAACTTACTCATGAGCAATCCGAATTAGTACATAACATCCTTGTGGAAGCATATTAACCTATAGAACAAGAGCAATCAATCATAGAAGACATCTTACAAGCCAAAGAGCAAGAAGAATTTGTCATGGAATTTGAGTATGACGAGATTAATGAGCTTGAAGAACAAGTTGAACATGCCATGAGAATGGAGTGTCTAATGGAAATGGAGCAAGTTCTCAATGAATCTTCAAAGGAGGAAAGTGAGGTACAAATCCCAACTTTAAAACCCCTTCCTCCAAATTTGAAATATGTTTACCTTGATGAATCTAAGACCAAACCCGTGATTGTTAATGACAAACTTGATGAAAACCAATTGGGAAAATTGCTTGATGTGTTGAAACAACATGAAAAGGCTATAGGTTATAGTCTATATGACCTTAAGGGGATAAGTCCCAACTTTTGTATGCATAGAATTCATCTAGAGGAGGACCATAGACCTACCATTCAATCTCAAAGGAGATTAAACCCCCACATGCAAGAAGTTGTCAAAGGAGAGGTTATGAAATTACTTGATGCGGGAATCATATATACCATATCGGACTCTTTGTGGGTTAGCCCCGTTCAAGTGGTACCTAAGAAAGGAGGTACCACGGTGGTGACAAATGAAACGAATGAGCTAATACCCAAAAGGAAGATAACCAGTTGGCGTATGTGTATTGATTATCGAAAATTGAATTCCGCAACAAGAAAGGATCATTTCCCCTACCATTCATTGACCAAATGCTCGAGAGGTTAGCCTCCAACAAGTTCTTTTGCTACCTTGACGGGTATTCGGGATTCTTTCAAATCCCTATACACCCGGATGTCCAACACAAGACCACCTTCACATGCCCTTATGGTACTTTTGCATATAGGAGGATGCCTTTTGGCTTGTGTAATGCCCCTGCCACTTTTCAAAGATGCATGATGAGTGTCTTCTCTGATTACCTAGAGACCATAATGGAAGTTTTTATGGATGATTTTAACGTTTATGGAAAAGACTTTGACTCATGTTTGCATAATCTCTCTCTTGTATTGCAAAAGTGTGAAGATGTTAGTCTTGTTTTAAATTGGAAAAAGTGCCACTTCATGGTCAATAAAGGAATTGTTTTGGGTCATTTAATCTCGGAAAAGGGCATCGAGGTCGATAAAGCTAAGGTTGAGGTGATAGAGAAACTCCCACCTCCCGTGAATGTTAGAGGGGTGAGAAGTTTTCTCGGTCACGCGAGTTTCTATCGCCATTTCATAAAAGATTTCTCAAAAATAGCGAAGCCCCTCACTCAACTCTTACTTAAAGATGCCTAATTCCATTTCACTAATGAGTGTGTTGAAGCCTTTAATAGAATCAAGGAAGCACTAATCTCGGCACCGATCATTCAACTACCAAATTGGGAACTACCATTCGAGATTATGTGTGATGCTAGTAACTAAGCCGTTGGAGCGGTTCTTGGCCAACGGGTATGGAGAGCTCTACATGCTATCTACTATATAAGCAAGACTCTTGATTCTTCCCAAGTGAACTATGATACCACCGAGAAAGAGCTTCTTGTCATTATCTGTGCTTTGGACAAATTCCGTTCCTACTTACTTGGATCCAAAGTGATTGTCTTTTCGGATCACCATGCTCTTCGACATCTCTTGATAAAGAAAGAGGCAAAACCAAGGTTGTTAAGATGGATTTTGCTTCTTCACGAATTCGACTTGGAAATAAGAGACAAGAAAGGAGGCGAGAATGTAGTAACGGATCACTTGTCAAGGGTCCAGTTTCACGATGAAGAAGGAGAAACACCAATCAATGACTCCTTCCTCGATGATATCTTGATGGCTATTCAAACACAACTTGAGAGACATATCACCCCATGGTTTGCCGATTATGCCAACTATATTATTGGAAGAGTACTCCCTCCAAACTTAAACTACAACCAAAGAAAGAGGTCCTTATTCGAAGTAAAGAGGTACTTTTGGGATGACCCAAATCTTTACAAGGAGTGTAGTGATGGGCTCTACCGGAGGTGCATCCCTCAATGGGAAATTCAAGGAGTCTTGGAAGGATGCCACTCATCACCTTACGGTGGACACCATGGAGCAAGGAGAACCATTGCAAAAATTCTTCAATTGGGCTTCTATTAGCCTACGATGTTTTAAGATACAAGGGAATTCATCCTTCATTGTGATGCTTGTCAAAGGACGGGGAATATCTCTTGAAGAAATGAAATGCCACAAAGGGGCATACTAGAGGTGGAGATCTTCGACGTTTGGGGGATCGACTACCAAGGGCCGTACGTGACATCCAAGGGAAACAAATATATCCTTGTGGCCATAGACTACGTCTCAAAGTGGGTGGAGGCAATTGCCACCCCAACCGATGATGCAAAAACGGTCACTAAGCTCTTCAAGAAGATAATCTTCCCAAGATTCGGAGTCCCTAGAGCAATCATAATAGATGGAGGAACGCATTTTCACGAAAAGAAGCTCGCATCCCTTTTGACCAAATATGGTGTTCAACATAGAACCGGCTTAGGATACCATCCTCAAACAAGCGGTCAAGTTGAAGTTTCAAATAGAGAGATCAAGCAAATTCTTGAGAAAGTTGTAAACTAGACTCGTAAAGATTGGAGCATGAAGCTTGATGACGCTCTTTGGGCTTATAGGACGGCCTATAAGACCCCCATAGGAGCCTCTCCTTACAAACTTGTTTATGGGAAGGCATGCCACTTGCCAATCGATTTAGAGTACAAAGCTTTTTGGGCAATCAAAGCTCTCAACCTTGACCTCAAATTAAGTGGTCAAAGGAGGATGATACAAATTCAAGAGTTGGAAGAATTCCGACTACAATCTTATGAGAATGGCAAGATCTACAAGGAAAGGACAAAGTTGCTCCATGATAAGAGAATCAAGCAAAAAGCCTTGCACAAAGGAGATAAAGTCCTTCTATTCAATTCCCGATATCGACTCTTTCCCGGGAAGTTGAACTCTAGATGGATGGGTCCTTATGTGATCACCGAGGTAGGCAAGTATGGAGACTTTGAGATCAAATCGGAAGACGGAACCAAATTCAAGGTCAATGGCCAAAGATTGAAGCCATATTAGGAGGGAGCATTTATTGGAGAGGTCGAGGTCACCTACCTCGGGCCCCCTCATCCTTGAAGAAACCATCAAAGGGAGAGTTTGGTGGAGTCCTCCCTAAACCACCACTTGTAAATATACTAACCCTCCTAACTTGTATTTTTAAGTTTACTGCATCCTTTTATCATAAACATGATTCTTTCCATGAGAGTAAGTGAGGGAGGGTCACTAATCTTTTTGATGGATGAAGGAACTAGTTTTCAAGTATGGGTAAGCTCTTTATCGAAGTAAAGGAAAAGCAAGGGAAATCCGCTCGTCCCGAGGAAAAGACGACCGTCCAAACAAGAATCCGAGCGACAACAGAGAATCCGCTCGTCCAAAAAGAGCTGACAAGCAGATATTTTATCCTGATCCAGAATCCGAGCGTCTCTGGAGCCAATACGCTCGTCTTTCTTCAGACGCCCGTCGCATCAACGATCCGCTCATCTTTTTGCTGCAAGATTTTGGGATTTTCCCCTGTAACGAAATCCGAGCGTCTCTTAGACAATACGGTCGTCCAACTTCAGCAAAGACGCTCGTCCCGACTTCGATCCGCTCGTCCTGGCTGTTGCAAAATTTGGATTTTTTCGCTGTAAAAGAATAGGAGCGTCTTCCACAGAATCCGCTCGTCCCAAAACGAAGGAATCCGAGCGTCCCAAGGTCGAATCCGTTCGTCTCCCTGCGACCTTTACTTCCGATTTTCGCGATTTTATTTCTCCCCCACCACACAATTTGTGACACTTCATACTTTCTTCCACTTATATTATAAACCCCCTCTCTTATGACTCCAAAACATATCCCAAGCACTCATTCACTCCACAAAAACAAAAACCCCCAATTTCTAGGGTTTCAAAAGATTCAAAAGCAAAGATCTAATCCACAAAGAGCATCTCCATATTTCAACAAATCAAACTCCAAATCTAAAATCAAAGAATGGGACCAAGAGGATCTTCATTTAGGGAAAGAAGAAGGCCAAGAGTGAGAGGAAGCTCATCTACTTCTCACATCAACACTCTAAGGAGGGAACATGAAGAGATTGTGGATCTCACCAATCTTGACGATTTTTCCAACATTGAATTTGTGAGCGATGTTCAAAGGCTTGTCTTTCACCGACTACTTGGTAAGAATATTCTTCCTACCAAATTTCTATGCCATAAAACATTAAGAAAGCTTGGAATATACAATCAAACGGAAGCCCTTTTTGAGTTATTTGGTCTTTCTACCTTGTTCCACTTACATGAGCAAACCTACCGACCTCTTGTTCTTGAGTTCTTAAGTTTCTTAAAGATCACAACTTTGAACAAAACAATTTGCATAGAGTTTAGATTGGATAATGTGACAAGGATGATGACTCCTGTTGAGTTTGAAAATGTACTCGGTTTGGATGTTTTGCCTACCCGAACATCAAGACCTAAGAAGTATAGTGTGGCACCATTGTGGAGAGCCATGATCGGTCGAGACTTTTTGTATATCAAGGAATTCTTGGCGTTTCACATTCAAAACCCTATTCTAAGGCTCACTTACCGATTCTTATCCGGAACTATTCTTGCACTCCGAGACCCGGCAATTGTGAATGAGCTCGATCTAGTATTCATGGAGTCATATCTTGAAATCCAAGGACGAGGTGGATATCATTTTAATGCACCTCTTGTACAACTTGAGAAGTGGACTAAGTTTATAAATGGGGATGACGATGGGATGAAGCATATCGTCAATGGAGGACTCATTATAAGGCTCGCGAAGCACTTCAATCCAAGGTTCAATGAAAACAATGAGTACACTCCACTCTCCGAGAATACAAGGATCAATGAGGAACTACTTCTTGTGCAACATCATTGGATAACACACGAAGGTGTTGAAAAGAGGATTAAATGGATAACAAAGTGTAGATACCTCATTTCTGCACCTCTCGCAAACCACCCGGTGATGATTGGGCAGCATGTTTGCTACGCGGAACGATTTATGACAGTTCGTAAGTTTATCGTCAAGTGATTGCTCAAATATTAATGTCTACCTCTTAGTTGTCATCTACGTGCCGATACGATCTTTTTGACAGTAATTAGAGTACATTTGGAGTCCGGGCCTAAAACCGTCTTCATTTTCTGATAACCGTTAAATCCCGAGTCAGAATGTTCTCGAATGTTCCGGATATTTCTATTCCATATTTTACAAATATTTCATAATCTTTATCCTTTGGCAAACAATTTCCCGTAATATTCAAATAAAATATTAAGGAAAACCAAATTATTCCGTCCTACCATAACTTAAACACGGAAATCTTTCTTCCGCAGGAGGAAACCACTTGGGAACAGACGCAGCAGGTGCTGCGCTTCTTCCAAGAGACGCAGCACTGCTGCGCCTCTTCCCAGGTCTTTTCTTGCGTAATTTTCGTATCTTTTTCATATCTTTCCGAGATTCACTTCCAAAGACTCTCCGAAACCCTAATTCCTTCACGTGATTAGTATAAATAGGAGCCTTCGCTCCTCATATTTCTCACGCGAGTGTCCGCCCTTCTCTTCTCCCTTTGCATTCTAGACCTTTGTTCTTACTTTTTGGAGTCTACGTGCTTGAACATTCGACCATGTAAGCTCGGATCCTTCTGAGTACCAGCCTCGTTTGCATGACCGACCAATTTGACCAACTCCACAATCAATCAACTTAATTAATCTATTCGTTTTCCTCTTACGAGGGCACTTTCGTTACATTCGAGTCGAGCAACACTAATCGTAAACTTAGTTCATCTCGTTTCGTCAAACATGTAAGTCTGAGGGGGTAAATCTCTCTTTTATTTATTGTTGTTTACTTTTTTGTATCACTATTGTAAGGTTTATGTCGAAAATACCAATTAAAACCAATTTATAAAACCTCTTTTAAAACCCTTTTTACGGATTACCAGAAGACAAACCGTCGAGAAAGGACGCAGCAACTGCTGCGCCTCTTCGAAGGAGCGCAGTACCTGCTGCGCCTCTTCGTGAGGCTGCCGCAGTTCCTGCTTCCTTTCTTCTTCCTTCGTCCTCTGTAATTCGTCCTCTTTATTCGTTTTCGTTTGTTTTCTTTAATTCTTTGGTATATTAACATAATCATCTCACATGTATGTTATTTATCATCATTAATACGTATAATTCATCATTAAATCCGACTTAAATCCCAAGTAACTCATATTTGCGGGTTTTTGTCATTAAAATCAATTCGGGTTTTAGAGATTCAATTCATCAATATTGAGTCTCTGGAATTCATCATTGACATATTTGCATCTGTTATTTATCGTCACCATCATATATTCGTCATTGATCCATCGTATTTAGCCTAATTAGTTTAATTTTTTAATTTGTTAATAATCCTCTTTTAATCTTGTAAATATTAATTCATCCACATTCGTCTCATCCATGTTTTATTGCTTATATGACTCATTCACATGTAAATAACGTGTTAATCACTTCCATCCGAGTCAAGTATATTAATTAACCGTTAAATTCACCAATTTACATTAACGATTTGCAGTTCCGGCTTCACAGCCAGAACTCACCCTTGGAATAGACGCAGCAACTGCTGCGCCTATTCCAAGAGACGCAGCTCTACTGCGCCTGTTCCGGGTTGAATTCTGTCCCTAAACTCCGTTTTTGCCTTGACTTGGTTATTTAGTTTACGTATAATTAACTATTAATCGTATTATCGCCTGTTGACTTGTTCGTTAATTCTTTTGATTCATTCTTTTATTTCTTTTTCTCAAATCATCCGTTTTAAAAGGTATTTTCGACATAAATCGCCTAATCCAATGTAATTGTTGTAATTTCTATTATTGCAATTTTCTTTATTGTATTTATCATGATTTCTTATGTCATTTGTATGTTTTCACCTGTAATTGAACATTAAATCCTACTTCGACCCAATTGTATGCTAAATTACGTGTTAACCGACTTAGCCTATTCTTCACATGCTAGGATTAAAACTTGGATGTTGCATTGCATGCGTATAGCCGACGATATATCGAGTATAAATGATGTCACTAATCATTAGTAGAGGCCGCTATCGAGGCGGGCGGGATTAGGTGTTCGATCAAAATAGCTTCCTAATACGTACCCTCACCTCTTACTCCAGATCTCTGTGAACACCCGTGTTCATTGGCATCCACGAGAGTCATTCTAGACATAGAATGCTAAGGGTAACGATTGCTTAGTGTTCATGTCTTTACTTTGTGTCTCGACATGACACGAGGTATTCGAACGGTTCCAATTTCCCATAAAAATTGGTGGCGACTCCAACAAAAATGCAAACGCTTGTTCTCTTCCTCCCAAGCGCCCCCGTGGGCCCCCGCTGTCCACAGTTTGGCGACTCCGTTGGGGATAATACACTTACGTGTAGCCAAAAGGGTGAAACTTGAACAAGGTTAGGGAATAGTTTGTACAAGACAATTGTCGGTTTTCATAACTCGGTCTTCCTAGACCGTTTTATTCGGCTTTCCTAGGCCCAACCTAACCCATTCGACCAATCGTCCCGTCTAAACGGTCCTAATTCTTATTTGGGCCTAAGGATGGATAACGATTGACGTCATCCATACCATGATGCTTACTCTTGTTTGTATCAAGGGCCTTCACTACTTGAGGAAATGGACTAGGAATCGGCCTTACTCTTGTTTGGTACGAGCCTCTCCACAGACTTCGGGTTTGATGGTTCGGTATGGCAACCCACCCTTTAAACCAAAACCCTTTTAAATGCACTCAACATCCCGTTATAATGCTTGTATGAATGTTTGTACCTTACGTGATCATCATTTCTAAACGAAACCATGACGATTTTTGTAAAAATCAAAATCCTTTTTTAAAATCAAAATTTCGAAAAAAAAGGAGGCCATTGATTAGCGCAAAACCCAGTCACAACTCTGTCCATTTGTCGAGTCAAAATTCGTGCCCCAAGCCCATTTCAAAACCTCACTTCGAGTCCACTCCTACAACTACACTATAGTTGACTAGGATACACATTTTCAAAACCTTGTCTTTTCTTCAAAGCTCACTCACACAAGTGGCACACACCCACTTCACGAGTCAAAACATTTCTTCTTTTAGCAAGTGTGTTAGAATTGTCGATCGTGTTTTGATTCGTCATCGATCTCTTCTCCAGTTTTCAAGATGCCTGGATCCAGCAAAACAAACCTTCACCAACTTCAAGATGGTAATGATCGAATCCTAGCCGCGCTAGCCCGTATCCAAGATACCCAAGATCAAGTCCATGATCGCCTTGAGACCATCGAGGGACGGATCTATGCCGTAGAGGGAAGGTTGCCTCCCCATGAAAGTGAAGTAATAGGTGACTCTGCGGATGAATCCAGGGATGAAAATCCTCCCATAGGACTAACTGTAGCTGAGAAAAGACTCCAATACTTAGAGGAGCAATTGATGTACCTTAAAGGGGATGACATTTATAGGGAGAACAATCGTAAGTATGAAGCCGTCAATTCCAAATTGCCAACCAACTTCAATATGACGGATATCCCTAAATTCAAGGGGCACGAGAACCCTTTGAACCACATCCGTGCCTTCAAGGATTACATGTCTATCAAAGGCATCAAACCCGAGATGTTCTTAAGGATCTTTCCTTCATCTCTTGACACCATCCCGAAGCAATGGTTCTACTCCTTAGAACACAAGAAGGTCGCTACTTGGGAAGATGCCGCAATCGAGTTTTCTAAACAATATGCGGATAATGCCGAGATCCAAGTTAACATGCGCACTCTAGAGGTTCTTACCCAAAATGACAAAGAAGGATTCACCGACTTCCTAAGTAGGTGGAGGAAGACTAGTACCCAACTAGTTGAACGCCCGGATGAGGCTACCCTTGTGGAGAAGTTTGTGGACAATCTCAAACCCATCTATGCCAATCACTTGAGATACCAAAATATCAAAACTTTCAAGGACTTAACCGTACTAGGGACAAGGATTGAAGATGACATCCGTAAAGGACTCTTGTCCAAAACGGTAGGTCGAGAATATCAAGGCTCAACAAGTCGTTCATACGGTTCCACTAGCAAGACAGATGAAGTTAACCTTCTCGAGCCATCCAAGAAAACTACTCCACCAAGGAAATTCACAAATCTTGGGGACACTTACTCCAACGCTCTAAAAAGGTTAATGAAGCAAAGCAAACTCCAACCCATTGGACCTACTCCCGAACCCGAAAGGAAATCCAAATTCTGGGACGAGAACTCGTCTCTTGTGAATACCATAGGGGCAAGGGGCACGACACAGAAAAATGCTACAAGTTGAAAAATGTGCTTCAAGACATGATTGAAGATGGTCGATTGCCAATACCGCCGGGAGGTAAACCCAACAACACTCAGAATCCTCTTGGAGTTCTAGTGATTACAAGTGACGAATCTACCTTAGATTGCTCACACCTCATTTCTCCAATTTAAGATGAAATCCATGCAATCGAGAATGAAGGGTTCTATTCTGCTATCTCCCCTACCATTTCCGACTTCATCACATGGGCAAGAAGTGTGGATAAGTAAGTTTGGGAATTAGGAAATATGGTGACAACTTTACGCAATCCCAATGCAACACCCAAAGAGCATATGCCACTGATATTCTCTCAAAACGCTACTATGCAAGAAGTAGTCGCCGTGGTAGATAAACTAGTCGACCAAATCATACGACTAGAGGATGAAATCATGAGAATGAGGAAACTAGCTACAATCAATGGAGTTTGGGCCGATGATGACGAGGACGAGTACCTCATTGAGAACTCCCTAGTCAAGGAAATAGTCCAAAACGGTGAAGACCAAGATGTGGACCACCTAACTCGTTCGCGTCGTCCATATCAAAGCACTACTCAAAATGGTCCAACCAACGTTGTCACACCAAATGATAGCGAAAAAGACTCCACCGACCATTTGCTCAAGCAATTACAAAAGACAAAGGCTGATCTTTCAGTCTGGCAATTAATAGCAAGCTCATTTCCACATCGCCAAGCTTTACTGCAAGCTTTGGCCAAACTAAATGTAGCACATAACTCGACACCCGAAGATGTAGTCAACTTGGTCTTCCAAGAATCACCAAAGCTAAGTAATCGTATTACTTTCTCAGACGAAGATTTACCACCTTTTGACGCTAGTCACAATTTAGCTCTTTACATCACTGTAATTTGTCTAGAGAAGAACGTGCCAATGACCTTGGAAGATGATGGCTCCGCGGTCAACGTCATACCCCTCAAAACGGCATACGAACTAGGCATGAAAGAGTTGGATTGGACCCCTACCAATCAAGGTGTGCGTGCATATGATGGTACACGACGAAAGGTGGTAGGACTTGTTAACCTAACCATAGCCACAGGGCCAATTGAGCGAAAGGTTAACTTCCAAATAGTGGACATCGAAGCTTCCTTCAACATACTTCTAGGAAGACCTTGGATTCACGCTTCCAAAGCGGTAACATCCACCCTCCATCAAAAGATCAAGATCCCACTAAATGACAAAGTGGTGACGATCACTTCATCGCCCATCAAGGAAATAATCGAAAAGCGGTCAAACAATCAAGTCCTTGCAGATCCCGTATACGAACTTGGGGGCTTCCAAAGCATAAGTGTCATAGAATGCGAATTGGCACCCTTATACTATGATCCCTACTCCAACTTGGTGGTCAACCACATGCTCAAAACCCAGGGATACTTCCCTGGAATGCCTTTGAACCCTACCCGAAGAAACACCTTCGCACCATACAAGGAAGGCAACTAAAAAAGGATACCACTTTGACTAGGGTACAAACCCCCCAAAGAAGAGGTTCTCGAAATGCTCGCTCAAGTCCAAAACCGTAAGCATGTAGGAGTCCAAATGCGACCCTATCTCCCTACCCTAAATGAGTACTTTGTTAAGGAAGGAAGTCTAGAACTCTTTCACGGATTTCCCGAGCCTTGGCATTATCTCGAGAGGAAGCTAGCCGGAATCGAGATCTTTCACGATTGCTACTTCATCCCTCCAGAAACGGTTCCTACCGTCAAAACCCGTCAAGCACCTTGCTTAGACGAACAAGCTGTTAGCCTATTGTTTGGAGAAGATCGATTTATTAGGGCCGCGCAGGATGAGATCATTACCATGATACTTCAAGACGATTGTTTCAACCCCACCGCGTTAATCACAGAAACCAACGCGAGTCAGCAGAAGGGATGGAGAAAATCAATCAAATGGACCAACAGTCAAGGAAGACTCTTCAAGCTCACCACTGGAGAAGGAGAGATGTTCAAAGGAGAACCGGAAGACGATGAGTTCGAGTCGGAATCGGAGTCAGAGTCGGAGTCTAGAGAAGTCATTAGAGAGTCTCCTCCTGTCGTCATCCCCACTCCCTTTGTTTCTCCTAGCTTAGCCTCGAGTAGTCACAGTAGTTCGGGAAATGTCCCAACCACTGTCCCTTTGCCGCCACTGACCATGGATCAGTTGGCTTCTTTGTTTCAACTTTACTCAAACCTTAATATGAATAAATCAGGTTCTGCTTACTCTTTGTGTTATCTTGAGTGCAATTCTGTTTACGATGATACTGAGGATGACCAAGACCCAGACTCGATCGAAATACCTCCCTACGTAGCCAAAGAAATACTACAGGAAGGGGAAGGGGGACCAGTAATAGAGGACACCGAACCCATCAATGTAGGAACCGAACTAGAACCCCAAGAACTTAGGATAGGGACTACCTTGAGCTCTGCCGAAAGGGTCGATTTCATAGACCTCCTAAACGAGTTCAAAGATGTTTTCGCTTGGTCCTACAAAGACATGCCAGGGATCGACAGGGATATCGCCAAACATAGAATCCCGATTAAGCCAGGTTTCAAACCTGTAAAACAGAAGCTTCGACGAATGAGAACAGAATGGGCTCTCAAGATTAAGGAAGAAGTTGACAAGCAATTCAAAGCCGGGTTGATCAAGGTTTCCGAGTATTCTGACTAGGTAGCCAACATAGTACCCGTACCCAAAAAGGATGGGAGAATCCGTGTTTGTGTAGATTTTAGGGACTTAAACAAAGCAAGTCCTAAAGATGACTTCTTTCTACCACACATCGATATATTGGTGGACAATACTGCAGACCACGCATTACTATCCTTCATGGATGGGTATGCAGGTTATAATCAAATTAAGATGGCCATAGAAGACATGCATAAGACCGCCTTTGTCACTCAATGGGGAATCTATTGCTATACGGTCATGCCATTCGGATTGATCAACGCCGGAGCTACATATAAACGCACCGCAACTACACTCTTACATGACATGATGCACAAAGAAGTTGAGGTATACGTAGACGACATGATTGTCAAATCCAAGGATAGAGAAGGGCATATTGCGAACCTTCGCAAATTTTTCACAAGGCTACGAAAGTACAACATGAGGCTCAATCCTCAGAAGTGCACATTTGGGGTGACATCTGGCAAACTCCTGGGATACGTCGTTAGCCAACGAGGTATAGAAATAGACCCTTCCAAGATCAAGGCTCTGATCGAAATGCCACAACCTCAAACAGAAAAAGAAGTCAGAGGATTCCTGGGAAAAGTGCAATATATAAGTCGATTCATATCGAAACTCACCATGATTTGCGAGCCTATCTTCAAGAAACTCAAGAAAACGGATCACACCATGTGGGATGATGATTGTCAGAAGGCATTTGACCGAATCAAAGAGATATTGGCTAAACCACCAGTGCTCATGCCACCACAACGAGATCAACCTCTTGGTTTATATCTCACAAGAATCGAAAAAATGACCATGGGTGCCATGCTAGCTCAAACCGTAGGAAGTGAAGAAAGAGCTATCTACTACCTTAGTAAGAAGTTCTTGGAGTACGAGTGTAAATACTCACAGCTCGAAAAGACATGCCTCGCTCTTGTGTGGGCAAGGAAGAAGCTACGCCATTACATGCTTAGCTACTCCGTTAAAATATACTCCAAAATGGATCCAGTCAAATACCTCTTCGAGAAACCCGTCCTCAACGGACGCCTAGTAAGATGGACCTTGATGCTCTCAGAATTTGACCTCAAATACGTGCCTCTGAAAGTAATAAAAGGGCGCGCCGTTGCCGAATTCTTCGCAGAAAATCCCATCAATGACGCACAAACGATAGACATTTGGTCATTTCCAGACGATGATATACTCCAAACTGACGTAGACTCCTGGGACCTTTATTTTGATGGAGCATCAAACTTAAGAGGATTTGGAATAGGAGTGTTGCTTATTTCTCCTGAAGGCGAGCATACACCAATTGCTGTTAAACTCAACTTCGAGGTGACAAACAACGCTGCAGAATACGAAGCTTGTCTCATTGGACTACAAGCGGCAGTGAGCTTAGGCATTAAAAACCTCCGAGTACATGGAGATTCATCCCTGATCATCAACCAAGTTACGGGATCTTGGAAAATTCGAAGCGAAAGCCTAGCACCTTATCAAGCTAGAATAGACCAAGTTACCCAATTCTTTGATCACGTGACGTATCTACACCTACCTCGGGAAGAAAATCAATTCGCAGACGCTCTTGCGAAACTTGCATCTTTGATTAATATGCCAGATCACATGGTGGAAATGCCTTTGCGCATCGAACGACGGTCAGAGCCGGCTTATGTCCACCAAATCACGGACGAAGAGGAAATCGCACAGGAACCCTGGTTCCAAGCAATCCTGAATTTCAAGCTCAATGGTACCTATCCACCCGATATGGACAAGAGGGGACAATGTGCTATACGCCTACTAGCTTCCCAATACGTTCTCATGCAAGGAGAGTTATACAAAAGAACACCTCTTGGTGTAATCCTACGTTGCCTTGATCATTCACAGGCACGGAAAGTGATGGAAGAGGTCCACGATGGAGAATGCGGTCCTCACATGAGTGGGCCCATGATGGCAAAGAAAATCACACGTTTGGGGTATTATTGGACAACAATGGAATCCGATTGCATCAAATACGTAAGACATTGCCACAATTGCCAAATCTTCGGGAATGTACAACATGTCCCTCCTTCATTGCTCTATACAATGACATCTCCTTGGCCATTTTCTGCTTGGAGAATTGACATAATCGGGGAGATAACCCCACCCGAACAGAGGTCACCGCTTCATCCTAGTGGCAATCGACTATTTCACCAAATGGGTAGAAGCAGCTTCCTACACCAGTCTCACGGCTAAAAATGTAGCAAAGTTCATACAAAACAACATCATCTGTCGATATGGTTGCCCACGTGAGATCATTAGTGATAATGGATCACATTTCCAAGCTGAGACTGAGCAATTGCTAGCCAAGTATAAAATTAGGCATCACCACTCTTCGCCCTATAGACCACAAACTAACGGCGCGGTAGAGGCGGCAAACAAGAATGTTGTCACGATTCTCAAGAAAATGATTGACAACTATCGAGATTGGCCAAGTAAGATACCCTTTGCTTTATGGGGGTATCGTACATCTGTTAGGACGCCCACTAGGGCTACTCCTTTCTATTTGACTTATGGCATGGAAGCTGTACAACCAGTCGAGCTAGAGATACCATCCTTGCGTATTCTACTCGAAAGTCAAATCCCAGAAGCCGATTGGAAGAGGGATAGATATGAAGAACTCATCCTCCTGAATGAACGTAGGCTACGCGCCTTGCATAATGTCCAAACATATCAAGCACGTATCAAACGAGCTTTCAACAAAAGGGTTAGGCCAAGGAACATCAAGGAAGGAGACTTAGTAGTTAAATCGGTTAGAGCTCTTCTACCTATCGACCCACGGGGAAAATTCAAACCTAATTGGGCCGGACCATTTCTAGTCAAATCCATACTTCCAGGGGGTGCGGTTAGAATCACAGACCTAGACGGGAATGAGTTTTCAAACCCAACAAACCTTGACCAACTAAAGCGGTACTATGCCTAGAATAGGAACAAAAACGCGCCTCGCGTAACCCCACGTGTCGCTCTTGTGGCACTAAATAAACGGCCCCTGGCCGAGCCGAAATAAGCTAATGTCACTGTGCTCTTGCATTTTGACAAATTCGTCATCCTCATGTCATCAAATAAACTAAATTTGCACCTTCAGAGTAAGCAAAAAGCTCATGCTTATTTTCTAAGTTCATTACAAGCTCTTGCTTAGAACAATTATTATTTTACATTTACTCGAACTACGCGCAAGGGTTTGATTTCATTTTTTTAAGTGAATAAGTAGGCAATCCTTCACAGGATACAACCCATTATATTTAAAATGTAAATAGAAGGACATTTGCATTGCATTTGGAATTCGACAAGGATAATAAATAGAAAATCACAACGGTTTCATAACCGTTTAACCTTTTTCATTTTCTAATAATAATAGTACGCTACATAATAAAAATAGAATAGGCTAGGATTCTAAAAACCCCACCTTTTTATTACAACAATAAAATAGTAATAATAACAAATAATAAATAAAGATTCGGGCTATTCCTCCATCTTCCCTTTGCCCTTGTCGTTCTTGTCATATTTCTTGTCACGACCTCGAGCCGGACGCTCTTATGCCACTTCGGACCTAATCACCAAAGGTCTTTCTCGAGGCCTAGACTTTCCATTCTTGCCAATCACCATCTCTACGACAGGAGAGGTCTTCGGTTTCTTCGAAGGATGAACGACTCGAAACCCGGCTTCTTCCTCTCCCTCAGTCAAATGCTTCTCTTTTTCTTTCTCTACCTCGCGCACCTTGTAGTCAACGGGCTCGCGCTTCCTCAATCTCTCGCGCTCTTCCGGAGTAGTAGCTTTCCTCCATCGCAGATAAGAATCCGACACCCACAAGGCATTTGCAGAAGAGTTCAAGAACCATACATTTCTTTGAGCCCATTTAATGGCCCACTCTCTTCGGCTTTCTGTAGTAAGCGCCACAGCAGTCTGCGGGACAGTATCAAGCTTCGGGATTGTCTATTTCAGTCCCACCTGTCTCATCAGCCTCTCCGGGAAGATGCACACCATAAACTCCAAGCCAGGAATGCGCACGGACCGAGTAAGATCCAAAGAAGACACTCCAGTGACAGATTTGAGATGCCACCATGGCACAATCCACCTAATCAAGAGACCATCATCGCTCTTCAGTTTGTTCTCCCAATAATTGCAGACTCGGGTGAAATCCACCATGTAAAGCCTAGTCCTCATTGCAATGGAAAGAGCATGATAGGAAGGAACATGAACTGGGGGCTCGATCAATCGGAGCCGTTCCATAAGCCAAACCTACCAAAAGCGGGTATTAGACATAAAAAAAACGAAAAAAAAGCAAAAAAAACGAAGAAAAAAAAAACGAAAAAAGACGAAAAAAAAACGAAAAAAAACGAAAAAAACGAAAAAAATAAAATAAAAGAAAGAAATGTCTTTTCCCTGCAGAATGACGAGACTTCCCAAATACGGTAGGTCACGATTGGCTTTCCTATTATCCAAGCCCAACAGGATATCTCCTAAGCATAAACAAGCTGGGCTCCTGCGTAGCTCCATTTGCTCAACAAGGCCCAGAAGACGGGGATCACCTCTCAAGTCTTCATCAACATGCCCTTGGAAGACATACACATGCAACAAGCAAAAACCAAATGCCCTCCGCCTAGCAATATAAGAAACGGTGGGGTCGGCCCTGTTGATGAATCGATCTATGAAATCCAACATTCGCACTCCCTTCGAGGTCACTAGACGGTCCACCTCAAGTCTAGTCAACCCAAGCAAGTCTCTAAATTTTCTCTTGTACCCTTGCGAAGTAGAAGGAATGGCAGGCAAGTGTTCAGGGTCCCACCCACCAATAGCGGCAATTTCTTCAGGAAATGGGCAAATATCGCCTCCAGGAAACGCAAAAACATGGTAATTCCGGTCCCAATAGTCAAGACAAGCATCCAAGAACGGTTTGACAACCTTAATGAGTTTTAAACTCAACAATGACCCAAGATTATAGGCACCCATATCATATTTCTCCATGTTCGAAAATTCGTTGGTCCATTCCTTCAAGCGAGTCTCCAAAGTATTCATGATGAAAGAGTTTATTTTGAGAATTTTATGTAATACGACGAAGAAGAGACGGAAGAATTGTGTGAATAAAAGCTCCATCGACGTTTCTATTTATACTAATTTCTGTTTCCAAAAATCTGCCAGAACAAAACCACCTGGGAACAGGCGCAGCACATGCTGCGCCTCTTCAAAGGGACGCAGCTCATGCTGCGCCTCTTCCTCAGCTCAACTTCTGTGATTTTCCGCGTTGGATCTTTCCTAATTCCATGACGAATAATTTCCTATTCCTACGGGTTATTGTTTTGGTTAATACGCGAAAATTACCATGTTTTAGGTTTCCTAATTCCGCGGGCACGCATTTCGAGGCAACATCGACATTTTCGTCATTTTACCACACTTGCACATTTTCATTTTAGGAAATAATTTTCATTTTCATTTTAGGAAATAATTTTCATTTTTATTCATTTTAGGAAATAATTCTCATTTCGATTTACATTTATTTCATTTCTTCTAACTTATAGATTTCTGTTTTTCCTTTTTTTTAGGGGGTAACCCTCCCTACCGTCCGGTCATTTCCGGCAAAATTTTCGCAAATTTTTGCATTTTTTGAGTCTTTCGTTTTGCGCTAATTAAGGCCATATGTATATACAAATATATATTTTGCGTGATTTCTATGTAAATTTCGGCGGCATGACGGCATAAACCGTCATCTACCAAACCTGTTCAAAGCTAACCTGCAGGCACAAGCAACGCAACCCGGCAAAAGAAAGGCACTCGGCCATCGTATATACAACCAAAAAGGGAAATGTACAACAAATCAGGCTCGAGCCCCAAACAAAGTCCGGAATGTTCAAAATGAAGGTCCAAATGTACAAACTGTGCAAAATACAGCCAACAAACAAACAAAAACTGCACAAAACTACCGCTGGTCGCCCTCCAGCTCCGCAACCCTTGCCGCAAGAGCAGCAATCTCGGTGTCACGAACCTCGAGCTCCCTCAACAAGCGAGCTGTCTCCTCCCGAGACTGGGTCAACTCTCGCACCAGCTCGCGGTCACCCTGTAAACAACAAAATTGGCTCATGTCAATCGTTTCAAGAAAAATCGGAAAATTAAAATTCAAAAATAGAACAGGCACAAGGTTCATACCTGACGGCCTCGACCGCCGATAAGTGCCTCGACGGCAGTAGCTCGCAGTCGGTTAGCCACCCTCCATAACGCCACGAACTGAGACGGCGCGACCTGCATTTTCAAAAAGAAGTTCTCAATAATTTAACAAACTCAATCAAATGTGTTCTTACACAAAAAAAGGTTATGCAAAATTAGAGGTTTACCCTCCGAATCAGATGCTGCCAGTCGTCCAGGCCAGCATCCGTCACAGCCTTGTCAAAGTCACGCAGCTCGGAGATCGTCGTCCTACCGGTCGCGTCAGTGTACTCGAGGGTCTCGGGGTACTCTGGGGGCTCGATGCCCGCCGCCTCAACCTCCTGCAAAGTAAAATGTTTCTCATTAATCGATGATCTTTCATCATAGTTCTCAAAAAAAAATCAAGTAAAGAGAAAGGGCAAAAAATGCTCACCACTACCGGCCAGTACGCCAGCCTCCCATAGAGGAACGCCGAGTAGTCCTCGCCAGGAAGAAGGAGGGCGTCACCATTAGCGCCAGCCAAGTCCGCCTCCCTCTCTGCCTCTGAAGGCTCCCTGAACATCGTCCTAGGAGGATCGATGGGAACCGTTAACACGTCCCGAGAGCACTGACGAGCCAAGCGCTCACCCAAGTACCACACAGGACCCATCGATGTCCTCAATAGCAGCCGGCTCGAGCTCCTGGGTCGAAGGACCTCAGCCACAAAAGGAGGCACATCAGCGTACTCCGCCCAAGGCCTGGGCACCCACTGGGACAAGATAAACAAATGAATCATTCTTATAATCAATTTAAAAGCAATAGAGGAACAAATGAATATGAGATGCTTACGCTGTCTAGCTGAAGAGCGTTCACGTCCCGCCGGTAGACACCGTGAGAAGAACGCTTGCTCTTCGTCCTGCACATCACCCAATCCCTCACCACGGGATAGGCCTTCTCTAGTGGCTCTGTCCTCTTGGGCGCGAGGCCTGGAAAGTAGGAGTACACCCACGCCTGCGAGGCAAGATAGTCAATGACGATCTTTCGTAATTTGGTAAGCAAAGGAATTGATTTTGATCTAAATGAAGGTTCATACCTCCAACAGTAGTCCAGGTCCGACAGCGCCAGGAGAAGTCCCCTTCTCCATAAACTCCGGACGAACCATGGCCCTCATGAAGCGGATGAGGACCGCAAAACCAGCAGTGACCCAGTCCCAATGCCCTAGGGAGCTCAGGTCATAAAGGAAGGGAAGAAGCTTCGTCGACAGCCTCTCTCCCTTGTCTCTGAGGTAAATCGAAGACAGAAACCACCAGAGCCACAAACGGACCCTCTGCTCAGCTGTACAGTGAGGAGGAGCCGTCTCCCTCCCGCCAATCGTCACCAGCGCCAGGATCTTTCCCGCAAAGTAGTCTCGAACGTAGGAGCTGGGTACCAAACCCGGATCGTGATGCCCTCGGCGACAAGTTCCACCCGATCAACCTCCTAGCCTCGGCCGAGTCCACCCTCATGGCGCCTCTCCGGCCACTCCACGACCTCGATCCCCACACGGACCCGACCAGAAATCATGCCGTAGTCCTCCAGAGTGACTCCCACCTCACCAAAAGGCATGTGAAACGTGGAAGTCGTATCCCAGAATCGGTCCAAGAAAGCGCGGACCAAGCTAAGGTTAGCCCGCAGCTTCCTCTTCGCGATACCCCTCCAGGCCTACACCAAAGAACCGAACGCTCCGCGCTCGATCATGGCGCGCTCCTCCGCCGACAGCCGCTCGTAGCACTCCATCGCTGTCGTGTGGCCCGAGAACGACCTAATGCTCCCGGCCTCCAATTATGATTTGAAACAAAAGTTATCTTTAGTTTTGAATGAAAATGGGGAAAGATATGAACAAATGAATGAAAGAAGATGGGTGATGAGTAGTGAATTCCTATTTACTAAACTCTTCACCGTCCTGTAGGACAGGTGATCCTCTGCAGCCCACAGCAAGTGCCTACTCTCCCAGGTCTTAGCCCACGCAGAAGCTCCTCTCAGCTGACGACCTCTTCGTCCAACGTTGGCCCATCTCGGGGCCTCTTCCTCCTCGACAGCCTCCTCCTCATGGACCTCGTCCCCAGCAGCCATCACCGTGGCGGTGAAGGCCTGCTCTAAAGCCTCCTCGACAGCAGCAACGTCTATCTCCATGGGAGTCCTCCCAGAAGTAGAAGCCTCGTCACCTGCAACATTAAAGCAAATTTAGGCCGCGTCACGTGACGACAAGCCTTGGTTAAGGGATTTTCAAGCCTTTGGAAGCACTGAAACCGCTCTTTTCGCGCCATCTTTGGCCACATTCCCACCAACCCGATCACTCATGTGGTAATTTGGGTCAAGTCAAGCCTAATTTGAAGCCTAGTTTTGGGTTCGAGTCGAAATTTCGGCATCATTTCGTTATAACGGCGATTATGCCCTAGAAAAGTGTCCTGAAAAAGCTGTCGTAAAAAAAAATTCCGAGATGGTAGGAAGTTTACCCATCATCCAAAGATCCCAAATATCAAGTTTCATCGCAAATGGGCAATCCTAAGGCTATTTTCGAAGCAATTTACGGTTTAGCTGTGAAACCGTCTCAAATTTCACTCAAAGGCTGAAAACTCAACAAAAGTTTGAGACAAATACATGGTTATGTTCCTTATATTACCAATTATCCATTTCTAATGTCAATTTGACAAGGCAAATGCATTTGGTGGAAAAGCCCCAAATTTTCGATCAATTGGGTCATAAACCCTAATTTTTTCGATCCAAAATTGGACAAATACCGAAGATTAATGCAAGAATGAGACACATACCTCGATTAGTCATGATCAATTCAAGCTTTTGGATCAAACCTTGGCGGAAATGGTGAAGATTTGAGAGAGAAATGTGTAATTTATGTTTCGAAATAATGATTTCAACTCTTCTGATTATCGCGTTTTTACGCAGAAAATACACTTTGGGGAATAGACGCAGCAGGCGCTGCGCCTCTTCCAAGAGACGCAGCTCTTGCTGCGCCTCTTCCTTGTGTTCCCTCCATACGAATTTTCAAAAATTCGTTATGAGTTCGTTATTTGTGGGCCCATCTTTGGTGCACCTCTTCCCCGATGCTATTTTATCCTCTTGGTCCGTTTGACGATTTTCTTTCGTTCCGGCCCGCATTTTCCAAGCCAAGAGTGATCGTTGCATATTATTTATTTCTTCCAAGACCTTTGCTTGTCGCAACGAGCATTTATTCCTTCACAGGTGTTTCGACACACCTTCGTTATAACGAGAGTAAGCGAATATACTTTCCCTCTCACGACATGGAGATTAATTCCCGATCATGTTCCCAAACGAGAGTAAGCGGATACACTTTCCCTCTCAAGACATGGAGATCAACATTGTTTCCTCTCAGCAGTTCCCGCCTGCGTCCTGCTACTTGCAATTATTTCTCGAAGACTACCCAAGCAGTCTTCTCTCAGCAGTTCCCGCTTGTGTCCTGCTATTCGTAATTATTTCTCGAAGACTACCCGAGCAGTCTTCTCTCGGCAGTTCCCGCCTGTGTCCTGCTACTCACCTTATTTAGCTCCCACGCTTGACCTTAGCTCAATAGCTCCCATGCACCTCCAGAAGCATCTCGAGAAGAAGTCTCAGGTATGGTTTCTTCTTATGGCTGGCGAGCCTCCTTACGTAGTCTAATGGACTTTAAACGACCCTCCCCGATAGTCGACAGACTCTAAAATGTTCCCGACGACAGGTCCTTGGCTCAGACCCCTTGAGCCGCCTCGCGTCGCCATAGTCGTGAGGTTGTAATCTTCGATTGAACTGATGGCTATACTTTGACTTTCGCCTTGTCCAAGCCTCGGTCAAAGTGGGGGCTCAGAGATACCTCATTTCGCACCTCTCGCAAACCACCCGGTGATGATTGGGCCGCATGTTTGCTACGCGGAACGATTTGTGACAGTTCGTAAGTTTATCGTCAAGTGATTGCTCAAATATTAATGTCTACCTCTTAGTTGTCATCTACGTGCCGATACGGTCGTTTTGACAGTAATTAGAGTACATTTGGAGTCCGGGCCTAAAACCGTCTTCATTTTCTGATAACCGTTAAATCCCGAGTCAAAATGTTCTGGAATGTTCCGGATATTTCAATTCCATATTTCACAAATATTTCATAATCTTTATCCTTTGGTAAACAATTTCCCGTAATATTCACATAAAATATTAAGGAAAACCAAATTATTCCGTCCTACCATAACTTAAACACGGAAATCTTTCTTCCGCAGGGGAAAACCACTTGGGAACAGACGCGGGTCTTTGCGCCTCTTCCGAGAGACGCAGATGGGCTGCTGCGCTCTTCCCAGTCCTTTCTCGTAATTTTCGTATCTTTTTCATATCTTTCCGAGATTCACTTCCAAAGACTCTTCGAAACCTTAATTCCTTCACGTGATTAGTTTAAATAGGAGCCTTCGCTCCTCATATTTCTCACGCGAGTGTCCGCTCTTCTCTTCTCCCTTTGCATTCTAGACCTTTGTTCTTACTATTTGGCGTCTACGTGCTTGAACATTCGACCACGTAAGCTCGGACCCTTCTGAGTACCAGCCTCGTTTGCATGACCGACCAATTTGACCAACTCCACAATCAACCAACTTAATTAATCTATTCGTTTTCTTCTTACGAGGGCACTTTCGTTACATTCGAGTCGAGCATCACTAATCGTAAACTTAGTTCATCTCGTTTCGTCAAACATGTAAGTCTGAGGGTGTAAATCTCTCTTTTATTTATTGTTCTTTACTTTTTTGTATCACTATTGTAAGGTTTATGTCGAAAATACCAATTAAAACCGATTTATAAAACCTCTTTTAAAACCCTTTTTACGGATTACCAGAAGACAAACCGTCGAGAAAGGACGCAGCAACTGCTGCGCCTCTTCGAAGGAGCGCAGTACCTGCTGCGCCTCTTCGTGAGGCTGCCGCAGTTCCTGCTTCCTTTCTTCTTCCTTCGTCCTCTGTAATTCGTCCTCTTTATTCATTTTCGTTTGTTTTCTTTAATTCTTTGGTATATTAACATAATCATCTCACATGTATGTTATTTATCATCATTAATACGTATAATTCATCATTAAATCCGACTTAAATCCCCAGTAACTCATATTTGCGGGTTTTCGTCATTAAAATCAATTCGGGTTTTAGAGATTCAATTCATCAATATTGAGTCTCTGGAATTCATCATTGACATATTTGCATCTGTTATTTATCGTCACCATCATATATTAGTCATTGATCCATCGTATTTAGCCTAATTAGTTTAATTTTTTAATTTGTTAATAATCCTCTTTTAATCTTGTAAATATTAATTCATCCACATTCGTCTCATCCATGTTTTATTGCTTATATGACTCATTCACATGTAAATAACGTGTTAATCACTTCCATCCGAGTCAAGTATATTAATTAATCGTTAAATTCACCAATTTACATTAACGATTTGCAGTTCCGGCTTCACAGCCAGAACTCACCCTTGGAACAGACGCAGCAACTGTTGCACCTATTCCAAGAGACACAGCTCTGCTGCGCCTGTTCCGGGTTGAATTCTGTCCCTGAACACCGTTTTTGCCTTGACTTGGTTATTTAGTTTACGTATAATTAACTATTAATCGTATTATCGCCTGTTGACTTGTTCGTTAATTCTTTTGATTCATTCTTTTATTTCTTTTTCTCAAATCATCCGTTTTAAAAGGTATTTTCGACATAAATCGCCTAATCCAATGTAATTGTTGTAATTTATATTATTGCAATTTTCTTTATTGTATTTATCATTATTTCTTATGTCATTTGTATGTTTTCACCTGTAATTGAACATTAAATCCTACTTCGACCCAATTGTATGCTAAATTACGTGTTAACCGACTTAGTCTATTCTTCACATGCTAGGATTAAAACTTGGATGTTGCATTGCATGCATATAGCCGACGATATATCGAGTATAAATGATATCCCTAATCATTAGTAGAGGCCGCTATCGAGGCGGGCAGGATTAGGTGTTCGATCAAAAGAGCTTCCTAATACGTACCCTCACCCGTTACTCCAGATCTCTGTGAACACCCGTGTTCATTGGCATCCACGAGAGTCATTCTAGACATAGAATGCTAAGGGTAACGATTGCTTAGTGTTCATGTCTTTACTTTGTGTCTCGACATGATAGAAGGTATTCGAACGGTTCCAATTTCCCATAAAAATTGGTGGCGACTCCAACAAAAATGCAAACGCTTGTTCTCTTCCTCCCAAGCGCCCCCGTGGGCCTCCCGCTGTCCACACAAAGGGAAGTAACCCTATCTACTTACCAATGACCGGTTTACCAAGAATTTCACCAAGGAGGGGTCCCCTATCCCCAATCCCGTCATACCTCATCCGCGCAAACTCGAACCAAGCAAATCAAGCACCACCACCACCAAACCCCCAACAACAACAAGAGCCACAACAACAAAATGAAAAGATCAAGATACCTCCCTACCCTTTTCAATACCAACCATACAATCACCCTAACCCCTTCATTCTTCCCCGAGATGATTTTGTGACGGGGATTCTCCAAGACATGCATTTCCGTCAATATGAAGCCGCCGTGGATATCTACTATGCTCTATATCCACAATTCCACCATTTGGTTCAACAACGGAAGGTTAGCGAGGAGGGAATGTTTCCCTCTTGGGCCCAAATGGACATTCTCTTCCCAAACTCGGAAAGAGCAAATGAAGGAGCAAATGGGCAAAAAGGCAAAGGGAGCGATAAATCTTGTGGTGGAGATATGGTGGAGCTCAATAGTGAGGAAGATGAGTTCATGGAGTTCAATGTAAGTGATGCATCCAAAGAGGCTTGGGATAGTGACTTAGAGGGGATAATGGCGATCTCTAGAGATCTCTTCATAGCTAGATGGAGCGGGCATGAGGCACCCATCAAAGCTTAAGTGAAGTTTCCTTATCCTCTCTCTTTTTAATTTTCATGAAAAGAATTTAATGTTTTGATCATTTGTACCATATTTGTCTTATGTTTGAGAAGTCCTAGCAACATTGGAGGACTAACACCTTGACTTCATTAAGGTGTTCATTTTTATTGTTCCCAACTTGTAAAATCCAAAATAAAAATCTTTAGTTTCATGCATTGCATTCCATGTGCATGAACTACCCCAAAATTCAAGACATTAGAAATAATGTCTATTATGGTTTGGGGAAGTCTATGCATATGCATTGGGAGCTAATTTAAATTATGCTCTCCGCCATAACAAAAACACATGCATCATATTGTGTAGTTTAGTATAGTTTGCACTTAGTATAGAAATCATGCATATTCATTGCATAATTTTCTATCGTATTGGCCATTGAGGACAATGCCCATACTAGTGTGAGGATGGGAAATTCTAACTTGACTTTTATTCAAAATCCAAAAAATCAAAATTTTGAAAAATCCAAAAAAATTTGAAAAATTGAAATATCAAAAACATGTTCATTTCCTTTGTAGTGTAGTCTTGTATATATTGTGTTTGTTCATCCTTGTTCACATTGATTGACTACGCCACATCCGAGACATGAGGATATTGAAGACCGCATGGTATGATCTTTCCAATCTCCTTTTTCCTCTTTATGTTAATGACTATGTGGCTTTATTTTGATTGATGCGGTAGAAACAATGTGAATTTAGGATTGCATTTAGATTATTTGGCATACTAGTTGGTAGAAGCACATGCATTAGGATGTATAAATGTTAGTTGCATCATGACATATAGTTTGCATGTTAGAAAAATTTTGCGAAACCGTCTATTTGGGAAGCTTGACAAGTGTATATAAGCCCTAGTATATGCTTTTTCTTCTTAAGACTTTGCTTGTTAGAATACTTGTAAAACACCCTAGGATGTGTCATGCTAGTATCCTTTGACCCATGGATTAAGGCCTAGTCAAGAGTACTTTGTGGTGTGATAACTCCTTGGCTACCGTTTATTCCAAGGTGACCCTTGAAATCATGCAACCATCATTCATCCATGTTCTACCATACATTTTGTCATCAAAAAAGGAATGGGCACAAAAATAAATTGTTCAAAAATTTGAGTTCAAGAAATGAAATGAAAAGTCAAAAAGTTTGTAATTGCATCAAAAGAAAAGAGGAGTAACAAAAATGAAAACTCCTATGGTTCAAATATAAGGCACCCTCGTTACAAATTGGGGTGACTTTGAAAATGTTCAAAAGAATATCCAAAAAGTTGAAAAATTGTCAAGTATTGAATTGCCAAACATCCAAGAAATGGCAAAAAGAAATTGTTCTCAAATGTTATATGCTACAAGAAATTGGGGGGAAAAACAAACAACAAAATCAAACTTCCAAATGAAACTCGAATACTATCGATCCCTTTATCCATCGTATCCATTTTTGTGCATGGTAGAGAGGGGACGACCCTTCTTCTTGTCTAGGCAAGAGGGGGAATTCCGCGATCCTCCAGTGTTTCTAACACCATAGGGAGTCTATTCTTGACAAAAGCATTTAACGATTGAGGACAAAGGTACCCTAGTTTGACACAACTTGGAGGTGATTTATTGGTATCCTCCTAGGCTTAGTAGTTTGAAGAAATTGCATCTATGAAGGAGTGTGTACCCTTGAATTGCTTCCCCTTTAGATAATTTCCGCCACTTAGATGAGGAAAGTGGATATTCTTTTGTAGATGCATCCATTACTTGATTTTATGTGCTTTAATGATTGGATGTGTCGCCATTTTGGCAAGACCCACCTTGCCTTGCAAGAAGGCATCCTACCTCATGGTTGTCTTGTTGTGAGTTGAAGGGGCGGAGTGAGACCCGCTAATTGTCTCATGTCGGCTATATTAGTAGGATAGTTTAAATAAGGGTCCTAGTTTTTGTCACCTCTTTACTCGGGACGAGCAAAGGTTCGGTTTGGATATATTTGATGTGATCAATATTTGAGCATATTTTGTCCCCGAATTAGCCTCGTTCCTATGCTTTTTAGTGCATATTTGGGTCATTTACTATCTTTAGTCCTTTGTTTTTCATATTCTTTGAGGTTTGTTTCCTTGGTAGGAGAGGAGTGCAAACCTTGCATTTTCATGGCAAAATAGAGCTAAATTGATCGAATCTAGTGACCAAGCATCAAAGAGAAGACAAGACTAGAAGGCCTTTGTACATATTGTAGTAGATGGCTAATGATGAAGAAGATCCTTGCATCCCCGATAAAATCCCGGAGGATTGTTGGGAGAAGAGAAGAAGAAAAGAAGAAAAGGATGGCAGGGACAAGATACGCTCGTCCAACCAGGCAGGACGCCCGTCCAAGACTGCAAGAATCCGAGCGTCTTTACCATAGGGACGCCCGTCCAACCACCGCCAGAATCCGAGCGTCTAAGCAAGAAATCCGCTCGTCCAGCCACCTGAGAATCCGCTCGTCCCGACCCTTGGACGCTCGGATTGTGTTACAGACCCACACGTCCTCTTCTTGCTCAATGAAAGATGCGCATATTTTTGAAAGACCGGCTAAAAGGAGACCCGCATCTTTTCTGAGAGGAGTGATTCCTCAAGGACTTAATTGTCATTTAAGCCCTTAGTAAACCCTAATTTGTGTATCTAATCCCCACTATAAATACCCCATTAGTCTAATTAGATTAATCATGTTCATCTTATCAATCTTTAGTGTAGTTTATATCATTCTAATCTCTCTTTAATCTTGTAATCAACTTCTAATCAAGTCTTAATACAAATCTCATTTCCTTAATTTCTCTTTTATTCATCTTTTATTTTGGGTAATTGAAGATTATTTGGGTTATTATTGGGAGAATGACAACCTTCCAATCATTCATCAAGTACTTCTATTATTCTTTGCTTTATTTTGGAATCATTATTAGGTATAATTCTCTTAATCCCTTTTTAATTATCGTTAATCATCTTCATTTATTCATCATGTTTTGCTTTGTTAATATATTTGATAACCTTGTTAATATGTTAAACTTGATAATGAGTGATTAGTTTCCTTAACTAGGGTTAATGGGTAATTAGGGGAAACCAACATGGGGGATGATTCATGCTTAATTTAATACATTTTCATAATTTATTTGCTTGCTTGTTGTGATCTCAACTTATGCACATGTTATGTTTGATGAAATGCGAGCCTATGAATCCTTGCATTTTTTACCCATCACTTACCTTTTTCATGAGACTTGTAAAACATAAACCAACTCGAGTCTTATTAGACCATGGATATAGTTGAGTAGGGAGGATTAAGTCGACCTGTAGGTGTTGTACAATCTAATCGATTCGGCTCCGGGACCCAAACCTTCCTAGGATTCTAAGATATAAACCAATTCGATCCTATCACAACAATAATTGCTTGCTTATAATTTGAGAATATGTTTATATGATCAATTCCCATGAATCCTCTATGACCCCATGACACCCTAGTGCTTTTAATCAATTGTTTACATCTCATTTTAATCATCTTGCTTGTTTACTTTTATTGCTATTTAGTTTAGTGATCTTCTTATCTCAACCCAAATCGTGACGCCCCTAGACACCGCTACTTGCAATCGAAAATCCTACATCAATACCCGTCCCTTGGGATCCGACCTTTACTTGCCTCTTTACTAATAGTAGAATTGTTTGTGAAGTTATAAATATTATTTTGGTCTAGGTCCTCCTAACGACAAGTAACCGAAAATTAAGCTCCAAGTGAGTCCGACCAGGTTGACTCAGGTTGACTCGAGTTGCGGGTTTCTGACTCGGTTTTGGGTCCGAAGACGGTTTTAACTCTAAATAGTGTTATTTTCATGCAAATTAAGTTAGAAAACTTTTGAAATCATTTTTCATATCCAAGTAGTGCATTAAACCGTCTCATGCATAGCCAATCGACGTATGCATATCAAAAACACATTATAGTCCGATCATCATCGAGTGGTTTTTGGAAGGTGCAGATACTGGGTATCTACAGAGCCCCCACTTTGACTGAGGCTTGGACGGGGCGAACGTCAAAGTATAGCCTCCAGATCAATCGAATATTGTTGGAATATGTGTCCTCAACAATAGTGCGATCACATGATTTAATATCATAATTAAATCTCATAATAAGAATACGTAACGGTGGTGGTCAGTTGATCTTTTAAGGTCACATCTAAAGGACAACTCCCTTAATGGATAAATTGATTAATTGTATGACGATACAAGTTGATCAATTCCTTAAAATGAACAATTCGTTTGTGAGAGAGAATATTAATATCTTATTGTAATGGGATTAAATAAGATTTATTTTAGTAATTGAAATATTTTATTACTAAAATTGTTTATTGTTTGAGAAACAATTGAGATAAGAATGAATGGTTAATTATAATTACAAGATGTTGTGAATTATAGTTATATGACCCATTTTATTTATGTGATCAAGTATCACTAGTCAATTTGTTTTATGTAATTTAATTAATTGTAAAACGATATTTATGTGATAAATATGCATCAAATTAATTAATAACATGTAACATATTACATGTGACATATTGTGTGACAAAAGATAAATTGACAAAATAAAATGGTAGTCCATTTTATGTAATATGGACCGAATGGAGGGAGTATTAGGGGTGTGAGGATGATATTATTTTATGAGATAAATTAAACATCATCCTTGCTAGTGCATACTAGCTTACACACCTAATATACTGAGAAGACCAAAAGTAAAAGCAAGATGCCAATTTTTGGTACTTAGCCCTTGCCCCAACCGGTTTTCTGCTCCTCTTTTCCTTAAGAGTTTTGCTCTCTACATCCTTTACTCATTCATTCACTGATGTGATCAATATTTAAGCATATCTAGTCTCCGAATTAGCCTCGTTCCTATGCTTTTAGTGCATATTTGGGTCATTTACTATCTTTAGTCCTTTGTTTTGCATATTCTTTGAGGTTTTGTTTCCTTGGTAGGAGAGGAGTGCAAACCTTGCATTTTCATGGTAAAATAGAGCTAAATTGATCGAATCCAATGACCAAGCATCATAGAGAAGACAAGACTAGAAGGCCTTTGTACATATTATAGTAGATGGGCAATGATGAAGAAATCCTTACATCCCCGACAAAATCCCGGAGGATTGTTGGGAGAAGAGAAGAAGAAAAGAAGAAATGGAAGCTGACAAAGAATCCGCTCGCCCAACCACTTGGGACGCCCGTCCAAGACTGCCAGAATCCGAGCGTCCAACCTTGAAGGCCGCTCGTCCAGCCACCTGAGGTTCCGCTCGTCCCGACCCTCGGACGCCCGGATTGTGTTACAGGATAACACGTCCTCTTCTTCTCTCCATTGAAGATGCGCATATTTTTGGAAGACTAGCAAAAAGGAGACCCGCAACTTTTCTTGAGAGGAGCGATTCCTCAAGGACTTAATCGTCATTTAAGCCCTTAGTAACCCTAATTTGTGCACCTAATCCCCACTATGAATACCCCATTAGTCTAATTCGGTTATCATGTTCTTCTTATCAATCTTTAGGGTAGTTTATATCATTCTAATCGCTTCTTAATCTTATAATTAACTTCTAATCAAATATTAATACAAATCTCATTTCCTTAATTTCTCTTTTGTTCATTTTTTATTTTGGGTAATTGAAGATTATTTGGGTTTATTGGGAGATTGACAACCTTCCATCAATCATCAAATACTTCTTTTATTCTTTGCATTATTATTTTGGAATCATCATTAGGTATAACTCTCTTAATCCGTTTTTAATTATTGTTAATCATCTTCATTTATTCATCATGTTTTGCTTTGTTAATATGATTGACAACCTTGTTAACATGTTAAACTTGATAATGAGTGAGTAGTTTCCCTAACTAGGGTTAATGGGTAATTAGGGGAAACCAACATGGAGGATGATTCATGCTTAATTTAATATGTTTTCATAATTTATTTGCTTGCTTTTTGTGATCTCAACTTATGCACATGTTATGTTTGATGAAATGCGAGCCTATGAATCCTTGCATTTTTTTACCCATCACTTACCTTTTCAATGAGATTTGTAAGACATAAACCAACTCGAGTCTCATTAGACCATGCATATAGTTGAGTAGGGAGGATTAAGTCGAATTGTAGGTGTTGTACAATCTAATCGATTCGGCTCCGGGACCCAAACCTTTCTAGGATTGTAAGATATAAACCAACTCGATCCTATCACAACAATAATTTCTTGCGTATAATTTGAGAATATGTTTGTATGATCAATTCCCATGAATCTCTTATGACCCCATGACACCCTATTGCTTTTATTCAATTGTTTACATCTCATTCTAGTCATCTTGCTTGTTTACTTTAATTGTTATTTAGTTTAGTGATCTTCTTATCTCTACCCAAATTATGACACCCCTAGACACCGCTACTTGCAATCGAAAATCCTACATCAATACCCGTCCCTTGGGATCCGACCTTTACTTATCTCTTTACTAATAGTAGAGTTGTTAGTGGAGATATAAATATTATTTTGGTCTAGGTGCTCCTAACGACAAGCGACCGAAATCTAAGCTAAAAGCGGACCGACCAGAAATAGCGCCGTTGCCGGGGACGGTGTTAACTTGATTTGATTTTCTTTGATTGTTATTAGTTGTGTCTTTCTTTGTCTTGGGGAAGTAAAAGCTCCTCAAGTTTTGTTCTAATTGTGTTCGAGTTGTTTGATATTTTGCATGTCTAGAAGATTACAAGGTAACTTGTTACCCATTGATCACGAAATTGAAAGGACTTTGACAACCAATAGAGGACTTGCTAGGAATACTTTGAGAGGTATTGGTGAGGTTGTAAATATTCAACCAAATACTATTGAGTTCATCAACCCTTTTGCAAGAGAAGGTGAGGAGAACCCAACACAAAATCAATCACACAACCAACCCACAATGCCTAAGTTTTCATCATATTCCCTACCAACCGAGGAGAACCTACCCAATGGTACTCCCACACCACAACACTTAACCGGAAATTTCATTGCAAAATCCGCATTTATCCAATTAGTCGAAAGAAGCCAATTTGGGGGGATGCATAGTGAAGACCCTCATTCCCATATGAAAACTTTTTGTGACTATTGTGATGCGATTTCACAAACCGGTGTAACTCAAGACCAAATTCGATGGGTCTTATTCCCTTTTTCTCTAATTGGCACCGCAAAACAATGGTTGAAAAGCCTTGATAAAGCTACTCTTGGAATTGACTCTTGGAAGAAGTTGGCTCTAGTTTTCTACAAAAAATTATACCCTCCGGAAAAGACTAACATGCTAAGAGCTCAAATTACAGGTTTTAAGCAAAGGGGTGAAGAATCTTTGTATGAAGCTTGGGAGCGATTCAAATGAATTTGTCGCTCATGTCCTCATCATGAACTTAGCGAGTGGTTCTTGGTACAACAATTTTGGAATGGTCTTTATGAAGACTCAAGAAACATTCTCAACATGGGATCAAATGTTATGTTCACCGAAGTTGACGATAATCAAACTTGGAACAAGATTGAGGAAATGGCGGTCCATAATTCACAATATAGTAGACCTCGCAAGGCTACTAGAGGAGGAAAGCATGAAGTGGACTCTATTACTCAATTGGGTGCTCAACTTAGTGCTCATATTGATACCATCAACTTGAAGTTTGAGAAGGCTATGGCTAAACTTGAAGAAGCCTCAAAATCACCAAAGCATCATGTTAATGCCATGGTAGTATCTTCATCAATCCCAAGTGGGATATGTGAGAATTGTGGAACTTTGGGACATGACCAAAGTGAATGTAGGGGAACAAATGAACAAGTGAATGCTTTTCAAGCATACAAGAGTGGCACCCCTTATTCCAACTATTACAATGAAAACACAAAATTCCACCCAAATCTCTCATACAAAAGCCAAAATGTTCAAAACCCTCAACAAAAATACACCCCACCTCCCATGAGAAACCAAAATCAAAGACCCTTTTTCAACCACAACCAAGGTTACCAAAATCAAACTCCATACAATCAACAAAATGACCAAGGTTTTGATGTTCAAAAAGCGGTCCTCCAAATGCAAAAGAATCAACAAGAATTTTTCACTCAAATGCAAAAAGATAGCCAAGCAAAAGACATCACCATCAACAACATCTTAGCCCACACAAAAATGTTGGAAACTCAATTGACCCAACTAGCATCTTCAAACTCTCAAAGACAAAAGGGGCAATTACCACCTCAAAGTAACCCCCCAAGATATGAAACGGTTAGTGCCATTCACTTGAGGAGTGGTACGAGATATGAAGGAGCAAAGAAGCAAGTTGAGGATGAAGTTGTGGAAGCTAGTGACAAAGAAGAAGTTGTGCAAAATTCTAAGGAAGGAGAACCAACAAATCAAGAAGTTTCAAAGAAAAGTGAAGAAAAGGGCAAGGAGAAGGAGCCCATTGTTATTAGACTTCCATTCCTGAGTCGTCAAGCTAAACCTAAGTTTGATGACCAACTTGGAAAATTCATGGAAATTGTGAAGAATTTAGAAGTCTCGATTCCTTTCACGGAATTAATCAATAACGTCTTACCTATGCAAAGTACATGAAGGACATCCTTACGAAAAAGAAGTAGATCCGGAAGCTTGAAACTATCGCCTTCACTAAGGTGCGTAGTGCAATCTTTCAAGGGAGTTCACCTCCGAAACTTAAAGATCCGGGATGCTTCTCAATACCGTGTACCATTGGCAACACCACGATCAACAAGGCTTTGTGTGATCTAGGAGCAAGCGTGAGTGTTATGCCGTATTCGGTTAGTAAAAGGCTAGGGACATGAGAACTTAAATGTACCAACATCACACTCCAAATGGCTGATAGAACAACGAAGACACCGTTAGGGATATGGGAAGATGTTCCCGTGAGAATTGGCAAATTCTTCATCCCGGTGGACTTTGTCATTGTTGACATGGAAGAAGACTCCAATATTCCGATCATCCTAGGAAGACCTTTCTTGCACACCGCGGGTGCGGTGATAGATGTGAAGCACGGAGAGCTTACTCTAGAAGTGGGAGACGAGACCATAACTTTCAATCTTGACAAGACCATAAGAGCTCCCCGATTGCATGAACCATTCTTTATGGTTGATCACTATAGCCGGAAGGATGATAGGAAGAAGTCGAAATTCCAATGGAAAAAGAAAGTTGATGATGCTCCATCAAAAGAGTAAGGAAATAGCAACAATGAGAGCTTGAAAAGCTCACCCATGACAAGTGAAGAGGATGGCCTTATTGGCCAAGATAAGAAAGAAGGAGAGTTGTCTCTATCAACTCAAGAAATTTTTAATGATCAAGTAGACAAAGTTTGCGGTCTTTGGGATGATGAGATCGAAGGGATATTCAATCCTTATATTGGTAATGCTATGAACCAAGACCATCATGGAGAACAACAAGTGCAAAAATCTATTGAGGACCTTTATCATGACAATGAACAAGCTTTCGACTACTTCTTCAAGGTGTTGTGTAACATCAACAACACCTTGAACATGCCCCCTTGACATCTCACATTGGATGAGAGTTTGGTGGAGTCCTCCCTAAACCACCATTTGTAAATATTCTAACTCCCTAACTTGTATTTCAATTTTTACATTGCATCTTTGTCGTTTTTGGATTTATATTTTTGTGCCTTGATCAAGATATTCTTCATTTTGAGAGAAGTGAGGGAGGGACTTATGATTTTATTGATGTGTAGTGCTTTATCTTAGTGTGGGGATAGCAATTGTATAGGTTGTTCATGCCTTTGTAGTGCCCCTACAATGAAGAACACGAGAATTGAAGAATGAAAATGACACGGGTTATGCAGTACCCACGGATGGACCTGAATCCGTGTGGTCAAGGAGGAATCCGAGCGTCCAAATGGACAATCCGCTCGTCCTAAAGAATCCGAGCGTCCAATGTCACCAGACGCTCGTCTGGCAGAGCTGCAGAATTCAAAAAACTGGTTTGTATCCGAGCGTCTCAGCTGAGAATCCGCTCGTCTCATTCTGGACGCCCGTCCTTCAGAAAAGACGCTCGTCCTTTTCAGTAGCAAAAGTCTGGGATTTTCTCTGTAAAGGAATCCGAGCGTCCCTCCAGAAAGACGCTCGTCCCTCAAGGAAGAATCCGCTCGTCTTAGAAGCAAGACGCTCGTCTTGTGGCGTCTTTTCCTGGGATAAACATTGAAGAATCCGCCCGTCCCAATGATAAAGCCGCTCATCCTCTGCTGCAGTTTCAAATATAACGGGTCTTTTTGACCCTCTTCCCTCATTTATTCTCATTTATTCTACATTCAAACACTACCCACTACCCAAAAACCCCAAAAACCCTCATCCTCTACATCAACAAAACCAAATTTCCTCAACCAAATTCAACAAAATCAAATCCAAACTTCCTCACAACAAAAAATAATCACTCCTTTTGCAACAACAATTGATTCAAACACCAAAGTCTTCAACTTTTGAGTCGATTTTTAGGATATAAAACAACATTCAACCCAAATCGATTTGGGTATCACTAAAAATTGAAGATTTCAATCTTTCATTGGTGTAATCAAGCAAAGGAGAATGGCAAGAACTAAAGGAGGTAACAACGCACTCCCAAAGAAGACACTTTCAAAAAGGCAACAAGCTCTTTAAGCAAAACAATTGTCAAAGGCATTGGTAGTCCATGAGGCAAGGTTGGAGGTTCAACAAGGCCCCCCTATGGAAGCTACAACATCAACAACTCCGGTCATTGAGTAATTATCCAATTATCCGGAGGCAACTTTCACTTCCGACTCTCATAGAGAGAAATTCATTCTCTTTGCTAAGAAAACCATCATGCCTACTAAGTTTATTTGTGAAGATGCATTGTCAAAATTGGGTGTTCTTGAACAAACCAAAACCTTCTTTGAGTCTATGGGATTGGGTAAATTGTTTACAATGAAGGAATTGACATACCCCTCCCTCACCTTGGAAGTTTTAAGTTCTTTGAAAGTCACAAGGGTGGAGACTCGAACCAACATCGAGTTTCGTCTTAAAAATGTTGATAGACGCATAACTTATGGCGAATTGGGTAAGATATTAGGCCTTAGTGATAACCCGAAATATACAAAGACTCCTATTAAGTATGACCCCGCTCCTCTTTGGATGGCAATTTTCGGGAAGAAATTTGTGCGTTTTCATGATTGTCGTGCTATATTAGTCCACCATCCGGGCATTAGAGTATGGCATAAGGTCATTGGGAATACTTTGATAGCAAGAAATGGCACTAATCATCTTATCAAACTCGATTGTATTCTTCTTGAGTCGGCCTTGAACATAGGAAGGGAATTTACAAAGCCATATAATGCTTTAAGACTTTTGGTTAAACGATGGCTTAACGTCGATTGTGGCAAAGAAGGCACCGCCTTTATTTTAAATGGAGGACTAGTTACCCATTTGGCTAAGCATTTTAACCGGGATTTCAATAAAAATAACACCTATGTGTCGGTTAAAGGAGGCCATCTTGTGGATATGGACATCATGATTCACAAGTTCAAGTGGATCAAGCACGACACTCTTGACGACAAATATGGGTGGTTAACCAATGAAGCTAGATCTTTCACCTTGCCTTCCAAAATTTGCCGATTAAATGTTCACCGACCGAACTACCTTCTCCCACTCTCCTAGGAGACCGAGTATATCATTCAACAACAAAGAGGCGAAATTGCCGAGCCCTCCTCCTCCATTATCACCCCACCTTACCCATTTGAATACCAAGAGTTCAAACCCAAGGATGTCGAAGTGGGAAATGATTACATGACACTAGTCATGAGGGAAATGCACAAGCAAGCTTACAATGATAGAGTGGATGCTTACAAGGCCCAATATCCGCCTCTCCTACATCTAGCTAGGCAAGGACTTCTTGATCCGTCTTATCCTTTGCCTAGTTGGGCGGATATGGAAGTATTCATTCCTAGCATTCCTAGTGGTAGTAGACCGGGTGGAGAGGAGATGGTTGTTGAAGAGGGTGGTGTTCAAGAAGAAGGTGTTCAAGAAGAAGAGGTTCAAGATGAGGTTCAAGAAGAAGAAGCTCAAGAAGAGGAAGAGGAAATTGAGGAAGAACAAGCAAGTGAAAGTGAGAGTGGACACGATTCCACATCTATGGAAGTTGATGATACCTCAAGAGAGGAGGATGATGAGGATGATGATACGATGGGTGAAGATTAGCAAACTTTGGAGGCTCCTACATCCTTACACCTCCATTATGGTTTGTCTACTTCCCTTATTTTTATTTTATCTTGATCATTTATTTTGTGGAGTCCTAGCAACATTGGAGGACTAACACCTTGGCTTCATTAAGGTGTTCTTTATCCTTGTTCCCAACTTGTAAAATCCAAAATGACAATCTTTAGTTTCATGCATTGCATTCCATGTGCATGAACTACCCCGAAATTCAAGACGTTAGAAATAATGTCTATTTTGGTTTGGGGAAGTCCATGCATATGCATTGGGAGCTAATTTAAATTATACTCTCCGCCATAACAAAAACACATGCATCATATAGTGTAGCTTAGTATAATTTGCATTTAGTTTAGAAATCATGCATGTTCATTGCATAATTTCCTATCGTATTGGCCATTGAGGACAATGCCCATACTAGTGTGGGGATGGGAAATTCTAACTTGACTTTTATTCAAAATCCAAAAAAATCAAAAATTTCGAAAAATCGAAAAAAATTGAAAAATTGAAAAAATGAAAAACATGTTCATTTCCTTTGTAGTGTAGTCTTGTATATATTGTGTTTGTTCATCCTTGTTCACATTGATTGACTACGCCACATCCGAGAAATGAGGATATTGAAGACCGCATGGTATGATCTTTCCAATCTCCTTTTTCCTCTTTATGTTAATGACTATGTGGCTTTATTTTGATTGATGCGGTAAAAAGCATATGAATCAGGCATGTAGATTGCATGTTAGAAATTTTTTTGTGAAACCGTCTACTTGGGAAGCTTGACAAGTGTATATAGGCCGTAGTAGATGCTTTTTCTTCTTAAGACTTTGCTTGTTAGAATACTTGTAAAATACCCTAGGATGTGTAATGCTAGTATCCTTTGACCCATGGATTAAGGCCTAGTCAAGAGTACCTTGTGGTGTGATAACTCCTTGGCTACCGTTTATTCCAAGGTGACCCTTGAAACCATGCAACCATCATTCATCCATATTCTACCATAAATTTTGTCATCAAAAGGGAATGGGCACAAAAATTGTTCAAAAATTTGAGTTCAATAAATGAAAAGAAAAGAAAAGAAAAGAAAAGAAAAAGTTTGCAATTGCATCAAAAGAAAAGAGGAGTAACAAAAATGAAAACTCCTATACTCAAATATAAGGCACCCTCCTTAATAATTGGGGTGACTTTGAAAATGTTCAAAAGAAAATGCAAAAAGTTGAAAAGTTGCCAAGTATTGAAATGCCAAACATCAAAAGAAATGGCAAAAAGAAAGTGTTCTCAAAAATGTCAAATGCCACAAGAAATTGGGGGGGAAAATGACAACAAAAGCAAACTCCCACATGAAACTCAAATACTATTGATCCCTTTATCCATCGTATCCATTTTTGTGCATGGTAGAGAGGGGACGACCCTTCTTCTTGCCTAGGCAAGAGGGGAATTCCGCGATCCTCCAGTGTTTCTAACACCATAGGGAGTCTATTCTTGACAAAAGCATTTAACGATTGAGGAAAAAGGTACCCTAGCTTGACACAACTTGGAGGTGATTTATTGGTATCCTTCTAGGCTTAGTAGTTTGAAGAAATTGCATCTATGAAGGAGTGTGTACCCATGAATTGCTTCCCCTTTAGATAATTTCCGTCACTTAGATGAGGAAAGTGGCTATTCTTTTTTAGATGCATCCATTACTTGATTTTGTTTGCTTTAATGTTTGGATGTGTCGCCATTTTGGCAAGACCAACCTTGCCTTGCAACAAGGCATCCTACCTCATGGTTGTCTTGTTGTGAGTTGAAGGGGCAGAGTGAGACCCTCCAATTATCTCATGTCGGCTATATTAGTAGGATATTTTAAATAAGGGTCCTAGTTTTATCAACTCTTTACTCGGGACGAGCAAATGTTCGGTTTGGGGATATTTGATGTGATCAATATTTGAGCATATTTAGTCCCCGAATTAGCGTCGTTCCTATGCTTTTAGTGCATATTTGGGTCATTTACTATCTTTAGTCCTTTGTTTTGCATATTCTTTGAGGTTTTGTTTCCTTGGTAGGAGAGGAGTGCAAACCTTGCATTTTCATCGCAAAATAGAGCTAAATTGATCGAATCCAATGACCAGGCATCAAAGAGAAGACAAGACTAGAAGGCCTTTGTACATATTATAGTAGATGGGCAATGATGAAGAAATCCTTACATCCCCGACAAAATCCCGGAGGATTGTTGGGAGAAGAGAAGAAGAAAAGAAGAAATGGAAGCTGACAAAGAATCCGCTCGTCCAACCACTTGGGACGCCCGTCCAAGACTGCCAGAATCCGAGCGTCCAACCTTGAAGGCTGCTCGTCCAGCCACTTGAGAATCCGCTCGTCCCGACCCTCGGACGCCCAGATTGTGTTACAGGACAACACGTCCTCTTCTTCCCTCCATTGAAGATGCGCATATTTTTTGGAAAACTAGCAAAAAGGAGACCCGCATCTTTTCTTGAGAGGAGCGATTCCTCAAGGACTTAATCGTCATTTAAGCCCTTAGTAACCCTAATTTGTGCACCTAATCCCCACTATAAATACTCCATTAGTCTAATTAGGTTATCATGTTCTTCATATCAATCTTTAGGGTAGTTTATATCATTCTAATCTCTTCTTAATCTTGTAATCAACTTCTAATCAAATATTAATACAAATCTCATTTCCTTAATTTCTCTTTTGTTCATGTTTTATTTTGGGTAATTGAAGATTATTTGGGTTTATTGGGAAATTGACAACCTTCCATCAATCATCAAGTACTTCTTTTATTCTTTGCATTATTATTTTGGAATCATCATTAGGTATAACTCTCTTAATCCCTTTTTAATTATTGTTAATCATCTTCATTTATTCATCATGTTTTGCTTTGTTAATATGATTGACAACCTTGTTAACATGTTAAACATGATAATGAGTGAGTAGTTTCCCTAACTAGGGTTAATGGGTAATTAGGGAAACCAACATGGGGGATGATTCATGCTTAATTTAATATGTTTTCATAATTTATTTGCTTGCTTGTTGTGATCTCAACGTATACACATGTTATGTTTGATGAAATGCAAGCCTATGAATCCTTGCATTTTTTTACCCATCACTTACCTTTTCAATGAGACTTGTAAGACATAAACCAACTCGAGTCTCATTCGACCATGCATATAGTTGATTAGGGAGGATTAAGTCGACTTGTAGGTGTTGTACAATCTAATCGATTCGGCTCCGGGACCCAAACCTTCCTAGGATTGTAAGATATAAACCAACTCGATCCTATCACAACAATAATTGCTTGCTTATAATTTGAGAATATGTTTGTATGATCAATTCCCATGAATCCTCTATGACCCCATGACACCCTAGTGCTTTTAATCAATTGTTTACATCTCATTCTAGTCATCTTGCTTGTTTACTTTAATTGTTATTTAGTTAGTGATCTTCTTATCTTAACCCAAATTGTGACACCCCTAGACACCGCTACTTGCAATCGAAAATCCTACATCAATACCCGTCCCTTGGGATCCGACCTTTACTTACCTCTTTACTAATAGTAGAGTTGTTTGTGGAGATATAAATATTGTTTTGGTCTAGGTGCTCCTAACGACAAGCTACGGAAATCTAAGCTCAAAGCGGACCGACCATTCACAATACTACATGCAAAATATTTATTCTCTCCTACTTCTCTCTAAAACAAGGTTTTAGAAATATTGATTTGTTCATCTAATATTATTACAACCATTGGATTACTAGTATAATAATAAACATAATATTGGAATCATTTTAAGGATGCTAGTTTATTAATCTAGTTTATTAGTATACTAGTTTAAGGGATAAGTCTTGTGTGCAATCTAAGGAGGATCTCTACTTTGGGATTTTTGGAGGATCATCCAATATATTAAGCTCAAGAGTAAATAAGGAAAGTGACCTTATTTGTGCCCTATATTTCGGACATATACACAATGTAAGGGACATTGTTTTTCCTCATAAATCTCTTATTTTGTTATGCATGCACTAGATCTAAAGAACAAATAATTAAGAAGTTAATTAGTTCATTATTAGAGGAGTCTAATAAAAGTTAAATAAACCTAACAAGTGGTATCAGAGCATAGGATGTTGCATGCATAATCGGTTATTGTTTTTCCGAGTTAAAAAGTTAACATATAAAACTGAAAATTTGTGATTTATACGAGTAAGCCACGAAATAATTATGCATGTTATATATTCTGGTCCTTTTTAGGTCATTTTTATGATTTATGGAAATTTATAGCTCATTATAATGATTTTTAGTGATTTTATTACATTATGAGTAAAATGAACTTTTATTCACTAAAATAAGTTAACCTTCACTACTAGCCATGTTATTTTAGTATGACCTCACATGACTATTTTAGGTATTTCATGTAAAATATCATATTAATGTGATTAATATTTCTTGATTTATGAATTTTTAGTGTAAAAATGGCATAAATGGAGGTTAAATGACTAAAAATGGTTAAGCTTACTCTCTAACCTTGAAAAGTTTATATGACCTCACATGCATATTTTAAAAGTTGTGTGTAAAATCTCGTATTAATTGGATTAATATTGCATGATTTATGATTTTTATGAGATAAAAATGGATTAAAAGAGGTAAAATGGTTAAAAATAGTTAGATTTCGAATTAGGCCATGAAACTTTAATATGTTATCACATGAATAATTTACAGAGTGTATGTAAATTTTGAGATTAAATGATCTCATTTAGCATGATTTATGAATTTTTAGTGTAAAAATGGCATAAATAGTGACTATTTTAGCATAAATAGCTAAAACAAATTGCATGGCATGAGAAAATTATTTTAGGTTGAATAAATATCCCACTAATTAGATATAAAGTTGTAAAATTGATTGGATTAATTTTTGGATACTTTAGATGTTTTATGAGATAAAACCTATAAAATGCAACTATATTTTCTCAAAATTAATTCAAAAATTTTAATCATGATTTTTGACATTATGAGTGTCATGGATATATTCCATATTGTTCAAAAATTTAAAATTTAAAATTTGAAATTATTGTAATTTAATTTGGATTTATTTCATAAATGTTATGATTTTACGGTCAAAAAATGAGCATAAAAAAAAATCAAGTTGAATTATTGTCAAAAATTGAGTGATGACTAATTTTTTAGTCTAAGAGTGTTAGGATAATTAACTTGAGCTTAGATGTGATTTAAGTGTTAATTTGTGATTTTAAGAAGTTATTATCACGCATTTCCATAAAACCGGTTTATATATACGATATAAGTTAAATAGGGCGATTTGGCACATAATTTGGCATGATAGATACATATTATAATGCTGCATATTTAAATTGTTGAATGTCTTTTATTTATATAGTTTTGAATTATGTAATTTTATCTTAGTATGGCCTTAGTTTTAATCGATATTACCCGTAATGAAAGGGAATATTGATTCGGTTGTAATTTAATGTGATCTCGTATCATATTTATTTTTACTAGTTTTTCCATTTTACAAATGTATAATAGGAATAACTTTGTATTTTTATTATTATTTGTAATCATGGAGATTCTTCAAGACGGTGCCATTCGGAATGGTGTTCCGACGAAGACGATGTTCTTGGGAAGCGTGCCACTTGAAGATTCAAGGGACCAAAGGAGTTGGTTTCCGAATATGTAATAGATTATTTGATTTTATAATTTAGGAAGGCCATACTAGGAATTTATTATTATTGCTTAACATTTATTTTAATATGTTGCATGCATTGCCAAATCGCCATAACAACACATGCATATCATATCGAGTTATCGACCATGTCAATTATAATTATCGTAGTTCACCGCTTTAGTTCACTTAAAACGTGATAGATAATAAATTGATACGACCTCTCGCAAATTAATAATTGAGAATTAGCCTTACCAAATAGTAGAAACCATGAATCCCAATTTCATAAGGAAGTAGATTCGGCTCACCGGGGTACTAAACTTGTTACATTGGGTAAGTGGGGTAATAAAATGTTATTACATCGAAATTTGGATTGAGCTCAACGGAAGTATTCGTGACCGTAGTCGCATGTGTTCCGGGCTAAAGATGAAAATTAGAGTAATTTTTATCGACCGAGAGTTCTAGAAGTACAATCGATTAAGAGGTTAATCCACCGAGTTATATTAATAAGGGATGACCCGGCCCACCGTACCCTTTTTAATATGAATTTGGATCTCGGAATCATTTATAATAGTTGGGTAGAGGTCACTATATAAATGCAATACTTGTTTACAAGTATTATTAAAATGATAGATGTTAATTATTTCCTTCATTTTCGTTTTTGTAGTTATTTATTCGCAATGAATTCATCAAATACTCCTACACCAATCACCATTGATTCATGGCTCCAATCATTCGATGAAAAGCGCTCCGAGTATAACAATGATACGATTAGAGAATTACGATGTGGCATTGGTCAGGATGGAAATCTTTGCTTCTTTACCACCTCTACACCACCCACTCCAATATTAATGCCCACCACCTTGGTAAGAAAATCTTGTGAAGAAAATCTTGCTAAACCCAAGGTATCCTTGTTTGAAGAAACAAGGAGAAATATTAAATTCAGTGATAGTTCTAGCAAGAGTGTCCTTGCAGTTGAAAGGAGTATTGGTATTATTAAAGGAAAGGCAAAGATGGGTGAAAACCCCAAACCTGATAATGAATTGGAAATGGATAGTGTGACTACCACAACCAAGACCAAGAAGGGTGCCCAATCTTATGAAGAATGTCATTATTTTAATGTCATGGGCCATTGGAAGCGAAATTGCCCCAAGTATTTGGAAGATATCAATGTTGGACTTGTTACTCCAAGTGGGACTTGGAAATGTGGAAAATCTAAACAAGAGTGATATAAATCTCCGACAAAGAAATGGAGCTAGGGTAGCCGTCACTTCAAAAGGGACTTATGTACTTGTTTTAACTAATAGCTTTGAGTTGTAATTTACATAATAGTTATTATGTACCCACCTTGTCTAAAAACATTATTTCCATTTCTATGTTAGACATGAAAGGATTTATTTTGTTGAAAATAGACATGGCTGTGAGCCATGTCACTTATCTTTATGATATACAAGTTTTAGACACTTCCAACTCAAGCAAAGATATCTTCATAATACAATCCAAAAGACTCATAACTAGTGATCCAAATGATTTGCACATTTGGCTTTTTCGATTAGGTCACATAAATGAGAAACGCATTGAAAGCTAGTGTCGACTAGATTTTATGAACCATTTGATTCTCAATCATATGGAATATGCGAATCTTGTCACCTTTGCAAAATGATTTGTAATCCCTTTAGTGGGAAAATGGACATGAGCAAGTGATTTGTTGGGACTAATACATGCCGATGTATGTGTTCTAATGAGCATCACCACAAAGGGAATTTATGACTACTTCGTCACTTTTACCAATGATTTAAGTAGATATGGGTATATTTACTTAATTAAATATAAAGTGAAGCATTTGAGAAATTTGAGAAATTTCTAAATGACGTAAAGAACCAATTGAACAAAGTACTAAAGCATTACGATCCGATCGTAGTGGCAAAGATTTAAGTAATGAATTTGATTTATTAAAATATGGATTATGACCTAGTGTCACTACCCATAAGATCAAACTAATATGAGTCAGTTTGAGTTGTTGAACTCAATTTGGGAAATTTGCAATCGAAAAAGGACAAGTAATTCTAAACGGATGGTCAACCATAAGATACCTAGAATAGAGAGTCTATTAAACAGATGACAAGGATAAGACTCGTATATTATATAAATTATATCCACCATATATATATATATATATGTTTGTAACCATGATAGGGATGGCCTTTTGAAAGCTATTGCATAGTCTAGATAAACTTCTAATACTCCACCATATATATATATATATATGTTTGTAACTCACAAAGCTATCTCTCAAGAAGATAGATATATTTCTGAGAGATAAAGTGGGAGTAGATTGGATCGTTACAAATATGTCTTATAGTGTTACTTTGTGAAAGTAATGGAACTATAGAGTGGGAGTATAGTTAAACTATAATCTATAAAGATAGATTGGGAGCATAGTAGATTTACTTTAAAGTGAGGGTCTCTTTAAAAGTAATAGAGCTTTAGAGTACTCATATGCATAAGATTGACATAAAGATGTTGATCAAGATAAATTATGTTAGGAATCGCAACATTTCATTTTGATGAAGGATGGCAAATGATATGAAAAATACGCTTTTCTAAAATGGGAATTTAGAGAAGGATGTGTTTGGAACACAAAACCTTAGATGAAGATCTAAGAATCCTAACATCTTATGCGTGAACCGCTTTTAGCTTAAGTGATCCTTAGAATGGTCTTAAGCAAGCATTAAAGGATTATACTTTTTGTTCATGTGATAATAGTGAATGGTTTCATTCATATGATTGAAGAATCATGATTATACGTGAAGTTAAGTGGAAGCTAGAATTGTTTCCCCATGTCTTATATGTTGATAACATATTACTTATTGAGAATAATGTACCAATACCTTCTTCTGTGAAAGATTAATTGGGAGACTTGGAAAAGGGTGCAAAGTATTCTAGATTTTTGAATCTACTCGTTTCGAGAATATTGGCATAGAGTTGAGAGTCTTATGAGGATAAGATCTTTCGTATTTGTTGAACATCAATAAGGTTGAATAGGTTATTCATGTTTATGAAAGTGGAATTACCATGATGGAGTCATAGTCGTTCACCGAACCTATTAAGTTTATGATTACATGAAATCGATTGCTTTAATGTTTCATGCTTATTAGAACGATCATGTATGCCATTAAATGCACACGACGTGATGAATCATATGTTTGGAGCATAATAAGTCAATAACAAGATAATTTCCATGATATGGCTTGTGAAAGCCTTAAAGAACATCCTTGAGATTCTTGAGAAGAATTAAGGATTCGTTCATATGTTTGGATGATAAACTAAGTTATGTGTTGAAGGGTTGCACAAACTTTAGTTTCCAGACCAAAAGGGATTTGTTGAAATCCTAGGATGTCTTATTGACTTAGGAGTAAGAGACTAGAAAAGTGTTTTAGTTTCCAAATGATGGCCACCTTGGGAAGATGCGCATTGCAAAGTCTACAAAAAGAATCTAAGTAAATTGTGCTAAAATGGTCAACCTAGGGATTAAGGGTGAATCCCTCTAAAAATCAAATGACTTTATCACAAGTTATGCGATAACAATCTAAGAATTTGGTCATCTTTCATTAGTTAAAGAACCCAAGTCTAGTAAGAAGACTAGACAAATACTTAGAGATAAATTCAAGTTATTAGAAATAACACATTTGCTTGCATTCATGTTTATTTTTGAAGGAAATAACAATTGATAAAGTTGGAATATATGGATATCGTGATTTTGCATATCCACTTGCTAGAAACTTTTATTGCATTTCGACTAGTGTAAAAGGTACACTAAAGATTATAAGATATGAAGTAGTAATAGTGTATTGACTATTCATATATGATAATCGCATTTATCGTTTGAGTTTTATTAAACTCACCCATTACTTTGTTAAATCCAATTGGGTTATATGCAGTGAGAGGACAAATTGAAACCCATTAAAGTGAACTGGATGAAGGAAAAGTAGATCTATATACTAACATATTCATATATGTTTTAATTTAATTTTTCATAAAATTAATAAGTGATCTAATGCATGCAAACTAATAAACAATATAAAGAAGAAACCATCATCTTACATTGTGATTTCACATTGCTAATTGATTGTTGGTTATTGCATTAAATTGGGCACAAGTGAGTTCACCTACTCACTTGTTCTTATAGCTTCCAAATATTGGGTGAACAAGGTTCAAATTAGAACCTCTCCCAAAAGCATATACCCAAGGAAACTCATAATAACCAATATTATTTAGATCTAGTAATAATATTAGTTTTACTATAAAATTGACAAAAAATAAATTGTATTTTTACTCTTGAAAATCTCGGTCAAGAGGGAGTATTTGTGAGATTTTATTTCTCTAGAAAAATCACATATTGTAGAGATTATCCATTTTCTTACACTAGAAAATTTTTGTATCAAAAATGATGAATGAATGAATGAAAAGAAAAACTCTCTTTTCTTTTCTCATATGGTTGGCCGAAATAATGGCCTTGGGTAGTATGCCCAATGCTTTTTATTTTTGCTCTTCTCAAAAGCTTAGGGTTGCATGGCTAGAAGGTAGTCTTTCATCATTATGTTTTCCACTAATATGAAAACACAATATTAACCCCATACTCCTTCTAATTTCGAGAGATTTTCATAATAAAATGGATGGTCCATTTTATTTTGTCATTTGTCAATTTTGTCACATGTAACATGTTACATGACATGTCACAATGTAATGTATTTTTAACATATTAAAAATCAACATACTCATAAAATATGTCATTTACAAAATCGACTAGTAATTCGTGAATTACCTTGTCCCAAATCGAATTGTTACATACGAGCCATAGCATTACAAAAATGTTTCCAAATTATAAATTACAACATTGTTGATCATTTATAATAATTTATTCATTCCGTTTCAATTGTTTACGCTTTTCTAAAATGGGAATTTAGAGAAGGATGTGTTTGGAACACAAAACCTTAGATGAAGATCAATGATTTCATCTAAGTAATAAAACAATTAAATTATACTTAGAATAGTGTCTTATTTAATCATATTTACAATAAGATACGTTTCCCATGTCTTATTATAACATACAAAATCATCCTTCTTCTCGAAAGATTTTAAGCAATTTAATTAATCTCAGAGAATATTGGCAAGAGTTGGTCTTATGATAAGATTAATTAAATAATCAATTATTCAAGTATTTCCCTATTAGGTATGATTACCTAAGGGGATCAATGCCATTAAATCACCACCATATGTTTGGAGCATAATAAGTCAATAACAAGATAATTTCATGATATAATGTCAAACTCTAGTCAATCCAATCATTACCAATATGTGACTTTATCACAAAATGACTTTCAAGTTAAAGAACCCAAGTCTAGTAAGAAGACTAGACAAATACTTTTCTATTAGATAAATACTGAAAATATTACATCCCTCATGTATTCTTAAAATGAGATTTAATAATGATATTTAAATCATGTGATCGCACCCATTATTGTTGAGGACACATTTCCCATTAAAGTGAAAATCTCCCACTTGTCCATAAAATTAATAAGTGATCTAATGCATGCAAACTAATAAACAATATAAAGAAGAAACCATCATCTTACATTGTGATTCTCTTTAAGTCCTAAATATTGGGTTACTATCTCCCACTCAATGCAAGGTGTCTTTATTGGTTTTACGTATAAAATTGCAAAATAAATGATCATATATTTGTGAGAGTGGTTTCCTCGATCACATATTGGAGAATTTTCTTAACTAGATTGATCGGATTCATCTATCATAGATACCTTCCTTCTCAAAAGTTAGGCCACGGCATTTTTCATCATTATGTTTTCCACTAATATGAAAACACATTACTCCTCGAGTGGCCCCGAGATATTGTTTTAACCACATGACAAGGGGTGGACAATTCCTATTTTAACATATTAAAAATCGCACTTATTCCATTCGAAATCGAGCCACAACCATCATAACCCAAAATATGCCCATTTGACCCCATTTTTCGTAACAATGATTTCATCTAAGTAATAAAACAATCGTAGTAACACAAATCAAAGTTAATATGAAAAATCATCCGTCAATGCCATCTTAACTCAGGCGAACAATCTTTAGTCAAAAGAATCGACTCATTAGAATACTAAAATATTACATCCCACATGTATTCTTAAAATGAGATTTAATAATGATATTTAAATCATGTGATCGCACTTTTGTTGAGGACACATTTCCGACAATCTCCCACTTGTCCTCGACAAGTGTGCTATTAATCTCCCACTTGTCTTTCAGGTCGTACTTGCAAGTGATCATATCGAGAGTGGTTTCTCGATCTGGAGAATAACCGATATCGGTCATCTATCATAGATACCTTCCGAGCGTGGCCACGCATTTCCAGTTCATTACTCCTCGAGTGGCCCCGAGATATTGTTTTAACCCGAATCATAACCCAAAATATGCCCATTTGACCCCATTTACGAAGGTCGTAGTAACACAAATCAAAGTTAATATGAAACCTTAGGCTAACAATCTTTAGTCAAAAGAATCGACTCATTAGAATACTATAATGCTCTCGCCACAACCAATATAAATTTCATCATAAGGCCCGACAAAATGTTCCTAACAAATGGGCCTTTATGTGATCGACTAGTCATCCCACATGACTCTATGGCACTTGAACTTGCCATCAATCGCATCACACTCTAGTCACTTCGAGACGTCACCTCATACAAGTGACTATGGGCTAATACTATGTTAATCCGGGTTCACTTTAACGGGGTTCAACGTTGTCTCTACAACCCGTTTTGATGTAACAAAGTATAATAAAAGATTTTTAAAGTAAAACTCGAACGACAAATGCGATTATCACATATGAATAGTCAATGCCTGATTACTATTCATGTTCTAAAATCTAATTTGATCTTGTATGTAGTTGTTCATTTCAATTCAATTGAAATGACATGACTCATCATGTTTAGCCTTTGAGAAGGCTTTGGTTAGTAGGTTTTATCAACTTCTTGTACCTTACTCAACCTTACTACATACTCGTTTTTCTTTGTAATGTATACATTTGCATTACAAAACTTTCCGAGTACGTGTCGAGATCCAATCAAGACATAGTCCCTCTAGCCTTAGAATAGCTCCCACTGTTTTCACAAGGTGTGGGGATTCATCCTTCTTGCACATCTCATGATTGCAAGTGTACTCAATTTCCGTTATAAATATCTCTCATTGTTCTTTATTGCCTAGAACGATTCTAGAAAATCTACTTCTTAATTAACATTGCCACAATGGTATCTTAACCATCCTAATGTGTTTTGATTATGGTTTTGTCGGAAACCATGCTCAATCTCAATTGTCAATTGTCACTTGTGTAACACCCTTACACAAAATTGCATCATAAACACTTTGCATCATAGCCTTAATGCTTCTGCAAGCACTTAAGGGTAATCTTTATGGCTTACTTGGTAAAGATTACTTAAATTCGATTTTGAAAACAATTCATCATACTCAAAGCATATGAAGTGTTATACATCATTTCTTTTTAATTGATTCGGCAACGGAAGCAAATGAAATCAATCAAATATGTTCAATTTAATTGAACTAGTCATGAATCTTATCAACATAAGACTTCTTACTGACGCTAATACCATGTGGATTTATCTTCATAAATCCGGATATTCAAGATGTATTATAATACTCCAAAAGTCTTAAATCATTCTCAATGATCAATATGTCATCCATATATCGGACTAATTAAAAATTCTGTAACTCCCACTAAACTCCATGTATAAACACAACTTCTCGACTTATCGAGAAATGTTTTATCAAATGATCAAAATGTTGATTCCAACTCATTGATGTCCTACTTAAGATCCTCTCTTAAGTTTCACATTATCTTAGGATTGCAAGAATCTATAAAACTCATGACATGTATTGAATACATTCCTTCTATTGAAGAAGTGGGTTTTAGATTCACTTGCTGTATGCATATTCTCATAATGAAACACAATCCCTAAGAAGATCCAAATAGACTTAATCATTTCAATTAGTTCAAAACCCTTTGCAACCAATCTTGCTTTGAAATATCTCTTTATTAGTGCAAAACCCTTTGTCACTAATCAAGCCCTTTTGTTTCGGATTTTCATGGCTCTAAGCCTTGTATTGAGTTGTGACTTAAACATTCTTATGTAAGTCATATGTTCATTACTTTCTAGAAGTAATCAACTTGAATCAAACGATTTCTTTTGTAAGTTATAAGCTCTTTACTTTCTTAAAAGTAGCATGAATTCATCATACTTAACAAGTGACGAATTTAACCTCCTAGGTTTTGAAGAAACAATGTCTTACACAAAACGTCTCATGTAGCCAAGAAAGACCAGTTTCTTGCGACATAACATTCTCTGTGGCATTCTTTGTGGCTCTTGAATAATTTCTCCCACTCTGTCTTCTAAAAATAAACTTGTATTTTAGAAAGACAGCTTCACGAGCCGCAAACCCGTCGTACTCGTGCTAATTGAAGAGGAAAAATGAGCATTTGTTTCTTGTGAAAACTTACAAACATGGTACCCTTACCATTTCATATCTCATATGATTCGATTTAGTGGAAAAATAATTTAGACAAAAATGATAAAATCCCCAAAAGGATCAAGTAACTTAAAGTAACTTGATTGAAGTCCAAACCATATCGAATAGCGTTTCATTTCTTATCCAACCACACATTATTCTATAATGCGTGCTAAGAGAGATTAACTTGTGATATTATATCACATCTCCTTTGGCTTATATCAAAGTCTTCACTTTGATAATCCCATCACGACTAAATCGTGATTCCTTGAACTCTTTAAACTTCTTCAAAGATTTTTCTATTTACCTTATTAACTGAACACATTAGCGCCAACTTAAATCGTTGGTAAAAGAAAATGATTAACCTATTTTGGATCAATGATTTAAAACCTCGATCTCCTTTTCAACCAAAAGGCACGAGATATCTTGCTTTGAATACAAGATACGCATATACCATTAACAATCTAATGGTTTCAAGAGTACTCGATAACTCTTTGCGTTCATCATTCCAAAATTCAAGGTTTAATCTTGGGTTACCAATTTGTGTCTTGCATCATCTTCATGATATATCATTCTAGTTTGGTTTAGAATATAATCACCTTGATAATGGGCTAGCCATACATCAAATCGTGGTGTATAGGGTCACAAAAGTGAAACCTCTTTTGTATCTTAACAAGTTTGTATTCTTATTTAGAGTTTATGTACTTAATAGTCACAATTAAGTACAACTCCAAACCCAAAAACTAGATTTATTACACAATGACTCTATCTCTCGACTTCATTGTTGCTAGTCGTCATATTCTAATCATCTTATGTGTCGAATACAATGATGAAAACCTCCACTGGTTTCTAATATTGACGAAGTGGTACTAGCAAAATTTATGTTTAATCAAATAAACATTTAAAGAACAAGGTCCCATTAGATGTCCCACAACTAACTTGTTGATTCTTCAATAATTTGGGGTAGTTTCCTTTCTTGTGTCCAACAATTAAGACAATGGAAACTTTATCGGTCGGGATTGATAGGTTTAGTATCGCTATTCTCAACAACTTTACTTTTAACATTACCTTGTATCAATTCCATTATAATCTTTACTTCTTGAGCCTCGTCCTCATCTTAACGGTTTAAGAGAATGCTCCCACTCATTTCAATGAGTCTTTGCTTTGAGAAGCAAAATTGAATTCATGAAGATCACTCTTCATTTGTTCGTTTTAGTCTTAAAACATTCATTGAAGTGGTTGCGTTATTTTGGTCAATTACGAATTTTTGACAAAACTAATTACCAAAACAATTTATTGCTTCAAGGTACTTAATTCATTTAAGTACATGGAAAAACAATCTATTGTAAGTAGATGTGTTAGTCAAGAATCAAAAACCTGTTTGATAATGAATAACTTAAATCTATACTCTTTGCAAGAGATCCTTAGCAATGGTTAATTCGAGGTCTTTAGAAGAAAATTCAAATTTTGTCTTTAGTTACGATGTTTTAATGGAGTTTTGAATCAAAAACGAAATGATATCGTATATGAATTGTGGTAAAGAAATAGAACAATATAACAACGGAATAGTGGAAAACTTAACATTTATCGTTTTATTAATACTTGAAAAAACAAGTATAGCATTTACATAGTGACCTCTACCCAACTATGATAAATGATTCCAAGATCCAAATTCATATTAACTTGGGCACGGTGTGGCCGATACATCCCTTATCAATATTACTCGGTGGATTAACTCTTTAATCGATTCTACTTTTAGAACTCTTGGTCGATAAAATTACATTAACATTTATCTTTAGCCCAAAACACATTCAACAAGGGGACGGTGTGGCCGATAAAACCCTTATCGAAAAACTTTTGTGAGTTCAAACCAAATTTCGAATAAATGTGTCCATGATCCAAACCCATATTAACTTGGGCACGGTGCGGCCGATGAAACCCTCATCAACATGAATTCGGTGGATAGACATTTATCACCCACTTCCCCTACGTAACAAGGTTTGTACCCCGGTGTGGCCGAGTGCACTCCCTCGCGAAATAGGTTTTCATGGTTTCTACTATTTGGTAAGGCTATGTCTCAATTAATTGTTTTAGCGAGAGGTCATGTCAATTTATTATCTATCACGTTTTAAGTGAACTAAAGCGGTGAACTACGATAATTCGAATTGACACGGTCGATAAACTCGATGAAGATGATGATGCATGTTTTAGTTATGGCGATTTAGCGATGCATGTGACATAAAATAAAATGCAAGCATAAAAATAAATAAATCCTAGTATGGCCTTTCCTAAAATAGAAAAACTATTTAACTATTACATATTCGGAAACCAACTCCATTGGTCCCTTGAACTTCGGTTGTGACATGCATCTCGAGGTAACACCGTCTTTATGTATCGCCATTCTTGAAGAAATCCGTCTTTGGGAACTCCGGAATGAATAAAATTACATAATAAATTACATAATTTCCTATTATAAATTTGTAACTAAAATAAAATAAATCTATTAAATTACAAAACGGTGATACGAGATCACAATAAAATTACAACCGAATCGATATTCCCATACATTTCGGGAAATACCAATTAAAATCTAAGGCCATACTAAGTAAAATTACATAATTCAAAAATTACATAAAATAAATTATGACAATCATAAAGAAAATGCAGCATTATTATATATATGAGCATGCCCAATTTTATGCTAAATCGCCTTTAATTAGCCAATATCGTATATTACTCGGTTTTTACGGATTTGCGTGATTTCAACATTTTACAATCACAAAAATTACATAAATTCATATTTATGCATAAGTTAATTACCCTAACCTCTTAGGACTCAAAATTTAGTCTTCACTAATTATTTGACCATAATTAACTCATATTTCTAAAATTGTTCATTAATGGACCAAAAATTACAAAAATAAGCTATAAACTTCAAATAAATCACAAAATTTTAAATAAATTTGAAATTTGAAATTTAAACTCATGAACATTCTGCAAAAATACCATGACACTCATAATGTTCAAAAACTTAGGTTAAAAATTTCGAAATTTTTCCGGAAAAACAATGTTGCGGTTTATCGGTTTTAACTAAAATAATCATAAAAACATGGGAAAAATATATTCATAAACTTTTCAATTTTAGATCTGAAAAAGATAATAAAATGCAACATTGGACTTTTTTCCTTAGTCATAGATTATGTTTTATTAATATTTTCACTAATAATGTCACTATTTATGCTATTTTTCTTCAAAAATCCATAAATCATGCAAAAAGACTTCACTATAGCCCATTATTTTACACACATCTTTTAAACTTGCATGTGACAACATATTAAATTTCTATGACCAGATTCGAAATTTATCTCATATTAACCTATTTTTCACCTAAATCCGAATTTAATAATGAAAAATCCATTTTTCGAGCATAAGAAGTCCAAAAATTATGAAAATTTACAGGCTATCTCAAAATAATATATGTGACAACATATCCAAAAATCACTGGAAAATTCGAAGTATAGCTAATTTTCGACCGAAAATGACATTTTTACTCATAAAATCACATTTAAATGCCATTATTGTATAATATGAACAATAAAAATCCGTAAATTTAACCAAAATATCCTAAAACATTTTAGGACCCGAAATATTAACATGCATGAATTAATTTCGTGATATATCATAATAACACAAATTTTACAAGTTTTATATGATAGTCTTTATAACTCGGAAAAACTTTTAACCGATTTGCATGCAAACAACCATGGCTCTTGATACCGATTGAAGGAAAAGTAGATCTATATACTAACATATTCATATATGTTTTAATTTAATTTGTCATAAAATTAATAAGTGATCTTATGCATGCAAACTAATAAACAATATAAAGAAGAAACCATCATCTTACATTGTGATTTTCGGATTTATGGGCACAAGTGAGTTCACCTACTCACTTGTTCTTGAGCTTCCAAATATTGGATGAACAAGGTTCAAATTAGAACCTCTCCCAAAAGCATATACCCAAGGAAACTCATAATAACCAATATTATTTAGATCTAGTAATAATATTGGTTTTACTATAAAATTGACACAAAATAAATTGTATTTTTACTCTTGAAAATCTCGGTCAAGAGGGAGTATTTGTGAGATTTTATTTCTCTAGAAAAATCACATATTGTATAGATTATCCATTTTCTTACACTAGAAAATTTTTGTATCAAAAATGATGAATGAATGAATGAAAAGAAAAACTCTCTTTTCTTTTCTCATATGGTTGGCCGAAATAATGGCCTTGGGTAGTATGCCCAATGCTTTTTATTTTTGCTCTTCTCAAAAGCTTAGGGTTGCATGGCTAGAAGGTAATCTTTCATCATTATGTTTTCCACTAATATGAAAACACAATATTAACCACATACTCCTTCTAATTTCGGCATTTTCATAATAAAATGGATGGTCCATTTTATTTTGTCATTTGTCAATTTTGTCACATGTAACATGTTACATGACATGTCACAATGTAATGTATTTTTAACATATTAAAAATCAACATACTCATAAAATATGTCATTTACAAAATCGACTAGTAATTCGTAATGACTCGTACCAAAAATGTTTCCAAATTATAAATTACAACATTCTGTATTTATAATAATTTATTCATTCCGTTTCAATTGTTTCTGTAAACAATGATTTCATCTAAGTAATAAAACAATTCGATTACTTAGACCGTGTCTTATTTAATCATATTTACAATAATATAAGTAAATTATACTCAGAAAATCATCTGTCAATTTTAAGCAATTTATTTAACTCGTATCGGTATACGATTAATTAAATAATCAATTAAGAGTATTTCCCTATAGGTATGACCTAAGGGGATCAACTGATCACCACCGTCGCACGACAGTAATGTCAAACTCTAGTCAGCCAATCATTAGCGATATGTGTGGACCAGTTGACTGTAAAATATTACATCCCACATGTATTCTTAAAATGAGATTTAATAATGATATTTAAATCATGTGATCGCACTATTGTTGAGGACACATTTCCCAACACTGGATTGACATGGTATTCGCCCCTAGTTACTTATATGAGCTGACGTCTCGAAGTGACTAGAGTGTGATGCGATTGATGGCAAGTTCAAGTGCCATAGAGTCATACGGGATGACTAGTCGATCACATAGGCAGACTGTACGAGACACTCTGTCGGGCAGTGACCACTTATAGAGTTCTGGTAATTCATAAAGCCTGGTTGTGGCAAGAGCTACTATAGTATTCTTATGAGTCAATTCTTTTGACTAGAGACTATTCGCCCAAGTTGGCACAAATTTCTGATTAGCTTTGATTTATGCTCTACGACTGTCGTAAATGAGGTCAAATGGGTATATTTTGGGTTATGATGAACTGTGGCTGAACAAAGGGAATAGTGTGATAGGAATTGTCCACCTCTTGCCAGGGTCGTTTGAAATCTCAAGGCCACTCGAGGAGTAGTGAACTGGAAATGCGTGGCCACGCTCGGAAGGTATCTACGGTAGATAATTTCGGTCAGACAGTTACACTCCAGATCGAGGAAACCACTCAAGATATGATCAAGTGCAAGTACGACCTGCGAGACACCTTGCATTGAGTGGGATGTTGTAATAGGACACGAAAATTGGTGACGCACACTTGTCTCGAACAAGTGGGAGATTGTAAGAATATGTGTCCTCAACAATAGTGCGATCACATGATTTAATATCATAATTAAATCTTATAATAAGAATACGTAAGGGATGATTCATTATATAATCAACTGATCATCATTAATCGGTAATGATTGGCTGACTAGAGTTTGACATTACTGTCGTATGACGATGGTGGTCAGTTGATCCCTTAAGGTCACACCTAAAGGACAACTCCCTTAATGGATAAATTGATTAATTGTATGACGATACAAGTTGATCAATTCCTTAAAATTGAACAATTCGTTTGTGAGAGAGAATATTAATATCTTATTGTAATGGGATTAAATAAGATTTATTTTAGTAATTGAAATATTTTATTACTAAAATTGTTTATTGTTTGAGAAACAATTGAGATAAGAATGAATGGTTAATTATAAATACAAGATGTTGTTAATTATAATTATATGACCCATTTTATTTATGTGATCAAGTATCACTAGTCAATTTGTTTTACGTAATTTAATTAATTGTAAAATGATATTTATGTGATAAATATGCATCAAATTAATTAATAACATGTAACATGCTACATGTGACATATTCTGTGACAAAAGACAAATTGACAAAATAAAATGGTAGTCCATTTTATGTAATATGGACCGAATGAGGGGAGTATTAGGGGTGTGAGGATGATATTATTTTATGAGATAAATCAAACATCATCATTGCTAGTGCATACTAGCTTAAACACCTAATATATTGAGAAGACCAAAAGTAAAAGCAAGATGCCAATTTTTGGCACCTAGCCCTTGCCCCAACCGGTTTTCTCTTCCTCTTTTCCTTAAGAGATTTGCTCTCTACTTCCTTTACTCATTCATTCACAATACTACATGCAAAATACTTATTCTCTCCTACTTCTCTCTAAAACAAGGTTTTAGAAATATTGATTTGTTCATCTAATATTATAACAACCATTGGATTACTAGTGTAGTAATAAACATAATATTGGAATCATTTTAAGGATGCTAGTTTATTAATCTAGTTAATTAGTATACTAGTTTACGGGATAAGTCTTGGGTGCAATCTAAGGAGGATCTCTACTTTGGGATGTTTGGAGGATCATCCAATATATTAAGCTCAAGAACAAATAAGGAAGGTGACCTTATTTGTGCCCTATATTTCGGACCTATACACAATGTAAGGGACATTGTTTTTCCTCATAAATCTCTTATTTTATTATGCGTGCACTAGATTTAAAGAACAAATAATTAAGAAGTTAATTAGTTCATTATTAGAGGAGTCTAATAAAAGGTAAATAAACCTAACAAATACTACAACCTGAAGACCATTGCGGCGTCGAGGCGACTCAAAAGGGTTTGAGCCAAGGACCTGCCGTCGAGAAGGTCGACGTCGAGGCGACTCGGGGATTCGAGTCAAGGACCTGCCGTCGGGAACATTTTAGAGTCTGTCGACTTCCGATTCGGGTCATTTAAAGTCCATTAGACTACGTATAAAGGCTTACCAACCATGAGAAGGAATCATACCTGAGGTATCTTCGGGATACGTCCTTGAATCATTTGCGTGCAAAGGCTCGCTAGTCGGTGTTGAAGGTGCGTTTTGAGGCTTGCCAACCATGTTGAAGGGGCGTTTCGAGGCTCGCCAGCCATGTTGAAGGTGATGCGTAGAGGCTCGCCAGCCATGTTGAAGGTCGAATGATCGACTGTGGGAAATAGCCTGAAACATCGGGCTTATTTCAAGATATTGTCTGGTTGACGTTGAACCAGGTTGACGTTGATAGGTTCGGCTAGAGGGCAATGAACTCAAACTTACTGGATGTCCTAAATGAACTCCGCGGGGATAAATCATCTAAGCAAGGCTCTTTGAAAAACCATTTAGGGAGAGCGTTGCGTCGGGATCATGAATGATGTTGTGAGGATCTTTGAAAGACTTATGTAAGATCCATGTAAAAATAGGCACTCGCTGGGAGTTGGAAACTTCTCAGGACTCACCGGGGATATGAGTTGTTGCTTGTTGGAAGGTACCTTACGCCATGTAATTGATGTGGCTGAACCCCTTGGACTTGACGGGTCACCGTTTGTTGGGAAGAACCCAGTACTCAGTTGGAGTGAGTTTGTCTTCTCAATATTACCTGCATGATTAATGACCACACAAATTCGCAGTCACATAGACAAGCACGTTGAATGCAAGCATATAAGCACGTAAGCACATAAGCATGTGAGCAATTAGCACATAAGCAACTAGCATGTAATATCTCACGCGAGGGGAGATAGAAATTTCGAAAGTTGTGAAGCTTAAAATTGAGTCTTGTTGCTCGTAAATTCGTGATTTTATAGATCAGAGACACGTGACTGTTGCGACATTGACTCATACAGACGCATACTGACAGACTGACAAGCAGATGGTCGTGAACGTGATACAAATTTGGTATCGACACGACACCGGGGTGACTGTGACAGACTTTGCTTATGTGTGTGCAACTCCTTGGCCAAGAAAGGGTGACAACGCGCATCAGATCCCTGAGGTGGAAGGTTCGCTCGGTTGGGGAACACGAATTGATTATCTTCGGACATCTTTGCCTCCGTTTGCTTTGTTGGAGATGCCTTCTCGAGTTTTGATGATTCGGAGAACGGAACCAAGACTTCGTCATCGTCCAAACCGAGCACTAGGCTATGGGCAGTTTTATTTTGGACTGTAGTTGGGACTCAAAAGAAGTTTTAAGGATAAAGGATGGGTGACGTCTCGAAAGAGAAGCCCCCCGAGTGAGAAGGTGGGAAGTTGAGAAAAGGAGGAATGGGCGATGTCTTAAGGAAGAAGCCCCCAGTAAAGAGGTATGGGAATAATTTTTGCAGCAGGGTGGGCTGCTTTTGAGGATTGATGGTGATGGTTGAGATTGAAATGGGTGTGTGGTTGTGTCCTTGTTGGGGGACTGCCTACGTATTCGCGTGTTTGCGAAATCAAACCAGATCGTAGTTCTGAGATAGTTATTGAGGATTGAAAATTAGAAATGTTGTGAAAGGAGTATGCGGTTGTGCCCTTGTAATAGGATTGCCTACGTATTCGCGTGTTTGCGAAATCAAACCAGATCGTAGTTCTGCATGTGTGTGCAATGGGTTGCAAATTAATGGTGTGAAAATTGAATGTGTGTGGGGGTGTGGGTGTGTCCTCGTAATAGGACTGCCTACGTATTCGCGTGTTTGCGAAATCAAACCAGATCGTAGTTCTGAGTGGTCATAATTGATTTTGAGGTGTATGGTTGTGCCCTTGAAGGACTTCCTACGTATTCACGTGAAGTGAACTTAAACCAGATCGTAGTTCTGAGTGTTTGATGATAATTGATTTTGAGGTGTATGGTTGTGTCCTTGAAGGACTTCCTACATATTCACGTGAAGTGAAATCAAACCAGATCGTAGTTCTGAATGTATGTGCCTAAGCGAGTTGTTAGGACCTTAAAGTGTGAGGGTCATGGCGGTAAATTCCGTTTGGTGACTCGAAAAATTGATTTGAGAGAATCCCTCCTTGATCATAAATCGAAGAGGTGTAATTTGTGAAAATGTTCCTTATCATGTGAGCACAGTGAGAAGTGGACCCTAAGGGTAGATTGGGTATGTCCCGTTCTCGGTAGCAAAGCATTCGAGGACTCCGTATTTGGGTCAGGGCGAAAATGGCTTCGACATTATGGAATGTGGAGTTTGGTAATAATAGGTTTGTTTGACATATAAAAATCTGGAGCTTAGGGTCACGACGGTAAATTTCGTTTGGTGACTCGAAGGTTGATTGGAGAGAAATCCCTCTTGATCATGAATCGAAGAGGCATAGTTTGTGAAAATGTTTCTTGTTACGTGAGTACACTAAAAAGTTGACTCTAAGAATGAAATGTGCATGTCCCGTTCCAGGGAGCAATGTTTTTTGAAGACTCTGTATATGGCTTCGACATTATGGAATGTGAAGCTTGGTAATTCGAGGTTTGTTTGACAGATAAAAATCTGGAGTTGAGGGTCACGACGGTGAATTCCGTTTGGTGACTCGAAAGTTGATTGGAGATAATTCCCTCTTGATCATGGATCGAGAAGGTATAGTTTGTGAAAATGTTTCTTGTTAAGTGAGCACACTAAAAAGTGGACTTTAAGAAAACAATGTTTTTGAAGACTCCGTATCGGGGCCAGGGTAGGAAATGGCTTCGACCTTATGGAATGTGGAGCCTAGTAATAATAGGTTTGTTTGACAGATAAAAATCTGGAGTTTGTATTTTGTGGTGTTTAGGCCGATGGGTTACGACTTGTAATGTTGTGCGGAATGGGGTCTCAAGCTTGATGTGGCCTGAGCACGAAATGGTTGGTAAATAATTTGGGATAAGAATCCCATGTCTGGACCTTAATGGTTAAGGTGTGATATTACGAGCTTGAGGGGAATACTCAGAAGCCTACCTGTAGCAGTCTCTAGAAGGACTTAGGGGTGAAGCAGTGTTGGCTGAGGTTTTGGTGTTTGGCGTTTTTGGACTCATCGGTCTGGGACTTGGTGTGTTGGACTTATTGGCCCTGGGCTTTGAACTTGTTGGTCCTGGACTTTGTGTGTTGGACTCATGGGTCCTGGGCTTTGGACTTGTTGGTCCTGGACTTGGTGTTTTGGACTCATGGGTCCTGGGCTTTGGACTTGTTGGTCATGGACTTGGTGTTTTGGACTCATGGGTCCTGGGCTTTGGACTTGTTGGTCCTGGACTTGGTGTTTTGGACTTATTTGTCCTGGGCTTTGGACTTGTTGGTCCTGGACTTGGTGTTTTGGACTTGTTGGTCTTGAAATTTTGTGTGTTGGACTCATGGGTCCTGGGCTTTGAACTTGTTGGTCCTGGACTTTGTGCGTTGGACTCATGGGTCCTGGGCTTTGGACTTGTTGGTCCTGGACTTTGTATTTTGGTGTTGGACTTGTTGGTCCGAAGTTTGAAAAGTGACGGTTTAATTCCGTTATTTGAAATTGTGGGAAAATAACGAATTTGAATTTCGCTATTTCATTTTTGTTTGAAAAAGAATGGTTTTAAATTCCGTCGTTTGGAATTGAGAGAAAATAACGAATTTGAATTTCGCTATTTTGTTATTTGTTTGAAAAGAACGGTTTTTAAATCCGTCGTTTGGAATTGTGGGAAAATAACGAATTTTGAATTCCGTTATTTCATTTTTTGAAAAGTGACGGTTTTGCATTTCGTCGTTTGGAATTTGTGGAAATAGCGAATTTGAATTTCGTTATTTCATTTTTTGTTTTGGCTTTAGCCCAACATTTTGTTAGACGTTTGTTTGTGCTTTTGGGGATTTCGGCCTTTCGAGAAGGGTTTCAATCTGGTTTTGTTTTGATTTTGGCTTGTGCCTTGGCTTTTGCTTTGGCTTTGGTTTTTGCTTTAGCTTTGACTTTGTCTTTGGCCTTGAATGGCTATTGGCTTGGGCCTTTGATTTTGGCCTTGGGTGAGTAGCTTTGATTTGGTTATGGGTTTTGCTTTTTCTTCGGCTGGATGGCTTTTGCATTGGCTGAATGGCTTTTGGTCTTTGTTTTTTTTGCTTAGGCTTTAGCCTTGGCTTTTGCTTTGGCTTTGGTTTTCGCCTGTTTTATTTTGGCTTGGATGTATTGGTTCTTTGCCGTCCGTCGTTCGGGGAAGGTAACGGTGCAGACGGGGCTGTACCAGTTGGTAAGAGGTTGATACTTGGTGATGGGATGTTTTTGTGGGGAATGGGCTTGCCTTCCAACTTTGATCATGAACAAGGAGATGTCCTGGTTTGTTATCTGGGTTCGTCATAGAATCCCTTTGATAAGAGCTCGTTCTAGATTGGTTGCTAATGAAAGGTTTATATTGCCAGACATGGAATAGGTAAAGAGAATGGACACGGAATGTCGAGTCCTCTGCTTACTCGGTACGGAGCGTCACTCGAGTGTACTCACATTGAATTGGAACATATTGTATGTTTTAAATCAATTCTCAAATCAATTCTCTTTGTCAACGGGAAATGGTAAAGAGGAGAATATATGATAGTTGGAAATTGTGCTTTGATTTAGATAAATAAGAGGTTAGCACAGACTCGATGGATACATGTGACTCATGAGGACAGCCCCCAGTTGTCATTTAGAAATAAAAGGACAGATACTAGGATAGATATGAGAAAGACTAAGACTCGGACTCGGACTTTGACTTGATATCAGATACGAACTCCTAATCATCATCTTCCTTCTTGAAGATCTCCTCTGCAACATCCAGCAGCTTGAATGTTTGGTCTTGAGCATTGACCCACTTGAGCACTTCACTCTCGTTGTTGGGAATGATATGAGGACAATAGTCGATGAGGCTTTCATCTCCTTGCAGAATGAGATGTTCATTAGGGTTGTTTTCATCACTTGGTTAACATAGAGATGAAGCTATCAGTTCATGGTTGTCGACCAAATTTTGAATAACATGTTTCAGTTTGAAGCATGTTTCAGTATCATGACCCTTTCCTTGATGATATTGGCAATAGGCGCTGCCGTTCCAGAAACGGGTTTTCCTGCATTCAGACGGGTCCGGAGTGGGCCCGATTGGTTGTAGCTTCCCTTCAGTCACAAGCTTTTGAAGAGTTGCGGCATAGGTTTTGTTGAGTCTAGTGAATGTCCTTTGAGAACGTTCAACCTTGCTGTTTGACTTGAGACATCCAGAAGGATTGTCTTGACTGAGAGGTGCGACTATGATTTTGCCAGCTTCGATCATATCTCGAATGGCATTCTTGAGTTTGAAGCAGGATTCGGTGTCATGGCCCTTGCCTTAATGATATTGGCAATAGGCATTACCATCCCAGAATCGGGTTCTCCTATGTTCTGGTGGGTCCGGAGTCGGACCAATGGGTTGCAGCATTCCTTCTGAAGCAAGTATCCCCAGAGCAATGCCATTTGCTATTCCCAGATTTGTGAAAACCCTTTGATGTTTTCCCATGTTTCCAACATTGGTGTTTTTTGGGATGTTTTTGTGAGTTTTGTTTTTTGTTTTTTTTGTTTTTGTCAATCCTGGGCGGAAACAGGATTTGGTCTTTTTCAATGGAAAGTTTTGGGGAAATTGCTTTATATTTTGAAAGGGATTTGGGTGAGGCCATTTCATGTTCTTTGTTGGTACGTTCGTGGATGTGGAAACCATCGGATGACTCCTCATTTTCAACAGCTGTTGGTTGGTGAATGGAGGGTTGGTTTTCTCCTTGGTGGTCAGGTTTATTTTTAGTACTACCAAACCTTTTCTCCAAATTAGCTACCCGGATGTTCAAGTCATTGATAGCAACTTGCAGCTTTGAGAATATGTTGTTGATGGAGACGGAGAGCATCATTATAGCGCTTTGTATGCCATCCTCATCAATTGCATGAATTTTCTCATCGTCAGGAGAGATGAGATGAGAGCAGTCTAGGGAAGATTCTTGACTGTGTCCAATAGGGTTTTCTGGAGGGTTTTTTGTTGTTGTTGGCAGGTAGTCGGCTTTCAAGGAGCTTAACCCTTTGCTCAATATCAGAAGAGAGAAAATTCCCGGCTATCATTTTGTCCTCAACTTGGGAGAGGCGAGTGCTCAAGTTTTCCATGGTAGCTAGGAGTCGAAGGACCATGTTGCTGATTTCGGCATAAGTCATGGCGTATGCAGATTGATCGGCTTCTCGAGTTCCTGCTTGAAGATTGAAGGCACCCAAGGGATTCTTATTTGACATAACGATAGGCGTTATAACTTGTGTTGGCAAGGGATTGGACAAACAAAGGCAAGTGCGACACATATGTATAAAAGGCAGTTATGTCGTGAAGACACGACGGTGTGACTAGGTTATGAGTTCATTAAAGATCATGAATGACCTCTTGTATTTGAACTCTTGGTGCATGACTTTGAACTTAGACTCGAGTGTCAACTTTTGCATAGTGATGCCTAGACGGATGATTTCTAACTTAGTTTTGATGCGCGTTCATGGCGTGACGTCGTTAGGACACGACATGTACACAAACTTGACCTTTGACCCGTAATATAGGGGAAATGCGGGTTTAAAACCCGACAGGTTTTGACTCTGTTAACGCCATTGAAGATGTCTCGACAATTAGGCGACATGACCTAGACCAGAAGGTAGGTACTAACTTCGGCGGAGACTTGACGTTATCTAGCCGACTTGACTTGAAATCGACCAGACTCTAATCGACTCGAGGCTGAATCAGAAAGGTGGACTGAAGTTTTCGAAAATAGAAATTTTCAAAAGGATTCATTTGTCGTTTTATGGACAGCTTTCGAAGAGTAAGGATCTTCAAAAGGTCGGCTAGTTGAAAGGGTTGTCTTAGGTTCGTTTTCAAAAGACGGTTTGAGTTGAAATTGCGGCGGCTCTGAAAACAATGTGTTATTTCCAAAGACGGCTTTTGAAATTCCGAATCACGGATTTGAAAATCGAGAATTGAAGAATTTTGAATCGTCGTCACAACGGCCATGAAAACGGTTAAATTTGTTTTCAAACGATTTGAAAATTTGATTTGAAATCTGAAAACGGTTAAATTGGTTTTCAAATGATTTGATTTTTGATTGAAATTTGAAAGTGGTTAAATTGGCCGTCAAAGATTTGATTTTGAATTGAAATTTGAAAACGGTTAAATTTGTTTTCAAATGGTTTGATTTTGGATTGAAATTTGAAAACGGTTAAATTTGTTTTCAAAGATTTGATTTTGAATTGAAATTTGAAAACGGTTAAATTTGTTTTCAAATGATTTGATTTTTGATTGAAATTTGAAAGCGGTTAAATTGGCCTTCAAATGATTTGATTTTGAATTGGAATTTGAAAACGATTAAATTCCCTTTCAAATGATTTGAAATTGTATTTAAAAATCGGAAAATGGTTAAATTGGTCTTCAAAAATTGCTTTTGAATTGGAATGTGAAAACGGTTAAATTCGCTTTCAAGTGATTTGATTTTTGATTTGAGATTTGAAAACATTTTAATTTGTTTTCAATGATTTGATTTTTGATTTGATTTTGGAAAACGGCTAAAATCATTTTCAAGACTTGAAATTGGAATTTGTGAGGATCGAATTCGTCATTACGACGGGTTAGAAAACCGTTTTGACCTTTGAAAGACGATATGCAAATTGAAAAGTGTGAGAATTAAAATCGTCATTACGACAGGTTAGAAAAGCTAAATTTGATTTCGAAAACGAGATTTAAAAGTTGCACGGGTTGAAATCGTCATTACGACGGTTTGAAAAACCTTTTTGTTTGAAAACTGATTTCGAATTTTGAAAATTCGAGGGTAGAATTCGTCATTACGACAGCGTAAAAGGGTGCTTTGAGAATGCAACGGTCGGTGACAGGACGAGGTTTGAAATGTCCACTATGACGACGTAAAAGGGTATTTTGAAACAGTTTGTGAAAACCGGGTTTGAAATCGTCATTAGAACGACATGAAAAGGTGCATTTGAAATTGGTTATAAAAACCGGGTTTTGAAATGGCCATTATAATGGCATAAAAAGTTATGCAACGGTCGGCAAAAGATCGAGGTTGGAAACGGTTGTGAAAAACCGGTTTTGAAAATCGTCATTACGACGGCCTAAAAAGGTTCTTTTGAAACGGTTGTGAAAAACCGGGTTTGAAAATCGTCTTTGGACAACCTAAAAAGGTGTGTTGAAACGGTTGTAAAAACCGGGTTTGAAAATCGTCATTACGACGGCATAAAAAGGTGTTTTGAAACGATTGTAAAAACCGAGTTTTGAAATGGCCATTATAACGGCCTAAAAAGGTGCTTTTGAAATGGTTATGGAAAAACCAAGGTTTGAAATCGTCATTACGACTGCATAAAAAGGTGTGCAACGGTTGGCGAAAGACCGAGGTTTGAAACGGCCATTATAATGGCGCGAAATATGTTTTTGAAAACGGTTGTAGAAAACCGGTTTTGAAAGTCGTCATTACGACGGCATAAAAAAGGTTTGTAACGGTCGGCGAAAGGCCGAGGTTTGAAACGCCCATTATAACGGCGCAAAAAGGTGTTTTTGAAAGTTTGAAAATGACACGGAAGGACTTATGATCACAAAACACATAAGCACTCACAGTTCACTATATTATGCATAATGCTAACACGGGGTTTGGCTTAAAAGGGTGGGTTACACACCAAGCAATCAAACCCCAATTTTCGAGAGGGATACCAATCCAAACAAAATGTGTAAGGAGGGTGCCCTAGCCTCGTGCTCGAAGGTGATGAAAGCTCTTTGATGAAACATAAATGTGTATCGTCAACGGTATGCTTGACTCAATCGGGATTCGAAACGCGGGGATGTGAAAACTCACGCCGACTAGACGAGCTAATTGGTCGAAAAGGGTTAGGTTGTGGGCCCGGACAAGGAACCCGACATATGGCCGTAATATCAATTAATGCACTTTAACCACGACCTTGTTCGAGTTTCACCTCTAAGGATCACAAAGACACAAGTGTCCTAGTTTTCCCCAGCGGAGTCGCCAATCTGTGGACATGGGCCACAAGCCAGTCTGCGGGCAAGAGCTGTCTACCTGTCCGTAGTCACGGGCCACCTGAACGCCAATCCAAATTGTGGACATGCAGCGGTCTTTTGAAAGGCACGCTCGGCGGTGTAAAAATGCTTTCGACCAGATCGTTTTTAGATCGATCGGTTTCGTCTTGGCAAGGGCCACGAAATGATGTTGAGATGTTCGGAGTCGCCACCAAGCATTTGTGGGATGCCTGGAACCCGTTCGAATACACTTTATACCTAGGTCAATCAAGGAAAAAAGCGGTGTTTGACATAGGTACTAAAGAGAAGGACCCGTCCCCCTTTTAGCATTCTATGCCTAAAATGACTCTCGTACGCCCTGGATAAGGCCATCCACTATCCAAAGTTTCTGAGTAAGGGGTGAGGGTATGTATTGGGAAGCCCTTTAATCGGACACCCAATTCCGCCTGCATTAGCGGCCTCTACTGATCGATCATGGTTGTTTAAGTGCAAAAGTTGCTAAAACGGTTTAAATGCATGAATGAACATCCAAGAGCTTAACCTAACATGTGAGAATTTGCTAAGTCGGTTTGTTTATCCACATAGCATGAAATTGATGTCGAAGTTGGATTTAGATTGATTTGGATGTAAAAACGGAAATTAAACATCCATTCACCAAATTCGGGTCATGATGCTTAACACGATCCATTTATTTGAAAAAGTGTGTTTCAAATGACAAAGTGTAAAAACGTGAGCTTATCAATCTGATCCGTCATGTATTCGGATTAACCGTAATCGAGATCGTCCTAGACAAATGCTAAAAATGAGGCAGAACAGTGCCAGGCAGCCCCATTAGGGCGCGAGCCTATTGGCGAGGGAAGAGGCTCTGCCCAGGTTTTTAAATGTGGAAATAGGCAGGTTCTTGGGGCGCGAGCCATGGGGCGAGCCAAGAGGTGCCTCCTGGTTATTAAAAATGTTGTTTAAAACGGTTTTTGTAATGAATGATTTGCATGTATGATTTGCATGACTTGGAATAATTACTATTATATTAGTAGTATTCGTTGTCGGATTTGCAAGTTTGAAAAGTATAGTTTACAAATAAAAATGTAAAATGTGTGTGCTTAACCGTTTTGCTACCGCACTCGAATTAAATCGACATGGCATATATATTAGCCAAGGATGACATATGATATGGTCAAGACAAAGATGAAATAAAAGTGAAATGAAAATGTTTGATTTGAACTAATTATGTTAGGTTCATTTCTTTGTAATTAGTCAAGTTTATCATCGTACTCGAGTTAAAATCCGACATGGTATGTAGAACCAAGGATGATTATGAATTATGACTAATATGTTTGCAAGTGTAAATAAATGAGAAAAATGGTAAATAAAAGAAAAGCGTGTTAAAATACCCATTAAAATGTAATTAACCAATAATATCATCGAGTCACGGAATAAACCGTTATGGTATAAGGAACCAAGGATGATTTTTGTAATGGTCAAAATATTTGTCATAAAAATGAATTAAAATGGTAAAAACCGTAAAAGGAAAGAAGTAAAAATAAAAGAAAGTGTTGAAGGAAAGACAAACTCAGACACATTTGAGTCTGACCTGGGACACCCACAAGAGGCGCGAGCCTCCCTGCATAGCAAGGAGCTTCTTCTGTCTCACGCCAAAACTCGGTTTTGGCTTGTCTAACCTATGTTTGAATCGTGTTATGCATTGTTCATGATCATAAACTCATAAAAATAGTAGAGGCATAAAATAAGTGAGATATTTACACCCTCAAACTTATGTGTATTGATGTTTGCGACGTAGACAACTTTAGAGACGGTTTTCTCGTAGCGTCAACTAACGATCAAAGAAGTTTAAAAGAGTGCCTTAAAAAAGGATTTTGTTTTGAAAATATGTTAATTAAAACATGTTGATTGATTAATTGAGTTGGTCAAATGGGTCGGTCGAATGCACGGCGACGGTACCAAACAAAATGTCTAACACTTATGTTTACGATCGGTAGGTCGTAAACACGTGTCGATTTTGTGACTTAGGAAATCGAGTCTAGAAGTTTAAGAGAGAGGTGATGGGGTGGACGCTCGCGTGAAGATTATGGTGTGTGATGGTGGGTATTTATAGAGAAATGTGGGATGGTAGGTCGGTTGAGTTTGCTTGGAGGCTATGGAGACACCCCAAAGAGGCGCGAGCCACCTAGTGATTGAAAGGGGTGTACCGTCCCTTTCAATTTGGACGTGGCCTTTGCTCCATCCATTGTTTGGTTGGTATGATTTGTGGTATTCATATAAGATGTCGTGTAACAATATGGGCATCTAATAAGATTATATTAGGTGTTACTTGGGGTAGGTACTTTGTGTGCTTGACTCGGGCTTGACCCGTGTGAGTCGGGATTTGAATTTGGAGTCGGTTTTTGGCCCGGTGTTAGTTTTGACTCTAATTAGGGTCATTTTAATGCAAATGGTAAGATAAAACCATTCATAGCATTATTTTCGACATTTTAGATTTGGGTTAACTCGGGTTGACTCAGGTTGACTCGAGTTGCGGGTTTTTGAGTCGGTTTTGGGTCCGAAGACGGTTTTGACTCTAGTTAGGGTCATTTTAATGGAAATGACATGATAAAGACATTAATGGCATTATTTTTGACATTCGAGATTTGGGTTGACTCAGGCTGACTCGAGCTGCGGGTTTCTGAGTCGGTTTTAGGTCTGAAGACGGTTTTTACACTAAATAGTGTTATTTTAATGCAAATGAAGTTAGAAAACTTTTGAAATCATTTTTCATATCCGAGTAGTGCATTAAACCATCTCATGCATAGCCAATCCACGTACGCATATAAAAAACACATTATAGTCCGATCATCATCGGGTGGTTTTTGGAAGGTGCAGATACTGGGTATCTACAACTACTGAATGCAACGCAACGGTTTCATTCAACCAGGATATATACTACTTCATTCTATAACAAATATTACGTGAAAAATTGACTACACTACTAGCTTCCTCATGCATGCATTAAACACATTTCTTTACCTCTAATCATGCATTTGCAACTTCAACAATACAACTTTTAATCATATCACTCTAAGCATTCGTCTAACATTAAGCCATCACTTATCGTCCAAGCTTACTAATAACTTATCCATGTCACAATAAATTATCAGCTAGGTTACTCAACTCAACTATGCCATATTATGAAAGCATTCAACCATACATCTATCATACTTATCAAATACTACTTGACAAACGTTACAACTAATTTAAACTTACTACTTACTATCATCACCACTTGCAAGACTTACAACTCCTTTATAACCAACACGCATAGAACGATTTAGAAAACGCTACTATCACCACATCACGCAATACTGTCATGTACTATAAACATTCTACCACTTCCACTACTTTCATACACATTTCTACTCAACTACATACGTACACAGTTCCTCATCACAATCACACATACTAACATTATAACAGAGACTCTATCACCGATATTCTAACGTAACCATTATACACTAAGCACATGATTCCCGACTCGATATCCCATAACCGGTGACTGACTTAAGCATAATGGGGCCATGATTTTGAAATGAGGGCGCCTAGTCACGCAAAATATAGCATCAGCTGGGGCTCCTAAGATACATACACCAGGTTCATTTTATTACACTCACTACATTCATTAGGCTCATTTGTTACAGGTTCCAAAATCGTCGCTCTGATACCACTTTGTAACACCCCCATATACCAAGGCGCCTTAACAAGACCTTCTCTAACATATAAGGGCATTACCATCTCGGTTACTCGAGGACGGTAATAATCAAAAGTCGATAAAAGAACAATTAAGTTATATTACAAGTGATTACAAACAATAGACGGTACAAAAGGAACAACTGAAAACCACTATCTACTATGTGAACTACTTCTGTCGTGACTCATGATAGACTTGTCCCTCCAAGCACCCAGCTATCATCCAAACAACACCTGCTAAGACTGACTGCTCACCATAGTCGATCACGGCAGACACAACAGAAACAAACAACAAAACAAAACCACACAAGGTCAGCAACTAAGGAAACAGACACACAATCACAGACACCAAAACAGGCACAACAGTACACACACACACACACACACCACATCCTTCTCCAATCAATCTCCGTCACCGACTGTCCACTGGACCAGCCCTACCAGTAGGGGACCGCAGCCGTTCCCACCTAAGCCCCGCTCGTCATACCGAGCGATAAACCCATGTCCATTAATGTGCACATCCCCTCCCGTGGCGGGTTCCTCGGAGGGCAAACTACGAGCGTGAAACCACTCCCGCAAGTGACTCCACTCAGCCGAGGACGCAACTTGAGAACCAGAGACAGACAATCACAATCGCCTGTACCACAATAACGATAAACAAAGCAACACAACACCAGCCAATCACCACAATCAACCAAACCACATCCAAAAGACACTCTAGACAACCTACAATACTAAGTAGGCGAACCTACCTTTAGCGCACCGCAGCGATTCCGCTACCGATCACAAGGCACCAATCAACCAAGCAACACACCTATACAAACAGTACAACCATCTATCATTATCGCTACAACCCTAACTGAAAACAACGATGACGATGATGATGACGATAACATACCTAAGCATAGCAACCCGGCGTCAAGACCGCTACCCGACTCAGGCATCCCATCCCCATGGTGTAAGCATCCTCAAGGCAAGGGTTATGGTGAAGGAGAAGGGGAGTGACGACATCTAGGTTTAGGAAATGAAGTGCGGAAATAATTTGGGGTTTCACCATTATCGATTTATAATTCCCCGCTGCAAACCCGTTACTCGATCGAGTAACCAACTTACTCGATCGAGTGAGCTCTACTCGATCGAGCTCCCAAGTAACTCGATCGAGTAGCCTCAGCTAGATCGATTCCTATGCAAAACACGGCTCACATCGTCACAAGACATCTCCCGTAAGGTTTTCAAAGGTCAAGATCGCTGTCTAAGGTCAGTCAACGTCGGTCAACGGGCCCCTAAAAGGATGGGTATTACATGGAGTGTGCGTCCCCATGTCTTATTTGGTAAGTTTGGGCACGGGTGTACTAGAAATCTGGTTTGAATATTTTTGAGCTAGTTTTCTAGCACCAATGGGAGTGGATGAGAATATTTGGAGAAAATGATCGATCGTATGAGTTATGCTCATCTGGTAGTCATTTGAGATATGAGAAATTAACAAATTTGGTAGAAAGTAATTTGTGCTCATTTTGGAAATTAATGAATTGAATCTGGTAGTCATGTGAAATATGCAATATTGACAGATCGGGTAGAAAGATTGAGTTCCAAACCTATTGGTCACCTAGCTAGAGACACGGCGATCAAGGAATTATCACACCATAAGAGATGGAAAAGGTGGTCAAATGCACGCCCTCGTTCAGGCTGACTCTAAGAGGTCGATTGTTCTACACTAAAGAGATACGCCTTAAAGTATTTCGAGTCTATTCTACTAGTTAAGGGTAAAAAGTAGAACAAGTGACTAATACAAATGGCATATGCTCTTTTATTTTTTATATTTATGTATCTCAAAGACAACTAGGATGGTCTGATATTAATTAGACACTGTAAACTACATGTTATTTGAAAATGTCACCAACAGAGTTATGGAATTATATGGCTATAAGAGTGATTTTTCTAGTTTTATTGACATATTTGTGCTTACTCTTTTTTTTTAAGACCGGTTGACATGCCTCGTAGAAGGAGAAATCTGGGAGAATTGTACTGGAATTAATGGAAAGACTCGATATGTAAGAAGACTTATATGAATTTCTACAACAGATTACAAATGAGTTAAAAAAAAACTGTGAAAGAAAGAATTTTTAAATAAAAAAAATATCCCTTTTTTTACAATGAAAGAAATGATTTTTTTTTCGAAAAAAATGGTATGTATGATGACGGTTACTGTTATTGCTGATGACCACTAATTGTGATAAATGCAAATGTATATCTAGTGATTATCCTTCAACGCATCTATCTACTGGTATTTAAAGGGTGCATATGAGTATGTGAGATGGGGCATACCTATACAGCTATGCAATATGCATGACCATATGATACAAATTAAACACACAAACATGATGTAAATATGTAGTGCGTCTGTGAGTATAACATAGTAATGCACGGCTATCTTTTAAACAACATGGACCATATCTAGTCTGATTGATTTCACGCATGTGAGAATACCCCGGAGGAAGAAGAAATATAATGATTTGTTTAAACATTAACATGTAAACATAAATTTAGAGGATCTTGATTGCAGTGATAATTACAGATGAATACTTACGTGGAGTAGTCATTAGATCTGATAAGGAGATTCCTTGAAATCAACAAGAAGATAAACTTCAATCTTTTGTCTTCTCATGCCTTCCTTATTCTCTAATTCTCTTCTTGTGTGTTTCTCTTAATGAATATGAATTAGGTTAAAACCACAAACAAGTGTAGCTTTTATTATATAGGTGGCAGGAGGGGCATAATTAGATAAGTGGGTCTAATATGTTATTGGCCTGTAAACATTAACCGTAATCCACTTAGTCTATTACTCCGACTAAAAACCCGAAACATCATATTAGCTATTATCTATTAGAGTGACTGGCATCAGTAATTAGGTCCACATAATAGAGAATTAATATGATAATTCTTACATTCTCCCACTTGGTCCATATTACTGACCTAAACATAATGTCACGTGCAAACAGAGGCATAAGTCGCGCAGAGAACTAAATGAATACATAATGGGTTTATCTTAATTACCCTGATCATTCCGAACAACTGGTTGAGTCATGGCGGAAACATTACTATACAAGAGAAGTGGTCCTTCCATGTACTACGGACCAATCATTTAGAATAATCAGTCTGTACAAGGAGTAAACATAATCCCCGATAATGTCCTTGAGGAAAAGGACTGATTCTGTTAATCGTGCAATAATAATGTATACAATAACAATAATACGATACAGAAAATCGTTCGGAAACCATCATCACAAGAAAACATAAGTTGATTAATCAAAACATAATTGTCATCATTACAAAACACTAGCATGATCCAAACACAAACGAAAAGCCTTAATGATTATCCTCCAGATCCATATCAGTAGCATGCTTTAAAAATGTCTTTGGAGGTACCCACTTAGTTAAAGGATATGCTATATTGGCACTAGTCGTGATGTGCTCAATTGACACAGTGTTTTTCCGAACTTCCTCCTTAATTGATAGGTATTTCATTTCCATGTGTTTTATACCTTTAGAATACCTATCATTCTTCGAAAAGAAGACAGCTGCGGCATTATCACAGTAAATTTTCAGCGGCCTTGCAACAGAATTCATAATGCTAATCCCCGAAAGAAAGTTCCACAACCATAAAGCTTGAATAGTAGCCTCAAAGCACGCTACAAATTCAGCTTCCATAGTGGATGAGGCAATAATTGTCTGTTTAGCACTCTTCCAGGAGATTGCCCCCCCAGCTAAAGCAAACACGTAACCAAAGGTGCTTTTCCTTGAGTCCACACATCCTCCAAAATCTGAGTCAGCATATCCAATAATCTCAAGCTGATCAGTATGTCTATAAGTGAGCATTTTGTCCCTTGTTCCCTTTAAGTACCTTAAAACTTTCTTAGCCACACTCTAATGACCCATTCCAGGATTGGACTGATATCGACCCAACATACCCACTGTAAAACTTATGTCAGGTCTTGTACAGACCTGCGCATACATTAAGCTTCCAACTAGAAATGCATAAGAAAAGTTTTTCATGGCATTTCGTTCTAGTTCAGTCTTAGGACACATACTTAAGCTGAACTTATCCCCTTTCTGAATAGGAACATAATTGGGATTACATTTTACCATGTTAAATCTTTCTAAGACCTTCATGATATAGGCTTTCTGAGACAACCCTAATGTCCTTTGTGATCTGTCTCGAGATATTTCCACCCCGATCACATAGGACGCCTCTCCCATATCTTTCATCTCAAAGTTGCTTGATAGGAAATCTTTAGTTTGATGTAATAGTCCCAAATCACTGCTTGCGATGAGTATATCATCGACATATAAGACCAAAAATGCAAACTTACTCCCACCGATCTTCGGTATATACACCGATCAACAAGTGTTTTTCTTGAAACCCAAAGGAGGTGATGGTATTATGGAACTTAATATACCATTGCCGAGAAGCTTGCTTAAGCCCATAAATGGACTTCTTTAATATACAGACTTTGTCCTCTTTGTCATCAATAATGAAGCCTTCTCGCTGAGCCATATAGACTTCTTCTTCCAAACTCCCATTCAAGAATGCCGTTTTCACATCCATTTCATGTAGCTCTAAGTCAAAATGAGCTACTAAAGCTAAAATGATCCGTAAAGAAACCTTCTTAGAAACTAGAGAGAAGGTTTCATTATAATCAATGCCTTCTTTCTGATTAAAGCCTTTAGCTACCAGTCTGGCTTTATGTCGTTCAATATTACCTAAGGAGTCGCGCTTGGTCTTAAAGACCCACTTGCAGTAAAAATAGCCTTATGACCTCATCGGTAAATTGACCAACTCCCAGACCTCATTCTTAGCCATAGACTCCATCTCTTCTTTCATGGCATTAATCGATTTATCGGAATCATCACTATTCATAGCTTGTGAAAACGTAACCGGATCATTATCCACACTAATGTCAAATTCACATTGATATACTTCATAGTCATCTGAAATAGCTGGCCTTCTAGGTCTTGTGGGCCTTCTTAATGTTATTTTAGGTGCTGTATCAACAACCTCAGTGGCGATGTTATCATTCGGGAGTGGAGGATCATCAACATTAGGTTCCACAATATTGACTGAGTCAACATTATCATTATGCGGAACTTCAACAATAGAAATTGGGGGCAAAGGAACTGGAATTGCCACCCTAACCTCATTGACGACGACATCCCTTACCTGATCACTCCCACTAACTTCGCCATCCTCAAGGAATTTGGCATTTCCGTTTTGAACAATTCTTATCTTGTGTGTAGGACAGTAAAACCTATACCCTTTGGACTTTTCTGGATAGCCGATAAAGAAGCCACTAATGGTTCTAGGATCAAGCTTCCTTTCATGTTGATTATAAATGCGTACCTCTGCTGGGCATCCCCATACATGTAAGTGTTGAAGACTTGGTTTCCATCCTTTCCACAGTTCAAATGGTGTCTTTGAAACTGCTTTACTGGGAACCCGATTTCCAACATACACAGCAGTCATAAGGGCATGCATCCACAACTTCATGGGTAGATTGGTATTACTCATCATTGTCCTCACAGCCTCTAATAGGGTTCGATTACGCCTCTCAGCAACACCATTCATCCAAGGAGAACCAGGAGTTGTGTACTGAGGGACAATACCCAAACTTTCAAGGAGTTTTGCAAAAGGACCAGGATGTTGTCCTGATTCATCATATTTGCCATAATATTCACCACCCCTATCTGACCTTACGATTTTCACTTTCTTTCCCAATTGCCTTTCCACCTCCTTAATGTAAACCTCTAAAGCGTTTACTGATTGAGATTTTTCATGCAAAAGGTAAAGATAACAATAACGTGAATAATCATCAATAAAGGTGATGAAATATTTCTCTCCGCTCATGGAGGGAACATCAAATGGACCACATATGTCTGTATGTATAATTTCTAAAAGAGCAGTGCTTCTTGTGGACCCTTTCTTGGTGTGTTTGGTTTGCTTACCCTTAATGCATTCCATACACGTCCCAAAATCCGTAAAATCAAGAGAAGGTAGTATATTGTCTTTAACCAATATGCTCATTCTTTCTCCTGACATATGGGCCAAACGTTTATGCTACAAGAAGGAGGAACTTTCATTAGACCTTCCACGTTTCGAACTAACATTATTATGCAGGGAAACATTATGAGAAACACAAAGAGATTCTGAAAACAATTTATCTAAATAAATTCGATACAATCCGTTTTCCAAAATTCCAGAACCAACAAAAATATTGTCTCGAAACATACAGAAACAACCTTGTCCAAAACTTAATTTAAAACCATCATTATCTAACTTAGAAACTGAAATTAAATTATGTCCGAAGGAGGGAACATAAAGGGTATCCTCCAACTTCAACTTAAATCCAGTGCTTAATTCCAAGCTAAACCTTCCAATGGCTTCTACGGAGGCTTTATCTTTATTCCCTATGTATAAGGAGGCCTCATTTGGATTTATGGTTCTTGTCGTAAGGAATTCCTGCAAGGAATTCGAAACATGTACATTAGAGCCTGAATCTAGCCACCATGTATTAAAAGGAACTTCAACATAATTTGATTCGAAACATACTAAAGCCAAAGGCTTACCCTTCTTTTCGAACCAATTCTTACGCTTTATGCAGTCATTCTGAAAGTGCCCAGGTTTCTTACAGAAAAAACAACTTTCCTACTTCTTGATATCCTTCTTTATGCCAGATCCAGACAGCTTATCAGAAGGGCCAGACTTCATGCCCTTTCTGTTTCCAAACTTACCTTTAGATTTCCCGCTTACATGATGCACATGATGTGCCTGGGATAAGCCAATACTCTTACTTGAGGCATCAGCCTCATCTTTCTGTTTGATTCTTGCTGCTTCCTGAACTAGTTTATTGGTCAATTCATTAACACTCCAAATTTCCTTAACAGCGTTGTAATGAAGTTGGAAAGCATCAAACTTATCAAGCAAAGAGTTGATGATAAACTGGGCGAGGAACAGATCCTCAACTTTCATGCCCAGTTTTCCCAACTTAGCTGCCAGATTCGTCATGTGTAACACATGTTGTTGCATGGTGGTTACACTCACATTATACTTAGCAGTGGTAATTTCAGACATAAGCCTTCCAGCTACCGCTTTATCGGTAGTCTGAAAGCGTTCCTTAATGATTTCCATGTACTTACTGGCTGTGTTACAGCCTGTCTCCGAAATGGAGGACTTAATGTTTGGTGCAGTGGTAAGACGCAAAAACTTTAGGCAAAGACTATCAGATTTCTTCCACCAGTTATACTCTTCAAGTACTTCTTTACTCGCATCGGTCGGTTCACCGAGTGACCCATAAGCACTTGATCGAGTTCAAGGATCCCTAAATAGAACTCGAGATGCTCTTTCCATTCTGAGTAATTAGTACCATCAAGTTGTGGAACAGCTTGGACACAGTTATTGAGAGAGCTTTGCAACGGTACTGCATTATGAACAATGCTCAAAACATTAGGCTTTGAGTTTAACACACAATAGCAATTATGACTAAGACTTGAAACTTAAATGAGTAACTCATAAACATTCATCAGGCAATTATAGTATCTGTGGACAACCTACACATGCTTAATTACATAATAGAGTATACTCTCCTTAATGAGTGTTTCACTTTAATGTCAGGTTACCTGTGGGTAAAACCTTAATACAAGTTACTTTACTCTCCTTAATGGGTGTTTTACTTTAATATCAGGTTACATGTGGGTAAAACCTTAATACAAGTTACTTTACCCTATTAGATGCTTAGTCGGAAATTCACTACATAATTTGAGTCCACTATGGCGAACCTCAATCTAATGTGAATGTTCAATATGATTCCATTATGAGATTTGATCACGTACGAGATGAAATCACTGTGGTGAATTTCAACTTGTCATAATGCGAAAGTCTCTTACATTCGATATCAAATGATATATTTACACAAATAATATGTAGGCTTACAACAAAATATGATAATTATATTAACTTATGTACTTAATAATATAAATATCACACGAGCATACATAATCAAACATAAGGTATCGTAAACTATAATGCGAGAAGGTACTTATTCATGCTTAAGAGCTTCGATCGAGTGAAACATTAGCTCGATCGATAACTATTACAAAAAAAAACATAATTTTTAACCAAAAACGTCCTGAAACTCAATGAAGGCGTCAGAATTAGGCTTAAAAACGCTAACCCTGGTATGCAGTCTAGTTTAGAACGCCGTTTACACTCGAAAAACATTATTATAACATCAAAATCCGACACTCAAAACTGATGAACAGTAACTTTCTGCGTGAACAGTGCGCGTGAATAGTGCTGTCGGTGAACAGTGTAGATGTGCGATAAAGAACCATAAAGAATAAAATACAAACATCATACGAATTGAAATAATTCGATTAGGACATCATAAGAATTGAAATAATTCAATTAGGGCATCATAAGAATTGAAATAATTCAATTAGGGCAGCGGAATCAATCATAATCAAACGAGTAAACAATCAACCATGAATGAAAATAATAACATCATAATTAAACATTAATTTCATTCAAAAGACATAATTGAAACATTAATCAGAACTATAACTGCAATCACAATCCTGCTCTGATACCACATGTAAACATAAATTTAGAGGATCTTGATTGCAGTGATAATTACAGATGAATACTTACGTGGAGTAGTCATTAGATCTGATAAGGAGATTCCTTGAAATCAACAAGAAGATAAACTTCAATCTTTTGCCTTCTCCTGCCTTCCTTATTCTCTAATTCTCTTCTTGTGTGTTTCTCTTAATGAATATGAATTAGGTTAAAACCACAAACAGGTGTAGCTTTTATTATATAGGTGGCAGGAGGGGCATAATTAGATAAGTGGGCCTAATATGTTAATGGCCTGTAAACATTAACCGTAATCCACTTAGTCTATTACTCCGACTAAAAACCCGAAACATCATATTAGCTATTATCTATTAGAGTGACTGACGTCAGTAATTAAGTCCACATAATAGAGAATTAATATGATAATTCTTACATAACAAACAAGACAAATATCATAATATGACCTACGCAAAGGTTTTACTGGATTTATGGTTAAGTTTATGGGTAGGAAAATGGGTACTTATGACATTAAAATACCACGAGGGCATCTCTCGCTTTTCTGCTCCCCCAGTCATATGGACCAAGCGAGTTGCCAAAACACGACGTCATGAGGTGGAAAATACGTGTAAGGCCTAGTCAGTCGAATGGACCTTCTAAGTATAGAGCGTACTTTACCGAGGGTAAATTAGGGTAGCTTAAAATGGCATAATATTGACTTACGGAAAGCCTATGCCTTTTTTGTCTGAAATAAAATATATATACAATATAAAGTACAATAAGACAATATTAATTAGATAAACAAATACGCATGTGAATTTGTAGAAGATTATCTAACCAGAACAATCAAACACAAGTGTAAATAGTAGTCAATACGTACCTCGTAGAATTAGTTTCATAATTTATTTTGTAGGTCAAAGCACGGGATATATCAGTAACTAGGTAGTATCTCGCGCTTCGCGCGACCTGTTTTAAAATTTTATTATTATAATTGAAGAAAAATAATATAATTTGTATATAACCTTTAATATTTTTACCTATAAATAAAAATAAATTAATTTTTTTCTCAAATTTTATTTTTTTTAGGTTTAAGTTCAGCGTTTTAAAATAAAATACATACTCCCTCCCAGCCATTATATTGTTCCCATTTGATATGGGCACAATACTTAAGGAAAAGTATTAAAATAGGAGTAAAAGAGTTGTGTGAGGTTGGTGATAGGAGAGAGGGATGAATTATTAGTAGTTAAATAAAGAATTGTGGGACCAAAACATAAAGGAAAGTAATAAAATAGGAGTAAAAGAGTTGTGTGGGGTTTGGTGATAGGAGAGAGGAATGAATAAAATAAAAGTAAAAGTTTCTAAAACTAGAAAGGGGAACATTAGCTGAATAATCCGTTTCGGGAAAGAGGGAACATTATAGTGACTGGGAGGGAGTATAATTTTAATTAAAACTAATACTAAGTTATAGTTAATTACGCATGATCAACGTTTTACAAAAAAATTGTAGCTGATCAAATTATCACATTAATTAAAATAAAATTTATTCGAATAATGCAATAATCAACATTAAGGTATCTTATTATATCATTTCACGATACGTTATGTTCCAAATCAGTTAAAAGATTTATTCAAAATGATGTGAATATAATTTTATGCAATTTTTAATTTTGTATGTATAACGTTTGATATTTATGTATCAAACATATATGGCCCAAACTAAACTTATTCAAATGTTTTGGTTGTGTCTTACATGTGCTATGTGTCAAACATATCTATCAGAAATTTGCACCTTTTGTTTTTTTTAACAACTATATATAACGATGTTTAAGAGTTTACCGTAAATAAAATAGGTTGAATTTTCTCAAATATCATTTTTATAAGATAACGTATAAAATATTTAAATAAAAGTAATATCTAGTTTGTCATAACTAATGTTTTGTTCTTGACGTATACATATTTAACTAAAGATATTAAAGAAAAATCTAATGTGTATTTTACTTTTTCATGTTGTTTATATAATAGGGTTTTTCTACATGATACCCTTGTCTTTATTCGAATTCTATGTGATACCCCTCGCTTTTCAAAAATACCCGTGGTACCCCTAAACATGATAAAAACATCTTAAAATATCCAAAATGCTCTAATCGACCTCTTTAGAATGTTTAATTTATACATTTTTTATTGATTTTTTTGACAATAATTTGTCATGTCATTAACATAAACATCGTCTACTCAATTGTAAACATATTTTCTTTACAAAATATAACATATTAAAACGTGATTTTTAGTAGATTGAGTATTTTTAGAACATTTTACTACATTTAGGGATACCACTTATATTTTCAAAAATATGGGGGTATCACGTAGAATGCAAAGAAACACGGGGTATCACGTAGAAAAACCCTATATAATATTATATTACTTAATAATCATTACTTTTCTCTTAATTATTCAAACTCATTCGTGATCACTGTATACATACATACTCGTTATCACAGTATTTAAACCTCTCAAAATCTCATATGTATTCATTTTGTCGCAATATAATTTTTTCGTTCCCACACTATAAAAACTTATATCTTAGTAGTTTTTTTTTTAAGTTTTGTTTTTAATATATACAATGACTCTTTAAAATATATTTTTCTTAATAAAATTAATGGTCTAAGTTTTATAACTTTCTCAAAATGTTTTGTTCCGGGTGTAATTCCAGAGCAGTTATTTGTTACCACCCGTGCTTGTAGAATGACGTCTTTGGTTGAATCCTCCTCTCGGTCTCCTGAAACGATGAACAAACTGAGGGCTCGGCTTTGGACCGAGCGAACTCACTCCGACGCTCAAGTCAGTAAACTTAAAGGGATAAGTTGTTGTTACTTGGCGAAGTATGTATTGTAGAGAGATAAGGAAGATATTACCAGATGAATAGTGATTCTTAGGTTAAATTGTGGATCCTTTCCTCAATGATAGTTGAGGAGTATTTATAGATTTTCACCTTTTGTCACGTAGTGGCCAAGTGGCCAAGTGGCTAATAGGTGAAAAGACTGATCTACCCTCGGCCGAGGGACCCGTGGCGGGCCGGCGGGCCCTGTTGACTCACCGCCGAGGGGTCTTGGATATGAGTTCGCGGATGTGTGCCCCGGCTGGCTAGTTGTCCTAGCCGAGGCACAAGAGACAGGCCGACAGGCTGAATCGGTTAGGCTGTCTAAGTCGTTGACTTGCTGTGGATATCTTTGACCTTGCTCAATGTGTTGACTTGGTCAGCGGGTGCAGAATATGCCCCATCAATTTGCCCCCAGCGTAGTCTATGCCGTGGTATGGGCTCCGATGTATGCTGAACGTATATTCTGCGCAAGTGAAATTTCTGCCCCGGCTTCTTCTTCCCCGGCATGGCTCTGCTTAGGCCGTACCATATCCCCCCTCCACATGGATGTGTAATGGACATCCGATGTGGAAAAAGGCAATGACGCTGGCTGAGACCAGGGTGGAGAGTGCCGGTTGTTTCTGATTGCCCCCTGGCCGGTGCTTTCTGGCTTGGTTGATCATGTGGCCGGCGGAGAAACGGATACCTAGGAATTTGTTGAGGAAGATGAACAGGCAGAGAGATATGAAGGGGCGTGTTGAAGACGCTTGGCCACTGTTGCATTGATTGACGTTCAACTGTTGCAACGATTGACATTCCGTGGTTGCATGTCTGACACGTGTCTGTTTGCTGATTGGCTGGCGTTTCATGGGCTGTGCCCTGATTGGTCCTTCTTTATGGGCCTTTCCCTATAAATAGGGCGGTTGATCCCTGAAATTGGGCACCAATTTCATTTTCTCAAAAATTTTCTTCTTTCTAGCTCTCTTTGACGAAACTTCTCTATAGCTTTCAGAATCATTACTCCGGCGTGGCATTTTTCTTCAAGGTAAACAAATAAATTTTCTCTTCTTAACTTGTAAGTTTTGTTGTAAATATGTCTTCTGCTGGTGCCGGACCTAGTAAGCCTGCGCCGGGGGGTTCCCCGTCGCGTCTTGATGAGGAGGAGATACTAAACGCCATCCCGATAAGGTTTGGGGGCCTTAGGTCTCCGTCTCCTGAAGTCGATCCAAAAGCTTTGGAGAGTTGGGAGGATGATGATGTTGATGATGACTGTGAGGAAAGGATTCCTTCTAGTGAAGAGAGGCCGTATATCCTGGATCACGGCGAGGCGTGCACGACTGGTCCTGACCGTGCCTGGACCAATAAATTCGCCAGTTGCTCCGGTGGAACTCTTTTCGAGGGTCATTTATACTTCGGTGAGGGGTACAAAATTGTTATCCCTGGGGAGGGTCGGGCGGTCTGTTGCCCTCCTCCGGGTCATATCGGCGTATATATCAGGCATCTGGAGTATGGCCTCCGGTTTCCTTTGAATAAATACGTCACGACCATCATCAAAGCTATGAACGTCGCCGTGGCTCAACTGCATCCGTTGGCCATTAGGACGATAGTTGGCTTCGTGTGGCTCTGTCTTTTCAAGGGGGAGGTACCTACAGTTAACTTATTCCGCCGGCTTCATCATCTTCGGGCATCGACCCCCGGTAAGGTGGGGTGGTACAGCGTGCAGATGGAGCCGGGCATCCTCTCTGTTGATAAGCTTTCTTCCTGCAAGGACAGGAAGGGGCGGTGGGTGTATGTCTCAGTGCCGGATGACTATCCACGCTTGGGTCCTTCCAAAGACCAAGTCAACATACGGTGTGAGAGTAAGAGGGAGCGTGAAAAATGGGTCTCCCGAGTAAGCTCAAGATGGATGCCGTATGGTTCCTCTTGGTGCGGACGAGAGCGGGCGATCTGCAGCTGTTTGATGCCGAGAAGGGATGGGTGCCCCGACTCGATTATTCTTCGGATGAGCGCTTTGCCGCGTCGGCCTCATACCGGCCCTCAACCAGGGTGAGTAGGGTCGGTGTGAGGCCCATCTTTGCCTGTTATGCTCCTGTTTTTAGAGCTTTGTTTTACTTCTTTTATGTAACTCTTGTCTTGTTTTTTGCAGACCGGTTTGGCAAGGATCTGTCTGAGAGGACCTTGAAGAGGTTGGGGCTTGATAAGGACGGGAACGTCGTTGAGCGGCGCCCTCAGGCTGACGCGCGTGATCGTAGGCTGGCTCCCAACGAACTTATGGATAAGCAGCTGAAGGCATTGGACCCGGCGGCGGCTCAAGCACGGGTTCTCGGAGGCGTGCCGAAGAGAAAACCGAAGGCAGCGTCCAGGTTGGCGACGGCGTCAATCCCAACGGCCCAGAAGGAGCATGTGGAGGTCATCGATGTCTCCGAGGAGGTGGTGACCGTTGCGAAGGGCCCTCCTCCCCCGAAGAAGAGAAAAGAGCCACTGCCGGCTTCTACCGTTGCCGGGGAAAAGAATGATTCGCCCCCTCAATCTAAGAGGGTCCAGACTGGTACGGACCTAACCTGTGGTTCAGACTTAGCTGGTTCATTGTGCATTCCCGACGACAGACTCTCTGATGTGTCAATGAATGTTGACATGGATGCGCTGTGTAAATTTTTTGTAGATCCGTCGTCGGCAGCCGTCGTTCTTACTGAGCGGCAATTAGAGAAGCAACCTGAGAAGGCGGGTGATAGGAATGTCACCGTTGACTCCGCACTCCAGAAGGTTCCCCCTGCCGAGCTTGTGGCAGAGGGTACAAGAATGTGCAAGAGGCTGATGAAGTGGACTCAACTGGCCGGCTCCTACATAATGGAGCAAGAGCAGGCCATGGCCCAGGCTGGGCCACTGATCCAACGGCTTAAGCTTGATCTCACCGCTGCAAAGGGAGAAGCCGGGAAGGCTAAGCTTGACCTCCTAGCTGCTCGGAAGCGTGCGGAGGAAGCTGAGAAGCAGCTACTGGCCGAGAGGGCCAAAGTTGAGGCTGCTGATGCCACCTCTGCCCAGTTGCTGGAGGAGCGGGACAGGTATAGGGGTGGCTACGACGCCGTTGTTGTCAAAAGGGAAGAATGGAGGGAGATGTATGAGGCTCAGTCGGAGGCACTCGCGGACACTAGGGCTGTTCTTGCCCAAAGGGAGAAAGATATTGAGGTGCTTCAAGATAAGATCCTCCCTGACCTGTGCGCTCAATTCCGGGATCAGGCCGAGGAAGCGACAAGGGAGGCAATCAAGAGGCTCATTCCTGACGACTCCTTCCCGTGGGAGAAATTTGAACAGCTCCTGGATGAGATGGCCGATGCCGCGGAAAAAGCGGTTGCGGAAAAGGAGGAGGCGGCGAAGGCGGCTCAAATAGTCGAGGCCAAGGCGGCCTATGATGCAAAGGTGAAGGAGGCCGAAGAGGAGGCTGAAAGGCTGGAGACATGTGGAGATGACAAGCTTTCCTCTGGGCCGGCCACCGAAGTTGAAGCTGCTGCTGCCGATGGTGGGCAGCATCAAGCGTAGGGAGACGGGCGGTCGTCACCAGACTCATCCGGCGTCTCGGATAGCTTTAGCCGTTCGGGGGCCAATTACTGAGCCTTTCCTCCCTGCCATCTTTTGGCGCTTCAAATATCATGTCTGTAACCTTTTGCTTTTCTTTTCCTTGTTTATGTAAAACTTTGGTAGGTTGCGTTTTGGCTTATCCCTATGGGGACGGCCGTCGTCTGCATTCTTCTCGTTTGTAATCTGTTGTCGTTAATGAAAGTTTGCTTGTTTTGCCTCTTGCTTGGCCGAGGTCTTTTCTTGTCTTCTTGCGTTATTAATTGAGCGCTTTTTCATTTTTACCTTCAGCTTAGCCGAGGCAGCTAGAATGCGTATCTCAACTGCGTTTAACGTCTTTTTCTCGAACATGTTAGCGTGTTGGTCGCTTCCTCTTTCACTCTCGGCCTAGCCGAGGCGTCGGATTTGTGCTTCCCAACCGCCGTTGTGAACATGTTAGCGTGTCGACCGTTGTGTCCCCTGCCAAGCTTTCGGTTAACCGAGGCGACTAGGGGTTACGGCGCGATAGCATTCTTTGGCGTATCGACAGCCTCTCTCCCTTGTCTCTGAGGTAAATCGAAGACAGAAACCACCAGAGCCACAAACGGACCCTCTGCTCAGCTGTACAGTGAGGAGGAGCCGTCTCCCTCCCGTCAATCGTCACCAGCGCCAGGATCTTTCCCGCAAAGTAGTCTCGAACGTAGGAGCTGGGTACCAAACCCGGCACTGTGACAGCCCTCGCCGACAAGTTCCAGCCGATCAACCTCCTAGCCTCGGCCGAGTCCACCCTCATGGCAGTCTCCGGCCACTCCACGCCTCGATCCCACACACGGACCCGTAAATCATGCCGTAGTCCTCCAGAGTGACTCCCACCTCACCAAAAGGCATGTGAAACGTGGAAGTCGTATCCCAGAATCGGTCCAAGAAAGCGCGGACCAAGCTAAGGTTAGCCCGCAGCTTCCTCTTCGCGATACCCCTCCAGGCCTACACCAAAGAACCGAATGCTCCGCGCTCGATCATGGCGCGCTCCTCCGCCGACAGCCGCTCGTAGCACTCCATCGCTGTCGTGTGGCCCGAGAACGACCTAATGCTCCCGGCCTCCAATTATGATTTGAAACAAAAGTTATCTTTAGTTTTGAATGAAAATGGGGAAAGATATGAACAAATGAATGAAAGAAGATGGGTGATGAGTAGTGAATTCCTATTTACTAAACTCTTCACCGTCCTGTAGGACAGGTGATCCTCTGCAGCCCACAGCAAGTGCCTACTCTCCCAGGTCTTAGCCCACGCAGAAGCTCCTCTCAGCTGACGACCTCTTCGTCCAACGTTGGCCCATCTCGGGGCCTCCTCCTCCTCGACAGCCTCCTCCTCATGGACCTCGTCCCCGGCGCCCATCACCGCGGCGGTGAAGGCCCCGCTCTAAAGCCTCCTCGACAAAGCAGAAACGTCTATCTCCATGGGAGTCCTCCCAGAAGTAGAAGCCTCGTCACCAGCAACATTAAAGCAAATTTAGGCCGCGTCACGTGACGACAAGCCTTGGTTAAGGGATTTTCAAGCCTTTGGAAGCACTGAAACCGCTCTTTTCGCGCCATCTTTGGCCACATTCCCACCAACCCGAGCACTCATGTGGTAATTTGGGTCAAGTCAAGCCTAATTTGAAGCCTAGTTTTGGGTTCGAGTCGAAATTTCGGCATCATTTCGTTATAACGGCGATTATGCCCTAGAAAAGTGTCCTGAAAAAGCTGTCGTAAAAAAAAATTCCGAGATGGTAGGAAGTTTACCCATCATCCAAAGATCCCAAATATCAAGTTTCATCGCAAATGGGCAATCCTAAGGCTATTTTCGAAGCAATTTACGGTTTAGCTGTGAAACCGTCTCAAATTTCACTCAAAGGCTCAAAACACAACAAAAGTTTGAGACAAATACATGGTTATGTTCCTTATATTACCAATTATCCATTTCTAATGTCAATTTGACAAGGCAAATGCATTTGGGGGAAAAGCCCCAAATTTTCGATCAATTGGGTCATAAACCCTAATTTTTTCGATCCAAAATTGGACAAATACCGAAGATTAATGCAAGAATGAGACACATACCTCGATTAGTCATGATCAATGCAAGCTTTTGGATCAAACCTTGGCGGAAATGGTGAAGATTTGAGAGAGAAATGTGTAATTTATGTTTCAAAATAATGATTTCAACTCTTCTGATTATCGCGTTTTTACGCAGAAAATACACTTTGGGGAATAGACGCAGTAGGCGCTGCGCCTCTTCCAAGAGACGCAGCTCTTGCTGCGCCTCTTCCTTGTGTTCCCTCCATACGAATTTTCAAAAATTCGTTATGAGTTCGTTATTTGTGGGCCCATCTTTGGTGCACCTCTTCCCCGATGCTATTTTATCCTTTTGGTCCGTTTGACGATTTTCTTTCGTTCCGGCCCGCATTTTCCAAGCCAGTAGCAGACTGTTGCATATTATTTATTTCTTCCAAGACCTTTGCTTGTCGCAACGAGCATTTATTCCTTCACAGGTGTTTCGACACACCTTCGTTATAACGAGAGTAAGCGAATATACTTTCCCTCTCACGACATGGAGATTAATTCCCGATCATGTTCCCAAACGAGAGTAAGCGGATACACTTTCCCTCTCAAGACATGGAGATCAACATTGTTTCCTCTCAGCAGTTCCCGCCTGCGTCCTGCTACTTGCAATTATTTCTCGAAGACTACCCAAGCAGTCTTCTCTCAGCAGTTCCCGCTTGTGTCCTGCTATTCGCAATTATTTCTCGAAGACTACCCGAGCAGTCTTCTCTCGGCAGTTCCCGCCTGTGTCCTGCTACTCACCTTATTTAGCTCCCACGCTTGACCTTAGCTCAATAGCTCCCATGCACCTCCAGAAGCATCTCGAGAAGAAGTCTCAGGTATGGTTTCTTCTTATGGCTGGCGAGCCTCCTTACGTAGTCTAATGGACTTTAAACGACCCTCCCCGATAGTCGACAGACTCTAAAATGTTCCCGACGACAGGTCCTTGGCTCAGACTCCTTGAGCCCGCCTCGCGTCGCCATAGTCGTCAGGTTGTAATCTTCGATTGACCTGATGGCTATACTTTGACTTTCGCCTTGTCCAAGCCTCAGTCAAAGTGGGGGCTCTGTAGATACCTCATTTCTGCACCTCTCGCAAACCACCCGGTGATGATTGGGCCGCATGTTTGCTACGCGGAACGATTTGTGACAGTTCGTAAGTTTATCGTCAAGTGATTGCTCAAATATTAATGTCTACCTCTTAGTTGTCATCTACGTGCCGATACGGTCGTTTTGACAGTAATTAGAGTACATTTGGAGTCCGGGCCTAAAACCGTCTTCATTTTCTGATAACCGTTAAATCCCGAGTCAAAATGTTCTGGAATGTTCCGGATATTTCTATTCCATATTTCACAAATATTTCATAATCTTTATCCTTTGGTAAACAATTTCCCGTAATATTCACATAAAATATTAAGGAAAACCAAATTATTCCGTCCTACCATAACTTAAACACGGAAATCTTTCTTCCGCAGAGGAAACCACTTGGGAACAGACGCGCAGGTCTTTGCGCGCGCCTCTTCCGAGAGACGCAGGTCGGGCCGCGCGCTCTTCCCAGTCCTTTCTCGCGTAATTTTCGTATCTTTTTCATATCTTTCCGAGATTCACTTCCAAAGACTCTCCGAAACCTTAATTCCTTCACGTGATTAGTTTAAATAGGAGCCTTCGCTCCTCATATTTCTCACGCGAGTGTCCGCCCTTCTCTTCTCCCTTTGCATTCTAGACCTTTGTTCTTACTATTTGGCGTCTACGTGCTTGAACATTCGACCACGTAAGCTCGGACCCTTCTGAGTACCAGCCTCGTTTGCATGACCGACCAATTTGACCAACTCCACAATCAACCAACTTAATTAATCTATTCGTTTTCTTCTTACGAGGGCACTTTCGTTACATTCGAGTCGAGCATCACTAATCGTAAACTTAGTTCATCTCGTTTCGTCAAACATGTAAGTCTGAGGGTGTAAATCTCTCTTTTATTTATTGTTCTTTACTTTTTTGTATCACTATTGTAAGGTTTATGTCGAAAATACCAATTAAAACCGATTTATAAAACCTCTTTTAAAACCCTTTTTACGGATTACCAGAAGACAAACCGTCGAGAAAGGACGCAGACAAATCGCTGCGCCTCTTGAAGGAGCGCATACCTGCTGCGCCTCTTCGTGAGGGCCGCCGCAGCCTTCTCGCTTCCTTTCTTCTTCCTTCGTCCTCTGTAATTCGTCCTCTTTATTCATTTTCGTTTGTTTTCTTTAATTCTTTGGTATATTAACATAATCATCTCACATGTATGTTATTTATCATCATTAATACGTATAATTCATCATTAAATCCGACTTAAATCCCCAGTAACTCATATTTGCGGGTTTTCGTCATTAAAATCAATTCGGGTTTTAGAGATTCAATTCATCAATATTGAGTCTCTGGAATTCATCATTGACATATTTGCATCTGTTATTTATCGTCACCATCATATATTAGTCATTGATCCATCGTATTTAGCCTAATTAGTTTAATTTTTTAATTTGTTAATAATCCTCTTTTAATCTTGTAAATATTAATTCATCCACATTCGTCTCATCCATGTTTTATTGCTTATATGACTCATTCACATGTAAATAACGTGTTAATCACTTCCATCCGAGTCAAGTATATTAATTAATCGTTAAATTCACCAATTTACATTAACGATTTGCAGTTCCGGCTTCACAGCCAGAACTCACCCTTGGAACAGACGCAAAGAATCGTTGCACCTATTCCAAGAGACACATTTCTACTGCTGCTGCTTTTTCGGTTGAATTACTGTCCCTGAACACCGTTTTTGCCTTGACTTGGTTATTTAGTTTACGTATAATTAACTATTAATCGTATTATCGCTTTGTTGACTTGTTCGTTAATTCTTTTGATTCATTCTTTTATTTCTTTTTCTCAAATCATCCGTTTTAAAAGGTATTTTCGACATAAATCGCCTAATCCAATGTAATTGTTGTAATTTATATTATTGCAATTTTCTTTATTGTATTTATCATTATTTCTTATGTCATTTGTATGTTTTCACCTGTAATTGAACATTAAATCCTACTTCGACCCAATTGTATGCTAAATTACGTGTTAACCGACTTAGTCTATTCTTCACATGCTAGGATTAAAACTTGGATGTTGCATTGCATGCATATAGCCGACGATATATCGAGTATAAATGATATCCCTAATCATTAGTAGAGGCCGCTATCGAGGCGGGCAGGATTAGGTGTTCGATCAAAAGAGCTTCCTAATACGTACCCTCACCCGTTACTCCAGATCTCTGTGAACACCCGTGTTCATTGGCATCCACGAGAGTCATTCTAGACATAGAATGCTAAGGGTAACGATTGCTTAGTGTTCATGTCTTTACTTTGTGTCTCGACATGACACGAGGTATTCGAACGGTTCCAATTTCCCATAAAAATTGGTGGCGACTCCAACAAAAATGCAAACGCTTGTTCTCTTCCTCCCAAGCGCCCCCGTGGGCCCCCCGCTATCCACACAAAGGGAAGTAACCCTATCTACTTACCAATGACCGGTTTACCAAGAATTTCACCAAGGAGGGGTCCCCTATCCCCAATCCCGTCATACCTCATCCGCGCAAACTCGAACCAAGCAAATCAAGCACCACCACCACCAAACCCCCAACAACAACAAGAGCCACAACAACAAAATGAAAAGATCAAGATACCTCCCTACCCTTTTCAATACCAACCATACAATCACCCTAACCCCTTCATTCTTCCCCGAGATGATTTTGTGACGGGGATTCTCCAAGACATGCATTTCCGTCAATATGAAGCCGCCGTGGATATCTACTATGCTCTATTTCCACAATTCCACCATTTGGTTCAACAACGGAAGGTTAGCGAGGAGGGAATGTTTCCCTCTTGGGCCCAAATGGACATTCTCTTCCCAAACTCGGAAAGAGCAAATGAAGGAGCAAATGGGCAAAAAGGCAAAGGGAGCGATAAATCTTGTGGTGGAGATATGGTGGAGCTCAATAGTGAGGAAGATGAGTTCATGGAGTTCAATGTAAGTGATGCATCCAAAGAGGCTTGGGATAGTGACTTAGAGGGGATAATGGCGATCTCTAGAGATCTCTTCATAGCTAGATGGAGCGGGCATGAGGCACCCATCAAAGCTTAAGTGAAGTTTCCTTATCCTCTCTCTTTTTAATTTTCATGAAAAGAATTTAATGTTTTGATCATTTGTACCATATTTGTCTTATGTTTGAGAAGTCCTAGCAACATTGGAGGACTAACACCTTGACTTCATTAAGGTGTTCATTTTTATTGTTCCCAACTTGTAAAATCCAAAATAAAAATCTTTAGTTTCATGCATTGCATTCCATGTGCATGAACTACCCCAAAATTCAAGACATTAGAAATAATGTTTATTATGGTTTGGGGAAGTCCATGCATATGCATTGGGAGCTAATTTAAATTATGCTCTCCGCCATAACAAAAACACATGCATCATATTGTGTAGTTTAGTATAGTTTGCACTTAGTATAGAAATCATGCATATTCATTGCATAATTTTCTATCGTATTGGCCATTGAGGACAATGCCCATACTAGTGTGAGGATGGGAAATTCTAACTTGACTTTTATTCAAAATCCAAAAAATCAAAATTTTGAAAAATCCAAAAAAATTTGAAAAATTGAAATATCAAAAACATGTTCATTTCCGTTTTAGTGTAGTCTTGTATATATTGTTTTGTATATATTGTGTTTGTCCATCCTTGTTCACACCGATTGACTACGCCACATCCGAGACATGGGGATATTGAAGACCGCATGGTATGATCTTTCCAATCTCCTTTTTCCTCTTTATGTTAATGACTATGTGGCTTTATTTTGATTGATGCGGTAGAAACAATGTGAATTTAGGATTGCATTTAGATTATTTGGCATACTAGTTGGTAGAAGCACATGCATTAGGATGTATAAATGTTAGTTGCATCATGACATATAGTTTGCATGTTAGAAAAATTTTGCGAAACCGTCTATTTGGGAAGCTTGACAAGTGTATATAAGCCCTAGTATATGCTTTTTCTTCTTAAGACTTTGCTTGTTAGAATACTTGTAAAACACCCTAGGATGTGTCATGCTAGTATCCTTTGACCCATGGATTAAGGCCTAGTCAAGAGTACTTTGTGGTGTGATAACTCCTTGGCTACCGTTTATTCCAAGGTGACCCTTGAAATCATGCAACCATCATTCATCCATGTTCTACCATACATTTTGTCATCAAAAAAGGAATGGGCACAAAAATAAATTGTTCAAAAATTTGAGTTCAAGAAATGAAATGAAAAGTCAAAAAGTTTGTAATTGCATCAAAAGAAAAGAGGAGTAACAAAAATGAAAACTCCTATGGTTCAAATATAAGGCACCCTCGTTACAAATTGGGGTGACTTTGAAAATGTTCAAAAGAATATCCAAAAAGTTGAAAAATTGTCAAGTATTGAATTGCCAAACATCCAAGAAATGGCAAAAAGAAATTGTTCTCAAATGTTATATGCTACAAGAAATTGGGGGGAAAAACAAACAACAAAATCAAACTTCCAAATGAAACTTGAATACTATCGATCCCTTTATCCATCGTATCCATTTTTGTGCATGGTAGAGAGGGGACGACCCTTCTTCTTGTCTAGGCAAGAGGGGGAATTCCGCGATCCTCCAGTGTTTCTAACACCATAGGGAGTCTATTCTTGACAAAAGCATTTAACGATTGAGGACAAAGGTACCCTAGCTTGACACAACTTGGAGGTGATTTATTGGTATCCTCCTAGGCTTAGTAGTTTGAAGAAATTGCATCTATGAAGGAGTGTGTACCCTTGAATTGCTTCCCCTTTAGATAATTTCCGCCACTTAGATGAGGAAAGTGGATATTCTTTTGTAGATGCATCCATTACTTGATTTTATGTGCTTTAATGATTGGATGTGTCGCCATTTTGGCAAGACCCACCTTGCCTTGCAAGAAGGCATCCTACCTCATGGTTGTCTTGTTGTGAGTTGAAGGGGCGGAGTGAGACCCGCTAATTGTCTCATGTCGGCTATATTAGTAGGATAGTTTAAATAAGGGTCCTAGTTTTTGTCACCTCTTTACTCGGGACGAGCAAAGGTTCGGTTTGGAGATATTTGATGTGATCAATATTTGAGCATATTTTGTCCCCGAATTAGCCTCGTTCCTATGCTTTTTAGTGCATATTTGGGTCATTTACTATCTTTAGTCCTTTGTTTTTCATATTCTTTGAGGTTTGTTTCCTTGGTAGGAGAGGAGTGCAAACTTTGCATTTTCATGGCAAAATAGAGCTAAATTGATCGAATCTAGTGACCAAGCATCAAAGAGAAGACAAGACTAGAAGGCCTTTGTACATATTGTAGTAGATGGCTAATGATGAAGAAGATCCTTGCATCCCCGATAAAATCCCGGAGGATTGTTGGGAGAAGAGAAGAAGAAAAGAAGAAAAGGATGGCAGGGACAAGATACGCTCGTCCAACCAGGCAGGACGCCCGTCCAAGACTGCAAGAATCCGAGCGTCTTTACCATAGGGACGCCCGTCCAACCACCGCCAGAATCCGAGCGTCTAAGCAAGAAATCCGCTCGTCCAGCCACCTGAGAATCCGCTCGTCCCGACCCTTGGACGCTCGGATTATGTTACAGACCCACACGTCCTCTTCTTGCTTAATGAAAGATGCGCATATTTTTGAAAGACCGGCTAAAAGGAGACCCGCATCTTTTCTGAGAGGAGTGATTCCTGAAGGACTTAATTGTCATTTAAGCCCTTAGTAAACCCTAATTTGTGTACCTAATCCCCACTATAAATACCCCATTAGTCTAATTAGATTAATCATGTTCATCTTATCAATCTTTAGTGTAGTTTATATCATTCTAATCTCTCTTTAATCTTGTAATCAACTTCTAATCAAGTCTTAATACAAATCTCATTTCCTTAATTTCTCTTTTCTTCATCTTTTATTTTGGGTAATTGAAGATTATTTGGGTTATTATTGGGAGAATGACAACCTTCCAATCATTCATCAAGTACTTCTATTATTCTTTGCTTTATTTTGGAATCATTATTAGGTATAATTCTCTTAATCTCTTTTTAATTATCGTTAATCATCTTCATTTATTCATCATGTTTTGCTTTGTTAATATATTTGATAACCTTGTTAATATGTTAAACTTGATAATGAGTGAGTAGTTTCCTTAACTAGGGTTAATGGGTAATTAGGGGAAACCAACATGGGGGATGATTCATGCTTAATTTAATACATTTTCATAATTTATTTGCTTGCTTGTTGTGATCTCAACTTATGCACATGTTATGTTTGATGAAATGCGAGCCTATGAATCCTTGCATTTTTTACCCATCACTTACCTTTTTCATGAGACTTGTAAAACATAAACCAACTCGAGTCTTATTAGACCATGGATATAGTTGAGTATGGAGGATTAAGTCGACCTGTAGGTGTTGTACAATCTAATCGATTCGGCTCCGGGACCCAAACCTTCCTAGGATTCTAAGATATAAACCAATTCGATCCTATCACAACAATAATTGCTTGCTTATAATTTGAGAATATGTTTATATGATCAATTCCCATGAATCCTCTATGACCCCATGACACCCTAGTGCTTTTAATCAATTGTTTACATCTCATTTTAATCATCTTGCTTGTTTACTTTTATTGCTATTTAGTTTAGTGATCTTCTTATCTCAACCCAAATCGTGACGCCCCTAGACACCGCTACTTGCAATCGAAAATCCTACATCAATACCCGTCCCTTGGGATCCGACCTTTACTTGCCTCTTTACTAATAGTAGAATTGTTTGTGAAGTTATAAATATTATTTTGGTCTAGGTCCTCCTAACGACAAGTAACCGAAAATTAAGCTCCAAGTGAGTCCGACCAGGTTGACTCAGGTTGACTCGAGTTGCGGGTTTCTGACTCGGTTTTGGGTCCGAAGACGGTTTTAACTCTAAATAGTGTTATTTTCATGCAAATTAAGTTAGAAAACTTTTGAAATCATTTTTCATATCCAAGTAGTGCATTAAACCGTCTCATGCATAGCCAATCGACGTATGCATATCAAAAACACATTATAGTCCGATCATCATCGAGTGGTTTTTTGGAAGGTGCAGATACTGGGTATCTACAGAGCCCCCACTTTGACTGAGGCTTGGACGGGGCGAACGTCAAAGTATAGCCTCCAGATCAATCGAATATTGTTGGAATATGTGTCCTCAACAATAGTGCGATCACATGATTTAATATCATAATTAAATCTCATAATAAGAATACGTAACGGTGGTGGTCAGTTGATCTTTTAAGGTCACATCTAAAGGACAACTCCCTTAATGGATAAATTGATTAATTGTATGATGATACAAGTTGATCAATTCCTTAAAATGAACAATTCGTTTGTGAGAGAGAATATTAATATCTTATTGTAATGGGATTAAATAAGATTTATTTTAGTAATTGAAATATTTTATTACTAAAATTGTTTATTGTTTGAGAAACAATTGAGATAAGAATGAATGGTTAGTTATAATTACAAGATGTTGTGAATTATAGTTATATGACCCATTTTATTTATGTGATCAAGTATCACTAGTCAATTTGTTTTATGTAATTTAATTAATTGTAAAACGATATTTATGTGATAAATATGCATCAAATTAATTAATAACATGTAACATATTACATGTGACATATTGTGTGACAAAAGATAAATTGACAAAATAAAATGGTAGTCCATTTTATGTAATATGGACCGAATGGAGGGAGTATTAGGGGTGTGAGGATGATATTATTTTATGAGATAAATTAAACATCATCCTTGCTAGTGCATACTAGCTTACACACCTAATATACTGAGAAGACCAAAAGTAAAAGCAAGATGCCAATTTTTGGTACCTAGCCCTTGCCCCAACCGGTTTTCTGCTCCTCTTTTCCTTAAGAGTTTTGCTCTCTACATCCTTTACTCATTCATTCACTGATGTGATCAATATTTGAGCATATCTAGTCTCCGAATTAGCCTCGTTCCTATGCTTTTAGTGCATATTTGGGTCATTTACTATCTTTAGTCCTTTGTTTTGCATATTCTTTGAGGTTTTGTTTCCTTGGTAGGAGAGGAGTGCAAACCTTGCATTTTCATGGTAAAATAGAGCTAAATTGATCGAATCCAATGACCAAGCATCAAAGAGAAGACAAGACTAGAAGGCCTTTGTACATATTATAGTAGATGGGCAATGATGAAGAAATCCTTACATCCCCGACAAAATCCCGGAGGATTGTTGGGAGAAGAGAAGAAGAAAAGAAGAAATGGAAGCTGACAAAGAATCCGCTCGCCCAACCACTTGGGACGCCCGTCCAAGACTGCCAGAATCCGAGCGTCCAACCTTGAAGGCCGCTCGTCCAGCCACCTGAGGTTCCGCTCGTCCCGACCCTCGGACGCCCGGATTGTGTTACAGGATAACACGTCCTCTTCTTCTCTCCATTGAAGATGCGCATATTTTTGGAAGACTAGCAAAAAGGAGACCCGCAACTTTTCTTGAGAGGAGCGATTCCTCAAGGACTTAATCGTCATTTAAGCCCTTAGTAACCCTAATTTGTGCACCTAATCCCCACTATGAATACCCCATTAGTCTAATTCGGTTATCATGTTCTTCTTATCAATCTTTAGGGTAGTTTATATCATTCTAATCGCTTCTTAATCTTATAATTAACTTCTAATCAAATATTAATACAAATCTCATTTCCTTAATTTCTCTTTTGCTCATTTTTTATTTTGGGTAATTGAAGATTATTTGGGTTTATTGGGAGATTGACAACCTTCCATCAATCATCAAATACTTCTTTTATTCTTTGCATTATTATTTTGGAATCATCATTAGGTATAACTCTCTTAATCCGTTTTTAATTATTGTTAATCATCTTCATTTATTCATCATGTTTTGCTTTGTTAATATGATTGACAACCTTGTTAACATGTTAAACTTGATAATGAGTGAGTAGTTTCCCTAACTAGGGTTAATGGGTAATTAGGGGAAACCAACATGGAGGATGATTCATGCTTAATTTAATATGATTTCATAATTTATTTGCTTGCTTTTTGTGATCTCAACTTATGCACATGTTATGTTTGATGAAATGCGAGCCTATGAATCCTTGCATTTTTTTACCCATCACTTACCTTTTCAATGAGATTTGTAAGACATAAACCAACTCGAGTCTCATTAGACCATGCATATAGTTGAGTAGGGAGGATTAAGTCGAATTGTAGGTGTTGTACAATCTAATCGATTCGGCTCCGGGACCCAAACCTTTCTAGGATTGTAAGATATAAACCAACTCGATCCTATCACAACAATAATTGCTTGCGTATAATTTGAGAATATGTTTGTATGATCAATTCCCATGAATCTCTTATGACCCCATGACACTCTATTGCTTTTATTCAATTGTTTACATCTCATTCTAGTCATCTTGCTTGTTTACTTTAATTGTTATTTAGTTTAGTGATCTTCTTATCTCTACCCAAATTATGACACCCCTAGACACCGCTACTTGCAATCGAAAATCCTACATCAATACCCGTCCCTTGGGATCCGACCTTTACTTACCTCTTTACTAACAGTAGAGTTGTTAGTGGAGATATAAATATTATTTTGGTCTAGGTGCTCCTAACGACAAGCAACCGAAATCTAAGCTAAAAGCGGACCGACCAGAAATAGCGCCGTTGCCGGGGACGGTGTTAACTTGATTTGATTTTCTTTGATTGTTATTAGTTGTGTCTTTCTTTGTCTTGGGGAAGTAAAAGCTCCTCAAGTTTTGTTCTAATTGTGTTCGAGTTGTTTGATATTTTGCATGTCTAGAAGATTACAAGGTAACTTGTTACCCATTGATCACGAAATTGAAAGGACTTTGACAACCAATAGAGGACTTGCTAGGAATACTTTGAGAGGTATTGGTGAGGTTGTAAATATTCAACCAAATACTATTGAGTTCATCAACCCTTTTGCAAGAGAAGGTTGTTGGGGCTGGTGTCCTTAACAGTTAGTGCAAGGACTTATAAATCTCTAAAAGGATCAAAGGGCATACTTTTGGTATTATTATCAGTTGATCCACGTTTATCAATAACGGTTGGCTTGCTAGATAAGTTTGACGTTATTGTCATACGGATAAGCGGTGATCAATTGGTCCCTAAAAGTCACACCTATAGGATACGTTTGAGTGATGTGACAAGATGAAAAATACGATCATGTAGATGCCAATTTTGACTAACCATTAGTTCGAGTTATTTGACTAATAATTAGTTAAAATGTGATGTTGAGATATTTTATTTAATACGGATTAAATAAAAATGGCTAAGGCGAATTAAGCAATTAATTTGTAAAATTGAATATAAGCGTTTTATATTTAACTAAATGTATATTGAATACAATTATACAATACTGTTTTGTCGGACATGTATTAATAATACGGGTTAGTTGAATTATTAATACATGTCCGACAAAACAGTATTGTATAATTGTATTCAATATACATTTAGTTAAATATAAAACGCTTATATTCAATTTTACAAATTAATTGCTTAATTCGCCTTAGCCATTTTTATTTAATCCGTATTAAATAAAATATCTCAACATCACATTTTAACTAATTATTAGTCAAATAACTCAGACTAACTGGTTAGTCAAAATTGGCATCTACATGACTGTATTTTCATACTGTCACATCACTCAAACGTATCCTATAGGTGTGACTTTTAGGGACCAGTTGATCACCGCCATCTGTATGACAATAACGTCAAACTTATCTAGCAAGCCAACCGTTATTGATAAACGTGGATCAACCGATAATAATACCAAAAGTATGCCCTTTGATCCTTTTAGAGATTTATAAGTCCTCGCACTAATCGTTAAGACACCAAATTAACAAGCTCCCACTTGTCCGTACAAGTGTATGTGCAATGACGTTATCCGCACTAACTGGAGGACACAAGCTCAACAAACTCCCACTTGTCCGTACAAGTGTATGTGCGATAACCGATTCTCATAATCATTTAAAATTTCTCCCACTCAATGTAAAACAATTTGCAGATCCGGATCCGCAAAGGTCGTATTTTTACAATCGATCTGTATCTAGAGTGGTTTCCCCGACTAGAGAGTAACTTAACCGATAAAACGAATCCGTATCCGAGCATGGCCATGCATTTCGATTCTGACTCCTCGAGTGGCCCTGAGAAATATCGAGTACCCGATAAAGGCTGAATATTTCCTTCAACTCGAACTCCTTCCGATCTAAGCACGATGAAATGACCCGAAAAAATCTACTTGGCCCCCTGTTACGGATGACCGTGAGAAAGAAACCAAAGTCACCCAAAATCTGCCTTAGTCTCAAGAGACAGTCGATAGTTAAAAGAATCGACTCTTAGGATCACCATGGAAGTCCTATCCACGACCGGGCACCGAATGTTATGAAACATTTAGGACTCCACGTCGATGTCACAATTGTGTCCTACGAAATATCCGTATAAATCGCCTCTGTGATTGGTCAGTCAACCGGTTGACTTATGGCTCGTTGAACCCACCATCAACCAACGTCACAAAATAATTGCCAGAGTTATCAGCTCATGTGGGCAATTAAGGACTGAAAAAATATAATGTTCGTTCAGTTCACTTTGTGGTGTTCAAAATTTGTCGTACAAATCCACATGAAAAACAAAATATATATAAAATATCAAAACGATGATGTTGTATAGAGTACAAAAGCGAATGAATCTAATCCATAAGAGAGTACTACAACTTAGGAACACGTTTAATTCCCATGGAATTAACGTGCCCTTCATGCTTATCTTGTCGTAATGCTTTAGTGAGAGGATCTGCTATGTTATCATCTCAGCAATCTTTTCTATCACTACCGCCTTTTGCTCCACGTAATCCCGGATTAGATGAGCTTTCCGTTGTACATGTCTAGACTTGTTGCTAGACTTTGGCTCCTTAGCTTGGAAGATGGCACCACTATTGTCGCAATAGATGGTGATCGGGTCATTCGAACTAGGCACTACAGATAGCCCGTGTAAGAATTGACGCATCCATATCGCTTCCTTTGTAGCTTCAGACGCGGCATAGTACTCGGACTCAGTCGTAGAATCTGCTGTAACAGTTTGTTTCGAACTCTTCCAGCCTGATCGCAGCGCCATTAAGAGTAAAAACGAATCCGATCGAGATTTCGAGTCATCACGATCCGTTTGGAAGCTAGCATCTCGCAGAATCGGTTGCGCATAGCTTTTGTTCGCCTCCATAAGTCAATGCCCAATCTTTAGTCCTCCGTAGGTACTTAAGAATGTTCTTGACAGCCAACCAATGTGATTCACCCGGATGCTTTGTTGGAATCGACTTGTCATACTCAATGCATATGCCACGTCGGGACGTGTGCATATCATGGCATACATGATAGATCCTATTGCCGAGGCATAAGGTATCCGTGCCATGCGCTCTTTTGCTTCCGGTGTCTCTGGTGCCTGAGACTTGCTCAAATGCACCCCTGGAGACATAGGAAGGAACCCCTTCTTTGAGTTAGTCATGCTGAATCTCTCTAGGACTTTGTCTATGTAAGACTCCTGACTGAGAGATAGCATCCGTCGTGATCTATCTCGATAGATACGGATGCCTAGAATTCTTTGTGCCTCTCCCAGATCTTTCATCTGGAAATGGTTTTTCAACCATACTTTCACCGAAGTTAAGAGAGGTATGTCATTCCCAATCAGGAGTATGTCGTCAACATACAATATTAGGAAGACAATCTTGCTCCCACTCGACTTGATATATAGATATGGTTCCTCGACCGATCGAGTAAATCCATTTTCTTTTATCACTTGGTCGAAGCGATGATTCCAACTCCTTGATGCTTGCTTAAGTCCATAAATGGAACGCTTAAGCTTGCACACTTTCTTAGGATGTAAAGGATCGATGAAACCTTCGGGTTGTACCATGTACAACTCTTCCTCCAAAAAACCGTTTAAGAAGGCGGTTTTCACATCCATCTGCCAAATTTCATAGTCATGAAAAGCGGCAATCGCTAAGATGATCCGAATGGAACGCAGCATGACTACGGGTGCGAAAATTTCATCGTAGTGCAAACCTGGCACTTGGGTGAAACCTTTAGCAACTAGTCGTGCTTTGTAGATATCTTGTTGACCTTCCTCCGAATGCTTTATCTTGTAAAGCCATTTGCATTGAAGGGGACGAACCTTAGCAGGTAAGTCAATAAGATCCCATACGTTGTTCTCATACATAGAGTCCATCTCGGATTGCATGGCCTCAAGCCATAGCTTTGAGTCAGAACTAGTCATGGCACCTTTATAGGTTGCGGGTCCACTACTCGTTAAGAGTAGAACGTCATCTATGTCATGTTCCTCGACCATACCAATGTATCTGTCCGGAGGAATAAAGACTCTTCCCGACCTCCTAGGTTCCTCAGGAATATTCACCGCAGCCGGGATTGAAGGAATTGATTCCTCCAATGGTTGCTCGGTATTTGGTTCTGGAATCTCCGACAGGTCGAAGGTTCTATCACTCTTTGCATTCTCGAGAAATTCTTTCTCTAAGAATGTAGCACTAGCCGCAACAAAAACACGTTGTTCGGTTGGCGAATAAAAGTAATGACCAAGCGTTCCTTTAGGATAACCTATAAAGTGTGTCTTGACCGCTCGCGGGCCGAGCTTATCCTCGTGTCTCCACTTGACATAAGCCTCGCAGCCCCAAACCCGTATAAAGGACAAGTTAGGGACCGTTCCCTTCCATAGTTCATATGGAGTCTTGTCAACAGCTTTAGACGGACTTGATTTAAGTATTAGAGCAAATGACAAAAGAGCATAACCCACAATGAGTCAGGCAACACGGTGTGACTCATCATGGATCGAACCATATCAAGTAGTGTTCGATTTCTCCGTTCGGACACACCATTCAATTGAGGTGTTCCAGGTGGAGTTAACTGTAGGGCAATCCCACAGTCCTTTAGGTGTTGATCAAACTCGTGAGAAAGATACTCGCCACCACGATCTGAACGTAGTGTTTTAATCTTTCTACCCAATAGGTTTTGTACCCTATTTTGGTATTCCTTGAATTTCTCAAAGGATTCACTTTTGTGCTTCATTAAGTAGACATAGCCATATCTACTTAAATCATCCGTGAAAGTGATGAAATACCTATAGCCTTCTCGTGCGGTGATTGACATAGGACCACATACATCCGTGTGTATGAGTCCTAATAGGTCAGCAGCGCATTCCAACACCTTTGAAGGAAATACGAGTCATCTTACCGATGAGACATGATTCACACGTGCCAAATGATTGAAAATCAAAGGCCGAGATAGCTCCATGTTTAATGAGCTGTTTTACGCGTTTCTCATTTATGTGTCCCATACGGCAGTGCCATAGATACGTTTGATCTTTGTCACCAACCTTTAACTTTTTATTCATTACGTGTAATATTTCGGTGGTCTGATCTAAAACATAAATTCCATTCATGGAGACTGCCTTGCCATAAATCATATTGTGTAAAGAGAAAATGCAAGTATTATTCTCAATTACAAATGAAAAACCAAGTTTGTCAAGTGCAGAAACTGAAATAATGTTTTTCGAAAGACTGGGTACATAATAGCAATCATATAATGATAACTCAAATCCGCTAGGAAGCTGGATCACATATGTTCCCCTCGAGACGGCAGCCACTCTTGCTCCATTCCCGACACGCAGGTCAACCTCACCCTTTACGAGAGGCTCGAGATTTCGGAGGCCCTGCACATGATTACACAGATGAGAACCACAACCAGTATCAAGTACCCAAGTTCCGTAACTTGCGTGGTTAATCTCAATCATATGAATAAAAGTAGAAGGAGAAGACATACCAACAGGTTTAACGCGACCCGCTTTTATGTCCTCATGATAAACAGGACATGTACGCCTCCAATGCCCAGTCTTGTGGCAATGATGGCATTCCATGTTTTCGGTCTTGCTCTTTGTCGCGCGTGATGAGTTACTTGCCTCACCAGGCCCACTCTTACCGATCCCGACTTCTTAAACTTCGGTTTGCCTCTTTGCTAGGCCTGGCTGAACTTTGCCCTTACCCTTGCCCTTGTTTGACACAACGAGAACGTCTGTTTCATGCTCCCACTGAACTTCATGTCCTTCTCGGTCTGTACGAGGAGGGAGTGCAATTCATGGGGAGTTTTCTTCAAATCATTCATATAGTAATTCGCTCTAAATTGCGAATAACCATCGTGGAGTGAGTGAAGTATGCGGTCAATAACAATGTTCTCGCTGATCTTACAATCAAAGGTCTCCAGCTTCTCGACATTCTCAATCATGCTGAGAATGTGTGGGCTAACTGGTTGGCCCTTCTGGAGTCTCGCATCAAAGAAGCGAGTGGTAAGCTCATAGGTCACGATTCTCGGTGCTTTTGAGAATTCCCTAGTGAGTGTAGTGAAAATCTTGTTTGCACTTTGAGCTATGAAGCGTTTCTGCAAATTGGATTCCATTGCAAAAATAAGTACGTTCTTTACCGCACCCGCTTCCATGGCGAAATCGTTATACTTGTCGATTTCGTTAATTTCACCGTGGGGCCTGGGTTTGGTGGGATGGGCTCAATCGATATTTGAGCTTCCCATCAGCAATGGCGGCATTCCGTAATGCCGCCTCCCGGTCCGTGAAGTTTGATCCATCATTCTTCGATCCGAGTAGACGATTCATCCGATCCATGAAGATCCGAAGCCAGGACTCACGGTCCAATGTGACACTTGGCATTGGGTCGTCCTCACGGCCAGCCATTATGTTATTAGCGCTTTAAATGTTCGTGTTCTACATTGAAAAAGGAAGAAAAACAAAACGAAATAAGCAACTCATCGAGGTGATTTAAGTCTATTTAAAATTCATTTTAAACATGTAGACTCTCGCACTTGCATAATTGATCTCCCTCAAGAATGATACAAGTGATCCCAAGACTCAATTTCTGTAAATTGATAAGCCAACTGTTTAGCTAATTCTTCCGGAAGAACTCTTGGTCGATAGATTTCCGTAAATCCTATCTATAGTCCACCATCGTCACAGGATCGTACGAGTGACAATAGTGTTGAGATAAAATAGGTCAATCGGTTCCAACTTACCCGACGTAGAAGGGGTCATATTATGCCTACCGACGAAGAAGGGACTCATTGGAGTTTGACCTATAAAGACTATTCTCAATTTTTGTTTATACGAGGAAGATCCCATCAACTAAATTCTAATTCATATTAAGTGAACGAATAACTAGCGTTTGCGTGAATGAATTAATTTGGATGATGGCTTAAAATCGTGTGACATGCGAATGTCAAAGAAAACTAACTCGTGACCTCTATATGTGTCAGTTTTCATGCAATAATTAGGTGGTTTGGTTTTTAGGCGGAATATGATGCATACTATCGTTACAATAAAATAAATAAATGAATGCAATACGTAAATAAGAATTTCCTAGTGTGGCCTATCCTAGTAAAAAGAACAAAATACAACTTTGGAATCCACCGTTGGACCCGAAAAGCTTGTCTTGGTGTTCCATCTTTGTCCATGTAGCGGGAGTGAGCATCCGGTCTCCATCTTTAGTCTTCTCAAAATTACAATTTAAAATTTACAAATATAAACCTATTTACATTCTAAATAAAAACTGTAATTAAAAGAAATAAAATGGAGATACGAGATCTCAAAATACAACCAAGACCGTGTTCCATCATTACGGTAACACGTTCTACTAAGGCCACACTAAGTTACAACTGTTTGCAAAATAATTAAATACGTAATTAAAAGGCATTCAAAACATTCAAAATATAAACAAGAACGATAAATTAAAATGCATCAACTAAAAATTAAATTTATTCGTGACATAATTCCGTAATTATGTTAAATTTTTATCCAAACCACCAAAGATAATTAAAATTATATGACAAAACCGCTTTAGTCAAATTAATTTTAATCCGAGATAATCCGTTACAATAAATCGTTTTAAAGTAACTTTATTTTACGTGGGTGAACCGTTTCACTAATCAAGCGAGAGCATAAAAAAAACGTTTTATGCTATAATGGCCGAAAAAAAAAAACAGAAATTTTTTTTTTTTTTTTTTCTCTCAGATCGCATGCGTGACGTGAACAAGATGCCAAATTTTTTTTTTTTTTTAAATGCTGAAAAACGAGAGCATCAAAATCCCAAAAAAAAAAATTATACGGCTCAAAAACGTGAGCAACACAAGATCAAAACAAAAACGGTTTGATAAAACACAATTGCAATTTATTCTAATCCGGATTAAAAACAAAATACAATTGTAACATCTTCAACATATTGCAATCATTATCGGTTATAATTACAACATGTGAAGAACGAAACGAAAACAAAACAAGAGATCGTCTGATCTAGCAATGACCATGAGGCACGAAATCCAAGGCAAAAAAAAATTGAAAACAGGCCGTAAAACTTGAAAAGCCACACGGTTTCAACAATTTTAAGCAAACAATTGATAGATCTTTAGCGTATTGTAATGAATATCGATTACAAAAACAATATGCAAAGATCAAATCGAAAACTAGATTAGCATCAACTCACACCGTGTAAACTTGACACGGATCCCAAGGCACAAAACACAAAAAGAACGCAGCAAAAAAAAAATAATTGCCGAGAACAAAAAAAAATTTTGTGCCGTGTAAAAAAAATTTCAGCCGAGATGATTTTTATGCAAATAATTACCGATTCAAAAATCGTTTAATGAAAATCACATAGAAAAATTTACGTGGCCTCGCTCTGATACCACTTATAAGGTAATATCCGTATAATACCCTTTAATTATAGGATTATAACGCAAAATTTACATGTGATTATAGTCATAAAACGAAAAACATAATGAAACGATAAAGATATAGAAATAACCTTCGGTCCTAGTGCAAAAGGCAATGAGAGATCAAGGTAGATCTCCTCCTAATTGTTGCACCCAAGATGTCCGAGTAATGCCCTTGTGCTAGAGAGAATCCCCTAATTGCCTTGCAATATCGAGGGGATTGTTTTGTGAGTTTGTGTTGGATGAGAGATCCGGAATTCGGGAGGCACAATTCCCAAAACCCTAATAATTTTTAGGAAAAAATGAATTAGGTTAGACAAGAGGAGAAGACTCCCCTTTTGTCTATGGGAGCCTCGGCCAAACCGAGTGAGAGGAGCCCAAATGGGCTTTTCATTTTCTCTTCACTTAAACTCGTGGTCCGGTCCATGACTCGCTAAGTGTATATGACGCGGTTTCATTATAAACTGTTATCGGTTATCGGAAATTAAGACATCAACTAATAATACGGGTTAGTTGAATTATATCCGTATAAAGGTGAGGAGAACCCAACACAAAATCAATCACACAACCAACCCACAATGCCTAAGTTTTCATCATATTCCCTACCAACCGAGGAGAACCTACCCAATGGTACTCCCACACCACAACACTTAACCGGAAATTTCATTGCAAAATCCGCATTTATCCAATTAGTCGAAAGAAGCCAATTTGGGGGGATGCATAGTGAAGACCCTCATTCCCATATGAAAACTTTTTGTGACTATTGTGATGCGATTTCACAAACCGGTGTAACTCAAGACCAAATTCGATGGGTCTTATTCCCTTTTTTCTCTAATTGGCACCGCAAAACAATGGTTGAAAAGCCTTGATAAAGCTACTCTTGGAATTGACTCTTGGAAGAAGTTGGCTCTAGCTTTCTACAAAAAATTATACCCTCCGGAAAAGACTAACATGCTAAGAGCTCAAATTACAGGTTTTAAGCAAAGGGGTGAAGAATCTTTGTATGAAGCTTGGGAGCGATTCAAATGAATTTGTCGCTCATGTCCTCATCATGAACTTAGCGAGTGGTTCTTGGTACAACAATTTTGGAATGGTCTTTATGAAGACTCAAGAAACATTCTCAACATGGGATCAAATGTTATGTTCACCGAAGTTGACGATAATCAAACTTGGAACAAGATTGAGGAAATGGCGGTCCATAATTCACAATATAGTAGACCTCGCAAGGCTACTAGAGGAGGAAAGCATGAAGTGGACTCTATTACTCAATTGGGTGCTCAACTTAGTGCTCATATTGATACCATCAACTTGAAGTTTGAGAAGGCTATGGCTAAACTTGAAGAAGCCTCAAAATCACCAAAGCATCATGTTAATGCCATGGTAGTATCTTCATCAATCCCAAGTGGGATATGTGAGAATTGTGGAACTTTGGGACATGACCAAAGTGAATGTAGGGGAATAAATGAACAAGTGAATGCTTTTCAAGCATACAAGAGTGGCACCCCTTATTCCAACTATTACAATGAAAACACCAAATTCCACCCAAATCTCTCATACAAAAGCCAAAATGTTCAAAACCCTCAACAAAAATACACCCCACCTCCCATGAGAAACCAAAATCAAAGACCCTTTTTCAACCAAAACCAAGGTTACCAAAATCAAACTCCATACAATCAACAAAATGACCAAGGTTTTGATGTTCAAAAAGCGGTCCTCCAAATGCAAAAGAATCAACAAGAATTTTTCACTCAAATGCAAAAAGATAGCCAAGCAAAAGACATCACCATCAACAACATCGTAGTCCACACAAAAATGTTGGAAACTCAATTGACCCAACTAGCATCTTCAAACTCTCAAAGACAAAAGGGGCAATTACCACCTCAAAGTAACCCCCCAAGATATGAAACGGTTAGTGCCATTCACTTGAGGAGTGGTACGAGATATGAAGGAGCAAAGAAGCAAGTTGAGGATGAAGTTGTGGAAGCTAGTGACAAAGAAGAAGTTGTGCAAAATTCTAAGGAAGGAGAACCAACAAATCAAGAAGTTTCAAAGAAAAGTGAAGAAAAGGGCAAGGAGAAGGAGCCCATTGTTATTAGACTTCCATTCCTGAGTCGTCAAGCTAAACCTAAGTTTGATGACCAACTTGGAAAATTCATGGAAATTGTGAAGAATTTAGAAGTCTCGATTCCTTTCACGGAATTAATCAATAACGTGCCGGCCTATGCAAAGTACATGAAGGACATCCTTACGAAAAAGAAGTAGATCCGGAAGCTTGAAACTATCGCCTTCACTAAGGTGGGTAGTGCAATCTTTCAAGGGAGTTCACCTCCGAAACTTAAAGATCCGGGATGCTTCTCAATACCGTGTACCATTGGCAACACCACGATCAACAAGGCTTTGTGTGATCTAGGAGCAAGCGTGAGTGTTATGCCGTATTCGGTTAGTAAAAGGCTAGGGACATGAGAACTTAAATGTACCAACATCACACTCCAAATGGCTGATAGAACAACGAAGACACCGTTAGGGATATGGGAAGATGTTCCCGTGAGAATTGGCAAATTCTTCATCCCGGTGGACTTTGTCATTGTTGACATGGAAGAAGACTCCAATATTCCGATCATCCTAGGAAGACCTTTCTTGCACACCGCGGGTGCGGTGATAGATGTGAAGCACGGAGAGCTTACTCTAGAAGTGGGAGACGAGACCATAACTTTCAATCTTGACAAGACCATAAGAGCTCCCCGATTGCATGAACCATTCTTTATGGTTGATCACTATAGCCGGAAGGATGATAGGAAGAAGTCGAAATTCCAATGGAAAAAGAAAGTTGATGATGCTCCATCAAAAGAGTAAGGAAATAGCAACAATGAGAGCTTGAAAAGCTCACCCATGACAAGTGAAGAGGATGGCCTTATTGGCCAAGATAAGAAAGAAGGAGAGTTGTCTCTATCAACTCAAGAAATTTTTAATGATCAAGTAGACAAAGTTTGCGGTCTTTGGGATGATGAGTTCGAAGGGATATTCAATCCTTATATTGGTAATGCTATGAACCAAGACCATCATGGAGAACAACAAGTGCAAAAATCTATTGAGGACCTTTATCATGACAATGAACAAGCTTTCGACTACTTCTTCAAGGTGTTGTGTAACATCAACAACACCTTGAACATGCCCCCTTGACATCTCACATTGGATGAGAGTTTGGTGGAGTCCTCCCTAAACCACCATTTGTAAATATTCTAACTCCCTAACTTGTATTTCAATTTTTACATTGCATCTTTGTCGTTTTTGGATTTATATTTTTGTGCCTTGATCAAGATATTCTTCATTTTGAGAGAAGTGAGGGAGGGACTTATGATTTTATTGATGTGTAGTGCTTTATCTTAGTGTGGGGATAGCAATTGTCTAGGCTGTTCATGCCTTTGTAGTGCCCCTACAATGAAGAACACGAGAATTGAAGAATGAAAATGACACGGGTTATGCAGTACCCACGGATGGACCTGAATCCGTGTGGTCAAGGAGGAATCCGAGCGTCCAAATGGACAATCCGCTCGTCCTAAAGAATCCGAGCGTCCAATGTCACCACGCTCGTCTGCGCAGCTGCGAGAATTCAAAAAACTGGTTTGTATCCGGCGTCTCACCGAGAATCCGCTCGTCTCATTCTCGGGCGCCCGTCCTTCGAAAAGACGCTCGTCCTTTTCATTAGCAAAAAGTCTCGGGATTTTCTCTCAAAGGAATCCGAGCGTCCCTCCAGAAAGACGCTCGTCCCTCAAGGAAGAATCCGCTCGTCTTAGAAGCAAGACGTTCGTCTTGTGGCGTCTTTTCCTGGGATAAACATTGAAGAATCCGCCCGTCCCAATGATAAAGCCGCTCGTCCTCTGCTGCAGTTTCAAATATAACGGGTCTTTTTGACCCTCTTCCCTCATTTATTCTCATTTATTCTACATTCAAACACTACCCACTACCCAAAAACCCCAAAAACCCTCATCCTCTACATCAACAAAACCAAATTTCCTCAACCAAATTCAACAAAATCAAATCCAAACTTCCTCACAACAAAAAATAATCACTCCTTTTGCAACAACAATTGATTCAAACACCAAAGTCTTCAACTTTTGAGTCGATTTTTAGGATATAAAACAACATTCAACCCAAATCGATTTGGGTATCACTAAAAATTGAAGATTTCAATCTTTCATTGGTGTAATCAAGCAAAGGAGAATGGCAAGAACTAAAGGAGGTAACAACGCACCCCCAAAGAAGACACTTTCAAAAAGGCAACAAGCTCTTTAAGCAAAACAATTGTCAAAGGCATTGGTAGTCCATGAGGCAAGGTTGGAGGTTCAACAAGGCCCCCCTATGGAAGCTACAACATCAACAACTCCGGTCATTGAGTAATTATCCAATTATCCGGAGGCAACTTTCACTTCCGACTCTCATAGAGAGAAATTCATTCTCTTTGCTAAGAAAACCATCATGCCTACTAAGTTTATTTGTGAAGATGCATTGTCAAAATTGGGTGTTCTTGAACAAACCAAAACCTTCTTTGAGTCTATGGGATTGGGTAAATTGTTTACAATGAAGGAATTGACATACCCCTCCCTCACCTTGGAAGTTTTAAGTTCTTTGAAAGTCACAAGGGTGGAGAGTCGAACCAACATCGAGTTTCGTCTTAAAAATGTTGATAGACGCATAACTTATGGCGAATTGGGTAAGATATTAGGCCTTAGTGATAACCCGAAATATACAAAGACTCCTATTAAGTATGACCCCGCTCCTCTTTGGATGGCAATTTTCGGGAAGAAATTTGTGCGTTTTCATGATTGTCGTGCTCTATTAGTCCACCATCTGGGCATTAGAGTATGGCATAAGGTCATTGGGAATACTTTGATAGCAAGAAATGGCACTAATCATCTTATCAAACTCGATTGTATTCTTCTTGAGTCGGCCTTGAACATAGGAAGGGAATTTACAAAGCCATATAATGCTTTAAGACTTTTGGTTGAACGATGGCTTAACGTCGATTGTGGCAAAGAAGGCACCGCCTTTATTTTAAATGGAGGACTAGTTACCCATTTGGCTAAGCATTTTAACCGGGATTTCAATAAAAACAACACCTATGTGTCGGTTAAAGGAGGCCATCTTGTGGATATGGACATCATGATTCACAAGTTCAAGTGGATCAAGCACGACACTCTTGACGACAAATATGGGTGGTTAACCAATGAAGCTAGATCTTTCACCTTGCCTTCCAAAATTTGCCGATTAAATGTTCACCGACCGAACTACCTTCTCCCACTCTCCGAGGAGACCGAGTATATCATTCAACAACAAAGAGGCGAAATTGTCGAGCCCTCCTCCTCCATTATCACCCCACCTTACCCATTTGAATACCAAGAGTTCAAACCCAAGGATGTCGAAGTGGGAAATGATTACATGACACTAGTCATGAGGGAAATGCACAAGCAAGCTTACAATGATAGAGTGGATGCTTACAAGGCCCAATATCCGCCTCTCCTACATCTAGCTAGGCAAGGACTTCTTGATCCGTCTTATCCTTTGCCTAGTTGGGCGGATATGGAAGTATTCATTCCTAGCATTCCTAGTGGTAGTAGACCGGGTGGAGAGGAGATGGTTGTTGAAGAGGGTGGTGTTCAAGAAGAAGGTGTTCAAGAAGAAGAGGTTCAAGATGAGGTTCAAGAAGAAGAAGCTCAAGAAGAGGAAGAGGAAATTGAGGAAGAACAAGCAAGTGAAAGTGAGAGTGGACACGATTCCACATCTATGGAAGTTGATGATACCTCAAGAGAGGAGGATGATGAGGATGATGATACGATGGGTGAAGATTAGCAAACTTTGGAGGCTCCTACATCCTTACACCTCCATTATGGTTTGTCTACTTCCCTTATTTTTATTTTATCTTGATCATTTATTTTGTGGAGTCCTAGCAACATTGGAGGACTAACACCTTGGCTTCATTAAGGTGTTCTTTATCCTTGTTCCCAACTTGTAAAATCCAAAATGACAATCTTTAGTTTCATGCATTGCATTCCATGTGCATGAACTACCCCGAAATTCAAGACGTTAGAAATAATGTCTATTTTGGTTTGGGAAGTCCATGCATATGCATTGGGAGCTAATTTAAATTATGCTCTCCGCCATAACAAAAACACATGCATCATATAGTGTAGCTTAGTATAATTTGCATTTAGTTTAGAAATCATGCATGTTCATTGCATAATTTCCTATCGTATTGGCCATTGAGGACAATGCCCATACTAGTGTGGGGATGGGAAATTCTAACTTGACTTTTATTCAAAATCCAAAAAAATCAAAAATTTCAAAAATCGAAAAAATTGAAAAATTGAAAAAATGAAAAACATGTTCATTTCCTTTGTAGTGTAGTCTTGTATATATTGTGTTTGTTCATCCTTGTTCACATTGATTGACTACGCCACATCCGAGACATGAGGATATTGAAGACCGCATGGTATGATCTTTCCAATCTCCTTTTTCCTCTTTATGTTAATGACTATGTGGCTTTATTTTGATTGATGCGGTAAAAAGCATATGAATCAGGCATGTAGATTGCATGTTAGAAATTTTTTTGTGAAACCGTCTACTTGGGAAGCTTGACAAGTGTATATAGGCCGTAGTAGATGCTTTTTCTTCTTAAGACTTTGCTTGTTAGAATACTTGTAAAATACCCTAGGATGTGTAATGCTAGTATCCTTTGACCCATGGATTAAGGCCTAGTCAAGAGTACCTTGTGGTGTGATAACTCCTTGGCTACCGTTTATTCCAAGGTGACCCTTGAAACCATGCAACCATCATTCATCCATATTCTACCATAAATTTTGTCATCAAAAGGGAATGGGCACAAAAATTGTTCAAAAATTTGAGTTCAATAAATGAAAAGAAAAGAAAAGAAAAGAAAAGAAAAAGTTTGCAATTGCATCAAAAGAAAAGAGGAGTAACAAAAATGAAAACTCCTATACTCAAATATAAGGCACCCTCCTTAATAATTGGGGTGACTTTGAAAATGTTCAAAAGAAAATGCAAAAAGTTGAAAAGTTGCCAAGTATTGAAATGCCAAACATCAAAAGAAATGGCAAAAAGAAAGTGTTCTCAAAAATGTCAAATGCCACAAGAAATTGGGGGGGGGGGGGAAATGACAACAAAAGCAAACTCCCACATGAAACTCAAATACTATTGATCCCTTTATCCATCGTATCCATTTTTGTGCATGGTAGAGAGGGGACGACCCTTCTTCTTGCCTAGGCAAGAGGGGAATTCCGCGATCCTCCAGTGTTTCTAACACCATAGGGAGTCTATTCTTGACAAAAGCATTTAACGATTGAGGAAAAAGGTACCCTAGCTTGACACAACTTGGAGGTGATTTATTGGTATCCTTCTAGGCTTAGTAGTTTGAAGAAATTGCATCTATGAAGGAGTGTGTACCCATGAATGGCTTCCCCTTTAGATAATTTCCGTCACTTAGATGAGGAAAGTGGCTATTCTTTTTTAGATGCATCCATTACTTGATTTTGTTTGCTTTAATGTTTGGATGTGTCGCCATTTTGGCAAGACCCACCTTGCCTTGCAACAAGGCATCCTACCTCATGGTTGTCTTGTTGTGAGTTGAAGGGGCAGAGTGAGACCCTCCAATTATCTCATGTCGGCTATATTAGTAGGATATTTTAAATAAGGGTCCTAGTTTTATCAACTCTTTACTCGGGACGAGCAAATGTTCGGTTTGGGGATATTTGATGTGATCAATATTTGAGCATATTTAGTCCCCGAATTAGCGTCGTTCCTATGCTTTTAGTGCATATTTGGGTCATTTACTATCTTTAGTCCTTTGTTTTGCATATTCTTTGAGGTTTTGTTTCCTTGGTAGGAGAGGAGTGCAAACCTTGCATTTTCATCGCAAAATAGAGCTAAATTGATCGAATCCAATGACCAGGCATCAAAGAGAAGACAAGACTAGAAGGCCTTTGTACATATTATAGTAGATGGCAATGATGAAGAAATCCTTACATCCCCGACAAAATCCCGGAGGATTGTTGGGAGAAGAGAAGAAGAAAAGAAGAAATGGAAGCTGACAAAGAATCCGCTCGTCCAACTACTTGGGACGCCCGTCCAAGACTGCCAGAATCCGAGCGTCCAACCTTGAAGGCTGCTCGTCCAGCCACTTGAGAATCCGCTCGTCCCGACCCTCGGACGCCCAGATTGTGTTACAGGACAACACGTCCTCTTCTTCCCTCCATTGAAGATGCGCATATTTTTTGGAAAACTAGCAAAAAGGAGACCCGCATCTTTTCTTGAGAGGAGCGATTCCTCAAGGACTTAATCGTCATTTAAGCCCTTAGTAACCCTAATTTGTGCACCTAATCCCCACTATAAATACTCCATTAGTCTAATTAGATTATCATGTTCTTCATATCAATCTTTAGGGTAGTTTATATCATTCTAATCTCTTCTTAATCTTGTAATCAACTTCTAATCAAATATTAATACAAATCTCATTTCCTTAATTTCTCTTTTGTTCATCTTTTATTTTGGGTAATTGAAGATTATTTGGGTTTATTGGGAAATTGACAACCTTCCATCAATCATCAAGTACTTCTTTTATTCTTTGCATTATTATTTTGGAATCATCATTAGGTATAACTCTCTTAATCCCTTTTTAATTATTGTTAATCATCTTCATTTATTCATCATGTTTTGCTTTGTTAATATGATTGACAACCTTGTTAACATGTTAAACATGATAATGAGTGAGTAGTTTCCTTAACTAGGGTTAATGGGTAATTAAAGGAAACCAACATGGGGGATGATTCATGCTTAATTTAATATGTTTTCATAATTTATTTGCTTGCTTGTTGTGATCTCAACGTATACACATGTTATGTTTGATGAAATGCAAGCCTATGAATCCTTGCATTTCTTACCCATCACTTACCTTTTCAATGAGACTTGTAAGACATAAACCAACTCGAGTCTCATTCGACCATGCATATAGTTGATTAGGGAGGATTAAGTCGACTTGTAGGTGTTGTACAATCTAATCGATTCGGCTCCGGGACCCAAACCTTCCTAGGATTGTAAGATATAAACCAACTCGATCCTATCACAACAATAATTGCTTGCTTATAATTTGAGAATATGTTTGTATGATCAATTCCCATGAATCCTCTATGACCCCATGACACCCTAGTGCTTTTAATCAATTGTTTACATCTCATTCTAGTCATCTTGCTTGTTTACTTTAATTGTTATTTAGTTAGTGATCTTCTTATCTTAACCCAAATTGTGACACCCCTAGACACCGCTACTTGCAATCGAAAATCCTACATCAATACCCGTCCCTTGGGATCCCACCTTTACTTACCTCTTTACTAATAGTAGAGTTGTTTGTGGAGATATAAATATTGTTTTGGTCTAGGTGCTCCTAACGACAAGCTACGGAAATCTAAGCTCAAAGCGGACCGACCATTCACAATACTACATGCAAAATATTTATTCTCTCCTACTTCTCTCTAAAACAAGGTTTTAGAAATATTGATTTGTTCATCTAATATTATTACAACCATTGGATTACTAGTATAATAATAAACATAATATTGGAATCATTTTAAGGATGCTAGTTTATTAATCTAGTTTATTAGTATACTAGTTTAAGGGATAAGTCTTGTGTGCAATCTAAGGAGGATCTCTACTTTGGGATTTTTGGAGGATCATCCAATATATTAAGCTCAAGAATAAATAAAGAAAGTGACCTTATTTGTGCCCTATATTTCGGACATATACACAATGTAAGGGACATTGTTTTTCCTCATAAATCTCTTATTTTGTTATGCATGCACTAGATCTAAAGAACAAATAATTAAGAAGTTAATTAGTTCATTATTAGAGGAGTCTAATAAAAGTTAAATAAACCTAACAAGTGGTATCAGAGCATAGGATGTTGCATGCATAATCGGTTATTGTTTTTCCGAGTTAAAAAGTTAACATATAAAACTAAAAATTTGTGATTTATATGAGTAAGCCACGAAATAATTATGCATGTTATATATTCTGGTCCTTTTTAGGTCATTTTTATGATTTATGGAAATTTATAGCTCATTATAATGATTTTTAGTGATTTTATTACATTATGAGTAAAATGAACTTTTATTCACTAAAATAAGTTAACCTTCACTACTAGCCATGTTATTTTAGTATGACCTCACATGACTATTTTAGGTATTTCATGTAAAATATCATATTAATGTGATTAATATTTCTTGATTTATGAATTTTTAGTGTAAAAATGGCATAAATGGAGGTTAAATGACTAAAAATGGTTAAGCTTACTCTCTAACCTTGAAAAGTTTATATGACCTCACATGCATATTTTAAAAGTTGTGTGTAAAATCTCGTATTAATTGGATTAATATTGCATGATTTATGATTTTTATGAGATAAAAATGGATTAAAAGAGGTAAAATGGTTAAAAATAGTTAGATTTCGAATTAGGCCATGAAACTTTAATATGTTATCACATTAATAATTTACAGAGTGTATGTAAATTTTGAGATTAAATGATCTCATTTAGCATGATTTATGAATTTTTAGTGTAAAAATGGCATAAATAGTGACTATTTTAGCATAAATAGCTAAAACAAATTGCATGGCATGAGAAAATTATTTTAGGTTGAATAAATATCCCACTAATTAGATATAAAGTTGTAAAATTGATTGGATTAATTTTTGGATACTTTAGATGTTTTATGAGATAAAACCTATAAAATGCAACTATATTTTCTCAAAATTAATTCAAAAATTTTAATCATGATTTTTGACATTATGAGTGTCATGGATATATTCCATATTGTTCAAAAATTTAAAATTTAAAATTTGAAATTATTGTAATTTAATTTGGATTTATTTCATAAATGTTATGATTTTACGGTCAAAAAATGAGCATAAAAAAAAATCAAGTTGAATTATTGTCAAAAATTGAGTGATGACTAATTTTTTAGTCTAAGAGTGTTAGGATAATTAACTTGAGCTTAGATGTGATTTAAGTGTTAATTTGTGATTTTAAGAAGTTATTATCACGCATTTCCATAAAACCGGTTTATATATACGATATAAGTTAAATAGGGCGATTTGGCACATAATTTGGCATGATAGATACATATTATAATGCTGCATATTTCAATTGTTGAATGTCTTTTATTTATATAGTTTTGAATTATGTAATTTTATCTTAGTATGGCCTTAGTTTTAATCGATATTACCCGTAATGAAAGGGAATATTGATTCGGTTGTAATTTAATGTGATCTCGTATCATATTTATTTTTACTAGTTTTTCCATTTTACAAATGTATAATAGGAATAACTTTGTATTTTTATTATTATTTGTAATCATGGAGATTCTTCAAGACGGTGCCATTCGGAATGGTGTTCCGACGAAGACGATGTTCTTGGGAAGTGTGCCACTTGAAGATTCAAGGGACCAAAGGAGTTGGTTTCCGAATATGTAATAGATTATTTGATTTTATAATTTAGGAAGGCCATACTAGGAATTTATTATTATTGCTTAACATTTATTTTAATATGTTGCATGCATTGCCAAATCGCCATAACAACACATGCATATCATATCGAGTTATCGACCGTGTCAATTATAATTATCGTAGTTCACCGCTTTAGTTCACTTAAAACGTGATAGATAATAAATTGATACGACCTCTCGCAAATTAATAATTGAGAATTAGCCTTACCAAATAGTAGAAACCATGAATCCCAATTTCATAAGGAAGTAGATTCGGCTCACCGGGGTACTAAACTTGTTACATTGAGTAAGTGGGGTAATAAAATATTATTACATCGAAATTTGGATTGAGCTCAACGGAAGTATTCGTGACCGTAGTCGCATGTGTTCCGGGCTAAAGATGAAAATTAGAGTAATTTTTATCGACCAAGAGTTCTAGAAGTACAATCGATTAAGAGGTTAATCCACCGAGTTATATTAATAAGGGATGACCCGGCCCACCGTACCCTTTTTAATATGAATTTGGATCTCGGAATCATTTATAATAGTTGGGTAGAGGTCACTATATAAATGCAATACTTGTTTACAAGTATTATTAAAACGATAGATGTTAATTATTTCCTTCATTTTCGTTTTTGTAGTTATTTATTCTCAATGAATTCATCAAATACTCCTACACCAATCACCATTGATTCATGGCTCCAATCATTCGATGAAAAGCGCTCCGAGTATAACAATGATACGATTAGAGAATTAGGATGTGGCATTGGTCAGGATGGAAATCTATGCTTCTTTACCACCTCTACACCACCCACTCCAATATTAATGCCCACCACCTTGGTAAGAAAATCTTGTGAAGAAAATCTTGCTAAACCCAAGGTATCCTTGTTTGAAGAAACAAGGAGAAATATTAAATTCAGTGATAGTTCTAGCAAGAGTGTCCTTGCAGTTGAAAGGAGTATTGGTATTATTAAAGGAAAGGCAAAGATGGGTGAAAAACCCAAACCTGATAATGAATTGGAAATGGATAGTGTGACTACCACAACCAAGACCAAGAAGGGTGCCCAATCTTATGAAGAATGTCATTATTTTAATGTCATGGGCCATTGGAAGCGAAATTGCCCCAAGTATTTGGAAGATATCAATGTTGGACTTGTTACTCCAAGTGGGACTTGGAAATGTGGAAAATCTAAACAAGAGTGATATAAATCTCCGACAAAGAAATGGAGCTAGGGTAGCCGTCACTTCAAAAGGGACTTATGTACTTGTTTTAACTAATAGCTTTGAGTTGTAATTTACATAATAGTTATTATGTACCCACCTTGTCTAAAAACATTATTTCCATTTCTATGTTAGACATGAAAGGATTTATTTTGTTGAAAATAGACATGGCTGTGAGCCATGTCACTTATCTTTATGATATACAAGTTTTAGACACTTCCAACTCAAGCAAAGATATCTTCATAATACAATCCAAAAGACTCATAACTAGTGATCCAAATGATTTGCACATTTGGCTTTTTCGATTAGGTCACATAAATGAGAAACGCATTGAAAGCTAGTGTCGACTAGATTTTATGAACCATTTGATTCTCAATCATATGGAATATGCGAATCTTGTCACCTTTGCAAAATGATTTGTAATCCCTTTAGTGGGAAAATGGACATGAGCAAGTGATTTGTTGGGACTAATACATGCCGATGTATGTGTTCTAATGAGCATCACCACAAAGGGAATTTATGACTACTTCGTCACTTTTACCAATGATTTAAGTAGATATGGGTATATTTACTTAATTAAATATAAAGTGAAGCATTTGAGAAATTTGAGAAATTTCTAAATGACGTAAAGAACCAATTGAACAAAGTACTAAAGCATTACGATCCGATCGTAGTGGCAAAGATTTAAGTAATGAATTTGATTTATTAAAATATGGATTATGACCTAGTGTCACTACCCATAAGATCAAACTAATATAAGTCAGTTTGAGTTGTTGAACTCAATTTGGGAAATTTGCAATCGAAAAAGGACAAGTAATTCTAAACGGATGGTCAACCATAAGATACCTAGAATAGAGAGTCTATTAAACAGATGACAAGGATAAGACTCGTATATTATATGAATCAAACTGCCATGATAGGGATGGCCTTTTGAAAGCTATTGCATAGTCTAGATAAACTTCTAATACTCCACCATATATATATATATATGTTTGTAACTCACAAAGCTATCTCTCAAGAAGATAGATATATTTCTGAGAGATAGAGTGGGAGTAGATTAGATCGTTACAAATATGTCTTATAGTGTTACTTTGTGAAAGTAATGGAACTATAGAGTGGGAGTATAGTTAAACTATAATCTATAAAGATAGATTGGGAGCATAGTTCAGTGGGAGTTTATCGCACATGTCTTATTGGTTAAAATATTGCTTTGTGAAAGTGATAGTATTATGACCTTGTCCCAAATCGACCTTGTTACATACGAGCCATAGCATTACAATCCAAAAATTGTTACTCAAGAGTAGATTTACTTTAAAGTGAGGGTCTCTTTAAAAGTAATAGAGCTTTAGAGTACTCAAATGCATAAGATTGACATAAAGATGTTGATCAAGATAAATTATGTTAGGAATCGCAACATTTCATTTTGATGAAGGATGGCAAATGATATGAAAAATACGCTTTTCTAAAATGGGAATTTAGAGAAGGATGTGTTTGGAACACAAAACCTTAGATGAAGATCTAAGAATCCTAACATCTTATGCGTAGCTTTCTTAAGTGATCCTAGAATGGTCTTAAGCAAGCATTAAAGGATTATACTTTTCGTTCATGTGATAATAGTGAATGGTTTCATTCATATGATTGAAGAATCATGATTATACGTGAAGTTAAGTGGGAGCTAGAATTGTTTCCCCATGTCTTATATGTTGATAACATATTACTTATTGAGAATAATGTACCAATACCTTCTTCTGTGAAAGATTGATTGGGAGACTTGGAAAAGGGTGCAAAGTATTCTAGATTTTTGAATCTCTGTCAGAGAATATTGGCATAGAGTTGAGAGTCTTATGAGGATAAGATCTTTCGTATTTGTTGAACATCAATAAGGTTGAATAGGTTATTCATGTTTATGAAAGTGGAATTACCATGATGGAGTCATAGTCGTTCACTGAACCTATTAAGTTTATGATTACATGAAATCGATTGCTAATGTTTCCGCCATTAGAACGATCATGTATGCCATTAAATGAACACGCCGTGATGAATCATATGTTTGGAGCATAATAAGTCAATAACAAGATAATTTCCATGATATGGCTTGTGAAAGCCTTAAAGAACATCCTTGAGATTCTTGAGAAGAATTAAGGATTCGTTCATATGTTTGGATGATAAACTAAGTTATGTGTTGAAGGGTTGCACAAACTTTAGTTTCCAGACCAAAAGGGATTTGTTGAAATCCTAGGATGTCTTATTGACTTAGGAGTAAGAGACTAGAAAAGTGTTTTAGTTTCGCGCATTGCAAAGTCTACAAAAAGAATCTAAGTAAATTGTGCTAAAATGGTCAACCTAGGGATTAAGGGTGAATCCCTCTACAAATGACTTTATCACAAGTTATGCGATAACAGTGGGAGCATCTTTCAAGTTAAAGAACCCAAGTCTAGTAAGAAGACTAGACAAATACTTAGAGATAAATTCAAGTTATTAGAAATAACACTGAATAGAAGGAAATAACAATTGATAAAGTTGGAATATATGGATATCAGGTATATTCACTTGCCAAGCTTTTATTGCATTTCGACTAGTGTAAAAGGTACACTAAAGATTATAAGATATGAAGTAGTAATAGTGTATTGACTATTCATATATGATAATCGCATTTATCGTTTGAGTTTTATTAAACTCACCCATTACTTTGTTAAATCCAATTGGGTTGTAGAGACAAATTGAAACCCATTAAAGTGAACTGGATGAAGGAAAAGTAGATCTATATACTAACATATTCATATATGTTTTAATTTAATTTGTCATAAAATTAATAAGTGATCTTATGCATGCAAACTAATAAACAATATAAAGAAGAAACCATCATCTTACATTGTGATTTTCGGATTTATGGGCACAAGTGAGTTCACCTACTCACTTGTTCTTGAGCTTCCAAATATTGGGTGAACAAGGTTCAAATTAGAACCTCTCCCAAAAGCATATACCCAAGGAAACTCATAATAACCAATATTATTTAGATCTAGTAATAATATTGGTTTTACTATAAAATTGACACAAAATAAATTGTATTTTTACTCTTGAAAATCTCGGTCAAGAGGGAGTATTTGTGAGATTTTATTTCTCTAGAAAAATCACATATTGTAGAGATTATCCATTTTCTTACACTAGAAAATTTTTGTATCAAAAATGATGAATGAATGAATGAAAAGAAAAACTCTCTTTTCTTTTCTCATATGGTTGGCCGAAATAATGGCCTTGGGTAGTATGCCCAATGCTTTTTATTTTTGCTCTTCTCAAAAGCTTAGGGTTGCATAGCTAGAAGGTAGTCTTTCATCATTATGTTTTCCACTAATATGAAAACACAATATTAACCCCATACTCCTTCTAATTTCGGCATTTTCATAATAAAATGGATGGTCCATTTTATTTTGTCATTTGTCAATTTTGTCACATGTAACATGTTACATGACATGTCACAATGTAATGTATTTTTAACATATTAAAAATCAACATACTCATAAAATATGTCATTTACAAAATCGACTAGTAATTCGTAATTACTCGTACCAAAAATGTTTCCAAATTATAAATTACAACATTCTGTATTTATAATAATTTATTCATTCCGTTTCAATTGTTTCTCAACAAACAATGATTTCATCTAAGTAATAAAACAATTCGATTACTTAGACCGTGTCTTATTTAATCATATTTACAATAAGATACGTAAATTATACTCACAAAATCATCCGTCAATTTTAAGCAATTTAATTAACTCGTATCGGTATACGATTAATTAAATAATCAATTAAGAGTATTTCCCTATAGGTATGACCTAAGGGGATCAACTGATCACCACCGTCGCACGACAGTAATGTCAAACTCTAGTCAGCCAATCATTACCGATATGTGTGGACCAGTTGACTGTAAAATATTACATCCCACATGTATTCTTAAAATGAGATTTAATAATGATATTTAAATCATGTGATCGCACTATTGTTGAGGACACATTTCCCAACAATCTCCCACTTGTCCTCGACAAGTGTGCGTCACCAATTCTCTTGTCCTATTACTATCTCCCACTCAATGCAAGGTGTCTTTCGGGTCGTACTTGCAAGTGATCATATCGAGAGTGGTTTCCTCGATCTGGAGAATAACTGATTGACCGGATTCATCTATCATAGATACCTTCCGAGCGTGGCCACGCATTTCCAGTTCATTACTCCTCGAGTGGCCCTGAGATATTGTTTTAACCCTGACAAGGGGGTGGACAATTCCTATCGCACTTATTCCCTTCGACTAGCCACAACCATCATAACCCAAAATATGCCCATTTGACCCCATTTACGAAGGTCGTAGTAACACAAATCAAAGTTAATATGAAACTGTGCCATCTTAGGCGAACAATCTTTAGTCAAAAGAATCGACTCATTAGAATACTATAGCAGCTCTCGCCACGACCAGGCTATATAAATTTCCAGAACTCTATAAGCGGTCATAAGGCCCGACAAAATGTTCCTAACAGTCTGCCTATGTGATCGACTAGTCATCCCACATGACTCTATGGCACTTGAACTTGCCATCAATTGCATCACACTCTAGTCACTTCGAGACGTCACCTCATACAAGTGACTATGGGCTAATACTATGTTAATCCGGGTTCACTTTAACGGGGTTCAACGTTGTCTCTACAACCCGTTTGGATGTAACAAAGTATAATAAAAGATTTTTAAAGTAAAACTCGAACGACAAATGCGATTATCACATATGAATAGTCAATGCCTGATTACTATTCATGTTCTAAAATCTAATTTGATCTTGTATGTAGTTGTTCATTTCAATTCAATTGAAATGACATGACTCATCATGTTTAGCCTTTGAGAAGGCTTTGGTTAGTAGGTTTTATCAACTTCTTGTACCTTACTCAACCTTACTACATACTCGTTTTTCTTTGTAATGTATACATTTGCATTACAAAAACTTTCTGAGTACGTGTCGAGATCCAATCAAGACATAGTCCCTCTAGCCTTAGAATAGCTCCCACTGTTTTCACAGTGTGCGGGATTCATCCTTCTTGCACATCTCATGATTGCAAGTGTACTCAATTTCCGTTATAAATATCTCTCATTGTTCTTTATTGCCTAGAACGATTCTAGAAAATCTACTTCTTAATTAACATTGCCACAATGGTATCTTAACCATCCTAATGTGTTTTGATTATGGTTTTGTCGGAAACCATGCTCAATCTCAATTGTCAATTGTCACTTGTGTAACACCCTTACACAAAATTGCATCATAAACACTTTGCATCATAGCCTTAATGCTTCTGCAAGCACTTAAGGGTAATCTTTATGGCTTACTTGGTAAAGATTACTTAAATTCGATTTTGAAAACAATTCATCATACTCAAAGCATATGAAGTGTTATACATCATTTCTTTTTAATTGATTCGGCAACGGAAGCAAATGAAATCAATCAAATATGTTCAATTTAATTGAACTAGTCATGAATCTTATCAACATAAGACTTCTTACTGACGCTAATACCATGTGGATTTATCTTCATAAATCCGGATATTCAAGATGTATTATAATACTCCAAAAGTCTTAAATCATTCTCAATGATCAATATGTCATCCATATATCGGACTAATTAAAAATTCTGTAACTCCCACTAAACTCCATGTATAAACACAACTTCTCGACTTATCGAGAAATGTTTTATCAAATGATCAAAATGTTGATTCCAACTCATTGATGTCCTACTTAAGATCCTCTCTTAAGTTTCACATTATCTTAGGATTGCAAGAATCTATAAAACTCATGACATGTATTGAATACATTCCTTCTATTGAAGAAGTGGGTTTTAGATTCACTTGTTGTATGCATATTCTCATAATGAAACACAATCCCTAAGAAGATCCAAATAGACTTAATCATTTCAATTAGTTCAAAACCCTTTGCAACCAATCTTGCTTTGAAATATCTCTTTATTAGTGCAAAACCCTTTGTCACTAATCAAGCCCTTTTGTTTCAGATTTTCATGGCTCTAAGCCTTGTATTGAGTTGTGACTTAAACATTCTTATGTAAGTCATATGTTCATTACTTTCTAGAAGTAATCAACTTGAATCAAACGATTTCTTTTGTAAGTTATAAGCTCTTTACTTTCTTAAAAGTAGCATGAATTCATCATACTTAACAAGTGACGAATTTAACCTCCTAGGTTTTGAAGAAACAATGTCTTACACAAAACGTCTCATGTAGCCAAGAAAGACCAGTTTCTTGCGACATAACATTCTCTGTGGCATTCTTTGTGGCTCTTGAATAATTTCTCCCACTCTGTCTTCTAAAAATAAACTTGTATTTTAGAAAGACAGCTTCACGAGCCGCAAACCCGTCGTACTCGTGATAATTGAAGAGGAAAAATGAGCATTTGTTTCTTGTGAAAACTTACAAACATGGTACCCTTACCATTTCATATCTCATATGATTCGATTTAGTGGAAAAATAATTTAGACAAAAATGATAAAATCCCCAAAAGGATCAAGTAACTTAAAGTAACTTGATTGAAGTCCAAACCATATCGAATAGCGTTTCATTTCTTATCCAACCACACATTATTCTATAATGCGTGCTAAGAGAGATTAACTTGTGATATTATATCACATTTCCTTTGCTTATATCAAAGTCTTCACTTTGATAATCCCATCACGACTAAATCGTGATTCCTTGAACTCTTTAAACTTCTTCAAAGATTTTTCTATTTACCTTATTAACTGAACACATTAGCGCCAACTTAAATCGTTGGTAAAAGAAAATGATTAACCTATTTTGGATCAATGATTTAAAACCTCGATCTCCTTTTCAACCAAAAGGCACGAGATATCTTGCTTTGAATACAAGATACGCATATACCATTAACAATCTAATGGTTTCAAGAGTACTCGATAACTCTTTGCGTTCATCATTCCAAAATTCAAGGTTTAATCTTGGGTTACCAATTTGTGTCTTGCATCATCTTCATGATATATCATTCTAGTTTGGTTTAGAATATAATCACCTTGATAATGGGCTAGCCATACATCAAATCGTGGTGTATAGGGTCACAAAAGTGAAACCTCTTTTGTATCTTAACAAGTTTGTATTCTTATTTAGAGTTTATGTACTTAATAGTCACAATTAAGTACAACTCCAAACCCAAAAACTAGATTTAGTACACAATGACTCTATCTCTCGACTTCATTGTTGCTAGTCGTCATATTCTAATCATCTTATGTGTCGAATACAATGATGAAAACCTCCACTGGTTTCTAATATTGACGAAGTGGTACTAGCAAAATTTATGTTTAATCAAATAAACATTTAAAGAACAAGGTCCCATTAGATGTCCCACAACTAACTTGTTGATTCTTCAATAATTTGGGGTAGTTTCCTTTCTTGTGTCCAACAATTAAGACAATGGAAACTTTATCGGTCGGGATTGATAGGTTTAGTATCGCTATTCTCAACAACTTTACTTTTAACATTACCTTGTATCAATTCCATTATAATCTTTACTTCTTGAGCCTCGTCCTCATCTTAACGGTTTAAGAGAATGCTCCCACTCATTTCAATGAGTCTTTGCTTTGAGAAGCAAAATTGAATTCATGAAGATCACTCTTCATTTGTTCGTTTTAGTCTTAAAACATTCATTGAAGTGGTTGCGTTATTTTGGTCAATTACGATTTTTTGACAAAACTAATTACCAAAACAATTTATTGCTTCAAGGTACTTAATTCATTTAAGTACATGGAAAAACAATCTATTGTAAGTAGATGTGTTAGTCAAGAATCAAAAACCTGTTTGATAATGAATAACTTAAATCTATACTCTTTGCAAGAGATCCTTAGCAATGGTTAATTCGAGGTATTTAGAAGAAAATTCAAATTTTGTCTTTAGTTACGATGTTTTAATGGAGTTTTGAATCAAAAACGAAATGATATCGTATATGAATTGTGGTAAAGAAATAGAACAATATAACAACGGAATAGTGGAAAACTTAACATTTATCGTTTTATTAATACTTGATAAAACAAGTATAGCATTTACATAGTGACCTCTACCCAACTATGATAAATGATTCCAAGATCCAAATTCATATTAACTTGGGCACGGTGTGGCCGATAAATCCCTTATCAATATTACTCGGTGGATTAACTCTTTAATCGATTCTACTTTTAGAACTCTTGGTCGATAAAATTACATTAACATTTATCTTTAGCCCAAAACACATTCAACAAGGGGACGGTGTGGCCGATAAAACCCTTATCGAAAAAATTTTGTGAGTTCAAACCAAATTTCGAATAAATGTGTCCATGATCCAAACCCATATTAACTTGGGCACGGTGCGGCCGATGAAACCCTCATCAACATGAATTCGGTGGATAGACATTTATCACCCACTTCCCCTACGTAACAAGGTTTGTACCCGGTGTGGCCGAGTGCACTCCCTCGCGAAATAGGTTTTCATGGTTTCTACTATTTGGTAAGGCTATGTCTCAATTAATTGTTTTAGCGAGAGGTCATGTCAATTTATTATCTATCACGTTTTAAGTGAACTAAAGCGGTGAACTACGATAATTCGAATTGACACGGTCGATAAACTCGATGAAGATGATGATGCATGTTTTAGTTATGGCGATTTAGCGATGCATGTGACATAAAATAAAATGCAAGCATAAAAATAAATAAATCCTAGTATGGCCTTTCCTAAAATAGAAAAACTATTTAACTATTACATATTCGGAAACCAACTCCATTGGTCCCTTGAACTTCGGTTGTGACATGCATCTCGAGGTAACACCGTCTATATGTATCGCCATTCTTGAAGAAATCCGTCTTTGGGAACTCCGGAATGAATAAAATTACATAATAAATTACATAATTTCCTATTATAAATTTGTAACTAAAATAAAATAAATCTATTAAATTACAAAACGGTGATACGAGATCACAATAAAATTACAACCGAATCGATATTCCCATACATTTCGGGAAATACCAATTAAAATCTAAGGCCATACTAAGTAAAATTACATAATTCAAAAATTACATAAAATAAATTATGACAATCATAAAGAAAATGCAGCATTATTATATGTATGAACATGCCCAATTTTATGCTAAATCGCCTTTAATTAGCCAATATCGTATATTACCTCGGTTTTACGATTTGCGTGATTTCAACATTTTACAATCACAAAAATTACATAAATTCATATTTATGCATAAGTTAATTACCCTAACCTCTTAGGACTCAAAATTTAGTCTTCACTAATTATTTGACCATAATTAACTCATATTTCTAAAATTGTTCATTAATGGACCAAAAATTACAAAAATAAGCTATAAACTTCAAATAAATCACAAAATTTTAAATAAATTCAAAATTTGAAATTTAAACTCATGAACATTCTGCAAAAATACCATGACACTCATAATGTTCAAAAACTTAGGTTAAAAATTTCGAAATTTTTCCGGAAAAACAATGTTGCGGTTTATCGGTTTTAACTAAAATAATCATAAAAACATGGGAAAAATATATTCATAAACTTTTCAATTTTAGATCTGAAAAAGATAATAAAATGAAACATTGGACTTTTTTCCTTAGTCATAGATTATGTTTTATTAATATTTTCACTAATAATGTCACTATTTATGCTATTTTTCTTCAAAAATCCATAAATCATGCAAAAAGATTTCACTATAGCCCATTATTTTACACACATCTTTTAAAATTGCATGTGACAACATACTAAATTTCTATGACCAGATTCGAAATTTATCTCATATTAACCTATTTTTCACCTAAATCCGAATTTAATAATGAAAAATCCATTTTTCGAGCATAAAAGTCCAAAAATTATGAAAATTTACAGGCTATCTCAAAATAATATATGTGACAACATATCCAAAAATCACTGGAAAATTCGAAGTATAGCTAATTTTCGACCGAAAATGACATTTTTACTCATAAAATCACATTTAAATGCCATTATTGTATAATATGAACAATAAAAATCCGTAAATTTAACCAAAATATCCTAAAACATTTTAGGACCCGAAATATTAACATGCATGAATTAATTTCGTGATATATCATAATAACACAAATTTTACAAGTTTTATATGATAGTCTTTATAACTCGGAAAAACTTTTAACCGATTTGCATGCAAACAACCATGGCTCTTGATACCGATTGAAGGAAAAGTAGATCTATATACTAACATATTCATATATGTTTTAATTTAATTTGTCATAAAATTAATAAGTGATCTTATGCATGCAAACTAATAAACAATATAAAGAAGAAACCATCATCTTACATTGTGATTTTCGGATTTATGGGCACAAGTGAGTTCACCTACTCACTTGTTCTTGAGCTTCCAAGTATTGGATGAACAAGGTTCAAATTAGAACCTCTCCCAAAAGCATATACCCAAGGAAACTCATAATAACCAATATTATTTAGATCTAGTAATAATATTGGTTTTACTATAAAATTGACACAAAATAAATTGTATTTTTACTCTTGAAAATCTCGGTCAAGAGGGAGTATTTGTGAGATTTTATTTCTCTAGAAAAATCACATATTGTAGAGATTATCCATTTTCTTACACTAGAAAATTTTTGTATCAAAAATGATGAATGAATGAATGAAAAGAAAAACTCTCTTTTCTTTTCTCATATGGTTGGCCGAAATAATGGCCTTGGGTAGTATGCCCAATGCTTTTTATTTTTGCTCTTCTCAAAAGCTTAGGGTTGCATGGCTAGAAGGTAATCTTTCATCATTATGTTTTCCACTAATATGAAAACACAATATTAACCACATACTCCTTCTAATTTCGGCATTTTCATAATAAAATGGATGGTCCATTTTATTTTGTCATTTGTCAATTTTGTCACATGTAACATGTTACATGACATGTCACAATATAATGTATTTTTAACATATTAAAAATCAACATACTCATAAAATATGTCATTTACAAAATCGACTAGTAATTCGTAATGACTCGTACCAAAAATGTTTCCAAATTATAAATTACAACATTCTGTATTTATAATAATTTATTCATTCCGTTTCAATTGTTTCTGTAAACAATGATTTCATCTAAGTAATAAAACAATTCGATTACTTAGACCGTGTCTTATTTAATCATATTTACAATAATATAAGTAAATTATACTCACAAAATTATCCGTCAATTTTAAGCAATTTAATTAACTCGTATCGGTATACGATTAATTTAATAATCAATTAAGAGTATTTCCCTATAGGTATGACCTAAGGGGATCAACTGATCACCACCGTCGCACGACAGTAATGTCAAACTCTAGTCAGCCAATCATTAGCGATATGTGTGGACCAGTTGACTGTAAAATATTACATCCCACATGTATTCATAAAATGAGATTTAATAATGATATTTAAATCATGTGATCGCACTATTGTTGAGGACACATTTCCCAACACTGGATTGACATGGTATTCGCCCCTAGTTACTTATATGAGGTGACGTCTCGAAGTGACTAGAGTGTGATGCGATTGATGGCAAGTTCAAGTGCCATAGAGTCATACGGGATGACTAGTCGATCACATAGGCAGACTGTATGGGACTATTCGCCCGAGTTGGCAAAACTTCTGATTAGCTTTGATTTATACTCTACGATTTCGTAAATGAGGTCAAACTGGGTATATTTTGAGTTATGATGGTCTGTGGCTGAACGAAGGGAATAGGGCGATAGGAATTGTCCACCCCTTGTCAGGGTTGTTTGAAATATCAAGGCCACTCGAGGAGTAGTTAACTTGAAATGCGTGGCCACGCTCGGAAGGTTTCTACGGTAGATAATTTCGGTCAGACAGTTACACTCCAGATCGAGGAAACCACTCAAGATATGATCAAGTGCAAGTACGACCTGCGAGACACCTTGCATTGAGTGGGATGTTGTAATAGGACACGAGAATTGGTGACGCACACTTGTCTCGAACAAGTGGGAGATTGTAAGAATATGTGTCCTCAACAATAGTGCGATCACATGATTTAATATCATAATTAAATCTTATAATAAGAATACGTAAGGGATGATTCATTATATAATCAACTGATCATCATTAATCGGTAATGATTGGCTGACTAGAGTTTGACATTACTGTCGTATGACGATGGTGGTCAGTTGATCCCTTAAGGTCACACCTAAAGGACAACTCCCTTAATGGATAAATTGATTAATTGTATGACGATACAAGTTGATCAATTCCTTAAAATTGAACAATTCGTTTGTGAGAGAGAATATTAATATCTTATTGTAATGGGATTAAATAAGATTTATTTTAGTAATTGAAATATTTTATTACTAAAATTGTTTATTGTTTGAGAAACAATTGAGATAAGAATGAATGGTTAATTATAATTACAAGATGTTGTTAATTATAATTATATGACCCATTTTATTTATGTGATCAAGTATCACTAGTCAATTTGTTTTACGTAATTTAATTAATTGTAAAATGATATTTATGTGATAAATATGCATCAAATTAATTAATAACATGTAACATGCTACATGTGACATATTCTGTGACAAAAGACAAATTGACAAAATAAAATGGTAGTCCATTTTATGTAATATGGACCGAATGAGGGGAGTATTAGGGGTGTGAGGATGATATTATTTTATGAGATAAATCAAACATCATCATTGCTAGTGCATACTAGCTTAAACACCTAATATATTGAGAAGACCAAAAGTAAAAGCAAGATGCCAATTTTTGGCACCTAGCCCTTGCCCCAACCGGTTTTCTCTTCCTCTTTTCCTTAAGAGATTTGCTCTCTACTTCCTTTACTCATTCATTCACAATACTACATGCAAAATACTTATTCTCTCCTACTTCTCTCTAAAACAAGGTTTTAGAAATATTGATTTGTTCATCTAATATTATAACAACCATTGGATTACTAGTGTAGTAATAAACATAATATTGGAATCATTTTAAGGATGCTAGTTTATTAATCTAGTTAATTAGTATACTAGTTTACGGGATAAGTCTTGGGTGCAATCTAAGGAGGATCTCTACTTTGGGATGTTTGGAGGATCATCCAATATATTAAGCTCAAGAACAAATAAGGAAGGTGACCTTATTTGTGCCCTATATTTCGGACCTATACACAATGTAAGGGACATTGTTTTTCCTCATAAATCTCTTATTTTATTATGCGTGCACTAGATTTAAAGAACAAATAATTAAGAAGTTAATTAGTTCATTATTAGAGGAGTCTAATAAAAGGTAAATAAACCTAACAAATACTACAACCTGAAGACCATTGCGGCGTCGAGGCGACTCAAAAGGGTTTGAGCCAAGGACCTGCCGTCGAGAAGGTCGACGTCGAGGCGACTCGGGGATTCGAGTCAAGGACCTGCCGTCGGGAACATTTTAGAGTCTGTCGACTTCCGATTCGGGTCATTTAAAGTCCATTAGACTACGTATAAAGGCTTACCAACCATGAGAAGGAATCATACCTGAGGTATCTTCGGGATACGTCCTTGAATCATTTGCGTGCAAAGGCTCGCTAGTCGGTGTTGAAGGTGCGTTTTGAGGCTTGCCAACCATGTTGAAGGGGCGTTTCGAGGCTCGCCAGCCATGTTGAAGGTGATGCGTAGAGGCTCGCCAGCCATGTTGAAGGTCGAATGATCGACTGTGGGAAATAGCCTGAAACATCGGGCTTATTTCAAGATATTGTCTGGTTGACGTTGAACCAGGTTGACGTTGATAGGTTCGGCTAGAGGGCAATGAACTCAAACTTACTGGATGTCCTAAATGAACTCCGTGGGGATAAATCATCTAAGCAAGGCTCTTTGAAAAACCATTTAGGGAGAGCGTTGCGTCGGGATCATGAATGATGTTGTGAGGATCTTTGAAAGACTTATGTAAGATCCATGTAAAAATAGGCACTCGCTGGGAGTTGGAAACTTCTCAGGACTCACCGGGGATATGAGTTGTTGCTTGTTGGAAGGTACCGTACGCCATGTAATTGATGTGGCTGAACCCCTTGGACTTGACGGGTCACCGTTTGTTGGGAAGAACCCAGTACTCAGTTGGAGTGAGTTTGTCTTCTCAATATTACCTGCATGATTAATGACCACACAAATTCGCAGTCACATAGACAAGCACGTTGAATGCAAGCATATAAGCACGTAAGCACATAAGCATGTGAACAATTAGCACATAAGCAACTAGCATGTAATATCTCACGCGAGGGGAGATAGAAATTTCGAAAGTTGTGAAGCTTAAAATTGAGTCTTGTTGCTCGTAAATTCGTGATTTTATAGATCAGAGACACGTGACTGTTGCGACATTGACTCATACAGACGCATACTGACAAGCAGATGGTCGTGAACGTGATACAAATTTGGTATCGACACGACACCGGGGTGACTGTGACAGACTTTGCTTATGTGTGTGCAACTCCTTGGCCAAGAAAGGGTGACAACGCGCATCAGATCCCTGAGGTGGAAGGTTCGCTCGGTTGGGGAACACGAATTGATTATCTTCGGACATCTTTGCCTCCGTTTGCTTTGTTGGAGATGCCTTCTCGAGTTTTGATGATTCGGAGAACGGAACCAAGACTTCGTCATCGTCCAAACCGAGCACTAGGCTATGGGCGCTTTATTTTGGGATCTGTAGTTGGGACTCAAAAGAAGTTTTAAGGATAAAGGATGGGTGACGTCTCGAAAGAGAAGCCCCCCGAGTGAGAAGGTGGGAAGTTGAGAAAAGGAGGAATGGGCGATGTCTTAAGGAAGAAGCCCCCGAAAGAGGTATGGGAATAATTTTTGCGGCGGTGGTGAATGCTTTTGAGGATTGATGGTGATGGTTGAGATTGAAATGGGTGTGCGGTTGTGTCCTTGTTGGGGGACTGCCTACGTATTCGCGTGTTTGCGAAATCAAACCAGATCGTAGTTCTGAGATAGTTATTGAGGATTGAAAATTAGAAATGTTGTGAAAGGAGTATGCGGTTGTGCCCTTGTAATAGGATTGCCTACGTATTCGCGTGTTTGCGAAATCAAACCAGATCGTAGTTCTGCATGTGTGTGCAATGGGTTGCAAATTAATGGTGTGAAAATTGAATGTGTGTGGGGGTGTGGGTGTGTCCTCGTAATAGGACTGCCTACGTATTCGCGTGTTTGCGAAATCAAACCAGATCGTAGTTCTGAGTGGTCATAATTGATTTTGAGGTGTATGGTTGTGCCCTTGAAGGACTGCCTACGTATTCACGTGAAGTGAACTTAAACCAGATCGTAGTTCTGAGTGTTTGATGATAATTGATTTTGAGGTGTATGGTTGTGTCCTTGAAGGACTTCCTACATATTCACGTGAAGTGAAATCAAACCAGATCGTAGTTCTGAATGTATGTGCCTAAGCAAGTTGTTAGGACCTTAAAGTGTGAGGGTCATGGCGGTAAATTCCGTTTGGTGACTCGAAAAATTGATTTGAGAGAATCCCTCCTTGATCATGAATCGAAGAGGTGTAATTTGTGAAAATGTTCCTTATCATGTGAGCACAGTAAGAAGTGGACCCTAAGGGTAGATTGGGTATGTCCCGTTCTCGGTAGCAAAGCATTCGAGGACTCCGTATTTGGGTCAGGGCGAAAATGGCTTCGACATTATGGAATGTGGAGTTTGGTAATAATAGGTTTGTTTGACATATAAAAATCTGGAGCTTAGGGTCACGACGGTAAATTTCGTTTGGTGACTCGAAGGTTGATTGGAGAGAAATCCCTCTTGATCATGAATCGAAGAGGCATAGTTTGTGAAAATGTTTCTTGTTACGTGAGTACACTAAAAAGTTGACTCTAAGAATGAAATGTGCATGTCCCGTTCCAGGGAGCAATGTTTTTTGATGACTCTGTATATGGCTTCGACATTATGGAATGTGAAGCTTGGTAATTCGAGGTTTGTTTGACAGATAAAAATCTGGAGTTGAGGGTCACGACGGTGAATTCCGTTTGGTGACTCGAAAGTTGATTGGAGATAATTCCCTCTTGATCATGGATCGAGAAGGTATAGTTTGTGAAAATGTTTCTTGTTAAGTGAGCACACTAAAAAGTGGACTTTAAGAAAGCAATGTTTTTGAAGACTCCGTATCGGGGCCAGGGTAGGAAATGGCTTCGACCTTATGGAATGTGGAGCCTAGTAATAATAGGTTTGTTTGACAGATAAAAATCTGGAGTTTGTATTTTGTGGTGTTTAGGCCGATGGGTTACGACTTGTAATGTTGTGCGGAATGGGGTCTCAAGCTTGATGTGGCCTGAGCACGAAATGGTTGGTAAATAATTTGGGATAAGAATCCCATGTCTGGACCTTAATGGTTAAGGTGTGATATTACGAGCTTGAGGGGAATCCTCAGAAGCCTACCTGTAGCAGTCTCTAGAAGGACTTAGGGGTGAAGCAGTGTTGGTTGAGGTTTTGGTGTTTGGCGTTTTTGGACTCATCGGTCTGGGACTTGGTGTGTTGGACTTATTGGCCCTGGGCTTTGAACTTGTTGGTCCTGGACTTTGTGTGTTGGACTCATGGGTCCTGGGCTTGGGACTTGTTGGTCCTGGACTTGGTGTTTTGGACTCATGGGTCCTGGGCTTTGGACTTGTTGGTCATGGACTTGGTGTTTTGGACTCATGGGTCCTGGGCTTTGGACTTGTTGGTCCTGGACTTGGTGTTTTGGACTTATTTGTCCTGGGCTTTGGACTTGTTGGTCCTGGACTTGGTGTTTTGGACTTGTTGGTCTTGGGATTTTGTGTGTTGGACTCATGGGTCCTGGGCTTTGAACTTGTTGGTCCTGGACTTTGTGCGTTGGACTCATGGGTCCTGGGCTTTCGACTTGTTGGTCCTGGACTTTGTATTTTGGTGTTGGACTTCTTGGTCCGAAGTTTGAAAAGTGACGGTTTAATTCCGTTATTTGAAATTGTGGGAAAATAACGAATTTGAATTTCGCTATTTCATTTTTGTTTGAAAAAGAATGGTTTTAAATTCCGTCGTTTGGAATTGAGAGAAAATAACGAATTTGAATTTCGCTATTTTGTTATTTGTTTGAAAAGAACGGTTTTTAAATCCGTCGTTTGGAATTGTGGGAAAATAACGAATTTTGAATTCCGTTATTTCATTTTTTGAAAAGTGACGGTTTTGCATTTCGTCGTTTGGAATTTGTGGAAATAGCGAATTTGAATTTCGTTATTTCATTTTTTGTTTTGGCTTTAGCCCAACATTTTGTTAGACGTTTGTTTGTGCTTTTGGGGATTTCGGCCTTTCGAGAAGGGTTTCAATCTGGTTTTGTTTTGATTTTGGCTTGTGCCTTGGCTTTTGCTTTGGCTTTGGTTTTTGCTTTAGCTTTGACTTTGTCTTTGGCCTTGAATGGCTATTGGCTTGGGCCTTTGATTTTGGCCTTGGGTGAGTAGCTTTGATTTGGTTATGGGTTTTGCTTTTCTTCTACCGATGGCTTTTGCATTGGTGAATGGCTTTTGGTCTTTGTTTTTTTGCTTAGGCTTTAGCCTTGCTTTTGCTTTGCTTTGGTTTTCACTTTGTTTTATTTTGGCTTGGATGTATTGGTTCTTTGCCGTCCGTCGTTCGGGAAGGTAACGGTGCGACAGGTCATCATTGGTAAGAGGTTGATACTTGGTGATGGGATGTTTTTGTGGGGAATGGGCTTGCCTTCCAACTTTGATCATGAACAAGGAGATGTCCTGGTTTGTTATCTGGGTTCGTCATAGAATCCCTTTGATAAGAGCTCGTTCTAGATTGGTTGCTAATGAAAGGTTTATATTGCCAGACATGGAATAGGTAAAGAGAATGGACACGGAATGTCGAGTCCTCTGCTTACTCGGTACGGAGCGTCACTCGAGTGTACTCACATTGAATTGGAACATATTGTATGTTTTAAATCAATTCTCAAATCAATTCTCTTTGTCAACGGGAAATGGTAAAGAGGAGAATATATGATAGTTGGAAATTGTGCTTTGATTTAGATAAATAAGAGGTTAGCACAGACTCGATGGATACATGTGACTCATGAGGACAGCCCCCAGTTGTCATTTAGAAATAAAAGGACAGATACTAGGATAGATATGAGAAAGACTAAGACTCGGACTCGGACTTTGACTTGATATCAGATACGAACTCCTAATCATCATCTTCCTTCTTGATGATCTCCTCTGCAACATCCAGCAGCTTGAATGTTTGGTCTTGAGCATTGACCCACTTGAGCACTTCACTCTCGTTGTTGGGAATGATATGAGGACAATAGTCGATGAGGCTTTCATCTCCTTGCAGAATGAGATGTTCATTAGGGTTGTTTTCATCACTTGGTTAACATAGAGATGAAGCTATCAGTTCATGGTTGTCGACCAAATTTTGAATAACATGTTTCAGTTTGAAGCATGTTTCAGTATCATGACCCTTTCCTTGATGATATTGGCAATAGGCACTGCCGTTCCAGAAACGGGTTTTCCTGCATTCAGACGGGTCCGGAGTGGGCCCGATTGGTTGTAGCTTCCCTTCAGTCACAAGCTTTTGAAGAGTTGCGGCATAGGTTTTGTTGAGTTTAGTGAATGTCCTTTGAGAACGTTCAACCTTGCTGTTTGACTTGAGACATCCAGAAGGATTGTCTTGACTGAGAGGTGCGACTATGATTTTGCCAGCTTCGATCATATCTCGAATGGCATTCTTGAGTTTGAAGCAGGATTCGGTGTCATGGCCCTTGCCTTAATGATATTGGCAATAGGCATTACCATCCCAGAATCGGGTTCTCCTATGTTCTGGTGGGTCCGGAGTCGGACCAATGGGTTGCAGCATTCCTTCTGAAGCAAGTATCCCCAGAGCAATGCCTTATGCTATTCCCAGATTTGTGAAAACCCTTTGATGTTTTCCCATGTTTCCAACATTGGTGTTTTTTGGGATGTTTTTGTGAGTTTTGTTTTTTGTTTTTTTTGTTTTTGTCAATCCTGGGCGGAAACAGGATTTGGTCTTTTTCAATGGAAAGTTTTGGGGAAATTGCTTTATATTTTGAAAGGGATTTGGGTGAGGCCATTTCATGTTCTTTGTTGGTACGTTCATGGATGTGGAAACCATCGGATGACTCCTCATTTTCAACAGCTGTTGGTTGGTGAATGGAGGGTTGGTTTTCTCCTTGGTGGTCAGGTTTATTTTTAGTACTACCAAACCTTTTCTCCAAATTAGCTACCCGGATGTTCAAGTCATTGATAGCAACTTGCAGCTTTGAGAATATGTTGTTGATGGAGACGGAGAGCATCATTATAGCGATTTGTATGCCATCCTCATCAATTGCATGAATTTTCTCATCGTCAGGAGAGATGAGATGAGAGCAGTCTAGGGAAGATTCTTGACTGTGTCCAATAGGGTTTTCTGAGGGTTTTTTTGTTGTAGTTGGCAGGTAGTCGGCTTTCAAGGAGCTTAACCCTTTGCTCAATATCAGAAGAGAGAAAATTCCCGGCTATCATTTTGTCCTCAACTTGGGAGAGGCGAGTGCTCAAGTTTTCCATGGTAGCTAGGAGTCGAAGGACCATGTTCTTGATTTCGGCATAAGTCATGGCGTATGCAGATTGATCGGCTTCTCGAGTTCCCCGCTTGAAGATTGAAGGCACCCAAGGGATTCTTATTTGACATAACGATAGGCGTTATAACTTGTGTTGGCAAGGGATTGCACAAACAAAGGCAAGTGCGACACATATGTATAAAAGGCAGTTATGTCGTGAAGACACGACGGTGTGACTAGGTTATGAGTTCATTAAAGATCATGAATGACCTCTTGTATTTGAACTCTTGGTGCATGACTTTGAACTTAGACTCGAGTGTCAACTTTTGCATAGTGATGCCTAGACGGACGATTTCTAACTTAGTTTTGATGCGCGTTCATGGCGTGACGTCGTTAGGACACGACATGTACACAAACTTGACCTTTGACCCGTAATATAGGGAAATGCGGGTTTAAAACCCGACAGTTTTTGACTCTGTTAACGCCATTGAAGATGTCTCGACAATTAGGCGACATGACCTAGACCAGAAGGTAGGTACTAACTTCGGCGGAGACTTGACGTTATCTAGCCGACTTGACTTGAAATCGACCAGACTCTAATCGACTCGAGGCTGAATCAGAAAGGTGGACTGAAGTTTTCGAAAATAGAAATTTTCAAAAGGATTCATTTGTCGTTTATGGACAGCTTTCGAAGAGTAAGGATCTTCAAAAGGTCGGCTAGTTGAAAGGGTTGTCTTAGGTTCGTTTTCAAAAGACGGTTTGAGTTGAAATTGCGGCGGCTCAGAAAACAATGTGTTATTTCCAAAGACGGCTTTTGAAATTCCGAATCACGGATTTGAAAATCGAGAATTGAAGAATTTTGAATCGTCTGTCACAACGCCATGAAAACGTTAAATTTGTTTTCAAACGATTTGAAAATTTGATTTGAAATCTGAAAACGGTTAAATTGGTTTTCAAATGATTTGATTTTTGATTGAAATTTGAAAACGGTTAAATTGGTTTCCAAAGATTTGATTTTGAATTGAAATTTGAAAACGGTTAAATTTGTTTTCAAATGGTTTGATTTTGGATTGAAATTTGAAAACGGTTAAATTTGTTTTCAAAGATTTGATTTTGAATTGAAATTTGAAAACGGTTAAATTTGTTTTCAAATGATTTGATTTTTGATTGAAATTTGAAAGCGGTTAAATTGGCCTTCAAGTGATTTGATTTTGAATTGGAATTTGAAAACGATTAAATTCGCTTTCAAATGATTTGAAATTGTATTTAAAAATCGGAAAATGGTTAAATTGGTCTTCAAAAATTGCTTTTGAATTGGAATTTGAAAACGGTTAAATTCGCTTTCAAGTGATTTGATTTTTGATTTGAGATTTGAAAACATTTTAATTTGTTTTCAATGATTTGATTTTTGATTTGATTTTGGAAAACGGCTAAAATCATTTTCAAGACTTGAAATTGGAATTTGTGAGGATCGAATTCGTCATTACGACGGGTTAGAAAACCGTTTTGACCTTTGAAAGACGATATGCAAATTGAAAAGTGTGAGAATTAAAATCGTCATTCGACGAGTTAGAAAAGCTAAATTTGATTTCGAAAACGAGATTTAAAAGTTGCACGGGTTGAAATCGTCATTACGACGGTTTGAAAAACCTTTTGTTTGAAAAACCGATTTCGAATTTTGAAAATTCGAGGGTAGAATTCGTCATTACGACAGCGTAAAAGGGCGCTTTGAGAATGCAACGGTCGGTGACAGGACGAGGTTTGAAATGTCCACTATGACGACATAAAAGGGTATTTTGAAACAGTTTGTGAAAACCGGGTTTGAAATCGTCATTAGAACGACATGAAAAGGTGCATTTGAAATTGGTTATAAAAACCGGGTTTTGAAATGGCCATTATAATGGCATAAAAAGTTATGCAACGGTCGGCAAAAGATCGAGGTTGGAAACGGTTGTGAAAAACCGGTTTTGAAAATCGTCATTACGACGGCCTAAAAAGGTTCTTTTGAAACGGTTGTGAAAAACCGGGTTTGAAAATCGTCTTTGGACAACCTAAAAAGGTGTGTTGAAACGGTTGTAAAAACCGGGTTTGAAAATCGTCATTACGACGGCATAAAAAGGTGTTTTGAAACGATTGTAAAAACCGAGTTTTGAAATGGCCATTATAACGGCCTAAAAAGGTGCTTTTGAAATGGTTATGGAAAAACCAAGGTTTGAAATCGTCATTACGACTGCATAAAAAGGTGTGCAACTGTCGGCGAAAGACCGAGGTTTGAAACGGCCATTATAATGGCGCGAAATATGTTTTTGAAAACGGTTGTAGAAAACCGGTTTTGAAAGTCGTCATTACGACGGCATAAAAAAGGTTTGTAACGGTCGGCGAAAGGCCGAGGTTTGAAACGCCCATTATAACGGCGCAAAAAGGTGTTTTTGAAAGTTTGAAAATGACACGGAAGGACTTATGATCACAAAACACATAAGCACTCACAGTTCACTATATTATGCATAATGCTAACACGGGGTTTGGCTTAAAAGGGTGGGTTACACACCAAGCAATCAAACCCCGATTTTCGAGAGGGATACCAATCCAAACAAAATGTGTAAGGAGGGTGCCCTAGCCTCGTGCTCGAAGGTGATGAAAGCTCTTTGATGAAACATAAATGTGTATCGTCAACGGTATGCTTGACTCAATCGGGATTCGAAACGCGGGGATGTGAAAACTCACGCCGACTAGACGAGCTAATTGGTCGAAAAGGGTTAGGTTGTGGGCCCGGACAAGGAACCCGACATATGGCCGTAATATCAATTAATGCACTTTAACCACGACCTTGTTCGAGTTTCACCTCTAAGGATCACAAAGACACACGTGTCCTAGTTTTCCCCAGCGGAGTCGCCAATCTGTGGACATAGGCCACAAGCCAGTCTGCGGGCAAGAGCTGTCTACCTGTCCGTAGTCACGGGCCACCTGAACGTCAAGCCAAATTGTGGACATGCAGCGGTCTTTTGAAAGGCACGCTCGGCGGCGTAAAAATGCTTTCGACCAGATCGTTTTTAGATCGATCGGTTTCGTCTTGGCAAGGGCCACGAAATGATGTTGAGATGTTCGGAGTCGCCACCAAGCATTTGTGGGATGCCTGGAACCCGTTCGAATACACTTTATACCTAGGTCAATCAAGGAAAAAAGCGGTGTTTGACATAGGTACTAAAGAGAAGGACCCGTCCCCCTTTTAGCATTCTATGCCTAAAATGACTCTCGTACGCCCTGGATAAGGCCATCCACTATCCAAAGTTTCTGAGTAAGGGGTGAGGGTATGTATTGGGAAGCCCTTTAATCGGACACCCAATTCCGCCTGCATTAGCGGCCTCTACTGATCGATCATGGTTGTTTAAGTGCAAAAGTTGCTAAAACGGTTTAAATGCATGAATGAACATCCAAAAGCTTAACCTAACATGTGAGAATTTGCTAAGTCGGTTTGTTTATCCACATAGCATGAAATTGATGTCGAAGTTGGATTTAGATTGATTTGGATGTAAAAACGGAAATTAAACATCCATTCACCAAATTCGGGTCATGATGCTTAACACGATCCATTTATTTGAAAAAGTGTGTTTCAAATGACAAAGTGTAAAAACGTGAGCTTATCAATCTGATCCGTCATGTATTCGGATTAACCGTAATCGAGATCGTCCTAGACAAATGCTAAAAATGAGGCGTAATACCAAGTGCCGAAATTTCCCCATTAGGGCGCGAGCCTATTGGCGAGGGAAGAGGCTCGCCTGTGGTTTTTAAATGTGGAAATAGGCGGGTTCTTGGGCGCGAGCCATGGGGCGAGCCAAGAGGTGCCTCCTGGTTATTAAAAATGTTGTTTAAAACGGTTTTTGTAATGAATGATTTGCATGTATGATTTGCATGACTTGGAATAATTACTATTATATTAGTAGTATTCGTTGTCGGATTTGCAAGTTTGAAAAGTATAGTTTACAAATAAAAATGTAAAATGTGTGTGCTTAACCGTTTTGCTACCGCACTCGAATTAAATCGACATGGCATATATATTAGCCAAGGATGACATATGATATGGTCAAGACAAAGATGAAATAAAAGTGAAATGAAAATGTTTGATTTGAACTAATTATGTTAGGTTCATTTCTTTGTAATTAGTCAAGTTTATCATCGTACTCGAGTTAAAATCCGACATGGTATGTAGAACCAAGGATGATTATGAATTATGACTAATATGTTTGCAAGTGTAAATAAATGAGAAAAATGGTAAATAAAAGAAAAGCGTGTTAAAATACCCATTAAAATGTAATTAACCAATAATATCATCGAGTCACGGAATAAACCGTTATGGTATAAGGAACCAAGGATGATTTTTGTAATGGTCAAAATATTTGTCATAAAAATGAATTAAAATGGTAAAAACCGTAAAAGGAAAGAAGTAAAAATAAAAGAAAGTGTTGAAGGAAAGACAAACTCAGACACATTTGAGTCTGACCTGGACACCCACAAGAGGCGCGAGCCTCCCTGCATAGCAAGGAGCTTCTGTCTCACGCCAAAACTCGGTTTTGGCTTGTCTAACCTATGTTTGAATCGTGTTATGCATTGTTCATGATCATAAACTCATAAAAATAGTAGAGGCATAAAATAAGTGAGATATTTACACCCTCAAACTTATGTGTATTGATGTTTGCGACGTAGACAACTTTAGAGACGATTTTCTCGTAGCGTCAACTAACGATCAAAGAAGTTTAAAAGAGTGCCTTAAAAAAGGATTTTGTTTTGAAAATATGTTAATTAAAACATGTTGATTGATTAATTGAGTTGGTCAAATGGGTCGGTCGAATGCACGGCGACGGTACCAAACAAAATGTGTAACACTTATGTTTACGATCGGTAGGTCGTAAACACGTGTCGATTTTGTGACTTAGGAAGTCGAGTCTAGAAGTTTAAGAGAGAGGTGATGGGGCGGACGCTCGCGTGAAGATTATGGTGTGTGATGGTGGGTATTTATAGAGAAATGTGGGATGGTAGGTCGGTTGAGTTTGCTTGGAGGCTAAGGAGACACCCCAAAGAGGCGCGAGCCACCTAGTGATTGAAAGGGGTGTACCGTCCCTTTCAATTTGGACGTGGCCTTTGCTCCATCCATTGTTTGGTTGGTATGATTTGTGGTATTCATATAAGATGTCGTGTAACAATATGGGCATCTAATAAGATTATATTAGGTGTTACTTGGGGTAGGTACTTTGTGTGCTTGACTCGGGCTTGACCCGTGTGAGTCGGGATTTGAATTTGGAGTCGGTTTTTGGCCCGGTGTTAGTTTTGACTCTAATTAGGGTCATTTTAATGCAAATGGTAAGATAAAACCATTCATAGCATTATTTTCGACATTTTAGATTTGGGTTGACTCGGGTTGAATCAGGTTGACTCGAGTTGCGGGTTTTTGAGTCGGTTTTGGGTCCGAAGACGGTTTTGACTCTAGTTAGGGTCATTTTAATGGAAATGACATGATAAAGACATTAATGGCATTATTTTTGACATTCGAGATTTGGGTTGACTCAGGTGACTCGAGCCGCATGGTTTCGAGTCGGTTTTAGGTCTGAAGACGGTTTTTACACTAAATAGTGTTATTTTAATGCAAATGAAGTTAGAAAACTTTTGAAATCATTTTTCATATCCGAGTAGTGCATTAAACCATCTCATGCATAGCCAATCCACGTACGCATATAAAAAACACGTTATAGTCCGATCATCATCGGGTGGTTTTTGGAAGGTGCAGATACTGGGTATCTACAACTACTGAATGCAACGCAACGGTTTCATTCAACCAGGATATATACTACTTCATTCTATAACAAATATTATGTGAAAAATTGACTACACTACTAGCTTCCTCATGCATGCATTAAACACATTTCTTTACCTCTAATCATGCATTTGCAACTTCAACAATACAACTTTTAAGCATATCACTCTAAGCATTCGTCTAACATTAAGCCATCACTTATCGTCCAAGCTTACTAATAACTTATCCATGTCACAATAAATTATCAGCTAGGTTACTCAACTCAACTATGCCATATTATGAAAGCATTCAACCATACATCCATCATACTTATCAAATACTACTTGACAAACGTTACAACTAATTTAAACTTACTACTTACTATCATCACCACTTGCAAGACTTACAACTCCTTTATAACCAACACGCATAGAACGATTTAGAAAACGCTACTATCACCACATCACGCAATACTGTCATGTACTATAAACATTCTACCACTTCCACTACTTTCATACACATTTCTACTCAACTACATACGTACACAATTCCTCATCACAATCACACATACTAACATTATAACAGAGACTCTATCACCGATATTCTAACGTAACCATTATACACTAAGCACATGATTCCCGACTCGATATCCCATAACCGGTGACTGACTTAAGCATAATGGGGCCATGATTTTGAAATGAGGGCGCCTACTCACGCAAAATATAGCATCAGCTGGGGCTCCTAAGATACATACACCAGGTTCATTTTATTACACTCACTACATTCATTAGGCTCATTTGTTACAGGTTCCAAAATCGTCGCTCTGATACCTCTTTGTAACACCCCCATATACCAAGGCGCCTTAACAAGACCTTCTCTAACATATAAGGGCATTACCATCTCGGTTACTCGAGGACAGTAATAATCAAAAGTCGATAAAAGAACAATTAAGTTATATTACAAGTGATTACAAACAATAGACAGTACAAAAGGAACAACTGAAAACCACTATCTACTATGTGAACTACTTCTGTCGTGACTCATGATAGACTTGTCCCTCCAAGCACCCAGCTATCATCCAAACAACACCTGCTAAGACTGACTGCTCACTATAGTGGATCACGACAGACACAACAGAAACAAACAACAAAACAAAACCACACAAGGTCAGCAACTAAGGAAACAGACACACAATCACAGACACCAAAACAGGCACAACAGTACACACACACACACACACACACACACACACCACATCCTTCTCCAATCAATCTCCGTCACCGACTGTCCACTGGACCAGCCCTGCCAGTAGGGGACCGCAGCCGTTCCCACCTAAGCCCCGCTCGTCATACCGAGCGATAAACCCATGTCCATTAATGTGCACATCCCCTCCCGTGGCGGGTTCCTCGGAGGGCAAACTACGAGCGTGAAACCACTCCCGCAAGTGACTGCACTCAGCCGAGGACGCAACTTGAGAACCAGAGATAGACAATCACAATCGCCTGTACCACAATAACGATAAACAAAGCAACACAACACCAGCCAATCACCACAATCAACCAAACCACATCCAAAAGACACTCTAGACAACCTACAATACTAAGTAGGCGAACCTACCTTTAGCGCACCGCAAAGATTCCGCTACCGATCACAAGGCACCAATCAACCAAGCAACACACCTATACAAACAAGACAACCATCTATCATTATCGCTACAACCCTAATCGAAACAACGATGACGATGATGATGACGATAACATACCTAAGCATAGCAACCCGGCGTCAAGACCGCTACCCGACTCAGGCATCCCATCCCCATGGTGTAAGCATCCTCAAGGCAAGGGTTATGGTGAAGGAGAAGGGGAGTGACGACATCTAGGTTTAGGAAATGAAGTGCGGAAATGATTTGGGGTTTCACCATTATCGATTTATAATTCCCACGAAACCCGTTACTCGATCGAGTAACCAACTTACTCGATCGAGTGAGCTCTACTCGATCGAGCTCCCAAGTAACTCGATCGAGTAGCCTCGCCTAGATCGATTCCTATGCAAAACACGGCTCACATCGTCACAAGACATCTCCCGTAAGGTTTTCAAAGGTCAAGATCGCTGTCTAAGGTCAGTCAACGTCGGTCAACGGGCCCCTAAAAGGATGGGTATTACATGGAGTGTGCGTCCCCATGTCTTATTTGGTAAGTTTGGGCACGGGTGTACTAGAAATCTGGTTTGAATATTTTTGAGCTAGTTTTCTAGCACCAATGGGAGTGGATGAGAATATTTGGAGAAAATGATCGATCGTATGAGTTATGCTCATCTGGTAGTCATTTGAGATATGAGAAATTAACAAATTTGGTAGAAAGTAATTTGTGCTCATTTTGGAAATTAATGAATTGAATCTGGTAGTCATGTGAAATATGCAATATTGACAGATCGGGTAGAAAGATTGAGTTCCAAACCTATTGGTCACCTAGCTAGAGACACGGCGATCAAGGAATTATCACACCATAAGAGATGGAAAAGGTGGTCAAATGCACGCCCTCGTTCAGGCTGACTCTAAGAGGTCGATTGTTCTACACTAAAGAGATACGCCTTAAAGTATTTCGAGTCTATTCTACTAGTTAAGGGTAAAAAGTAGAACAAGTGACTAATACAAATGGCATATGCTCTTTTATTTTTTATATTTATGTATCTCAAAGACAACTAGGATGGTCTCGATATTAATTAGACACTCGAAACTACATGTTATTTGAAAATGTCACCAACAGAGTTATGGAATTATATGGCTATAAGAGTGATTTTTCTAGTTTTATTGACATATTTGTGCTTACTCTTTTTTTTTAAGACCGGTTGACATGCCTCGTAGAAGGAGAAATCTGGGAGAATTGTACTGGAATTAATGGAAAGACTCGATATGTAAGAAGACTTATATGAATTTCTACAACGGATTACAAATGAGTTAAAAAAAAAACTGTGAAAGAAAGAATTTTTAAATAAAAAAAATATCCCTTTTTTTACAAGGAAAGAAATGATTTTTTTTCCGAAAAAAATGGTATGTATGATGACGGTTACTGTTATTGCTGATGACCACTAATTGTGATAAATGCAAATGTATATCTAGTGATTATCCTTCAACGCATCTATCTACTGGTATTTAAAGGGTGCATATGAGTATGTGAGATGGGGCATACCTATACAACTATACAATATGCATGACCATATGATACAAATTAAACACACAAACATGATGTAAATATGTAGTGCGTCTGTGAGTATAACATAGTAATGCACGGCTATCTTTTAAACAACATGGACCATATCTAGTCTGATTGATTTCACGCATGTGAGAATACCCCGGAGGAAGAAGAAATATAATGATTTGTTTAAACATTAACATGTAAACATAAAATTAGAGGATCTTGATTGCAGTGATAATTACAGATGAATATTTACGTGGAGTAGTCATTAGATCTGATAAGGAGATTCCTTGAAATCAACAAGAAGATAAACTTCAATCTTTTGTCTTCTCCTGCCTTCCTTATTCTCTAATTCTCTTCTTGTGTGTTTCTCTTAATGAATATGAATTAGGTTAAAACCACAAACAAGTGTAGCTTTTATTATATAGGTGGCAGGAGGGGCATAATTAGATAAGTGGGTCTAATATGTTATTGGCCTGTAAACATTAACCGTAATCCACTTAGTCTATTACTTTGACTAAAAACCCGAAACATCATATTAGCTATTATCTATTAGAGTGACTGGCATCAGTAATTAGGTCCACATAATAGAGAATTAATATGATAATTCTTACATTCTCCCACTTGGTCCATATTACTGACCTAAACATAATGTCACGTGCAAACAGAGGCATAAGTCGCGCAGAGAACTAAATGAATACATAATGGGGTTATCTTAATTACCCTGATCATTCCGAACAACTGGTTGAGTCATGGCGGAAACATTACTATACAAGAGAAGTGGTCCTTCCATGTACTACGGACCAATCATTTAGAATAATCAGTCTGTACAAGGAGTAAACATAATCCCCGATAATGTCCTTGAGGAAAAGGACCGATTCGTTAATCGTGCAATAATAATGTATACAATAACAATAATACGATACGTAAAATCGTTCGAAACCATCATCACAAGAAAACATAAGTTGATTAATCAAAACATAATTGTCATCATTACAAAACACTAGCATGATCCAAACACAAACGAAAAGCCTTAATGATTATCCTCCGTGATCCATATCGCAGCATGCTTTAAAAATGTCTTTGGAGGTACCCACTTAGTTAAAGGATATGCTATATTGGCACTAGTCGTGATGTGCTCAATTGACACAATGTTTTTCCGAACTTCCTCCTTAATTGATAGGTATTTCATTTCCATGTGTTTTATACCTTTAGAATACCTATCATTCTTCGAAAAGAAGACAATTGCGGCATTATCACGGTAAATTTTCAAATGGCCTTGCAACGAATTCATAATGCTAATCCCTAAAAGAAAGTTCCGCAACCATAAAGCTTGAATAGTAGCCTCAAAGCACGCTACAAATTCAGCTTCCATAGTGGATGAGGCAATAATTGTCTGTTTAGCACTCTTCCAGGAGATTGCCCCCCCAGCTAAAGCAAACACGTAACCAAAGGTGCTTTTCCTTGAGTCCACACATCCTCCAAAATCGAGTCATATCCAATAATCTCAAGTCGATCGGTATGTCTATAAGTGAGCATTTTGTCCCTTGTTCCCTTTAAGTACCTTAAAACTTTCTTAGCCACACTCTAATGACCCATTCCGAGATTGGACCGATATCGACCCAACATACCCATTGCAAAACTTATGTCGGGTCTTGTACAGACCTGCGCATACATTAAGCTTCCAACTAGAAATGCATAAGAAAAGTTTTTCATGGCATTTCGTTCTAGTTCACCTTAGGACACATACTTAAGCTGAACTTATCCCCTTTCTGAATAGGAACATAATTGGGATTACATTTTACCATGTTAAATCTTTCTAAGACCTTCATGATATAGGCTTTCTGAGACAACCCTAATGTCCTTTGTGATCTGTCTCGAGATATTTCCACCCCGATCACATAGGACGCCTCTCCCATATCTTTCATCTCAAAGTTGCTTGATAGGAAATCTTTAGTTTGATGTAATAGTCCCAAATCACATGCATGATGAGTATATCATCGACATATAAGACCAAAAATGCAAACTTACTCCCACTGATCTTCGTATATACACACCGATCAACAAGTGTTTTCTTGAAACCCAAAGGAGGTGATGGTATTATGGAACTTAATATACCATTGCCGAGATGCTTGCTTAAGCCCATAAATGGACTTCTTTAATATACAGACTTTGTCCTCTTTGTCATCAATAATGAAGCCTTCTCGCTGAGCCATATAGACTTCTTCTTCCAAACTCCCATTCAAGAATGCCGTTTTCACATCCATTTCATGTAGCTCTAAGTCAAAATGAGCTACTAAAGCTAAAATGATCCGTAAAGAAACCTTCTTAGAAACTGGAGAGAAGGTTTCATTATAATCAATGCCTTCTTTCTGATTAAAGCCTTTAGCTACCAGTCTGGCTTTATGTCGTTCAATATTACCTAAGGAGTCGCGCTTGGTCTTAAAGACCCACTTGCAGCCGATAGCCTTATGACCTACTGGTAAATTGACCAACTCCCAGACCTCATTCTTAGCCATAGACTCCATCTCTTCTTTCATGGCATTAATCGATTTATCGGAATCATCACTATTCATAGCTTGTGAAAACGTAACCGGATCATTATCCACACTAATGTCAAATTCACATTGATATACTTCATAGTCATCTGAAATAGCTGGCCTTCTAGGTCTTGTGGGCCTTCTTAATGTTATTTTAGGTGCTGTATCAACAACCTCAGTGGCGATGTTATCATTCGGGAGTGGAGGATCATCAACATTAGGTTCCACAATATTGACTAAGTCAACATTATCATTATGCGGAACTTCAACAATAGAAATTGGGGGCAAAGGAACTGGAATTGCCACCCTAACCTCATTGACGACGACATCCCTTACCTGATCACTCCCACTAACTTCGCCATCCTCAAGGAATTTGGCATTTCCGTTTTGAACAATTCTTATCTTGTGTGTAGGACAGTAAAACCTATACCCTTTGGACTTTTCTGGATAGCCGATAAAGAAGCCACTAATGGTTCTAGGATCAAGCTTCCTTTCATGTGGATTATAAATGCGTACTCTGGGGCATCCCCATACATGTAAGTGTTGAAGACTTGGTTTCCATCCTTTCCACAGTTCAAATGGTGTCTTTGAAATCGCTTTCTGGGAACCCGATTTCCAACATACACACAGCAGCGATCATAAGGGCATGCATCCACAACTTCATGGGTAGATTGTTATTACTCCTCATTGTCCTCACAGCCTCTAATAGGGTTCGATTACGCCTCTCAGCAACACCATTCATCCAAGGAGAACCAGGAGTTGTGTACTGAGGGACAATACCCAAACTTTCAAGGAGTTTTGCAAAAGGACCAAGATGTTGTCCTGATTCATCATATTTGCCATAATATTCACCACCCCTATCTAACCTTACGATTTTCACTTTCTTTCCCAATTGCCTTTCCACCTCCTTAATGTAAACCTCTAAAGCGTTTACTGATTGAGATTTTTCATGCAAAAGGTAAAGATAACAATAACGTGAATAATCATCAATAAAGGTGATGAAATATTTCTCTCCGCTCATGGAGGGAACATCAAATGGACCACATATGTCTGTATGTATAATTTCTAAAAGAGCGATTGCTTCTTGTGGACCCTTTCTTGGTGTGTTTGGTTTGCTTACCCTTAATGCATTCCATACACGTCCCAAAATCCGTAAAATCAAGAGAAGGTAGTATATTGTCTTTAACCAATATGCTCATTCTTTCTCCTGACATATGGGCCAAACGTTTATGCCACAAGAAGGAGGAACTTTCATTAGACCTTCCACGTTTCGAACTAACATTATTATGCAGGGAAACATTATGAGAAACACAAAGAGATTCTGAAAACAATTTATCTAAATAAATTCGATACAATCCGTTTTCCAAAATTCCAGAACCAACAAAAATATTGTCTCGAAACATACAGAAACAACCTTGTCCAAAACTTAATTTAAAACCATCATTATCTAACTTAGAAACTGAAATTAAATTATGTCCGAAGGAGGGAACATAAAGGGTATCCTCCAACTTCAACTTAAATCCAGTGCTTAATTCCAAGCTAAACCTTCCAATGGCTTCTACGGAGGCTTTATCTTTATTCCCTATGTATAAGGAGGCCTCATTTGGATTTATGGTTCTTGTCGTAAGGAATTCCTGCAAGGAATTCGAAACATGTACATTAGAGCCTGAATCTAGCCACCATGTATTAAAAGGAACTTCAACATAATTTGATTCGAAACATACTAAAGCCAAAGGCTTACCCTTCTTTTCGAACCAATTCTTACGCTTTATGCGGTCATTCTGAAAGTGCCCGGTTTCTTACGGAAAAACAACTTTCCTACTTCTTGATATCCTTCTTTATGCCGAGATCCAGACAGCTTATCAGAAGGGCCAGACTTCATGCCCTTTCTGTTTCCAAACTTACCTTTAGATTTCCCGCTTACATGATGCACATGATGTGCCTGGGATAAGCCAATACTCTTACTTGAGGCATCAGCCTCATCTTTCTGTTTGATTCTTGCTTTGCTTCCTCCGAACTAGTTTATTGGTCAATTCATTAACACTCCAAATTTCCTTAACAGCGTTGTAATGAAGTTGGAAAGCATCAAACTTATCAAGCAAAGAGTTGATGATAAACTGGGCGAGGAACAGATCCTCAACTTTCATGCCCAGTTTTCCCAACTTAGCTGCCAGATTCCTCATGTGTAACACATGTTGTTGCATGGTGGTTACACTCACATTATACTTAGCAGTGGTAAGTTCAGACATAAGCCTTCCAGCTACCGCTTTATCGGTAGTCTGAAAGCGTTCCTTAATGATTTCCATGTACTTACCGGGTCAGTGTTCTGACTGTCTCCGAAATGGAGGACTTAATGTTTGGTGCGGTGGTAAGACGCAAAAACTTTAGGCAAAGACTATCAGATTTCTTCCACCAGTTATACTCTTCAAGTACTTCTTTACTCGCATCGGGAAAGTGGTTCACCGAGTGACCCGATAAGCACTTGATCGAGTTCAAGGATCCCTAAATAGAACTCGAGATGCTCTTTCCATTCCGAGTAATTAGTACCATCAAGTTGTGGAACACTTGGACACGATTATTGAGAGAGCTTTGCAACGATGCTTGCATTATGAACAATGCTCAAAACATTAGGCTTTGAGTTTAACACACAATAGCAATTATGACTAAGACTTGAAACTTAAATGAGTAACTCATAAACATTCATCGTGCAATTATAGTATCTCAGGACAACCTACACATGCTTAATTACATAATAGAGTATACTCTCCTTAATGAGTGTTTCACTTTAATGTCAGGTTACCTGTGGGTAAAACCTTAATACAAGTTACTTTACTCTCCTTAATGGGTGTTTTACTTTAATATCGGGTTACATGTGGTAAAACCTTAATACAAGTTACTTTACCCTATTAGATGCTTAGTCGGAAATTCACTACATAATTTGAGTCCACTATGGCGAACCTCAACCTAATGTGAATGTTCAATATGATTCCATTATGAGATTTGATCGCGTACGAGATGAAATCACTGTGGTGAATTTCAACTTGTCATAATGCGAAAGTCTCTTACATTCGATATCAAATGATATATTTACACAAATAATATGTAGGCTTACAACAAAATATGATAATTATATTAACTTATGTACTTAATAATATAAATATCACACGAGCATACATAATCAAACATAAGGTATCGTAAACTATAATGCGAGAAGGTACTTATTCATGCTTAAGAGCTTCGATCGAGTGAAACATTAGCTCGATCGATAACTATTACAAAAAAAAACATAATTTTTAACCAAAAACGCCCGAAACTCAATGAAGGCGTCAGAATTAGGCTTAAAAACGCTAACCCTGGTATGCAGTCTAGTTTAGAACGCCGTTTACACTCGAAAAACATTATTATAACATCAAAATCCGACACTCAAAACGATGAACAAAGAATTTCTGCGTGAATAAAGTGCGCGTGAATAGTCTTTGTCGGTGAACAAAGTGTAGATGTGCGATAAAGAACCATAAAGAATAAAATACAAACATCATACGAATTGAAATAATTCGATTAGGACATCATAAGAATTGAAATAATTCAATTAGGGCATCATAAGAATTGAAATAATTCAATTAGGGCGTGAATCAATCATAATCAAACGAGTAAACAATCAACCATGAATGAAAATAATAACATCATAATTAAACATTAATTTCATTCAAAAGACATAATTGAAACATTAATCGAACTATAACGCAATCACAATCCTCGCTCCGATACCACATGTAAACATAAATTTAGAGGATTTTGATTGCGGTGATAATTACGATGAATACTTACGTGGAGTAGTCATTAGATCTGATAAGGAGATTCCTTGAAATCAACAAGAAGATAAACTTCAATCTTTTGCCTTCTCCTGCCTTCCTTATTCTCTAATTCTCTTCTTGTGTGTTTCTCTTAATGAATATGAATTAGGTTAAAACCACAAACAGGTGTAGCTTTTATTATATAGGTGGCAGGAGGGGCATAATTAGATAAGTGGGCCTAATATGTTAATGGCCTGTAAACATTAACCGTAATCCACTTAGTCTATTACTCCGACTAAAAACCCGAAACATCATATTAGCTATTATCTATTAGAGTGACTGACGTCAGTAATTAAGTCCACATAATAGAGAATTAATATGATAATTCTTACATAACAAACAAGACAAATATCATAATATGACCTACGCAAAGGTTTTACTGGATTTATGGTTAAGTTTATGGGTAGGAAAATGGGTACTTATGACATTAAAATACCACGAGGGCATCTCTCGCTTTTCTGCTCCCCCAGTCATATGGACCAAGCGAGTTGCCAAAACACGACGTCATGAGGTGGAAAATACGTGTAAGGCCTAGTCGGTCGAATGGACCTTCTAAGTATAGAGCGTACTTTACCGAGGGTAAATTAGGGTAGCTTAAAATGGCATAATATTGACTTACGGAAAGCCTATGCCTTTTTTGTCTGAAATAAAATATATATACAATATAAAGTACAATAAGACAATATTAATTAGATAAACAAATACGCATGTGAATTTGTAGAAGATTATCTAACCAGAACAATCAAACACAAGTGTAAATAGTAGTCAATACGTACCTCGTAGAATTAGTTTCATAATTTATTTTGTAGGTCAAAGCACGAGATATATCAGTAACTAGGTAGTATCTCGCGCTTCGCGCGACCTGTTTTAAAATTTTATTATTATAATTGAAGAAAAATAATATAATTTGTATATAACCTTTAATATTTTTACCTATAAATAAAAATAAATTATTATTTTTCTCAAATTTTATTTTTTTTAGGTTTAAGTTCAGCGTTTTAAAATAAAATACATACTCCCTCCCAGCCATTATATTGTTCCCATTTGATATGGGCACAATACTTAAGGAAAAGTATTAAAATAGGAGTAAAAGAGTTGTGTGAGGTTGGTGATAGGAGAGAGGGATGAATTATTAGTAGTTAAATAAAGAATTGTGGGACCAAAACATAAAGGAAAGTAATAAAATAGGAGTAAAAGAGTTGTGTGGGGTTTGGTGATAGGAGAGAGGAATGAATAAAATAAGAGTAAAAGTTTCTAAAACTAGAAAGGGGAACATTAGCTGAATAATCCTTTTCGGGAAAGAGGGAACATTATAGTGACTGGGAGGGAGTATAATTTTAATTAAAACTAATACTAAGTTATAGTTAATTACGCATGATCAACGTTTTACAAAAAAAATTGTAGCTGATCAAATTATCACATTAATTAAAATAAAATTTATTCGAATAATGCAATAATCAACATTAAGGTATCAAATTATATCATTTCATGATACGTTATGTTCCAAATCAGTTAAAAGATTTATTCAAAATGATGTGAATATAATTTTATGCAATTTTTAATTTTGTATGTATAACGTTTGATATTTATGTATCAAACATATATGGCCCAAACTAAACTTATTCAAATGTTTTGGTTGTGTCTTAAATGTGCTATGTGTCAAACATATCTATCAGAAATTTGCACCTTTTGTTTTTTTTAACAACTATATATAACGATGTTTAAGAGTTTACCGTAAATAAAATAGGTTGAATTTTCTCAAATATCATTTTTATAAGATAACGTATAAAATATTTAAATAAAAGTAATATCTAGTTTGTCATAACTAATGTTTTGTTCTTGACGTATACATATTTAACTAAAGATATTAAAGAAAAATCTAATGTGTATTTTACTTTTTCATGTTGTTTATATAATAGGGTTTTTCTACATGATACCCTTGTCTTTATTCGAATTCTATGTGATACCCCTCGCTTTTCAAAAATACCCGTGGTACCCCTAAACATGATAAAAACATCTTAAAATATCCAAAATGCTCTAATCGACCTCTTTAGAATGTTTAATTTATACATTTTTTATTGATTTTTTTGACAATAATTTGTCATGTGATTAACATAAACATCGTCTACTCAATTGTAAACATATTTTCTTTACAAAATATAACATATTAAAACGTGATTTTTAGTAGATTGAGTATTTTTAGAACATTTTACTACATTTAGGGATACCACTTATATTTTCAAAAATATGGGGGTATCACGTAGAATGCGAAGAAACACGGGGTATCACGTAGAAAAACCCTATATAATATTATATTACTTAATAATCATTACTTTTCTCTTAATTATTCAAACTCATTCGTGATCACTGTATACATACATACTCGTTATCACAGTATTTAAACCTCTCAAAATCTCATATGTATTCATTTTGTCGCAATATAATTTTTTCGTTCCCACACTATAAAAACTTATATCTTAGTAGTTTTTTTTTTTTAAGTTTTGTTTTTAATATATACAATGACTCTTTAAAATATATTTTTCTTAATAAAATTAATGGTCTAAGTTTTATAACTTTCTCAAAATGTTTTGTTCCGGGTGTAATTCCAGAGCAGTTATTTGTTACCACCCGTGCTTGTAGAATGACGTCTTTGGTTGAATCCTCCTCTCGGTCTCCTGAAACGATGAACAAACTGAGGGCTCGGCTTTGGACCGAGCGAACTCACTCCGACGCTCAAGTCAGTAAACTTAAAGGGATAAGTTGTTGTTACTTGGCGAAGTATGTATTGTAGAGAGATAAGGAAGATATTACCAGATGAATAGTGATTCTTAGGTTAAATTGTGGATCCTTTCCTCAATGATAGTTGAGGAGTATTTATAGATTTTCACCTTTTGTCACGTAGTGGCCAAGTGGCTAATAGGTGAAAAGACTGATCTACCCTCGGCCGAGGGACCCGTGGCGGGCCGGCGGGCCCTGTTGACTCACCGCCGAGGGGTCTTGGATATGAGTTCGCGGATGTGTGCCCCGGCTGGCTAGTTGTCCTAGCCGAGGCACAAGAGACAGGCCAACAGGCTGAATCGGTTAGGCTGTCTAAGTCGTTGACTTGCTGTGGATATCTTTGACCTTGCTCAATGTGTTGACTTGGTCAGCGGGTGCAGAATATGCCCCATCAATTTGCCCCCAGCGTAGTCTATGCCGTGGTATGGGCTCCGATGTATGCTGAGCGTATATTCTGCGCAAGTTAAATTTCTCGCCCCGCTTCTTCTTCTTCCCCGGCATGGCTCTGCTTAGGCCGTACCATATCCCCCCTCCACATGGATGTGTAATGGACATCCGATGTGGAAAAAGGCAATGACGCCGGCCGAGACCAGGGTGGAGAGTGCCGGTTGTTTCGATTGCCCCCGGCCGTGCTTTCGGCTTGGTTGATCATGTGGCCGGCGGAGAAACGGATACCTAGGAATTTGTTGAGGAAGATGAACAGGCAGAGAGATATGAAGGGGCGTGTTGAAGACGCTTGGCCACTGTTGCATTGATTGACGTTCAACTGTTGCAACGATTGACATTCTGTGGTTACATGTCTGACACGTGTCTGTTTGCCGATTGGTCGGCGTTTCATGGGTCAGCCCTGATTGGTCCTTCTTTATGGGCCTTTCCCTATAAATAGGGCGGTTGATCCCTGAAATTGGGCACCAATTTCATTTTCTCAAAAATTTTCTTCTTTCTAGCTCTCTTTGACGAAACTTCTCTCTAGCTTTCAGAATCATTACTCCGGCGTGGCATTTTTCTTCAAGGTAAACAAATAAATTTTCTCTTCTTAACTTGTAAGTTTTGTTGTAAACATGTCTTCTGCTGGTGCCGGACCTAGTAAGCCTGCGCCGGGGGGTTCCCCGTCGCGTCTTGATGAGGAGGAGATACTAAACGCCATCCCGATAAGGTTTGGGGGCCCTAGGTCTCCGTCTCCTGAAGTCGATCCAAAAGCTTTGGAGGGTTGGGAGGATGATGATGTTGATGATGACTGTGAGGAAAGGATTCCTTCTGGTGAAGAGAGGCCGCATATCCTGGATCACGGCGAGGCGTGCACGACTGGTCCTGACCGTGCCTGGACCAATAAATTCGCCAGTTGCTCCGGTGGAACTCTTTTCGAGGGTCATTTCTACTTCGGTGAGGGGTACAAAATTGTTATCCCTGGGGAGGGTCGGGCGGTCTGTTGCCCTCCTCCGGGTCATATCGGCGTATATATCGTATCCGGGAGTATGGCCTCCGGTTTCCTTTGAATAAATACGTCACGGCCATCATCAAAGCTATGAACGTCGCCGTGGCTCAACTGCATCCGTTGGCCATTAGGACGATAGTTTGCTTCGTGTGGCTCTGTCTTTTCAAGGGGGAGATACCTACAGTTAACTTATTCCGCCGGCTTCATCATCTTCGGGCATCGACCCCCGGTAAGGTGGGGTGGTACAGCGTGCAGATGGAGCCGGGCGTCCTCTCTGTTGATAAGCTTTCTTCCTGCAAGGACTAGAAGGGGCGGTGGGTGTATGTCTCAGTGCCGGATGACTATCCGCTGCCCCGGTCCTTCCAGCACCAAGTCAACATACGGTGTGAGAGTAAGAGGGAGCGTGAAAAATGGGTCTCCCAGAGTAAGCTCAAGATGGATGCCAGTAGGGTTCCTCTTGGTGCAGACGAGGAGCGGGCGATGCAGCTGTTTGATGCCGAGAAGGGATGGGTGCCCCCGACTCAGATTATTCTTCAGGATGAGCTGCTTTGCCGCGTCGGCCTCATACCGGCCCTCAACCAGGGTGAGTAGGGTCGGTGTGAGGCCCATCTTTGCCTGTTATGCTCCTGTTTTTAGAGCTTTGTTTTACTTCTTTTATGTAACTCTTGTCTGGTTTTTTGCAGACCGGTTTGGCCAGGATCTGTCTGAGAGGACCTTGAAGAGGTTGGGGCTTGATAAGGACGGGAACGTCGTTGAGCCGCGCCCTCAGGCTGACGCGCGTGATCGTAGGCTAGCTCCCAACGAACTTATGGATAAGCAGCTGAAGGCACTGGACCCGGCGGCGGCTCAAGCACGGGTTCTCGGAGGCGTGCCGAAGAGAAAACCGAAGGCAGCGTCCAGGTTGGCGACAGCGTCAATCCCAACGGCCCAGAAGGAGCATGTGGAGGTCATCGATGTCTCCGAGGAGGTGGTGATCGTTGCGAAGGGCCCTCCTCCCCCGAAGAAGAGAAAAGAGCCACTACCGGCTTCTACCGTTGCCGGGGAAAAGAATGATTCGCCCCCTCAATCTAAGAGGGCCCAGACTGGTACGGACCTAACCTGTGGTTCAGACTTAGCTTGTTCATTGTGCATTCCCGACGACAGACTCTCTGATGTGTCAATGAATGTTGACATGGATGCGCTGTGTAAATTTTTTGTAGATCCGTCGTCGGCAGCCGTCGTTCTTACTGAGCGGCAATTAGAGAAGCAACCTGAGAAGGCGGGTGATAGGAATGTCACCGTTGACTCCGCACTCCAGAAGGTTCCCCCTGCCGAGCTTGTGGCAGAGGGTACAAGAATGTGCAAGAGGCTGATGAAGTGGACTCAACTGGCCTGCTCCTACATAATGGAGCAAGAGCGGGCCATGGCCCAGGCGGGCCACCGATCCAACGGCTTAAGCTTGATCTCACCGCCGCAAAGGGAGAAGCGGAAGGCTAAGCTTGACCTCCTAGTGCTCGGAAGCGTGCGGAGGAAGCGAGAAGCGCCATCGGCCGAGAGGGCCAAAGTTGAGGCCGCGATGCCACCTCCGCCCGATTCTTTGGAGGAGCGGGACAGGTATAGGGGTGGCTACGACGCCGTTGTTGCCAAAAAGGAAGAATGGAGGGAGATGTATGAGGCTCAGTCGGAGGCACTCGCGGACACTAGGGCTGTTCTTGCCCAAAGGGAGAAAGATATTGAGGTGCTTCAAGATAAGATCCTCCCTGACCTGTGCGCTCAATTCCGGGATCAGGCCGAGGAAGCGACAAGGGAGGCAATCAAGAGGCTCATTCCTGACGACTCCTTCCCGTGGGAGAAATTTGAACAGCTCCTGGATGAGATGGCCGATGCCGCGGAAAAAGCGGTTGCGGAAAAGGAGGAGGCGGCGGGCGGCTCGGATAGTCGAGGCCAAGGCGGCCTATGATGTAAAGGTGAAGGAGGCCAAGAGGAGGCCGAAAGGGCGGAGACATGTGGAGATGACAAGCTTTCCTCCGGGCCGCCACCGGTTGACGCCGCTGCCGCCGATGGTGGGCGGCATCAGCGTAGGGAGACGGGCGGTCGTCACCGGACTCACCCGGCGTCTCGGATAGCTTTAGCCGTCGGGGCCACCATCGAGCCTTTCCTCCCTGCCATCTTTTGGCGCTTCAAATATCATGTCTGTAACCTTTTGCTTTTCTTTTCCTTGTTTATGTAAAACTTTGGTAGGTTGCGTTTTGGCTTATCCCTATGGGGACGGCCGTCGTCTGCATTCTTCTCGTTTGTAATATGTTGTCGTTAATGAAAGTTTGCTTGTTTTGCCTCTTGCTTGGCCGAGGTCTTTTCTTGTCTTCTTGCGTTATTAATTGAGCGCTTTTTCATTTTTACCTTCAGCTTAGCCGAGGCAGCTAGAATGCGTATCTCAACTGCGTTTAACGTCTTTTTCTCGAACATGTTACCGTGTTGGTCGCTTCCTCTTTCACTCTCGGCCTAGCCGAGGCGTCGGATTTGTGCTTCCCAACCGCCGTTGTGAACATGTTAGCGTGTCGACCGTTGTGTCCCCTGCCAGGCTTTCGGTTGACCGAGGCGACTAGGGGTTACGGCGCGACAGCATTCTTTGGCGTATCGACCGTTGTGTCCCCTGCCAGACGTTCGGTTGACCGAGGCGACTAGGGGTTACGGCGCGACAGCATTCTTTGGCGTATCGACCGTTGTGTCCCCTGCCAGACCTTCGGTTGACCGAGGCGACTAGGGGTTACGACGCGACAGCATTCTTTGGCGTATCGACCGTTGTGTCCCCTGCCAGACCTTTGGAGGGCCGAGGCGACTAGGGGTTACGGCGCGACAGCGTTCTTGGGGTGACTGCACGGCTTAAGCCGTGGTGTCTACCTCGATATGACTGCGGAGGGGATAAACACTCTGATGGAAAAATTTGGGTGATTCTTCATTAGATGTAAACATGCGTTAGGGTGCCAACAATTGTTTTGGACACCTCCGCCGCTACACAAAGTATTTCCTGAGATTGTCAGTGTTCCAATGGCTCATCAGAGGCACACCCTCCATGTCGGTCAGCCGGTATGTACCCGGCCTCATATCTTTAACGACTTTGTAGGGACCCTCCCAGTTGGCCGTTAGCTTACCATGAATGTTTCCCTTGTTGGTGGCGGCCGACTTTCTTAGGACTAGATCCCCTACTTTCAAGTCCCTTCTGTGGACTCTTCGGTTGTAAGCTCTTCTCATTCGGTTTTGGTATACCGCCAAGTTGAGGCGTGCTGTATCTCGGCTTTCTTCAACCAGGTCTAGGGAGGTTCTTAAGCCTTCCTCATTTTCAACCGGGTTAAAGGTGGCCGTTCTGAATGTCGGCACCGTTGCTTCAATTGGCAGGACTGCTTCGGACCCGTAGACTAAGTGGAACGGACTGTACCCCGTTGCTTCTTTCTCCGTGGTTCGCAGGGACCACAGACGCCGGTAGTTCATCCGCCCATCTTCCTTTAGGTCTTCAACTGTCTTCTTCAAACCGTTGAGGATTGTTTTATTGGCCGCCTCCGCCTGTCCGTTGCTCTGTGGGTGACAGACGGAGGAGTATGCAAATTTGATGCCGAGTTCTTCCAGCCAGCTCATTATTGTGTCACTCCAAAACTCTCGGCCGTGGTCGAATACCATGACTTGGGGTAACCCAAAACGAGTTATGACGTTTTCCCAGATTACCTTTCTTACGGTACCGCCGTCGTCTTTGCAGTGCATCGCTACGCTTCAACCCATTTGGTGAAGTAGTCAACGGCGACAATCAAGAACTTTCTTCCGCCGGAAGCCGTTGGAAATGGCCCTAGTAGATCCATCCCCCACTGTGCGAAAGGAAGGGGATTAAGTCCGCTACGGGTCTCGGGATGGCGCATGTATCACCGGAGCATGCATTTGACAGTTGTTGCATTTTTTGGTCTTGGCTCTGGAATCCGCAAGCATGGTGGGCCAGAAGTAGCCGGCTCGGAGAGCTTTGTGGGCTAGTGTCCTTGCCCCCATGTGATGGCCGCAGATGCCTTCGTGGATCTCTGTCGGATAGCTCCGCGTCGGCTGGACCGACGCACTTCAAGAGTGGCCTCGTCACGGACCTCCCCCGTACAATTCCCCTTCAAACACCAAATACCTTGCTGCGATCCTCTTTATTTTCTCGCGAGAGATCGCGGTCCTCCCAGTAGTTCACTTGTCAATTTGTATTTCATTATCGGAGTCATCCACGTTGTCTCGGTCTCTATGTTACCAACCATGCCGACGGCCTCGGTAATGCTCTTGGCATTCCTGATGTCCACCAGCACGGTTCGGCCGACATTCTTGATGGTTGAACTGGCGAGTTTTGAGAGAGCGTCGGCTCGGTTGTTCTCGGACACAGGAATGCATTGTATCTCGAAAAGATTTCAACTTTGAGGTGTCGCTTTTACCCTTTCCGGGTATCTTACCATTCCGTCGTCTCGAGTCTCGTACTCTCCTCTGATTTGATTAGCCACCAAAAGTGAATCTGTTTTCAAAATGATGTGCTCTGCCCCTGCGGCCCTAGCTAGCTCGACTCCGGTTATCACCGCCTCATATTCGGATTCGTTGTTTGAGGCCGAGAAGGTAAATTTCAAGGCGTACTCGAACTCGTCCCCGTTTGGGCTGATGATAAGTATGCCGGCTCCTGAGCTGTTCGTCATGGAGGACCCGTCGGTGTATACCTCCCACACTCCAGGGTTTTGCTCTTCTTGGTATGTGCACTCGGCCAGAAATCGCCGAAAGTGCTGTCCCTTTATCGAGGGCCTCGGCTTGTACTAAATGCCGGCCGGATAGCTCTCATCGCCCATTTGATGAGCTCCCGGATTGCTCAAATTTTTCCAATGCTTTTTCCAACGGCTGGTCGGTTAGGACCGTCACGGGATGTGCGTCGAAGTAGGGTTTCAGTTTCCTTGCAGCGACGACGACAGCAAAGGCTGCTTTTTCAATCAGCGGGTAATTTCTCTCGGCGGGCAACAATGTATGGCTTACAAAGTAGATTGGGTGCTGTTGCTTGTCCTCTTCTTCGACGATCACGACCGACCGTGGCCGAGGTAATCGCTATGTACAGATATAGTGTTTCCCCAAAGATCGGCACAGACAGGGTTGGGAGAGTCCGAAGATGAGCTTTCGCTTGTTTGAAAGGCGTGCTCGCTCCTCCCCCCACCAAGTCTTTATTCCCTTTCAACACCTTGAAGAATGGGGTGCTCTTGTCGGCTGACCGAGAGATGAAACGGGCTAGAGCCGCCATCCTCCCCTTGGTCGGATCATGACCTCCTTTCGATTCCTCGGCTCCGGCAGGTCTAGGATCGCCTGGACTTTGTCTGGATTGGCGTCAATTCCCCTGGCGCTGACAAGTACGCCGAGGAACTTACCTGCCCGGACACCGAAGTTGCATTTCATTGGGTTGAGCTTCATCTTGTACTTCCTTAGTGAACAAAATGTCACGTGTAAATCGGCTAAGTGCTCGCTGTCGGACTTGCTTTTTACAATAGCATCGTCGACGTAAGCCTCAATGTTCCGCCCTTTTTGATTTTGGAACACTTTGTCCACCAGTCTTGTGTAAGTTGCACCGGCGTTCTTTAAACCAAACGGCATCATTTTGTACATGTATGTGCCGTTAGCAGTGATGAATGCGCATTTAGGCATGTCTTCCTCGGCCATGAACACCGATGATACCCGAGAAGGCGTCCGGCGGTCTCGGATAGTGTAACTCGCCGTCGCGTCGATTAAACTATCTATTCGAGGTAGAGGATAGCAATCCTTGGGGCATGCTTTATTAAGGTTGGTAAAATCCACGCACATCCTCCATGCCCCCGATGATTTCCTCACCATTACAACATTAGCTAACCACTCAGGATAGGTACAAGGCATGATAAAGCCCGCCGCCAGTAATTTATCTACCTCGGCTTTTATGGCCTCATCCTTCTCGGCTGAGGAGTTCCTCATCCTTTGCTTGACAGGGCGAGCGGCGGGGAGTACGTTCAGCTTGTGAACAATTACCTCCCGGCTCACGCCTGGCATCTCGGCCGCTGAGTAGGCGAAGACGTCTTTGTTCTTTCTCAGCAGATCTAGGAGTGCGGCTCTGAATTTTGGCTCCAGGTTAACACCGATAGTTACGGTGCGGCCTGGATCAATCTCTACCTCTTCGGTCTCCGCTCCTTCGACCATGCCGACGGTGGTATCCATGCGCTCGCCCTCCTGTTGCAAGGATGGGCTCTTCCCCTTCTCTGACTTCTTCGCCACTTTGAAGGATTGCAGGTTGCACCCTCTGGCGGACACTTGGACATTGACCACTTCGTCCTTTTCGTCCTTTGAAACGAGCTTATGCGTTTCCCCCCGGTCCGAGACATACATCAATGTCAGAGCCCGGATGGACATTACTGCATCGGCCTCGCTCAAGGTGACTCGGCCTATGAGAACGTTGTAGGCGGACGAGCCGTCAATGACCACGAACTCAGACATAACGTTTTTGGCCACACTTCCCTCGTCGAACCTCACCGTGGCTGATTGACCCAAGGGGTACCAGTAGACCCCGAAAAAAGTCAGTACAACGGATTGGTGCGGGGCTCAAGTCTTCAACCTTCGGACCGAGGTTGAGGAAGCATTCGCCGTACATAATGTTCGTGTAGGCGCCTGTGTCAATCAGGCACCTCTTCACCAGGTGGTTGGCTATGTCCAAGTGGACTACGAGTGGGTCGCTGTGAGGGGCGATGACTCCCTCGTAGTCCTTCTTCCCAATAGTTATATCGGGGATGCTGGAAGCGGGGGTCGCTGTGTTGGGCACAAAGTTGATGGCCTGATACAGCTCGTTCAAGTGCCGTTTGTGCCCATGAGCGGACCCGCCGTTCTCGTTGCCCCCGATGACAACATGGATTATTCCTATCCGTTTGAAGACGGATTTCTTATCTGAACCGCCGGCGTCAGTTTTTTGGCCTTTGGCAACATACTTGCCGAGGCTCCCCTTCCGGATCAGTTCCTCGATGGCATTCTTCGGATGCCTAGTTCTCGATAAGGTGACCGGTGTGGCCGTGGTACTCACGATCGGCTCGTGTCACCGTCACTCCTCGGCCAGGGAGGCCTCTCCCACTTCGACCCTCGTTCTTGCTCGGGCGAAAACCTCGGCGCGGAGACACGGCCAGGGGGGTGTGATCATTGTACCGCTTCTGGCGGTTTGTTCCCGAACTCCCCCCGGCGTCCGCCGAATCCTGTCTTCTAGTGGACCTGTCAGACCGTGACCCATTATTGTCACGGCGTCTTTCATCCGGTTGTCCTCCGTGACTTTTTCTTTTTCTCGGGTGCTCGGCCTCGCTGGGGCCTACCCCGGTTTTGTGGTAGTCCTCCACCTTAATGGCTTGATCGGCCATTTTCCCGGCGGAGTCTAGTCTCCGCCGCCGCACTTGATGAGCTCATTCTTTAGGTCTCCTCTCGGGAGGCCTTTCATCGCCGCGAAGGTCGCCGGTTCATTGCATTGCTCGGCTCACGAATCTGCTGAACCTTGTCGTCGAACCTCTTCACATAACTTCGGAGAGATTCGCCTCCTTCCTGTCGATAGTCGGGAGGTCCGAGGTCTCCACGGCCCTCCTCTTGTTGCGGAATATCGGGCCGAGAACGTATCCTTTAGGTCGGCGTAACAAAGATACCGACCCGTCGGGTAGCCCCTTGTACCAACTTTGTGCCATCCCATGCAGTGTCGTTGGGAAGACTCGGCACCAAACCTCATCGGGTTGCTCCCATACCGACATGTGAGACTCGTAAGCCTCGACGTGGTCGGTTGGGTCGCCTTCTCCTTTGTATGCTATAGGTGGCAACTTCGACTTAGTCGGCACCGGGGTATCTAGGACGTAGGCGGCGAGGGGTCGTCGACCACGTGTCGAACGACACGCGGTGATCGGCTCCTCACATCCCTAGTCCGGCTCCTCTCCCCATGGCGGGAAGGGCTTCTTCTCCGACTCGGTGAGTCGGGCTTCTTCTCCGACTCGGTGAGTTGGACTTCTTTCACTCCTCCGAGGGTGCCTCGTCGGCGGCGGGCGACGCCGTCCTCCCGCGAGTGCGGGAAGGACTAAGGTCTACCACTAGCGCTCTGGGCTCCCCGGCGTCTTGACAGGGGCCAGCCCTCTTCCAAAGTGCTCCATTTAAGTCTCTTGGAGTCACATTCGGGCCCCGGTCTCCTGGACGGGTTCCGCCGCTCTTGTCGGTGTGAAAGTGTGAGCCGACGTACTACCAATGAGGTCCAGGAGTAGCTTCGGTTTTGCTACATCAACCACATGTCCCATGATGGTGACCTGGTTGGCGGGCGGGCGGCGTATCTTGTTCCTTCGGCGTCCCGTTCGTCGTATCGCTGACACGGCCGGGGAGACTCGCCCGATTTACGAGTTGTGGAATGTGTCGTCTTGGTAGAATTCGTTTTCCACCAACACCTTCTCTGGTTGTTTCGACATCTTCTTAGCTTTTTGGGTGGGTTTTTGTTTTGTTTTTTTGTTTGGGAATGAATGTGACTAGCTTCTAGTATCTTTTCCCACAGACGGCGCCAATTGTTCCGGTGTAATTCCGGAGAGCGATTATTTGTTACCACCCGTGCTTGTAGAATGACGTCTTTGGTTGAATCCTCCTCTCGGTCTCCTGAAACGATGAACAAACTGAGGGCTCGGCTTTGGACCGAGCGAACTCACTCCGACGCTCAAGTCAGTAAACTTAAAGGGATAAGTTGTTGTTACTTGGCGAAGTATGTATTGTAGAGAGATAAGGAAGATATTACCAGATGAATAGTGATTCTTAGGTTAAATTGTGGATCCTTTCCTCAATGATAGTTGTGGAGTATTTATAGATTTTCACCTTTTGTCACGTAGTGGCCAAGTGGCCAAGTGGCTAACAGGTGAAAAGACTGATCTACCCTCGGTCGAGGGACCCATGGCGGGCCGGCGAGCCCTGTTGACTCACCGCCGAGGGGTCTTGGATATGAGTTCGCGGATGTGTGCTCCGGCTGGCTAGTTGTCCTAGCCGAGGCACAAGAGACAGGCCGACAGGCTGAATCGGTTAGGCTGTCTAAGTCGTTGACTTGCTGTGGATATCTTTGACCTTGCTCAATGTGTTGACTTGGTCAGCGGGTGCAGAATATGCCCCATCATGTTTTTTTACGTAAATGTGAAACATTGTAAGATGCTCACTTTAATCATCTCTACATATCAAATTATGTTAATAAATATAATGAAAAGTATACTCGATTGAAAGCATTTTTGGCAATGAACGTTTTTATTTACAATTTAGAATTTTTATCAAAATATTTTTTTTAATAAATTTAGAATTAAATCAACGTAATTATTTAATATAATTTTATAATAAAATTTATTAAATTATAATTAATATTTAGTGAGATTTATGCTGCATTTATTATGTTTATATTTAATGTTCAGCTGTAATTAATACTCGTATTTAATGCTGGGTTGACACGTGTCGCATCCACAGCGTTTCAACCCAGTTTTATATATATATATGTATATATAAGATAACAAGAAGCTCTTAGTTATCATGTTATTCAAAGCACCACTTCTATCAACTATGAATTTCAGAAATTCTCTTTTTCTTCTAAAACGAATTCTCATACCCAACGCAAAAATCAAATGACTCTTTATCAATTTATATATCTACGGAAGTGAAATCATGATTCCAATAGCCAACTTACCATGAACATAAATTAGGAATCCCAAAAAAAGTCAAAAGATATAATATTACAAATAGAGTTGAATTCTTACCCTTCTAATAAGTCCCCAGCAGAATCGCCACTGTGAGATCCTTGAAAAAAATCTCCTTTTTGAAATAAGTAAATAATATGGAGTCGCCAGTAAGCTAAGTTTTATAAAAAAACATACAAAAACAATTTTAACGGAAAAAACCCTTTTCATCCCTGGAATGGAGACTGATCTGTCACTCCGGTCTAAACCAAAGATTGCGGATTCGGGGGTAAAGGTACGGTCAGGAAGGTGTTAGGCACCCAGGCCGCCCATCAAACTGACGACCTCTACTATTTATTTGTAATATTATATATTTGACGAAATTAATAAAAGAACACGAAAAAGGTGTTTTGTGCAAGAGGTTGAGTAGGATCCTTCCTGACATTGTGAGTGAGAGTCAGGGAGGCTTTATTCAGGGTAGGAATATTATAGAGAATGTCCTTATTTGTCAAGATTTGGTCAGACTCTACAATAGGAAAGCAGCTTCTCCCAGATGTTTAGTTAAAATTGACCTAAAAAAGGCTTATGACTCTGTTGAGTGGAGCTTTCTTTCTCAAATGATGCAACCTCTCAATTCCCTCAAAAATTCATTGACTTGGTAATGATTTGTGTTACTAGCCCTACTTACTCTTTGAATATCAATGGTAACAAGTTTGGGTTTTTCAAAGGTAAGAAAGGTTTAAGACAGGGTGACCCTCTTTCCCCTCTTCTTTTTACTATCTGTATGGAATATCTGTCTAGGATCCTTGGGGTTGTTGCTACTCAAGATGGATTCAGGTTTCACCCTCTGTGTGGTCATCGTAGGCTCAACCATTTATTGTTTGCTGATGATCTTTTGCTATTCTGCAAAGGGACTGCTCCATCTATAATGTGGATCCTCAGAGCTTTTGCTACTTTTTCCTCTGCTTCTGGACTTTGCTTGAATAGGACCAAGTCTGAGATTTATTTCAATGGGGTCAACTCAGGCACTGTTGATGACATTCTACAAGTTTCAGGGTTTCATAGGGGTAGTCTCCGATTCAAGTACTTGGGAGTCCCTATTTCCTCTAAGAAATTGACTAAGACTGAGGGCCAAAAGTTGACTGATAGAATTGTGGCTAGAATTAGGGGATGGGGGACTAAACACTTATCTTATGCAGGCAGACTTACACTTGTGAATTATGTCCTGGCTACATTGCATTCATACTGGGCGTCCATCTTCCTGATTCCAAATGGTATAATGAATAGGATCACTAACCTCTGTAGAAACTTTCTTTGGAAAATATCCTCTGATTACAACGGTGCTCGTAATGTCAACTGGGAATCTTGCTGTCTTTCTAAGGAAGAGGGGGGGCTTGGAATCAAAGATATTAAAACTTGGAACAAGGCTTTACTTGGTAAATATGTATGATGGCTTGCCAATAAGAAGGATCATTTATGGGTATGATGGGTGAGTCATGTCTATATGAAAGATATACCTTGGACTGATTATGTGGCCCATACTGACTGCAGTTGGCCATGGAAAAAAATTAGTTCGATTATGATCCTTTTCAAGCAAGCTTACCATAACAATCACTTTGGTTTAATTCTTCTTTGGAGTATCTTGTCAAAGTCTGGTTATGAATGGTTAAGAGTTCCTAATCCTAAAGTTGAATGGCGGTTTCTCTGTGAATACCTTGAACATCCCTCGATGCTCCTTTGTGTTTTGGGAATTCTTACTTCGAGACATCCTACGGAGAGAGACACTCGAGAGAAGGGGATGTCAATTGATCCAACCCGCCCCATCTGCACGAGTCTAGCAGAAAGTCATCAACATCTCTTTCATGAATGTCCCTTTCTTTGTGCTCGCCATCGAGGTTGCAAGTAGCTCTGAATGTGCACTTCAGGATGCCTGACCTGATAACTTGGTTTTCAGCTGCTAGGCGCATTACTAAACTTCAGAAGAGATATATTGGTTCCTGCTATGTTGCGTTGGTCTATTGGATCTGAAGATGCGGAAATGAAGCTTGGATAAACAACGGGTCGAGTCCCGACTCGTGGTGAAGCGATTTTAGGCGATGTTAGAGCTAGGTTCCCGGCCCTTAATGTTACGCCTGAAAGATAAAGATAGAGTCTGGTTTGATACGTTGTAATTGCTGGTTGCTTTCCTTCATTCTTGTGCCATATACTTGAACATTGTATACCCCATTTTTGAGATTTGATAATATATACTTACTTTTCCCAAAAAAAAAAAACACGAAAAAGGTACAAATTATTTACAAGGACAAATTAATAGGTTAGTTTATATACAATAACTCAAAAAATACGATAAAAATAGGGAAAATAAATAAAAGCGCAAAATAATGAGTAAAGAAAACTTATTCAATTTTGGTACCCTGAGGCCTATCTCGATGTTGACTATTTATGAATTTCGAATTTCGACTTTGTCGTAAATTAACGGCTCTTATGCGCTTATATAGAAACTGAGACGATTTATTTGAATGGTTTGATTTGAAACTGGGATAGAATATTTGAGACGGTATATGGGAGAGAGTATTAAATTTGAATCTGGTCTAATTTGTAATTTGTGGGTGTATCGTATATTTGTGTGTATCTCCGTCTGTCCCTGCAATTGTGTCTATAGGCCGGCAAAAAGTCGACCCGACCCGACCAAAAAACCCGACCCGATACAACTCGAAAATTGGGTGAACCGAAACCGAACCAAACCGACCCGATAACCGATATCAGCCTTATTTTTTCCAACCCGAACCCGACCGAACCAACCCGTGAACCGATATTTTCTCAACCCAATAAATGACCCGATAATGAACTAACTTAATAGTGGTTTAAATAACACCAAATTGACATTTATCTTAATTATTTGTGTCGTATATGAGTATTTATAGCGGCTTTGGTTTGAGTTTGACAAGATTTATAAAACCAAATAAGATAGAGTTTGGCCGATTTTTGTTATCTCACCTTTTTTTTTTGGATAAGGTAAGAAAACACACCCTCTATTGTATTGGATGCCTCAAATTCCTTTGGAATTCTATCTCTAGATCTCTTTTAATAGTTGGTCACATGCAGAATACGTCTTAGAAACGTCGTATGCCGTTGATCTCAATACAGCATTGTCTAATAATGTTTTTTCTTTGCCAGTCAAATCCTACTCGTCTTTTAATATGATCAAAGTCCAATGTGGTACACCATATTGCATTTTTTTTTTCAGCAGGTCTCATGAGAGACCGTCTCCTACTAATTTAGTGGGAGACATAATAGGAAAAAAAGAAATTTAGTGGGTCCCTCACCCCATCATGTGAGGGGTCTCTCAATAACGCTATTAAGAGACCGTCTTTCTAGAGTTTTTGTGTTTTTTTGTCAGCACGTAATTTTGGGAGTCTTAACGATAACTTGGATTATCTAACAGTTGATTCAGGTGTATGTTTAAGTAGACCTTGCAAATCGGGTCAACGGGTCGGGTTTGGGTCGGGCCATTTCGAATCGGGTCATTTCGAGTTTCTAAAATATTCGGGTTAGTTCGGGCGGGTCGGGTCATTTCGGGTTTGTTGGTCGGGTTGTTTCGCGTCAAGCGGATCGGGTCATTTTGAGTCGGGTCATTTTCGGGTTGGGTAGTTTCGGGTCGGGTCATTTGGAGTCGGGTTAATACGGGTCTATGAAAGCTCGGGTCATTTTCGGGTCGAGTCGGGTTACTTCGGGTTTCGGGTGTCATTCGGGTGCGGCAGTTCGGGTCAATTTCGGGTCTCGAATTCACTTTTTCGGTCGGGTCAATCGGGTCGGGTTGACTTTGCCGTCTATGTTTAAGTTAGGTAGCCTTATTTATCGGCCCCAATTAATAAAAATACGGGTAACTAATTGTAAGGCTCGATTCTAAAATGAGATGCTAAAGTTGGTAAAAAAAAATAGAACATAGGCCTACAAATGGTTTTATGCCATTTTAAGTAATTTGAGGGTTGAATAGGGACAGACGGCTAATGAGCAGTTTTATGCCATTTCACTGGTTTCTTGACAAAGTGAGCGTAAAAAGCCTTTAATTATAACATTGTCAATTTTCATTTAGTCATTTAATTTTAGCCTCATCATCGGGTACCTTTAAGGCGTGTAGACAACCTTGAAGTGTCTACAACGTCGGGACGACAAATCTTGGTTACACGTCCAAGTAATCACTTAACGCCTAAAAACTGAGTTTAATTGACAGAAAATAAAGTTTAGGGGTACACTTAGTGATAATGACAACAATTAGGGGTACCATGTAAGTTTTAAAAAGTGTAGGGGTACCAAGTAGAAAGTTTTAAAATTGAGGGGTACTATGTAGAATATCCCAAAAAATTAATATAAAAAAACTTTTTTTTTTATTGAAAATGAGCGGATCACAGAGAAAAATAATATACAGATTATAATAATTAATTCACATGTGTAAATAATGTGAAAATTTGGATGAAAGAAACGATCAAGAATGGAAAACAAAATTTTTGTTGTACAACGATCTTTTCTGTGTTTTTTTGGCAAAAAATGACCACTTTTTGGTTAATAGTGACCTGGTCATTTTTTTGTAATACAAAATGGTCATTGATACCTAAAAGTAGACCTGACAAAAGAAACCCGACCCGATTGACCCGACCCGAAAAGGCTGACCCGAGACCCGTAATAGACCGGAACCACATCACCCAAATGTGACCCAAAAACCCGAATTGACCCGAATCGACCCGAACATGACTCGAGTTTTCTTGACCCTAAATGACCCGATCCGAAACCACCAAACCCAAAAATGACCCGACAAAACATAACTCTAATTGAACCGAAAAGACTTGAAATGATTTTTTCTCTCTTATTCACTCCGTCGGTGTATACCTCCCACACTCCGGTGTATACCTCCCACACTCCGGTGTATACCTCCCACACTCCGGGGTTTTGCTCTTCTTGGTATGTGCACTCGGCCAGGAAATCTGCCAGTGCCTGTCCCTTTATCGAGGGCCTCGGCTTGTACTAAATGCCGAAGCCGGATAGCTCTACTGCCCATTTGATGAGCCTGCCGGATTGCTCAAATTTTTCCAATGCTTTTTCCAACGGCTGGTCGGTTAGGACCGTCACGGGATGTGCGTCGAAGTAGGGTTTCAGTTTCCTTGCGTGACGACGATGACAAGAAAGGCGCTTTTTCAATCAGCGGGTAATTTCTCTCGGCGGGCAACAATGTATGGCTTAGAAAGTAGATTGGGTGCTGTTGCTTGTCCTCTTCTCTGACGATCACGGCACTGACCGTGGCCGAGGTAACTGCTATGTACAGATATAGTGTTTCCCCCGATCGGCCCGGACGGGGGTTGGGAGAGTCGAAGATGAGCTTTCGGTTGTTTGAAAGCTGTGCTCTCTCCTCCCCCCCAAGTCTTTATTCCCTTTCAACACCTTGAAGAATGGGGTGCTCTTGTCGGCTGACCGAGAGATGAAACGGGCTAGAGCCGCCATCCTCCCGGTCGAAGATCATGACCTCCTTTCGATTCCTCGGCTCCGGCAGTCTAGGATCGCTGGACTTTGTCCGGATTGGCGTCAATTCCCCCGGCGCGACAAGTACGCCGAGGAACTTACCCGCCGGACACCGGTTGCATTTCATTGGGTTGAGCTTCATCTTGTATTTCCTTAGTGAACAAAATGTCTCGTGTAAATCGGCTAAGTGCTCGCTGTCGGACTTGCTTTTTACAATAGCATCGTCGACGTAAGCCTCAATGTTCCGCCCTTTTTGATTTTGGAACACTTTGTCCACCAATCTTGTGTAAGTTGCACCGGCGTTCTTTAAACCAAACGGCATCATTTTGTACATGTATGTGCCGTTACCGATGATGAATGCGCATTTAGGCATGTCTTCCTCGGCCATGAACACCGATGATACCCCGAGAAGGCGTCCGGCGGGCTCAAAGATAGTGTAACTGTTGCCGTCGCGTCGATTAAACTATCTATTCGAGGCAGGGGATAGCAATCCTTGGGGCATGCTTTATTAAGGTTGGTAAAATCCACGCACATCCTCCATGCCCCCGATGATTTCCTCACCATTACAACATTAGCTAACCACTCAGGATAGGTACAAGGCATGATAAAGCCCGCCGCCAGTAATTTATCTACCTCGGCTTTTATGGCCTCATCCTTCTCGGGCCGAGGAGTTCCTCATCCTTTGCTTGACGGGCGGCGGCGGGGAGTACGTTCAGCTTGTGAACAATTACCTCCCGGCTCACGCCTGGCATCTCGGCCGCTGAGTAGGCGAAGACGTCTTTGTTCTTTCTCAGCAGATCTAGGAGTGCGGCTCTGAATTTTGGCTCCAGGTTAACACCGATAGTTACGGTGCGGCCTGGATCAATCTCTACCTCTTCGGTCTCCGCTCCTTCGACCATGCCGGCGGTGGTATCCATGCGCTCAACCTCCTGTTGCAAGGATGGGCTCTTCCCCTTCTCTGACTTCTTCGCCACTTTGAAGGATTGCAGGTTGCACCCTCTGGCGGACACTTGGACATTGACCACTTCGTCTTTTTCGTCCTTTGAAACGAGCTTATGCGTTTCCGCCCGGTCCGAGACATACATCAATGTCAGAGCCCGGATGGACATTACTGCATCGGCCTTGCTCAAGGTGACTCGGCCTATGAGAACGTTGTAGGCGGACGAGCCGTCAATGACCACGAACTCAGACATAACGTTTTTGGCCACACTTCCCTCGCCGAACCTCACCGGCAGCCTGATTGACCCAAGGGGTACCAGGCCGGCCCCGAGAAAAAAAGTGTCAATGGATTGGTGCAGGGGCTCAAGTCTTCAACCTTCAGACCGAGGTTGAGGAAGCATTCGCTGTACATAATGTTCGTGTAGGCGCCTGTGTCAATCAGGCACCTCTTCACCAGGTGGTTGGCTATGTCCAAGTGGACTACGAGTGGGTCGCTGTGAGGGGCGATGACTCCCTCGTAGTCCTTCTTCCCAATAGTTATATCGGGGATCTTTGGAAGCGGGGTCGCCGTGTTGGGCACAAAGTTGATGGCCTGATACAGCTCGTTCAAGTGCCGTTTGTGCCCATGAGCGGACCCGCCGTTCTCGTTGCCCCCGATGACAACATGGATTATTCCTATCCGTTTGAAGACGGATTTCTTATCTGAACCGCCGGCGTCAGTTTTTTGGCCTTTGGCAACATACTTGCCGAGGCTCCCCTTCCGGATCAGTTCCTCGATGACATTCTTCGAGATGCGGCGGTTGTCGATAAGGTGACCGGTGTGGCCGTGGTACTCACGAAGATCGGCTCGTGTCACCGTCACTCCTCGGCCTGGGAGGCCTCTCCCACTTCTGACCCTCGTTCTTGCTCAGGGCGAAAACCTCGGCGGCAGACACGGCCAGGGGGGTGTGATCATTGTACCGCTTCTGGCGGTTTGTTCCCGAACTCCCCCCGGCGTCCGCCGAATCCTGTCTTCTAGTGGACCTGTCAGACCGTGACCCATTATTGTCACGGCGTCTTTCATCCGGGTTGTCCTCCCGGCGACTTTTTCTTTCTGGGTGCTCGGCCTCGCTGGGGCCTACCCAGGTTTTGTGGTAGTCCTCCACCTTAATGGCTTGATCGGCCATTTTCCTGGCGGAGTCTAGTCTCTGGCCGCCGCACTTGATGAGCTCATTCTTTAGGTCTCCTCTCGGGAGGCCTTTCATCGCCGCGAAGGTCGCCAGGTTCATTGCTTCACTCACGAATCTGCTGAACCTTGGCGTCGAACCTCTTCACATAACTTCGGAGAGATTCGCCTCCTTCCTGTCTGATAGTCAGGAGGTCCGAGGTCTCCACGGCCCTCCTCTTGTTGCAGGAATACTGGGCCAGGAACGTATCCTTTAGGTCGGCGTAACAGTATACCGACCCGTCGGGTAGCCCCTTGTACCAACTTTGTGCCATCCCATGCAGTGTCGTTGGGAAGACTCGGCACCAAACCTCATCGGGTTGCTCCCATACTGACATGTGAGACTCGTAAGCCTCGACGTGGTCGGTTGGGTCGCCTTCTCCTTTGTATGCTATAGGTGGCAACTTCAGCTTAGTCGGCACCGGGGTATCTAGGACGTAGGCGCTGAGGGGCTGTCTGACCACGTGTCGAACGACACGCGGTGATCGGCTCCTCACATCCCTAGTCCGGCTCCTCTCCCCATGGCGGGAAGGGCTTCTTCTCCGACTCTGGTGAGTCGGGCTTCTTCTCCGACTCTGGTGAGTTGGACATCTTTCACTCCTCTGAGGGGTGCCTCGTCGGCGCTGCGGCGACGCCGTCCTCCCGCGAGTGCGGGAAGGACTAAGGTCTACCACTAGCGCTCTGGGCTCCCCCGGCGTCTTGACAGGGCCAGCCTCTTCCAGTGCTCCATTTAAGTCTCTTGGAGTCACATTCTGGGCCCTGGTCTCCTGGACGGGTTCCGCCGCTCTTGTCGGTGTGACAGTGTGAGCCGACGTACTACTAATGAGGTCCAGGAGTAGCTTCAGTTTTGCTACATCAACCACATGTCCCATGATGGTGACCTGGTTGGCGGGCAGCGGCGTATCTTGTTCCTTCGGCGTCCCGTTCGTCGTATCAGTGACACGGCCGGTGGGAGACTGCCCGATTTCTGAGTTGTGGAATGTGTCGTCTTGGTAGAATTCGTTTTCCACCAACACCTTCTCTGGTTGTTTCGACATCTTCTTAGCTTTTTGGGTGGGTTTTTGTTTTGTTTTTTTGTTTGGGAATGAATGTGACTAGCTTTTAGTATCTTTTCCCACAGACGGCGCCAATTGTTCCGGGTGTAATTTCAGAGCAGTTATTTGTTACCACCCGTGCTTGTAGAATGACGTCTTTGGTTGAATCCTCCTCTCGGTCTCCTGAAACGATGAACAAACTGAGGGCTCGGCTTTGGACCGAGCGAACTCACTCCGACGCTCAAGTCAGTAAACTTAAAGGGATAAGTTGTTGTTACTTGGCGAAGTATGTATTGTAGAGAGATAAGGAAGATATTACCAGATGAATAGTGATTCTTAGGTTAAATTGTGGATCCTTTCCTCAATGATAGTTGTGGAATATTTATAGATTTTCACCTTTTGTCACGTAGTGGCCAAGTGGCCAAGTGGCTAACAGGTGAAAAGACTGATCTACCCTCGATCGAGGGACCCATGGCGGGCCGGCGGGTCCTGTTGACTCACCGCCGAGGGGTCTTGGATATGAGTTCGCGGATGTGTGCCCCGGCTGGCTAGTTGTCCTAGCCGAGGCACAAGAGACAGGCCGACAGGCTGAATCGGTTAGGCTGTCTAAGTCGTTGACTTGCTGTGGATATCTTTGACCTTGCTGAATGTGTTGACTTGGTCAGCGGGTGCAGAATATTCCCCATCATGTTTTTTTACGTAAATGTGAAACATTGTAAGATGCTCACTTTAATCATCTCTACATATCAAATTATGTTAATAAATATAATGAAAAGTATACTCGATTGAAAGCATTTTTGGCAATGAACGTTTTTATTTACAATTTAGAATTTTTATCAAAATATATTTTTTAATAAATTTAGAATTAAATCAACGTAATTATTTAATATAATTTTATAATAAAATTTATTAAATTATAATTAATATTTAGTGAGATTTATCTTTGCATTTATTATGTTTATATTTAATGTTCAAATTTGTAATTAATACTCGTATTTAATCTTTGGGTTGACACGTGTCGCATCCACGCTTTTTCAACCCATTTATATATATATATGTATATATAAGATAACAAGAAGCTCTTAGTTATCATGTTATTCAAAGCACCACTTCTATCAACTATGAATTTCAAAATTCTTTTTTCTTCTAAAACGAATTCTCATACCCAACGCAAAAATCAAATGACTCTTTATCAATTTATATATCTACGGAAGTGAAATCATGATTCCAATAGCCAACTTACCATGAACATAAATTAGGAATCCCAAAAAAAGTCAAAAGATATAATATTACAAATAGAGTTGAATTCTTACCCTTCTAATAAGTCCCAAAGAGAATCGCCACCGTGAGATCCTTGAAAAAATCTCCTTTTGAAATAAGTAAATAATATGGAGTCGCCAGTAAGCTAAGTTTTATAAAAAAACATACAAAAACAATTTTAACGGAAAAAACCCTTTTCATCCCTGGAATGGAGACTGATCTGTCACTCCGGTCTAAACCAAAGATTGCGGATTCGGGGTAAAGGTACGGTCGGGAAGGTGTTAGGCACCCGGCCGCCCATCAAACCGACGACCTCTACTATTTATTTGTAATATTATATATTTGACGAAATTAATAAAAGAACACGAAAAAGGTGTTTTGTGCAAGAGGTTGAGTAGGATCCTTCCTGACATTGTGAGTGAGAGTCAGGGAGGCTTTATTCAGGGTAGGAATATTATAGAGAATGTCCTTATTTGTCAAGATTTGGTCAGACTCTACAATAGGAAAGCAGCTTCTCCCAGATGTTTAGTTAAAATTGACCTAAAAAAGGCTTATGACTCTGTTGAGTGGAGCTTTCTTTCTCAAATGATGCAACCTCTCAATTCCCTCAAAAATTCATTGACTTGGTAATGATTTGTGTTACTAGCCCTACTTACTCTTTGAATATCAATGGTAACAAGTTTGGGTTTTTCAAAGGTAAGAAAGGTTTAAGACAGGGTGACCCTCTTTCCCCTCTTCTTTTTACTATCTCGTATGGAATATCCGTCTAGGATCCTTGGGGTTGTTGCTACTCAAGATGGATTCAGGTTTCACCCTCTGTGTGGTCATCGTAGGCTCAACCATTTATTGTTTGTCTTTGATGATCTTTTGCTATTCTCGCAAAGGGACTCGCTCCATCTATAATGTGGATCCTCGAGCTTTTGCTACTTTTTCCTCTCTGCTTCGGACTTTGCTTGAATAGGACCAAGTCTCGAGATTTATTTCAATGGGGTCAACTCGAGCCTCGTTGATGACATTCTACAAGTTTCAGGGTTTCATAGGGGTAGTCTCCGATTCAAGTACTTGGGAGTCCCTATTTCCTCTAAGAAATTGACTAAGACTGAGGGCCAAAAGTTGGCTGATAGAATTGTGGCTAGAATTAGGGGATGGGGGACTAAACACTTATCTTATGCGAAAGCGGACTTACACTTGTGAATTATGTCCTGGCTACATTGCATTCATACTGGGCGTCCATCTTCCTGATTCCAAATGGTATAATGAATAGGATCACTAACCTCTGTAGAAACTTTCTTTGGAAAATATCCTCTGATTACAACGGTGCTCGTAATGTCAACTGGGAATCTTGCTGTCTTTCTAAGGAAGAGGGGGGGCTTGGAATCAAAGATATTAAAACTTGGAACAAGGCTTTACTTGGTAAATATGTATGATGGCTTGCCAATAAGAAGGATCATTTATGGGTATGATGGGTGAGTCATGTCTATATGAAAGATATACCTTGGACTGATTATGTGGCCCATACTGACTGCAGTTGGCCATGGAAAAAAATTAGTTCGATTATGATCCTTTTCAAGCAAGCTTACCATAACAATCACTGGTTTAATTCTTCTTTGGAGTATACTGTCAAAGCTGGTTATGAATGGTTAAGAGTTCCTAATCCTAAAGTTGAATGGCGGTTTCTCTGCTGGAATACCTTGAACATCCCTCGATGCTCCTTTGTGTTTTGGGAATTCTTACTTCAGAGACATCCTACGGAGACAGACTCAGTAGAAGGGGGATGCCAATTGATCCAACCTGCCCCATCTGCCTGAGTCTAGCAGAAAGTCATCAACATCTCTTTCATGAATGTCCCTTTGCTGTGCTCTGCCATCAGAGGTTGCAAGTAGCTCTGAATGTGCACTTCAGGATGCCTGACCTGATAACTTGGTTTTCAGCTGCTAGGCGCATTACTAAACTTCAGAAGAGATATATTGGTTCCTGCTATGTTGCGTTGGTCTATTGGATCTGAAGATGCGGAAATGAAGCTTGGATAAACAACGAGTCACGAGTCCCGACTCGTGGTGAAGCGATTTTAGGCGATGTTAGAGCTAGGTTCCTGGCCCTTAATGTTACTTTATACGAAAGATAAAGATAGAGTCCGGTTTGATACGTTGTAATTCTTTGGTTGCTTTCCTTCATTCTTGTGCCATATACTTGAACATTGTATACCCCATTTTTGAGATTTGATAATATATACTTACTTTTCCCAAAAAAAAAAAAAACACGAAAAAGGTACAAATTATTTACAAGGACAAATTAATAGGTTAGTTTATATACAATAACTCAAAAAATACGATAAAAATAGGGAAAATAAATAAAAGCGCAAAATAATGAGTAAAGAAAATTTATTCAATTTTGGTACCCTAAGGCCTATCTGGATGTTGACTATTTATGAATTTCGAATTTCGACTTTGTCGTAAATTAACGGCTCTTATGCGCTTATATAGAAACTGAGACGATTTATTTGAATGGTTTGATTTGAAACTGGGATAGAATATTTGAGACGGTATATGGGAGAGAGTATTAAATTTGAATTTGGTCTAATTTGTAATTTGTGGGTGTATCGTATATTTGTGTGTATCTCCGTCTGTCCCTGCAATTGTGTCTAGAGCTGGCAAAAGCTGACCCGACCCGACCAGCCTGAAACCCGACCCGATACAACTCGAAAATTGGGTGAACCGAAACCGAACCAAACCGACCCGATAACCGATATCAGCCTTATTTTTTCCAACCCGAACCCGACCGAACCGACCCGTGAACCGATATTTTCTCAACCCAATAAATGACCCGATAATGAACTAACTTAATAGTGGTTTAAATAACACCAAATTGACATTTATCTTAATTATTTGTGTCGTATATGAGTATTTATAGCGGCTTTGGTTTGAGTTTGACAAGATTTATAAAACCAAATAAGATAGAGTTTGGCCGATTTTTGTTATCTCACCTTTTTATTTTTTGGATAAGGTAAGAAAACACACCCTCTATTGTATTGGATGCCTCAAATTCCTTTGGAATTCTATCTCTAGATCTCTTTTAATAGTTGGTCACATGTAGAATACGTCTTAGAAACGTCCTATGCCGTTGATCTCAATACAGCATTGTCTAATAATGTTTTTTCTTTGCCAGTCAAATCCTACTCGTCTTTTAATATGATCAAAGTCCAACGTGGTACACCATATTGCATTTTTTTTTTCAGAAGGTCTCATGAGAGACCGTCTCCTACTAATTTAGTGGGAGACATAATAGGAAAAAAAGAAATTTAGTGGGTCCCTCACCCCATCATGTGAGGGGTCTCTCAATAACGCTATTAAGAGACCGTCTTTCTAGAGTTTTTGTGTTTTTTTGTCAGCACGTAATTTTGGGAGTCTTAACGATAACTTGGATTATCTAACAGTTGATTCAGGTGTATGTTTAAGTAGACCTTGCAAATCGGGTCAACGGGTCGGGTTTGGGTCGGGCCATTTCGAATCGGGTCATTTCGAGTTTCTAAAATATTCGGGTTAGTTCGGGCGGGTCGGGTCATTTCGGGTTTGTTGGTCGGGTTGTTTCGCGTCAAGCGGATCGGGTCATTTTGAGTCGGGTCATTTTCGGGTTGGGTAGTTTCGGGTCGGGTCATTTGGAGTCGGGTTAATACGGGTCTATGAAAGCTCGGGTCATTTTCGGGTCGAGTCGGGTTACTTCGGGTTTCGGGTGTCATTCGGGTGCGGCAGTTCGGGTCAATTTCGGGTCTCGGGTCAGCTTTTTCGGGTCGGGTCAATCGGGTCGGGTTGACTTTGCCAGGTCTATGTTTAAGTTAGGTAGCCTTATTTACTGGCCCCAATTAATAAAAATACGGGTAACTAATTGTAAGGCTCGATTCTAAAATGAGATGCTAAAGTTGGTAAAAAAAAATAGAACATAGGCCTACAAATGGTTTTATGCCATTTTAAGTAATTTGAGGGTTGAATAGGGACAGACGGCTAATGAGCAGTTTTATGCCATTTCACTGGTTTCTTGACAAAGTGAGCGTAAAAAGCCTTTAATTATAACATTGTCAATTTTCATTTAGTCATTTAATTTTAGCCTCATCATCGGGTACCTTTAAGGCGTGTAGACAACCTTGAAGTGTCTATAACGTCGGGACGACAAATCTTGGTTACACGTCCAAGTAATCACTTAACGCCTAAAAATTGAGTTTAATTGACAGAAAATAAAGTTTAGGGGTACACTTAGTGATAATGACAACAATTAGGGGTACTATGTAAGTTTTAAAAAGTGTAGGGGTACCAAGTAGAAAGTTTTAAAATTGAGGGGTACTATGTAGAATATCCCAAAAAATTAATATAAAAAATCTTTTTTTTTTATTGAAAATGAGCGGATCACAGAGAAAAATAATATACAGATTATAATAATTAATTCACATGTGTAAATAATGTGAAAATTTGGATGAAAGAAACGATCAAGAATGGAAAACAAAATTTTTGTTGTACAACGATCTTTTCTGTGTTTTTTTGGCAAAAAATGACCACTTTTTGGTTAATAGTGACCTGGTCATTTTTTTGTAATACAAAATGGTCATTGATACCTAAAAGTAGACCTGACAAAAGAAACCCGACCCGATTGACCCGACCCGAAAAGGCTGACCCGAGACCCGTAATAGACCGGAACCACATCACCCAAATGTGACCCAAAAACCCGAATTGACCCGAATCGACCCGAACATGACTCGAGTTTTCTTGACCCTAAATGACCCGATCCGAAACCACCAAACCCAAAAATGACCCGACAAAACATAACTCTAATTGAACCGAAAAGACTTGAAATGATTTTTTCTCTCTTATTCACTGACCCGAAAATGACCCGGCCCGCTCGACCCGAAATAGACCCGACCAACAAACCCGAAGCAAACCCAAAACCCGAAATGACCGGACCCCACCCGAATTAACCCGAAATAACATAAAGACTCTAGTTGTCCCGGCCCGAACTGGCCCGATCCGAACCCGACCTGATTTACCGTTTGCCAGGTCTACCCAAAAGTGATCACTATTTAGCAAAAAAGTGATGAAATTTTTCACGTTGCACGTAAGACGGTCATATAATAGAATTTGCATAGAAAAATATATGAAAAATGGGTAAAAGAGAAATTAAAATAAAAATGTCGATAAACTAAAAATAAATATATTAGGAAAACACGATTAAATTTAGTTTGGAGAAAATGGTTTTGCTGGCTGAGACAAAAATGACCTCAGAATCATTAGTCCGGAGGTCAACATCGAAAACTCAAGCAATTTGGCAAAAATAATGTTTTCGGCAAAAATATGTAAATCATGTAATATTTTTTCAATTAAATAAAAGTAAAGGTGGTTTTGAATGAAAAAATCATTTTAAAAGGATTCAAAATGCTAACTATATCAACAAATTTAAGTTTCAATTTCGGTAGTTCATCATAAGAACTCCACTGTTAAGCGTGCTCAGGTGAGAGTAGTCTGGGGATGGGTGACCTCTTGGGAAGGATTTTCGATTCGCACAAGTGCATGACTGTTGAATGCAAGTAATGATCGAATTAATCGAGTTAACTAGCAAAGAAAGTAACAAAGCTTGACACGATTCCATATGTGAAGAAATTTATTTATTAATAAAGAATATTATTCTATATTTTGATTATTTATTTTTTATATTTTTTGTTTGCCACGGGAATTATTTTTGGTCACGGGAATAATTTTTTTTTTTTGCCACGGGTGTTATTAGTCACGAGGGAATCCGTGGCTAAGATTTTAATTTCAGCCACGTTCTTGTTTTTCGCATGGCTATTTCTTAGCCGCGGCCACTTGCGCCACGAAAGGTATTCCTGTGGCAACGTACTTTAGCCACGGAAATTTAGCACTTGCGCCGTGAATTTAGCCGTGGCCCAAGTGCTCAATTGTAGTAGTGATCGGTGATAAAACGGTTAAACACACAAATTTTACATTTTTATTTGCAAACTATACTTTCCAAGCTTGTAAATATGAATCCAGCGACGAATATTGCTAATATAATGGTAATTGTCTCGAGTTGGAAATGTAGTATAGGACGGGAGCGAAATGATTCCCCAAAAAAGAAATAAATTAAAAGAAGCACATAAGTTTGATTTCCTAAAAAGGAAGAAAATAGAAAGAAATATGTAAGTGTGTTAAAATGACGAAAAATGCTGATATTGCCTCGAAATGCGCATCCGCGAAATTAGGAAACACGAACTATGGTAATTTTGACGTATTTACCAAAATAATAACCCGTATGAATAGGAAATTATTGGTTAAGGAATTTAGGAAAGATCCAACGCGGAAATTCACAGAAACAATGCTGAGGAAGAGGCGCAGCAGGAGCTGCGTCCCTTTGAAGAGGCGCAGCAGTCTTTGCGCTGTTCCCGATGTTTCCGTCCTGACGGATTTTAGGAAACAGATTTTAGTATAAATAGAGACGTCGATAGAGGTTTTATTCACACAATTCTTCCGTCTCTTCCTCGTGTTATTACATAAAGTCCTCAAAATAATCCTTCATCATAAATACTTTAGAGATTCGTCTAAAAGAGTGGACCAACGAGTTTTCCAACATGGAGAAACACGACATGGGTGCTTATAATCTTGGGTCATTGTTGAGTTTGAAGCTTATCAAGGTGGTCAAACCATTCCTAGATTCTTGTCTTGATTATTGGGACCCGAATTATCATGTTTTTGCTTTTCCCGGAGGTGACATTTGCCCGTTTCCTGAAGAAATTGCCGCGATCGGTGGGTGGGACCCAGAACACTTGCCTGCTATTCCTTCTACTTCGCAAGGGTATAAGAACAAATTTAGAGACTTGCTTGGATTGTCAAGAATTGAGGTGGACCGTCTAGTGACCTCAAAAGGAGTGCAAATGTTGGACTTTATTGACCGATTCATTAACAAGGCCGACCCCACTGTCTCTTATGTTGCCAGGCGAAGGGCTTTTGGATTTTGCTTGTTACAGGTATATGTCCTTCAAGGGCATGTTGATGAAGATTTGAGAGGTGATCCCCGTCTCCTGGGCCTAGTTGAGCAAATGGAGCTGCGCAGGAGCCCAACCTGTTTATGCTTAGGAGAGATCTTATTGGGTTTGGATAACAGGAAAGCCAATCGCGACCTACCTTATTTTGGAAGTCCCGTTATTCTGCAGGTAAAAGAACACTTTTCTTTTTCTTTTCTTTCTTTTTTTCTTTTTGTTTCGTTGTTTTTTTTTTTGTTTTTTTTTTCTAATACCCGCTTTTGGTAGGTCTGGCTTATGGAGCGCCTTCGATCGATCGAGCCCCCAGTTCATGTTCCTTCTTATCATGCTCGCTCGATTGCAATGAGGACCAGGCTCTACATGTTGGACTTCACTCGGGTCTGCAATTACTGGGAAAACAAACTAAAGAGTGATGATGGCCCCTTGATTAGATGGGTTGTACCATGGTGGCATCTCAAATCTGCCACTGGAGTATCTTCCTTGGATCTTACCCGATCTGTGCGTATCCCTGGCTTGGAATTCATGGTATGCATCTTCCCGGAGAGGCTGATGAGACATGTTGGACTGAAGCAGATGATCCCGAAGCTTTACACTGTCCCGCAGACTGCCGTGGCACTTACTACTGAGAGCCAAAGGGAGTGGGCCATTAAATGGGCTCAAAGGAACGTGTGGTTCTTGAACTCTTCTGTTAGTGCCTTATGGGTGTCGGACTCCTATCTGCGGTGGAGGAAAGCTACTACTCCGGAGGAGCATGAGAGATTGAGGAAGCGCGAGCCTGTTGACTACAAGGTGCGCGAAGTGGAAAAGGAGAAAGAGAAGCATCTGACTGAGGGAGAGGAGGAAGCCGGGTTTCGAGTTGTTCATCCTTCGAAGAAACCGACGACCTCTCCTGTCGTGGACAAAGTGATTGACAAGAATGGGAAGGCTAGGCCTCGAGAAGGACCGTTGGTGATTAGGTCCGAAGTGGCGTAGAAGCGTCCGGCTCGAGGTCGTGACAAGAAGTATGACAAAAATGACAAGGGCAAAGGGAAAATGGAGGAATAGCCCGGAGTCTTTATTATTATTTATTATTGTTATTAATGTAATAAGAAGGTGGGATTTTTAGAATCCTAGCCTATTTTTATTTTTTAGCATTATTATTATTATGTAACGTATTATTATTATTACTAGAAATGAATGAAATAAAAGAGGTTAATTGGTTATGAAACCGTTGTGATTTTCTATTTATTATTCTTGTCGAATTCCAAATGCAATTGCAGATGTCCTTCTATTTACATTTTGAAATTAATGTGTTGTATCCTGTGAAGGATTGCCTACGTATTCATTTAAAAAAATAAAATCAAACCCTTGCGCGTAGTTCGATTAAATGTACAAGAATAATTGTTCTAAGCAAGAGCTTGTAATGAACTTTAGAAGATAAACATGAGCTTTTTACTTACTCTTAAGGTGCAATTCAGTTTATTTGATGATATGAGGATGAAAAATTGTCAAAATGCAAGAGCAGAGTGACATTAGCTTATTTCAGCTTGGCCAGGGGCCGTTTATTTAGTGCCACAAGATCCCGTAACTTGATTGATGATCAGGGACGAATCCTCATGCACTCGGAGGTTTTTAATGCCTAAGCTTACTGCTGCCTGTAGTCCAATGAGACAAGCTTCGTATTCTGCAGCATTGTTCGTCACCTCGAAGTCGAGTTTGACAGAGATCGGTGTATGCTCGCCTTCAGGAGAAATGAGCAACACTCCTATTCCAAATCCTCTTAAATTTGATGCTTCATCGAAGTAGAGGTCCCAGGAGTCCACATCGGTTTAGAGTATATCCTCGTCTGGAAATGACCAAGTATCTATTGTTTGTGCATCGTTGATGGGATTTTCTGCAAAGAATTCGGCAACGGCGCGCCCTTTTATAACTTTCAAGGGCATGTATTTGAGATCGAACTCTGAGAGCATCAATGTCCATCTTGCTAATCGTCCGTTGAGGACGGGTTTCTCGAAGAGGTATTTGACTGGATCCATTTTGGAGTATATTTTGACGGAGTAGCTAAGCATGTAATGGCGTAGCTTCTTTGTTGCCCACACAAGAGCGAGGCATGTCTTTTCGAGTTGTGAGTATTTACACTCGTACTCCAAGAACTTCTTACTAAGGTAGTAGATAGCCCTTTCCTCTTATCCTACGGTTTGGGCTAGCATGGCGCCCATAGGTGTTTCGGTCACTGTGAGATATAAACCAAAAGGTTGATCTCGTTGAGATGGCATGAGCACGGGTGGTTTAGCTAATATCTCCTTGATTCGGTCGAACACCTTCTGACAGTCGTCATCCCACATGGTGTGATCTGTTTTCTTGAGCTTTTTGAAGATAGGTTCACAGATCATGGTGAGTTTCGGTATGAATCGACTTATGTATTGCACTTTTCCCAGGAATCCTCTGACTTCTTTCTCCGTTTGAGGTTGCGGCATTTCGATCAGAGCTTTGATTTTGGAACGGTCTATTTCTATACCTCGTTGGCTAACGACGTATCCCAGGAGTTTGCCAGACGTTACTCCGAATGTGCACTTCTAAGGATTGAGCCTCATGTTGTACTTTCGTAGCCTTAAGAAGAATTTGCGAAGGTTCGCAATATGCCCCTCTGTATCCTTGGATTTGACAATCATGTCGTCTACGTATACCTCAACTTCTTTGTGCATCATGTCATGTAGGAGTGTGGTTGCGGTGCATTGATATGCAGCTCCGGCGTTGATTAACCCAAATGGCATAACCGTATAGCAATAGGTTCCCCATTGAGTGACAAAGGCGGTCTTGTGAATGTCTTCTATGGTCATCTTGATTTGGTTGTAACCCGCGTACCCATCCATGAAGGATAGTAACGCGTGATCTGCGGTATTGTCCACCAATATGTCGATATGTGGTAGAGGAAAGTCATCTTTAGGACTTTCTTTGTTTAAGTCTCTAAAATCAACACAAACACGGATTCTCCCAGCCTTTTTGGGTACGGGTACTATGTTGGTTACCCAGTCAGAGTACTCGGAAACTTTGATGAACCCAGCTTTGAATTGCTTATCGACTTCTTCCTTAATCTTGAGAGCCCACTATGTCCTCATTCGACAAAGCTTTTGTTTTACGGGCTTGAAACCTGGCTTAATTGGGATTCTATGTTCGGTGATATCCATGTCGATTCCTGGCATGTCTTTGTAGGACCAAGCGAAAACGTCTTTGAACTCGTGTAGGAGGTCTATGAAACTGGCCCTTTCGGTGGGGTTCAGGGTTGTCCCTATCCTAAGTTCTTGGGGTTCTAATTCGGTTCCTACGTTGATGGGTTCAGTGTTCTCTATTACTGGTCCCCCTTCCCCCTCTTGTAGTATTTCCTTGGCTATGTAGGAAGTTATCTCAATTGAGTCTGTAACACCCACATACTCCAAGTGCCTTACCAAGACCACTCAGGTATGAAGATATTACCATCTCGGTTACCCGAGGCAATGAATATCATAAGACAATAAAGAAACGTACTTTAAAAGTAATTATAGTTTAAGTGATTACATGTTCAAAACCAAAATTGATAGAAGGAAATACAAGTTCTCAAAACTATCTACTATCAAAATACTATCAAGCGACAGAACCAAAGACTTCTAAACCGCAACGTGGTGACTCATCCCACTATCCCATACGCATCGTCTCATACCTGTTCAATAACTCGCTCACCACCCCCGAATGGATCACCACAGTTTTAAAACATTTAAACGGGTCGACTAATCACACAATTCAATATATATATCAACAATAAGATAAAATGATGTTTAACCGTTACACACACAACCACACCAATTCCAACAATCTCAATCACCGATGTCCACTGGACCCGACCACTGCCATGGGGGGACCGCAGCCGTACCCACCAAATCCCCGCTCCTCATAATGAGCGATAACCCTGTCCATTAATGTGAACATCCCCTTCCGTGGCGGGTTCCACGAAGGGCGAAACTAGGGCGTGAAGCCACTCCCGCAAGTGACTCCACTCAGCCGAGAACGCATCTCGAGAACCAGAGACAAACAATCAGCAATCACAATACAACATCAACGACCGTCTGAATCAACCAACAATATACAATCACAACCGTCTGAATCAATAAACAATCACTAACTACAGCACAATCACCACGCATTATGTAATTAATACTTGAGTAGGAAACCCTACCGAATGCAACACAAACATCGACGATCTAGCAAATTGTCTCAAAACATTCCTCTACGAACCCTTCTCCTATACACATAATCATACAATTATCACGTAATCAACATAACCCTCCCAAAACCCCCAAATCTACCCAATTAGGGTTTAAACAAACTCAAAGAAACAGTATAAAATTGGTATGTAGATCTTACCCTTGACGCACAGAACACTATGATGCAAAGAACAAGATGATCCGACACTCCTAGCCTTGGAGATTTGCCAACAACGCGACGAGAGAGAACTACGTAACTCCTTTTTCTTTTGAAGGGTTTAGAAAGGTTAAAAGTGATTAAATAAACTGACGGAAACCTTTTATATCAAACTCGCGTTATTAGCAAAACCCGTCAAATCATTCCCCGTAAACCGGCTACTCGATCGAGTATCTAAGGTACTCGATCGAGTACCCCCCTACTCGATCGAGTATCCTAGCTACTCGATCGAGTACCCAACAGGTCAGAAACTATTTTAAAACGCAACTTACCCTTACTCGACAGAGTAAGGCCTACTCGATAGAGTACCCAGAGACATATAAATACGGAGTATTACAGTCTTCCCTCCTTAAAAAGAACTTCGTCCCCGAAGTTCAACCCATACACAAAAACAAACATACTAACTTGATCAGGACACAACAACGTAACTAAGAACTCAAAACAAAACTTCAACTAAACATGAACTCGTAACACCAACTCCACTAACTATTCCTACCTCCACAACATGGCTCGCGATATCGTATCAACTCCATTATATCTCTCTCAACACTAACTCCATACACTACCAACTAGCTCCGTAATATATCATCTAGAGCCAATCCAATATCAAAATACCCGTAACATCAAACGGAATGTTACATTCTACCACCCTTAAAAGGAACTTCGTCCTCGAAGTTTATTCAGACCCATAACATCATCCTCCAACTGTCAACACTATATAAAATATTCTCACACTCTGAAGCATCACACTACTACAAGCACGGCCATGGCCTTTTATAAGTATCATCCATAAAACAAATATCTCTTTTACGCTACGCTAACACTCTATTTCCAATTATATTACCACATGCACCATCATAAAACTCTCTTTTATCGCGTCCTACTCCTCTTAAGACAAATGTTACGTCCTCGTAACTCACTAATACTAAATCACTAGCTATATCATCTCATTATCCTCATCACCACCACATGTCAAAGATAACCGCCTATAACCTCATTTCTATACCCATTCCTATTTCCAAGGCTCTCTTACTTAAACAGTTCTCCCACCTCAATTCACTCGGCACACCACTTAACCTATACTACAAAATCTTTAACATAACCAATACTCCAATTCTTCCACATTACCACAACACGACATACCCATCTAGATAAAACACCTATCGCCAAAAACATAACTCACGGTCCACACTTGCTACGCACCCTCACACTCGATCTTCAATTTCTTTTCTTTTGTTACCACAAAACTCATTCATCACTTAACATGATACTAATTCCAACACCCTATACTCACTGTCCCAATAAGAGATTATGAACCACTTACAGCTTCCATTTCCGGTCATTCCCACACATGTTTGACGATTCACTTGCCATTACCATGTCCACTAAAGCCTTATCTAGAACAAGATCAAAATTACTGTAACAACCTCTCATAACCGTGTCCCATCAACAGAATATCACTATACCATGACAACAACGAAAACATATACAACTCTATTTCATATCATACTCTACCCTCATTCCCAAACTTAACCTGGTAAAGAAAACATCAATAAACAAGACTACTGTCTATCCGCACAAACTGAGACTCGCAGGGAGCAACATCAAACAAAACAACAATCTATGTATAACTGGTATGTAATTTCGAAACTCGAATCATAATCATCCCGCCTACTCCACCACAACCGGTGACGGCATCGCAACACTGCCACCAACAGCCACACCACAGTGCGAAAATACCCGCATCACAACACTAAATACCGTGCCCGGATCACCACCCGAGGCACCACAACCATATCGATAGACATCCCAATCACATATAATTCCCATAACACTGACTCAATATGACATTTCGAACAAGAAAACTCACTCAAAACCGTTTTATTAGATTATAACCCAACATATTATGCGGAATAAACTGACAAGAATCTCATGAACATCATCCTTACCATATCACGGAATAAACATGTATCATCAATACACATACAATTTTAACTATCCATGCCAGATCAATTAAATTATTACCTTTTGAACCTCATTCCATTAGTATACCGTACCCAATATAAATTACAAAATAATCATATAACAACTTTATAATTATCACACCATACCGCTTCTCGTGAGGTCACAACCTCACACACACATTTATATACATCTTAGACCCATAATCACAACCAACTAGTCAATCCTGATCACGTAAGTTACCACTCAACAAAGGTTACCTGTCGCCCGAGCTTAACTCATAAGCCCCTCATAACATATTCTCCCATTCGCATATCCATCACCCCCTGCCAAATGTAACCATACTATTAATACTCAATTACTAACAACCGCCTCATATAACCACATCTTACACTCTCTCACAACTATACATATCAACCTGGTCTCAGCAAAATCAACCGCTTCAGAATTGTTACCTTTCTAATATACCATCACCCTTAACCACTAGTCACAAACCATATCACTACCACTGTCCGGACATCAAATCCTTACACTCATCTCTAAATATCACGATTTCTTCCCTATCTTTGGTTAACATCCCAAGTAACGAACATCAAATCCATCAACAAAATTACTTCAACATTCTTCCCAATACCATTCTTAACTGTATCATCATCTAAATCTCCACCAAAATCCCATATCATGCAGATATTCTACCAACTTCTTACTTTCCTGAATTCCTCAAAACTCAAGACTAATCATGTTGTCCCGAAACTCCTCTATAACCATTAACTAACATCCTCATGATTGGTAGCACACATCTCGACGACTCCTTACCTCTATATCACATAACTCCGGTGAAAATTTTCCTTAGCTTACTTTTTAATCTTCTTTTCTCTTCACATTCAACAATACCATTTAATAGCTCAACTCCTTATTACTTCTATCTAATTCTTTAGTGCTCCGGTTACCTTCTCATTCCGCCAAAGCTCAAATCCTATTATTTCATGTCGATATCATCTCACTCTTTCTTACCATGGATCTTCTCTTATTATGCTATCGCTCACACTTGTCACTAACCTATCCATAAAATCAACGTTCACTGTTTAAACAACTTCATTTCATGCCGTTAAATGCCCAAAGAAATCACACGTAGTTTCACTTCTTAATAAACCAAATCTTCCAAACTCACTCACTGTCTACAAATCCACCTCGCAACATGTCTCCATAAAGTTTACTATATACTACTCTTCTCAACCCCTTTAAAACGAACTTTCACTGTGTATATTCTTAACCCACACGACTCCTAACCGTCTCACTCCATAATTTTTTTACACATCTCAAGTTGCCACTATTCAAACCTTCCTTTCAATCTTTTCATTCTCACGTTCCTTAGACCCACATCATCCCTTACCCACTTTCACTTACTTTCACATCACTCAATTTCGCGAATAAATCACTCACCACGTCTCACCAAAACTTGCATCATGCCTCAATCAACTCATCAATATTCTTTTTCTTTTTCCACTTCTCAGCACAACCACATATAGCTCATCTCCTCCCACCAAACTCATACTCACCATAAGGTGCCACTCACCACCCCATAAGATTGGGTAACTTACGTAACAAGACCAACTTACGTGTAAAACAATGCATAAAGAAGTAAAATAACAACTTTGAATTAAACATAATATGCAACGAATGTCAAAAGATAAGCATATGACCCAAAATAGGGGTCACTAGATCGAGTACCGGCCACTCGATCGAGTAAGTGACTTACTCGATCCAGTAGGTGAAGATCAGAAGCACGTAAAACAAATCACCAGGGCTACTCGATCGAGTAACTAACGTACTCGATCGAGTGCCCCCTTACTCGATCGAGTACCAAGGATACTCGATCGAGTACCCCAATTCTCAGCACTGTTCAGTTTTCGTAAAACAGTCATAACTCACTCATTGCTTGGTCGTTTTGGGCGTGTGACCTATCGTTAGAATCGTAAAAGGACAAGCTATCACCTCTAATTGGAATCACATCAAAATCATTTATGCATCTCAAGTTATAACAGTTTAAAGACAACCTCTTTATAAATGAAAAACACAACTATTGATTTTTACTTCCCAAACGACTTAAACAACAACAAGGTAGACAAAACGACTCAGTACTCATAAAACTAGTATTGCTAATCTCATGTTACCATCTTCAAAAATCAAGCAACAACATCTATCATGCACATATATTATTTAACTCATTAGTCATGTACTAACCGCGTACTTTAAATTTTATAACTTTTCGTAACACAAAACATTCTCATACATTACAAATCCTATTTCCATGTTACTAATACAACAACATTACAAATACACTTCGTCACCTAAACATATTCATAATCACAAAATTCATATTCTCATGCAATTGCTACTCCATCTTTCCGAATCAATTCATCCATTTCCAACACATTACTCATCATTCTCATACACTTTTCTAACAATTCTAACCAACATTGTAAACCAACTATCATGCAACATGCTTTCAATCAACAACATATGAAATCACATCATCACCATCTTTTCTACACATTCCCCACTCTCAACATACATACATCAACTGATTCATGCCACACATCACTACATAGGTACACAATACACAAGGTAAACACATAGCGATCCCGACTCATATCCCATAGTGACCAGTTCAAAATTGTAGGGCGAGTTCGCGACTTTAGGACGTCTCCCAAGTCTTTGCGTTAGCTCCTACAACCTTTACTCCGGGTTCATTTTAATTGACTCCCTATATTCATTGGATTCATTGGTTACAGGTTTCAGGATCGTCGCTCTGATACCATTTGTAACACCCCCATACTCCAAGTGCCTTACCAGGACCACTCAGGTATAAAGATATTACCATCTCGGTTACCCGAGGCAATGAATATCATAAGACAATAAAGAAACGTACTTTAAAAGTAATTATAGTTTAAGTGATTACATGTTCAAAACCAAAATTGATAGAAGGAAATACAAGTTCTCAAAACTATCTACTATCAAAATACTATCAAGCGACAGACACAGCGGAAGACTTCTAAACTGCAACGTGGTGACTCATCCCAGCTATCCCATACGCATCGTCTCATACCTGTTCAATAACTGCTCACCACCCCCGAATGGATCACCACAGTTTTTAAAACATTTAAACGGGGTCAGTACTAATCACACAATTCAATATATATATATATATCAACAATAAGATAAACAGACAGTTTAACCGTCACACACACAACCACACCAATTCCAACAATCTCAATCACCGATCGTCCACCGGACCACCACGCCAGTGGGGGACCGCAGCTGTACCCACCAAATCCCAGCTCCTCATAATGAGCGATAACCCTGTCCATTAATGTGCACATCCCATTCCGTGGCGGGTTCCACGAAGGGCGAAACTAGGGCGTGAAGCCACTCCCGCAAGTGACTCCACTCAGCCGAGAACGCATCTCGAGAACCAGAGACAAACAATCAGCAATCACAATACAACATCAACGACCGTCTGAATCAACCAACAATATACAATCACAACCGTCTGAATCAATAAACAATCACTAACTACAGCACAATCACCACGCATTATGTAATTAATACTGAGTAGGGAAACCCTACCTGGAATGCAACACAAACATCGACGATCTAGCAAAATTGTCTCAAAACTTTCCTCTACGAACCCTTCTCCTATACACATAATCATACAATTATCACCTAATCAACATAACCCTCCCAAAACCCCCAAATCTACCCAATTAGGGTTTAAACAAACTCAAAGAAATAGTATAAAATTGGTATGTAGATCTTACCCTTGACGCACAGAACACTATGATGCAAAGAACAAGATGATCCGACACTCCAAGCCTTGGGGATTTGCCAACAACGCGACGAGAGAGAACTACGTAACTCCTTTTTCTTTTGAAGGGTTTAGAAAGGTTAAAAGTGATTAAATAAACTGACGGAAACCTTTTATATCAAACTCGCGTTATTAGCAAAACCCGTCAAATTATTCCTCGTAAACCGGCTACTCGATCGAGTATCTAAGTGTAGATACCCGTATCCGTCGATATTGGAATTTATAGAGAACCCGACAAACACCCGATGATGATAGGACACATGTATTCTTTAGTTGTCATTGTCGTTATTTGGGTTCGTTTTACGATGTAGAATGGGCGTCGTCGATGAAGTATTTTATTAATTTAAATGATATTTAAATTAATGTTTTTTTTAAAGTGAATTCATTCTGTTAATTTAAATGATATTTAAATTAATGTTTTTAGTGAGTTCATTTTGTTATTTTAAATGATATTTAAATTAATGTGTTTTTTTAAGTGAATTCATTTTATTAATTTAAATGATATTTAAATTAAAGCTTTATTTTGAATTTATTTTCTTAAGTTTATTTTATTGAAAATAAAATAAATAATTGATTTGAAAAAACATTTTATGAGTATATTTGATTTGAAAAGTCATTTATTTTAGTGGGTTAATTGATTTGAAAAATCGATTTTAAAAGCGAAGAAAACTCGTTTTTAAACACTTGTTTTTGAGCTCGATTTTAGCTCGGTTTTTGAGCCCGTTTCCTTTACAACTTGGCACGAATATCGAGTACACTAACCAACCTAAGCCTCTACCCATCCACCCTTGTTCGAACCCCCTATCCATGGCCCAAAATTCCATCCCAAACACCTCCCCAAACAGCCCGCAACAAACGAGCAGCCCCCCTGTTTTGGCAGCTCAATCTCGAGCCCAAAACCCGCTCCAAACACTACCAAGACCCGTGCCCATCAACCCTAACCCATACCCTAGTATCCTACCCATATTATCTTACCTTAATCACCAAGAAAACCCCCCATACGAACCCTAGAAAACCCCCCAAAAGCTGCTGGACAGCAGCTATGTTCAGCAAGCCCGATTTGCCTCCCCTCTCTTTTAACCTATTTTAACTCCTTATAAATACCACCCCTTCACCATACATTCATTCCTCTAAGTCCTCCATACATCCAAGCATCACATACAAGCTTTAAATCTCAGAAACAAACCCTAAACATCCTTCAAAAACCCTAAACAAAACCGATACACAAACTGAAACTGTTTGTGTGCCTCCTTCGAAAACCCTTTCGTTCCTCCATCAAACCTCCATAAAAACTCGAGTTTCTTGTTCCTAATTAACCACATAACATCCATATACACATTAGACAAAGAATTACGAGCCAAATTGCCCTTGAGAGTACACGAAATCCCTCGAAAAACAGAGTGAAATAACACTCTGTTTTCGCGGTTTCTTCTTGTCTGTCCAGTTCTGTTTGTGCTCGTTTTTCGTGCCCATTAACCCAAAACGAGCCAGGGTTGCTTTAAGATCCTTGTTCTCCTTTCTTTCTAGTTTCCAAAACATCTTTCGGATCGAATTTTCGTCGTGAAACGAGGGAGATATCACTGTTTTAAAATCGCTGTCCAGAAACTTTCCAAAACCCGTGTTTGCTTTGTTCTTCGTCGACGACGGCCTCTCGAGATAAAATCTACCATCGATTACGACCCAAGACGGTGTCAAAGATACATGTAGGTTGAGGGTGCATCAAATCCCCTTCTCTTTCCTCTTTTTATTTCGTTTTCTTATGCTCTTTTTATAGTTTGTTTTTTTGTTTGTTTTCGTTTTGTTTATCGATTGTTTTAAATTAACTATGAAACTAGTTAGTCCGAGTATGAGTTAAAGTACCACCATGAACACCCGCGTTGACTTGAGATGGGAAAAGAAACCGCTACATCTGTCGGTCGTACACCCCCGTCTCATTTACATATCCTCGTGTTCAAAGTAGGGCATAAATAAAACAATTATCTAACTTTGTTCTTCGTTTTCGACCCCCTTTTGTTTCGCCAAATCGATGAGACCCTAGGACCCGTTGTATGTTAGTTTAACCTCTGATTGTTAACCTATGACATATTTAGATAACATTAATTTAATTTAATAACCTAATTAGACACGATAGGTGGCTTCGACGTAAGTTATAAAATCAATCGACGATTCTGTAAATAATTGAACGCATCTCTCTCTTTCACCTAATTTCTCGCTAGTATAAGAGTGCGTGATTAGCACCTTCTTATTGACACTCGATGAGTTAAATTAGTTAGCGAATTTGACCTAATTAGACCCTTTAGGCCGTGTAGAATGCACCCTTGCGCGACAATCAATCGACATCGTTTTTAACTCGTTTTCTAACTTGTTTCTTATCTCCTTTCGCAATCATTCGATCTAATCAATGAATCTAACTTAGGAACTAGGTTGGCCTTGTCTTGGCCGTGAGGGTGGCCGTTGGTTTGGGCCGTGGGGTGGCCGTTTTATTTACCTTTCTCGTTTTGTTTTTACACCGTTTGTTTCCTCGTTGTTTCATTGCTTGTAATTTATCGTTGTTTATTGAGTTGTAATTTTCGAGTTTGTTTTACTTCTTTTGAGTCAAAACCTCTTCAAAAACCTTGGTCTTGTTTGGTTAGACGGTTGTTCCCCAATGCTTGTAGGAGCGTAGTAAACCGCATGTTGTTTAAAGCAACATGGCCCGGTTTATGCTAATGCATGCTTTGGTGCGTAGCCCTATGTCTAATTCGATGGGATTAAGTGAAATCACACATTACGAGGAGTGACCCAAGGCCGTGTGTCATGTAGGCCGTGAGTCACCCCCCCTTGTGCACGGTTTTCTAGGCCAACGGCCGTGTGTGGTGTCATGTATTGTGTCGTGTGTATAGCTTTGTATTTAGATCGAGTTGTATCTTTAATTTGTTGTTGTGTCGGCATGAAATGCCTGGTTTGTAATAGGTAGATCCCAACGGCTCCCCCATTCCCCCTTAAGCCTTGTTTGTTTGCTTTACATGTTGTTAGATCAATCAACCCACATGCTAAATTACAACTTTGACAAAGTTAGTTTAGTTGCATCTAAAACGACATAGAAATTGTTGTCACATGATAGGGTTAAAACAACGTTTGCATATCATACATCGTAGTAGCTATGACCTTGTTTGAAATCCGACACTTGACTTAGTAGAGGCCGTTATCGACGGGCGGGGTTGGGTGTCCTTATGGGCTTCCCAACACGTACCCTCACCCCTTACTCAAGATCTATGGTTTGTGGATCCGTCTAAATACCACTGGATTACGAGAGTCATTCAAATCGAGTGATATAGGGTACAAGTCTTTATCTTTAATCACTCGTAGTCGATTGGCTTTATGCTTTTCGATGAAAGGTGTAAAGTTGACTTAAACGGTTCCAAGTTCCCAAAAAACTTGGTGGCGACTCTAATATGTCTTAATTCGATTCGAAAGAACCTCGAGTCGATTATGCCGGGTGTGGATCCCGCGGACGCAGCTTCCCGAGGGCCTTGTCCACGATTTGGCGACTCACTTGGGGAAAAGAGGACTAGTTACACTGTGTTTCTAGGGTCTTTTCCTCCGAGATGAAACTTGAAAAGAAAGTGTTGGAAAGTAAAACATTACTCATAGTGCTACGATTCATGCATAAACTCTTAAGGACTTGCCCGGGCCGTCCCAGCGTTTCTTCGTGATGCGTGGGGGGCGACGTCCCACTATGCCGGGAAGCTGCACATTGCTCGCTTCCACTTCGCCTCGCGTGGTTCTTGATGGTGGGGACGATCTTCTAGGTACTTTACCTTAAGACACCTTGCTGTATAAGACCGCAAAAGGATGGAGGGCATAGACCTTCTCGTAGAAGACTTGCCGAGACTTAGAGATGTCTAGGAGCATACATCCTTATAACATGAGAATGACAATGTGCAATTTGTTTTCCCAAGTCTTTTTTTCGAAAATTCCCATGTCCTTTTCAAAACCGAACTTTTGAACAACTTATTTTCAAACTAGCATGGTTTTAAAAACGCGAATGCTTTTGCCCAAATAGGACTAGAATTTTCGGCCCAAAGTGAGCTTTTATAGCGGCATCTGCCCATTTCAAATCTCATTTTCGAATCAACCTTTTGTTTTTTTCAAATCCGATCCAAAATGTTTCTCGAACCTCAACCAAGCATGAAATGCGTCGAGTCGTGTCCGGGTCTGGCCGTGTTAGGCTAGACGTTTTTCTCATTCAAGAGTCTAAAACACGACCTTGTTGGGTCACCCAAGCTCACCTCTTGGGCTTTGAGTCATGTTGGTCGACCTTTTGGTCTAGGATAGTCCACAAAAAACGTCCAAGCTAGGCCCTTATGGACGTTTCACACGAACCCATGGGCTATGTTAGCCCAATCACGGGTTTAGTCACACCAAGTCCAGTTTAGAATCGAGTTATGACAGTTTGAGTCATGTCGTTTTGTCGAGTCTAAAATGAACCGATGTCCAAATCAAACCGTGAGTCGAACCCTTGTTTAGTCAATCTCAAGTCGAGTCTTTGTTTGAGTCAAGTTGGGGTCGTGTCCTTAAGTGTGCAGGGGCTCTTACTTTAAATATTGACTCAGTACGGGGTTTTCTTGTAGAAAGGCCGCCAAAAACCCGACGTCAAGCAATGGAAGATGCTGTTAACAAGCTTACTGAGGCCGTGAACCTCATGATGACCCGAATGGATGCAATCGAATCTAAGCTGGGTGAAGATTCCCCTCCATCTACCCCACCTCTGACTGATCTGGAGAAACGGTTCAAGTTCATCGAAGACCGTTTGAAACTCTCCCAGGGGAAGAACATCCACTATGAAAATGCTAGGGCCTATGCCCCGATTCGGATAAGTTGCCCACGAACATGGTACTCACGACATCCCAAAGTTTAAGGGCACGAAGATCCATCCACCATGTTAAGGCCTATAAAGGGTACTTAGCACTTTGAAGGGAGTACCTGCGACATGCTCTCTGAAATTTTTGCCCAATCTCGGATGAACACCGAAGGCGTGGTTCTATAATCTGGACCTTAAGAACTTCCCCACTTTCGAAGATATTACGGTGGAGTTACGCAAGCACTATGCTTGACAACGTTGAGATTCAAACCAACATAAGAACTTTGGAGGTTATGACACAAAAGGAAAAAGAGGGCTTTCTTGAATTCCTCGCAAGATGGCGTCAAGCGTGAAACTAGCCAAGAAGCCTGATGAAGTTGAAATGGTAGATAAGTTCGTAAAGAATTTACGACCTGTTTACCGTAATGCTCTGAAATACCAGAATTTTGGTTCTTTCAAAGAATTGATAAGAATCGGGATAAAGGTAGAAGATGATGTCATAAGGGGCGGTGAAAAGCCGAAAGGGTACCAAGGGGCCTCATCGTCTAAGGGCAAGGCCCCAGCAACGACCCATATTGATGAAGCCATCAATCTCTTAGAAGGGCAATCGAAGAAGTCGCAACGCCAAACACCTAGGGCATTCACCGATATCGGATGCACTTATACATACGCTCTCCAAAGGCTCATAGCCCAAGGAAAGCTGAAGCCTATTGGTCCAACTCCGGACCCTCCCGCTGATCAACGAGGTAAATGGTATAAACCAAATGCCTACTGCGCCTTTCATCAAGGTAATGGCCATGATACTGAAAGGTGTTATCGACTGAAGCACGAAATTCAAGACATGATTGAGAGTGGAACACTCCCGATCCCAACTGTTAAACCCAATAACATCACCAATCCATTTAGCGATCACGCCAATTTTGTTTCTGTCGAAGACAATGTCGATTATTCCCATCTTATCCGCCCATGTCACTTGAAAGGGGTGTTTATCGGGAAAATATTTTTGGATTGCTCTGAATTCTTGCCAAACCCGAAGAATGAAATTCATGACGGGAGTCTTGCTCTAGAATGTACTCCTCCCGTTAACGAAGTTAATAAAAGACAATTCGGTTCACCGACCTTCATCATTGGCGTAGATCCTCAGAGGACTACCTCGGGATGGAGGCAAACCATCACAGGGATCAAGGACAAGAGCCAAGCATCTAAGTTGACAACTGAACAAGGGAAAGCTCATGACCAGATTTGAAAATTATGAGTCGGGATCTGTTTTCTTATCTTAGTCGAGTCGAGTCTAGGATTTTCTTTTCCTGAAGTTGAGTCGTTTGTTCCGCGATGACCTAGGGTGTGTCCTAGGAATCGTTCCTTCGAGTCTGTTAAGCATTTGCCATTCAATAAAAGTTGCAGTTTCGTTTCCAAATATGTCTTGTTTCCCATCCTCAATCATTCCGAAACATGATAAAATGCACAACACACTAAAAGGCATCCCTGGGGTAGAAATATGTCCCGTTTCAAAATGTAAGGTACACTAGGATCCTGTGTTTGATTCCTTTACCTATTCCATGTCTGGCGGTAGAAAACCTCCATCAGAACCAGTGCTTTTGACAAGCTTTTAGACGATTCTATGACGAACCCAGACTAGCTCCTTGTTTCCCATATCGATGACGGAAGGCAAGCCCATTACCCACAAAATCATTCCACATCTCTAAGAGAAAAGAAACCAACCCGTTCTAACAAGGAATTGTTAGTTCTGACCCAAATTAGTTGGCGAAGCCCAGTTTTCAAGGTGTATCCAGTTATGACTAAGAAAATGAATAGAAGATCATTTTCAAAGAGAGAAAAAGGATGAAAGAAAAGAAAAATGAAAAAAGAAAAGTGATGAAAGAAAAAGGAAAAAAAAAAGAAAAAAGAAAAAAAAAGAAAAAAAAAGATGTTGAAGTTATTGCAGAATGCTTTTGGTTGAATGTCGAAGTTACGGAAGCCAGAATTCAAGTCAAGTACCCATAGTTGAGGTTCAATGGGCGAAGCCCAAAAGCGTAAGTAGTGACCTCTTTACCCTCTAAGTCCTTCCTGAGACGGTTACAAGGGGATAGTTAGGAATTTTGAGAATCATTCCGCTTGTGCTGTTACACTCAGCCTTTAGGGTCCAGATATGGAGATTTGAACCCACATTGGTTTCCAACCCATTTGCACTCGGATTTCATCAAAACCGAGACACCTTTTCCAACCACGATGTAAGCCATAACCCGTTGGCCTTAGCACCACAAAGCGAACCTTCAGAATGATGGTTTACCTTACGAACCTATTTTTACCAAGCTCCACATCCCAAAAGATCCAAGCCTTTTACACCTAACCCCAGACACGGGATTTAACAGTACCTTATAGGCTAGAATGGGATATGACATGATACCTTAGGTGAAACCTTCGAGTGTGTACACACAATTAAAATGCCAATTTAATGCACCTTGATCGAACTACGTCGGATTTGATTTCGCTCCACGCGAATACGTAGGCAGTCCTTCAGAATAAGGGATTCAATCCATTCATCAACCAAGTTGTCATCTTGTCGGTTTCTTACGGGTCTTAACCAAGTCCAAATGAAGCCACCTTTGTTTGAGTCGGTCTTAGCACTCGATGTAGGCTAGGATAAGGATATAGGTTCAGATGAGTAGTGTCAAGTCTCGGAATGAGCTTTATCTAACGGTTTAGGCAAAGATGCTGAGTCACATAGATGTGGGTTTTTATTGGGAACAGAAGATATGAAAAACCCGCTGAAAAGAAAGAAGGCGTGGAAGAAAAATAGTAAAAGCCCGCTGAAAAGAAAGAAGGCGGTGGCAAGAAATAATGAATACTCGCTGAAAAGAAAGAAGGCGAGGAGAAGAGTGGCAGAATGTTCCCAACAAGAGTGATGTGTGATGTCCAACTGTTCTCATAAAATCAGTCTGTGTTTAGTGTCTGGGCGAAGCCAACGTTGTTGCTCCCTGAGTGTAATCCACCCTGTCAATGCCAAGTGATCTTGATTCCCATGTGCCCTTGGGAGCACGCCCATACCATACGATATTTGTGTCTCAAGTCCGATGGCCTTGTGATTCCTATTTGCCATCTTTTGGCGCCAGAATGGCCAATTTACATTTCTACCCTCAACAAGTCAATGATTGAATTAAAACCCGTGCACACTTACGGTTTTATTTCCCTTTTTTGTTTTACGGTAGCGGGCTATGCCCACGTTGTTTACAGGTCATACAGAGTGTCTGAGTCGTATTTCTTGCTCACCCGTCAAGGTTCGATTTCAGAATTCCGAAATTTCAAAAACTTTTTGCGAATTATGGGATAGATGATCCAAGTAGTGGTACATTTCAAGTCAAGGTTCAAATCTCAAAGTTCGAAATCAAATTTTGGGTCGACGACCCAACATCCAAGTGATTCATTTCAAATTTAAAATTTGGGTCGATAGCCCAATTATTCAAAATTTTCAACATGTTCAAATTTCGGGTCGATGACCCAGTCTTTCAAACTCAAATTTCGGGTCGATGGCCCAGCATTCCAAGTGATGTCAAATTCAAAATTCGGGTCGATGACCCAATTATTCAAAATTTTCAAATTCAATTTTCGGGTCGATGACCCGATCATTCAAAATTTTCAAATTCAATTTTCGGGTCGATGACCCAATCTTTCAAATGATCCAATTTCAAGATCGATGATCCAAATGTGCTTAAGTGATGATTATTGCTCGTACATTTTCTATGTTTCAAATGTAGCAGGATATGCTTCAACTGGGGGCTCTAAAGTCTTCGACTTTAGAGCCATCACAAATCAGGGCTCTGGCCGTTGGCTTCGAGAGACCATTATCAAGATGTAAAGGATGACATCCACCAATAATTCAATTCAATACAAGAGTATGAAATGGAAGAATTCCGTAGCTGAAAGCAAATGATGAAAGCGGCGGCAACCTCCTCGGAAAGTCCCGTCCCATTTGGGCACCTGCCAGCAGATGATAAGCTTAGGGCAAATGTCAACAAATGATGAATTTTGGACAAATGCCAGCAGATGATAAACTTTGGGCATGTGTCAGCGGTTGCCGAACTACGACGCGGGTTCGATTCCGTCAGAAACGGATACGTAGGCGCCTAAGGATAAGGCTCAATCCACCATTTATGCAATTTATGGGTCGATGACCAACGATGATATTTTGATACAGCAGAAGCAAGAGTCAATCCCCAACGAAGTTTCAGGTATGATCTCTTCTTATGGCTGGCGAGCTTATATACGCAAGTCTAATGGACTATAAACGACCCGAAGAATCCTCAGGTCGAGAGGGACCTGGGGTATACTTTGACTTTCGCCCTGTCCAAGCCTCAGTCAAAGTGGGGGCTCTGTAGATACCCGTATCCGTCGATATTGGAATTTATAGAGAACCCGACAAACACCCGATGATGATAGGACACATGTATTCTTTAGTTGTCATTGTCGTTATTTGGGTTCGTTTTACGATGTAGAATGGGCGTCGTCGATGAAGTATTTTATTAATTTAAATGATATTTAAATTAATGTTTTTTTTAAAGTGAATTCATTCTGTTAATTTAAATGATATTTAAATTAATGTTTTTAGTGAGTTCATTTTGTTATTTTAAATGATATTTAAATTAATGTGTTTTTTTAAGTGAATTCATTTTATTAATTTAAATGATATTTAAATTAAAGCTTTATTTTGAATTTATTTTCTTAAGTTTATTTTATTGAAAATAAAATAAATAATTGATTTGAAAAAACATTTTATGAGTATATTTGATTTGAAAAGTCATTTATTTTAGTGGGTTAATTGATTTGAAAAATCGATTTTAAAAGCGAAGAAAACTCGTTTTTAAACACTTGTTTTTGAGCTCGATTTTAGCTCGGTTTTTGAGCCCGTTTCCTTTACAACTTGGCACGAATATCGAGTACACTAACCAACCTAAGCCTCTACCCATCCACCCTTGTTCGAACCCCCTATCCATGGCCCAAAATTCCATCCCAAACACCTCCCCAAACAGCCCGCAACAAACGAGCAGCCCCCCTGTTTTGGCAGCTCAATCTCGAGCCCAAAACCCGCTCCAAACACTACCAAGACCCGTGCCCATCAACCCTAACCCATACCCTAGTATCCTACCCATATTATCTTACCTTAATCACCAAGAAAACCCCCCATACGAACCCTAGAAAACCCCCCAAAAGCTGCTGGACAGCAGCTATGTTCAGCAAGCCCGATTTGCCTCCCCTCTCTTTTAACCTATTTTAACTCCTTATAAATACCACCCCTTCACCATACATTCATTCCTCTAAGTCCTCCATACATCCAAGCATCACATACAAGCTTTAAATCTCAGAAACAAACCCTAAACATCCTTCAAAAACCCTAAACAAAACCGATACACAAACTGAAACTGTTTGTGTGCCTCCTTCGAAAACCCTTTCGTTCCTCCATCAAACCTCCATAAAAACTCGAGTTTCTTGTTCCTAATTAACCACATAACATCCATATACACATTAGACAAAGAATTACGAGCCAAATTGCCCTTGAGAGTACACGAAATCCCTCGAAAAACAGAGTGAAATAACACTCTGTTTTCGCGGTTTCTTCTTGTCTGTCCAGTTCTGTTTGTGCTCGTTTTTCGTGCCCATTAACCCAAAACGAGCCAGGGTTGCTTTAAGATCCTTGTTCTCCTTTCTTTCTAGTTTCCAAAACATCTTTCGGATCGAATTTTCGTCGTGAAACGAGGGAGATATCACTGTTTTAAAATTGCTGTCCAGAAACTTTCCAAAACCCGTGTTTGCTTTGTTCTTCGTCGACGACGGCCTCTCGAGATAAAATCTACCATCGATTACGACCCAAGACGGTGTCAAAGATACATGTAGGTTGAGGGTGCGTCAAATCCCCTTCTCTTTCCTCTTTTTATTTCGTTTTCTTATGCTCTTTTTATAGTTTGTTTTTTTGTTTGTTTTCGTTTTGTTTATCGATTGTTTTAAATTAACTATGAAACTAGTTAGTCCGAGTATGAGTTAAAGTACCACCATGAACACCCGCGTTGACTTGAGATGGGAAAAGAAACCGCTACATCTGTCGGTCGTACACCCCCGTCTCATTTACATATCCTCGTGTTCAAAGTAGGGCATAAATAAAACAATTATCTAACTTTGTTCTTCGTTTTCGACCCCCATTTGTTTCGGCCAAATCGACAGACCCTAGGACCCGTTGTATGTTAGTTTAACCTCTGATTGTTAACCTATGACATATTTAGATAACATTAATTTAATTTAATAACCTAATTAGACACGATAGGTGGCTTCGACGTAAGTTATAAAATCAATCGACGATTCTGTAAATAATTGAACGCATCTCTCTCTTTCACCTAATTTCTCGCTAGTATAAGAGTGTGTGATTAGCACCTTCTTATTGACACTCGATGAGTTAAATTAGTTAGCGAATTTGACCTAATTAGACCCTTTAGGCCGTGTAGAATGCACCCTTGCGCGACAATCAATCGACATCGTTTTTAACTCGTTTTCTAACTTGTTTCTTATCCCCTTTCGCAATCATTCGATCTAATCAATGAATCTAACTTAGGAACTAGGTTGGCCTTGTCTTGGCCGTGAGGGTGGTCGTTGGTTTGGGCCGTGGGGTGGCCGTTTTATTTACCTTTCTCGTTTTGTTTTTATACCGTTTGTTTCCTCGTTGTTTCATTGCTTGTAATTTATCGTTGTTTATTGAGTTGTAATTTTCGAGTTTGTTTTACTTCTTTTGAGTCAAAACCTCTTCAAAAACCTTGGTCTTGTTTGGTTAGACCGTTGTTCCCCAATGCTTGTAGGAGCGTAGTAAACCGCATGTTGTTTAAAGCAACATGGCCCGGTTTATGCTAATGCATGCTTTGGTGCGTAGCCCTATGTCTAATTCGATGGGATTAAGTGAAAGCACACATTACGAGGAGTGACCCAAGGCCGTGTGTCATGTAGGCCGTGAGTCACCCCCCCTTGTGCACGGTTTTCTAGGCCAACGGCCGTGTGTGGTGTCATGTATTGTGTCGTGTGTATAGCTTTGTATTTAGATCGAGTTGTATCTTTAATTTGTTGTTGTGTCGGCATGAAATGCCTGGTTTGTAATAGGTAGATCCCAACGGCTCCCCCATTCCCCCTTAAGCCTTGTTTGTTTGCTTTACATGTTGTTAGATCAATCAACCCACATGCTAAATTACAACTTTGACAAAGTTAGTTTAGTTGCATCTAAAACGACATAGAAATTGTTGTCACATGATAGGGTTAAAACAACGTTTGCATATCATACATCGTAGTAGCTATGACCTTGTTTGAAATCCGACACTTGACTTAGTAGAGGCCGTTATCGACGGGCGGGGTTGGGTGTCCTTATGGGCTTCCCAACACGTACCCTCACCCCTTACTCAAGATCTATGGTTTGTGGATCCGTCTAAATACCACTGGATTACGAGAGTCATTCAAATCGAGTGATATAGGGTACAAGTCTTTATCTTTAATCACTCGTAGTCGATTGGCTTTATGCTTTTCGATGAAAGGTGTAAAGTTGACTTAAACGGTTCCAAGTTCCCAAAAAACTTGGTGGCGACTCTAATATGTCTTAATTCGATTCGAAAGAACCTCGAGTCGATTATTCCGGGTGTGGATCCCGCGGACGCAGTTCCCGAGGGCCTTGTCCACACTAAGGTACTCGATCGAGTACCCCCCTACTCGATCGAGTATCCTAGCTACTCGATCGAGTACCCAACAGGTCAGAAACTATTTTAAAACGCAACTTACCCTTACTCGACAGAGTAAGGCCTACTCGATAGAGTACCCAGAGACTTATAAATACGGAGTATTACAGAGTCTGGTTCTGGGTCATCCTCAGTATCATCATAAACAGAATTGCATTCAAGATAACACAAAAAGTAAGCAGAACCTGATTTATTCATATTAAAGTTTGAGAAAAGTTGAAACCAAGAAGCCATCTGATCTGTGGTCAGTGGCGGTAAAGGGACAGTTGTTGGGGCATTTCCCGAACTACTGTTACTATTTGAGGCTAAGCTAGGAGAAATAAAGGGAATGGGGGTGACGACAGGAGGAGACTCCTTAGTGACTTCTCTAGACTCCGACTCTGACTCTAACTCGAATTCATCGTCTTCTCGTTGTCCTTTGAACATCTCTCCTTCTCTAGTGGTGAGCTTGAAGAGTATTCCTTGATTGTTGGTCCACTTGATTGATTTTCTCCATCCTTTCTGCTGGTTCGCGTTTGTTTCTGTGATTAACTCGGTAGGGTTGAAGTGGTTATCTTGAAGTATCATGGTAATGATCTCATCCTGCGCGGCTCTAACAAATCGATCTTCTCCAAATAGTAGACTAACAGCTTGTTCGTCTAAGCAAGGTGCTTGACGTGCTTTGACGGTAGGAACCGTTTCTGGAGGAATGAAGTAGCAATCGTGAAAGATCTCGATTCCGGCTAGCTTCCTTTCGAGTTAATGCCAAGGTTCGGGAAATCCGTGAAGGAGTTCTTGACTTCCTTCCCTAACAAAGTATTCGTTTAGGGTAGGGAAATATGGTCTCATTTGGACTCCTACGTGCTTACGGTTTTGAACTTGGGCAAGCATCTCGAGAACTTCCTCTTTAGTGGGTTTGTATCCTAGGCCAAGTGGTATTCTTTTCGAGTTGCCTTCCTTGTAGGGTGCGAAGGTGTTTCTTCGGACAGGGTTCAAAGGCATTCCAGGGAAGTATCCCTGGGATTTGAGTATGTGGTTGACCACCAAGTTGGAGTAGGGATTGTAGTATATGGGTGCCAATTCACTTTCTATGACACTTATGCTTTGAAAGCCCCCAAGTTCATGTACTGGATCCGCAAGGACTTGATTATTTGACTTCTTTTCGATTGTAGCCTTGATGGGTGACGAAGTGATCATCACCACTTTGCCATTTAGTGGAATTTTGATCTTTTGGTGAAGGTTGGATGTTACCGCTTTGGAAGCGTGAATCCAAGGTCTTCCCACAAGTATGTTAATGGAAGCTTCAATGTCCACTATTTGGAAGTTAACCTTTCGCTCAATTGGCCCTGTAGCTATGGTTAGGTTAACGAGTCCTACGACCTTTCGTCGTGTACCATCATATGCACGAACACCTTGATTGGTAGGGGTCCAATCCGACTCTTTCATGCCTATTTTGTATGCCATTTTCAGGGGTATGACGTTGACCGCGGAGCCATCATCTACAAAGGTCATTAGCACATTCTTCTTTAAGGAAATGACAGTGATGTAAAGAGCCAAGTTGTGACTAGCGCCAAAGGGTGGCAAATCTTCGTCTGAGAAAGTAATAGGATTACTTAGCTTCAGTGATTCTTGGAAGACCAAGTTGACTAGATCATCGGGTGTGGAGTTATGTGCTACATTTAACTTGGCCAAAGCTTGCAGTAATGCTTGGCGATGTGGGAATGAGCTTGCTACTAATTGCCTAACTGAAAGATCAGCCTTTGTCTTCTGTAATTGCTTGAGCAAATGATCAGTAGAGTCATCTTTGTTATCATTTGGTGTGATAATGTTGGTTGGACCATTTTGAGTAGTACATTGATATGGACGCCCGAAATGAGTTAGGTGGTCCACATCTTGGTCTTCACCGTTTTGGACTATTTCCTTGACTAGGGAGTGTTCAATGAGATACTCGTCTTCATCATCATCGGCCCATACTCCATTGACTGTAGCTATTTCCCTCATTCTCATGATCTCGTCCTCTAATTGTGTGATTTGGTCGACTAGTTTATCAACCACGACGACTATTTCTTGCATAGTAGCATTTTGGGGAAAGATTAGCGGCGCGTGTTCTTTAGGTGTCGCGTTGGGGTCATGTAAAGTTGTCACCACATTTTCCAATTCCCAAACTTGCCTATCCACACTTCTTGCCCATGCGATGAAGTTGGCAATGGTAGGGGAAATGGTAGAGTAGAACCCTTCATTCTCGATCGCGTGGTTCTTGTCTTCGACTGGAGAAATGAGGTGTGAGCAAACTAAGGTAGATTCTTCACTTGTGATCACTAGAATTCCAAGAGGATTCTGAGTGTTGTTGGGCTTACCTCCCAGCGGTATTGGTAGTCGACCATCCTGAATCATGTCTTGAAGCACATTTTTCAATTTGTAGCATTTTTCTGTGTCATGCCCCTTACCCCTATGATATTCGCAGTATGAGTTCTCGTCCCAGAACTTGGACTTCTTTTCAGGTTCGGGCGTAGGTCCTATGAGTTGGAGTTTGCCTTGTTTCATTAGCCTTTTTAGAGCATTGAAGTAAGTGTCCCCAAGATTTGTAAATGTCCTTGGTGGGGCACTTTTCTTGGATGGCTCGAGGAGGTTAACTTCATCGGTCTTGCTAGTGGAGCCGTAAGAACGACTTATTGAGCCTTGATATCCTCGACCTACCGTTTTGAACAAGAGCCCTTTACGGATGTCATCTTTGATCCTTGTTCCTAGTACGGTTAAGTCCTTGAAAGTTTTAATGTTTTGGTACCTCAAATGATTGGCATAGACGGGCTTTAAGTTGTCCACGAATTTCTCCACGAGGGTATCCTCATCCGGGCGTTCAACTAGTTGGGTACTAGTCTTCCTCCACCTACTTAGGAAGTGGGTGAAACCTTCTTTGTCATTTTGGGTAAGAACCTCTAAAGTGCGCATGTTAACTTGGATCTCAGCATTATCCGCATATTGCTTAGCAAACTCGACCGCGGCGTCTTCCCAAGTAGCGATCTTCTTGTGTTCTAGAGAATAGAACCATTGCTTTGGGATGGTGTCAAGAGATGAAGGAAAGATCCTTAAGAACATCTCGGGTTTGATGCCTTTGATAGAAATATAGTCCTTGAAAGCACAGATGTGGTTCAAAGGGTTTTCATGCCCCTTGAATATAGGGATATCCCTCATGTTGAAGTTGGTTGGCAACATGGAACTCACGGCCTCATACTTGCGATTATTCTCCCTATAAATGTCATCCCCTTTAAGATACATCAATTGCTCCTCTAAGTATTGGAGTCGTTTCTCAGCTGCATTCATACCCATGGGAGGGTTTTCGTCCCTGAAATCATTCACGAAGTCATCCACGATTTCACTTTCTCAAGGAGGCAACCTTGCTTCTACGGCATAGATCCGGCCTTTGATGGTGTCAAGGCAATCATACACTTGGTCTTGGGTAACTTGGAGTTGAGCTAGCGTGGTTAGGATTTGATCATTACCATCTTGGTGTTGATTAAAGTTCGCGTCGCTTGTTTCAGGCATCTTGGAAACTGGATAAGAGATCGACAACGAATCAAAACACGATCGACCATTCTAGCACACTTACTAAGAAGGAAATGTTTTGACTCGTGAAGTGGGTGTGTGCCACTTGTGTCAGTGAGCTTTTGAAGAAATGACAAGGTTTGAAAAAATGTTGGTCCTAGTCAACTTTAGTGTAGTTGTAGGAGTGGACTCGAAGTGAGGTTTTGAAATGGGCTTGGGCCCGAAATTTGACTCGATAAATGGACAGAGTTTTGACTCGGTTTTGCGCTAATCATTGGCTTTTCGAAATTTACAAAAATCGTCATGGTTTCGTTTAGAAATGGTGATCACGTAAGGTACAAACATTTATACAAGCATTATAACGGGATGCTGAGTACATTTAAAAGGGTTTTGGTTTAAAGGGTGGGTTGCCATACCGAACAATCAAACCCGAAGTCTGTGGAGAGGCTCGTACGAAACAAGAGTAAGGCCGATTCCTAGTCCATTTCCTCAAGTAGTGATAGTCCTTGATACAAACAAGAGTAAGTACCATGGTATAGATGACGTCAATCGCTATCCATCCTTAGGCCCAAATAAGAATTAGGACTGTTTACACGGGACGATTGGTCGAATGGGTTGGGTTGGGCCTAGGAAGGCCGAATAAACGATCTAGGAAGACCGAGTTATGAAAACCGACAATTGTCTTGTACAAACTATTCCCTAACCTTGTTCAAGTTTCACCCTTTTGGCTACACGTAAGTGTATTATCCGCAGCGGAGTGGCCAAACTGTGGACATGGGGCCACGGGGGCGCTTGGGAACAAGCGTTTGCATTTGTGGAGTCGCCACCAATTTATTGTGGAAAATTGGAAACCGTTCGAATACCTCGTGCAACGTCAAGACACAAAGTAGTGACATGAACACCAAGAACTCGTTACCCTTAGCATTCTATGTCTAGAATGACTCTCGTGGATGCCAATGAACACGGATGTTCACAGAGATCTGGAGTAAGGGGTGAGGGTACGTATTAGGAAGCTCTTTTGATCGAACACCTAATCCCGCCCGTCTCGATAGCGGCCTCTACTAATGATTAGGGAAGTTATTCGTACTTGATATATCGTCGATTATATGCATGCAATGCAACATCCAAGTTTTAATCCTAACATGTGAAGAATTAACTAAGTCGGTGAACAATTAATTTAGCATACAACTAGGTCGAATTAGGAATTTAAGCTCAATTACATGTGAAGGCATACAAATGGTACAATAAAAGAAATACAATAAAATACAATAATAAAAATTACAATAATTACAATGGATTCAACTGATTTATGTCGAGAATACTTCCAAAACGGATAATTTGAGAAAGAACAAAATAAACAAGTAAGCGAACATGAATTAGGCGATAATACGATTAATAGTTAATTAAATACGAACTAATTACACTAAGTCAAGGTAGAACGGAAGTTTAGAGACAGAAATCAACCTGGAACAGGCGCAGCAGTTGCTGCGTCTGTTCCAAGGGTGAGTTCTGGCTGTGAAGCCGGAACTGCAAATAGTTAATTTTAATTGGTGATTTTAAGGCTTAATTATGATATTCAACTTGGATGAAAGTTATTTAATGTATTAATTACATGTGAATGAGTCATAAAAGCAACGAAACATGGATGAAACGAACGTAAACGAATTAATTACATGAACGAAAGATTGATTAGTGACATAGGTGAACTAAATAAGTTAAATACGACAAATTAATGACGAATTAATGACGAATATGACAATAGAAAGGTAAGAAATATATCAAAGATCGAATTCCAGAAACTCAATATGAAAGAATCGAACGTCTACAACCCGGATTGATTTTAATGATGAAAACCCGCAAATATTGGATTACTTGGGATTTGAGTCGGGATTTAATGATGAATTAAACGTATTAATGATGATAAACAATATACATTCAAAATTATTATGCTATTATGTCGAAGAAACTGAAGAACAAACGAAAACAAATAACGAACGACGAATTGACAGAAGACGAAGGAAGAAGAAAGAAAGCAGGAACTGCGGCAGCCTCACGAAGAGGCGCGGCCAGTCTGCGTCCCTTCAAGAGGCGCAGCGATTCTTTGCATCCTTTCTCGACGGTCATCTTCTGGTAATCCGTAAAAAGGGTTTTAAAGCATGGTTTTGTAAATCGGTTTTAAGAAGTATTTTCGACATAACCCTTACATTAGGATACAAAAGGTAAACAACAATAAATAAAGAAGGATTTACACCCTCAGACTTACATGTTTGACGAAACGAGATGAACTAAGTTTATAATTAGTGATACTCGACTCGAATGTAACGAAAGTGCCCTCGTAAGAGGAAAACGATTTAAGATTAATTAAGTTGATTGATTGTGGAGTTTTTCAAATTGGTCGGTCATGCAAACGAAGCTGGAACTCAGAAGGATCCGAGCTTACGTGGTCGAATGTTCAAGCACGTAGACGCCAAAAAGTAAGAACGTGGTCTAGAATGCAAAGGGAGAAGAGAAGGGCGGACACTTGCGTGAGAAATATGAGGAGCGAAGGCTCCTATTTATACTAATCACGTGAAGGAATAGGGTTTTCGGAGAAACTTTGGAAGTGAATCTCGAAAAAATATGAAAAGATACGAAAAATACGCAGAAAAGGACCTGGGAAGAGGCGCAGCAGTCACTGCGTCTCTTGGATGAGGCGCAACACCTGCTGCGTCTGTTCCCAAGTGGTTTCCTCCTGCGGAACAAAGATTTCCGTGTTTGGTTTATGGAATAACGGGATAATCTTATTTTCCTTAATATTTTGTATGAATATTACGGAAAATTCTTTACCAAAGAATAAAAGATTGTGAAAGATTTATAAAAATATGGAATAGAAATATCCGGAACATTTCAGAACATTCTGACTCGGGATTTAGCAGTTATCAGAAAATGAAAACGGTTTTAGGCCCGGACTCCAAATGTACTCTAATTACTGTAAAAACGACCGTATCGGTGCATAGATGACAACTAAGAGGTAGGCATCAATGTTTGAGCAATCACTTGACGATAAACATACGAATTATCACAAATCGTTCCGCGTACCAAACATGCGGCCCAATCATCACCGGGTGGTTTGCGGGAGGTGCAGAAATGAGGTATCTACAGTCAGCTGGCATGAGTCACCATGATGCAGTCTTAGAGTCTTTCGCTGTTTTGATTTAGTAGTTTAACACTTTTGGGTTTGAGAACATTGTATTTCACTTTTATCAGTTTTGGCTTTGGGACATGTAATCACTTTAAACTATATTGCTATTTAAATATGTTTCCTCATTGTCATTTGATTATCATTGCCTCGGGTAACCGAGATGGTGACGTTCTCATACCTTAAGTGGTCCTGGTAAGGCACTTGGAGTATGGGGGTGTCACACTTACAAATATGTACCCTCACCCCTTAGTTAGAACCTTTGGATAGTGGACGACCTTATGCATGGCAACAAGAGTCATTCTAGCGATAGGATGCTAAATGGGGACGAGTCCTTATCTTTAGTAACTGTTAGGCCTGAAAATCCGCAGACATCCCTGATCAGTATCTCATCTTGACCTGACTATCAGGCTGTCAGGGTATCAGGACACATGAAGATTGGCGCCAGGCCAGGGAGAGGACACCGGTCAAAATATCAGGACGATATCAGACCAGGAGCTCATATTATAAACGAAATATATGCGCAGCATTGAATGAAAAGATCTCGTAGTAAATGCAGTAATTAAGGGAGAAATATTGACAATTATTAAGGACAATTATGGAGAATAATCCGCATTAATTTTGGCATCAGACAGCCGTTCAAGTGAAGCTTATATAAGGAATACTTTGAAGACATTTGCAACACATCGTCTACACAAGAAGAAGCATATATCCACATACACAATACTTAGAGAAATATAAACATTGTCGTTATCGTATAATTATTCTCCCAATTACATAGTGAAATCCTTTCCTGGTTTGGTGCCCGTGGTTTTTTCCCATTTAAGGGTTTTCCACGTACAAAATGCTTTGTCTCATTATTGTTGTTGTTATTATACTTACAGCTTTATATTTTAACACTGACGACCTGACCAACAGACCACTTAGAGCTAGTTAACCACACACGACTCTATCCTGACCTGATTTTGCCTTGCGCAAAATACACCCAAAATAATTGGCGCCCACCGTGGGGCATCTAGCTCTTTAAATCCTTTTTTCTCATCTCACAAAAACTCAAAAATCCTACAAAAATGGCCTAACCCACCGTTGAAGAACAATGGAACACAGCTCTCCAGCAAATCGCTGAGTTGGAAAGCTTAAAAGAAAAAGTAGCCGAAACTGAAGCAGAAATCCTGCAATTAAGAGAATCTGAGTCAGCCCTGAGACAAAAATTAGAAAAAACTCAAGGAGCAGGCTCTAGATTCCAACCAGGAACCCTATTTGTATCGATCATAAAAAATATCGATTTTTCCAGTTTTGGGAGCCCAATTGGTTCTAAATCTATTGATGTTGATGGTGATGGTGAACTAAAGAATGACAAGGAAAAACCCGATGAATCTGCAGCAGCCATCATGATGGCAGTGGTTCATGAGATTAAGAAACTCAATGAAAAATTTGATAAGATACCTGGAGTACCTGCCATCATGGAAGAAGTTGCCCCTGACAGCTATGCTGATTCGCCTTTCATAGAAGAAATAGCAAAAGTAGATCTACCAAAGAACTTTGTAGTTCCATCCATGAGGGTCTATGATGGAACCACGGATCCACAAAATCACGTGGCTCTTTATAAACAAAAAATGCTGGCTGCATCTATCCCCAGCGAATTTAGACAAATCTGCATGTGTAAGGGATTTGGAACGACCCTGACCGGCCCTGCTCTGCAATGGTACATCAACCTGCCAACTGGGAGTATCCATTCTTTCGCCAACCTGATCAACAGTTTCAACCAACAGTTTGCGAGTAGCAGAGAGTTGGAGAAACGATCCAGTGACCTTTACCGAGTTACACAGAAGCCTGATGAAACTCTCAGGACATTCCTTGCAAGATTCAACAAGGAAAAAGTATTCATACCCGTGTGTGACGTTAGAACAGCAGTGGAGGCATTCAGGCAGGGGTTACTACCATATAGTGACTTATACAACGAGCTCACTAAGTATCCCTGCCATACCTTCGAGGACGTCCAGGCCAAGACTCTTGCCTTTATCAGGCTAGAAGATGATAAAAGCTATAAACTTGGATCACCCAGTAGAACAAAGGATTACGAAAGGAACAGTAGGAAGAGCAATAAAGGAAACAACTATAGGCCTACGCCATATTCCAGGCTGGTTCAATCAGAAGTTAACCTGGCTCATGAGTATCAAGGTAAGGTTAAAGTTTATCCACCTATTCCCGAACATAACTTCAGTGTTGATATTGCAGGATTAATCCAGAGACATGACAACTTGGAATCAGCTGTCAGATGGCCCAGGAAGTCAGAAAATCCCAACCCCAGAAGGGACAATTCTAAATGGTGCGAATTCCACATGGATATAGGACACACCACGGATGATTGTTTCACCCTGAGGAAAGAAGTGGCTTACCTGCTGAAATCTGGATACTTGAAAGACTTGATCAAGATGAAAGGCAGGAACGCAAACCAGGATAAAGAGAATTAGGAGCATAAGCAGGATCGTAGTCTCCCTCCACCACCACCAATCTATGAAGTAAAATTCATATCTGGCGGATCAGAAATTTGTGGCCTGATAAGTTCAGCAGCAAAGAAGATAGTCAGGACGCCAAAGACCGTATCACCCTGCAAGCCGGATTATATCCCAACAATCACTTTCAATGATTGTGACTTGGTGGGCATCCCTGATGTTCATCATGATGGCCTGGTAATTTCTATGAAGATTGGAACCGCCACAGTTAGAAGGATCCTGGTATACGGAGGTAGCTCAGTGAACCTGATCATGCTTGACGTACTAAAAGCCATGAAGATCAACGAGGACCAAATCACCAAAAATTTCAGTGTCCTAGTAGGATTCAGTGGCGAAACCAGGAGCACCCTAGGATAAATCTACCTCCCAACCTACGTGGAAGGAGTCTCATCTTATAAGAAATTTGGAGTCCTTAATTGCCTGTCATCTTACAACGCGATCTTGGGTAGGCTTTGGATTCATAATGTCAAGGCCGTACCGTCAACCTATCACCAGTGTATCAAGATACCAATAGACTGGGGCATAGCCACCATCAAAGGGGATCACAAGACAGCCCAGGAATGCTACACAACAGCCTTGAAGCCTTCCAAGGTAAGTAAGTCCTCTGCATAGCAATTACAGTACCCTGTCAGGAGCACTTATGTAGCACCTCCCAGAATGGAAACAGATCAGGTAATCCTAGACCCTGAGTACCCTGACAGGTATGTTTTAGTAGGATCTGACGCCCCAGATAGCGTCAGGCCTGAACTCGTAAAGTTCCTTAAAAATAAATTATCTTGGTTTGCTTGGTCACATTTTGATATGACTGGAATTAGCGCTGATATAATTACGCATAAACTCAATGTTGACCCATCTTTTAAGCATGTACAACAGAAAAGGCGGAAATTTGCAGCTGAAAGAAATACCATAATTAACGAGGAAGTAGAGAAACTCTTGGATATGGGAATGATCAGGGAAGTAATGTACCCTGAGTGGCTGGCTAACGTAGTTGTTGTGCAGAAAAAGAATGGAAAATGAAGAGTCTGTGTAGACTACACTGACCTAAACAAAGCCTGTCCCAAAGATCCATTCCCCTTGCCACATATTGATGCCATGGTAGACGCCACAACAGGCCATGAGATGCTGACATTCATGGATGCTTCCAGTGGATTCAATCAAATAAAGATGCACCTTGCTGACCAGGAGAGTTGGTCGGACTCACGATGAGGTTTAGTTTTCGGTACTTGTCGTTAGGAGCAACTAGAACAAAACACAATTTATAACTCCACAAACAACTCTACAATTAGTAAAGAGGCAAGTAAAGGTCGGATCCCAAGGGACGGGAATTGAGATGAGATCTTCAATTGCAACTAGCGGTGTCTAAGGGTGTCACAATTTGGGGGTTGAAGTAGAAGATCACTAAACTAAATAGCAATAAAACTAAACAAGCAAGATGATTAAAAGGGGGTGTAAACAATTGATAAAAGGCACTAGGGTGTCATGGGGTCATAGGGGATTCATGGGAATTGATCATACAAACATATTCTCAAATTATAAGCAAGCAATTATTGTTGTGATGGATCAAGTTGGTTTATATCTTACAATCCTAGAAAGTTTGGGTCCCGGTGCCGAATCAATTAGATTGTACAACACCTACAAGTCGACTTAATCTTCCCTACTCAACTATATGCATGGTCTAATGATACTCGAGTTGGTTTATGTCTTACAAGTCTCATTGAAAAGATAGGTGATGGGTAAAAAATGCAAGGATTCATAGGCTCGCATTCCATCAAACATAACATGTGCTTAAGTTGAGATCACAACAAGCAAGCAAATAAACTATGAAAACATATTAATTTAAGCATGAATCATCCCCCATGTTGGTTTCCCCTAATTACCCATTTAACCCTAGCTAAGGAAACTACTTACTCATTATCATGTTGAACATGCTAGCAAGGTTGTCAATCATACCAACAAAGTGAAACATGATGAATAAATGAAGATAATTAACAATAATTAAAAAGGGATTAAGAGAATTATACCTACTAATGATTCCAATAATAAAGTAAAGAATAATAGAAATACTTGATGATTGATTGGAAGGTTGTCAATCTCCCAACAATAACTCAAATAATCTTCAATTACCCAAAACAAAGGATGAACAAGAGAGAGATTAAGGAAATGAAACTTGTATTAAAACTTGATTAAATGTTGATTACAAGATTAAAGAGAGATTTGATTAATATTAACTACACTAAAGATTGCTAAGAAGAACATGCTCTTCTAATTAGCCTAATGGGGTATTTATAGTGAGGATTAGTTACATAAATTAGGGTTTACTAAGGGCTTAAATGACGATTAAGTCCTTGAGGAATCGCCGGTCTTAAGGGAGACTCCGGTATCCTTTTTGCCGGTCTTAGAAAAATATGCGCATCCTTCCTTGAAACTTGTAGAAGACGAAATGGCTGACACACAATCCGAGCGTCCAGGGCACGGGATGGGCGGATTGTGGAGATTCTGGACGGGCGGATTGTGGTGGTGGACGGGTGGATTCTGCTGTTTCTGGACGGGCGTCCACTGGGGGAAGACGCTCGGATTGCCCTTGCTGGACAGGCGGATTCAGGGCAATCCGCTCGGATTGTCTTACAGCTAATTTCTTTCTTCTTTTCTTCCTTTTTCTTCATAGAATCCTTGAGGATTTCCTCGGGGATGCAATGATCTTTTCTCATCATTGCCCATCTACTATAGTATGTACAAAGGCCTTCTAATCTTATCTTCTATTTGATGCTTGGTCATTGAATTTAATCAATTTAGCTTCATTTTGCCATGAAAATGCAAGGTTTGCACTCCTTTCCTACCAAGGAAACAAAAGCTCAAAGAATATGCAAAACAAAGGACTAAAGACAATAAATGACCCAAATATGCACTAAAAAGCATGGGAACAAGGCTAATTCGGGGACTAAATATGCTCTAATTATGGTCACATCAAATATCCCCAAACCGAACCTTTGCTCGTCCCGAGTAAAGAGGTGTGTGGACAGCGGGCCGCCCACGGGGGCGCTTGGTGAAGGTCGAAACACAAGCGTTTGCATTTTGTGAGGAGTCGCCACCAATTTTTATGGGAAATTGGAACCGTTCGAATACCTCGTGCCATGTCAAGACACAAAGTAGTGACATGAACACTAAGCAATCGTTACCCTTAGCATTCTATGTCTAGAATGACTCTCGTGGATGCCAATGAACACGGGTGCTCACGGAGATCTGGAGTAAGGGGTGAGGGTACGTATTAGGAAGCTCTTTTGATCGAACACCTAATCCCGCCCGCCTCGATAGCGGCCTCTACTAATGATTAGGGAAGTTATTCGTACTCGATATATCTTCGGCTATATGCATGCAATGCAATATCCAAGTTTTAATCCTAGCATGTGAGAATTAATACTAAGTCGGTTGACACGTAATTTAGCATACAATTGGGTCGAAGTTGGATTTAATGCTCATTTACATGTGGAAACATACAAACAATAAAAGGAATACAAGAAAATTACATTAATTACATAGGGATAGGCGATTTATGTCGAAAATACCTTTAAAACGGATAATTTGAGAAAACGAAATAAAAGAAGGAAAGAAAGAATTAAATAAATCATCGAACATGAATTAGCGTGATAATACGGATAATAGTTGATTAATACGTAAACTAATTAAACTAGGTCAGGGCAGAAAAGGAGTTCGGGACGTAACTCATCACGAACAAAGCGCAACGGGAGATCGCCCTTCGGAAGAGGCGCAGCGATTCTTTGCGTCTTTCCAAGGGTGAGTTCTGGTTGTGAAGTTTAACCAAATCGTTAATGTCGATTGGTGATTTAAAGGATTAATTGATGATATTTACTCGGATGAAAGTGATTAACAGGTTAATTACATGTGAATGATGGTCATAAAAGCGATAAACATGAACGATACGGATGTAAACGAATTAATTACATGAAATTATGATGAAAATATTAATGAGTCCTCTATTGAAATAAATCAATTAGGCTAAATACGACGGATATACAACGAATATGCAACAAACATGCGAATAAACAGATGAAAACTATATCAATGACGAATTCCAGAAACTCAACATGAACAAATTGAACCTCTAAAATCCGGGTTTGAATTTAATGACGAAAACCCGTAAATATGGATTATTTAGGATTTAAGTCGGATTTGATGATGATTTAAGACATGCTAATGAATGATGAATCATATGATACAATATACATGTGAATTATCAGTGACGATTAAGACGAAGAATTAACGGACGAACAAATAACAAATAAAAAAGAAGCGAATTACGAGAGGATTTAGGAAGAAGAAAAAAGCGAGAATCTGCGGCGGCCTCACGAAGAGGCGCAGCAGAACGCTCATTCGAAGAGGCGCAGCATTCTGTGCGTCTTTTCTCGACGTTCTGTCTCTCCGGAAATCCGCCAAAGCGAGTTTTAAAGCACGGTTTTAGAAATCGGTTTTAATGGTGTATTTTCGACATAAATCTTACAATGGTGATACGATAAATAAAATACAATAAATAAATAAGGAATTATACACCCTCAGACTTACATGTTGACGGAACGAGATGAACTAAGATATCGACTAGTGAATGCTCGACGCGAATGCAAAGAGAGTGCCCTCGTAAGAGGAAAACGATTGATTAATTTAAGTTGATTGAGTGTAGTTGGTCAAATTGGTCGGTCATGCAACGGAGAGGCTGGTACCCGGAAGGATCCGAGCTTACGTGGTCGAAAGTTCAAGCACGTAGGCGCCAAATAGTAAGAATGAAGTCTAGAATGCAAAGGGAGAAGAGAAGGGCGGACACTCGCGTGAGAAATATGAGGAACGAAGGCTCCTATTTATACTAATCACGTGAAGGAATAGGGTTTCAGAGACTCTTTGGTAGTGAATCTCGGAAAGATATGAAAAAGATACGTAAGATATGCAGAAAAGGGCCTGGGAAGAGGCGCAGCAGCCACTGCGTCTCTTGGAAGAGGCGCAGACTGCTGCGTCTATTCCCCCAGGTTTCCTCCTGCTGAAGAAAGATTTCCGCGTTTGAGTTATGGTAGGACGGAAATAATTCGATTATCTTTAATATTTAATATGAATATTACGGAGATCTTATTTGCCAAAAGATAAAATTTATGAAATATGGAATAGAAATATCCGGAACATTCCGAATATTCGACTCGGGATTCAACATTATCGAAATGGAGACGGTTTTGACCCGACTCGAATGTACTCTAATTACTGCCAAAACGACCGTATCGGGACGTAGATGACAACTAAGAGGTCGACATTTAATATTTGAGCAATCACTTGACGATAATCTTACGAACTGTCACAAATCATTCCGCGTATCAAACATGCGGCCCAATCATCACCGGGTGGTTTGCGGGAGGTGCGAAAATGAGGTATCTACAGAGCCCCACTTTGACCGAGGCTTGGACAAGGCGAAAGTCAAAGTATAGCCATCAGTCAATCGAAGATTACAACTCGACGACTATGGCGATGCGAGGCGGCTCAAGTGGTCCGAGCCAAGGACACCGTCGGGAACATTTTAGAGTCTGTCGACTATCGGGAGGGTCGTTTAAAGTCCATTAGACTACGTAAGGAAGCTGCTTGACCATAAGAAGAGACCATACCCGAGACTTCGGAGAACGACACCTTGTCGTACTCATGGAGAAACAAGAAATATTGAAAGCGGCAGGACGTCGGTAGAAACTGCAGGGAATCCGCTTTCGTCGGTCTCAAGCGAACTCGGCAAAAACTTGAGGTCGAATCGCACGTCGGTCTCAAGCGAACTCTTGTTGGGGAATGTGCTGACGATTAGGGACATCTTGATCGTCATGGGAGAAATCTTGAGTGAGCAATACTGCAAAATACTACTGCGATGGGGACAAATATTTTGACGACTAGGAACATCTTGATCGTCAGGGAAGAAATCTAGAGTGAGCAATCGCAAAAATATCTTGCTGCTGGGGACAAATGAATAATAATATGCAATAGCCCGCTGCTGGCTGATGAAATGCGGGCCGGAACGAAAGAAAATCGTCGAATGGGCCAAAAGAGTAAAATAGCATCGAGGAAGAGGCGCACCAAAGATGGGCCCACGAATAACGGACTTATAACGAATTTTTGAAAATCCGTATGGAGGGAACCAAAGGAAGAGGCGCAGCAAGAGCTGCGTCTCTTGGAAGAGGCGCAGCGCCTGCTGCGTCTTTTCCCCAATTTGGCTTTCCATTTCCGTCGAGGTTTGATTCAAAAGCTTGCTTTAAATATGACTAATCGAGGTATGTATCTTAATCTTGCATTAATCTTCTATATTTGTTGAATTTTGAGCCGCGAGATTTAGGGTTTTCGACCCTTTTGATCGAAAATTTGGGGCTTTTCTCCCAAAGGGATTTGCCATGCCAAATTGATGTTAGAAATGGATAGTAGGTGATGTTAGGAACATAACCATTTGTTTGTTTCGAATTTTCATCGAGTTTTGAGCCTTTGAATGAATTTTGAGACGGTTTTACAGCTAAACCGTAAATTGCTACGAAAATAGCCTTAGGATTGCCCATTTGCGATAAAACTTGATATTTGGGATCCTTGGATGATGGGTAAACTTCCTACCATCTCGGAATTTTGGTTTGTGACAACTTTTTCAGGACACCTTTCTAGGGCATAATCGCCGTTACAACGAAATGCTGCCGAATTTCCGACTTGAACCCATAACTAGGCTTTGAATTGGACTTGACTTGACCCAATTTATCACATGAGTGATTGGGTTGGTGGGAACGTGGCCCAGGATGGCACAGGAGGAGTAGTTTCAGGGCCTTGAAGGCTCGAAAACCCCTTAACAAAGGCTTGTCGTCGTATGACGCGGCCTGAATCTACTTTAATGTTGCAGGTGATGAGGCTTCTACTTCTGGGAGAGCTCCCATGGAGATAGACGCCGCTACTGTTGAGGATGCTTTAGAGCAGGCCTTCACCGCTGCGGTGATGGATGCTAAGTTTCACGAGGAGGAGGAGATCCCGAGACGAGCCAACGTCGGGCGAGGAGGTCGTCAGCTGAGAGGAGCTCCTGCGTGGGCTGAGACTTGGGAGAGTAGACACCTCGTGTGGGCTGCAGAGGGTCACCTGTCCTACAGGACGGTGAAGAGCTTGGTAAATGAGAATTCACCACTCATTATTCATCCTCTTTCATTCTTTTTGTCCAAATCTCTTTCAAATTTCAGTCAAAACTAAAGATAGCTTTGTTTCAAACCATAATAGGAGGCCGGGAACATCAGGTCGTTCTCGGGTTACACGACAGCGATGGAGCACTACGAGCAGCTGTCGGCAGAGAAGAGGGCCATGATCGAGCGTGGAGCGTTCGGTCCTCTGGTTCAGGTCTTGAGGGATGTCGTGAAGAGGAAGTTGCGGGCTAACCTTAGCCTGGTCCGCGCTTTCTTGGATCGATTCTGGGATACGACTTCCACGTTTCACCTACCTTTCGGTGAGGTGGGAGTTACTCTGGAGGATTACGGCATGATTTCTGGTCTGCCGTGTGGGACCGAGGAGATGGTGTGGCCGGAGACTGCTATGAGGGCGGATTCGGCCGAGGCGAGGAGATTGATCGGCTGGAACTTGTCGCCGAAGGCTGTTGCAGTGCCGGGTTTGGTACCCAGTACTTACGTTCGAGACTACTTTGCGGGGAAGACCCCGGCGCTGGTGACGATTGATGGGAGGGAGACAGCTCCCTCCTCCTCAGACAAACGAGTGGCGGCCGGGCTCGTCTGTGGCTTTGGTGGTTTCTGTCTTCTATTTACCTCGGAGACAAGGGCGAGAGGCTATCGACGAAGCTTCTTCCCTTCCTTTCTGACCTGAGTTCCCTAGGGCGTTGGGACTGGGTCACTGCTTGGTTTCATGGTCCTCATCCGCTTTATGGTTCGTCCGGGAGTTGATGGAGAAGGGGACTTCTCCCGGCGTCTCGGACACAGGCTCTTGTTGGAGGTATGAACCTTCCTTTAGACCAAAGCAAATTTTTTTCCTTATCAAATCACGAAAGATCGTCATTGATTATTCTGTTTTACAGGCGTGGGTGTACTCTTACTTCCCGAGTCTCGCGCCCAAGAGGACGGAGCCACTGGAGAGGGCCTATCCTGTGGTGAGGGATTGGGTCATGTGCCTGTTGGGGTTGGTGTCCTTAACAGTTAGTGCAAGGACTTATAAACCTCTAAAAGGATCAAAGGGCATACTTTTGGTATTATTATCACTTGATCCACGTTTATCAATAACGGTTGGCTTGCTAGATAAGTTTGACGTTATTGTCATACGGATATGGTGATCAACTGGTCCCTAAAAGTCACACCTATAGGATACGTTCGAGAGACGTGACGGTATGAAAATACAGTCATGTAGATGCCAAAATTGACTAACCAAGTTAGTTGGTCAGTTATTTGACTAGTAATTAGTCAAATATGTGATGTTGAGATATTATATTTAATACGGATTAAATATCATGGGCTAAAGCGAATTAACCAGTTAATTCGTAAAATTAAATATACGTGATTTATATTTAATTAAATGTATATTAAAAATAATTATACAGCAGCGCTGCATGGCTTTGGTGGTTTCTGTCTTCTATTTACCTCGGAGACAAGGGCGAGAGGCTATCGACGAAGCTTCTTCCCTTCCTTTCTGACCTGAGTTCCCTAGGGCGTTGGGACTGGGTCACTGCTGGTTTTGCGGTCCTCATCCGCTTTATGGTTCGTCCGGAGTTGATGGAGAAGGGGACTTCTCCTGGCGCTGTCGGACCTGGGCTACTGTTGGAGGTATGAACCTTCCTTTAGACCAAAGCAAATTTTTTTCCTTATCAAATCACGAAAGATCGTCATTGATTATTCTGTTTTACAGGCGTGGGTGTACTCTTACTTCCCGAGTCTCGCGCCCAAGAGGACGGAGCCACTGGAGAGGGCCTATCCTGTGGTGAGGGATTGGGTCATGTGCCTGTTGGGGTTGGTGTCCTTAACAGTTAGTGCAAGGACTTATAAACCTCTAAAAGGATCAAAGGGCATACTTTTGGTATTATTATCAGTTGATCCACGTTTATCAATAACGGTTGGCTTGCTAGATAAGTTTGACGTTATTGTCATACAGATGGCGGTGATCAACTGGTCCCTAAAAGTCACACCTATAGGATACGTTCGAGAGACGTGACGGTATGAAAATACAGTCATGTAGATGCCAAAATTGACTAACCAGTTAGTCCGAGTTATTTGACTAGTAATTAGTCAAATATGTGATGTTGAGATATTATATTTAATACGGATTAAATATCATGGGCTAAGGCGAATTAACCAGTTAATTCGTAAAATTAAATATACGTGATTTATATTTAATTAAATGTATATTAAAAATAATTATACAATACATTTTGTCGGACACGTATTAATAATTCAAACTAACCCGTATTATTAGCCGATGCCTTAATTTCCGATAACCGATAACAGTTTATAATACAAACCCGTCATATACATTTTAGTATTTAACGAACCGGACCTCGAGTTAAAACCAAGAGGAAGTGGAAGCCCACTTCCCCTTGTGGGTCACGGTTTTGGCCGAAATAGGAGAACAAAAGGAGACCTCCTCCTTTTGACCTAAACCAAATCATCATTTGAAACAAAAATTAGGGTTTTGAAGAGTATTCTTCTCTCGAAAAACCGAGATCTCTCATCTCGACAAAACTCACATCGATTCTCCCTATATTGCAAGGCAATCGGAGAACACTGTTCTAGCACAAGGGCATATCTCGGACAAAGTCTTGGGTGTAACAATTAGGAGGAAATCTGTTTTGATTTCTGTTCTTTACGCCGCAATTTTAAAGGACCCGAGGTTATTTCTATACCTTAATCATTTCATTGTGTTTATCGTTTAATGACTATAAATTGCATGTTTAAATTTACGTTATAATCCTGCAATTAAAGGGTAGTATACGGATATTAACCCACAAGTGGTATCAGAGCGAGGCCACGTAAATTTTTATATGTGTTTTTCATCAAACGATTGTTGAAACGATGAATTTTGGTTAAAAAAATTTGTCTCGGCAGCCATATTTTTACTCGGCAGAATTTTTTTAATTTGCTGCGTTTTTTGGTTGTTTTGGGAACCGTGTCTTGTTTACACGGTTGCTCTTGTTGTTGTTTTGTCTCGAAAACCAAACCGTGCCATGTTTTACACGGCTTTGTTTGTTTCAAATTTCTTGTTGTTTTTACATGTTGTTATTTTATACGGAGATTATAGCAACATGTCAAGATTTTGTCAATTGTTAGATATTGTTTTCAATCGCTTTTGATCAAAATTACGTTCATTTTGTCTCGCCAAAACTGTTTCACGAGGGTTTTGAAGTTTCAGCCATATAAGCATTCGATCGAGCGTATTTCTACTCGATCGAGTGCTGTTCTGTCTTGTTTTTGCTCGATCGAGTCCCTGTTGTACTCGATCGACCCTGTTTTAAAAAACCTTTTGCTCGATCGAGTCCCTGTTGTACTCGATCGACCCCTTTCAAACCCTCCGCTCGATCGAGTTGTCCTCGTACTCGATCGAGTAGATTTGCTGATATAGGTACTCGATCGACCTCCAGGTTAGTCGATCGAGCACCTCCTGATTAGCATACCTCTCGATCGACTTGCAGTTCAGTCGATCGAGCCCTCCTGTCCCTCGATCGAGCACTTATGTCCCTGGATCGAGGGATTTCGTCTTTAACAGCTTTGAAAATTTGTTTCTTTTGATTTAAATTTTCTTTTGGCTTAAATATGTACTTTATACGGATATAGTACACTCGCTTAATAGTGAATTGATTCACTCACGTACCATATAGTTGTTTTAAAGCGTCTTTAAAATGACGGATTATAATGGATTAAAATTAAATGATAGAAGCGGTTTTATCACATGAATTTTAATCATTAAAAGGTGGTTTGGATAAATTTAACATAATTACGGAATTATGTCACGAATGAATTTGTTTTTAGTTGATGCATTTTATTTATCGTTATTTATGAATGCCGTGAATGCCTTTTTATTACGTATTTAATTTTTACAATTGATTGTAACTTAGTGTGGCCTTAGTAGAACGTGTTACCGTAATGATGGAACACGGTCTTGGTTGTATTTTGAGATCTTGTATCTCCGTTTTGGATTTTTCACTTGTAATTGCAGTTTTTAATTAGAATGTAAATAGGTTTATATTTTGTAATTTTAATTGTAATTTTTGAGAAGACCAAAGATGGAGACCAGATGCTCACTCCCGCTACTTGGATCAAGATGGAACATCAAGACAAGCTTTTCGGGTCCAACGGTGGATTCCAAAGTTGTATTATGTTCTTTTACTAGGATAGGCCACACTAGGAAATTTTTATTTACGTTTTGCATTACTTTATTTATTCATTGTTACGATAATTTGCATCATTTTCCGCCTAAAAACCAAACCACCTAATTATTGCATGAAAACTGACACATATAGAGGTCACGAGTTAGTTTTCATTGACATTCTCATGTCACACGTTTTAAGCCATCATCCAAATAAATTCATTCATGACAGACGCTAGTTATTCGTTCACTTAAAATGAATTATAATTTAGTTGATGGGATCTTCCTCGTATAAACTAAAATTGAGAACGGTCTTTATAGGTCAAACTCCAATGAGTCCCTTCTTCGTCGGTAGGCATACTATGACCCCTTCTACGTCGGGTAAGTTGGAACCGATTGACCTATTTTATCTCAACACTATGGTCACTCGTACGATCCTGTGATCATGGTGGACTATAGATAGGATTTACTGAAATCTATCGACCAAGAGTTCTTCCTGAAGAATTAGCTAAACAGTTGGCTTATCAATTTACCGAAATTGAGTCTTGGGATCACTTGTATCATTCTTGAGGGAGATCAATTATGCAAGTGCAAGAGTCTACATGTTTAAAATGAATTTTAAAATAGACTTAAATCACCTCGATGAGTTGCTTATTTCGTTTTGTTTTTCCTTCTTTTTCAAAGTGTAGATCACGTTTAAACCGCTAAACAACAAATGGTTGGTTCAAGTGATAACCCAATGCCAAGTGCCACATTGGACCGTGAGTCCTGGCTTAGGATCTTCATGAGTCGATGAATCGCCTACTCGATCAAGAATGACGGATCCAACTTCGGGACCGGGAGGCGGCATTACGGAATGCTGCCGCCGCCGACGGAAAGCTCAAATATCCGCTGAGCCCATGCCGTTAAACCCAGGCCCCACGGCTGGAATTAACGAAATCAACGAGTATAACGATTTCGCTTTAGAAGCGGGTGCGGTAAAGAACGTACTTATTTTTGCAATGGAACCCAATTTGCAGAAACGCTTCATAGCCCAAGGTGCAAACAAGATTTTCACCACGCTCACTAAGGAATTCTCAAAAGCACCGAGAATCGTGACCTATGAGCATACCACTCGCTTCTTTGATGCGAAACTCCAGAAAGGGCCAACCGGTTAGCCCACACATTCTCAGCATGATTGAGAATGTCGAGAAACTGGAGACCTTTAACTGTAACATCAGCGAGAATATTGTTATCGACCGTATTCTTCACTCACTCCACGATGGTTATTCGCAATTCAGAGCGAATTACTATATGAATGATTTGAAGAAAACTCCCCATGAATTGCACTCCCTCCTCGTACAGGCCGAGAAGGACATGAAGTTCAGTGGGAGTTCGAAACAGGATGTTCTCGTTGTGTCAAACAAAGGGAAAGGTAAGGGCAAAGCTCCGGCAAACCTAACAGTAGGTAAGGCGAAGTTCAAGAAGTCGGGTTCAGGGAAGAGTGGTCCTGGTGAGGCGAGCAACTCATCAGGCATGACAAAGAGCAAGAGTGAAAACATGGAATGCCATCATTGCCACAAGACTGGGCATTGGAGACGCACATGTCCTGTTTATCATGAGGACTTAAAGGCAGGTCGTGTTAAACCTGTTGGTATGTCTTCTCTCTCTTCTACTTTTATTCATATGATTGAGATTAACCACGCAAGTTACGGAACTTGGGTACTTGATACTGGTTGTGGTTCTCATCTGTGTAATCATGTGCAGGGGCTCCGAAACATCGAACCCCTCGTAAAGGGTGAGGTGGACCTGCGTGTTGGGAATGGAGCAAGAGTAGCTGCCATCTCCAAGGGGACATATGTGATCCAGCTTCCAAGCGGATTTGAGTTGTCATTATATGACTGCTATTATGTACCTAGTCTTTCCAAAAACATTATTTCAGTTTCTGCGCTTGATAAACTTGGTTTTTCATTTGTAATAGAAAACAATGCTTGCATTTTCTCATTACACGATATGATTTACTGACAAGGCGCTTTCCATGAACGGAATTTATGTTTTAGATCAGACCTCGGAAATATTACACGTAATGAATAAAAAGTTAAAGGTTGGTGACAAAGATCAAACGTATCTATGGCACGGCCGTATGGGACACATTAATGAGAAACGCGTAAAACAGCTCATCAAACATGGAGCTATCTCGGCCTTTGATTTTCAATCATTTGGCACGTGTGAATCATGTCTCATCGGTAAGATGACTCGGATTTCCTTCAAAGGTGTTGGAATGCGCGCTGCTGACCTATTAGGGATCATACACACGGATGTATGTGGTCCTATGTCAATCACCGCACGAGAAGGCTATAGGTATTTCATCACTTTCACGGACGATTTGAGTAGATATGGCTATGTCTACTTAATGAAGCACAAAAGTGAATCCTTTGAGAAATTCAAGGAATACCAAAATAGGGTACAGAACCTATTAGGTAGAAAGATTAAAACACTGCGTTCAGATCGTGGTGGCGAGTATCTTTCTCACGAGTTTGATCAACACCTAAAGGACTGTGGGATTGCCCTACGCTTAACTCCACCGGAACACCTCGGTTGAATGGTGTGTCCGAACGGAGAAATCGAACACTACTTGATATGGTTCGATCCATGATGAGTCACACGGTTTTACCCGATTCATTATGGGGTTATGCTCTCTTGTCACCGCTCTAATACTTAACCAAGTCCGTCTAAAGTCATTGACAAGACTCCATATGAACTATGGAAGGGAACGGTCCCTAACTTGTCCTTTATACGGGTTTGGGGCTGCGAGGCTTATGTCAAGTGGAGACACGAAGATAAGCTCGGCCCGCGATCGGTCAAGACATACTTTATAGGTTATCCTAAAGGATCACGTGGTCATTACTTCTATTCGCCAACCGAACAACGTGTTTTTGTTGCGGCTAGTGCGACATTCTTAGAGAAGGAATTTATCGAGAGTGCAAAGAGTGATAGAACCTTCGACCTGTCGGAGATTCCAGAACCAAACACCGAGCAACCATTGGAGGAACCTGTTCCTTCAATCCCGGCTGCGGTGAATATTCCTGAGGAACCTAGGAGGTCGGGAAGAGTCTCTATTCCTCCGGACAGATACATTGGTATGGTCGAGGAACATGATATAGATGACGTTCTACTCTTAACGAGTAGTGAACCCGCAACCTATAAAGGTGCCATGACAAGTTCTGACTCAAAGCTATGGCTTGAGGCCATGCAATCCGAGATGGACTCCATGTATGAGAACAACGTGTGGGATCTTGTTGACTTACCTGCTAAGGTTCGTCCCCTTCAATGCAAATGGCTTTACAAGATAAAGCATTCTGTGGAAGGTCAGCAAGATATCTACAAAGCACGACTAGTTGCCAAAGGTTTCACCCAAGTGCCAGGTTTGCACTACGATGAGATTTTTGCACCCGTAGTTATGCTGCGTTCCATTCGGATTATCTTAGCGATCGCCGCTTTTCATGACTATGAAATTTGGCAAATGGACGTGAAAACCGCCTTCTTAAACGGCTTTTTGGAGGAAGAGTTGTACATGGTACAACCCGAAGGGTTCATCGATCCAAAGACATCCTAAGAAAGTGTGCAAGCTTAAGCGTTCCATTTATGGACTTAAGCAAGCATCACGGAGTTGGAATCATCGCTTCGACCAAGTGATAAAAGAAAATGGATTTACTCGATCGGTCGAGGAACCATGTCTATATATCAAGTCGAGTGGGAGCAAGATTGTCTTCCTAATATTGTATGTTGACGACATACTCCCGATTGGGAATGACATACCTCTCTTAACTTCGGTGAAAGTATGGTTGAAAAACCATTTCCGGATGAAAGATCTGGGAGAGGCACAAAGAATTCTAGGCATCCGCATCTATCGAGATAGATCACGACGGATGTTATCTCTCGATCAGAGTCTTACATAGACAAAGTCCTAGAGAGATTCAGCATGACTAACTCCAAGAAGGGGTTCCTTCCCATGGCTCCAGGGGTGCATTTGAGCAAGTCTCGGCACCGAGACACCGGAAGAGAAAGAGCGCATGACACGGATTCCTTATGCTTCGGCTATAGGATCAATCATGTATGCCATGATATGCACACGTCCGGACGTGGCATATGCATTGAGTATGACAAGTCGATTCCAACAAAGAACCAGGTGAACTACATTGGTTGGCTGTCAAGAACATTCTTAAGTACCTCCGGAGGACTAAAGATTGGGCATTGACTTATGGAGGCTCTCGAACAAAAGCTATGCGCAACCGGTTCTGCACGATGCTAGCTTCCAAACGGATCGTGATGACTCGAAATCTCGGTCAGGATTCGTTTTTACTCTTAATGGCGCTGCGATCACCGGAAGAGTTCGAAACAAACTGTTACAAAGAGATTCTACGACGAGTCCGAGTACTATGCCGCGTCCGAAGCTACAAAGGAAGCGATATGGATGCGTCAATTCTTACATGGGCTATCTGTAGTGCCTAGTTCGAATGACCCGATCACCATCTATTGCGACAATAGTGGTGCCATCTTCCAAGCTAAGGAGCCTAAGTCTAGCAACAAGTCTAGACATGTACAACGGAAAGCTCATCTAATCCCGGATTACGTGGAGCAAAAGACAGTAGTGATAGAAAAGATTGCTACGAGATGATAACATAGCAGATCATCCTCTCACTAAAGCATTACGACAAGATAAGCATGAAGGGCACGTTAATTCCATGGGAATTAAACGTGTTCCTAAGTTGTAGTACTCTTTTATGGATCAGATTCATCCTCTCTTGTACTCTATACGACATCATCGTTTTGATATTTTATATATATTTTTGTTTTTCATGTGGATTTGTACGACAAATTTTGAACACCACAAAGTGAACCGAACAAACATTATATTTTTAGTCCTTAATTGCCCACATGAGCTGATAACTCGGCAATTATTTTGTGACGTTGGTTGATGGTGGGTTCAACGAGCCATAAGTCAACCGGTTGACCGACCAATCACAGAGGCGATTTATACGGATATTTCGTAGGACACACTTGTGACATCGACGTGGAGTCCTAAATGTTTTATAACATTCGTTGCCCGGTCGTGGATAGGACTTCCATGGTGATCCTTAGAGTCGAATCTTTTGACTATCGCCTGTCTCTTGAGACTACGGCAGATTTTGGGTGACTTTGGTTTCTTTCTCACGGTCATCCGTAACAGGGGCCAAGTAGATTTTTTCTGGGTCATTTCATGTTGTGCTTAGATCGGAAGGAGTCGAGTTGAAGGAAATATTCAGCCTTTATCGGTACTCGATATTTCTCGGGGCCACTCGAGGAGTCAGAATCGAAATGCATGGCCATGCTCGGATACGGATTCGTTTTATCAGTTAAGTTACTCTCTAGTCGGGGAAACCACTCTAGATACAGATCGATTGTAAAATACGACCTTTGCGGATCCAGATCTGCAAATTGTTTTACATTGAGTGGGAGAAATTTTTAAATGAATATGAGAATCGGTTATCGCACCTACACTTGTTCGGACAAGTGGGAGTTTGTTGGAGCTTGTGTCCTCCAGTTAGTGCGGATAACGTCATTGCACATGCACTTGTACGGACAAGTGGGAGCTTGTTGGGGTTGGTGTCCTTAACAGTTAGTGCAAGGACTTATAAACCTCTAAAAGGATCAAAGGGCATACTTTTGGTATTATTATCAGTTGATCCACGTTTATCAATAACGGTTGGCTTGCTAGATAAGTTTGACGTTATTGTCATACAGATGGCGGTGATCAACTGGTCCCTAAAAGTCACACCTATAGGATACGTTCGAGAGACGTGACGGTATGAAAATACAGTCATGTAGATGCCAAAATTGACTAACCAGTTAGTCCGAGTTATTTGACTAGTAATTAGTCAAATATGTGATGTTGAGATATTATATTTAATACGGATTAAATATCATGGGCTAAGGCGAATTAACCAGTTAATTCGTAAAATTAAATATACGTGATTTATATTTAATTAAATGTATATTAAAAATAATTATACAATACTGTTTTGTCGGACACGTATTAATAATTCAGCTAACCCGTATTATTAGCTGATGCCTTAATTTCCGATAACCGATAACAGTTTATAATACAAACCCGTCATATACATTTTAGTATTTAACGAACCGGACCTCGAGTTAAAACCAAGAGGAAGTGGAAGCCCACTTCCCCTTGTGGGTCACGGTTTTGGCCGAAATAGGAGAACAAAAGGAGACCTCCTCCTTCTGTAAAACCAAATCATCATTTGAAACAAAAATTAGGGTTTTGAAGAGTATTCTTCTCTGAAAAACCTGAGATCTCTCATCTCGACAAAACTCACATCAGTTCTCCCTATATTGCAAGGCAATCGGAGAACACTGTTCTAGCACAAGGGCATATCTCGGACAAAGTCTTGGGTGTAACAATTAGGAGGAAATCTGTTTTGATTTCTGTTCTTTACGCCGCAATTTTAAAGGACCCGAGGTTATTTCTATACCTTAATCATTTCATTGTGTTTATCGTTTAATGACTATAAATTGCATGTTTAAATTTACGTTATAATCCTGCAATTAAAGGGTAGTATACGGATATTAACCCACAAGTGGTATCAGAGCGAGGCCACGTAAATTTTTATATGTGTTTTTCATCAAACGATTGTTGAAACGATGAATTTTGGTTAAAAAAATTTGTCTCGGCACCATATTTTTACTCGCGAAATTTTTTTTTTTGCTGCGTTTTTTTTGGTTGTTTTGGGAACCGTGTCTTGTTTACACGGTTGCTCTTGTTGTTGTTTTGTCTCGAAAACCAAACCGTGCCATGTTTTACACGGCTGTTTTGTTTCAAATTTCTTGTTGTTTTTACATGTTGTTATTTTATACGGAGATTATAGCAACATGTCAAGATTTTGTCAATTGTTAGATATTGTTTTCAATCAGTTTTGATCAAAATTGCGTTCATTTTGTCTCGCCAAAACTGTTTCACGAGGGTTTTGAAGTTTCAGCCATATAAGCATTCGATCGAGCGTATTTCTACTCGATCGAGTCTTTGTTTCTTTGTTTTTGCTCGATCGAGTCCCTGTTGTACTCGATCGACCTTTTTAAAAACCTTTTGCTCGATCGAGTCCTGTTGTACTCGATCGACCCTTTCAAAACCCTCCTTGCTCGATCGAGTTGTCCTCGTACTCGATCGAGTAGATTTGATTGATATAGGTACTCGATCGACCTCCAGGTTAGTCGATCGAGCACCTCTGATTAGCATACCTCTCGATCGACTTGCGAGTTCGATCGATCGAGCCCTCTGTCCCCTCGATCGAGCACTTATGTCCCTGGATCGAGGGATTTAAATCTTTAACAGACTTTGAAAATTTGTTTCTTTTGATTTAAATTTTCTTTTGGCTTAAATATGTACTTTATACGGATATAGTACACTCGCTTAATAGTGAATTGATTCACTCACGTACCATATAGTTGTTTTAAAGCGTCTTTAAAATGACGGATTATAATGGATTAAAATTAAATGATAGAAGCGGTTTTATCACATGAATTTTAATCATTAAAAGGTGGTTTGGATAAATTTAACATAATTACGGAATTATGTCACGAATGAATTTGTTTTTAGTTGATGCATTTTATTTATCGTTATTTATGAATGCCGTGAATGCCTTTTTATTACGTATTTAATTTTTACAATTGATTGTAACTTAGTGTGGCCTTAGTAGAACGTGTTACCGTAATGATGGAACACGGTCTTGGTTGTATTTTGAGATCTTGTATCTCCGTTTTGGATTTTTCACTTGTAATTACAGTTTTAATTAGAATGTAAATAGGTTTATATTTTGTAATTTTAATTGTAATTTTTGAGAAGACCAAAGATGGAGACCAGATGCTCACTCCCGCTACTTGGATCAAGATGGAACATCAAGACAAGCTTTTCGGGTCCAACGGTGGATTCCAAAGTTGTATTATGTTCTTTTACTAGGATAGGCCACACTAGGAAATTTTTATTTACGTTTTGCATTACTATATTTATTCATTGTTACGATAATTTGCATCATTTTCCGCCTAAAAACCAAACCACCTAATTATTGCATGAAAACTGACACATATAGAGGTCACGAGTTAGTTTTCATTGACATTCTCATGTCACACGTTTTAAGCCATCATCCAAATAAATTCATTCATGACAGACGCTAGTTATTCGTTCACTTAAAATGAATTATAATTTAGTTGATGGGATCTTCCTCGTATAAACTAAAATTGAGAACGGTCTTTATAGGTCAAACTCCAATGAGTCCCTTCTTCGTCGGTAGGCATACTATGACCCCTTCTACGTCGGGTAAGTTGGAACCGATTGACCTATTTTATCTCAACACTATGGTCACTCGTACGATCCTGTGATCATGGTGGACTATAGATAGGATTTACTGAAATCTATCGACCAAGAGTTCTTCCGGAAGAATTAGCTAAACAGTTGGCTTATCAATTTACTGAAATTGAGTCTTGGGATCACTTGTATCATTCTTGAGGGAGATCAATTATGCAAGTGCAAGAGTCTACATGTTTAAAATGAATTTTAAAATAGACTTAAATCACCTCGATGAGTTGCTTATTTCGTTTTGTTTTTCCTTCTTTTTCAGTGTAGATCACGTATTAAACTGCTAAACAACAAATGGCTGGTTCAAGTGATAACCCAATGCCAAGTGCCACATTGGACCGTGAGTCCTGGCTTAGGATCTTCATGAGTCAGATGAATCAGTCTACTCGACTGAAGAATGACGGATCCAACTTCGCGGACTGGGAGGCAGCATTACGGAATGCTGCCGCTGCTGACGGAAAGCTCAGATATCTGCTTGAGCCCATGCCGTTAAACCCAGGCCCCACGGCTGGAATTAACGAAATCAACGAGTATAACGATTTCGCTTTAGAAGCGGGTGCGGTAAAGAACGTACTTATTTTTGCAATGGAACCCAATTTGCAGAAACGCTTCATAGCCCAAGGTGCAAACAAGATTTTCACCACGCTCACTAAGGAATTCTCAAAAGCACCGAGAATCGTGACCTATGAGCATACCACTCGCTTCTTTGATGCGAGACTCCAGAAGGGCCAACCGGTTAGCCCACACATTCTCAGCATGATTGAGAATGTCGAGAAACTGGAGACCTTTAACTGTAACATCAGCGAGAATATTGTTATCGACCGTATTCTTCACTCACTCCACGATGGTTATTCGCAATTCAGAGCGAATTACTATATGAATGATTTGAAGAAAACTCCCCATGAATTGCACTCCCTCCTCGTACAGACCGAGAAGGACATGAAGTTCAGTGGGAGTTCGAAACAGGATGTTCTCGTTGTGTCAAACAAAGGGAAAGGTAAGGGCAAAGCTCCGGCAAACCTAACGAAGAGGTAAGGCGAAGTTCAAGAAGTCGGGTTCGGGGAAGAGTGGTCCTGGTGAGGCGAGCAACTCATCGGGCATGACAAAGAGCAAGAGTGAAAACATGGAATGCCATCATTGCCACAAGACTGGGCATTGGAGAAGCACATGTCCTGTTTATCATGAGGACTTAAAGGCAGGTCGTGTTAAACCTGTTCCTTTACGGGAGGTTGGCGTACTGGCCGGTAGTGGTGAGTATCTTTTTACTTTTGCTTGATTTGATTTCGAGAATTGCGACGAAAGATCATCGATTAACGAGAGCTATTTGTCTTTGCAGGAGGTTGAGGCGGCGGGCATCGAGCCCCCAGAGTACCCCGAGACCCTTGAGTACACTGACGCGACCGGGAGGACGACGATCTCCGAGCTGCGTGACTTCGACGTAGCTGTGACGGATGCTGGCCTAGATGACTGGCAGCATTTGATTCGGAGGGTGAGCCTCCAGCTTATATACCTTTCGTGTAAGAACACATTTGATTGAATTTGCTCAATTTGCTGAGAATTTCTTTTTGAAATGCAGGTCGCGCCGTCTCGGTTCGTGGCACTATGGAGGGTAGCCAACCGGCTGCGAGCTACTGCCATTGAGGCACTCGTCGGTGGTCGAGGTCGCCAGGTATGAACCTTATTTGACTGATTTTTCTTTTGATTTTGATTTTTGTTTTTTTTTTTATTTTCGATCTTGTTTGAATTGATTGACATGAGCCAATTTGTTGCTGTTTACAGGGTGACCGCGAGCTGGAGCGAGAGTTGACCCAGTCTCGAGAGGAGACGGCTCGCTTGTTGAGGGAGCTCGAGGTTCGGGACGCCGAGATCGCCGTTCTGGTGGCGAGAGTTGCCGAGTTGGAGGGCGCCCAGCAGTAGCTTTGTAGACTTGTACATTTGAACATTTGATTTTGAACATTTTTGGACTTTGTTTGGGGCGGAAGCCCCCAGTTTGCTTGGACTTTTAGACTTTGTTCGGGGTGCAAGCCCCCAGTTTGCTTGTACATTTGCTCTGTTTGGTGTATATATGGTGGCCTGAGTGCCTTTGCTGCTGGGTTGTGTTACTTGTACCTGCAGGTTAGTTCTTGAACAGGTTTTGGTAGACAACGGTTTGTGCCGTCATGCTGCCGAAATTTACATGGAAATTACGCAAAACATACATTTTATATACATATGGCCTTAAATCAGCGCGAAAAAGAGACTCAAAAGGACACAAAAAATGCAAAAATTTGCCGGAAATGACCGGACGGTAGGGAGGGTTACCCCCGAAAAAAAGAAAAAAAGAGAAATCTATAAGTGTAGAAATGAAAACAAAAGAAAATTATTTCCTAAAAAAAAAGAAAATGAAATTTATTTCCTAATAAAATGAAATTTATTTCCTAAAAATAAATAAGATAAAATAATAATAAAAAAAAAGAAATAAGTGTGATGGAAATGGCGAAGGTGTCAACGTCGCCTCGAAATGTGTGCCCGCGAAAATAGGAAACTTGAAACATGGTAAACTGCTCGTATTTACCAAAATAAAGTCCCGTAGGAATAGGAAATTATTCGTTATAGAATTAGGAATGATCCAAACGCGGAAATCACAGAAGTGAGACTGGGGAAGAGGCGCAGCATGAGCTGCGTCCCTCTGAAGAGGCGCAGCGAGTGCTGCGCCTATTCCCAAGCTGGTCCGTCCTGGCGGATTTTTGGAAACAGCAATTAGTATAAATAGAAGCGTCGACGGGGCGTTAATTCACACAATTCTTCCGTCTCTTCCTCGTCTATTCACATAAAACTCTCAAAATAAATCTTCAAGAGCAATTTGTCATCATGAATACTTTGGAGATCCGCCTGAAGGAATGGACCAACGAGTTTTCGAATATGGAGAAACACGACATGGGTGCTTATAACCTTGGGTCTTTATTGAGTTTGAAACTCATTAAGGTAGTAAAACCGTTCTTGGATGCTTGCCTTGACTATTGGGACCCGAATTATCATGTTTTCGCGTTCCCGGGAGGTGATATTTGCCCGTTTCCCGAAGAAATTGCTGCTATTGGTGGGTGGGACCCCGAACATTTACCTGCCATTCCTTTCACTTCACAAGGGTATAAGAGCAAATTCAGAGACTTGCTTGGACTGACCAGACTTGAGGTGGATCGCTTAGATACCCCGAAAGGCGTGAGAATGCTGGACTTTGTAGACCGATTCATCAACAGGGCCGACCCTACTGTTTCCTATGTTGCCAGGAGGAGGGCATTTGGCTTTTGTTTGCTGCACGTGTACGTCTTCCAAGGACACGTTGATGAAGACTTGCGAGGTGATCCCCGTCTTTTGGGTCTTATCGAGCAAATGGAGCTGCGCAAGAGCCCAGCTTGCTTATGCTTAGGGGAGATTATCTTGGGTTTGGATAATAGGAAATCCAACCGCGATCTGCCGTTTTTGGGAAGCCCCGTCATTTTGCAGGTAAAAGACATCTCTTTTCTTTTCTTCCTTTTCTTTTCGTTTTTTTTTTTTTTTTTTTTTTTTTTTTTTTTTTTTTTTTTTTTTTTCGTTTTTTTTTTTTTTTTTTCGATGTCTAATACCTGCTCTTGGTAGGTTTGGCTTATGGAACGGCTCCGATTGATCGAGCCCCCAGTTCATGCACTTTCCTATCATTCCCGTATGATTGCGATGAGGACGCGGTTGTACATGGTGGACTTCACCCGGGTCTGTGACTATTGGAAGAACAAGTTGAAGAATGATGATTGTCCGTTGATTAGGTGGGTCGTACCGTGGTGGCACCTCAAGTCTGTCACTGGAGTGTCTTCTTTGGATCCCACTAGGTCCGTGCGCATTCCGGGATTGGAGTTCATGGTATGCATCTTTCCGGAGAGATTGATGAGGCAAGTTGGGCTGAAGCAGATGATCCCTAGGCTTGATACCGTTCCGCAGACTGCTATGGCGCTTACTACAGAGAGCCGAAGAGAGTGGGCCATTAAATGGGCCCAAAGAAACATGTGGTTCTTGAGCTTCTCCGCCAATGCTTTGTGGGTGTCGGATTCCTATCTGAGGTGGAGAAAGGCTGCAACTCCGGAAGAACGCGAAAGACTGAGGAAACGCGAGCCTGTTGACTACAAGGTGCGCGAGGAGAAAAGAGAAGGAGAAGCATCGACGAGAGGGAGAAGAAGAGGCCGGATTTCAGGTCATTCATCCTTCAAAGAAATCAAAGACTACTCCTGTCGCAGAGATGGTGGTTGGCAAGAATGGAAGAGTCAGGCCTCGAGAAAGACCGTTGGTGATTAGGTCTGAAGTGGTGCAAGAGCGCCCAGCTCGAGGTCGTGACGGGAAATATGACAAGAATGACAAGGGCAAAGGGAAGATGGAGGAATAGCCCGAGTCTTTATTTATTATTTGATTATTATTATTATTATTGTTGTAATAAAAAGGAGGGATTTTTAGAATCCTAGCCTATTCTATTTTTATTATGTAACGTACTATTATTATTTAGAAATTGAATGAAATAAAAAGGTTAAATGGTTATGAAACCGTTGAGATTTTCTACTTTATTATTCTTGTCGAATTTCAAATGCAATGCAGATGTCCTTCTATTTACACATTTTTTTTTTAGATATAATGGGTTGAATCCCGTGAAGGATTGCCTACGTATTCACTTAAAAAAGCGAAATCAAACCCTTGCGCGTAGTTCAAGTAAATGTAAAAGAATAATTGTTCGAAGCAAGAGCTTGTAATGAACATAGAAAATAAGCACGAGCTTTTGCTTACTCTGAAGGTGCGAATTTAGTTTATTTGATGATATGAGGATGACAAACTTGTCAAAATGCAAGAGCACAGTGACATTTAGCTTATTTCAGCTTGGCCAGGGGCCGTTTATTTAGTGCCACAAGAGCGACACATGGGTTTACGCGAGGCGCGTTTTTGTCCTATTCTAGGCATAGTACCGTTTCAATTGGTCGAGGTTTGTGGGGTTTGAAAACTCATTCCCATCTAGGTCTGTGATTCTAACCGCACCCCCTGGGAGTATGGATTTGACTAAATATGGTCCGGCCCAATTAGGTTTGAATTTTCCCCGTGGGTCGACGGGTAAAAGAGCCCTAACCGATTTGAGTACTAAGTCTCCTTCTTTGACGTTTCTTGGCCTAACCCTTTTGTTGAAAGCTCGTTTGATACGGGCTTGATATGTTTGGACATTATGTAAGGTACGTAGCCTACGCTCATCCAGGAGGATGAGTTCTTCATACCTATCCTTCTTCCAATCGGCCTCCGGGATTTGGCTTTCTAGTAGAATACGCAAGGATGGTATTTTTAGCTCGACTGGTTGTACGGCTTCCATGCCGTAGGTTAAATAGAAAGGAGTAGCCCAGTGGGCGTCCTGACAGATGTGCGATACCCCCACAAAGCAAAGGGTATCTTGCTTGGCCAATCTCTGTAGTTGTCAGTCATTTTCTTGAGAATTGTGACAACGTTCTTGTTTGCTGCCTCTACCGCGCCGTTAGTCTGTGGTCTATAGGGCGAAGAGTGGTTATGCTTAATCTTGTATTTGGCTAGCAATTGCTCAGTTTCGGCTTGAAAGTGTGACCCATTATCGCTAATGATCTCATGTGGGCAACCATATCGACAGATGATGTTGTTTTGTATGAATTTTGCCACATTTTTAGCCGTAAGACCAGTGTAGGAAGCCGCTTCTACCCATTTGGTGAAATAGTCAATCGCCACTAGAATGAAACAATGACCTCCCCTGTTCCTACTGGGGTTATTTTCCCGATTATGTCAATTCCCCATGCGGAAAATGGCCAAGGAGATGTCATCGTGTATAGCAACGAAGGAGGGACATGTTGTACATTCCCGAAGATTTGGCAATTGTGGCAGTGTCTCACGTATTTGATGCAATCGGATTCCATTGTGGTCCAATAATATCCCAAACGTGTGATTTTCTTTGCCATCATGGGCCCACTCATGTGAGGACCGCATTCTTCGTCGTGGACTTCTTCCATCACCTTTCGTGCCTGTGAATGATCAAGGCATCGTAGGACTACACCAAGAGGTGTTCTTTTGTATAACTCTCCTTGCATCAGGATGTATTGGGAAGCTAATAGGCGTATAGCACGTTGTCCCCTTTTGTCCATATCTGGTGGATAGGTACCATTAAGCTTGAAATTCAGGATTGCTTGGAACCAGGGTTCCTGTGCGATTTCCTCTTCATCGGTGATTTGATGGACATAAGCCGGCTCTGACCGTCGTTCGATACACAAGGGCATTTCTATCATGTGATCTGGCATATTTATCAAAGATGCAAGTTTCGCAAGAGCGTCTGCAAATTGATTTTCCTCCCGAGGTAGGTGTAGGTAGGTTACGTGATCAAAGAATTGAGCGACTTGGTCTATCCTAGCCTGATAAGGTGCGAGGCTTTCACTTCGGATTTTCCAAGATCCTGTAACTTGGTTGATGATCAGTGATGAATCCCCATGTACTCGGAGGTTTTTGATGCCTAAGCTTACTGCCGCTTGTAGTCCAATGAGACAAGCTTCGTATTCTGCGGCGTTGTTTGTCACCTCGAAGTCGAGTTTGACGGCGATCGGTGTATGCTCACCTTCAGGAGAAATGAGCAACACTCCTATTCCAAATCCTCTTAAGTTTGATGCTCCGTCAAAGTATAGGTCCCAGGAGTCTACGTCTGTTTGAAGTATATCCTCGTCGGGAAATGACCAAGTATCTATGGTTTGTGCGTCGTTGATGGGATTTTCTGCGAAGAATTCGGCGACGGCGCGACCTTTTATAACTTTCGGGGCACATATTTAAGGTCGACTCCGAGAGCATCAAAGTCCATCTTGCGAGACGTCCGTTGAGGACGGGTTTCTCGAAGAGGTATTTGACTGGATCCATTTTGGAGTATATCTTGACGGAGTAGCTAAGCATGTAGTGACGTAGCTTCTTCGTTGCCCACACAAGAGCGAGGCATGTCTTTTCGAGTTGTGAGTATTTGCACTCATATTCCAAGAACTTCTTACTTAGATAGTAAATAGCTCTTTCTTCGCTTCCTACAGTTTGAGCCAACATGGCACCCATGGCGGTTTCAGTTACTGTGAGATATAAACCAAGAGGTTGATCTTGTTGTGGCGGCATGAGCACTGGTGGTTTAGCCAACATCTCCTTGATTTGGTCAAACGCCTTTTGACAATCATCATCCCACATGGTGTGGTCTGTTTTCTTGAGTTTCTTGAAGATAGGCTCGCAAATCATCGTGAGTTTCGATATGAATCGACTTATGTATTGTACTTTTCCCGGAATCCTCGACTTCTTTTTTTTCTCGTTTGAGGTTGTGGCATTTCGATCAGAGCTTTGATTTTGGAAGGATCTATTTCTATACCGCGTTGGCTAACGACATATCCCAGGAGTTTCCCAGATGTTACCCCAAATGTGCATTTCTGGGGGTTGAGTCTCATGTTGTACTTTCGTAGCCTTGCGAAGAATTTGCGAAGGTTTGCAATATGTCCCTCTCTTTCCTTGGACTTGACGATCATGTCATCTACATATACCTCAACTTCTTTGTGCATCATGTCGTGTAGGAGTGTAGTTGCGGTGCGTTGGTATGTAGCTCCGGCGTTAATCAATCCGAATGGCATTACCGTGTAGCAATATGTTCCCCATTGGGTGACGAATGCGGTCTTGTGCATATCTTCCATGGCCATCTTGATTTGGTTATAACCCGCATATCCGTCCATGAAGGATAGTAATGCGTGGTCTGCAGTATTGTCTACCAATATGTCAATGTGAGGTAGAGGGAAGTCATCTTTCGGACTCGCTTTGTTCAAGTCCCTAAAGTCAACGCAAACACGGATTCTCCCATCCTTTTTGGGCACGGGTACTATGTTAGCTACCCAGTCAGAATACTCAGAAACTTTGATGAACCCGGCTTTGAATTGCTTGTCCACTTCTTCCTTAATCTTTAGAGCCCATTCTGTTCTCATTCGTCGAAGCTTCTGTTTCACAGGTTTGAAACCCGGCTTAATTGGAATCCTATGTTCGGCGATATCCCTGTCGATCCCTGGCATGTCTTTGTAGGTCCAAGCGAACACGTCTTTGAATTCATTTAGGAAGTCTATGAAGTCGGCCCTTTCGGTTGAGCTCAAGGTAGTCCCTATCCTAAGTTCTTTGGGTTCTAGTTCGGTTCCTACATTGATGGGTTCGGTGTCCTCTATTACAGGTCCCTCTTCCCCTTCCTGTAGTATTTCTTTGACTACGTAGGGAGGTATTTCGGTCAAGTCTGGGTCTTGGTCATCCTCAGTATCATCGTAAATAGAATTGCACTCAAGATAACGCAAAGAGTAAGCGAACTCGATTTATTCATATTAAGATTTGAGTAAAGTTGAAACAAAGAAGCCAACCGATCCATGGTCATGTGGCGGTAAAGGGACGATGGTGGGGCATTTCCCGAACTACTGTGACTACTCGAGGCTAAGCTAGGAGAAACAAAGGGAGTGGGGATGACAACAGGAGTAGATTCTCTAATGACTCCTCTAGACTCTGACTCTGACTCCGACTCCGACTCGAACTCGTCGTCTTCTGGTTCTCCTTTGAACATCTCTCCTTCTCCAGTGGTGAGCTTGAAGAGTCTTCCTTGGTTGTTAGTCCATTTGATAGATTTTCTCCACCCTTTCTTCTGCTTTGTGTCGATTTCTGTGATCAACGCGGTGGGGTTGAAGCGATCGTCCTGAAGTATCATAGTAATGATCTCATCCTGCGCGGCCCTAATGAATTGATCTTCTCTAAACAATAGGCTAACATCTTGTTCGTCTAAGCAAGGTGCTTGACGGGTTTTGACGGTAGGAACCGTTTCGAGAGGAATGAAGTAGCAATCGTGAAAGATCTCGATTCCGGCTAACTTCCTCTCGAGATAATGCCAAGGTTCGGGAAATCCGTGAAAGAGTTCCGAACTTCCTTCTTGAACAAAGTACCCATTTAAAGTGGGGAGATATAGCCTCATTTGGACTCCTACGTGCTTGCGGTTTTGGACTTGGGCAAGCATTTCGAGGACTTCCTCTTTTGTGGGTTTGTACCCCAAACCAAGTGGTATTCTTGTTGAGTTGCCTTCCTTGTACGGTGCGAAGGTATTCTTCCGAATTGGGTTTAAAGGCATTCCAGGGAAGTATCCCTGGGATTTGAGTATGTGGTTGACCACCAAGTTAGAGTAGGGATTATAGTATAAGGGTGCCAACTCACTTTCTATGACATTTACACTTTGGAAGCCCCCAAGTTCGTATACGGGATCCGCAAGGACTTGATTGTTTGATTGCTTCTCGATTATTGCCTTGATGGGTGACGAAGTGATCGTCACAACTTTGCCATTTAGTGGGATCTTGATCTTTTGATTAAGGGTGGATGTTACCGCTTTGGAAGCGTGAATCCAAGGCCTTCCTAGAAGTATGTTGAATGAAGCTTCGATGTCCACTATTTGGAAGTTAACCTTTCGTTCAATCGGCCCCGTGGCTATGGTTAGGTTAACAAGTCCTACCACTTTTCGTCGCGTACCGTCATATGCACGAACACCTTGATTTGTAGGAGTCCAATCCGACTCCTTCATGCCTAGTTTGTATGCCGTTTTGAGGGGTATGACGTTGACCGCGGAGCCATCATCTACCAAGGTCATTGGCACATTCTTCTTTAGACAAATGACGGTGATGTATAGAGCGAGGTTGTGACTAGCACCAAAAGGTGGCAAGTCTTCATCCGAGAAAGTAATAGGATTACTTAGCTTAGGTGATTCTTGGAAGACCAAGTTAACTACATCTTCAGGAGTGGAGTTATGTGCCACATTCAATTTGGCCAAAGCTTGCAGTAAAGCTTGGCGATGTGGAAATGAGCTTGCCACTAGTTGCCAGACTGAAAGATCAGCCTTGGTTTTCTGTAATTGCTTGAGCAAATGATCAGTGGGGTCATCTTCGTTGTCATTTGGTGTGATGACGTTGGTTGGACCGTTTTGAGTAGTGCTTTGATATGGGCGACCCGAACGAGTTAGGTGATCCACATCTTGGTCTTCACCATTTTGGACTATTTCCTTGACTAGGGAGTTTTCAATGAGATACTCGTCCTCGTCGTCATCGGCCCAAACCCCATTAACTGCAGCTAGTTCCTTCATTCTCATGATATCACTTTCTAGTCGTATGATTTGATCGACTAGTTTATCAACCACGGTGACTACTTCTTGCATAGTGGCATTTTGAGAGAAGATCAATGGTACGCGTTCTTTAGGTATTGCGTTGGGATTGCGCAAGGTCGTTACCATGTTTTCTTGTTCCCACACTTGTCTATCTACATTCCTTGCCCATGTGATGAAGTCGGAAATGGTAGGGGAGATAGTGGAGTAGAGCCTTTCTTTCTCAATTGCATGAATTTCATTTTCGGTGGGAGAAATGAGGTGTGAGCAATCTAAGGTAGATTCGTCACTTGTAATCACTAGAACTCCAAGAGGATTCTGAGTGTTGTTGGGTTTACCTCCTGGTGGTATTGGGAGTCGACCATCTTCGATCATATCTTGAAGCACGTGTTTCAACTTGTAGCATTTTTCTGTGTCGTGCCCCTTGCCCCTATGGTATTCACAGTATGAATTTTCATCCCAAAACTTGGACTTCTTTTCGGGTTCGGGAGTAGGTCCAATGGGTTGGAGTTTACCTTGCTTCATTAACCTTTTTAGAGCGTTGGAGTACGTATCCCCAAGGTTCGTGAATTTCCTTGGTGGAGTAGTTTTCTTGGATGGCTCGAGAAGGTTAACTTCGTCGGTCTTGCTAGTAGAGCCGTATGAACGACTTGTGGACCCTTGATATCCTCGACCTACCGTTTTGGACAAGAGTCCTTTACGGATGTCATCTTCAATTCGTGTCCCTAATACGGTTAAGTCCTTGAAAGTCTTGATATTTTGATATCTCAAATGGTTGGCATATATGGGCTTGAGATTATCCACAAACTTTTCCACAAGAGTAGCCTCATCCGGGCGTTCAACTAGTTGAGTACTAGTCTTCCTCCACCTACTTAGGAAGTCGGTGAATCCTTCTTTGTCATTTTGGGTAAGAACCTCTAGAGTACGCATGTTGACTTGGATCTCGGCATTATCCGCGTATTGTTTCGAGAAATCGATGGCGGCGTCCTCCCAAGTAGCGACCTTCTTGTGATCTAAAGTGTAGAACCATTGCTTCGGAATGGTGTCAAGAGATGAAGGAAAGATCCTTAAAAACATCTCGAGTTTGATGCCTTTGATAGACATGTAATCCTTGAAGGCACGGATGTAGTTCAAAGGGTTCTCATGTCCTTTAAACTTAGGGATATCCGTCATGCTAAAGTTAGTTGGCAATTTGGAATTGACGGCTTCATACTTGCGATTGTTTTCCCTATAAATGTCATCTCCCTTAAGGTACATCAATTGCTCCTTTAGGTATTGGAGTCTCTTCTCGGCTGCAGTTGTCCCTATGATAGGATTCTCATCCCCAGACTCGTCATCGGAGAAACGTAGTACTTCACCTTTAAGAGGAGGCAACCTTCCCTCTACATCAAAGATACGGCCTTCGATGAGCTCAAGGCGGTCATAGGTTTGGTTTTGAGTAACTTGCATTTGGGCTAGCGCGGCTAGGATTCGATCATTACTATCTTGAATTTGCTGGAGATTTGTTTCTTCACTTGATCCGGGCATCTTGGAAACTGGATAAGAGATCGGCGACGAATCAAAACACGATCGACCATTCTATCACACTTGCTAAAAGAGGAAAAGTTTTGACTCGTGAAGTGGGTGTGTGCCACTTGTGTTGAGTGGATTTTAAAGAAAGACAAGGTCTTTGAAAATGTGTGTCCTAGTCAACTGTAGTGTAGTTGTAGGAGTGGACTTGAAGTGAGGTTTGAAATGGGCTTGTGGCCCGAATTTTGACACGACAAACGGACAGAGTTTTGACCGGATTTTGCGCTAATTGACGGCCTCTTTTTCGAAATTTTGTTTTGAAATTGGGTTTTGATTTTTTTGAAAATTCGTCATGATTTGTTTAGAAATGGTGATCACGTAAGGTTTACATATTTATACAAGCATTATAACGGGATGCTGAGTGCATTTAAAAGGGTTTTGGTTTAAAGGGTAGGTTGCCATACCGAACCATCAAACCCGAAGTCTGTGGAGAGGCTCGTGCCAAACAAGAGTAAGGCCGATTCCTAGTCCATTTCCCCAAGTAGTGAAGGCCCTTGATACAAACAAGAGTAAGCATCATGGTATGGATGACGTCAATCGCTATCCATCCTTAGGCCCAAATAAGAATTAGGACCGTTTAGACGGGACGATTGGTCGAATGGGTTGGGTTGGGCCTAGGAAGGCCGAATTAAACGGTCTAGGAAGACCGAGTTATGAAAACCGACAATTGTCTTGTACAAACTATTCCCTAACCTTGTTCAAGTTTCACCCTTGGCTACACGTAAGTGTATTATCCCAATGAGTCGCCAAACCAGGACAGCGGGCCGCCCCGGGGCGCGCTTGGTGAAGGTCGAAACACAAGCGTTTGCATTTTGTAAGGAGTCGCCACCAATTTTTATGGGAAATTGGAACCGTTCGAATACCTCGTGCCATGTCAAGATACAAAGTAGTGACATGAACACTAAGCAATCGTTACCCTTAGCATTCTATGTCTAGAATGACTCTCGTGGATGCCAATGAACACGGGTGCTCACGGAGATCTGGAGTAAGGGGTGAGGGTACGTATTAGGAAGCTCTTTTGATCGAACACCTAATCCCGCCCGCCTCGATAGCGGCCTCTACTAATGATTAGGGAAGTTATTCGTACTCGATATATCGTCGGCTATATGCATGCAATGCAATATCCAAGTTTTAATCCTAGCATGTGAGAATTAATACTAAGTCGGTTGACACGTAATTTAGCATACAATTGGGTCGAAGTTGGATTTAATGCTCATTTACATGTGGAAACATACAAACAATAAAAGGAATACAAGAAAATTACATTAATTACATAGGGATAGGCGATTTATGTCGAAAATAACTTTAAAACGGATAATTTGAGAAAACGAAATAAAAGAAGGAAAGAAAGAATTAAATAAATCATCGAACAGGAATTAGCGTGATAATACGGATAATAGTTGATTAATACGTAAACTAATTAAACTAGGTCAGGGCAGAAAAGGAGTTCAGGGACAGAACTCATCCTGGAACAATAAAGCGAGCAGATCGCGCCCTCTGAAGAGGCGCAGCGCTTGATTCTTTGCGTTTGTTCCAAGGGTGAGTTCTGGCTGTGAAGCCGGAACTGCAAATCGTTAATGTCGATTGGTGATTTAAAGGATTAATTGATGATATTTACTCGGATGAAAGTGATTAAGAGGTTAATTACATGTGAATGATGGTCATAAAAGCGATAAACATGAACGATACGGATGTAAACGAATTAATTACATGAAATTATGATGAAAATATTAATGAGTCCTCTATTGAAATAAATCAATTAGGCTAAATACGACGGATATACAACGAATATGCAACAAACATGCGAATAAACAGATGAAAACTATATCAATGACGAATTCCAGAAACTCAACATGAACAAATTGAACCTCTAAAATCCGGGTTTGAATTTAATGACGAAAACCCGTAAATATGGATTATTTAGGATTTAAGTCGGATTTGATGATGATTTAAGACATGCTAATGAATGATGAATCATATGATACAATATACATGTGAATTATCAGTGACGATTAAGACGAAGAATTAACGGACGAACAAATAACAAATAAAAAAGAAGCGAATTACAGAGGACGAGGAAGAAGAAAAGAAGCGAGAACTGGCGGGCCCTCATGAAGAGGCGCGGCAGAATCTAACGCTCCTTCAAGAGGCGCAGCCGATTCTTGCGTCTTTTCTCGACGTCTGTCTACTGGAAATCCGCCAAAGCAGAGTTTTAAAGCACGGTTTTAGAAATCGGTTTTAATGGTGTTTTCGACATAAATCTTACAATGGTGATACGATAAATAAAATACAATAAATAAATAAGGAATTATACACCCTCAGACTTACATGTTGACGGAACGAGATGAACTAAGATATCGACTAGTGAATGCTCGACGCGAATGCAAAGAGAGTGCCCTCGTAAGAGGAAAACGATTGATTAATTTAAGTTGATTGAGTGTAGTTGGTCAAATTGGTCGGTCATGCAACGGAGAGGCTGGTACCCGGAAGGATCCGAGCTTACGTGGTCGAAAGTTCAAGCACGTAGGCGCCAAATAGTAAGAACGAAGTCTAGAATGCAAAGGGAGAAGAGAAGGGCGGACACTCGCGTGAGAAATATGAGGAACGAAGGCTCCTATTTATACTAATCACGTGAAGGAATAGGGTTTCAGAGACTCTTTGGTAGTGAATCTCGGAAAGATATGAAAAAGATACGTAAGATATGCAGAAAAGGGCCTGGGAAGAGGCGCAGCAGCCACTGTGTCTCTTGGAAGAGGCGCAGCACCTGCTGCGTCTATTCCCAGGAGGTTTCCTCCTGCTGAAGAAAGATTTCCGCGTTTGAGTTATGGTAGGACGGAAATAATTCGATTATCTTTTAATATGAATATTACGGGAGATCTTATTTGCCAAAAGATAAAATTTATGAAATATGGAATAGAAATATCCGGAACATTCCAGAATATTCTGACTCGGGATTCAACAGTTATCAGAAATGGAGACGGTTTTTTACCCGGACTCCGAATGTACTCTAATTACTGCCAAAACGACCGTATCAGGACGTAGATGACAACTAAGAGGTCGACATTTAATATTTGAGCAATCACTTGAGG